>NC_092527.1:26320000-27622500 GCF_037038585.1 Patagioenas fasciata
GCCCTTCCCCTAAATGGAGCTTGATGCTATGAGTGGATTGCTACTCTCTGCTGTTTCCTATCTGTTCAGTTCCATTGCACAGCCTTTGGTAACTTTGAAGCTGATCCAATAGTTTATTGCAAATATTCTTAAATTAAAATTTCTAATGTAATGACACTTTAGGAAAAGAATAGACTTGTTTCCCAGTGGCTACACAGGGGTCCCCAACTCATGTTTAGAAGTAGTTGCACAGCTTGAAAGAACCTGTAGTCCTTTTTCCCATATGAGAAAGTGGCTGTGAGAGCTTGGGATTCTATGAAAGATTGTGTCCCAATAAAGTCCCAGAATGCAGAACATTTACTGCCTAACCATTCTCAATCCCCATCAAGAAGAAGGTGCAAGAGTGGATTTTTGTGTGTATCTCTTTAAAGAAAGTTTTAAATTCCTGAGCCATGATTTGTCATGCATATTAATCATGCTGTGATAATATAAAATTAGGACTCAGCTTACACAAGTAATTTTAGTAATTAAAAGTATATGACAGCTAATATTAATAATATAATTTGCAGTGTTTGCGTCTTTGTAGTGCTTTTGTCTTGTGATTTGAAGTTTGCACTTGTGCTGATTTAGCTGACAAGGTGTTCTTAGGTCAATGGTATTTTTCCTTGCTATGGCAGACAGGCATCATTCTGCTGAACAGAGTGGTAGGAGCCTGAAGGTAATTTATCAGCGTTGAACTCTTGCATAGCAGGCCAATGAACCAGTTAAATTATTTCATTTTAATAGCTCAAGGGTATAAGGAACAGCCTTATAAATTCTACTGCTGGCATTTTTTTTTTTCCACTTGCTTGTTTTTGTGAATTGATTATCATCTTGGGTGTAACTACTTTAATCCTATATTTTACAAGTGTTAGAACTGCTTGTTAGTGGAATCAGTAACTATAATAGAAAGTGGATGCATCAGCTTTTTGAGATGTATTCAGCAGCAGGACTGATGAGCAGATTTTTATCTAAAGCATCACGTTGAACAAAATATGACTAAACATAAATCCTGACAGTGAGTGCTCAGCTAGTTGTAATGTCTGCAGATCATTCCCTACAGTAGTGTAATGGATGTAAGGATTATAGCTGTTTTGTAGATTGTTTTGATTTTTTTGGTTGTTGTGGGGTTTTTCTTTGGGTTTTTTTTTAAACACATTGTCTAGCTGTTTTGATGACAAAAGGAAGATGTTTGAAATATGAAGTATATTATACTTCTGTTTTCTGGTAATAAACAGTGTTCCCTATTGGAACATTAGGTTAGGTGATTTAAGGATTTCCCTAGGTGCTTTACTGTCTTTGAATCTGAGGTGGAGAAATAACACTAGTGATCATGTCAGTAGTACCTTTGACCTATTATAGAAATCTGTATTGAAAGAATAACTGAAAGTGCTTCAAATAACACAGTGTGTCAGGCTATGAGGAAAGAAATGAATGATATAATACAGAACAAGAGAGTTTGTATCCAGTAGAGGCATATGGTGGTTTGTTCCCTGCAACTCCAAAACATGGATTGCTTAAACCAGGGCAACAGTTAATGTGTTCCTCTCAGTCTGCCCTGCAGCTACCACTACTAATTTAGGAAAAGGCAGGGTGAATTCTATTACTTTTTTGCCCCGCAGTTTGCAAGCAAATATTGAATAGTTGGTAACATGTCAGAATATTCTGTATAAGTGAATATAATGCCAAGTCTTGTGGCTATAAAGCTTGAACATTTCTGTATATATATTTCAATCATGTATTAGTTGTGTACAAAAAGGGAATCTCATTTGAACTGCAAAGTGAAGTGAGCTTTAAACTGAGTAATACAATTTATATTAGTTTTTGTAATGCTATATAATGCTTGTTGTGCCTCTTATTTCTGTGTTTTTTAGTTTATTTGGAAATAAACATTGCAAACATTTCACTGAAAAACTTCAGTTTTCTTGTAACATTTTGGAGCTCATAATTTTTAAGGGGCTAAAGTTTGAATAGAACCATTACCTGTTTTTCTGAAAAAATAGATGCTTTTCAAGGCTTTTGGATTCAATCTGAATTCTTGAATTTTAACTGTAAAAGTTTATATAACACAGACAAGATGATTAAATATCTTTGGAGTTCTGAAATGCTATTTTTCAAATGATATGGAAATGTTTCCATAACCTATATATAATTATATGTTATTTTATATTTGTATTAAACTTCCTTATTTTTCGTAGAAGCTTTTTGAACAAGCTTTAAAAAATTCACCTTTTGCCCGATGAACTTTTGAACACCTTTGAAAGTAAAATGTGCTACATTTGGTAGTGAGCAAAGAAAAATGTGTGAAAAGTCAATGTGTTTCTTCTGTGGGCATTCCAGGAGCAGTAATAACATAAGAAAACATTCCTTTTTTTTTTTCCACTAAAGGAACATAATAAATCCAGCTTAGCTTAATGCTATCTGAAATTAGCTGGAAAGATCAAAAAAGAGAGTGGAATTAGAATAAAATTCCATTATGACTTAGTAGTTCTACTGTAATGGTCTTTATCATGGACATAGTCAAATTTACCCTGTTTGTCCCTCCTACTTATATTTTATGCCTTCTTATTTGTTTTGTTTGATTTTATATTTTCATGAAATCATAAGGAAATTTTTTCATAAGGAAAAAATTATTGCAATTTCTGGTTATTCTAGTTCTGCGTGCATCCATGTTGTCAGTCATGTTGCTACTGGCAGCATTCCAGCACCAAGCTGCAAAGGAAGTAACACTTGGTGTTTACAGTTTTTTGGTTCTTTTGCTAAGTGATAATTTTACTTTACCATGTGACCATATTCCTCAGATTTTTTTTTTATTTTTTTCCTCCAAAATTTACTGAGAATGCAAGTGGGATTGTTTCACAGCTGAAGCTGCTAGGAGCTGAAGGCTGCTCAGTGAGCATGTAGAGCTTGCTGTGTGTGATCATTCATGTGTACCTTCATGGCACATTGGGCATGTCCCAAGCCAAACTTCCGTAATACTTTTTTTTGCAATTGCAGTTCTTGCTGCTTTGGATTGGGAAAGACAAACTTGTTTTACTCATGTTCTTAGTAGTAACTCCTGTTGCAGGTGTTAGAAGGGAATGAGTGAGTCCAGTTTAAAACAGTGTTGGCATTTTACCCTGTATTTATTTGAAGCTGTGTTTCCGTTGACTTCAGCTTTATTTGGCAATGCATAGCAATTGTGTGCAGCCAAATCCAGGCTTATGTCAGGCGCAGAAGAATGAAACACAGCAGTGACCACACTGAAGAAGTTCACATCGATAGAAAAGTTGTTTAAGCCATAAGAATTTTAGCCATTCCCCGGGATCTCATCTCTTCCTTCTGATCAAAATGCTGCATGTAATGTCCCAGAATCTAATAGGTAAAAAATACTGGGACTTTGCTGAGCCTGACTGGAGTTTCGGTGTTCTCCTGGAAACAGTGAACAAACAGTTCAGTGAGCGGAAGCTATCTTGCTGCTCGGCAGAGCTGGGCTGCGTTGTGCCACACGCTGGTGCAGGAAGCTTGAAAATCTAGGGCAGCATAAAAATGTAGAATGCTGAAATAAATTACTGAAACTGAAATATTGTTCAGCTTGGAAACTTAACAGGAAATCAGTTTGCAGATGGACTGAATTATATAGGCAGAGGGAAATGTACATTTGGAAGTGTCTAGGTACCTGAGGTTTTGCTGCTTGCATACTAAAAAGCAGGCAGATCAGGTGTATGTCTTAGCTTAATATATATTTTATGCTACAGATAGAGATGACCATGCCAACAAGGATTGAACACATGCATAAATGCCTGGTTAAGGATTTTGAGTATGGATGATAGCTAGGCTTGGGCAACATGTATTAGATTCCCGACGTGCCTTCTCAGGGTAAAACTTTTTACTTCGTGACTGTAGTTTAATCAATAAATGGTCAAGTGTCTCCACTGCCTTAATCCCCTGCAGAGACAGAAGAAAAAGATACACCTTGCTCCAAAACTGAAACTGTATGTTCTCCATGTTTCTGCCATGGGATATGTTGGTCATTTTTTTTTTTTTTTTTTTTTAAGTTAATTAGTTCCAAGTACTATGTGTTCAAGCTGAAAGAGGTAGTGAGGAAGCCATGCTGTATTAAGGTCCACTTAACACCTTTTATGGCCCTAGGTATAGACCTGATCTTGGCTTTGTTATCCATAATATAGTCATATTTTCTTTTCTCATTCTTTACCTTTCCCTCTTGCCAGTAAAGACGTGGTTTGTGTATCTACTGGGAGGGAACTGAAGCAGCACTAGGTATGCCTTGTCCTTACATGCCCGTGCTCTGAGTCTGAAGGGGGCAGGACAAAGCACACCACATTACAGGGTATGACACAGGGAAAAAGTTCTTTTGATTACAAATGATACTTAGTTCAGGTACTGCTAAGTAATCTTTGTTTCATAATTAAGATAACACTTAATTTTAAGTATGTGCTTTCCCCTCCTGAAATTTGCTGACACACTGATTATACCTCAGCCATCTCCTGGGATAAGAAACACAGGCATCTGCCCTAGAGATAAACGGATGTCTTCAAGGTCCTGTTTTTGATTAATTTCTGGACCTGGTCCATTATGCATATTGGAGGGAGACTGGAGACCTCTGAAAAATTGTTATGGCTTTGTAATTGAAGACTAGCATAATATACATGCACGAAAGCGTAAAATGTAGGCAAAAAGCAAATTATTGTATTTTGTCATTTTAGTATCTCAACTCTGCAGTTATTTTTGGCAAAGTTACTGTTGTGATTCTTCTGTTTGTTTTAAATTAAAAGACATAGACACTGTACATGTTTTGTGGAAGTCTATGCCATGGATGAATGTATAGATAACAGCCAAGGGCAGGGATTTAAAGTTCTGGGACCCATATCTTCTCTAAGAGTTGTTATTACTAAGCTGTTTTTCTTTTGTTCAAGAATAGAGTATTGTAAGAACTGAAATATGCTGCCATATACACCAGCAGCAAACAATGAAGGAGCTGCTCTCTGTATACAGCAGAAGTGCAATCCCGCATGGGCAGGCTGGACTTAATCTTTTGCTAACTTAATGCTTGCTTGTAGCTGGAGATTTGTCTTTTATCTATAATGTAGTTTAAGTAGGTCTTAGGATCTTTGTCTCCTCTAAAAGATTCCAGCAGATCTTCCTGACTTGCTAGATTTTCAAGCTGCATTTCCGAGTTCTTTATTCTGCTGTATCATTCTGTAGTTTATATTTTGATTTCCATTCAGGGTCCTAGTCGCAGAACTTCCTTGCAAAGTTCTCATGGGTCACTAAGGACCTTTATGAACTGTTTCCATTGTTGGGGTAGTTTGGCAGTAGGTCGGTAGCCTGTGGAAACAATGCAAAAGGCAAATCAGGGAGATGGAACAGTATCGGTTCACAAAAGCGGGAGAACCAGTTCACTCTGAGAAATAAGGAAACATCATTTTGTGTGTGTATCTGCAAAAGCACCAGGCTTCTTGCAAGAAATTGCTGAATTTAGGAAACAGTCTTCAAATCTGCTGAGTACAAATGAGTTGCTACTGAAATGAATACTACTAAGACAAAGAGTAGTAGCTGTTCCACTTAGTAGCTGGAATGTTAGCCCTGACTTGTTTGTTTTGTCACCCATACTAGAAAAATCTGTAGTCAGCATACATTATACTTATGCACATGCCACAACATACTTGTAAAAATCTGTTGTGTCTAGATTTCTGTTACTTGATTTAGCTTACTCTAATACTATAGTGGATGTGTTATAATTGCCTCGATAAAGGGTGTTGATTAAATTGATCTTTCATCTTGAAAATATATTGCGGGTTTGTATGCCCCTTGAAAGGTTAGAAGGGTCCTGCATTCTAGCAAACCTGCCCTGTGAAGCCTTGCTTTTTTCTCCCCTTTTTTTCACGTGCCTCCATCTGTACAGCTCCTTGGGGAGTACGAAGTAGGACCTCCCAGGGTTTTGCTGCTATAGTAGCGTATTTAAAACATAACTAACATACATTTTAATAAAGGAAAATCAAATTCAATTTGTAGGCTGTGTCCTCTTCTGAACTTACTCCTTCTGGCCTTTAAGACTAATCTCAGGAATGTTTAAAGCTGGAATAAACTATCATTGTGGAAAAGCTGCCCTTCTGCTCTCCTGCCGGTGTTGGTTTTGCCAGCTCAGCTCTGCTGCAGCTGTATAGTAAACCAGATCAGATCTGATTGAAAAATACTCTCCCACCCCTTTTTAGGACAAAGTCTGTATGTTTGCTTTCATATCTTCTCTTCAAAAAGGTGCCGTAGTTTAGTACTGTAACACCTGACCTCCTTACATGTTCACAGTACAGGTATTTAAAAGAAATAAATAGAAAAAGATGATCAAAATTTTTACTTTTAGGGAATAATATAGATCTTATTTAATCAAGTTACTAATATATCACAAGAATGAGTTTTACGTTCAAGTTGCACTTCTCAATTTCTTGCGTTTCTTTTAAGAAAGGGAATATGAAATAAAACAAACTCTTCTCTCCTACTACGTATTACCTAGCAGTGGGTTGTTTTAACCAAAATGAAATCTTCTGTTAGGAAAGTTTTGGTGGTTTTTTTTGGTTGGTTGGTTGGTTGGTTGGTTTGGGTTTTTTTTCCCCCAAGATCTACTTTAGATTTCCGGGGCATAAATTTTATTTTGCATTCCATATGTGTTGATCCATTTGGAGAGGTGAACAAGTACTCTTTTGAATACAGTGTACAAATGTGGCCATTCTAAGCAGCTGTTGAAGACATACAAATCATCAACAATTAAAATTAAAAATCAGTGAGCTCATTTGAACTTTTGTGCTTAGTATAACTTCTAACAGAAATCAAGTATTATTCTTTGGACATCATGTTTGACTGCCAAAAATGGTCAATAGATGAAACAATGTGTGAAGAAAATAACGGCAGTCCACTTCCAGAAAATACAAAATTAGCGTGTTGGAGAAGGGAACTTGGATCTTCAGTTTAGAGTAGGTTGACTATGGGAACATGAGATTTTTTGCAGTAGGAAGATCTGTATTTCAGAGCTTTTAGTAATAGCAAACTTTTAATAACATGTATTTGTTTGAATTCCAGAACAGGAATATTGAAAGAATGCTTAATTATACCAGTGAGCTCATGCTCTCCTTTAGTTTTATTTGAAGACAACCTAAGAAAAAGAGGGTTTAAGAAAAATAATACTTAAGAAAAAACTTGTGTTACGTTTGCTACAGATACTGGTGCTTCTTGACTGAGGATTTTAAGTTTTATTTCAAGCAAGAAGATTATCATGTAGTAACCAGCAGATGGAAAACATTGTTCCAGGAATTTGGGGAGCATATTAAAATGAAAGTTTCATTTTGCACAGTAGAATGTTATAATACTCTTCATTAATTGTAACATAATATAGGGTACAAAGAAAAATTGCTATCTTTTACATACTTCTACTTTACTTTTTTTTAATGATAGTGATGAGAATAAGAAAATCAATGTTTTTTTAGAAACTGTTTGGCTACAACAAGGGGACTGTTCTGTTATATGGCCCCATTGTGTACAGTACTCTAAATACATGGGCATGGATAGATTGTTCCCGAGCTTTGCAACAGTCTAAGGGTTGGTTGTGTTTTATGTGTTTTGTTTGTTTGTTTTTCCTTTTACTTAAACAGAAGCTGAACTACAGCAAATTAAAAATGAGAGATCCAAACAATACAAACCAACCCTGGCTCAGGTTTTTGAGTGCCTTAGTCTAGAAGTGTTGCATATCCTATCTTGCTTTTTTTTTTTTTAATTTTGCATCTAGTGTACTTTATTTAAACATGTGAGATTCATGTTAGACATTTGAAGAATTGCTTGGTACTTTCTGGAACAAATGTGCCTGCTGGCATCTTGAGCATTGCTTGCTTCTGCTCTGCTGGTAAGGTAGCACTGTGACAGACAACAGATGATGAAGCTGTATACCAAAAATCTCCGAACTCTGAAACAATTTTATTTCTCCAGTGTAAACATTAATATTGCTGTATTTTAAAGTTCTAATTTAAATGATAATTTTTAGAATTAGCTACTAGTTGTATATAAATTTTTAGAAGTATTAAAAAGCCTCTCTGTGTAGCTATATTGGTGAAAGCAGCAGTTTCAAAATGAAGGGTATCATTTTAATAACTGTAGGCTTATAGGTTTTTTTTAATTTTATTTTTTTTTTTCGGTAATATAAGAAGTTCTATCAAGGAAAAAAGTAGAATTAGATGCTGGAGTTCTACAAAATAAAAAATGAGCCTGTGTTAGAAAATGATTTTTTTTTCTATAACAGCCTTTCTTTCCTTTCATGTTTTTTGTTTTCTCTTCTAGGACCGGAATAGGCCCTATGACACTTTTAACTTGCACTCTTTGGAAAATTCCTTAATGGATATGATAAGGACTGATCATGAGCCTCTGAAAGGTAAACACTACCCTCCCAGTGGCCCACCAATGAGTTTCGCTGATATAATGTGGAGGAATCATTTTACAGGTTAGGAATATTCATATGTCCATGCTTGCTTGGTGTTTAAACAAAAATCAGCTTTTCAGTACCGCTATAAACTTTTTGCTAATGAATGAGTTGTCAGTTATGTAAAACTTCTTTTTTCCCCATCTTAGGACAATAAACTCTATGGTAGGAAGATAAGGTGAAATGTGTATACATTTCTTATAAGTGTGCAATCATAATATTTTCTAACTGGTGTTTCCAAAACTTGGTTTTGCGTATCAGCAAATTGCACAGTTGGGTCTCCTGCTGCAGTCATTCAGTTCAGAAGATGTGTACTGCAACTGTTCAATTGTTATGTTCAACCTCTTTTTTAAACTTAATACTGTTCTTATTTTTGGATCATCAATCTAGTATACAGGGTTCTAAAACAAACAATGTATCAAGCTTAACCTCTACAGTTGTTTCAGTTTTCTTTTTTAAAAATGTATCCTAATTTGGATTTCACATTGTTAGGAGGAACCAAAATCTGTTAGATGTTGTAAGTGCTGGGGAAGTTTTGATTATTTATGCTACTAAACTGTGTTTGTTCTACCAGATGTAGCATTGGAGATGATACTGAATAGTGAAATGCTGCAGCAGCATTTCAATTAATAAATATTCCTGATCAACCTGCACATTCCTCTGACAATATTTCATTGATTAAGCTTAAAAATAGGTACACATTCTTGCTCACATGCATTCTTAGTGACTTTGAAGACTGAAGCTAATAGTAAACCAAATACAAAGGAAGTCTTGAAATAGAAATGATTTCCAGTCTTTAAAAAGTCAGGACACTGAAATTGATAGAGAAGAAATTTACTCATGTATGGCACTTCCTATGCTAATGCTTATATACATACTTTTCTGATGCTGTGACTTCCTTATTTGTTCTCCTCCCCATTTATATATTATCTGTGGGAAAATATTTCTTCTGGTCTAAGGTCGTGTTCCTCTTTCACCATTTTTCTGGGTACAGAGTATTTTTACAACCATAACAAACTGGGTTCTGTACTGTCAACTATTTTAACCTGTGCTTTCCACTATTATCTTGCATTTTGCCCTGCTATAGCCTTCACGTGTCTTTAACCATTTTTCAGCTGTATAAAATGTCAAGAAATACTGTCTCATATCTGTTCTGATCATAGTCCTCCAGAATAAGTGTTAACCTGAAGCCACTAAAAACAAGCTTAAAAAAAATTGAGACTTCTTCCAGATATAATTTTCATATGGCTGTTATAAAAAAAAAAAATTAAATATAATACATTTAATAAGATACAATGAATAATCTAGCTAAAAGTTCATGGTTTTTAAATCAGTATTTATTTAAATATACAAATTGAGACTAATTTTTTAAAGACTGAATTTCCATATGAACGTGAGTGAACTATATGAACTTGAACTCCTGTAGGAGTGGCTGTTTCAGGACATGTTCATTCTCCATTCCAAGAAGTCACAGAACCCTAGAATGGATTGGGTTGGAAGGGACATTTGTTCCAACACCCTGACACAGGCAGGGGCACCTTCCCCTGGACCAGGTTGCTCAAAGCCCCATCCAGCCTGGCCTTGAACACTTCCAGGGATGGAGCATCCACACCACCTGTGGGCAGCTGTTCCAGTGCCTCACCACCTTCATGGTGAAGAATTTCTTCCTTATATCTAATCTAAATCTACCTTCTTTAGTTTAAAGCCATTCCCCCTTGTCCTATCACTCCATGCCCTTGTAAAAAGCCCCTCTCCAGCTTTCCCACAGATCTGCTTTAGGTACTGGAATGCCACCATGAAGTCTCCCTGGAGCCTTCTCTTCTCCAGGCTGAACAACCCTATCTCTCTCAGCCTGTCTTCACAGGAGAGGTTCTCTGGCCCTGTGAACATCTTTCTGGCCCAGCTCTGGAGTCAATCTAATGAAGTGTTGCCTTCCTCTGTTATACAGGTCTATGTTCCTATTTTAATTGAATCCTTTTCATGAAAACATAACATTTTTCTGAAAACATTGATCTACTCCTCAGATCACTTTCCTATTGTGTTTTCATTGTTGCCTTGGTATTGATCCTTACCCTGTACCTCCAATTTTCTGCTTTTCCTCTTGCAAAGATGCAGAAGGTTTTCAACTACTGTCCTTCTCTGCACCTTCCTCAGAGTTCACTTACTCTTGTCTTCTAAACTCACTTGTTTTGTTTTTTTCCTTATTTATCCCACTCTCCTCTGGCTTCCCCCCTTAGAGTAGAAGCATATTTTGGTCTGTAATCATGTTGAGAAAGTAAGTGATTGGCTCTACTTGCTTTTGTTTCTTCAGTTGTTGTCACATTTTCATTTATTTTCACCTTGAAGCTTTTTGAATATACTGTTTATGTATGTTCAGCTTGATTTTTCAGTTCCTCATAGACATTCCTGTGTGAATGCCTTTTGTGCGAAATTTCAACTACTTTTTCCAGAATCTTATTAACTTCACCAGATCTCAGAGCTGCTTCTTCATTTTACCTCCCCTGTCTTTAACACTAAACTTAATGAGTTTTTCCCCTTGGATCTTCCCTTCTCTGGCATGTGTGGCTGCCATCTCTTTTTCTTGTGTACATAGAAAGTAAAACAACTACAAAAATACCAATTTAGAGAACAAACAAAAATAATGAGGTGGCTTTCAAATGAGTTTTTAAATTGTTCACCCTTTGGTAAGTGAACCTTGTTTTCACCAACAATTTTAGCTAACAGCACTTACATGTCAGTTGGCCTTATATTTACTATTCACACTTCTAAACAAAAGAGATGAAAAGATGAGTACCAAAAGCCCCTGATTTTGAAAACACAGACAAATTTAATTCTAGAAAAGCTCTACACGTCTTGGAGCCTCCAATGCATGTCACAAAGCCAATGCAGCTATTTCAGGATAATCTCAGCCTGCTGCTGGCAACAGAGTGTTCAGCAAATGTTTATTTTTAGTAGTACTGTCTGTATATGTATTCATTAGTAAAATATTGCAGGTGGTTTATCTGGAGTTTGAAACTTTGCTTGGAACATAGCCCTTCTTGGCGTATGTGCCCCCTCACATCCCAGAAGATACTTGCAACAAAAAATAATTATCTTGGATATAGAACAAAGGCCTTAGATTAGAATGTGGATGAGAGGCTTAACCATAAAAGATTCTGATGTGAAGACCAAACTGAAATGGTTCTGGGATATTTTCTTCTCCTTTGGGGTACAAGTTCCTCATGAGAAAGTGTCTTTCCTCTTGTTTGTAGCAGCTGAAGCTGCGTCTCTGAATCTAAGGTACAATCAGACTTTGTCCTGCATGCCATGGAAGTTTGGTTTATTTCAAGGTCACCAAAGCAGGTCACTTTTTTCAAAGCATGATCCAGTTGGCCTCAAAAGGGCATGTGATTAAGTGACTTTTTTTGAGGGGTGTTGCTTTCAATTGTGGAACAAGAGAAAGGCTGAAGGATTGTTAGAGAAGCAGAAAGTAACTGGTCCTCAGTCTTGCAATATTGAATTACTTAGCACTCAGTGTGATTGGCATGCTGGCTTGGTGCTCTTCACCTAGGAGAGCTAGGGTCACTTAGTTCTTTTTGGGTGTTTCTCACTGTAGGAGAGATTTGATACCTAGCTCTGAGGTTTCTGGACTTAGATAAATTACCAGCTTATCCATCTATGTTGCACTTTTTCCGGAGCCCAGTCATGTAAGAACACTTTCAGTGTCAGCTCTCACTCTGTTTCTGTCTAAAACCGATTTATTTTTCTCAGCTTGTCCTGCTAGATAGGTGTACCCTGCTCTAGGTTCCTGTTGTTCTCTTCTCATAGTCTGGGAACTGTGTAACTTTACAAATTGTTTGCCATTTTCATGCTTTGAGATCTAACTCACTCGTTAAAAAGGAAGTCTCATTTTCTTTTCTTCCAAGACAGCTAGGCAGACTTCCTTACCTGCTTTCTCTGCCATCATGACTGGCCTCAAATTTTTTCTTTCAGTCAATACTTGTAAATATTATTCTCCTTTCAAAAAGGGGAGAAAAAAGAGCAAAAAAAAAAAGGTATAGTAAAGGAATTGTAAAGCTTCTTCTAATTAAAGGCAAATTACTGTATATGGCCAAGAGTATCTGGTTGCTCCCTGTGTCAGTCATAAACATGCCCATATGACAGAATTGTGCAATATTTTCTAAAATGTTTTTCCTGAATTGTCTGATTTATTTTCTGGGTTGCCAATAAAATATATTATATGCTACAAAAACATGTGAGAGAGTTTAGCTTTAATGAGGAAAGTATATATTTGCAGTATTTTGTAACCTGTTGGTACTTACATACTACTTCTATCTAATGCTGTAGGGTGAAACTGAATTATCAGAATAACTATAGGTAGATGCTACTTATTACTGACCAAACCATTTCTTTCCTACATCAAAGCATCTCCTGCCTATGGTGCAATATGTCACTGTTGCAATATGTTTATCTGTGTCAAACTATTGCATTACAACACAAACACATTCTGATCTATAAAAAAATATTTTGATCAGTAGTAACTAACAGCTGCCTTTGCTCTATTTTAAAATAATTAAATAAAATATTTCAGCTGTGTTAGATCGTATGCTGTGCACATGTACTACTGACAGATCATGAAACTGAATCAAAATATAAAATTGAGGAGAGAAATCATGTCCCTTCAAAATATTTTTTAAAATTTACTGTTACAGTAGATAACTGTAATATTTGGGTTTTATTCTATATCAGAATGGAAAGAAACTTAGTAAAGTGCAACTAACAAATTCTGAGATTTTTATGTGTATCAGTGTGACACACCTTAAAGTATGAGTATTTCTACACAAGTACAAGGTGAATTTCTACACAAGTATAAGGTGAATTTCAATTTCAGTAGAATGTACATGCTCTCTGACTATCTTAGCATTTTTTATTCTGAGATTGTTTGAGACTCTGAATACAAATGTACAACAGTTTGGAGGTAGAAATAGCATCTGTGGGGAACCTTTTTATCTTGGTTTTCAGTGCCTAATATGAACTACACCCATATATTTGCACAAGAGAAAACTGAAGTTACTCGGGTTACTACTTTTTAACTACTGTAAAGACTGTATCAGGTCATATGAAAACTAAATAAATTTCAGATTTCTGGTTTACATTTAACTTAACTATGTTGTTAATGAGTTATGACAGCAGTGGTTCAAGATTATATGCAACTTAGACAATATTGTAATACACATAGAAGGGATCTTTACTTTTCTATCTTGATCTTCAGTTAACTTCGTTGCATGCTACCAGATTCTATTCCTCTGTAATTGTTCATCAGCTTTTTGTAAGCAAAATGGTAAGTTTGCCACATGACCTGAGAAAAGTGAAGGTGAATAGATGATATTTGTGTTTGCAGTCAGCAGCTGAACACAAAGGTCATGCAAATAGAACAAATGTTGTCATCTCAGTCCTAGAAATGGTGCCACCCAGGAGAGCGTTTTGCAACACTCCCATTAGAAAAAAGTGCGCTGTAACAGTGTTTCTCAAAATCTCCATGCTCATCAGACACCTTTCTGTAAATGCACATGAAGACCAGAGTGAGCAGACAGCTGCATTTGCACATCTATTTGTGTGTTAAGGCAGGCCACTCAAGCTAATTACAGAATCATAGAATCATTTCAGTTGCAAGAGACCCTCCAGATCATTGAGTCCAACCATAACCTATATCTAGCACTAAACCATGTCCCTAAGAGCCTCATCTATATGTCTCTTAAACACCTCCAGAAATGCTGACTCAACCATTTCCCTGGGCAGCCTGTTCCAATGCCTGACAACCCTTTCTGTGAAGTAATGTTTCCTAATATCCAGTCTGAACCTTCCCTGGTGCAACTTGAGGCCATTTCCTCTCATCCTATCACTTGCTACTTGGGAGAAGAGACCAACACCCTCCATGCTACAGCTTCCTGTCAGGTAGTTGTAGAGTGCAGTAAGGTAATCCTCTTAAAGGAAATGTGCTCTGTTTCCTTTCTATTTGAGTCTCTGCTTAGTGAAGAAAATACTTTTTAATTTTTTTTCCAGTACAGAATATGACCATTAAATGGTTCATATTTCTCTAAGTGCTTTCTTCAATGATCCTGTATTATGATTGTACTTCCTAATTTCCTACTGGCATCCAGCGTGACCTTGTCTTTGACCTACAGAATCATTCTGGGCCAGACTGATGGGATTTTTTGTTTGCTTTGTTTAGTTTAAAGAGTGGTGATACAGATATCAATTTTCCCTTTCTTTATTTCTATTTTTTCATCGTACTACTAAGACTGGCCTCACAGACACCTAAAGTTGGTTTGTTCCTCCCCCCCTTCTTTTTCTTCCTCACTTCTGTACTGTTTTGAGGGTTTTGTATATTTTAGAATAGCATGCTAATGTCTGCTTTCATATTGGTTGATTTTAATCTCCCCAAACTGCCCAGTAAGAATACCAATATTGCTCTTTTTAGTACAATTCTAGAACTATATGTAGAATGGATATATGTGTATGTATATTATACCTGTCTACCCCTTACAAGTAAAACCAGATTTCATTTTATATTCATCAGCTCTTGCTTTTAAAGTACCAAAATTTTGAAAATATAGCTGGTTTTGAGCTAAAAATGTTTGCACTACTTAAATACATGCAAGACCTTTGTGCTTTATTTGAGCAATGTAATTTACTTATGAAGAGTACTTTTCATTGTCTTGTATATGCTGTTAGATTGTATAGGTTGCTTTGTCTACTGATCACATGTATTTGTTTAGTCACTAATAGGAAGCAGTTCACATCAGCAAGCTTTATTACTGATATTCATAGCTGATAATTATACACTGCTGTTCACATTGCCACAATATGTATTTGCACAGTAAAAATCTATACATGTAAACATAGTAAGAGTTCTTCATATTTCCCTTCTGGCAAATAACAGTATTTTTGTTCCACTGAGTGCATTAATGTGTAAATGATATGTAGGTCCCTAATAGTTGTTTAAATTATAAGTGTGAACAAAAGACAGACTTACAAAAAAAAAAAAAAAAAGAGGGGAAGGGAAGGGAAAAGAAAAAGGAGAAAAAAACAACAAACTTCTTCAGTGAGTTACCTTTTATTTTTCTAATTCTTTATGCAGACCCTGGCTTACAGAGTTCTTGCTTTTGGAATTGTTTTGGGCATGTATATTGAGTTAGTGTAGCATCAGTTTCAGGTGTCTGTATTTCAGGGGGAAGAGGAGAGAGAATGTACTGAGGTCTAGTCAGGGAAAAATGATTAAAATTCTTATATATACACACACATGCTTCATGCTTTTAGACCATTTGTGAATCATGGCGCAAAGACTCATGGTTGAGCTGGGGTATGTTGAGTGAGAGTTTGGGGAGGCTGTTAGGTTTTCCTGTAAACTAGACCCCCAAATACATGTCAGTTAAAATAACCTTCATTCAGATGTTTGAGGGAATACTGGTATTGCTTTGATTTTTGCACTTTTCTGTGTCTAAACTTTACCCACTTGCTACCTGTCCATCCAAATAACTATTGCTGTTTTGTAATGCCTTTTGTTGGCACCAACTTTGAAATCACATGCTAGAAAAAATAAGAATGATAAAGGAGGTATTCATGCTAAGGAAGTATAGCAGACCTAGTTCTGTTGCCAGTTTCATTTGACCTTGCCACTGGAGTCTCTAGTCATAACTTGTAATTGATATCAACAATGATCTTAAAAACTATGTAAGAGGAAGTTCTCATTCCCAGTAAGTTCGGGAAGGTCGGAAGCAGGCCGGTTTTGCTATTTTCTAGCAAATCTTATGCCAAATAGCAATTGGTGTAAGTGGTCAACCTTGGTGAAAGCCATGAGGTGTAACAGTGGAAGAAGTTTTACTCAGCATATGGTCAATAGACATTGTTTCTTGGAATGTTGATTGTGACATCAAAATGATGAGACTAGGTATTATATCTACAATCTTAAAAATTCTTAACTGAGTTATTGTTTCATGTCCAGGAGATGATTACGATTTCACAAATTCAAAAAACCATAGAACACTTAGGAAGAGAAAAAGAATAAAAAGAGAAAGTGAATTCAGAAATCTCTTCATGCAAAAGCAGTAATGTTAGATCTAGAACTGATTAATCACTGGTGTTTGTTTCAAACCTAGAAAAATAATGATAATGGCAGCACATATAAACAATGATGAAATAAAATATTAGTTTTACACTTAGTTGTAAACAGATTGTGCTCATAAGCTACAATATCTGCTAAAAATAGTGGATTTTAAAGTTGAGATTAAGGGGACCACTATAGGCAAGTCTGGCTCTAGAGACTGTCAAACAAATGCCATAGTGGTAAAACCATGCCTGACCTACAGGTTTGTTATTTTTGGTGCAACATTATTTCTCAGAACTGTTCATGTAACTTGCAATTATCTAGATGATTAAAAAAAAATCAGATTATCTACTTGTGAAAGATTTAAAAAAGAGATTCATATCTGGGAAGGGTATACTTAAGTTATTGGAAAGATTTCAGAATAGTTTCAAAATCATGACTTTTCTACAAAGACTGAGGTGAAGTTAAATTACATTTGAGATCTTCTTATTTCCTATATAATACAAAGAGAAGACACATATGCTTGAGATGTGCTTCAAGAAGGAATGGGGTGCTCTGCCATGACAAACATGATGTTGGACATACAGCAGAGCATTTAGGCAGTCCAGCTGGATAAGTCTCATCTCTCCAAAAGCTGTTAGGAGAGAGAATTTAAGGAATTTAGTGACAGAAGATATGCAAAAGAGCAGCCCAGATTAAACTCTCATTTATACCCTGAGCAAGAAATATACAACTACTCTTTCTTTTTTTTTTTTTTTTTTTTTTTAGGTATTGAAAAGACTTATGTAAAAGAGTGATTATTGTTGCAGCCTGTGTGTTATAAAAGCACATAATTGAAAATATACTCAATAGATAGTTATGAAACCAAGACAGGCAAACTGAAAATGGCAGATGTCTGCTGAATACAAGTACTGGGGATGTTATTACTGGAAGGGTTCCTGTTTATGATTTCAGTGGACTGCTGGAGTCCATAGCTTCTGTGCTATAACTTCTCTGTGTTTGTGCTTATTGTGCTTAAGATTCTTGAAAACCAGACATTTTATCCAGAGATGTCATTTTTAAACTATAACTAGAAATATGTGCTTGTATGGACTTCATAAAGGTCTGGGTAGCACATATGTGCTTTTCTGAAAATTGTTTTCCTGTAGTAATTTCTGTGTTTAACCCAAATATGTCATTGAAAGTACATATTCTTATTTACATTTAATAGTTTTACATTGTCCATTTAAATGAACAAATTTATAATTTTTTTTTCCTCTTTCTTCTTGTTCCTTAGATAACTATGTAGTTTTGTAATCTGCATATAGCCTCTTGGTTTCAACTGGATAATTTGCTTTCAGACAGCAAGATACTCGAATGTTGTCGTTAACATGAGAGGCTGCATAATTTTTTGGTAACTAATTGTCTTATGATTGGTGCATTACCAGTCTGTTTTGAATGCTTTTAATTCAGGTGTGTTTTGAAAGCATTCCATTAGTTTGTTTCTATAGAGTTGCACTAGGGAACCTCTGAAGGTGCACGGAATCATCCCACACTGTTGCTTAGCTCAGTGTGAGAACATGTCCTTCTGCTTGTGCTGCTCTGTATTTTCTGCTCCTCTGAAAAGATAGCTGACAAGAACGGTTTAAAAATAGCAGGCCAAGGGCAGGTGACAAAATGTCACACCAGCAGCACCTGGTCCAGTGACAGCCTGGAGGGAGGAAAAAACCAAACCCAGATGTCACAGATACAATTCTATTTCTGAAGCTGGTCAAACAGCAGAATTTCAGCTTCAGCAAAGGAAAAGGGAAGGGCCTGTCCAAGTATTATGCATTTGAATTTTACTCGTCTGTTTGTTTGTTTGGTTTTTTAATAGCAATTCATATTTTTTTTCTGTTACAAGTATTAACTTAGAAGTGTAGATTATTATATACACCTTTTCACAAGTAATACCTGTAACCTCACACTCGTTAATATGCTGTTAAAAAAAAGGGAATTAATGTCAATCTGGCAGGACTCCTGACTTATTTTGGCACAAGCTTATTATACTAAGTGAAATCATAGCAGCTTTAATGTTTCTGCAGTGCCAGATTAATGTGAAAGTATGTATAGGAGAATGATATCTGTAATTAGGAAATCTGAAGTAGTTAATGAAGTTTTCTTTAAGAAGCTTTGCTGAAGGAGTTGGAAAGTAAAAATGAAAATTTTATTTACCTTCCTTCTGCCCCTCCTTCTTTCTGGAGGTGGGATTTGCTTCACAGTCTTATTGCGGGGGCAGTTTTTTCTAAAAGAGTGAGAAAATGATAATGTGAATAATATATATTTCCTTTTCTTAAACTGCTTGTGACTTCGTTTCAGAAGTGTACTGAAACTTCGTGTTGTATCTATTCAGAAATAATGCTAATTACAGCACAGCAGTCTCTGTGGCTGGAAATAGAAAGCTGTAACTTATTAATAGGAACTAAAAATGTTGGATTAGATTGGCTTTAGTTCTGCTTTGTCAACACTTGTTAAAACTTGGTTTTGCAGAAGTATGGAAGAGAATTTACACTACAGGAACTTAATGGCTATGTTAGTTTGTCAGTATAGTGAGTGAGTCTTGATCTCCCATATATGAGTGCCAATATAGTGAAAAAATGTAAATTGCCTGCTTAGCTCCCAAACTTAACCACAAATCTAGAGACATGGAGAGCATATAAAATGGATTACAGCACTTGTAAGTAACGTAAGTTACTTGCATTACTTAATTAAAATATTTTTTTATGCAACTATAGTGATTCTTTTATATCTTTTTCTCAATGAGGACTAATATAAATTACACCTTTCAAATTGTTATGTGGTGTTTGATTAAAATAGTCCTGTTACAAAGTTTCTTCAGGGTAAGTTTTTAATACTTCAGCTCAGTTAAATAGTATCTAAAACTAATCTGAATAGTAGGAGTGTTGTCTCATTCATTGCTTTGATGGTAGAAGTAGACTTCCGTGGACTGCGTCTCCTGTGAAACAATGTAATTGCATGTGAATTTGTTCCCACTTCCAGTTCTTAAAGATCTTCTTAAGCCAACCTTTCGTTTGTTAAATTTCACCCGAGAAAACTGGTACTATTTTGCGTTCCTCTAGCTTCCTGAAAACTAACACCCGCAGAGTTCATTTGGGTTTAATGGTATATATGATGGTCCATATTGTGGGTCAAGAATCCATGTTTTTCAAATACACGTGAACGTACTCCATGAGAACAACACTCCCTCCAGCTCAATGTCTTATCTCAAATAGTAAGTGATGGCAGATTCCTAGAGAAGATTATAAAAGAAGGGTGAGCACTCCATCTCCAACAATCCATTAACTCTAGAGTTTCTGGTGTCACACGTAGTATAGAAAATAGTGGTTTATTTTTACCAATTGAGCCTTCGTATTGCTGTACTTATTATTTGAAGCCTACTATAAATGATGCAACTGCAGCAACATTGACATTTGAATCTCTATTTTGAATGAGTAAATGTAATACTTTCCTAGTACAAGGCAAAGGAATGTATTAAAAATTATTATTTACGTGTTTATTTTGTGATTTTCAGTGTTCTGAGTGCATAACACTAAAGGTGCTATGGTGTTAAATACCTTGAATGTGTATTCTTGCAAAGTTGCCTTCAGTAGGTGGAAGATTTGGCTACCCTGGCTGCTGTTCTCCTTTTAGTAAAATTTCATATTATTGAATGTAATTCAGGTTTGAAATAAAGACATTAAAAATAGCTTTTATTTACATTGTAGGACGTATGGGAATAAACTTCCATCATCCAGGAACGGACAATATTATGGCTCTTAATAGTAAGTAGTTAATATTTAGTGACTTACTGTCATATTGAGTATTATTTTTTTACATCTACTGTGTATGTAGCTGTACAGTCAGACATAAATATGTGTAATAATAATATTTGCACAGAAGTTTATGTGCACTATCTAAAAATTATTCTCATAAATCAATTATCTCTGATTTTATTGGTAGAATTGGTGATTCTTTATATTAACTTTATAATAGATTTATGTGTTCCACTGGAAACTTCATAATGCCTGCTATATATAATACTGCAAAACAATCTCTGTTGTTCCCTCTTTTGTGGGTGTGTGTGTTAAATTTGGAACTTTAATTTCTGATATCTCTCCAGATATCTTTTTCTTGTTGGGATGAGTTGTTACAAGTTTTGTATACACCTACGTTGACTGTTGGAGTTTACTTTCTTGTTTTCCTTTAAACATTATGTAGACAGGACTGGAGAGTATGTTTAGACATCTATAGGCTACAGGAGAAGTGTGGGGCTGAAATTCACTGAAAGATTATTGCTTTTCTTTCTGTCAGAAAATAAAAAGTAATTAAAAAAATATCCAGTCATGAGCACACACATTGAAAAAACCTGCCCAAATTGATGTGGAGGCTCTAGAGCCAGCCCCCAACGTTGTGGGGAGCTGTGGGGGACGTCGGGTCAGGCACCGCCATCATAACGTAGAATTGAACTGTGCAAATTAAAGCATAGTTTTTGTCCACCTAATCCTAAGAAAAGCTTACTGCTTTGAAATGCCTGGTTTTGCTTACAATGTTGTATGTTATGATTAATTTACTAACTGCTCTAAAATTTTTTGCCTTTGCACCATCTATATAAATTATGCTGTGTATGGTTGAAAGCTGCAGGGTTTTTTAGAGTCTTAAAATTAGATTGTGTTTTGTGTACTGCCGAACAGAATTAAAAAAGAATATGTCAATGTGAAGAACGAAATATCTGTAATAGACAGGATGCAAGGACTTTGACATTTGGCTTTAAATGCCAGCTTTTAGAACCTATAAGACCATGCTTGTGCCCTTTTATTTGGTTTGTTTTACACTGCTAATGATGTTGAGGTATTTTGTGGAGTTTCTATTGTCATAGTTAGCATATATGCCCCATTTTATTATGGGCACATGACATTACAGGAAATCAACTAGGGGAAATGCTCCATTTAATTAAAGACCTTATTAAAAGGGAAAGCTGGGCATGTAGCTCTGTATGTGTGTGTGAATAAATTCCACACAGTACAGTCTGCTGCTGTTGAACATAAATTCTGGTCTCAGAAGGTATTTGTTTCTCTAATGTGGGCATTTCAATAAGCTGATTGCAATAGTAATATAGTTGTGAAGATAGGGGATTAGAAGTGAATTTTGAGATTTTTTAAAAATTGACAGTTACTATGCAATATATAGCAGTATTTCTTACAGGGTCTTCTAGAGGTTTTTGAAAGACAGGACTGAAAAACTGATACAAAAATCTATACTATATACTGTATTATATCATATCATGGTTGTTTCATTTTGGGACAACTCACTTTTATCCTAAGCAGTTGAATATATTCTATTTTGATTTTTGTCATTGCTAGATAAACTTAAAAAAATCAGTTGCCCTTTTAAAGGAAATAACATTTAAGAAATTATTTCTTTCTCCCTGTCTAATTACTGTGAAATTTTTAGAGCAGCTATATAATGTAATAGTTTGTAAAAATAATGATCCTTTGCAGCTATAGTCCTGGTATATGGCTAAAAGATTAGTATAACTAACTGAGTGACCTAACCAAGATATATTTAGGCATTTCCAGTATTTAAAATATTATGCGATTATTGAAATATATGCAAGTTTACAGACTTGCATAAACCTGGAAACATAAATATGCAATTTATCCAAAATAATAGTGATTGTTCTTTTGAATGAAATTAATTGCAAATCAAAAGTCTGGATATGTTCCCATAAGTTTTCCTTCTCCTGCATCTCTTCTCCCTCCCATTCCATAGTAGGCGAGGCCATACTGGTTTTGGCAGTTACAGAGTCCAGAAACCAGAATGATTGTATTGGGAAAGCTATTGGGTTTTGCTCTTAAATCTTCAAAGAGTGGAGAGTAAAAGCAAGTATTCAAGTACCTGAGCTTAAAAATTACTTTCTGTGATTTAAATCTTCTTTTGTCTGCAGCTAAAACTGAGAAATTTAGAACTATGTAATTCTTGTGTCATCCCTTACTTCTGCATGGGGAAATATACTAAGGAAAGTTGGTCCAAGAAGAAATATTCTTTCCTGTGCTGGAATGGTTATGATTTGGGATTAATATATAGATATAAAAGTAAACTAAACTAAAATAAAAATTCTCCAGATATATTTAATCCCAGTAATTTATGGAACAATTTGGAGAACTTATGTAACTTCTTTAAATCATAATACTTGTAATATCTATATATAATTTCTGTGAAACCGAACACTGTCTGCTGAAACTGCAAATCCAGCCTTCACATTCTATTTATAGTCATTGCTACATAGGCATTTTCCTCTTTTGCTGTGAAGACACAGTAATAATCTTTAAGATTTATTACTCAAAGCTCAATTTCTCACTAACAGCATACACAGTCTTTTGAAGCTGGAAGACAACATAGGCTGATGCCAACAGCAATGCAAAACTTTAGTTCACGTGGTATAGGAAGAGAGGAAGTTTTCTGGGGGCCATTCATCTCTTTAGCTCCTTTTTATCCTTTGTGGCAACACTTTCAACTGTACTTCAGCTGTTATTCTGATTTATTGATTACAGCCTTTAGAAAGTAGGGATTTTCCTGACTGTCTCGAGCTACTGCTTGTAAACATTGAAAGGGATGGTTTGGCTTGAGGGAAGGTGTTACTTGTTTAGTTGCCAGTGCTTAGTGTAGAGCATACTACCACCCTTTTGTTCATGATTGTGCAAAGCTATGAATTGTCATCACCTCACAGCACTGAGTTCTGAAATGACAAAATTAGTGAGACAGAAGAGATTGCTTTTAAATGCATAATAACTGTGAATCTCTGCTTCTCACTAATAGCATTATGTTTGTGTATAGGCATACAATACAGGCACTTGAAGTTTTCTGTCAGAATTAGGCTTCTCCTGAGGAATGCAGTGTTCAAATATTCAGAGATATCTGAGCATAATCCTAAAGAGCATTTAAACAAAAGGAAGATGCAAATATTTAGATTTGAAACATTGTGCAAAGGGAAAAAACTATAGCTTTTGTCTATGTGAGCTCTAATTGAAATTCTCTAATTGAAATAGTGTTTTTAATCAAGTAGTGACACCTGTTTGTTAATTTTGTAATAGTGTTAGTCATACTGAGCTAAACAGTAAAATAATTCTAATGAATTTTTCATCTGCAGCACACTAATAAAGACAATTGATACTGTAATTTTAGGGGAAATCTGGCATAAATTGAATAATTGAGTTTAGCTGTGTAAGTTACTGTATGGACTTAAAGGGAAACAATGTATTGACAATATTTTTAGGAGATGTTTGCAAAACTAATTAAAAGTTATGTTTACAATAATAAGGAAAACTTGAAAAGAAATCAATTTTCTTTGCCAAATTTAACTCAAAAGGTCTCCTCCATCACCTTCTCTTGCTTGTACTCACAGTCATTTGTAGTCATACATTTCTGCAGCGTTCTCTTGAATTAATATGTCCTCCTTTTTAATTAGCTCTATAAATGGGACTAAATGACTGGCATGAATACACAGTCACCTATGTGCTAGGTAGTGCGCTGTCTTCATTGCTTCTTATGAACTCCAGAAAGCCAACAGTCAGCTTTAGTGGGAGACAAATTTAGCAGGTGAAAACAGGAGATGGGGAGTAAACAAGCATGTGTGATCTTTCTAAGGAAGCACTGAACTGTATTGCTGGGATCCCAAACAAACTTCTGTAAAATGAGTTTATACTAAAGGTAGTTAAACCAACAAATGAGACAAAAACCCGTTGTGAAATGTCGAAATTGTGTTCTTTCTAAAGCTGCTCTGTACAGGGACTTTACTGTTGGGCTTCAAATGTTCCATCTGCTTCCAATGTTCATTCTTGTCTCATGAAAATATGTCATCTGTGAGGTCTGGTGGTGTTTGCTCTCTATCCGAGTGTCTTCTTTTCATTAATGTCATTTAGTTCTGTTTGTTCTGAATAAAATAACTTGAAAAATACATGAAGGCAAGGATTTGGAGCACCTTTTTAGAAGTTTGTGTAGAGATTTTGGGTTTGTTTCATTAACATAAATAATAATTATGTGGGGAAGTTGTCATGCCATGACAGAAAATGTAATGGCAGCAAAACAACTTCATTTTTTATTTTCATGCTTCTATTGTTTTTAAAATTTCCTTGTCTCTTTAAGAACTGTTGTACTTTGCTCTTCTGATATTCTAGTGTATTGTTTTCAAACATATACAGTGTTTAGATATACTAAAGTTGCTGAAATAGAATTTTATATTGGATTTTCCTGCTCATGCTTTTGGTATACCTTGGAATGAACTACTCTGGATAGAAAGTTTATTGAATTATTTTTGTTTTGCAAAATCTTGTGTTGACAGTGTAATAGCTAATAAAAGCTTGGTTTTTTTAGTGAGAGAAGTCTGGGAAAATGTGCAGCTAAATTTTGAGATGCATTGTTCTGTTCTAATAGTTTGGTACCTGCCTATAGGAATTTGCTGAGCTTATCAGCCCAATTGCCAAGTTGGGTTACTAGCTTATTAAGATATAAGGAATAATAGGAAGGAATAAGGGACACTGAGAGAAGTAATAAGGTTTGCAAAACTAGACCTAATTTAATTGTAAAGAGATCAGACTTTATTTAACTGAAGGGGAAAAAATGAGTGATGTAAAGTGTGACATAGCAAAGGTAGCAGTGTTCATAACAGTCTCAGAGTGTGCAAACTGGCACTTCATACATAACCTTGTTAAGTTTTTCAGAACCAGCTGTACAAACAGTATTGATGCTGCCTTGGGGGTTATGAGGTGGGATAGCTGATATCTCAGAGTCCCTTCTATACCTGTTTAATTAAAAAAAAAAAGTGGGGGGAGGGGACAGAGAAAGACAGGGGAACAATAAAATATGTTTTTTCTTCTTTCCTCCCTTCAGTTTTTTTATATTAGCATCTGCAATTCCCATGATCCGATTTGGTTGTTACTGAAGGCAGGATCTCTTATCAGTGACTGCTAAAGTCTGTCTTTAGTAGAGGAAGATTGCTTAATTTTTTTTACTTTTAATCCAACTTTGTAGCTCTTTATTACCTTCTTGTGGTTTTCTTTTTTCTTTTTTTTCTCCTCTCACCATGTTTCCTGCCTTATAACCTCACCAATGTGCTTTCCTTTCATCTGTGTGATCCTCTCTGTTGTGGGCGAGTGCCATCTGTTTCTGCAGAATTTTAAGAAAAAGATTTGCCAGGCTATTCCAAAAGCATTATGTATGATGGTAAAAGAAATGAGACTGCAGTCCAGAATTAGGTTTGATAGGTTGGAAGCAATATGAAGGAAGTTCCTATCGAGCTCACTGTTAGAAATGTGAGTTTTATCATTAATCTATTTTTTTAAACTAAAATGAAGAACTGAAAATAGATAAGTCTTCCCTCTTGCACAGATGCTTGGCTGCTTAATATGCCTAAGGATGAAAGACCTAAACTGTTTAAACAATAGTTTTGAGTATCAAATGCAGTTCATGTGTCTGATCAAGTGTTTGAGGCCTACAGCTTGCCATGTAGGTTGTATTTTTCTGATGATGGGATTTAGTTGTGTATGTATGTCATCATATATTATCAAGGAGATCGTTGTAATGCTTTCATTGCTATCATTGGGAAAAAGGCGAACCAGAAGAGACTGTTGAGGCTAATATCACCAAATGATCACAATACCTATCTGCATGTCCAGCCCATATATCAGTGGAAATTGAGAACCACCTTTTGAACCACTCTTCGATGAGCAATAATCCTCCCAATCCCAAAACTATACCTCTTTAAAATGACCAGAGGGTAGAAGTCTTGTTCTTTGTGAATAGCTTTTCTAGCTGTAGAAAAAGGGGAAGAAAGAGCTTTATTTTCTTAAACAAGCAGTTCTGTTGCATTGCTTATCATGAGTGTGGGTCACTGGCAGAGCTTTAAACTAGACTTGAAGGGGGAGTGGGATAATATCAGGCTTGCTGGTGACAAGCTGTGGGGTGACACAGCGAGGCTGGAGGGATGGGTTGCTAGTGAGGGCCCGTAGCCTGTTGCTCTGAGATGTGCTGGCTACACTGCAGCACACGTGAAGCTTAATGGAGATGAGCCAGGGGCTCCTGAGGTAGTAGGAGCCAATGGGGAAACACCAGTGAAATACCTCAGAGGAATAAGGCGGGCATGTCCAACTCATTTTCACCAGGGGCCACATCAGCCTCGTGGTTGCCTTCAAAGGGCCAAATATAATTTTAGGACTGTATAGATATTGTAGTAGCTGACGTACTTCTACACCAGTGCATGCAGTATAGGTAAAAAACAGGAGGCAGCTGGAAGCCATCACGCTACTAGAAAGCCACAACCTAGTTGCCATTACTGAAACTTGGTGGGACGGATCCCATGACTGGAGTGTGGCTATCGATGGCTACAGGCTGTTCAGAAGAGACAAGCAAGGAAGGAGGGGTGTAGGTGTTGCCCTCTGCATCAATAAATGGATAGAATGTGAAGAGCGGTCTCTGTATAATAGCCACAAGCAGGTTGAAAGCTTATAGGTGAGAATTAGAGACCGAGGCAACAAAGCGAATCTTGTGGTTGGTATCTGCTACAGGCCGCTGATCAATGGGAGCCTATTGATGAAGCCTTCTTACTCCAGCTCCAGGAGGCATTGCACTTGCAGGGTCTTGTCCTGCTGAGGGTCTTCATTTTCCCTGGCACTGTAACTCACTTGCCAGATCTCTGAGAACTTCAGAGATCCACTATTCAAAAGAAAAAACTTGACATATTTTCCTTTTTGATCTTAGAAAATTATTGGACAACTCTTAATGTCATTAAAGCAAGTATTGTTCTGAACTGCTGACTGCTTCAGGTTACAAATTGTTTTTTCAAGTTAGAAATAAGATTCCGGTACCTTAAATATCAAGGTTAATCCTGTCCATACCTCTGCTGAAATCTGTGAGGAGAATCTTTCACAGTTTGTCAGTTCTCTATCGCTGTTAGAATCTGGATTAAAAGGCAAGTCAACATATTATAGAATCTGGATTAAAAACCGAGCCAACAATTTATTTGGGTAATATTATCCTCTGAACATACTGGAAGTACATCAGCTTGTCTATGGACTTAAGCTATTATATTTTTAATAAGATATGATGTATTTGAAAAGGTTGTCAGAAAGTTGTCTGTCGCAGGTTATTAATTAAGCCATATTGAAGCTGCTGAAAGCTTTTGATCTGCTTGATGTAGGTGAATGATACTCAAGTTTCTATACAGAACATTTTCTTGATGGTAGTGATAGTATCATGTTGAATAAATATCAGCATGTGATTGGTTGGCTTTACTAAAAAATATGTTTCAAGAAGGTGATTGTATTTCAGTCAAGCTTAATTGTGCCACCAACTTTCTCTCTTGTGTAGCTAGCTGTCTTCCCAGGGGAACTTTTCCCCACGGGTTCTGATCCATAAAAATTGAACCCATAATTAGAGATTAAGCTGTTAGACTGGATACTCATTGTTTCACATGACTAACATCTGTTGTCTCTAGGAAATGAAGTAAGGCCATTTTTGTTTTTGCAAGTGCCTCTTAACTTCAAAGGCTTGGTTCACAGAGATATTGAACTGTAAGTTATTATTACGCCTTCTTGTACTGATATATTGTGACAGTGTTTAATTGAATCATGTCAGATGATATGCATTCCTAGGTTGGGCTTTTGTGTAGTAATCGCTGCCATCGATTTTTATTTTCTGTTGTCTTGTAACTGAAGTGTGTTCTGAACAGGGCATACAACATGCCTTACATGAGTATAGCCAGGCCAGTTACAGGTGTGATTTGAGACTAGAATAATAAACCAGTACAAACCCCAAAGCATGCGTATATTTTCTGTGAAAAAGTGTTCTCATGGCCTTCCTATGGAATAGTCATACTCCACAGGAATAAATTAAGGCTGTGACACTACATAACTTTGGGTTTTAGAAGCTTTTTGTCTTTACAGCCTTGGGAAAAGTTAATGAGGCTGATAACGAACATGAGTTTCACTGCTCTATTTCAGTTTCTCTGTGCCTTTTGAAGTGGTTTTTGTTTATTTTTCTTTTTTTTCCCCTTCTTTTTTTCCTTCAGCTAGCTATGTTCTTATTTTGTATTATCAAAATAACTGACTATTAGAATATACTTTTCTCTGGATTTTGTGATTTGTCTTTCTTCTAGTCTCTTTCTAGTCTAACTGTACCAAGTTACCAAGAGATTAATGAAGGTGAAATGTTTCAGTTTGGAAGGGAGAAGGTTGAAAGTGAATGTGATGGTGCTTTAGAAAAATCACAGAGGAATGCAGAATTCCTGTTCACCATGTTCCCCAGAGCTGGAATTAGTGAGGCAACTGGTGAAACTTCTGGTAGATCCACTTAGAACCCATAAAAGGAAGTGCTTCGGTAGTTTACTTTTGGAACGTGCTTCCACAGGAATTTCTAGAAGCAGATAGTATCAGCAGGTTCAAAAAAAACATTAGACAAACGGCTAACAAAAGACCTTTAAGTAGGTATTAGAAGTAGGTGAGAGTGTGCCTCCTAACTTGTTTCATCCAATGACCATGAATAGTAAGGTAACAGGAGAGAAACAGATCGCTGATAGTGGCCAGTCTAACGTGCTCCTTCTAATGTCACTATTGAAGACTGAATACTTGTCTGGATGGTTCATTTGTCTTACCTAGCAGGGCATTGCATATGAACTCTCATAGATTTTCCAGATGAGTTCATGTCTACATTATAACATATGCTAAAAATAAGTTCATAAGAATATATTTTAGTCAAAGTCCATACTTTTCTGTAGATCGCTATTTCATTTCATGTCTTTCAAATAAATTGCCGAACGCCAGCCTTACTAATAATTCTCAGAAATAGTTTGTGCAATTCTGGTATTTGTTTACATGGTTTGCTTTTATCACACAAATTACACAATGTCCCTTTTTGTGTTGGAACCTTCCAACACAAACAACAGGGCAAACCTAAACTTATTCCCAGCCTAAGTAGTGACCTGAAGAATGACGTTGGTTTACTTGTTGAGATACAATAGGCAATATTCTGTTTCTTGATTGTTTTCTTGGTTAACAGAGCAAGAATAACTTTAAAACGACAGAATAACTTCCCTCATCCACGTAACTTTTTTTCTCTTGCCAACTTGTCACACTGTGGATATTCTGGTCCTCTGTCTTTCCAGGGCCAGAGACAAGGATTATGTCACCGCTTCCTTTGGAATCCTTGAGGGCTGTCTTGTGTGGATGTGTGCTTCTGTGTGCTATGTGGCTGTGCTCCTCTCATAAACCATGTTATGTCAAAAGAGTTTTGTGGCTCTTGATAAGATTTTGCAAGTGTGTTCTGATGCCACCAGTACAGTGCCAAATAAATGTTTGCAAAATGCAAGCCTTTAAAGTTCTTTTTAATCAGTTTCATATAGGTTTCTTTGAGATTAAGTTAAAAATCAAGCATTTGGGTGTGTGTTGAGTTATTGCAACAATTGGTAATCTTAGCTGCAGACTTTCAAGAATTCCAGTAGCATTAGCACTAAATTTACTCAATTTCATTGGGGTTTGGGGAGTTTGCTTCGCTTGTTTGGTAGAAGCTTAGAGTTCTGCAACATACAGGTTCATGTTTGTAAAAATACACTTTCTTTCTGGGATGAGGTAATAGTTTCAGGAGGGTTATCAGGAGGTAAAAAAAGAATGTATTGTTCCTTTGTATTTGAGTAAGTGCAACTTGGGACATAGTGGTTATGTAACTTTCTACCTGTCAGTTAAGGAAAATTACAAAGGGATGGAGAAACTTGAACACAGTGATGATCGTTCTTGGAGTTGCACAACTGATCAGTGCCTGCTTGCAACAATTTCACATTTTACATGGGAAAATGTTTTCATTGCTTCTTAAAGCATCTATGTTGTCATTAATACTGTAATGTTCTATGACATACCTAGAGAAGAATCAGTTTTGCGTTGAATTTTGAAACCTTTCAGGAGATAGTTTTCAGTGCAAAATGACATCCATACTTGGCACCAAAATGAATAAATCTGAGTAGCTTCATTTTTTCTGGGTACAATTTTGGGAGCTCCCAGTCTCTTATCTTTTTGTCTTCCATTGGAATTGCCCAAGAGACAAAGTAATTTCAGATATACAACACTTGAGATTTAATTGTAATAGTACAACCGTTTTCTTATCGCCTCCCAAATGTCTTAATTGAAGAATAATTTATAAACGGTTTATTTTCTAAAATATTTACCCAAACTGGAGGTGTTATTAAATTTACCTGATGAAGCATTCCTACTATTAAATCTGTTCTATTCTGACCTTTGATTTATGAATAAGATGGGAATTTTTCTATTAATGTGTCTGAAATGACACATTCTTATTTTGCATCCTTTGTAAACAACATAATAAAGTATGTGTTGACATTCTTATGTTGCCCTAGTGAATAACTGTCTGCTTTTTGGAAAAAGTAAATTTTAATTATAGAATCATAGAAATATTTTGGTTGGAAAAGAGTTTTAAGATCGAGTCCAACCATTAACGTGTCACTCTTAAGTCCACCTCTAAACCATCTCCCTGGATGAAATCCTGTTCATTTTCTAATTGTGTGTCTATATATAAATCTATAAAATAAAATCAACAATGGTGAAACTTCACCTTCTTTGAGTGTTTAAATGTGATGCAAAATTTTTAAATCAGCAAAAGCTGACTAGGCTGATTGTTTTCCTATTTAAGTGGATCACACTGTTTCCCCCCTAAAATTTACAGACAATTATAAATATACCTTCAGTAATTTTTTTATGGACATAAAGGTTATGTCTGTGAGTGCATATATAAGATAAAAGTAGTATTATGCAGTGTAGTATAACATAGAAGTGTTATAACACATGAATAGCAATAGTTTATTCTAAAATTTACAGAAGTCTGGTAGATTTCTGTTGTCACATACTTCTATTTTGTTCAGAGCCTAAATGTTTATGTTAAGCATATAACGCTTTATTTTCTTAGAAAAAAACACCGAAGTCTTTAATCTCATACTAAAGTAATACTTCTTTATTTAGTTTTTAGATTGGTAGCATTCTGTTTGAGAAACCTCTCTCAAATGAATGTTTCTCAAGACTTGTTGGTAGCTGTGCTTTGACACATGCGCTTTTTTTTTTTTTTTATGTGGATATTCAACAAGACAAGGACTTGTGACGTAAGGTCTGGCAGTGTTTCGTTGCCATCATAAGTAATAAAATATGGCTTTAGCAGTAACTAGAAAGGAGGAGGATTAATTTTATTTTTACTGCAAAGCCAACCCTAGTATTAATTCTCCCTGTCACTTGCTGTGCGAGGAGCAGAGTCTGTTTCAGGACTTGCAGCTGCCTCGCTGAAGTTGAATAGTTATTCACACAAAAAGCTTCTTCTGACTTCGTTAAGCATGAATTGTGAAGCAGTTCTTCAGAGTAGCCCTTGAGATATTTTAATCCCCCTAATGAAACACTCATTCTTTTGTGGACTCATTGATGGCAGGGGAAAAAGACATGTATGCTGTCTGAGACTGTTCTTCTTCAGGGCTTGAGGAAGAAGCTGCTTGAGTAGAAGAGAGGTAACTAGTGCCTGTGCTGAAGGAGACTCAGCCTCGCTCTGGGCAGCTCCTGGGGACAATCAGACGTGACAGCCGGGAGACCAGTCAGCAGATGAGTAGTTCGCAACCAGCCACGACTCATCTGTCATGTAATTGCTGGCCAGGGAAAAGTAGACAGGAAAAGCTGAGGAGATATGGTGGGTCACCTCAGGATGCGCATTTGAAGACAGAAATAGGAGAATGGGATGAATTGAAGGCTTTATGGTAGAGAACACTTGGTATATGGAAGGAGGGAGTGGGAATGAGATGAAGTGGGCTAAGGCGGAGTTTAGGGAGAGCTACAGGAATCGCACCTAAAAGCTGGGCATGTAGGGCAGGAGCGGAAGGCATTGTGTTAGGTTTGGAAATGGATGGGGTTGGGAAGGAGGAGGAACACAGGTAGTATTGCAGTGGCAGTAGAAAGAAGCAAACCAAAGCTCTATCACGTATTACCTAAGCTCACTGTCTGATAAACTATCTGATCCCAAGCCTTACACATCTAATTACCTTGGAAGACCACAGATACCTTTTGTGACAGATTGAAGTCCCTGTGTAGAAGACACTGTTTTCCAGATTATTTTCTGATATTCTACAATTTCAGATAAAAAATTGCAGCTTTTTGCATTTCCCATTTTATCATGAAATATACTTCTGCATTTGTACAACATTGTGGATTTTGCCCTCGAAGCGTGTCTCATTGAAATGCTGTATTAATTCTGGTGGTTACAATGACATTTTGTCAGTCTGTTTATTCATCTGAACATACTGGCTATTGAGTTCATATGGTTTTGGTAGGGTTTTAGTACTTAGAGATGGTTAACTACTTAAATTGAAACATAATCAGAAAATATGTTCTCCACAACTAATTAATAAAATGCAAAATGAATTCTTTTAACTAGGATTACCATTGATGATGTTTATTGCCTCTTAAAACCATAATCCTAAATTAATATTTTATAGTACTGTATGTCTGATATGCCTGACTTTTTTTTAAAATACTTTTGCTATTTAGAGAACTTGCATAGCAGGTATGTTCTTGTTCTTTTTTTATTTTTTTTTTTTTTCCTTTTTCCTCCCCTGGCTGTGTCAACTTCAAACTTTTTCTCTTGTATTGGGTTGTTTGAATTTCATCTTGCACTTTTTTGAATGTCTTTTCCTTCTTTATGGTGGGAGGGGAAAAAGAGAAGAGGTAGAATCTACATTTTCTTTGCTTTCGGAGCTAAATCTAATGACAGCTGTACCGACAATTTTCTTCTGTGTTTACATGCAGCCAGGAGCTATGGGCGGAGAAGAGGTAAAAAAATTTACTAAATGTTTTGTTTGCTGAATAGTGGGAGAAATAAATATTTATTTCTCTTATGGTAACATGTTACCAATTTTTAACATTATTTGGTTGATCAATTGCTTCATATAAATCGATCTCATATTCTTCATTTGCAGAATGTCTCCCTTTTAATAGCAGCTTAAAACAAGAATGATCTTGAGCTGATAACTTCAAGTGTGTTGCTATTACTAGTGAACTGGAGGATGACTGAATGTAAAGACTTTTTTATTATGCATATTTATGACTTTAAATGCATATTGTTAAAAAAAAAGATTGTTTTCAGTTGTGGTTTGGTTTTATGGTTGCGTGTTTTTTTTCTTTTTTTGTAGGACTGCAATGTTTAACTAGTGCATTGAACATCTAAAAAGTACTTTTTTTTCTTAGATGAAACACTTTTTGTTTAATATTTCACTTGAGTATTAAGTTGGATTCTCTTAGGTAGACTGTTGTGAATACCAACACTAATAACTGTCCTCAACAGTGAATATTGATAATAATAAGAAAAGGTACAACGTTTGAGCGCATTTTAACTTTATTTCATCATAGGAAACCCTTAAAAAACAGAAGGCTGAAAACATTTTACAAATGTACAGTGCTGCACAGAAGTTTATTCTGAGAGATTAATGCACATGGACAATTGCAAGCTCACAGACTACCAAGAAAGCTACTAATGTACCTTATCTTTCTGTACTGTACTGTAGCCTACACAGAATGTTTTTATTGAGGGGAAAAAAAAGTGAACATTGCAGCTTTTAAGAGTTAGAGTTGGGTAGTGCCATCTGCTTGGAGTACTTCAGCACTGAACTTCATTTTGCCTTCTTTTTCATGTATGATCTGTGACAGCTCTGCATGTGACATCGCTGCTTTTTCAAAATGTAGAATTTGCGTCATGTTTCCAAAGTAACCCATGGGAGACAAAGCTTACCACACAAGCAAGCTGATAGCCTATAAGTGACTCGTAGTTTGCACATATGTATGGATTGAGGTAGTAAGCTGTACAGGCTGTACTAATACAGTTGGTGATATAGAAATTGAGCTGATTTTGTTCAAAGCTGACTGGTTTTATTGTTTATTTGACAACAAATAAAAAAAAATGCTTTTTTCCCACAAACGTACCTTCCTATTTTTCCCTGCTTCCAGAGAACAGACTATTGTTAACAGATATTGAAAGCATCCTAATACTTAGACTTTTTCAGTGCTCTCATAGCAGTGAAACAAATGGGAAAGTATGCAAACTATATAATATTGTATACTCTCTGTGTATGTGAACACTGTTCAATTTCATTTTAAGATTGTGTCACGTGTTTTCAGGTTGATCAAATGGCACCAAAGTAGGGAAGGAGGTGGGAATCAGCTGGACACCACTAGCTTCATGCAACTCATGTTTACTTGTAGAAGCAAGATTAGTAATGTGGCAGTAATTGTGATGAAGACAGTGTAGGCTGTTTTATACTAACTGTAGCCATGACAAAACAGGGCAAACAAGTTCTGAATGTGCTGGACTTTCAGATTTATTTATTTTTTTTTAATTCTACCAAAAAGCATGTTTCATTCCATAATAATCATTTCCTATAGGAAATTCAGGTTTTTCTATAATAACAAGTGGGTGTGTGTGCGTGCGTGTCTTGTCATTAACGTTAGGGATTTTGTAACCTGTCTTATTCATACAATACTGAAGTTTGTGATATTTATAGTTTTTAATTACCTTTAATTTTATAATGTTGTTTTGAGCTTTCTTAACCTTAAGGAACATGAAACTCTGAAACAGTGTGTTAAAAAATGATGTGTTTGTCAAATGTTCCCATATATCCCTATTATTGTTTTTAATATTTGCATTGTGGTAATATGCAGAGTACCCAGAGGCCAGTCTGTACAGGGATTAATTTCATGTTTATTATACTTGGATATTTTAATTAGCGTTTGATTCTGTCACTGTGACTAAGCATCTTCAGAGAGAAGAGGTTTTGTCGGAAATTTCTTGCCATAGTCAGTTCCTTACCTGATCCTCTGTTTTCTTTGAGTAAAGAGGCAAGCATTTATTTGAAGGTATCATGCTTAGAGCTGCTGAGTCACGTTCTTCCAGGTACCTTGTTTTCAACTTTTATAACCAGTTTTTCAGGTATAAGATGTAAGCACAAGCTACGGGAAATCAGCCCAAAATCTATTCTGCTACACTGACAACTCAGAAGGCAGGGCAGGGGTGCAAGAGTATAAAAGCAGGGCATTTAGCGATGCTTTCCCATAATACTCTCCCAGAGATTTGCCTCTGGGGGCTTCTTTAGTTGCTGTCTCAATATTTATTACATCAGAAAGGGTTTTTCTCCTCTTCTTGCTCATTCTCTTTTCTTGAGCCTACATAAACTTTTCAGCATCCTAAAAGGCCCATGGCAAGGGGACCCACAGTTTGATTTGCTTGCAGCCCTGCATGTGCTGATTGGATTCAGTGTGCTTCAGTTTCCCATTACTGGAAGAGACAGTGAACAGTCACTCTCCATTCCCTTCTCTGTATATTTTCCATTATTGTAAATGTATACTTCATACATTTAACTCTACATTTGACTTAACTATACAGTTATAGATCATCTTTTGCATTTACTTGAGTACAATGCTTCCAGAGTGTCAAGCATCTGGCGGAAGAGGTGATATTTTGCTTTTTAAGCTGCTGTGCATTTTTTTTTCTTCAGAACTTTAGCACTAATTCAGCTTCCTCAGTAGATCTGTACAGACCTGTTAGTTGTTATGGTATCTCTTAATTTGACATGTCAGCTTCCACTAATGGCTCATATAATGTAATTCTCTTACAGATATTTTGAAATTTCCTAATTTTCAATGGGGCTTCTGATCTTTTTACACAATTTTAGCCTTGCTATTTAATATTTCCCTCATGCCTGTGCTGTCTTTTATGCTGAAGTGCAGACGTCTATATATGTGCGTGACCTGTTTGCCGATTAATGGAATATTCATCAATAGTCTTTACTGTTTTATGCTCTAAACTCCCCATTTCTGACAACAAGCTATAGTAGATTTTGAAAAGCACCGTCTCTAAATCCTTCTCTGATTGTGGCATTTACTCTGTTTTTTATGTTGGTGCTTAAAAGCACAGTGGGATTTTTAGTTCAGTGGACTTTTGCATCCGTGATCTCTGTCAAGGTTGTGCATTCAGTGTCTTCTTTCTGATCAAGACTTTTCTGGCATTCATAAAAAAATCAGGCTGGTATTCATGTCAGAACATCTTTCATGGCTTTTGTTCGTGACCTTGTTTTCCATATATAGGGTTGCTGCTTCTTTTTGTAATCTGTCCTTTATGACTGGAGACTCTATCACTGATATTTTCAGTGTATACATTTTTCTGATTAGTCTCCCTCTGCACTTCTTGATTTTGCTCCCTGTTCCTGTTTTATTTCCTGTGTTTCCCTGTGCTTTTAATACCTTTATGATATTAATGCTTCCTTAGGTCTTGCTGGAAGTCAGTTTCATGTGATCCATTACTTTTGAGTTTATGTGTGCTGCTATTTGTAATTAACACCTGAAGGCTGTTTGTATCAATTAATTATAATTCTATCCCTGGAAGCAATCCTCCATGAGATGAGGTGACAATCAGTCTTTTCAGAGTTGAGATATGGTTAAAATTTATACATCTCTCTACATTGCAGGATTTATTTTTCAACTCTGGTATAAGGAATTCTAAAGCTGGTGTGTTCTGCAGTGCTGCTTACACACGGACTTTGAATATTTCTTTATCTTCTGAGTTAATAAGTTTGTTTTTAAGACAATGTGTGTATACTTTGGCAATAACAGCAACAAGTTAACCACATCAGGTGATCACCAACAAATTCTTCACTTTTCATTAACAAACTGAATAGCAGCCATTTATGTTGCTTTTTGTCAATTCTTTACTGAAAGGGTGTTTTAACACTGAGTAACAGCTCAACAGGCTGTCCTACTTATGAACATTTTTCTTCAAGCACAAGTTTTTGTGTTTTATTTAATAATATTCTAAAGATTTATTTTTTCTTGTTAGCTAAGCTTCTTGCTTCACCTACGTGTTCAATATCCACAATACAAAGCTCTTCTATGTTTATTTTGCTGTTTGCCCCTGTGCTCAGCTCAGGCCTCCATTCACTCAGGGAGGGAGGTGAGGCAGCCCTTGCGGGCAGGACCCTGCCAAGCGCTCTGAAGGGACCGTCCTGCTCTGCCCCACGGGGCCTTGGGTGATCTGCTCTTTAAATCTCAAAGAATGGGTTTGAAATGTAAATCTTACAAAGGTTCTTTCCGTAGCTATTATACACAATTTCAGCAGATAACTTCTTGGGTTTCATTGCTATTAATTTGCAAGGGATTGTTTTAAAACTAAATTAGGTTTATTGTCTTGTAAGGATAAATTAGTACTGGAAAAATAGAAGCTATACTAATGAACCTCATTTCAATAACTGGACCATCTAGCTGGGACCTTTAATGCAAATTCTGTTAAAACAGTAAAAGGAAAATGTAACATTTTTTTACTGAAATACTTGCTTCTCCAGGAAATAGCGTTAACTATGAATACTACAAAATCTGTTACAGGTCGGTCTTCACTTTTTCCTTTTGAAGATGGCTTCCTAGACGATGGTCATGGTGATCAGTCTTTATCATCGGGTCTCAGCTCTCCAACACGCTGTCAGAATGGTGAAAGAGTGGAACGCTATTCTAGAAAGGTGTTTGTTGGAGGTCTTCCTCCTGACATTGATGAAGGTACTGTGAATAAGTTACATTGGTGACATATGGGAATTACTTTTAAAAAGTCAGATTTCCATAAAAACAAATGTTTTCCCAGGTATATCGCTTGTAGAGCTTGTGGCGTTATTCAAAACAAACACCACCACCCCCTGCAAGACCTGAGCATTTATTTGACATTCTTCTGTACCTTCGGTCAGAAGACATGGGGATAGAAATGCCTGCATAGCAGGTCTTCTCATCTGCAATAGCGTCATGTGTTCCCACGTATGTAAGTGGGAAAACTGAAAAAGGGAACTTGGTGGGTCCTGTCACTCCTCCACAGTCTTTCCCTGTTCTTTTAAAAGGATGGGGTTGACTTTAAGGACTTAGTTAATACAGTCCTTACCAAAATAAGTTAGGCTTTATTTAATCAGCTCTGATATCCAGCAGACATGCAGAGCAATTAATATGATTACAAAATAATAACCAGTTTAGTGGGGCTGGTCAGGTTTTTTCTCAATCGCTGTCAGCTCTACTTGTGTGTTCTCCCACACACCCTGACTCCCAAAATAAAATTGTGAGTTTTTGGTGGTTTTTTCATATTATAGCTGGAATCCAGCACTATCTAGCTTCAGTTGGCATGCACAGGGAATTTGATGATGCCTTATAATGACAAGAGAGAGATCTCTGAATCTGATCTACTAAATTGAAGCCTAAACCACATGCAATTTTAATAGAAAAATAGTAGGAGTTACCAGGCTATGGTTTGCAAAGAGCTCAAATACAGTTCCCACGTCACATCATGAGTTGCAGGACTGTTGACAGAGAAACTGCTGCGCAATCTGAATCCCCAGCTGTGAGAAGCAGCAGACCAACAGGTACGACTGATGTGACATTGCTTTGTCACTCAGAATCAAAATATATGCCCAGCCTATCCTGCAAGGAAGTAACATGACTACATGGGAGCCGTTACCCTCTTCCACAAGAGGTTTACTCCAGTAACACTTCTTTTCCTTCAGCTCCTGAGTTATACAATATGTGTGGTGTGGCTCTAGTCACTTGAAAAATCTGAGGTGTAGCCCATGGGGTCAGACAAACTGGACGCATCTGAAACAGCAATCACAAATATTGAAAAACCACTGCCTTTCTCTTCAAACTTTTCTCCTGATGGATTGTTGTTCCTATCTATCTAGCATCACATTAGACACAATTGTAAACAACTTCTTTCTTTAAAGTACATAAATAGATGCATTAAGAAAAATAATTTAAAAAATAACTTAAAATACTTTTTTGGGAAACATTTGTGTGTAAACCAAAATTGTCCTCTAAGTTAGTTTTAGATGTGTGTTCCACGGTGTTTCTAAACTCATGCACAAAAAGCAAAGAAATAAGTTGGTAATTCAAGGCAGATTTCTAGAGGAGACTGAGGAAGGTGAAATCCCTGGAGTCGCATGACCTGACGCAGCCTGCTTTCTAGGGCATGCTGCAAGGAGTGGCCATGCTGACATGTCGCTCCTCCGTCAGTCCCATGTGGCTGCATCTGACCCTGCTTTGTGGCTATAATTAGAAATAGACCGCAGCTGAAGCATATTCACTTCTGATAGATCATGTTTGCATTTAATCCTACTGCAAACGTGTATTAGTGGCATGTAAAATTACTTTTATAAGCAGCCCTGTATAGCATAGAGGTGAAAGAATATTTAGGCATTCTCTATGTGCATTACTGCAGTTTTCACTGCTCTTAATAGGTGTAGAAAATACTGGTGGTGTTTGGTGTGGATTTTTTTTTTTTAGTAAGAATTTTTACCTTGCCACTGTCAGTCTTCAGATTTTCTCTAAGGTGCTTCATTTGTTTTTTGTAGATGAGATCACTGCCAGCTTTCGTAGGTTTGGACCTCTTGTGGTGGACTGGCCTCACAAAGCTGAAAGCAAGTCATATTTTCCACCTAAAGGTAATTAGTTTAATATATATTTATGCAGGCTGTTTTGGTAAAAGGAATCTATGTCCGCAATGTGGCAATCCATTATAAAGAAAAGATTAGACTCTTTATGACAAATTTTCTCTCAACAAGCATATTTTCAGCAGTTGTCATTAAAGAAAAAACACAATTCAGTGACTGAAATGTGGTTCTGTATGTGTACTTCTTCAGCAAATCTGGAGTTCTTGAATCATGCCTTAATATACATTAGGCTTACTTTAGAAGGCAAGTTGCAGAAATTTCCTGGTGCTGATTCTGTTGCAAGTTTGCATATTGTAGAGACTATAGGAATAATGCCAGAAGACACTGTTGGATTGGGTAACTGGGTATTTTGTAGAGAAGCATGAGTCCTCTGTGTGTGTTCTGAGCCAAGATGCTGCGATCCTGCTCGGAACCCCAGGCTCTGGACTGCAGCAAGGAGCTCTGCTAAGGACTGGGCAGGCTGGTGTCATATGCAGCTGTCGCTGGGATTCTAGGTTGGAGCTTATTTGGTTCAGGGTGCTTTAGAGCGCAGGCAGGTGAGGTAATTTTTTGTCTGCCAGCAAAATATTACGCAGACCTGTTTTAGCTGAGAAAGAACAGTTTACGGGGAACCTGCCTGGGAGAGTTACTTTGCTAAATCAAATTGCTGTTACTGTATCCTAGTCTCTCCTGTGAGTTTTTATTATAGTATATTCATTCCATTTTCAGTCATGCGTGCCTCTTGCATGTAGTTTGGGAGTTCAGTCATGATCTGAAACAGTAGCATAAAGTTATACACAGAATTTCTGACCTATATGTTAAGATTCTCTGTTCTCACTGATCCTGAAAGCTCTTAATTGCTCATTAAGGCCACTGATTATTTTGGCAGAACAATGGGCTGTTCAGTCAGTGGACCAGCTTATCCTACAATATTTTGATAGATTTATTTGACTGTAAAATCACAAAAATAAAAGCCAACTTAACTTATCTGGAAGCTTAAGTTGCTGGAGGTGAGAACTCTGTGACAAATGCTTGCCCTGTAAACAGTATTTGGGGCACTTAAAACCAGAACAAAACCCCATGAATGCTCTCTCCTTCCTGTTCCATTCTCACAACTCAGCCTTGCTGTCAGTAGTTATGCAACATCTGTTATTGAATCTAAAAAAACAAAGCAAGACAAGCAAACCAAAATTATTAAAAAAACACCCCAAACCTCAAAACCCCTGTATTTTCCTAAGGACAGTTGATGAAAAGATATGATTTTCCCTTTTTATTTTATTTTTGAAGGCCTTTAGGGTGTTTTTGGCTAGTGAACTCTGATTGTGGCTTCACATAGAAGTTAAAAAAATTTAGTAAAACCAGCTTCTCCTTGTCCCTAATATCTCCTAGTACTACTTTCTTTTTTCTTATTAATTCAGTAAGTAACTATTCACAGTAGATCAACATGGGACTTGCAATTATGATTTTGTTCTGTATCTGACAGTGGACTAGTTATGCCTCACCATACTTGTAGAAATGTTTTTGAACAAGATCTATTTTAGCAGAAGACAAGGGAATGCAGCCTCACTTCTATTTTTGTCATGATTCTAATATAGGAAACAGCTTTCAAAGCCCCTGCCAGTTGCCCTGAATGTCTGTCTGAAAGTGCTAAACAACAGTCAATCCCAACTGTTCCAGATTTATTTATAACTGACTTCTTAGTTATCAGGCAGGGCTGCAGCATCAAGCGTCCTGCATTCCTGTCTTTGTGATTCACTTACATTTATGTTAAGTTTGGTAGGGCAAATGTACTTGACTTACTGTGATTCTGTACAGGCAGCATCTGCATAGGAGAGAGAATGTTATTACCAGGAATCAAAGGGTGAAGTTTGGATGTATATTACATTTTTTTTTCACAGCTTTTGGTCTATTTGATATATAAAGAGTACTTATTTTCCAAACTTATTGTGGAATCATTGACCACAATAAAAATTCTCCACTGCTGTTTTTCACTAGAAGTTCCTGTAGAACTTCTTTTTTTTTCTTTTACCTTTTTATTTTAAGCTGGTTTGATGCCTTATCAGGCATTTCTTTGGGAAATACAGTGAAATGAGAGGAAATATTTGAAATTAGGCTTGGTACAAATTCAGTGACATGATTTACTCAGCTGTCAAACACTTGTGAATTCAAATGGTTTCTCCCTTTTTCTAGGCATCCTCCACATTGCATTGCTAGTTTGTAAATTCTGTGACATTTGGAATATGATTCTTTCAAATGGAAAATATGTAAAAAAAAAAAAAAGCACAAATTAAATTATAGAGGAGAGAATGAGTTTTCTCATGTGTGAGCAATCTCAAAGGTAAATGAAAAAATGGATTATTGGAATGCAGCAGGGATGATGTGGAGGCTAATCTTTGTTCACACATTAATAAAGCTTGACTCCAAGGTTTCTCCCACCTACCTGAATGTGCCCCACTGGCAGTAAAACTGAACTCTGCTCTTTCTGAACATACGGCATCGCTTCCAGACAGACATGAGTGTCCTTTTGATGGATGTCCTTTTCATTACTCCTTCGTGTCTGTAGGGTCAGACCAGCGGGCAGTGTCTGGACTTATAACCAAGTTCAATATTTTTTTGTTTGCTTGCTTCGATAAGCTTTCAGTCAGAGGTTGGGAGCAGACAGCATCAGCAGTTGATGCTGTGGGTCAGCAGAGTCAGCTGAGTTTTACACTGGAGCAGCTGTACATCATGGTTTTTGTCTTCATAGTTACATCCAGGTGATGAGATCCCTCGCAGTCCTGAGTATATTAATACAGACTTCCAGTATCTACTTACTGGTATAATTTATTGAATCTGTGGAATGTTTACTTATTTGGTGCAATATATTAATTCCTTAGAGTAACACTATGTTAGGAACACTTTGGTATTCTTAGGACTAGGAACAAAAGGCAGTAGGAACTATTAGCCACGACTAATCTGATCAAGCATGAAATCTGAAAGATTAAAATAAAATGTTGCTTCCAGTCTAGTGACCTCGCCCCAACCCTGAGGGCTTTATTTTAGTCAGCAAGTCAGGCCACAGATGTGTAGTCAGTTCTAACAAGCCGTATTAGTTAATGTATTAGTTGGTATGGTCGATTAGCTTAGGTGCAGTTGTATGTGTGCTGTGTTCAGGACTAGCTGTGCTCCAGAAACATTCCTGCAGCAATCAGCTTGAATAAAGAAGGTTTCCTGGATTTGGGATCCTGAGCAGGATGGTGTCACCACAAGCTTGTTTTGGCGCATTACTTCAAGTTTAGTATTGGACCTGATGGACATAAACTGGTTGTGTGTGAAATAAGCTTAACTGCAGTCTCCAGCATGGTGACTTACACAAGGCTTATTTCAGTGCAATGCCAACATTATGACTGTGGACCTTGGGGGACTGCAGATCAACATGAATGTGGCTATGCCAAAGTCCCCAGGCACATCTGTACTGTCTGTATTATCCAGGTTTTACACTAGGTTTTCACTACCCTTACTGAACCTTGCCTGACATCACAGAATACCCTGTGATCATGTGTTTGGGAAAGTGATCTGTTTCGTGGATGGTTGAGTTTTCGTTATTATAATAACAAAACCAAAATAATCTGATGGATCAAGTAGCCTTTACAGGATGTGTTGGTTGCCAGCGAGTTCAATATTTAGGTTGCTGAGAGAAGAGGGACCGGTGGCACCCAGTGTTTTGTCTCTGAAAGTGTGTAGTACGCACTTGGGCAAGAGAAGCTGGTAATAGCTGACAAAGAGTACAAGAGGTTGCTATTTCTAGTTCTGAGCATCTGTATTGTTGCCTTCACATTTCCTTTTACTCCTCCTATGCATTGTAAAGCTTAAAGTGATTTTAATGCCTTGCTTCTGAATAAGGCCAATTCATTCCCATTGCCTGAAAAGTCTTTGGATGACTTCTTTCGAATCTGTTTGGATGTGTTAGTAACAGAACTGGCAAAATTGTATATGCCATGTGTTGGTCTTGGGTAAGCAGGTGCCCAGTTCGGAATGTATTTACTTGGCTTTCAGCAGAGTTTTGGGAATTAATCACAGTATCACAGTATCACAGTATGTTTGGGATTGGAAGGGACCTCAAAAGATCATCCAGTCCAATCCCCCTGCTGGAGCAGGAACACCTAGGTGAGGTCGCACAGGAATGTGTCCAGGCGGGCTTTGAATGTCTCCAGGGAAGGAGACTCCACAACCTCCCTGGGCAGCCTGTTCCAGTGCTCTGTTACCCTCACTGAGAAGAAGTTCTTTCTCAAATTTAAGTGGAACTTCTTGTGTTCCAGCTTGATCCCATTGCCCCTTGTCCTTAGACAAGTATTTTTTAAGTACCTATGAAATGTTGAGAAATAATGAAATATGCACTGAAGAATGTAGTTATCGAATGTAGTTACACGTTACCATGACACAATCTATTTCACTCTGGCAAAATCCAGATAATACATATTTTATTGAAATATAAACTGAGGGGTTTTATTACTTATTTGCTGGTCTGCTGAGTTAAGCAAGGCTTATGCTAACCACAGTCATTTTTTTTTCCTTTTTTTTTAATTAAACAGATGGTGCCGACTGTTTCAAAAACATTCTTTTAGGTTATTTTTTAGCAGATTGCTAGCTTTAAAACAACTTTACTGATTTTTTTCCTTCTGATAACTACCATTTTTCTAGCAATCACTAAAAACTGCACAACGTATTTTAAAATGACAAAAATTATGCAAAAGCCTTCCTCTGTTCCTTTCCATTGAGGAGGACTGATGTTTGGATAAGGGTGAGAGATAGGGTGATAAAATAAAGTCCAGCATAAAATGCCAAGCCAATTTCTCTCCTTTAAAAGCAGAAGTCAGAGATCATAGCATTTGCTAGAACGGAAACTGATGTTCCTTATCCAGAAATACACTGCGTGGCAAATAGCGATGCAAGATCTTTATTAAACTTTATTTACATATGTTCCAACACACATGTGTGCAATATCAGCCTTTCACCCACTGCCATCTGAGGCCATGGATACATTAGGTTGGCGCAAAAGCAGTTGCAGTTTTGGACCATTAATTTTAAATCATTATAACTAGGATCAAACATATCTCTATTAATCAAAATAGGAACCAGTACAATCAACACAGTTCTGCCAAAATAAGAAATAAGTTGATTTATTGCTATAGTGTAAAAATCTGTGCCTTGGGATTCAATGAATTCTTGCAAAGCATTTCCTGCATCTTGCTGGTTGTGGAAAAGTTTTCTCTGCAAAACATTGTCAAGATGCTTGAAGAAGTGGCAGTCAGTTGGCAAGAGGTCAGGGGAATATGGTGATAAAGGCAAAACTTCGTAGCCCAATTCATTCCACTTTTGAAGTGTCATTGGGGCAATGTCTGGTTGGGTGTCGTTGTGGAGAAGAATTGGGCCTTTTCTGTTGACCAGTGCCAGCTGCAGCTGATGAGTGCATCTCATTGATTTGCTGAGCAGACTTCTCAGCTGGAAAGGTTTGGCTGGGATTCAGGAAGCTGTAGCGGATCAGACTGCTAGCAGACCACCAAACAGTGACTGTGACCTTTTTTTGGTGCAAGTTTGGCTTTGAGAAGTGCCTTGGAGGTTCTTCTTGGTCCAGCCACTGAGCTGTTCTTGTATACAATCTACTTTTCATCGCATGTCACAATCCAATCGAGAAATGGTTTGTTGCTGTTGCATAGAATAAGACGACACTTCAGAACGATTTTTTTGGATTTTCAGTCAGTTCATGAGGTGCCCACTTGTCGAGACTTTTCACCTTTTCAATTTCCTTTGACTGCTGAATGGCCATGGAATGATTGATGTTGAGTTCTTTGGCAACTTCTCATGTAGTTGTAAGAGGATCAGCCAATCAGAGGATTGGCTGAATGGCCAATTTCCAATGGCCAGGCACTATGTTCCTCGTCTTCGAGGCTCTTGTCTCCTTTGCGAAACTTCTGGAACCACAACTGCACTGTACATTCATTAGCAGTTCCTGGGCCAAATGTGTTGTTGATGTGAGTTGTCTCCGCTGCTTTATGATCTACTTTAAACTCGAATAACAAATCTGCTCAAATTTGCTTTTTCTCTATCATTTCCATAGTCTAAAATAAATATAAATTAAACAGCAAGTTATAAGTCAGTAGCAGAGAAACCATAAAGTGACAAAAGCACATTCAGATGACGTAACCACATTTAAGAATGTATTCCAATATCAAATGATGAATTTCAACAATGCAAAAACCACAATTCCTTTTGCACCCACCTAATAATTTCTAGTCCCTGTTGTCTTCCCACAGCAGGGCAGCATAATCTCAAATCAATGCAATTCATTTGATGTGTGGTAGCAAAATGAAGCAGATACTACTGCTCTTCTTTAGCTGTGTAACTTAAGGCTGGTTTTGTATAGAATTTTATTTTAGGTTTTCAATGACTTTTGTTTAAGACTCTCTTTGTAATACTCTTCACACTATTTCCTGTCTTCTCCTAAATGTTGGAGGGTTCTTGGTGTACTGATAATGGTAATTTTAAAATATCTATCTTTGAGACTGCTGTGCCAGTTATCAAAGAGCATTCAGGGAGATTGCTTCACAGAGAGAATCTCTGTCCCTAAAACTGTGTCATTTGCAATTTCTTTTTCTAGGGGTAAGCAAGAATCTGATGAGGAAAAATATAAACATATTTTTGAGCAATCAAGCCTAGGCAGAACAAATCTGATTCTGAAATAGCTTTGCAGGATTATTGTCTCACAACTTTCATGTTGCTTTCAACAAAAGCAGTTTTCTTTTGTAATTGTTAGGTTGCTATAGAATTTTTTTTTTTATCCCTGAAGAAAGCACATTTTTTTAGCAATCCTTTGTGGACCCTTCTCCAGTCAGCCCCTTGTGATGCCTAAGGAGTGACCAGGGCTCTTGAGAAAGGGCTCAGCATCCATAGTCTCCACTGGATGTAGAAGTGAAGGTGTTTGTCTTACCTAGTTGCTTACTAGTAACCAAATAAATTTTAAAAAGCTATTTCTTATGAGACAAATATAATGACTGGAGCCAAATATTCCTGAGGTAGTTTACGTTATTACTGAAAACCTTATTTTGAGAGCCAGGCCATGCAAGTTTAGAAAGGATGTGTGGTGTAGAATTCAAGAATGAAATTTGGGTTTCTGGGTTCTAGCACAAGTCATAAAGCAGAGTAAATCCAACCCCAGCAGCTTCTGTCTTCTTCAGTAGTATAAACCAAATGTTCTTATGAGAGAAAAATCTTGTTTTTCAGAAACTGATTTCTCCCTTTCTGCCTACTTCTCTCTCTTCTTTAGTCTCCTTATGTGGTGTCAGAAGGCTTGTTCCAATCAAGACAGGACAAATCTGATGTGATGCCCGCAATTACTGGGTTGACTCATTTTCAGGACCGGGGCGGGGGGAAGGGCAGATGTTGGTCTGCCATTACTGATAGTGGCGCCCAATTATTATGCTGTAAGAATAGATCTAAGAACAGATCTTGTGGCACCACATGCTTGATAACACTCTGTAAGATATTTTCCTAAGCGGAGTAAACTCTTGTGAGATTTTATGTAATGGGACCAAATCAAATTATTTTCTGCCTATAACACAAAAGGCTGTTGTCCAAATTTAGATCTGTCCTATCAATAAATTTAGCCCTCTTTTTTTTTCTTTTTTTTGGTCATGTTCTTAAGAAATTGTGTTTGACTTTTAGTCTACAGGATACTTGTCTGTGTAGAGTTTTTTTTAACCTTCCTCCAAAGATTTCAAAGTTCTTGAGATATGTCCGACAGGCTGCAGTACATCCTCCATCCTCAACAGGTTCTTGGGTACTTGCCGGTGTCCTGGCATTTCTGGTAGTTCTTTTGTTCCGCTAAATAACATTTTTAGGATAAACAGTCTAATCACATTGGATGATACAATGTCTGTGTGCTGTAGGATGTTGTATGTGTACACCAGACAAACAAAGGACATTTTTCTGGTTTCTGAAGAAGTAATATGCATTTGGGGATAATGTGTCATAGCGGAAATAAATCCAGTAGCTCTCCATCCCCCGGGTTCCTCTTTATAGCTCGACCAGATTATTTAAGCAGGAAAAGTTCTGTTGCCTCCGAAGTGAGAGTTCAAGGGCTGTTCTAGAGTAGCCTTTCCAGTGTCTTTTGCTAATATGATGCATTTTACTGTCAGACATACCTGTTATCCACATGAAAATGAAGATTTTAGTATTTGGTATCTGAAGACGAATACAACCCTACAGTTTCTCATGGCTGCACTCTAATCTGCTGGAGAAACAACTTGTTTTCATACTCTTCCTCACTAATGTATTAGTGCCCAGAGTCTCCAGAAAAAAAACTGGAAAGACAATCCAGTGATATGTTTTCAGTTTTAGCCTGGATATGCATCTGTCAACCAGCCTCTTTCATATCTGAATCTATTGCAAAGTGTTTTATATAATCAGGGGGGTGGCTGCAATTAACCATGTAACTCCATTTTACAGCATGAGTAATAAATTGCTAGAAGAGTTTTATAGTCATAACTGCTCAGAAGCTATTCAGAGGTTTTTAATACAGGCAAAATACCTTTTTTATAACACAGACGTCAATTAAGTTGTTTTACTTCTGTTCAAAACTGTGTTACATTGTAGACTTCTTCTGTTGGATTATATGATTATAGGAAGAAGATAGGGTGTCTCATAACTGGATCAGCAGTCTTATGGCCAGTGTTGTCAGAAGGCCTTGAATTTCCCACAGGAAAAACCCATCAGGTTTCTGAAAGACCTAATTGATTTCTTGGTAGCAATTAAAGAGGCTACTTGGGAAGCCTATATCATGGTCTGCAGTCTGTGTATCCCTTTCCTGTTAAGTTGTATCTAATACCCCTCAGCTTTGCTTTGACTGATGGGCTCCATAGTGTGTTACAGGAGGAGAGATACTTAGGCCACATCCATTGCTTCCAGCAAAGCCGGTTTTGAAGTTCATAAGCATCACGTCTGCACCTACTGATGGGTTTTTTCATAAGCCTCCTGACTCTTTAGCGAAAAGCTAAAGGTCACATGTTTGATTTACATAATTTTCTATTTCCAGAACAAATTCTTTCCATAAATCATCTAGACACTTTTCTGTTGGCCATTCGCCACAGAGGCGGGCTGTTTCTTTCACTCACAGCCTGGAAGGGTTAAAATTGCAATGGGATTTCTTATACTTTACATGAACTGTTTTATTAGACTACCTTGAGTTACGTCACGGTTGATATTTAAGGCTTGTCTCAAGGGGATTGCTGCTTCTAAAATCTGAAGAGCAGCTGGTTGGAGTCTGGGTCATGCATCTACTAATCACTACTCATCACCACAAGCTTTCAATCAAATGTCCAGTTCAATAGGTTCTGTTTAAATAGCAATTCCAAGCATCCGCTTTCTGGACTAACTGTTGCAGTAAATTTGTTTGGGTACATGCTGAAATAATTGACTAGGATTCTTCAGTAAGACTTAACTATGTATAGTGCTCATATATTTTTCTTCATTGTTGTGCAGCTGTTACCTGCAGTAAAACCTCTTGAAATTTTCACTTATTTAGACTAAAAATTCCTCTGACTTACATGGAAAATAGTCAAGTGTTTGGTTAAGTGATGCAGTAATCTGAAGAATTGATGGTGGCCAAAAAATAAATCAAACTGCAGACAAGTTTACTGGATGTCTCTTTTGCACAAAAAAAGGAAATCTTAAAGATAATCCTTATTAAAGAATGCATTATTTTATGAGATTTTCAGGAATGTGTCTTGGGTATTCAGTATTCTGTACTACATAGGTAACTGAAACCACCTTACATGCAAATTGAATATTTTTTAATTTATTGGGCAATTAATTTTAATAGAGCTAGACATGGTTATGAGCACAGGTTTTGAATCTTAATGTTCTTAAAGATTATCTCAAAGAGAAAGGAGGAGCCCCATGAATTTATCTTCTAATAATCAAACATGAGTCTTACAAATCACCGGCTATCCAAATCCAGGACACGGTTAAGTTCAAAATTTCAGCTATTTTTAGCTCTTTCTTTGGGGGAGACACATCCTTTTTTAAGGATGAAACAGAAGCACATAGAGCTTGATGATTGACTTAATGCCATTTCCTAAATAAGAGCTCCGAATCATGCATCTTTAGGGGTGTGCATCTCTGTCATTTTTGTGAATTATAAATATATTAGGTTGTGATATATGGTATACTAATTGAGTGTATATGTATGTTATACTGCTATATCAAACTGAGTCGCTGAGTAGCTTACACATCACACGTGGCCTACTCAGGAGGGAAAAATACAGTCTGGCATAGATTCCCACTGGATTTGTAGCTACTATGAAATGTCTGTATGGAGAAAAAAAGTCTGAATTCTGATTGAGAAGCCTCTTATTGAAGAAACACAGGATGTTTCAAAAAGATGGACCCAATTTCAAAACAGGCATCGTTTCAAGTGAATAGACATTTAAGCTAAAATGAAATATATTAAATAATTCTATGTAGCTGCTGTCTATAGTGAAATTTTGCATGGACTAATGGCTAAATGTCTCATAAGCAGACTGAAAAATATGTTCCTTCTTCACTCTTCTCCACTTAACAGGACACATATGAAAGAAAATGCTGTTTTGAATGACAGTTCACAATATCTAGCTGAATTTTCTTTCAAAACCCACTAATGACTGAGACACCAAAAAGAGGTTTAAGGCAGCAAAAAGAGTGGAGAAGTGAAAGCATTACCTGGGATCTGAACATATCTAAGTAGAGGAAAAGCTTTCCATCACTCACCTATAGGAAGTAATCAGACCTCTTTTGTGAAATGGAAGCAGTAGAATGTTTATCAGATTCTCATTAACCACTTCTAAAGCTAAGTACGTTCTACTGTGGTTTGCACGCCCCACCCTGCCATTGAAATGCGACTTTCTTTAAATGTTGCCTTTTGTTTTGTAAATGGTAATACATGAATTGATCTGTTAAGTATTACAGGCTCTAGGATAAAAGCAGTCGTTTCAATAGTGATATCAAGGACTTGATAATATTTAGTGCTTTGCTAACAGCTTGTGCCATGTTTTGTTTTGCTAATAATTTATGAAGCACCAAATTCTTCCTTCAAATCATTGAAATAAGTTCAAGGGCATGACTGAGCGTGGTGGTGAAGAGAGGGATTCTGTACTAGTACTGCAGCATGTTCACTGTTTCCGAGGGTCATCTGAAAACCACGTTGTCTCCTACTCCCACCCCCCTGACAGTTGTAATAGCTTCATGCATTACAAGCTCATGCTCTCTTCACTAATTCCTATAAGCATTATATTTTTAACATTCAATTTTCCATTCCTAGAACCACTGCAGTGATGCACACAATTCTACCCCTAAGACAATGATACGATAATAGTGCAATATCATCTGAATATATAAATCAACAATTTATCAGAGGTAATATCCCAAATTATACTTCCATTCTCTGATTTCAGAGGTTAGGACTGGCAAGGAGAATTCATCAGATGCTGGAATGAGAGGTGCTGTGGCTGCCTCTGCCCAGGCAGGGTATCTGCCTCCCTCTCATTTCAAAAGCTGGGAGCAGCTGAGAGCTGCTGTGTGTCTCATATCTCCGTGCTCTGGCTGGCAGTTTTTAGCTACTTTATACCATGCAAATTCTACATAGTTTTGGGACCTATGATGTACATGACTACTGATTATACTATATCTATCTATATAATCAACAGTCTGTTGTATACCAATGGAGGCCATGAAGTTTTCATTTAATAAAGTGAAAACCATAATTTTTTAGAGAATTTGATAGTTCAAATATTTTATTTTTTTTAATGTACCATTCTAATCTCCCAGGAAAACGCATAGTTTTGGAAAAACCTTACATTATTAAGGAAGGTTTTTCAAGCTGCATCTTTTCTGTATAATTAACAAAGACAAGAAGCTTGAGCAACTACAACCTGAAAACAATTGACATGTGAGTGGACATTCAAACCAGTTACTAACCAGCCACGCACCACAGCAGCAATTAACAAACTGACCACTTGAGTGAAAGAAGACAAGTCAAAACCTGGTGCTGAAGCTCTGCATTCTGTTTTAAAACTGTCTTACAGCTTCAGTTCCTCTGTAGGCACAGTTCACTCAGTGTGCAGAGCAGATCATCCGTCTGCTCACTGGAGAGTTGGAATCATACAAAATCAGGAAATACGTTGCTGCTTTGATCTGTGTAAATGACGCTGGCTATCCTTTTGATGGAAATCCTTTACTTTGCATGAAGCTCTTGACAACAGTCCCAAGTGTTTTTTCTAGTACAGTGCCGTTTCCTTCCTTCTTTAAAAACAAATTTTAAGAAAAACATATCATTTAAAATGAAATATATTGTAAACCCCAATATCAAATTTTATTATTTAAAAGTAACTGACCTCACCTAAAAAGTAGCCTAGAGTTTTGGACCTTTGCTTTTTTCCCCTGAAAATATTTGTTTTGAATTTATTTTGCCTCATGCTAAGACAACTGAAATCAAGCAGACAATTTATATTTATCTAGAATTTTTCTATGTTAATGTTGGTTGGAGCAGAATTGGAAATTGGCTTATTTGCAAAGAAGAGTAACGGGTTTTGTTCAAGCTTGGAAACTGATCTCTTTTCAGCCATCTGTTCAGAGTAACAGCAGCAGCTCTGACCCCCTCCAGAGGATGACAATGAGCTGCTCTGCTCAGAGCAGCCACCATTTCATATTGCCCTTGAAAACCAAAACCGAAAAACTCAATTCTGTATTTAATTGCTCTTTTGATATTTATGAACATAAACAAATGTTTTTTTCAAGCTGCTAACCCAGTAAACTTCACAGAGATAGCTCTTGCCTCATCAAAAATTTAGTCTTTGTCATATGATTAATTCATGTGGCTACTCTTATAACTACAATAAACCAAATTGTATGTTCTAGCCTTTATGTTTTTATACCCTTTAATGCTGATTTATAGCTTTTATAGATCATGTTGCAGTCTGAAGTTTTAAAATGGCTATGACCTTTGAAAGAAGAGACAACCCTATAAACTTGCTGTTGCAATGTTTTACGCTACTGTAGAAGTAAAATGCCAGGTAAAAAGATACATTATTTTAGTTGTTTGGTTGGTTGTTTTTGTTTGTTTGTTTGTTTTTTCAAAAAAAGGCATTTCAATGTTTTCTTTCTCCATACAGGTGGGTAGGAGTATTTTTACTACAGGACAAATTGATATGGTATATGTATACTGATGGCTTTTTTCCCCACAAGCAGTGAAAGTCTTGAAGTAGTGATGACTAACAAATCCTTTCTGCTTCTTGACTTGTTTTTGAATTGAAGGCACTTTGTGAATCTTTAGCTGTATATATTCACTATAGCACTTGGGAAATGTCCTTTCTGTTCAGCACTGAAGTGCAAAGGAAACATTTGGTTACCTCTCTCATGTCTCAAAAATAATGTATGTCCTCGTGGAGCAAGCAAACATTCTGGGGGTGGGTAGGTTTTTTTACGACAACATAGAGTATTTCTAATTTCTCTGTTGTGATATGGTAAGATCATTAGTAGTAAGGGTTAAATGTTCATTTCCATTTAACTCTTCCATATGATCTACTTGCTTGCTGCCTTTTCTTGGTATGCATCCTGTCTTCCATTGAACTTCATGCACTTCATTGCTACTTAGATTCAGGATCTGATAATTAAAACAAACAAAACCTACCCCAAAACCTATCTTTAATGTGGCATATGGGGAATTTCTTCCATATCAGACTACTCAGGCTTAGTCTGAGAAACATGTAAAAATGAACAGGAGTCTCGATGTAAGATGTTAAACTATTCACATTTCTTATACACATTTTGTTTTTCAGATAAAGGAATCAGCTGACAGGGCCATACACTGACATTTAAAATTAGACTCACTCAAAGAAATTCATCTTTGCAGCTCTGACTAATACATAATTTCACTCTTCTGCAGTAGCTGAGATTACAGCCCTATTTTGAGGTTTCTTAAGTATTTAAAGCCTTTGATGTTTTTTTTAACAATCCAGTCATGTCACTGCAATGTTTAAAAGAAATTTGGCATTTTTTTTTAACACCTCGGATTTTTATTTTCCAAAAATGAGTTTCATTTTTAATAGTAATTTATCTTTGGATTTAGAAATATGTTTTATTCATGTTCAAAGCATCTTCTAATAAGATTACTTTGAGCAATGACCCTTTGTCGTCACATTAACTGATTTAGAAATTTGGTTCACACTGTTTCTAAATGTTCTTTTGCTGTGGGTTTTTAAAATAAATTTATTCTAGAAGTTCTAGTAAATACAACTGTAATCCAATGCAAAAGTATTTTTAAAAATCCAGAAAAAAATAAAATAAGTACTATTTGGATTTCATTTAAAAAATGCATCTATTTAAATCTACTAATTGAGGTAACCATCTAAAAATAATCCCAAAGACATGAGACTAGAACAGTAGTTTTCTTTGCCAGTTTAACTCCACCTTATTTTTTTTTTTACATAGCAATATGAGGTAGATATATATATTGAAATACTTTTACAGAGATCTTAAGTGGATGGTAGATTTTATTGTAATCTTGGAACCTGTAAAAGATCAGGAGAGACATTGTCTAAACTTTAAAAAGACAGAAAGAAAATGTGCTTCAAGGTAGTTTTACATTTTTCAAGTAGTCTTTCCATTTTGCATATGAAATGAATACATGTGACTACCTAAAGACTCTCCGGACTTGCTATACAGTACGCAGAGAGATAGACCCTTAGAATATGATTTCTGTATCTCATTTTGTAAGTGGGCTGAATTTTGCCCATTATAGATTTGAGGTCAATTACACAGGAAATCAATAGATAATATGCAGACCTCTGACATGGGTATTCAAATACTCTTTGACCGTATATATAAATCTTCATTATAATTTCTTTTTTAAATTAAAAAGTAGCCCCTATCCTAAGGGCCAGCAATAGGTTAATCTTTCCCTATTGCTTGTATAAAATGTTTGAATGCCAAAATGGTGTCTCTGTATCAGAAAGCACAGCTCATGGTTGATGTATTTGAACAGCAATTTATAAATTGCTGTTCTTGAATGCAGTAACTTAAAGAACTTATAAATTACATTTAGTATTGACAAGCTGTGCATCAAATGGTAAACTTCAGCTAATATGAAGTAATGGAGCTAAGTCACAGTTAACTGAAATTTCTAAGAAAACCTTCTGATGGAGTCCAATCCATCCAGACTTCCTTAAGTGAGAGATCTGTGCAGCTACTTCATTAGCACCTTTCTGAAATATTCCTGTATCACTAAGTAACCGGAGACTGTTCAGACAACCTTAGCACTTTGACATTAGTAATTAATCACTTAAGCTGAAAGGAGTGTAAAAATTCTAGTATATCCAACTTCTTTCCTATCTTCTCCCATAGGTTATAAAATTCAGGAAACTATTTCATTTTACTCCACCAAACTTTGTGCCTAATGATGGCACTGTACAATGAAGGTGTTACCAGGTTTAGAAGAATGAAATAAAGCCTTTTAAAATTTTTTTAAACATATTTTATTCATGGATGCTCTGAAATGCAGTCAGTCTTTTTCTGGTGAGCCATGAAAGGAATGAAGTTGGGTCATCTTTAAGTTTTGAGAAATACTTTGGTCTAGAAAAGAAGATGATCTTCTCTGATAAACTCTACCAGCTATGGCTGGCTCAGTTGAATGGTGTCTACAAGGCCCATAAGTTTATTTTCTCCCTTGTCTGGTACATTTAATACACATTCTGCCCTAATAAAGGTTCGTGAGTAGTTGTTTTCACTTGACATTGAGAAAGGATGGGTAGAACACATGCATGATGCACTTGTAGCTAAAACTCCAATATGATTGCCTATAATTTGTACCATAATGCCAGTTTTTAACGTGAAAGTATGAATATCAAGATTCCGCTATCATGAGAAAGGCAGAGTAAACACCTTAATAAGCTTTCCATTTAGCTTGTTCTGGAGAGATCATGGAGGCCTTATTACAAGATGTGTTTTCAGTAATACAGAAAGGTTCCCATCACTAGAGAAGGTTTGCCTATGTCGATGTTGAAATAAGAGATTTTACAGACTGTCTAGGCTGACAAAAATGCATTTTCCAGACTTTAGCAACATTATATGGTAGTTGAAGAGTATCTTGCATTTCAAGCGATAACCTTGTTTCAAGCTTGTGAGACACAGTGTATGTGCCAGATTTTCCAGTTTGTTCTCAGCAAGGTTAAGTGAAATTAGACCAAGTGATCTAAATTATCCTTTCTTATGGAAATTGTGTCACTGTTCAGATGTCAGAATGGGACATGTACAAAGGAGCTTGGTTCTTGTACCGCTTTCTGTAAAATAATGAATCCTTGAGCTCACGGTTGAGGAGCTCCTAGGCTGTGCTTCAGAATCTAGGGAAATTAATCTTCTCATCTTCCCACTGCTGTACTCATTTAAAAACTGTAGTGAGATTTTACAACAAAATACATTGTTGCCTTTTTCCAGTGAATTGCAAAGTGCAATGTTTATTGTCAGCACTGCAGTGATGTGTTGTACCAACAGCTGAGGAGCTGGATTGTTTCTGCTCAGCCAAGAAGCTGTGTAACTGTGCATATAGAATATTCAGCTGCTGTCAGGTACCTTGCTGTTTTCTGGGGCTTCAAATATCTTGCCTGTTTGTGGAATCTGTGTCAGGAGCAGTCTCTTGAACCCTCAAACATTTAGAACATCTAGTCAGGTAAGAAAGGATCACTGCTGAGGTCTGTCTGCAGCGTACTACCACAGCACGCTACCAGCATTCTTCTGTAGAGGATTCAAATGTTGAAATTCAATAAATCTCTTACTTCTTGTGAAGTAAACGCATATGCTTTTAATTCATATGATATCTGTGATACACAGAGAGGAGAATGTGCTGAAGCACACGGTGCTGAGGAATTTTAAACAACTTTCAGCATCTGCTAAATAATTCAAGTTACTTGGATTAATAAATTTTTATTTTAGAAACTGATCATCTTATTAATTCTACCTCTACTGTCTTTAAACATGGATTAAATTTTGTTTAAACCTAGATGCCCCTATAATTGACCATTCTGACTGTTGGAAGTGAGTGGCCATGGACTAAAGCTTTTTGGGGACTAGGCTCATCTCTCATTGTGTGTAGTAGAAACAGGAATGGTAATATACAGTAGAACCAGGATATAATGCCTAAAGTAGATCTTTTTGAGAATCTCTTAAGGAAGGAATACTCTTAAGAGTTTTATAAAGTTACAGCCAAACTTGGCATTTAAACACAGCTGATGGAAAAAGAAAATTAATTACTCTTGATTTACAAATTGGTGTGCTGTTTCTGCTTTAAATTGTGGCTGAAGTTATTAAATATGATGTTTTGTTCCTGTGTAAAAAAAAAAAGTTATTTCATTATTAAATTGCACCTAGTACGAGATAATACTTACCTAATGTTAATTTTGGTACATGTATTTTCCAACTCCATTTTTTGTACTAGAATCTGAGTTCATTTTTTACTGGTACTGGTATCTTTAATCTACTCCCACTATAGGTATGCAAGCTCCTTATTTACCACCAAGAGTGATTATCAAATTGTTTTGTTTTCTTGGGCAGATCATTCTTTCTAGATGTGTTCTGGCCTATGTGTATGTTGTTAACACAAACTTTTTTTGCCTCTGAAGCCAACAGCTGCATAGAATTTAATATTCTTCAAGAAGTCAAACAGGACTAGAGACAGTAGGATAAGAGAGAACTTGGTAGATAGTGACTGTACAGAGGAAAACACTTTTTCAGTGTCCTATTTTTTTTAATAAATCAGAGATGTGTAGTATTTATCTGAAAAGGACATGTCAAGAAGTATTCATTCAATGCTCAGTGCAGAATTAGAGTCACTACTATATTAATAGCAAATAGACTGTGTAAAGCTCAATCAAAGGTTGTCCTGATTTATATATGGTGTATCATCGTGTAGGCGCTTGGTTTGTGTCAAAGTCTTAGGCAGAAAAAAGTCTAGCAGGCTGTGCTGAGACTCCAGCTGCCTCTAATTGCTGCAGGTTTTCTGAAAAGAGGTACGCTGTAAGACACACAAGTGCCAAATAATAAAGGTCAAAGCCAACAGTTCACACTCAGTGAGAAAACTGACTTGTCCTGATTATGGAGCAAAAGATTAATGCATGCTCCACAGAAAGTCCAGCGGCCAGTCTGTACATGGCTTTGCTTCAGGCAGGGTGTGCTGCATGAGTTTCGCTTCTGAGGTAGCAAAAGCATGGACTGCTTGGGTCAAATCTTCATTCAAATGTAGTAATATTAGATAAAACTGAAGAAAACTTTCTTGCCAGCTGCATTCAGAAGAGCACTGAATGCCACACACACTTAGTTTTACTGGCTAAATTAAAATCCTAAAATTCTGAATCACTTAGAGCAATTTTTATTTGACTTCCTTTTTTCTGTTTTTTGAACTGCTTTTTTAAAATATAAATAACAACAGCAGGTCTGTTACTTATAATAAAACACAACACATGCCATTCTTTTTGGCTCATGCTTATTGTTTTTAGGTAAAAATTTTTTTTCATACTTAAGTATGTGATCATAGAAGTCTATTTATCTGTCTACCTGTCCACAGTTTTGACACTTTCTTCTAATATTTATTTGTTGTATAGTAACCACAAACTCGGTGCCCCCCTTGTAAGATGATAATCACTGATACTAGCAGATACCACTGATAATTAGGTCAGATACAGTCGTTGGATAATAAGAACCCCTTATTCACCAGCATATATTATCACACTCAAAATCATTAATTAATCCAATAAACATACGCAGCAAACACACTTGTCTCTGTTCTGGAATTCGTACTGGACAAAGGTATGATCTCCTTGGTGAACTTCATTTATGAAAACAAACTAACAGCCTTAACACTTATTTGTAATTTGTGTATCTCATTAACTTCTTGGGTTTGTTTTCTTATTAAAAATGCATTATAAATTAATCTGGTTATTTTTTTTTTTTTCTTTCTTGTGCCTTTATCCTTTCCAAGGTTATGCCTTTCTGCTGTTCCAGGAAGAAAGCTCTGTGCAAGCTCTGATAGATGCCTGTCTGGAAGAAGATGGGAAACTTTACCTGTGTGTGTCAAGTCCCACAATCAAGGATAAACCAGTAAGTAGCTTATGCCATGACACGCTGGTTGCTAACCCATTTGCTGTTCCTCTTTTCAGTTAATAAAGACAGACATACTTACAGTTAATTGACTTGTCCATTTCCTGTTGCTGTCCTTGCTGTTACATTGAATTGACTTTCTGTATCAGTGTAACATGGTTTTAACATTTGCTTCTTTCTGATAAATGCCATGTTCAATTAAGTTTTATATTTGATACTTCTGGTATCACACACGAGTATGGATCCTTTTACAATGTTAGCTGTAAAACAATCGGATTATGCTTTTTCCCTCAATATTATTTGAAAGGAAGGAAAACCTTATGCAATGAAATGAAGAAACTTTATCCACCCCCATTAAAATCCAGATAGCTTCAAATATCCCCATACTTCATTAGGTTTCTTAATTACTATTTTTATTGCATGCAATAACTAACCAGTTTATAATTTAGGTCTCATTTACCTTAAATAAAACTGCAGGATAAAAAGAAGTAATGCAGACAACTATAGCAGAATAGAAGAAACAGAGTAACCTGCTTCTATTGTTCATATCTCTAACAGTCTGTAGTGTGAGTCTTTTTTGTGACTAGGGGTATATACAGATGAAAACTACAGACAAATATGATTAGATAAAAAATGTGCTGCCTTTTAAAAATACTATTTAAAAGCTTGCACAGATAAATGAAAAACCCCACAGTGAGTGTGCCTCTGTGGTTTCTAGGATCAAAAAACTACATGGATGAACAGCTTTATCCAAGTAAATTCTGAGGACTTTTTTTTCCGTGTGATCTAAAGATTCCTTATGAACTCTGGTGCTTGCTGCTTAACAGAAGTGAGCATTCATACATTATAAAAATTCCTTTTGTATCCAAGTACAGAAATTAATTTTATCTCCACCCTATCAGTGCTTAAAATTTGTAGATCACTGTATGTCATTTCAGAAAAGCCAGAAGCCCCAACTGCAACTGTAATAGCACATACACAGTAAAATGTTCTGAAAGTCCTTTCACAGGTTTCCTGTCATAATGGCGATTAGGGGCAGGGAATTAATGAGGTAGTTTGCTCTGCTGGAATTTGACTCAAGCCTGGCCTCTAGAGGTGATAGATGAACTGTCCACCTTCTTTCAAACACTTCAATAAGCTTATGCCACTGAGTTGCTGCTTTTGCTAAGTTAAAATTATATCTTTAATTACAGAAAGATTTGGAAGTTGTTCCTTAATTTTAATGGAGTTATCAAGTTCCTCTACTAAAAAGAATCCTTAATACAGGTGCAAATCCGACCTTGGAACCTAAGTGACAGTGACTTTGTGATGGATGGGTCTCAGCCTTTGGATCCAAGAAAAACTATCTTTGTTGGAGGAGTTCCACGGCCCCTCCGAGCTGGTGAGTACAAGGAAAATGTAGGACATGTAGTACCAGCTTCCAGATTAAGCTGAAAAGATGACAAAATATATATAGTGTATGTAAAAGAGCAGAAAGTATACCCTGTGTTTTCCAAAGATCGTAGCTCACTTTCTAAGTCAGTAGTGTCTTCCTGTCTAGAAAATACAAACTGTGAACATTTTTTATCTTTCATGTAAGTTACTGATTAGGATTTTCAGTCGAAACAGTTTTCCCCAAGTTTGCACAATATCCTAGAACTTGGCTGATTTTTTGTAATGTATACCACCTTAGTCTGAACCCTGACTTGCTTGCTGAGATGCAGACAAGTTCCTTTTTCCTTTGCCTAGAGGACAAATTTCTCCCAGCCCCTTTCCAAACCAATTCTAGCTGCAGCTCTATGATTTCTTTCACTTTTTCTCAGCCTTAACCCTAACTTCCCCATGGAGCTATAGACAAGGCTTCTCAGCCACTGTTGAGAAGAAAAATCTCTCCCAGTCCAGGTCTCTTGGTGGCCCCACTCTGTGCTGAAGACCACTTACCAGACCCGCACCTACTGTAGATCTTTTTCTCAATCTTTTTTCTTCACCCTTAACTATTTCTTCTCTTTGATTTGCAGAGCCATAAACAAGATTCCTTAGTCTTTGGCCAGAGGAAAAGATTTATCCCAGCCCAGATCTCCTGGCAGCCCCGACTTTGTTTTGAAGGCCCCCTTTCAGCACCGCTCCCAACTGCAGCTTGACACTCTTTTCTTCCTAACCCTTATATTTTTGTTGAGCCAATGACAAGGTCACGAAGCCAGTTGAAACACTTCTCCTATCTAGATCTTTTGACAGCCCTCACTTGCATTCAGTAGTTCCCTCTCCATCCTCACTCCAAGTCAGCTGCACGGTTTCCCTTTTTCATTCTCTCAACCCTAATCCTAATTTTCCAGGGCTGTAGTAGACAAGGCCCCTCAGTCACTGTCCAGGAGAAACACTGCTGGATCAGGTTCCCTGGTAGCCCTCACTTCCCTTTGGCAGCCACTTTCCAGCCCACTAGAACTTCAGCTGCTCATTTATCCTTCTCCTAATACTAATTATTTTGGGAAGCTGTACACAAAGTGCCACGGCCATTGCTGACAATAAGATTTGTGCAAGCCCAGGTTTCTTTGCAGCTTTCACATTCCTCACCATCTTAAAATAAGGCATAATTATAAGATGGCAATTATATAAATAGTAACAATTAAATATTTCCTCATTTTTAGTCACAGCCTTTATAAAATTCTGTCATTTGGCCTGTTGTAGCTTACATTTGAAATGCATTACATTTGAAAACTGATGCCTTTAAATGGTTAACTTCTCCAAGTCTTCCAGTTTTTCTTGTTTGCAACTTTAAAGATCTGATACAGAAGTTTTTGCTAAGATGTCTGAACGCTGTATGGTTTCCTTGCCCAGGAATCCTATATATTCTTTGTCTATTGGCAAGAGTAACTTACTAGAACCCCCTATTGTAAATGTTTTTAAGTGTTCCTGATGTTTATTCTGTAGTGTCACTTTCTGAAATCATTAACTAAATGATGATTCCAAATGATTAATAAGCAGAAGAATCTACTAGTCACGACATTATGCTGACGTTATGCTTACTTTTTGGAGCAAGAGTAGTATCTGGTTTGATAGAATGAGTCAGACATTTGCTTGCTCGTTACAAGTGGACAAATTAGCGTATGGTCTTCCCTTAATGTGACACATACATTTATACTCAGTCTAAAAATTTTCTCTATACGTAACTAACTAGTGAGAATTTTGGATGTAAGTATTTAGTATGTATTTTTCGTTTCATCTTGGATAGCTAAATTTTACTTTGCTACTGAAAGTGTTTTCACATATTAGCATAAAAAATAGCTGACTTGGCAGGGTCTGTATGAGTCCCAGTATCTTGCTTTTCAAGGGTCTGTCCTTTGTCCATCTCACAAATTTGTCTGCCTGCCAACTGTTATAGAGAACTTGGTTCGGTGGCCATACATCTCCGCACAGTGTACATGCTGCTTCTGTACTTCCTTCAGCCTCTTTTCCACTTCCTTCAGTTCTTTCCCTTAACTTTCCTCCTGTATGTTTCCCAACCAGGTGCTCAGCCTGTCTTATTTTATGAATAATATTTATAACTTCTTCAGAGTTATTCCTAATGTCAGAAGAAGCAACAAACCATCTTAAAAGATCCACAATCAAGCTAACATTCTACAAAAATACGAAGTTGCACTCAAAATGTAGGCTTACTTTAAGTGTAATAACTTCTGATGTTTCACAAAATTTTGTTTCAAATCTAAAACACTTCCTTCATGTCTTTTCAACCTTAGTACTTAGGGCAAAATATCAGATTATAAATAACAGGAATATCTTTAACAATCTTATATGTAAAGTAGCATTAACAAGCCTGGCTGGAGCAGAAGGAGATCATGAATACCTAATCCCAAATTCCAGAGTTTTAATTTACAATATGATAAATTCTAAAACAGTTGACCTGGTACCTACTTTAACAATGTAGCTCTACATTTTTTTCACACTTCAGTCACACCGAGTTTCTTTTATAGAGCCTAGTTTTTGCCTTTCTATTTTACTATCATTTATGTAGAGTTGATTCAATCTGCTAAAACCAACTTTTGGGTTTGCTGGTTTAGACTTTGGAAGACAAGTATGCTAAGGCAAACAGCACTTTTTTGAATGTAACAAACCAAATGCAACACTATTATTTATGTTAAATCTATAATATTTAACAATTGACTTCTTGCAGTTGAATTGGCGATGATTATGGACCGTTTATATGGAGGCGTCTGCTATGCTGGCATTGATACAGACCCAGAGCTGAAGTATCCAAAAGGTGCTGGCAGAGTGGCTTTCTCCAATCAGCAGAGCTATATTGCTGCTATCAGTGCTCGCTTTGTCCAGCTCCAACATAATGACATTGATAAACGGGTAAGTAAAATGGCATGGAACAGAATGATTGTTACTCCAAAAACTGTACAGAAATGAAAAACATCCTTATATTAATACTGTGTTGGAGAAAACTGTAACCTCTATTCTTCAGGTGACATTTGTTAATTATTTATATGCCTGTTTAAACAGCTAAAGTAGAGTGAAAAAAAGGATCTTAAACATCTTAAATAACTGTTTAGCACTAAAACCAGAGAACGGTCATGAGCTCATTTCTTTTTGGCTTTGTTTTGAATTCTGAAGGTCAAGCACTACAACTTCCCAGCTTCTTTTTTCTCTTTAGATGTTTGCTCATTCTGCAACAACAGCTTTTAGTTAGCGGCTACCTCTATAGCTTCTGGCATTTCTGCTGTTCTTAGGCAACATTTTCTCTAAGCAAGGCTTGAGGATCATAAATAGGTTTATCACAAGTATAATAGGTAATGCTGACCTCAAAAGTCTTGAGAATTATTTAACTAAAACCAAACACCAACTAATGCATGATAGGCAAAAGGGGAGAAAATGAGATGGTTTTGTTGAGTCTAAATGAAATCCTGGTGTCTAAAGGGTTTTTCAAGTATACAGTATAGTTAAGGTATTTACTAAGATGTTAAAAGAAAACATTACTTAATTTCTGAAATTTATTTTTTTTAGACCTTCAGTCTTCACTTCTTTATTACATGTACAAATACCACCTACGATTTTGAGGACTTTTAGACTTACTCAAAAGAACATACAAGATGTACTGCTGCTATGTATTTTTACAATTGGGATGGCGTATTTGCTACTTAATCTGATATAAATTGTTTCTTAAGCAGTCAGCTTCACAGGTATAGGGCGTGTCTCTGATGTGCAGTATACAGAAATAAAAAAAAAAAATATATAAAATCAGAACTCAACTTTTTGTCAGATTAGGTGAGGTAATGGAGTTATAAATCTTCAAACTATTTTTCTATGGTCCTACTATACCTTATGATTTTAACTAAGACAAAGCTGTTCCTAAATATTTTTGGTCCATTGAATTCTGAAAAATTTTACAGAGAGACTAAGATGATTAATTTTGGAGCCTTAATCACAGTGGTGAACTCTTTGAGATTTATGTATCTACCATGCTTAAAAACTTGACATTTTTTCTAAGCTTTAGGATAGAGCCAGAAATTATGCTAGCTGGTAGTTTTTTCCATTGATCAGTACTTTTCCCAGTTCGTTGACTGATAATTTAGGTTTACTTAATTATCTTTTAGGTGTTTTTAAAATAAGTTTATTGTGAGTTTGAAGAAGTATTAAGTCTCTTAATCCATCCTTAAATACTAGTTCTTAAATCTAATAGATTGAAATCCCTGAATGGTACAGCACACATTCTTGAAATTATTTTACTATTAACCAAAACAAGAAAAAGAGTGCGAGAGAGAATCTATTTCAGACCCTCACAATTCATGCCTTGGAAATGTGAGTGGGGATCTAGAGATGTACTGGACATTGGACCTGCTTCCTTCTAGTGTCATTTGGAACAGTGCTATTTTACACAATGCTTTTAATTTTACTGGTAGGGTATCTGATATGCAAAATGGCACTTATTCAGACTTGGCCCTTAGAATACTAGTGCAGTGTAAAAAATAAAAAAAGGCAAGAAATATAATTCACTATATAAGCTTTACTTCAAATGAATGATATTTGTTGAAATGTGATCAGGATAAACTGAAGTAAAATTCAGCTTAATGCTTTTTTGTATAATAGGTTTTTTGATTTCAACTTACTATCTCCTTCTGTGTTTAATACTGTAGGCATTTAAGCATAGTTACCATAATTAAATTTTCCTTGCAATATGCAAATTTTGCCAGACTAGCACCTGTCTCTTTCAATGTAGTTGACTGTACTTAATCCACTTTATAAATAGCATCATAGAGCCATAAGAATTACACATGCATAAGCTAATGAATTCCCCAGCATGAATAAGCACTCAATTTAAATTGAAATGTGTAGGTTTGATTCTTAGGAACAGACACACAGGAGAAAACTTGCATGTTGTCAGCTTCTGTAATAGTATTGTTGCAAGTGCCCAGTGAGGCATCAAAATACTGCTGTATTTGGCACAAATGCTTTAAAAACAAAAAGAATTCCAGTCCTAAGATGTCTACAACCGAGCGTAGGACAAAAGTCAGCAGCTCTCCAGCCTATTTGTAATTGATGGCAAGGCCACAGTTGGAACAATATGAAATCTTGCTACATTTCTAGAGCTGAAAATCTTTAGATAGTGATTTTTTTGTCAGCAGAAGGCAGAATATTTAATACAAATGCGTTTAATCTTGTTTAATTTGAATTTTCTCTTCGTGTATTAGTCTAGTCCTGCATTTTGCTCCCCAATAGAAAAAAAAAAAAAAAAAAAGGGGCGAAGAAAAAACAAACAAACAAAACACCCAAGAACCTACCACAAACACCTCTCTGGAAAAAACCACCACCACAAACCAACCACCACCAAAAGAACAAAACAACAAAACTCTGAAGCTCACCAGACCTCTGAAGCTTAGAAATATATGTTTATTCTTTATAATTTTTCTTCCTAAATGGTGCTCTCTTTGCACTCTGCCCCCCGTAACAGCTGTATTCACATTCTGAAGGTTTCTTAGACAACAGCAAAATCCTTGGAGAGGCTATTTTTACTGTATTTCCATCTTAATACTTTCACATACCTAACTTTTCCAGGAAATGTTGAATAGTTACCAAAGCACACCCTTTCTTGAGATTTTTTTGACAAGTGAGTGATATGAAAATTGAACTACAAACCTCTTTGTTTTAATCCAGCATCAGCTGAAAACCTTCAACAGACTCAAAAGAATTAAAATTATTCCCTCTGTTCATACTTAGCAAAACTATGTAATCTTCTTACAGCTATTTTTCTTCTTCCTGGTGCAGGTGGAAGTGAAGCCATACGTGCTGGATGATCAGATGTGTGATGAATGCCAGGGCACTCGCTGTGGTGGAAAATTTGCTCCATTCTTTTGTGCCAATGTTACCTGTTTGCAGTATTACTGTGAATACTGCTGGGCAAGCATACACTCTCGTGCTGGGCGAGAGTTCCACAAACCACTGGTAAAGGAGGGAGGTGACCGGCCCCGCCACGTCCCGTTCCGCTGGAGCTGAACACCAGGCCTCACCCAGCAACAAGTACTGGAGTAGATAAAATCGAGTGAAAAGAGAGCGCTGCCTCAGGGCTTAGTGTTCTGGAAATCTGTGCATTCGTCCTCGACTTTAATGAAGATATGGGTCTTTTTATTACTATGATTATTATTATTATTATTTACAGTCACATTACTGAACTCAGTGTCCAGTATAATACAAACCGGCAGAGTGTAACTGTACTGATTTTGCACTTTGATTCACACAAACATCTGCTTGGTACCTTAATTTCCTACACAAGACTTGTCACTAGTGACATTACGTAGACTGCCATTCTCATCAGCCTTTACTGGGTTGATGTGTATGTGATGAAGATTTTTTTATTATAGTTCTAATTATTTTTGTTTATAAACTGGAGCATGCACTTATTTTCAGAAATTTAGACTTGCCCCTAGCAGATGACTTACCAAAGGTAATATTCACAAGTAGGTGGCAGATGTAGCAAAAACTTAAACAGATATTCAGCAATCGTTAGTTTGGGTCATTTAGAATAGTAATAACCCTTAAAGAAAATAAGCGTTTAGTTGCTCTCCATTTTGACTTGTAAGGATGATACCTCATAAGCTGGATCAGACTTTTTTCTTTCGTTTTGCTGAGGGTTTTTGTTTGTTTTGTTTAGTTGTGGGTTTTTTCTTTTTTTTTTTTTTTTTTTTTCTGTTTTTTGGTTAGGTCTTTTAGTGTTATGTAAATGTATGCTGCAATAGCTTTTGCTGCTATTAAAATGGTATTACTAATACCATAATACTCTATTCAGGCTAGTGTATCAGTTTAAAAATGAATATGTGATTAAAATAGTGATGGCTGCTGAAAGGAGATCAGTATAGCATACAGAAAAGCTTCCAAGGAAGGTCAATATTTTTTGACTGCATGTTTACTTAATCAGGTTGCTGCATGCAATAAATTTTATATATGTCTAATATAAAACCTGCCCACGATGCACAAATTATGAACCTACGTAGGCTACAAAATACTCAGTAACAAAAAAAAAAAAATGGATTACTGACTGGAGGAAGGCATGCCTCAATAAATGTAATGCTTCTGAAATTAGGATCAGCCCATTACAGAATGACCTATATTACCACAGATATAAAAACTAGCTGTAGGATATTCTTAAAACAAATTTGTGGATGGTAGATGAAGTACTTTGCGGTGCTCTGTTATATATCGTGCAATTTATTTTATATAGTAAGGTGATTATGTCTAGTACTGTGATCAAACTTAACTGTTAAAGCCTCTGTATCCAACATTAACACATTTTTTGACAGTTCGTAACAGGTACATAAACAGAAATGAGCTCTTAGTTACAATCTCTCTCCTAATGCTTGCATCTTTCACATAGCTGCAGACCTTGTCCAGAAAACCAAAGAGCTCATGTTAGCGTACATACACTACCGATTAGATAGTCTGTCAAACTAATAAACTAGGCACATTTAAGAAAGTTAGGAAAAAAGTGGTGCTAAAGAAATGTCTGCATATAAAAGTAACATGAGATGTCTGCTCTGTGGATGTGGTGTTATCTCTCTAATCCCTGGATGTATCCTGTGAAGCTTGAATATGATTAAGACCTGCTAACACAGTGGACATTTTTTTAGCATGAACTATGGGGCTGCAGATAGCATATAAATATAAACACACTTGGTGTACTAATGATTGTGAGAATGTGTACACTATTTTTTTCTTTTTCCTCCTTTGTTCTTGTAGTTCTGGGGACAATCTGACTGGATATGACACCGCATAGTAGATTTAAGTGTTCTGGGTTTTGTTTGTTGTAATGTCCTTGTTTGTGTCTAATTTAGTAAAATGTTTTTCCCTGTGTTTAGTTGCAAGTATTGGCTTTGAAAGGATTTTTTTTTCTGTTTTTGGAGAAAAAAAAGAAAAAAAGAAAAAGAAAAAATAGTTTTTTACTGGTTTAAAATGCTTATTATAATTACCCTTTCGAAGTCACTTCTGGGCATTTTGTGATATTGCTTTTTGCAGCCCAGGTGTCTTTTCTGTTTTTCGATTATTTTGTTTGTTTGGTTTGGTTTTTTTCACCTGTACAAGACATTTTGTTATGCACTACTTTTTGTATCTAGACAGTTTTCAACAGTCGGCTGATGATTTTTTTTAGAGAAAAAGGCATGCTTTCTGACTGACATGATCTTTTGCAATACCTCAATTTTGAAATATAGGAAAGAAAATGATATTTTCTAAGTAAGTTTATTCAGAAAAATATATATTAATTTAATTCTGCAAGAAAAATGATTTAACAGATGGGTAACTTTATTTTTTTCATGCTTATTTGAGTTTTTTTGAAAATGAAGAAGTTAGAGCTTTATAACTGTAATATTAAAGATCATAGCTAACCTACAGAAATCTACCTAATTATGTGAAAGAAGTAAACCTTTTTGAAGAACTACCCCTCTTTCATGTAGAAAAATACCCCCCAGAGAGAAAGAGAGAGAGAAGCAGGAAAAAGTACAATATAGCATAATGTTTGATTAAATCTAAAGCAAAATCATCATCAAGAACAGGTGTAAACACAAAATCCATTTGGTGCTGAAAGTTGTGAATAGAAGGTGAAAAATATTTTCCCTTAATTTGTATATTTATAATCAAGTGTGATTATGCACGACTGACCAGAATTGTGAGTTCTTCTGTTTGTATTTTTTTAAAGAGAACTTTTTTTAGTTTATTAAATTATGACATGCTCCCTTTTGTTTTGTAAATGAATGTGCCCCTGAGTTGTTAATATGTTATATTAAAAGAGAGTCCTTCAAAAAAAGTTATTTTTTAAAATACGGAGTTCTGAACTGCAACTTGACTAAGAAGCCCCTGGGTACAACAGGTCCTATTGTGGCCTTTTCTGATGTGAGACTTGAACTAGTCGATTTTTTTGAAGGCTAACCTAACCTCGACTATTTGTTGTTATGTGCAATACTGTTTGTACTGTTTGTATAAAAAAAAAAAAAAAGAAAAATGAAAAGAAAAAAGGCATAAATCTTTATTGCAGATTTATTTTCATTGCAGACTTTAGACATTGTGATTCACTAAAATCATTTTTCTACTGTCAAATATGTACCTTTTCTTCATGCTGGTATTTTTTCAATAGTAATGTAGCCTTTGTACTGAGACAAATTTTCATTGTTATTTTTAGAAAGATTTTTTGCTAAGAAAAAAATTAAACATATTTACATATTTTTCATTTTTATTTCGTATTTTCTTTAAGGAGTGCTTTCTCAACCATTAATATAGTTGTTTCTGGGAGAGACTTTCATATCTGGTCAATGTCATTAATATTATTTTGTATTTTTACTTGGAATAAATTAATTTTATGATGCTAATTCTTTAAAAGTTTATTTTTTTCATTTTCAGTTATTTTTGAAGCTAAAATCTTTGTAATATTGTTACTAAAGTGTCTAGTTTTTTGAAATGCAAAGCTTTATGTATTAACTTGCTGATGTGGTTTACAATAGTGTGGCAATGATGAAAATGGTTGGTTATGTAAAGTGATTGGAAAACTGTAACAAAGAATTGGGCAATAAAATGACAGAATGAAGCAGAAAAAAATGTGATACTTTGAAAAGCCTTTTCCTTTATCAAAATGATTTAGGGAGATAATAGGGATGTCACAGTACCAGTTCGCTGTCTAGATTTATACACCACCAGTGCTGATGAAATACTATTGCCGTTTTAATGAACTAAATCTATTGAAACAATGGGTTTTTGACCCTGCCCATTCAGCATAACGCTCCATTACTTTTCTCGTCATGAACTCGAAAAAACTCGCTTTTCAATAGTCTTAGATTGAACCTCCTAAAATATATATTCTGCATTGTATTTTGCCACCGTGTTATTTATTAAATTGACGCTTTCCTGCACAACTTTATTCTTGCATATGTTCATGTGGCAGCATGGAACAGACTGTAGGTACCCACATAATTTTCTAATGAAGTTACCACACAGTGTTGGTAGCTGCCTAGCTAATGCAGAATAATGTATGTCCATTCCCCGGTAGCAATGCACTTACATTGCCACCACGTCTGAACATCTGTTCAGCTTCTTTGTCTTTCTCTGTTCTTCTCAGCCTCTCTTGTGTCTGTGTCCTTTTTTTCTTTTGTACTGGCAATACCAAGTGCCAGTATCAAAACACCTTTTGCTTCACCTCCATTTACATCACCCTTGTTTCCCTGTGCAGCCAGAAGAAACCCCTTCCTGAAGCCACTGACTCTCTGTTCTGGCACCTAAAACAATCCAGACTAAAACTGGTGATGCGTAAACAGGGCATACAATGACTTTCTCTAGACAAAACAATTACTTCAATGAGTTACTGATGACCTTGTAGACTAACTTATGCTAGAGTGTTAGAGTGGCTCATCTGTAACTTGTGGAAAGACACGTCCAGAGCTGGTCTATTGTGTGTCCTCTGTGTGTTCAGTTCTGTAAGTAATGTATAGACTAGATCAAATAGTGAAGTAAAATTTAGACTCAAATTAGGTACTACTGGTTGGAATGTATGCAAATTGCAAACAAAGGAGATTAAGGAATGAAGAAGGAATGAAAAAATTCCTGCTAAGTGGTACAAAGTTTATGCTTATATTTCTGCCTACATGCTTGTATTTTATAGCCTGCTAGCAAGGCATGGGCTAAAACAAACTGTATTGCAAATATGCAGTTAGCAAATACCTTTGCTAATTTCACTATCTGTTAGAGTAGTAAAAAAAAAAAAATAAAAATAAAAAAAAGGCGCTTAATTGGGAAAAGCTCCCATGTTAATATTTCAGTATTGTGACATCTCTACTTGCAAGGTATGAGTGAAAGATTAGTCACAGATTTGTAGAAATGTTTCTTTTGTTTAATCTGGCTTATATGCAGTTGCTTTTATGCTGGTTTGTATGATGTCAGCTAAACCCTTTTTCTTCTTTTTTTTTTTTTTTTTTTTTAACCAGACAAACTTCCTAATCTCTACTGCTATAGTGTTCTCTCATACCACAGAGTATTTTATATTCATGTTAGTGACTACTCTATACCCCAAATGGGTAGCTGGTCAGAAATCACATTGATCACATAATTCTGACACACTCAAATTTACATCAGAAAAAGTTTAGCAGTAAGCAGAAAACCAGGGTGCTAATAAGAGATAATTTGGGGTCTTTTTTTTTTTTTTTTCTTCCCTGGATGCAGTTCTGTTGGGGTATAAAGTATTAGGTATTTGTAATTTTACTGTCAAAATAATGGACATAACTTTTAGAGCGTTCACAGCTAAGATCTCTGTACTTGTTTTTCAACTAATTTTATATGTACTGTATCTTTTATTACATGTTCTCTTAGATTGTTTTTGCTAGTAATTCTAACAAGGCTTCTTCCTTTTTGGCTTGGACTAATGCTTGTATGGAACTGCAGTACTGTGACTAAACATGGAGCTCAATGCTGCTATTGCTTACAACTGCTTAAACTTTGTAGTTTGGACTTTATTTTTTTCTGTAATAACTTATTAAATATAGTTGTATGAAGTACTGATACTTGTCATCCTTTGCACATGCTAAGGAAATCCTGGGATATGAATTATGGGATTGTGAACTACCTAAAAGAAACCCCAAATCTTGTATTGGAAAACCGTTTACACTAGATAAGGTTAAGCAAATACACAACATACTCACATGCACAAAGACTATGTTTTCTAGTAATTTCATAATATAAGTTTACAGTCCACTTATGTTTTGTCTCTAAAATGGAAAAGCCATTTATTATGCTAAGTCAAAAGTAAATAAAAAATTTATACTATGTAAATATTTCTGACAATGTAGTTTTCCCTCCCAAATGCAGTATTGAGTGCCTTGAAAAAAGGAACTGTTGAATTATTTTCTCTGAATTTGACAACAATTGCTGGCTTATTTACTTTGCACTTTTTAATTACCAGTTTCACAATAGCTGCAGGCTAAAGATTAAGCTCATCAGTTGTAAAAGAAAAAAGCACAACACCACTATTTTTTAATGGTTTCTATTTTAAGAATACGAGGCAATTAAAGCTCAGCAATATAGCTGTTTGGAACTCTTAGAATACTTCCTTGAATAAATGTGAATTCTGCTACATCAGGGCAAGTGAAGACCACAAGAATAGTACATGTTCTATATCACTGCTTTCTTTTGATGTCTACCTAAATGCAGCTCAACAACCCTGCTGGAACTATCAGCACTAGAAATTAGAGGCTGACTTCAATGTATGTGCTCTACTTAAACAGGAACTGCCTATGATTACACTAGAAATTACATGCTGATGAGATTATGTGTGCTGACTAGGTATTGCGCATGCTCCTTTAATGCGCAGAGACCTGTGGCTTGTGTTATGCTATTTTATCCTAACACTACCATGTGCAATAGCTCATATGCATGAAAGAAGAACGGTTGGATGCCAGAAAATAAACAGGATGCTCAGGCATGGACTTATTTTCAAACTGATAGTGAATAACCAGAACTCAGGAGAATGGTCTACTGACCGTTCTTCCAGAAGTGGATTTACAAGACAGCCATCTGTAATAGGAATTCTAGTAGTAAATACATTTATGAGAATTTGTAGGCTTCTGGTAATTTCCGAGTTAAATTTGAGAAGGGAGTTCCTACAAACACCTTCCAATTAGTGAGTGTTAAACTGCTTATTGTAGCTTCTGTCTGCACAATGTTCTGAGTCCATCTGGACAAAGTCAGCCTGGATTTACACCTGTCCCTTACTACAGAGAACAATTGTGGAAAGGAGCGCAGCCGCTCTGGATCTTCTAATCCCCAATCCTTCCATTACTGATAAAGTAAGCCATGCCACTTGTAAGGTACTGATACTGACAATTTTCCTTCTCGAGTCGATAGCAGTATTTAACTCAGCCATTGCATTAATTCAATTTCAACCAATACCCTTAAGTACAAAAGGCTGCATGGCCTCTCGCTTTTGGCTTGTATGCATTATTTTTGCTAGGCTTAAACTGAACTACCTACCTCTATGACTATTGAAGCTTGTATATTAAACCTATTTAGGCACACTTCTAAACTAAACATTTTTGTACTCAAGGCACCAAAGCAACATGTCACCCCTCACACAGGCCTGCAGAAAAGCCAAAGCCAAAGCTCTTACAAGCCATAATCCTCCTTAGCAAAAGCTAAACAGCATGAGTGCAAGGTGAGAATTGTTGCATTCTCTCTCTTAAGGATCAACCAGAGAACGGCTTTTAAAACAAGCAATGTTCTTAACCTGTTATCATAAAAATGTTACTAGCTACTTGCAATACCCTTATACCACATAATTTTATTATGAACACAGGGCAATGTTGCATACGCTAGCTGCACACACAAACTATGTCTGTTCAAATGCATTCTCTCTCCCCAGTGGCAAGCAAAGGTATGCAAGGTTTATCTTGGGATGACAAACTGTACCTAGAGCAATTTGAGATGGAAACGTGATAGAAGTCCAGAAATCTCCCCCTTTTCCTGTCTTGGAAGGCAAAATAAAATACCAGCAAGTATAAAGTCACATGCAGGCCCTTGGCAATAGTTAGGACAGATCTCATGCCGCCCCATTCATAGCACAGTGGCTTCCCAGTGTGGCCACGCCAGCCATTCCTTGAATAGCATGGTAGGCACTTGGGGGCTAAATTATTAAAACCAGTTATCCATTTGCTACTTTTAGGTGCCTGAGTGACATTTAGTTGCTAACAACTTCCTAAAATCTCCTCTGAGCTGTTGCCTAGCATTGCTTGGCCCAATGTTTTTGAGAACAGGAAGATTAAAACTGCTTAAATACTTCTAGATTGTTCAGTACCCAAGATCTACGTAGATTCTCAAAGTAATTTCTTGTATTTTTTTTAACCTGCAAGACTAAACACAGAAAACACTTGCAAACATATGTATCAGACCAAGCGTCACATAAAGGAGAAGAAAAGTGTAGTTCTCCTTCTCTATGCAGTAGAGGCTTTTTGTTTTGGGTTTGGTTTTTATTTCTTTTTCCAAATTTCTTGCACTATGGAGCAAGGCCTAGACTTTTTTGCTCATTGTTGTAGCAACTACATTGAATATTTTGAGACACATACTTTGTCACAACTCAGAAATGGACAGTTTTACTCTTCAACACGTACATTTTCATCCCTTCATCTGCTGCTTGCAATGACAAAAGGAAAACATCAAACGTGAATGAACACAAACAAAAGCATTCCACTCGCCTTAAGAACGTGCTACCTATGTTACAAGATGTAAATACCTTTAGACAACACTCAAACAACATGTCACCTCTATATAACAATCATTTTATGCTGAACACATTGATTTGAAATCACTTGCTAATCAAAATTGTAAGCAATATCAAAGGCCAAAAGATGCGTAAAAGGGACAGAATATTGTTCCCACTAATTCAAAGACAGAATTCTGTCTTACGGACTTCAGTGGAGTACCACTTCACCAGAAAGTGTTTCAACTTTCACCCAGTTCTCATGAGTTCCAGCTTTACACAAAACATTAATGTTACTCTGGTTACTTTCTTATGTTACAGTCTTATCTAAACATGTTCTAGCTTAGGAAATGTCTAATCATTGCTTTCTACCCACTGATGAACTTAATTGCATCTAATGACCTGCAAGTGCACACTAGCAAATGTGAGGTGAGGTAAGGTGAAGTGGGCAGAAATGGGGAAAGGTTAAGAAGTCCATTTTAATTAATGTTTCATCCAGAAAAAATTATCTGGCAGAGATAAGTATTTGATACTCATTATAACATAAACTCAGAAATGGCAGAAACCAAGAGCTCCTCCCAAATAGGTGTCCAAGCCTTTCAATTTCTAAGTCATCCCTTTGCTCTCACCGTCTTAGCCCAAAGAGTCTTGACTTGTATATAAAGTGGAACAACAGAAAGCAAAAGCCTTCCTCCGGCTGTAGGCAGCATAACACAAGCTAACTCCACTGTCATGATCATGAAATTCTTTGTGTGTTAATCCACCCTCAAAAGCAACTTAATTAGCAAATGTTAAAGCACCTTGGGTATCTCTGCACCACATTTACTGTACAGGTGCCTAACTCAAGGACATGGATTATGCTCTAGCCACCACAAACCAGACAATTAGACACAGTGATGCTCAAATTCACATCACCTATATAACTTTGTGGATCTGGCTTTGTGACCTTGACCCTTTTTTCCTCCTCTTAGCTGAGATTTGTTTATCTGCTGAAATGTTTACATAAGGTGATTATGTTGTTCTATTCAAAGATGGTAAATATTCATGCTTGACAACAGCAGAAATAATATACTCCAACAAACACTGAATAAAAGACCTGCCACACAGGAAAATGACAGTAAAGCCTCAAAGTGCTGAAGAACCTGCAACCTAAAATATGAAACAAGTGATAATGCAAATCACAGACACATAACCCTAAAATGACAAAAAAAAGCAAATCCAGAGCTAGAATGTTCTAGCACTTTTCTGTCAAGAGAGTTTATAGGCAGAGCATTACTGTTACTTTACGGCCATGTAATGAAAGCACTACTCCCATGGCACACAGGATATAAATATGACAAACCATAGCAGTCTCTCTTGCTGATTAAAATAAAAGTCCACAGTTGTGATTCTGGGACACATTTTCCTAATGATCAGCCAGCAATCTGGTAATGCTTTGTTCTGAAAAAATCCCTGAGGCACCAAGAAATTTCACTGCTAAAATTCTTCAGTTACACTACTTCAATCACTGCCCTGAAAAAAGCTTAATATAGACTATATAGCCAGAAGACAAAAAGAAAAAAAACCGACCAACCTAGTCATGAGGAGATATGACTGAGTCTGCAAATCTTTACACCATTATATAACACAGTAACTCTTGTATTTAACTCACTAGGCTGTTGATAGCTAATCCTCAGTGAGGCTAGGTGTAGTATGAGACAAAGAAAAAGGAAAACAAATGCTAAGATACGTGGAATCTCTGCATTTGTCAGACTATTCATGCAAAATATACTGAAAAATCTATCTTAAATTCACACCCATCTTACGAGCCTGGGCTCCATTGTACAGTGTAGAGAGTATACAGCAGGTGTACAAAGTAAGAGGAAAAGTGGCAAAGTGTGGGGAGGATGAATCCCTCTTGCAGTTTAGCTTTTTGTTGACCCCAAATTTGAGACATAAAAAAGGGCTGCTCATAGAAAACATATTTCAGTATGTCCTTAGACAGAGCAACTGCAACCCTGAACTGAAGATGCCTGCCTCTGCTGTAAAGTAGGACAACAATTTCTGTTCAGAAAAGGATTTTAAGGAACATCATTTCTGTCTTGTTCTCGATTTCTTGTTTCTGAATGGCATATGAGGCTAGATGGGTGATTGATAATGGCCTCTCTACTGAGGAATGACAACAGAAATAGAACACTATATGAGATTCTCCTTTTGCTCTTTTAAATACTATCCAAACTCATGCTTTCCTAACCTGAGTACAATTTAGAACTACATTTATAGCAGCTTTTCTGCTCTGGAAACTGCCTTCACTTGCACAAATTATGTTCTCTAGTAATTAATTGGTACATTATAAACTACGGTATTGCCTCTGAGCAGAACAGCTCGGCCTAAGCCTGCCTGCTTCTGATACAAATTTTCTAATTTTCACGGATTTTTCACTCTTTATCTAGGTTTCTGTCAAGTGTGAAGAGTTCATGGCGACTGGTTGTGTCAGCTCTTTTCGCAGAGAAATTAAGCTGCATACTAAATGCTGCAGGAGCAAATGCAGAGTCAGCAAGTAGAAGGGCCTTTCTATCAGAGAACACTCTGAAATCACACTCTGAAAGAGGAATGCAACAGAAACAGCATTAGCCAGAAGTGAACATTTCATATCAAAAGACTCAAACTAAATCTTTGCCCAATTCCTAAGCCAATTCCAAATACTCTGTCAGATTAGAAATTTGCAGCAGGGGGAAGCTGGTCCTCTGTTCTGTGATCCTTGCAGAAACAGGACTGTAAGAACAACCCACTAACCCCAGGAAAGGGAGTCACTGGGCTGCAGAGTCACTCAGCTACAACATGCATGTTTGGAAAACTTTGTTCTCTCAGTGTCCTAAAGCTCAGGCTGTACAGCTGAGCCAGGTCCATGTGACTGTGAGTCTGCCCAGCTCCTGATAAAATGAGTTCTCCCTGGCTATCTCCAGCACACACACTGTTTCCCACAGACCCAGCCTGTCATCACCAGCTGTACCACCTGCTTGGACTCCTGGGGCACCTCTACAACTCCTCCTATTACCAAGCCATTTACTTGTAATAGCCTCATCCTGGCAGTGGGACAAGGCAACCAGTGAAGACGCTGCTTCTGTGTTGATCTGAAGAACATGATATCCCTTCTGAGGCATCAGAAGGTGACTTTTATCACCTGTCAGCTCCACCATTCCCCACGAGCAGGGTCACAGTCGGGCTCTAGGACCCCCACCCCACCTCTCAGATCATCCTCGCTCTTAAGTATGAAGAGAAGTCTCAACTGCAAGATTGCACAGCTGAGGAAAGCAGAGAGCCATAACAGGCCATGCTGTCTGACACAATCCACAGAGCTATGTGCTCCTATTTGTGCTACAGAAGCTGCACCTCACTTCTTGTTGCTTTGCTTGGAGATATTTGGGCTGCACCTGGGAAGAGCTGTGGATTTCCTGACAGAGAAGACACTAGATACAGTTGACAGCACTCCCCAGCTATTTGTGGCTTTTCCCACTGCCTGGAAGAAGAGCTGAAGATGTGAACAGCAGCTAGGATGTAGAGGGGAGAGTGGGGAAAGTCTCTCATTCATTTGGGTTAGGGTGCAGTAAAGTGAAGGATCCATTTGAAAAAAAAAAATCAGGACAAGGAATAGCATCACAGATTTAAATACATTTCCCTCACCTACAAATGTCCCAAACAGTCCCTCCTCTCCCTAAAGAGTTAAGTAGCTTTACAGTCTCAAACAATATTTACCTCATGTACAGGATGGAGTTAACGTAGCTTCATGTTCAACTAGTTCAAAGGAGCTCACATATTTCTTTCACAATCTCAGTGCAAAAGCAATTCAATTTCTAACATGTCTCTTGGTTCCTATTCTGTACTGCCCTATTTAGATTCTGTAAACTTCTGAATTTTGTGGAATAAGTGCCCAACTTCATAAAAGCTTGTGTAAGATTCTGGCAATTAGCTAGGTTGTACTTTCATGAAACCTAGCTAATGAATATCAGCTTCAACAGTACCGAAGGGAGGCCTACAAAATACCTGGAGAGGAACTTTTTACAAGGGTACATAGTGATATGACAAGGGGCAATGACTTCAAGCTGAAAGAGGGTAGATTTAGGTTAGACATAAGGAAGAAATTCTTCACTGTGAGGGTAGTGAGGCACTGGAACAGGTTACCTAGAGAAGCTGTGGATGCCCCATCCCTGGAAGTGTTCAAGGCCAGGTTGGATGGGGCTTTGAGCAACCTGGTCTAGTGGAAGGTGTCCCTGCCCATGGCAGGGGGGTTGGAACTAGATGATCTCCAAGGTCTTTTCCGACCCAAATGGGGATGATTCTATGATTACATTGTTTAGCCTCTCCAAGCTAACCATAGGGTGTTTATTCCCACTAAGTCATCTGTCCAATGCATAAATGATAGATCCTCACAAGATGGTAGCTAAAGCAGATTTGCTGTCTCTGCTGACAGGGCAAAGCAGGCTACCACTTTTCTACCACAAGAGAGTAAAGCAGAAATGTTGTTAAGTTTGGAGGAAGACTCCTGGGAGCCAAGATCCGACTAGCTATAAGAGCCAGAAATTCCCCATTCAGCAATTCACTTAAACAAAAGCCGAACTGACTAGAATTGCTTATGTGCTTAAAATTACATATACACTGAAGTAATTGCCAAACTGGGTCCAATGGCTATATTTGACATGCTGAGCCAAAATATTCCCTATCCCAGTTCATACTGCTGTTTCTGCTTTCGAACCTGCACAAAAACCTGTACCATTAATACACAACTGAAGCCCTTGATTGAAAGGTTATGAGGGCCTTAGTGCTAAACATTAAACTATTTGTTTGTTGATCTGGATATAGATCATATAGGTGTATTTGCAGCACATCAAAAACAGATGTAACCTATTAAAAAAAAAACCAGGAGCTGGCCAGCAATCCTTTCAGATTCTCTGGACAGCTGTATCCGTGCTTTCAAAACACACTCTGATGACACCCAGGACAAGCATATTCCAAATCTAACTCCTGAGTGAGGACACAAACCTCAGACTGAAGGGGATTCCTCCGGTTTGTTATCTGTTATCTGTTGAGCCTTTCATCTGCATTTGCATCCCACCAAAATAGATATGCATCACTTAGAATGTCTGCCACATAATTCAGGGCAGAGCACATGGCACAGGAATTACCTTTCATTTCCATCTGTGGCCCTTAGAAAAGAGACCTGTCAAATCAAGTTCATTTCAGAGAAAAATCTAATATCTGTCCCTTTTCAAATCAGGTGAGTAGGTGAAAATTCAGGTTTGTCAGATCAAACAGACAGACTGCAGGCAGTGAGACTGCACATAGAGTCAGGATGTTCTCTAGCACAATCCTATTTATGAACAGTGAACATGAATTCCTCCTTCTGTCAGTAGAGAAGAAATAAGTGAAACACAGAGAGAGTGTCAGAGGTCACAGCTGCAAATGCCTTTGAAGGTGAAATTCCTGGTGTGGAAAATCTTAATCATATTTCACTGTAGGGCCAAATTGAAAAAATAAAAAAGGATGTAATTAAAAATTAATGTCCAAAGCTGTTCCTGAAAACCCCTACTCAGCTGCTGCATAACCTTGAAGCTGTCTGAACTCTCTGGCTGACTAGACTTGACTAAAGCTGCCTCTGCACAGACACAGAATTACCTGTCCTGGCAAAGCAGAATAGGTTAGTATGCAGTACCTGCCTGAACAGTACCAAAATCCAAAGAACAAGTGCTCTTATAGACTGTTGTACATTTACATTTCACACCATTAAGCTGGCAGGTGCACCATCCACTTTTTGGCACAATTCGTCAGAAGAGTTTCAGTTATATTGACATGTTCATAGGTATGAATCCCATGTGACATTCCCACATGTTAAAGAAGTGCAAGATCTCAGCTATGCTGCTGTCTACACCACTTGCTGTTAGCTAGTGAAGTTGCATTGCCAAGTATGAAAGCATTTAACTGCCCTTGACACTGTGCAGGTTCAGGATTCTCCAACTATCTCACAGCCCATACAGATGCATCTAATTTGCTGGATTTATGAGATACTGCCTCCATCTATATATGCTGCAGGCAAGTGAACAATGGGCCTGCCTTGAGCTCTAATGACCTAGTACTATTTCTTAACTAATTACAATTACTATAAATGCATGTTATTGAACTAGAAGATGAATTAGAACAGTCCGCCATGATGATACCAACAAACTATCTAAACCTGGGCCACTCTCATGATAGAAATATTTTCTCTGATTACAGAGGACATTTCAGCAGCCACAAGTCTTCTGAGTGAAAACACACACACCACAACTTTCATGTTGCATTTGTGGAATAATTAAAAGCTCCTTTTACACCAGAAGTGAGGTGAAGCAAACTGTATATACTCTACCTGTACTTAAATGTGCCCTTCTACTATTAGATCAGTCACTGTGTTAACTAAAACCATCTTAGTGGGACTTCCTTTAGCTTTTAAAACAAAGAAATTAAAGGCCAGAGTAATTTCAATGGTGGACTATCTTTGCAGGTGCCTCTCATCACAGCCTGGCACCAAATCAGTGAGAAGGAATTTCTGACTGCACTTATTTTCCACACCCATGAGATCAGGACTGATTTAAACCAGTGCATGTTCACTTGCTATGTTTTCTGCTGCTGATCGTGGTTAAGAGGTTTCCACTCCTAGGATACTTAACCCTATGTCTCTGCCAGAGTTCCATTCATCTCAGATCTTCCATCTAGTTACCACAGAATGCAATTTGACTCTACAAAAAAGTCAAGGTTTAAAAAACCAAAAAAAAGATCAACCGGAAGAACTGAGATGACAGGAACTTCTGGAGAGGAAGAAATTATAACATGCAGTCAGACCACACATCTCTTAACTTCATTTGCCCCTCTCACTGTGCCCTGAAACCAACTACTCAGCCCATATCCTTCAGTCTGCCAGAACTGTGCAAGTATTCTGAACATTTATAATGGTCACAATAATTCCCAATCTCCTGTTTCAAAGACAATATTAATCAGCAGAGGGGGAAGGACTACAAGAATCTCTCCTTCTCAGGCCAGGCTATGACTTCTCATTCAAAGCCCATGTTGCTAATTCTCTTTGAAAGTATTTACGTTACAGCAGTGTCTAAAGGGCTCAAAAGTAAAACAGAGCTTTGTTGGCCCTGACATTACATAAAGCACAGATTCTGTCCTGAAATGCTTTCAGTCTAAGTAGGCAAAACAAACAGAGCACATAAAAAGAACAGAAGGACCAAAACTAAGTGACTTGTCTGAGATCATGCAGCAAGTCAGGAATGTGCAAGTCTCACTTGTGTAACCATCATCAATAAGCTCAGCCCTTTTTATGAAAGAAAAAAACTAATCACTGTAGAAAACATTTATTGGTGCCTATTAATTTTTACACTTGACAGCTACAAGGATCTAAGAAGCTTTAATTGCTGGTTCTTTCCCACTGTGTAAAGAACTGATGTTGAAAGTCTGATCTCTGTTTGGAGGGACTGGGTTGGGCAGAGAGGGTGGTGCTTGTTTCACATTTAACCAGCTCCCTACCCTCAGCATGAGATTTTATTAGGTCAGTTCTTCAAAGACATAGCTAGGATGTCCAATAAAGCCTACAGCACCATTCAAACAAGCCTTGTACTCAGATAAGCACAATACAAGAGGGTTCTTCTCAGAAATATCCCATTACATACACACTTATTTTCAACTGAGACTGAATTAGTCAAAATCTATTCAGTGTACTTAACAGCACAAACTCCTTTGGATTGCAAATCAGATTGTCAAAACCAGGAAGGCTCACTCAGACATTAGGAACAATTCAGGCATCCAAGCTCACAACAGTTATGACTCAATCTGGCTCGATTTCTCGTCGGTAGATTAAAATGTGTTGTTTGTACCAAATAAAGCATGAATAATAGTATAACCTTTGTCTGCCTCTTGCACTGCACTGTTGCTAGACCTGTAGGAGACAATTCCCACTACTGGTGATCCTCACAAAGAGACATTACCTTCAGCTTCCTTCTCATAAAAGCCATTTTGGGGGGTAAGGCTGGGTTCAGCGATGCAGAAGACTGTTCAAGTAGCTCTCAGCTTCTCTTCATCTTGACAAGTTCTAAGGTCGATACGGTGAGGTCACTGCTGGATTGTTTCTATTCTTCAAGTTGTTCTGATCCGACCACTCTATTCAAAAAATGATAACAAAGTGTTCTTATTAGCGCATTTGACGAATTAAATTCTAAAGGATGCACCTCTGACCTCTGCATTAACCTTTTTGTTTGGCTTCATTCTTAGAAGAAGAGCTAACAGGGCTGATTTCCTCACTGCAGGCCAAATCACTGTAAGAGTATGTTATCATTTCTCTGGCCCAGTGGGTAGGATGCTGTCATCTTTTTGAAGCAATAGAGATATTCTTAATTTACACTGAAAAGAAGCTTAATAGAAATTCGAGTGATGTAATTTTGGGGAAACAAATCCCCTTTTGTTTGTTTTGTTTCTACATCCACTAGACAGTCAAGAAAATATTTTTTAAGAACTGTAGGTAAGTAGCAGTTACATTATCAGGACTTTTTTTTGCATTTTAGCCAAAGGAAGTATTGCTTAACATGCATAAACTGAACAGTCCATGATGCAGAAACACAACTATAGTCTCTCCCATGGAGAAGCATGTAATACACCAGACTACAGAGAGCAGCCTTACATGCCATCACACTCCCTGCTCCTTACGCAGCTTTGATTTGTTTTGCATTGTGGCACAGTTTCAGGTTAGATAGGAGTTCCACACAGACATACTCAGAGCCTCGTGGGTTGCACTAACATTGCAGAACAAGCACTCCAGTCAGTAAAAAGAAAAATAGAAGGACTGGCATTTCCATTTCCCCCTAATGCTCCATCTGTGCTCTAAAAGAAAAGTACAGAAGTTGTTACCAGGTATTCATGCCCTGGAAGAGGAGTGCTTGTTTCTGAATCCAGCTTTGGTTTAGGTGAGACAAAAATACCAAACTGCTTATAAAGGAAAAGTTATAGGCATATGAGACAGCAGAAGTTAGATACTTAGAAACACCAAAGTTTGCGTAATGAGAGATCTCTGCCAGCATTTTGTAAGCTGAAGTTAGCTCACAGCTTTGGACCTTTGTCCTCACCCCCAGTCAAAGGCCAAGATACAGGCTTGTGAGTGGTGAACGTCACTGTTCCTGACTATCTGTTCTCACTACCACACTTTGTCTAGCTGTATCCTGAATTAGAGCTGAGCAACTTGCTTACCCATTTTAACTCCCAATGAACTCCTCGGAGTCCCACTGTTAAGTTTTTTTACTATTGTTCTTTTCATTTTAACAAGCTATGGACTACGTATACCGAGGTGTTACTGCATCATGGAATATGTAAAACTGCCTTTGTATTTGTTCCTGGGAGCAAACTAGCTAACTGAACTCTTGCTGTACTCACTGTAGAGACCTGTTTTTCCCAAGCCTTGGATTGCTGTACCCTTCATTCTCCCCTGAAGCAAAAAGCTGACAATTGTACCATCTATCACTGCATAAAACCAGATTGCCTCATTGCACTTCCTCCTGAAACATAGTCTTAGATTTTCTGCCTTCCAGAGTTCTATTTTAACAGGATCCACCTACTTGATTTTGTTTTCCCTACTTATGTTTCAGAAATTCAGGTGGCAAGAACACATTTCAGTAATTCAGAATGTCTCCAGGAGTAAAGCAGCACAACTGGACTACTTTGGAAAACATAATTACTGGGTTAGAGTTTTCAATACATCTCTGAAAACATAATCTCTTATAATTTGAGTCCTGATTATGCTACCACCTACTAACACATCAAAAGAGTCACCAAAGTGGAACTGCTCCTTAGTCTCACCATGATTAACCCCTGCCACTGGAAATATAAATTCCCTAGCAGCTGTGAGCTAACATTAGAGCAAGGTCAAGGCTGGGGCTTTTTTTGTTTGTTTTGTTTTTTTCTTCAAGTGCTGAAGAAAATCAGAAAACCATAGGAGACATGGGAAGCAACATTTTTTTCCACTTTTCCTCTTTTACCATTTCTCAAACACAAGAGTTTGTTTATTTGTTTGTTTCAGAATTTGCTTTTGAAAATTTAAATGCTGATGGGGAAACTTGTTGCAACTATTTTTGGAGCAACCTTCCTCCATGTACTTCATGTGCTCTGTCAAATTTATACTACCTTAACTACAAACTCTACACCTTCCATCACTAGGTGCTTCTTAAAATATAATTCCCAGTTCATGAAACATTTGCTGTAGGTGTGCAGAGAATTCACTGATTACATGATCCCAACATCTTTCAGCAACTCAGTAACTAACCTGGACAAATATATGAAAATATTTTCTTTCTTCCTATCACGTTTCCCCACAGGCACTGGCAATTCCACAGTAATTTTTAGCAGTCATCCATGAGAAGCAATGAGGTAGGATTCAGCACTGCTGACTCCCAAATATTTAGGAGAATGTTTCTTGCTCCCCTTCCCTCCCCAGTAAAGCTCTCAGCTGGAATCAACACGTTTACACAAGATCCTTGAAATTCCAGCTATAATTTCAGCCCTCTTATGGCCAGATAAAAGTTTGAAAACATGATACTTAATAGTTTTATTATTTTGTGAACTGCTGTAGTTTACAACTAACATCTGATTCTGGTGGAAGTGTGGGTTGAGTTATGTGGAAACAGCAAAACTTTGCACTCATGCCGTAAAAAACCTTGCATCCATGCTACAAAACATAGTCTAGTGGATATCTAAGGTATTGAGTTGTTCTAGTCAAAAACAGATCTTGATGCTTTTCAGCTGCTTTGAATTTCTAGAAGTGCTGATATACAAAAAGTCATGATATATGAAGCAAGTATACATTTGAAACCTTTCAGTATGCAAGAGAAGATCAACTTTTGTTACTGTGTCCTCAGCTTCAAATAGTCCTAATTAGCAGCTGTCTCCAATCTTTTAATGACTTTGTAACATCATTTAGTTCTAAAGCCACATGCTGTTCAAATTGTCCGTCCAATTTTAATGCGAGTTAAATTTGGGTTTAACTTCTACTCACCTCCCAAGTTTCTCAGCTGTGAATAATTCTCACAGCTCAGTGATTTGGCTGGTATTTGTTACCTGTGCCATGCTGCTAAATTGCTCCTACCTGTTGTAACAAGCTCTCTGACTGGGCCAGCTGACAACTGTCTAAACACAAAATGAAAGGGAAAACAGCAACAAACTCTCCTAGGCCACCCAATTAAGGCTGGTGTGAGAAACAGGTTACCTCATCACTCTTTGTAATTTTCAGGGATTAATTAATGGATGTTCGCTGCAGAGCAGTTTATGAGGCAATAAATAGCTTTTGTGGCTGATTAAATGCCTCAGCAAAGCTGATAAAGGCATCTAATAACTGCAGAAATAATTTAGTGCCTTGAATACATCTCTGCCACAGATGCAAATCTTATTACATGACAGCTCAGCAGCAGACTAAGAAAACAGTGAGACATCTCCTTGCCCCTAGAGACCCTGAATATATAAATATGCAACTCTGCCCCCGATCAGGTTGATCCTCACTTGTCAAGCAACAAACAAAAGGCAGGTGAAGATGGTGATTTTGCTGCTCTATGAACACTTCAACGGCACATATACCAGCTCCTTGGGCCAAGTACCACCCTTTTACTTGCAGGGCTACAAAAAACCCTGAAAACCCCGTGCAGCGCTGGGCGCTCCCCAGCTTTTCAGGCAGCAGCAGAGCAACACTGCTGCCGCTGGGGGACAGGGGCTCAGCCAGAGCCGCCCTCCTCTTGGCTGTGAGGTGAGTTTTCCGGGCAGCGGCCGCTGGTGCCTCGGGGGCGCGGCCCGGCCCACTCGCCCCGAGAAACCCGCCTCACCTGGGCACGCGGGCTTCTGGAAGGCTCCGCGGGCGGGGCACGGGGCTGCGCGTGCTGCCCAACGGACACTAACGGCCGCAGGGCCTCGCGGGCCGCCCCCGTGCGTGCTGCGGGCGGAGCGAAGGTGAGCGCGGGATCTGGGCGCGGGCGGATGCAGGGGCACTTCTAATTTAGAGGATTTTTCTATTGTTGTTATTACTATGATTATTTTCTGAGCCCCAGGGACAGTGAAAGTAGGAAGGCAGCCCTGACTGCTGCATCCACACAGCCAGTGTTGGACCTTGGAGCCTGTGCGTAAGGGTTGTATTTTCTCTGGTTTTCTGTGCAGGTGTAAGAAGCTGTGAGCTCTGCAGTCATCTGCCACTTCAGCTTCTTTGGACTTCCGAGTTGGTTGGTTTGTTTTCTTCTCTGGTGGTAGTTGGAGCTGCTTTTCATGCTCAAGTGGGAAGAGAAGGAAGCAGCACAAGGCTCTCAGGGTTAGGGGATTCAAACCTCTGCCACTGCAGTGCTGTGGTGGCTTAGGGAGCTGTGACCGCATCTACATTGAAGGCAACAATACTGCACAGTGGGAATTTGGAGAAATAAACCAAACTGAGCCAGGGAACATGGTCTGATTGCAAGTGCAATCTCATGTCCCTCCATTCTTCACTTTGCCCTGACTCCACACAGCCCAGGTAAACACTCACGGTATGGGGTTTTTTTCCCACTCTTCTTGCTTTGTTTGTTGCCTTGCTTTTCAACTGATAAATAATAGGCACAGCCAAAGAGTGATGTAACTGCAAGAACACACAGTTCTGCATTTTATAAACAATAATTAACAACTGCTGATTGTGCCAGCCCCGGAATGCCTGAAATGCTGATCGCATCTTGTGGCTCTTAGCAGGGCAGCAAAGAAAGCAGAAGTATCAGCTTTGAGTTCGGCCATGTTGTCCTTTCTAGCTTGCAAATGAACTGACTATTTAACTGATATGATGCCTAAGGGCATGACCGTTAAATTAATCATAAACAAACTCAGGTGGGCTGGCACTGACTGTTGATTTGGTTAGTGTGCATGATGCTTCTCTTGGCAGTCTCTTGAAAACACATTCTCCTGAATATGGGTATGGGCAGTATTTTGACTTTATGCACAGATATGGACTTTGTTTATGTTTATACAGGTATTCAAAGCTTCCAAAACAACAGAAAATGGCACCGTAGCACTTTTAACTTGGTTGACAAGATTGTTGTGTTTTGTGAGTGATGATATTTGCAAGATAGAGGTACCAAGGATGTACTGCAAGTGTCCTGGAAGTGTTTTACAATTTGGACAGTGTGGAAATGTGGGCAGCATGGAGAAACAGATCAAAATACAGTCCAGCTTTCTCATAAAGCCACACTTGTCTTGGTAGCACAGAGTCAAAAGTTGGTTTTGTCCCTAAGTGAAGTAGCTCTGATTTAGAAGAGAGGCAGGAACCACAGAATCAGAGAATGGCTGGGGTTGGAAGGGACCTCTGCAGATCATCCAGTCCAACTCACCTGCTAGAGCAGGTTCACCCAGAGCAGATCACGCAGGAATGTGTCCAGGTGGGTTTTGAATGTGATCAGAGAAGCAGATTCCACAACCTCTCTGGGCAGCCTGTTCAGTGCTCTGTCACCCTTCAGAGTAAAGAAGTTTCTCCATCAGAGTGCATTGCTTTCTGAGGGTTGACAGCTTTTTTAACAACTTCCTTCTCTGGCTGTGGCAGAGATCACGTACAATTCAACTGACTTTTATCAAGCTGTGTTTACTAACTTGCAAAGGCAGTTAGATTTGAACATCTGCAATAGCTCTTCCCTTGCCTTCTCTTTACAGATTTCTACTTGAAGTCTTTATTTCTAGGATGCTAGGCCGTGATTGATAATGAAATCACTGAAAGTGAAGTATGAGTCACGCAAAACAGGATCAGAATACACAAATGTGTATCTGGAGGGAAGAATATTTATTCAGAGAGAAATAACACAGAAACAGTAGCAAAAAACATACCACAGCTAACCACCCAATTCACTTGCTGCCAGTATACTGATAGGTATTCCTGTTTTCCTGATGGCATATCTAAGCAGCCAGCTTGCATAAACTATGAAATGTAATTACTCTGACATATGGGAAATCTCTGGCAGGCACAGACTTGGCATGGACAGCACAGCATCACCCTGCAACGGCCCCTGGAACTGGAGTGTATGGGAGACATGGCCAGCGTGTTCTGACTGCTCGGCTATTTCTGAGCCTCTGACTGAACTGCAGATTAGTTCAATTTGCTGCATTCCTGGAACGGCCCTTTGGCAGGATGCAGGATACTACTTTTTCCTTTCTCCCCATCTCTGCATTTCACCCTTCCCTACTTTTCCTGCAGTTTTTGTACCTGAGTTGAAATCCATGGTCTTGAAGTTGCTGTTCTCTGGGTCGACTTACCTCATTTTAAAAGGGAAATTGAACAGTAAATGTTTTTCTTTAGTACATGGAATTTTCCTCTTATAACTTAGCAAACCCCGGTCTGAATTTTACTTCACAAGGAAATATTGCAGGTCATCATCTGTAAGAATGTATGTTTGTTGATTACTTGCTAAATTAACAACAGATGCCCAACACTGAGCTAGCTATCCCCATGATGCAGAGCTAAGAAAACAGCACAAGTTTTGAGTGTGTGACTTTTTAAGGTTTTTGGGGAGAGGAGGGAAAGGAAAGAAAACCTAACAAAGTTCCTAAATCCATGTTTGAGTTCCCTAGTGTTATCTGGTGTTAAGTACTTTGTTTCTTCAGCTATTCCTTTCTTCCATTTAAAAGTATTCAAGATTTGGCACAGTTTAGCACTAGAGTTTGTATAATATTTCAGATATTTATATACTAAAATGGACTTAAGTGGCAATTTTGTAGGCAATGTAAATTCAGTCTTGGCCCTCTTTGTGTAAGCAGCAGATCTAATTTTTTTTATACAATCTCAGACTGTTCATCAGTGCAGAAACCAAAAAATAACTGCTCCACAACAACAAAATTAACAAAAACCAACACACAAACCAGGAACATGCTCTGGTCTCACCAAGAACTATTTAATACTTACCACATACAAGTGAAAGTGTAGTCTCAACTTCCAGCTTTCTGTGTTATGGTAAAGAAAAAAAAAGCAGGAAAAAAAATAACACATTTCCTACAAAAAAGTACAAACAGTATGCTTCTCCAGATAAAGTTTAAAGGATAATCACAATGTTGCACCACAATCAAAGTCGCCTTCATAGTTTTAGAACACTGAAATAAGGAAAAAAAAACCAAAAAACAACAGAAGTTTACAGAGAATTCAAGTAATGTTCATATGTGTCAAGAAACAGGAAAAAACACCTTTTGAGAAGGACAAAGTATTCTGTTTTATTTTTCTCCCTTGCACTCTTTGGTATTTTCCATCAGCTCTGATGAGTACCACTGCAGAGTTCTGTGCCAAGGGAGGTGTATTTAGTTTGGGGTGGCTCCAGCTGCAAATGGTATCTGCTCCATCAAAGCACAGGTTGGTTACACAAGCAGGATTCTCAAATTAGAATGCAGTAGCAATCAGCTTGCTGCTAGGCATGCTCACACAGAAAGATTGGATACATGCACATAAGAAAGCTTGAGCCATAATCTCATTTAGAAATTCTGATGAGAATGAACTCCTCATAGCTCCATCTCCAACAGAGAGCTGTCCCTCCTTCTGAGGTTTCATCAGAAGGTCTGAGCTACTGGTAATATACTACAAATACAGTGGTATTGGTAATACAATATAAATACAAACCAGTAAGTCACCATTAATAGAAACATAAATGTTCCTTGCTTCTATAACATAAACATAAAATGTTTCTATCCCACCCTTCATGTCATGGACTCCTGCACATTCAACAGGGACATTGTCAAGTACTGGAAGAGCTGGATGTGAACACCTTTGTATGGATCACAAAGGTGGGAGAGCTTTTAAAAAAAAATAAAATAAAAATAAGTCAGCCTAGGTGAGGTTAACATTTGATGAGAACTTCCAGGGAGGGCAGAGGTCACAGTTTGCTGTTGGCGCTTCTCCTTCCTCCTTGGCTGTCAGACACAGCAGAAACCCCCAAGAAAGCACACTACACCTGGACCTGCTGCTGCTTCTCAGACAAATGAGCGCAAATCATAGAATCATAGAATGTTTTGGGTTGGAAAGGGCCTTCAAAGCTCATCTAGTCCAAACCCCTACCATGAGCAGGGAGATCTTCAACTAGATCAGGCTGCTCAGAGCCCCATCCAGCCTGGCCTTGAATGTTTCCAGGCATGGGGCATCTACCACCTCTCTGGGCAACCTGAGCCAGTATTTTACCACCTTCATTGTGAAAAATTTCTTCCTCATGTCTAGCCTGAGTCTAGCCTAGTCCTCTCTTTTAGTTTAAAAGCATCACGCCTCATCCTGTCGTAACTTCTAGTTAGGAGGTCTGACCTCATATAGTTGAACTTTTTGAAATTGAAAGACATATACTTACCAAAGCTCATATAATCACAACCTAGGAATACAGAAGTATACAATAATGTTAAAAAACCCGAATAATTTCTTAAACTAATTTATAAAACATTGGAAGAATTCAGTCGAGCTACTTCTCTGGTTACTATGTAGTTACTCCTTGTCTTTCACAGGCATTATGTCACACAATCAGCATGTCTTTCTCCTAGAAGCAGCAAGTCCCTTCCCAAGCGGAAGGAGCGCCGAACTGTCTGCCAAACTTACCTTTACACTTGGCACATGAGCAATCAAACTGATCAGAAGTCTTACCTGGAAAATATGGAAACCTACAGGATGACACGTGCTATCCTGGCAGTGCTGACAGAGACTAACTAGATTATTTGCACAAGACAGATGTTTTCTCATACCACACCTGTATAGAGGCTTTGAAGTTGTTCTTCCTCCTTGACTGGAAAGCCAAAGGTAATCTCATCAAATTCCCTGCAAAATTTCTCTTCATCAATGCAGAATTTTCCCTTTTGGATCTGTGAGAGCAGTTCTGAGGCAACTACTGGATCCAGCTGGTTCCATCCTCGACCACTGCACATCAGACAAAAGTCAACATCTAGTTCTTCACCCAATAAAGTTCCATAACAATGTTGTATCAAGTATCCTATGGAGCAGGACAATAAGAAGAGGGTTTTTTTTTTCATTTTATTGTCAAATAGTTGCTTTTAATATTTCCTATATACACATCACTAGCAAATGGGAGGGATAACAGAAACTATCAATCACAGCTTATCAAAGAAAACTTAGAACCAACCTCACAGCAGATAGGATACAGCAGCACACTTGTAGGTGAAATAACAACTTTGCTTACAACAGACAGTACAGTCAAAAGTGTGATGGCAGAATAAAGATTTTAACAGTTGTTAAAAATACTGACAAAAAGGTAAAACAAGCTGCACAGTGACTGTTCTGAAAGAATTTTAATGCTCTGTAGTGAACATCAAAACCCACCATTTGTATGAAGCAGCCAGTTATTCCCATGAACCTTCTAGCTAAGTCACGATGAACCAAGAATTTAAACACCTCATTATTTAGGGCCCATTAAAAGCTTGTGCTTTCAACATTTTTTACTATTTCACTAACAACAAAGAACAGTTCTGCACTTGAATAAAACAGGGCTCTAAGGTCACTTGGTGAAATGCTGTCTTATTGCAACTACATGACAACTTACTGTTTGGCAAAGAAGCTACAAGAGCCCAACTATATAGGCAAAACTCTGCCAAGAGCAAAAACCATGAACTTAAGTCTCAATTAATGCAATTAAGCTGCCTTTTTAACATGGGACACACACACCCACACACCCCCCGTTCTCTAAAATTAACATGATCACACTGTTACCATATTTTAATGCTGATAGCTTGCTCCTTGGGTCAAGAATTGCATGTTCTTTTGTCCAGTCTAAGTATGCTAACACTTGACAAAACAAGCTAGTAGTGTCTGTCCTTTCATTTTTTGTTACTTTGCTACATGAACTGCTAAACATATTTTTTGCATTTCCTTTAAAACAGATCTCATTTCTATCTACTCAATTCCAGTTTATCCTTCTTATATTAATCTACACAAATGACAGTGCACAAGTAAAAAACATAAGTATCCTTCTGCTGTGTTTTGTTTTATACATACTCCTTTGCTTGTCTTCTGCAACTGAGACAAGATCGAATGAGAAAAGCCAAGTAAAGCTGAGTGAGTGCTTACAAGTCACAAACTTCTTATGAACAAAGATACTTAGATCAACTGCAGAACAACAACAAAACCCCACACAACAAAAATCAGAGAGAGAAAATAAGCCAAAGATCTTATCTCTACAAGAAGACACAATGCTTTGATTAAAAAAAAAAAATTGGTATTAAAAAAATGTTAGATTACCAGAACAAATCAAATGTGTAACCTGGAACCAATAAGCTGTGTGAACTACTCACCTCTCTAAGGGACAGCACACCAACTCAAGTCTCTCTCCTCCACTATAGCCTATTAGCAATATTTGCCTTTGCAATACATAGATATGCTTCGTGCTTCAGAACTTTGACAAATGATTTTCCAAATGAAAATAAACTTACCCTTCACACCAGGGACCCCTCCAACACTGCCTCCCCCAAGGATTTGCTGTTCATAGTAGGAAGATTTCCTTGCTTGACACTTCAGGAAGATTCAACATGTCTATGACCATAAAGGCATGAAATTCTCTGAGTTCACTTGCACCAGAATAGAATGAAAAGCATTTGAAAGTAAACAAAAGAACCTGCTCCATGTGTTACAATGAATGACATTAAACTATCCAGTGAAAGAAGGCAGTTTTGAGCTAAGAGGAAATTAAAGCAGTATACAAACAGCATTAAAGAACCTGAACAGTTTGACTTTAGTTGTGACTATACAGAAATAAAATAAATGGAAAATTTAAAGCATATTAACTCACTGCTTGATCTCAAACACGTACAAATTCTCGATGCCAAAATTCATTGAGGTTTTTAAGGGGTTTTTTAGGTGTTTTATCGGGGAGTGTGGGGGTGTGTTTCTTTTTGAGAACTGACCAAACTGGTATTGATATAAAAACAGTCCTCAAAAGGACCCTCCATCCTGAACTCAACAACTTTCTTAGATCTTTTTTTTATCCAAGGTTATGTGAAATTGCAGCATGACACTGGTATGGTACTAGAATCAGCACTATGCATTTGTGGCTGCCTTGTGCTCTAAACCATGTTAAATCAAGGTATTTACTTAAAAAATGTCTAGAACTTTACTATCACCTTGCCTGGAATTTAGGACTGAGCAGCTTATTACACACTGTTCCTTCAGATTCATTAATCTCCTTAAACACTTTCTCCAAAACCATGCCAGTCTTCTCTTTTTCTGTGTTTCTTCCAGGCCCTGTCAGGATCCATCTTTCAGCAATTCTTCCACTCAGGTCAACCAAAGCATCTCCCACCTGTCCTGCTCACAGCTGTTTGTAAGACCCATCCACTACTGAAGACAAAAATAAGAAAAAAAAGAAAATTTCTGCAAACAGCAGAACTAAAGAAACCCTACCCTACCTCATATCCCCAAGTAGGCGAAAGAAAGAACATACTAGTTTATTTACAGAATACAACAACTAAAGAATGCCATTCCCATTCCATTGTTTGGGGGGATGTTTACCACAATTCATGTCATCCTCTACAGAAACCACTCTAGTCTAGTCCTAGTCATTTGTACCTTAGCATTTGTGCACTACGTCATCTTCCATGATATACTAACATTCTGTATGAAAAAATAACATTTTTACCTCTCTATCAGTTATTCTTTGTTCATTTTGCACAACCAACCAGAGTAGCACTTCCTTCAACAATTTAAGGAAATCAAGAGACTACCCTACCTGATGGCACAGATGCAAAAGAGAGCAGAAGAAATCAAGACTATAAAAGAATGATAGGACAAGAGAGTACCATAAGACTCTACAGAAACAAACCTTTCAACCCTACAGGGAAGCTTTAACATGCCACCGCTGCTTCACTATTTCTGCTAAACATATCTACAGTTGAATACGTTACTTCATATTTAAAGTCTTTTTCTGCCCTCTGCTGGCAACCACAATGTGTCATCGCAGTTCTTTTGGCCAATTGATGTCTATCTTACCAGTGCACTTTGTCTCCAAATTGCTTTGTCTATCTGGACAGCATTTTGGTGGATGTGTCACAAAACATAATATAGCTGCATCTGCAAACACATGAACAATACGGTGGTTTCTTCTCAAAATAATAAAACTATCAAATTAAGCAAGAGCATCAGTGAAACTCCTACAACCAGAGCCTCCACTAGCATAAAATTACGTCATGTCATTGCTTTCCATGAAAATATTTGCATGCTTTCTGCTTTTGATTGTGCTGTCTTCATCTACAAAATGCTGCATTAGTAAAATATTTCCCTTTAATAAACTAGATGATCAACAGATAGTGACTTAATGAACGTCGTTGGAATCCTGATAATTCACTTCAGCTCTTGCTTTCATCGTAATTCTTGCCCTAAGACTAACCTCATATGCAACTAGAAACACACCTTTCGGATCTACAGTTTAAAGACCAACTTCTGTACAATCCAGTATGGAAAAGCTGGCAGCCATTGTACTTTGTATTGAATAATACACAGCTCTGTGCCCAAAACAGCCACATTGAAGAAGTAAGTGGAAGGTGGACAGGTATGGTACCTCCCTTTACTTCCCTCAATAACAATGTTTGCATACTTTGCATAAGCTTTTTCCAACAGTGAAAGCCAAAACAAATCCTCTGTCTGACACTGGAAAAAGCAGAGTTTACCACCAAAGCAAGGCAAATGATCCTTGATGGTTACTTCCACCCAGTGTCCAGATTGCCAGACTTGACAAGTGTAACAGCTTTGTTATGACTCATCCGTCCAGCTGGGCTGACCTGCATGAATTACCTAGATGATAAAAGCAAATATCCAGAAAAAGAATGATTTTTTAAAAAGCTTAAAATAGTATGAATATTAACTGTTTGTAATAGTCACAGGGGAAAAAAACATCAGGGACAGGTCACTGCATGCCCCACAGCTGTGGCTGGGCAGGAGCAACGGCAGCCACCCACACGGCCCCAAAGTGATGAGAGAGCAGTTCGGGGGCCAGGGATCCCTAGGCACTGTGGGTTCCTGAGCACGGGCGGGATTCCGTGCCAGGAGTACCTGGAAGAAACTGGAAATCCTCCTGCTCAGAGCTGGGGGAGGAGAGAGAATTCATGGTCATCTGAACAGCTCTGAGAGGTTAAGGGAAACAAAACCCAATTACATTTTTGTGAAGAATATGACAGAGAAACCGTCAGATAAGTTGTTGATCTTGACCAAGTGGTCTCCTGAGATAATGGCAAAGATTACATTTTCAGATAGTTGATCTCTCAATAGTTGTCCAAGGGCTGAACTGGCAGAGTAAATACGTCAGTTCTCATACTTGGATTACTACCACTGCCCAGTAAAAAAGAGAAAACAAAACAAAACACAAAAAAAATACTTTCTGTAAAAGAAGAACAATGACAAAAAAATGCAGAAATACAAGGCCCCTGGCAGGCTATCCCTCACTAAGCCACTGCTACTTCCAAGCTCTTTGGGCTGGGTCAAGGCAACTTTTTAATTTTTTTTGTATTTGAGGCATTTACATTCATGTCTCTTGGGAAGTTGATGTGGGGTTAAGTAAGCAGGCTGCTGAGCCAGCAGGAGAGGACATGATTCTTACCAAAATAGCAGTTTTTCACACTCACCTGTAATGACCGGATTGAGTCTAATGGTTGCACCACCTGGCCCTTGGGCAGAGAGGTTGTCTTAATGAGAGAAATCCACAAAAAACACTCCTCAGAACGGATATACTCACCAGTCACTGCAGTACTCAGCTGACCACTGACTGATCCAGAAAAATGTTCTCAGTCCCTTGTCTGTTGTACAGACAGAAGGCTTCTCCATTGCATACAATCAAATGTAATCAACAAACAAGACTTTTTATGTTTTGAGCCTTTCATGAGCAAAGGAAACATTGTGGTTGGTAAGAATAAGGACCCCTCTCGTCCATTGCTCATGCAAGAGCTGCAGCTGCGTAGGCTGCAACTGAACAGATCCAAGAGAGGCATGTTGGGGGAGGGAAAGGGAAGAAAAGACTGAGAACAGTGAAGGTGCCTGTCAAGCCTAAAGTGCATGCAACATTGTTGTAGGTATGCCCGCATTTTGGTGGTGGAGCAGGCTTCTCAAGCTCCTATCTCCTTTATAAACTGTCCCTGTACAGCCTTGAAATGCATTTAGACCTGGAGGTTTGCTGAAGATGGTAGTAAGCTCTCTAGCAATGGTAGATCAGCTCATGAGTATGCAGCCAGCCAAGTCAGCAACCATAGGTCATGAATAAATGATTGGCCAGGCTCTTGCCCACCAGCATGAGAGAGGCTGGTGGCAGCTCCTGCTGCCCATGGTGCAGCTCTCTTCAAGTGGGACTCCCTGTGGTTGCTGTAGGATGCTCCTGCTGCACTGCCCACCACTGCTACTGCTCAGCTCGAGGGCCCAGAAGTTACTTGCTGGAGATGAGGAGCTCTTCCAACTGCAGATCCAGGACAAAGCGTTTTTCATGATTCATTAATCATCCCAGATGGAGCTGAAATTAGCAGCTGCCTCTTCTGAGACACCCCTAAAAGGTATTTCTGTTTGCTTCAAGTGAAGAAGTTGTACTTTGAAAACGGCAGCTTTATTTGCTGGGTGTTTTGAAACTAATATAGGATCCAAATCACAAAATTGTAAATGCCAGTGTTCCATCTGGTGAAGTAAGTAATTATGTGAGTTTCCATCCCAATCTGGCCTCTGAGGGTCTGTCCAATTAGTTTGATTTCTGTGATTATATTTGCAGAAGATAGATTTCCATTTAGTTTCAAGTAGAATTTCAAGCAGTCAATGTTTTGTTGAAAAGCACCAATACATATACAGTTGTTTCAAAATTGTTCTTCCAGCCCAGAATGCGGTCACTAGCAAGAAGTACTTAGTTTTCACAAATTAGCAAGCTTTTACTCCGGGACTACATCATTAGAGGTCTGCCTTGGGTGACTATTAGTGTTCTTTTGATGCCATTAAACAGAGTTAGAGTAGTACTTCAGTGCAAATTACACACAATTTGCACTGGGCATGCATGGTTCTACTCACAGGTCATGTTTTTTTGGGGCCTGCAATGACTGCAGTTCAAGGTTTAGGCCACATCTTCATTAACAGGTAACACCCTTCAACAGCGCCAGAGCTGTAGAGCAAAATGGCTGGTGCTGATAACCTGACATTTATGCACTACCTTTGAAGTTTTTATTTCAGCCTAGTTCTGGTCTGGTTCATTGCAGCTGAATATTCATTAAACAGGTCGAATGCATTTAGAGGCATTCCAAAAGCATGTTTCTTGAGTTTTGCGGTAAGTGAACACAGCTCATGCAGTGACAATACTGCACTAGAGCAAGCCAGATCATGGTAAGTGGTCTCCTAGCTTGGAAAGAACAGAAAAGCTCTTAGTTAAATACTAAGGTGAATAAAAATGGGGTTTTTTGTGTACTTAGTGCAGTGTTCCTGCTGGTTTCCATTTTGAAAGTGTTAATTCACAGAACATCTAACATCAGTCAGTACATATAATAATCTTGAAATTATTATTCTAGGTTCTGCTCCCCCCATTTTTCAGGTGCAGGCGTCTTTTTGATGTCATATCCAAGAGAGCCATCACAAAGAGTATTATGGTTGCATAGCAACCTCAGTGTGATAAATAAGTGGTTTAAAGCAGTCCTTTGCTGTGTATTTTTCTCCAACAGGAGCCAAACAGTTTCCTACCACTGCAGCTAATAAAACTCTTGAAGTCATAAACCACTGCATATGTTTTTCTAAGTAAGAGGTTTCTTTATTCAAATATCTTGGTACTTCTGGGCACTATCACCAGATTACTGCACCAAGTTCTCTTAAAAGTGCCCAGTATTCCAGCATGATAATTTCTCTGCAAACAGAACATCAATATCCATCTTGTCCTCACCTCCCTTGGATTATCAGTTGAAAGCATAACAGAAAAATTCTACGTATGAAGGCAGAAATGAACTAATATAATACCAGTAATCCAGCTGTAATGTCCAAAAGCATTAGTCTCTTACCTAGTCAGCTACAGGGAAAAAAGTATTCTCCACAGAAAAGACCCTGAACATGGACATACACAACATGCAAGATATATATTCCCAGTTTTGTTTATTTTCATGGAATGCTAATTCAGTTACAATATGGCAGTTCATAACTACTGAAATGTGACATTAATTCCTCTCCAATGCTGCAGAACAGTCTTGATTTATATATATTGTTTTAAAACAATCTTATTTTACATCGTTGAGGTCTCTGGTGGTTTTTAAGCTCTGATGCTTAAGCACACAGCAAGCTACAAACCTTAGGTTTTTATATTTATACATATATTCTACGTTTTCAGACAACTGCTGTAAGTTATCTATAATTTAATATTTATAAAAAGTGCATATACTGGTACATATGCACATCTAGAAACACACTTTTACTACTGCCTCCCTTTTATAAAAAGCTGCATAACACACAGCCACATTATTCTCACTCACTGTTAAAGTCCTTTACTATCTTTGTTACACAATATCAACTATTCAATTCCCGCAAACTGAATGTAGGTATTTCGATGTTTATTTTCTCCTAAAGAAAAGAGTCCTTCCTATTCCTTTACGAAGCTTTAAAGTCATGCATCAGTTTAATAAACAGTCACTTTAGCATGGATTTTAGAATCCTAGACAGTATGTAAAATCTACTTCTGGAAAACGTCTGTCTGTATATTTAATTTTTTTTTTTAGTTACAAAAAATATATAGGATTGAAACATACTGAATACATGCATCTCTCAAAGTGGCTATATTCTAGCCTTATAGATAAATTTTAAAAGTACACCCCTGCTAACAGGATGCAAACATGGCCTCAAATAGGCCATTACCTGCATTTAATATAGCTCCTTACATTAAAAAGTTCAAGTCAGATGTTCTCTCAAGATGCTGTCAAAAGACTGGAGAGCCTAATATATTTATACTCAATATACAAAGGTGGGTGCAAACACCTAGTGCCATTTAATTATTCAATACTTTCAAGGCTTCTAGGCATTGCCTCTTCTGATACAAGTCCTGAAATGATGTGAATGAAAGTTTAAGTTGAAAATTGTTTTTTAATACACCATAAAAGCAAGTTATGTTTAAAAGAAAAATGTACACTGGACAACTGGAAGTACTCACTGAAACAACTGTACAAAACTATTATAGATACAGAAAGAAATAATGGTGGACTTAACTTCAAACAGAAGTAACACTTGTTAACATATGTAAAAACTTGCTGTGTTTTATTCTTCTACCAAATAAGAATTTGCAGCTGTTCAGAACAAGTAAAATTTAAACCACCTTGCAATGTTTTACATTTTTAAGTTTTTATGCAGTGCAAACGTTTAAGACAGAATAACCCCCCAGTGAAACAGGTGACACTATTCAGTGCCAGTCTTTTGAAGAAGATTCTTTCAATAGGTCTATTTACACATTAAGCTAAAGGTTCACTATATATGCTTTGAAGTTTGCTGAATATCAGCAGAAAAATATGTGAACTAGCAGCAGTTGTATTATGAATATATGATGGTTACTTTAATGAATGCATAAAATTTTCAAGACTGTATTCAGTGTCATACTGTTCTTGATCCCAAAGTTCGCCAAGGTTTTCGAGTATTGATTTCATTGATGCTTTGCCAGAAGAGGTAGAAGTATCTGCTTTTTCAGTTTTTCCATCCTTCACAAAAGAAGAAAAAAAAGAATCGATTAACATACAGTTCTTTGAGTCTGATGATTCTTTTAAGGAAATATCACTTCCTCTTGTTTTTCAGAGAGCTATCTACTATGTGTTCATCTGATTAAATTTTACATTTCAAAGCAAATATTTTCTCCAAGCTTACTCTATTTTTGGTAAATATTTGTAAAAATGGTTCTTCACCTTGTCAAGAGTGAACAGATCAAGCAGCTGTTCTGTTCCCATGCTCTGTAGGCTTGTGTTTTCTTGGCTAATCACTGTATTTGCAATATTCATTTTGAACTTTTGAAGACCCATGATCTTCTCCTCCAGAGTTCCCCTGGTTATCAGGCGATATACATTAACAACACGTTTCTGAAAGGAAAAAAGCACACTTAGCTAAAAATAGCATCTTAGTTATTCAAGAAATCACAGCCTTTTAGTATTCCTCATGGACAGTCTGGAAGCAGTTTGGCCTGGAGTTACACTTCAGTAATTGTACTCAGTCTGATGTTAGATGAAAAGGATGAGACTATACCAGCCTATAGCAGAGGCACCTGCAATTGCATCTGTACTCAGGAAGTTTTGAATTCATGGCTTTTTACAGCTGTAGAGGGAGACTAACAGTAGTCATCCTTTCCTTGTCCAGGCATCAGAGAAGGGCAACCCTGTGGGGCTTCCCTTCAGTTGCTTGTCTCAGCTACATCTCTACCTCCACTGAAGGGTGATTCTTCACTGGCCTCTCCTCAGCAGCCCAGGGAGTACAGAAGAGACAGCATACCAAGTTGGGGATAGGATAATAAAGTACACACTCCAACATACGGCATATTTGCAAGACAGCAGTATGAACGAAAACTTGGTGAAACCACCAGACATCACTTTTATTATATCCTACAACCTTATCCAAAGTTGAGTAACAGGACTTCAGCAAGAAAAAAAAAAAAAAGAAATGGAAGAGTTTTTCACCTGCCCAATGCGATGTGCCCGATCCATGGCTTGCAAGTCTCTCATTGGGTTCCAGTCATGTTCCACAAATACTACTGTATCAGCCCCTGTTAAGTTAAGTCCCAGTCCACCAACATGAGTGGTGAGCAACAGAACATCTATAGATGGGTCATTATTAAACCTGCATTCAAAAAAAGTTAAGCATGGTAAAATTCATTTAAATAACAGATTTATGAATCTCAACTGCTTTGAGGCAGACAAAAGAATGATTTTGTACCATATAAATAATATAGTTCATTACAGTTTACCTTGTATTAGCTATGAAGGGATATGCTTACCGTGAAACAATGGAATGCCTCTGACCAGCAGGTATGCTGCCATCCAGTCGTAAATAAGTAACTGAAGGTAACTGAGGTCTGAGAAGGTCATGCTCCACTATATCCAGCATGCTCTTAAGCTGACAGAAGATCAGTACTCTGTGCTGGGCCACAACAGCTTCTGTACCGCTTTCTGAAGATCCACCATTCCCCAAACCGCAGTCCAGCAGCAGCTTAGAGTAAAAGAGCATTAAAGCATATCAGCAAAATGACAGCAGATCTCATGTAAATATTTACATTGATGGACTATCAAAATTAGAAATAAGATAAACACTACTGAAGGAAGTCTGTAAAAGACAGTCACTCAAATGACATAATGCAGAGTTTGGCTTCATTGTCAAACCATGAAAAATTTAAGAGTCATCAGAATAGTAATTTTCTTCATTTTGCCTTACTTGCAAAAGAACTTATGTATGTAATGCAACCTAACTTTATCAAGCTAATAGTCTCCTGTATAATAAATAGAAAAAGAGCTTTTCTGTAACAAGGAAGACAGGAGTAAAGAACAGAATAAAAGTAAGGTTTATCATGTAAATGTCATCACCTTGAAGCAACCTTGTGCTTCCCCCTCCTCCTTGAATTAACAGGAAAAATAAGACATAAGCCTAAAAACCTCTAGTAGTCCTTTTCATTTACTACTTAACTAGCATTTTAAGATCAGTTTTCATATTGACGAAGTCTTAAAACCTTCTGAACTGCAACATTAGCAGAGACGTTTAGAAAATTTATGGCACAACATGAAAGCCTACTTACTTGTTTTAAAGCAGACAGCTTAGGTGCATGTTGGATGTCTCGAAGGGATGAATTATGAGCTGCAAGTTGCTCTGTAATTCTTTTATATTCTGGATGTTGAGTTGTTAACACTAATGCTGGATGGTTACATAGCTTCCGTAAGTATTGCAATGCCTTTGATTATTTAGGAAATTAAATTCAAATAAATGGTTAACAACAGTGTAGTTACAGGAAAAGGATAAACAAAAGTGATTTTTAAGTACAGGGGCCATGCAACCACATTCCACAAGTTGGACTTCATTTTAATGAAAATGTATCCTAAAGTTGCACATTTATATTAAGAAAACCTGTATTTCAAACTGTATCCAGTAACAGTTCGAAGCATAATGATCTTGGTTCCTGTTGCAGCAACAGTGCAAAGACCATTTTCCACACCTTCACATCAGCGTGGGATACAGTCCATGGCTTTGGGAGCTGTGCAGACCCTTTGAGAATTGTTTCCAGGCAGCCATGACTTAATCTGCAATTCTGTAAGACCATGAACTTTCATAAATTCAGATCTAACCTTAAGAAAGTGGTTTTGTTCATGTTTTAGAATCTTATTTTTCTAATGCAACAATTGATGAGATCAAAGTTAGTTGCCTCTTGTTTTGAGGTTTTGCACTTTCGGTAATCAGTTTTTAATCAACAGTAGTATCCAAGATCTACAGAACAGCTGAACACTAGTTGAGCAAAACACTAAAAGACAGTTTTATATCATTTAAGACATAAAAACACAGTTTAAGCATACTAGCTATACATCACCTTCTGGGCAATCTGATCCAAAAGCTAAGTATTTTTTATTAAACCCACAAATATAGTTACCAGAAATAAATTAACAAGCAAGTAAAAGTTACTGAAGAAACCTGTACCTGAAATACATGACCTGTGGCTTTAAGCTTTGGTTTTTCAGTTTCTTCATTCAGTGAAATTGAAGAAACTGTTTCATCAATATCACATTTGGCACGAGACTTGGCAAAATCTTCATAGAGCTGAACCTGTAGACCAAGCCCCAGACAAAAGAATGACTTAAGTGTTTTCCCTGAGAGAAGACAAATGGTCACTTTTTGGAATTTAGTTCTGAATCATCCTAAGTCAAGAATGCTATTTTCTATGTAGCACAATATCAACAGTAATAGTGGAATTGCTTGCCATTTTTCTTTCAGCTTGGAAAACATTCTTAAAAAAATCTGCAGATGCCTAGATGTTTTTGTAGAAGAATGCCAGAAATCAATATAAAGAAATACTCTATTGCAACTGGACTGAAATCAGTTTTTAAACATGTGCTAGAAAGCTTTTTAGTCCTGTGGTTCCAGAGAACGTCAGAACTGACATCAGACTGAGCCAGGAATACAGAAGTGGTTCCTTTGTGGTCTTAACTATACTGGAAAAACTAAGCTTCCAGCCACTTTTTAAGCATACCTGTAGAGGACTGAGAATACAGTAATAATCTTGAATAATTTTGGGTGGAAGATCTTGTAGTACATCCTCTTTCATTCTCCTTAACAGGAATGGCAAAACTTGGCGGTGCAGTGCTTCCATTGCAAGAACCCCTAGTGAAGCAACAGAAGCAGTATTTTACTGATGGCAATTTCTCCTTTCTTTAGCAGTTCTCATTTAAAGGAAAACAACAAGAAAACCAAGATTTAATGTCTGATCCCTACCAGCCTCTTGTTCACGACTGGAGCTTCGGGCATCTCTACTTGCCAGTATTGGTTTCCCATAACGAGCTGCAAATTGGCGTTCAGTACCCAAAAATCCTGGCATAAGGAAGTCAAACAACGACCACAACTCTAAGACGTTGTTCTGAACATAAAAGAAACATTTGTTCAATTATTTTCAAAAGTAATCAATTGTTATCAGAAACATTTTCATGCACATTTAACGCTGTATTAAACACTACAAACAATCCTTCAACATACTTTTCAGGTTCTGGAACTTTGTGGCTCTTTCATCAATTTAAGCTATGGGGAGACTTCCATGTGTACTTTAACGTATAAATGGACTTTGTCTTAAGCCAAACCCTGAGTTCTTCTGGACAAGAAAACCCAGGAGACAGCAGTGGTCTTAGTCATGGATGAGACAGATACTCCACAGACAAATCATTTGGCCAAAGCCCAAAATCTGGAGTTCTCAGAGGAGAGTTTCTTGCCAATGTCACTAGAAGCATAGGAAATGTTCTCTCCCCTTCCCAGCCTGCTGCTTAAAGAACAAGTGAAAGAGAAAGTTGTGTTGCCAACTTTTGAACCTAATTAGTACCACAAATATTGCACTCCATTCCCCTATACATAGGTATACTAGGAAAAAGATGCAGTTTCGAGCATTTAGGAATGAAAAGCTTTTTTACAATGTGTAGTTTGAACAAGATGACTCTAATAAAAAGCACAATAAGATGGACTGCAAAAATATATCTCTCTTGCATGTTTTCTACTACCCACCCAACTCCTTAGGAAAAAAGAAAAGCAGTTACCTGGATTGGTGTACCAGAAAGAATTATCCTGTAATTGGCAGTCAGCTGTTTTACTGCTTTTGACAGTTTGGTTTTCCCATTTTTTATTACATGGCCTTCATCAAGAATGCAGTAATTAAACTTAATATTTCTAGAAAAGAAAACACAGACTTCAGTAGCATTTAAAATTCTAAACTATTAAAAACCTCAGAAAACATACCAATTCTTACCTGAAAAAGTCAATGTCATTTCTCACAACATCATATGAAGCCACTATGAGATTGTGTCTTTTCACCTGGTGTTGTAATCTTAAGAAAAAAAGAGGAGATCATAACTGAAGTGTTTCTGTCACGTTATTATTTCAGCCTTTAAAGTACCATCACAAGTCTTCCCATGCCCACAAACTCTGCTTCAGTAGTAGTAGTAGTAAAGTGAATTACAAAATTCTGAGTGTGATATTTTACTCTACCCAAGTCATAAATGCAAAGCATATTACCTTGCTCTCTCAGTAGGAGGTCCTGTATAGTGCAAAGGATTAAGATATTCTTTTGAGCAAAATTTGCCTACTTCATCCACCCAGTGTCCTGTGAGTGTAGGAGGGCACACCACCAAGGAGGGAAGAGGAACGCTGTCCACCAGTTTTGTTCTTGCATATTCCTGAGCCCTTTATGAATATAAAAACAATTTTTTTTTTTTTTTTTTTGCACAGAATAGTTGAGGTTGGAAGTGACCTCTGAGGGTCATCTGGTCCAACCCCCCTGCTCAAGCAGAGCCACCTACAACCAGTTGCCCAGGACTATGTGCAGAGTCATTACCATAGAAAAAGCTCTATGATTAAGCCTAGTAAAGTCCTTGACACCATATCCCACAGCATTCTCCCAGAGAAGCTGGCAGCTTGTGGCCTGACTCTGTGATAGATAAAGAACTGGCTGGAGGGCCAAGCCCAAAGAGTTGTGGTGAACAGAGCCACATCCAGTTGATGGCCGGTCACGAGTGGTGCTCCCCAGGGCTCAGTACTGGGGCCAGTTCTGTTTAATCTCTTTATCAATGATCTGGATGAGGGGACTGAGTGTACCCTTAGTATGTTTACAGATGACACCACACTGGGGGGGAGTGTTGATCTGCTGGAAGTTAGGAAGGTTCTGTAGAGGGATCTGGACCAGCTGGATCGATGGGCTGAGGCCAACTGTATGAGGCTCAACAAGGCCAAGCGCTGGGCCCTGCACTTGCATCACAACCACCCCATGGTGCACTACAGGCTTGGGGAAGAGTGGCTGAAAAGCTGCCTGGAGGAAGAGGACCTGGGGGTGTTGACTGACAGCTGGCTGAACATGAGGCAGCAGTGTGCCCAGGTGGCCAAAAAGGCCAACAGCATCCTGGCCTGTATCAGGAATAGTATGGCCAGTGGGACTAGGGAAGTGATTGTCCCCCTGTACTCAGCACTGGTGAGGCCCCACATTGAATCCTGTGTTCAGTTTTGGGCCCCCCACTACAAGAAAGGCACGGACATGCTGGAGAGAGCTCAGAGAAGAGCCATGAAGCTGGTGAAGGTTCTACAGCACAAGTCTTATGAGGAGCAGCTGAGGGAATTTGGGTTGTTTAGCCTAGATAAAAGGAATCTCAGGGGAAATCTTATCATGCTCTACAGCCACCTCAAAGAAGGTTGTAGGGAGGTGGGTATTGGTCTTTTCTCCTAAGTAAGAAGCAATACAATGAGAGGAAATGGCCCTCAAGTTGCACCAGTGGAGGTTTACATTGGATATTAAGAAAAATTTATTCACAGAAAGGGTTGTCAAGCACTGGAACAGGCTGCCCAGGGATGTGGTTGAGTCAGCATCCCTGGAGGCATTTGAAAGATTTGTAGATGAGGTTCTTAGGTACTGTGTTAGAGGCCAGTATTAGGTTAACAAATCTTAAAAGGTCTTTTTCAACCTAACCAATTCTATGATTCAGATCTTTAAGAAAGAATGTTATTTGCTTAAGCTTACCTGAGGCAATGATCACCTGCAAGAATGCAAATGGATTGTAAAGTTTTTCCTAAGCCCATGTCATCACAAAGAATTCCATGAAGTTTATATTTATTGAGAAATGCCAGCCAATTCACTCCATCCTGAAATTAAAAAAAGATGAAATTAGAAAATAAAAATAATGCATTGGAAGTAAAAACTGGCTTTCGGCTAGTTAAGCTTCACTTCAAACGTCTGTATGTTCTGTCATCCATCACTGCCAAACTAGGAGCTTGTTTCCACTATAAATGCATCCACTACAGCCCATTCGCTGAAAAGCAGAGGGAAACAAAGGGAGAAACATAAGTGGCTGAACAGTACAACAAGGCCTGGCTTTGCACTAGTGAGCTGCCACAGTCAGCCTAAGCAAGGCACAGCCCATTGGCCATTCCCTGAGAAAAATGACAGAATCAAGAGGCGAAAAAACCCATTCATTAAAAGAAAAACAGGATAAATGGCATGCATTAGTTAATTTGTTGTTCCTTCTCCAAGAGTCCAAGATATACACTGCACAGCTAAAAACAAAACAAAACCCACAAGCAAAAGCAATCCAGCATCTAAACAATGCCTATCCTTCCATAAAACCAGACTGGAACTTATTGCTCTTCTAAAATAGAAGTATAAGCTGTTACCTGCTGATATTTTCTGAGTTCTGCTTTGATTGGTACTGGAATTTTATAATTTTCCAGTTTTTTTCCATCCAACAATTGTTCCAGAAAGTGACGTTCTTTAGCTTTCATTCGGATTAATTCTTCAGACATGTTTGGTGGATTTGGTATACCAGCCTAAGATAGTATTTTGATAGCAGTAATATAAGTACAGTACTCAATTTTCACACAGACAATAAGAAATAAAACCTCATACTAGCTTAGACATTTTAAACAAACAAACAGCAAAGATCCGCAATCTTCTGAACTGTATAAATCCAAACTCATTGCTATACTTGTTTGATTCCTTGCAGATCAACTCATTTAGGGTTGTAGGCTGCAAAAGACAAATTCTGCCCTAAAGGACACACTGAAAAGCTTGACAGAGTCACATAGAAAAGGGGAAATCCTGGTCACACTTCTAAGACTTTAAAAAGACTGAGCTGCTCTACCTCTGATTAGAGAGTTTGAATGACCAGCTAGAGAATCCTCTGACACTCATTTCTCCTCGGCCACAAGCAACCGTCCAAAGTTATACAGGTTTTTCTCCTACAGATATTAGCAGAATTAGATCTGAAGTGATGCTGAAATCCACAGGATGAATTCAAGCAGTTGGAAACTACTGGGGAAAAGAAAATCTAAAGCCCTTCCAGGTTTGTAGCAGCAGACCATGGCTGCTTAGGTACTGCCCATACCAGGCCAGAAGCCCAAGGAAACTATGTGGGGATGAAATACGCTCAGACACTCTTGCCTGCTAGTAGCATACAGCAGCAAAAGAGGTACTGATATTTTCCATCATCACACCTGTCATCCCAGCTTTGAGTCACCTCTGTCTTTAGCTAGCAAACCCAAGGAGGCCTCATGGCTGGGAAGAAACACTATCAAATAATTCTACCGTGTATGTGGTTAACAAGGAAGGGAGAAAACTAACCCAGATTTCAAATGCTAGAAATGCTCCAATAAGGTATTTAAGAACATACATACACACAGACAACAGCCTACTTGTTCAACTGCTTTTCCTACTCTCCCTTTTATAAGAAGTAGTCTGAAGTGTGACTATCATGCCAGTTAATTTGGTTCAAGTATATTGTCAACTTGCAGCATGATTGCTTATCAATAAAACAAAACAGATTAAGTTGAACCATTGATCTTACAATCTCTCAGTCATATTTTCATTTTTTATCGTTGAATGAATAATGAAATTGAGAATACACACAGTAAACTGAGCACAGCTAAGCTCTCCCAACTAATTTATTGTTATTGTTTCCAATTCCTCACAATTAGAAACCAACACAAAAGCACAAGTTCAAAACTCCCAAGTTTATTCAGAGCCCTATCACTTATCCAGCAGATGAATTTGAGTCTTGAATTTTAGGCAGTATATAAAATGCCAGCAACAAACACTAAAGACTAAATAGAGACTCCGTTTTGTTACAGAACTATAAGTCATGCCTCAGGGACACAAAATTGAAAGAGTAGAAACGGTTTTTTTTTTTTCCTGTTTTAATAATACCACTATAACTACTGAAAACTCTAAGAGTTTGGCTTATGAAATGTCTGCAAGACTGCCCTAAAAAGTATTCCTGTTTAAAAAAGTAAAACTGTATCCATAAAACAGCACTCCCTAAGTCTCTTTCACACAAAGTGTGTGTTAAACTTTGTCTGTGAAAACAAAGTTATTTCTATCTCAAAAAAAGGATTCCTCAATAAAGTATTTCCCCATAAAACATGTATTTCCATAGGCCTATCAATCTACCCTATTTTTTCCACCAAGGTGAGTCCAACCCCTCTAGAGTTATTAATTAAATGTTAGACCAAAGGCATTTAAAAATTGCTAGCTGTCCCACAACAATGCTGGTATTTTCTCTCATTATTAATCTACTTCACTCTACGTTTGCATAATTAATATAGTTCAATATCTGATACTGAACTTCCTTTAACTGAAATGGGAAATCCTAAGGGAGTTCTTGAGTAACTATGGAGAAGAAACACGAACTGATCATGCATACATACACAATTAATAAAACAAGTATTCTACATTTTTAACAGATGCTCACTAAATTCTGTCAAAATAACTTTAAAAAAATTTAAGATATATGCATTCCATAGAATTGTATTTAGATGCATAAGAAGGGCACTGGTGGGAATGGAATTGGAATAAACAGTAGAATGCCAGAAACTAATTTCTACTTCGCTCACTTTCAACTTTTTCAACATTTCAGTATAAGCATACGGAAATAATTAAGTGCTCCATTTAAGGCAAATTGCTAGTTATCAGATTCTAAGGTTCTATTATGCTAAATTAAAAATTGACATAATAAAAGATACTAAACCCATTAAACTGACTTTTTTTTTCCATTAGAAACCTGCAAATAAATTCTGAACTGTCTTCTATTACCATCTGGTGGTGAAACTAAGTTACCTAAAGCCTTGTAGTCCTTGAAGTGGCATATGAGAAGGTGACTGAGGTATGCAAGTTGTAGTAGGTGTGAAAAACTGAAGCAAATCCATATTGATTAAACATTACTGCATCATAATACATTTAATATTTTGCCCAAAGCTGTAGGGTGGGGCTTTTTCATTTTAAATACTAGGAATAAATAACTGTACTTGTCTTTACACTACTTCTATTGCTGTTATTTCTTTTTCCTTTACATCAGTATTGCTTTTTTATGCATTTCCCTTGACCACATACACAACAAAAATCATACCTAGGGACAGCACACAACTCTTAAGACTTTTAAGGTAAAACTAGCAAAGGCAGCATTACATGCAAAGGTAATTAATATACACTTTAACTTAATGTACACAGTCAAAATGAGTTTCTTAAAAAGATAACTTTTTTGGTAACATTAATTTAGAAAATTACTAACAGAGGCTCCAATTTTACTTATTTTACATTTTAAAGGATACAGCTTCAATTATCTGATATGGACTCAAGATTTATTAAAAACAGTTACTTGTTCAGCATTTAATAAGCCAGAAGCTTGGACTTTGTGGCTGGTGAAAAAGTGGATACAGGACAGTTCACATACTCAGTATACTCCCAGTCTGAACTTACCTCAAGAGGCATTAGTCTAATTAGTGTTGCAAAGCACTGAGTAGCCATAAAGCGTACACTGTCTGTCTGATCACTCATTCTGCCCAGAACGGGAACCACCAGAAGAACAATGTATGGAACAATACCAACATCCAGCTGCTCCATTACACCTGGATCAGCTATTAAGGAAATACTTTTTACCACTTCAGGATTGTCTGACATCAATATAGACCTGGCAGATTCCTCACTCAATAGGTAAAAGTTATTAATATGTTACAATCAGATGAGCAAGATTTCTACTAACAAAGCAATGGGAAAAACAGCCCAGAAGTCTGATCTACCCAGTGACATTTAGCCAAATGAATTCCATAGTTTGAGAAACCGAATTACCTCCAGCAAAACTTGATTTGATAGATAAAATAAAGGTGATAGAAATAAAAGTTTCCTTCTTGTCTACAGTAAGAAAACAGCTTAACATTTTATTTCATTCCTACTCCCATTTTTTTCAAGGCAAGAGTTTTTGTTCCCCCAAATTATACAACTGCAAAGAGGTTTCTGCATTTTTGAATACTCAAGCAAGGATACATGCAAGTGCTTCAATTGCACCTTCTTGTTTGGTGTTGTCATCTATTGCTCCCAACCACGGCAGAACTTTCTCTAGAAAGATATTCATTGTTTCCATGGTAGCTATTTTGCTCATAACACCTACACAACGAGCAGCCATGTGTCTCACTGCAGTGTTGGGATGTTGAAGGCACATAGATAGATGAGGCAAATGCTGTATTAACTGAAGAGAAGAAGAGGGTGTGTGGGGGGAATGGTTAATATTGATTATAAACAAATTACGGAATTTGTTTGAAGTAAACGGTCTTTTAATGTCACTGTTACCTCCTAAATGATGCTTGAAATGGCTCCTTCACATGATCACATTTTCATTTTGTCAAAACTAATATTTTAACTTGAAACAAAAAATTGAACTTTGAAAAAGTACTACTCCCAAATACAGTTAAAATTCAGACAGTAACAGAATGTTTAGTGTTTTAGTCAAAATGCAAATTAAGAAGCCCTTGATAATTAAGGAATTGTTTCACAGTGGAAATATATAGTATTCAGAACTTTTTATAATTAAAATACTTATTGCTTAAATACAGATACATAGATTAAATAACGCCTTCCAGCTAGCAAATTTGTCCTAGACTTATCCCGTTTATGTTTAGGCAGATGAATTATCCATCTTGGGTGTCTTATTAGCTCTGTGTTACAAGACAGACACCCACAAGGAAATGCCCATCTTCCCAGGGGGGTACACATGTACCTACATGCCTTTTGCTTATCAGCAAAAATGTGTTTGTGTCAGATATCCTAAACAGATGGTCATGTTCCTCCTAGTCTGTCCCTAACTGCTAGCTTTGATGAACCAATTCTGCACTCTTCGACTTTCAATGATTTTTTTAAAATCTGTATAGAGTACTAGCACCCCCAAAATCAATCTACACATGAACTACTATATAAAAACCCTTCCACATCATGTGCTAAATTCACTCAAAATCACTTCAATGTTTTATTAAAATAGGTAAGAAACAATTTCCCATCTTCCATGTGAATCTTCTCCATCTGCTCAGAATTCTACAGCCATTCCTTATGCCCAATCCTTTCCCATCATATTCCTTCTAGAGTTCTGCCTAATTATTCCTTGCATGGGAGCCTTTTTGTATATTTTTATCATCCTGTTGCCCTTCTCTATGCCTCTTCCAGTACTACTATAATTATTCTGAAGTAGAGTACTGCAGATAGGTTACTACTGAAAATTGTATTCCAATTGGGCATAATGGTGACTTTCTTGTTCTGTTTTTCTTAACTGTATTTTTTTTGTTATTGTTCTTTTTCTTCCCCAGTATTTTACATTCAGCTGATATCTTCACAGAACTCTCTTAACTCCAAGACCTATTGCCTGAGTAGAAATAGTCAGGTCAGAGCCTACTACTGCATATAATGTATTAAGGCTTTTACATTGAGAGGTAGGTAAAAAGAAATAATTTTTAAAATTAATCAATCCAGTCTACTTGGGTGTAACTGATGTCTCCCACAACTTTTGCATTCCCTGCATGTGGACCCTGTCTATTCTCCAGGTTCAGCAAATCTGGAACTAGGATAAAGCAGAGTTGAGATGCTGATTTCAATGTAACACAATAGCATAAATATTATCATAACTCAAGCTGTGGATACTATCTTGTTTGGGCATTTCAGGAGGACATTTTTCATGTCTATTGGAATAACCTCCCCAGGGAAGTGGTGGATTCCCCAGCACTGGACACTTTTAAGATTCAGCTGGACAGGGTGCTGGGCCATCTTGTCTAGACTGAACTGTGCTTTTGCCCAGAAAGGTTGGACCAGATGATCCTCGTGGTCACTTCCCAAGAGACAAACTCCGCATTTGTGCTGTCCCCAACAGACCTGCAGGCTTTGCTTCTCTTTGGAATGGCCTGAATGCCTGCAGAAACACACACCAGCTTAATGGCACTTTTTTGTGAGAGGACATTAAGGACAGTTTTGGTCAGCAAGTTTTGAAGATGCTGGAAATTAAGAGCAGAAATTTGGACATGCTTGACAGGATACAGGACTTGGAGAACAGGTGGGCTAGTAAGTGCAATAAAAACACCATTTGAGCATTAGAAAAATATCTTAAACTGTGGCAACAAACAGACTTAATTGCTTCATACAAAAGCTGCTTTGGAATATGATTACCAGAGGATGGAGCTGAGTATCCATTGAAGCTGCTGTTGTTTCAAAAACCTGTAAAGAATTTACTAGCTCCTGGGCAGGAACATCTCCTTTTTCCAGTAAGGACTTTCGGTCTGTTAAGAACAGAAAAAGTGTTTAGTTAAATACTGACATACTGCATCCAGCCCTTCAGCTCCCCTAAGCTTAAATCAGAAGTGTAATTACCAAAATTATTTATGTGAATGTTGTTCTTTAATGAGCCAACCATAGCATCCCAGAGATGTGGCAGTCCCGTTGCCATTTCAGCACCAAAATGTTTAGCTATGGTAGATAAGGCAAATTCAGCTCCTCTTCTCTGTACAACATAAGGTTTCTGAGCCTAGAATTAAAAAATTTAACCAAGTAGTGAGGACAAATACATTTAAGAACAACAGTTATTTTCAAGAAAGCTCCTACTGTTATATAGGCATTCAATACTCCTTGTCTTTATAGCTACCTATGACATTTGCTGGTCAGTGTTTACTTTGAACGTTATTAATTTTTTAAGTAGTAAAAAGTAGAAGTATTTTATAGCAGATTTAAATCCTATAAATTTGGGGATATGGCTCTTGTTGACACATGCCCATTTCAGCAAGAGGTTTTCCAACTGGTTCCAATTTCAGAAACTCAGATATTGCCAATGTAGGGAACACCAAGAACAATAACACACTAGCAATGCTTCTCAAAAGCAATATTTGGTTTATTATTAAGCCCTTTCTCTTCACTCTCTTCAGGAAGTGAAACTGATAAAAATAGCTTTAGCAACTAAGAACAAAATCCACAACACTGTTTAGGAATCCCAGTCCTGAACAGGATCTTATTAAAACACACTGAAGAATTATATAAATAGAACAGTAACAAAGAAATTTGGCATATCAAGTGTGGAGTCAGATGTACATCCTAAAGCCAGTCGTGTTCAAGTTTTTAATGCTTCAAAGCTTCCATGTTACGTCAAGATGACGAACACTAACATGGGTAATAGGACATAATCACAGCACAGTTTGTGGAAATCCACTTGCATGGATTTACATTGATATATTAATATCCTGTACTAAATGTAAAATTTTCAGAAGTATTACTTTTCTTAATGACACATTGAAGATTTAAAACATCATCATCAACAACTAATATATGTTGCTTGCATCACAAAATTTTACATCAGCTCAGTTCTCTCATGAAAAGATTCTGGACATCCCTATTATAGTGTTATCAACTCCAGTGAATTCAACCTAACAGAAGGTAAGGATGGATGTGCAAGCTGCAAAGGCAAGTTTTTGAGATTTACCTCATCAAGTTCTGTAGGAATGCTTCCACTACTGCCAGCAGGGAGATCTGCAATTGGGGCTTTTGGAGCTTTTGGAGTAGGACCTCGACGACTTGTGATGGCAAAAGCAGCTTTCTGATGTCTGTACAGTGTGATTATTCCCCTATGCTTAGTAACTGTATGATGCATCCCATCTTTATCAGAGTTGGGCCCTAAAGGAAAAGAGAGAATAGCTGACAACTCAAACTGCAGTTTAAAATGTAGGTGGAAGTGACAGCTACCTACAAGTTACCTGCAAATCTCAATGTTCTTAAACACAAACAAACCAGAACAAAATCTCAGAAATATCATCCTCCTCAAGGATGGAAAAAATTAAGAGTGCAGAGCAAAGTTACTCTGTTAAGAGCACAATACAAACTTGGCAAGAAAATTTAAGTGTGTCAATTGTCACATAAATTCTTATTCTGCAAGAAGTACAGGTAATAAAACTTCAGGCAAACATGAAAAGTTTAAAGAAGTTTGGTTTTCTTAATATAAAACAACACATTATGTTCTAAAGTTTAAACATACATGTTCTATATCCTTCACAAACAGTTCAAGACTTCTACCATGATACAACAGCAGATGCCATCAGTATCTTTGGATTTGGTGATGTTTCTATTTATGCTAATCAGCTTAATTTTCAACTCTCTTCAATTTCAATTAAAAGCTTCATAACACATGTAAGTGAAATGTGATCATAACAGTTAATAATTGAACAGTAACTGAAAATTGGAACAATGTTATTTTATACATATAGTTTTTGAAAACTATACACATCCTTAGCTGCACATAGTGTGTAGTTTTGGACACCTAAATGAAATAATTACTAACAAATGACTAACAGTTGCTAGCATTTTAAAAAACACTGAAAACAAGACTTGCTCAAGCAGACATATTTTAAGAATCCCAGGAGTCTCAGACAGCATACCTTTGGAGTTTTCATGGCTTCCCTGAGGCTGTGCAGGACATGCTGCTAGTGGGGTAAGATGCGGATCCACACAGAGGGAGTTGCAGAGATTTTTTATAATCTTTGAATTGGGACAAGGAGACCTTGTTGTACACTGCTGAAGTAACTTCGCTATACATGAAGCCACGTAGTTTTGTATAAGTATATTCTCCTCTTTTTTGATGGCTTCCATTAAGGGTTTTATAACAGGATTCAGCTTTTCTGGAAGTTGCTGCAAGTTCACAACTGCACATGCAACAAATGTATGGACTCGCAGATGCAACACTTGCCATTCTTGATTTGTTTCTGTAACAGTCATTTGGACCTGTTGTCGTTTACTGTCCAACTGTTGTAGAATTTTAGGATTCAAAGTAAAGGATGATGTCACTTCATTGAAAACAGAAGTAACCTAATAAAAAAGAAAAGAGTTACAAATCTGTTTCATTTACTGTAAAATTGGATATCCTCTGAAAACTGTGGTATTCACAACATAACAAGTCACTTCACCAGGTATTATCATCTCCCTTGGGAATTCATTTTAGATGGCAGCTGTAATCAGACTGGCTGTCAAAATTCCCTCAGCCCATATACACAACTATCTATAACTTGAAAGATATCCTGAGATTTCCAAGTTAAGCTACTGCATATTACTACATAAATACTACCATCTGAGAATTTCAAGATCCATCATCCTACACTTACCATGACCATAATCATACAAACTTAAACCTTCCTATAGTTACCATCAGCATCTCAGTTGCATACACAAACACACCCAGGATCCTAATCTCCCTCCTCTCCTGCCCCAAGCTGCACCATATCCATCACAATTCCTTCATCCTCCCAAATCTACACACCCCTCCCACATCAGTCCCCTTTTATTCTGCAAGCTCTCAAACCAACAAGCTCTTCATCTACATCCTACCTCATCTGTCCATACTTCTATCTTTCTCTCTCCTTAAGAAGCCAATTTGGGGTTAAAAGAAAAAGTTTTTAAATTGTTGGCCCAACATTATCAGCTGGTTTTGCTTACAGAGCTTTTTATGTCAAGAGCTACATTTTATTAGCACATCTAACACTGATATTTTCAGATTAAAACACACAAAACAATTGAACAGCCAGGAAAAAACACACACTTTAAAGCACATGCTTGGCAGATTCGGGCAGGGGGAAGTTTAGAATTTACAGTTTGTCTTTGACAGTGGTTTTGAAAGAATTCCAGCCCGCTTTGTTTTCTATGTAGATTTCAATAGGGAATATACACCTGCATTCAGAACACTGTACTACTTTCTCCTGTTAAGTATCTACATGGCATTCTACTCGATTTTCGACATAGTCTGTAAACACCACAGGGAAAGTGGTAAGTATCTATCACGTCTCGCGTCAAAGGACGTGTGAAGGCACCACATTATTTCTGAAAGTTACTGTCCATGTAATAATTATGCTGAAGACTTATTTAAAGACAATAATATATTTGAAAGAAGGGCAGACATGCCTCCACTTACCAGCTCATTAGCTTGATCTATTGTAAATACACTGCAGTTTACCCTGTTTCCAATGTCAATGTGCGCATCAGCTAACAATGAGATGAGTTGTTTACATTCATTCTGCATTCGTGTGAAAGGAACAGCAATTTCATCATAATAGAGATGTTCAGAAAGGACCCCAAGTAAACGAGGTTGCACACAAGTGGCCACAGTTCTACACTCCTAGAACAAGAAAAGACAATTTGTATTTCTGAGTAATCACAATTCTTCTTGTTCAGTTTGGGCACTAAACAGTGCAATCTAGCTACAAAAATCCAGTTTCCAGAGGGACCGTTAATATTTGTAACCCAGAACATTAAAGACAAAAAAAACCCCACACACCACATTCAGTCTGCCACTAGCACTGCATTGGTAGTGAACACAGAAGACAGTCATGTTAAAAGGAAGCACTGACCTTAGATAACATGCATCTTGAGAACAGACTTATTTGTAGAAGAAATGTGAACATATTTACTGATTCATAGTTCTGACAGTTGTCTTGAGCTACCAAGTAATTTATTCCTCCATTTTCTAACAATCAAGATTTTAGTAAATAGATTATCAACTGAGATTTTATTTCAAGCTAAGTAGCAGATTAGTTGTGGATTAAGATAGCAAGTAAGATGTATTTTTGCTGCAGAAACATCCTACCTTTTGCAAGGCTGCCCACTCACAAATTACTAATGCAACACTAATCCTCTGCAAGGCAGATTTAGAATTCAAGTGGAAAAGCAGCAGCTGAGCTAACGATTCAGCTGGCTTTATTTCTTGAGTAACAGTATTTACACCTGGGTCACACATGCAGCAACAAAGTGCTCCCAGCAACCTGAAAAAGGAGAAAGAACAGCCACTTCAACATTACAATTACTCTGCAATTAATGAAGATGCCAAAAAAGTCTACTCACATTTTGGCAAAAACACTATATAATGAGAAATAAATTGATTTAAAATATTTTTTTCAGGTTTCCAGTAAACTCACTTTGCTGCCATCATCCGAGCTCGCATGACAACATAATCCCTGGTTGCTGGATCTTCTGCAATGCTGTCTGCCCCAGCAATGTATTCCTGAATCACTTCCTTATTCTGGGTTTGACCTTGACGCAGTTTAGCACCTGCCTTTTCCTGCCGAATAAAGTTGGGAGAGGCTGAAACTAAACTTATTTGTAATAGAAAAGATGAATTCATATTCCATAATGTTTCAAATAACCATCATACCCCACAAACGCTGGAAAAAGGCAGAACATTTCTTGGATAGCAGACTTCTTAAAGTAGTGAATCAGTATAAATCACCTCTCTACTAATAGTATTCCATGGTCCTTTCAAAATGTATTATATGATTCCTTCACTTAATATTAAAACTAATACCCAACATACAGCTGATGAACTGAGTCCACACAGAAGAAAAAGGAAACCTCTTTCAGCATGTTTTCAGAAATAATGCAGCGCTTTTAGACTTAAATCAATCTTGCAAACAGATGGTTTTGGTACCACGATAGTTACAGAACCAGGTAAAGATAGATTTATAAAGTAAAGGACCCATAGGGAATGTGCTGCATGATGGAACTTTGAGTTCGCATGGATAACCTGAGAAGAACTATTTTGCCCTACAGACATCAGGTTTGTAAGATAGGTTACATTTAGAGTTATAGAAAGGCACCACCACTCCCCTCTAACATCTTTAGAACATGTTTTTGTATTGCTGTGCAGCTAATCAACTCCTTCTTTCCCCCAAACAGTGAGGTCACATTTCACTTACTTTTGATCTGGTTTTTACTTCCAGCAACATGTTTAAGTCAATGGGCAAATGAGATGGCTGCATCATTAGGCAGAGCCAAGCTCCCATCCATGGACAAGCAGCTGCAACCACATACTGTACAGATGCCTTGTTTAACAGTTCCAGCCATACCTGGGGAAAGAAACAGTGGAAATAGTGACAAATCTGTATGTGGTCTATGTAAGATTGCACATGTGCTGATACATTGTAGGAACCACCCAATTCTCCTTCACTCTATGCTAAAGCATCACATAAGCTAACTACAAAATAATTAACATGAACACACTATTCTTTATCTACATAAAAGTGCAGATGATATGAAAGAGCAGGATACAATAAACACCATGTATCTATGTCACGTAAATACCTTGTGAATAAGATCCAGAATTTCTTGGTTGCTTTCTAAGATACAAAACTGAAATATGTGCCTCAACATGTCTTGCAGAATTGGAGTCAGCCATGTTGAAGAGCTCTGAAACGAGGGTATCATATGATCAAGCAGATTCCAATATGTATCACAGTAGAACACTAATAACTAATTCTTACCTGGTCTTGGGTAGACAGCAGCGTGAATAACGTTTCCAGTGCTGCTTTTCGCACAGAAGATATAGTATGATGCAAGAACGGCCACACACGTGGGACCAAAACTGTGAGTGACTGCTGAATACTAGCACATGAAGGGGAGATGTAGAGGCAGTGACAGGGAAAAACAAACACACAGCTAAGTTAATTTTGTTTATCCTCAATGATAAAGTTTTATCCAAAATAAAGCTTTTTTTTTAAAAAGGTATTATTGCAGATGCTTTGTGATTTTAACTGAAGGCTCAAGTTACCACAGTTTAAACATTTAAAATACTTTGAGTCAGTATCTTTTTTTTTGCAAAAATACTGTTTTTTCTTACTGGTATAAAGAAGTATTCTATTCAAGCATGTCTTTTTACCATGTTGTTTCCAGATTATACTCTGGGCTTTGTTCAACTAATTAGAAAAAAGTGAGGTTTTGTTTTGAATTTATTATTAGGCATTTGTGAACTTAGAAGTAATTAAAAACAAGCTTGGATCTTTTGTGCATGAACTTCCACATCAACTGATGCAAGCAGCACATGCTGAATTAAAGATGGCATTAGTGACAAAACATCATTCTTAATTTTGGATTTGGGCAAAAATCAGCTTCAGCAGTGATGATCATATAGGATGAGAAAGATAAGATGTGTAAAGCATCTACCTTAAGTGTAGATGCTGTGAGTTTACCATGTGTATAATGAAAAATGTTAACATACTGATATGCAATTCCTTTAATTTGACAGAGTCCCAAACAGAGAGGAACTAGGCATAGTCTTCAACCAGTGACAGAGTTACTGGTTGTACTATTGATGTGAATTTTCAAGTCTGTAGCTCTCTCTTCAGAACAGGTCCAATGGTAAAGTTCTACAGGTACACACATATTAACATGCATAGTTTGCTCTCTTGTTTGGAGTTTGTCAACACAGGGCAGACAAACCAGAAATTTGTGGGCAGGACCACCATATGAGCAGAGACAATATCCTTTTACTAAAATAACCAAGATGAATGGAAAGGGGAAAAAATAAAGTCACATATAAACAACGTCTAGTATCCTTTAAGTATTTAGTTGCCTTTTACTTGTGTAATGAGAATAGAAGCACTGTCCTAACCTTCACTTTATGGAAAAGCAAGAGTAAAATTAAAATACTAATTTAAATCAAGCATCTCCTTGCTACATGACTTGAAAACAACTTTGATTATTCCAATTTGAAAATAACCGGATAGTCAAACCTGCAATATTGAAGCAATACTAATTAAAAAATTACCTGCATTTGCGGACCTGAGGATAAGTTAGAAGGGAAGAAAGAAGGATCATGATACTGTTTGTGGAAGCTGTCAAGTCATCCAGCTCCAGAAGTGCATCCCACAAGGTATTAAGAATAAAAGGCACCTACATACATAAGCAGAAGAGACTAAATTAAAAAAAAAAAAAACCAGATGCTGCCTCTAAGTGTTATTTTTCTTCACTCAGATCAAAAGTGAACTTTGCAATCAGAGTTGATGGAAAACATTTCAGTCACCTTCTGAGACTGAAGTTGGACCAGGCTTTCCACTACTGGTACCAAAGATGCTGCAGCAACAGCTCGGACATCATCATCCAGATCTTGAAGACCTTCAATTATTGCAGGCAACACTTTAGGCAATAAAGTGTTGATCATGTCCTGCCAAAACAACAAAAAGCATTTTTAAAATTAAAAAGCATATAATGCCCCAAAGAACTAAAACATACTCTGAGTGTGTGAATAAATCTGTTTGTTACATCAAACAGAAGCTATGGGTCCAAAACTCTAATCTAAACATTGTCAGTTAATATTCACGAAGTAAAAGCCAGGTTATAAATTTGAATGAACTGTAAACACAGCTCACTTCTGCTGTAAACAAAGCTCAGTATTTGCAGAATAACACCATGAATAAACTCTTGTACCATTCAGCTCTGTTAGTCAAAGTATTATCAAAACAATGCAAGCATAGCCTCTATTTATCATGTGTTGTGCAAGTAACTTATCAAGTTACAACAGTACAACTTTGCTACATATTTGCATATTTCTGCACCCTGGATATAAAAGTAGTCACAACATGTCAACGTACACATGGCTGCAGTGCAAGCAAGCTCACTTTGTCATACCTATCTACTGTCCAGCAACACCAACTTTGAGCAGAGTTTTTTTGTTCCAGACCTTTCTGCAATATGTCATGAGGGTTATTACCTGGCGTACTGCCAAAGCATACTTTATTCCTAGGAGACCACCATGTCTCACTTCCCACTGTTCTTGTGCAAGCAGCTTCAGGAGAACATCCACTGTTTTATGAACTCCAGCCTCATTCATGTGTTTCAATACTACTCCCAAAGTCTGCGCACAAGTCTCACGAACTGGTGCTACCACCTAGGATAAAGTAAATGATAAAACAGATACTTCTGTATGAAATTTTACTTAGAAAGAAACAAATATGAGTAGAGTCAGATGACCGAAACTGCTATACTAACAAGGTGAAATGTATGCATCAGCTACTTTGTAATAGGCATCTCTGAGCAGTTACAACAGGCACATGCAGCGGCACTGCTGCAATACTATCTCCTGCATACGCTTGCCGATCTACTTGTGCCCTCAGAGACAACTTACTTCATCTGAAACAAAGTCTCCAAATCTGTCCAGTGCAAACACACAAAGAAGCCTAATAACCAGATCTTCTAGCCACTCCTGATGCTGCTGAATCATCTGTAAAGAGAGAAAAATTGAACACTTGATTATATTCATTCATAAAGGATTTCTGATATGCTTTCTTTAGCTAAAATTTATCTAAAAGATATAACAACATATGTTTAAATTGACTTAATATAGTTATCTTGCACAGACAGTCAAGGCAAAATAATTCAGCTCACCTGACTTATTAAAATCATAGTTTATTAAAACAAACAACCAACCAACACCAACACATAGTAACTTTATCAAAAGGCTAGAGAGTACTTTGTAGGGTAGACAAATAATTTCATCCCCACACAGCACATGAAGGTAAGATCATTCAGATAATATACACTGACTAACATCAACATGTCCCAGGCAAATGAATTAGTGTGTTTGAAGGATATTTACAAATAAACTATGAAGCGGTACCTCTCTGCTGTGGGAGGTTCAATGAAAGGAACTTGCTCTTCAGCCATGCCTCTTCCAGACTTAACAAAGCAATTTAGACCAAGCTTGTTCTGAACCTCTGGTCTCTGTTGGAGACCCACTAGATGTATAACTCAATGTCAGAGCAGAAGCCCCATAAAACCAACTGCTCAGGCATCATCTTTCTCATCTCCACTGTTTGCCTACTACATCACCACTTCCCTTGAAAACTACTGCTTTAATGAACAGAACTTTCATCATATTATGGATTTCATATTCCCATACATGTCAAAGAATTATAACCTGCATACAGCACACATAGCAGCCTTTGAAGTGAGCCTGGAGTACACACACTCTTTCCATAGATAGTTAATGAACTGTTTAAAGTACCATATTGCAGCACATGTTATTATTACCCTGCAGTCTCCATGGAACAAATACTGCTACATATGGAAGCAAGGACAGCTACCAGCTTTTGCTTTCCCTATATACGAAGTATGCCAAAGTAGCTTGATTTACAGTTGATAAATGTATATCCTCATTCTTCAACACCCTCTAAACCACAAGCTCTGGCAGCCGCTTTTACAGCAGAGAAATCAGGATGAATCTGAATGAGACTCACTATTAGTAAACAAGTTAATACTCTCAGGATGCTTTTTAAAAGGGTTTTCCTATTAAATAGACTATTTAAAATACTTTTTTGTCATAATAACAAAGCAAGCAAATCAATCAAGTCACTATTTAAGTGACTAGAATTAGATGGTCTAAGACATTTCACTAGAGTTACAGGATCAGCTTGTCAATTTTGTTTCAGCATACCTTTACCATGACCTGAAAATAGTATTTTCTAGTATGGAAGCTGGTGTTTAATACCTTTACACACAGTCTACACATTAATGGCTGCTTGTACAGTAGTATGTTTTTTGCATCAGCTTTTTAAAAAGAATGTAAACATTTCATCAGGGCATACAATTATTTCATCCAGGTTATTTTGAGCAGACAAATCTCACGGTTTGTATTGCCCCAGATCAACCACCTCCTGCAAAGCATAAGTATTTTAAAAAGTCTGCTTTCAAAGCTTCATTTAAGTAACACGTTAAGTCTACATTACTGGAAACTTACCTCTTCTAAAGAGCTATCTCCCATTTTACCACCGCTTTTACCATGAGCTTTAAGTATCTCTCTCAATCCGGTACCTGCACCATGTCGAACCTAGAAAAGTGAAATAAAGAGTCGATTTTTGAATATTTAGGAAAAAATAAAAATCACACTGAGTAACTGAAACAACACTTTGTTCTTGATAGAGACATTTCAAGTACTGCAGAGTTAGTGGTACTTAAAGATTTGTGGGAAAGGACAGTATTTTATTAGATCAAATCATATACATAATAGTAATCTGTCCAAAGCCAACCTGTTCTTTTCCTAAGTATTTGGCAACTTATGGACAGAAACAATTAAGAATTGCTTCTGCTTTCTAACACAGAAGATATTATCATATTCATAGTAATGTAGCCAAAGACAGTTTTCATTTAGTTTTACCTCACTACAAGACACTGGTTTTCAGAGAAAGAGTAACTGGAAGATATTACTGGTTTTAGTAAGCTTGCAAGCTAGAGAAAAGCAAAAATCCTGTATTTCTTAAAAACTCAATATTTCTCTACAATCCTCTATATTTCTTAAACAAAGTTTGGATCCCCATTGAGTATTTTGGGGTCTGCACAGGCTAAAAACCTGCCTTGCTTGGCTGAATGTTAACAAGTAAGTGAATAAGTGACATGGAAAAGCAAATTATAGCCACTTGTATGTTCCCACCAAACATGAACAGTTGAACACACTAAGAAGAGTTTGGGAAATGTCAGAACACCAGTAGAAAGATGTGCTACAGACACCTGTTCCTGGTATTTTTGATAGAAACTGGCTAATCAAGAAAAGCCCACTCAACAGATACATAGGAAGTTGCAAAAGTAAAGTTCTGAACCAGGTTTTCATTGAGAGGTCTTCACACAGGTAACAGCAGAACTTCCTGGTGGTTGGTTTTTTTGTTTTTTGTTTGTTTTTTTGTTTTTTTTTTTTTTAAAGGGCACTTCATATACATGGTTGTTGCTAGCAGAAAGTCATTGTATTTCATCATAGCAACAACTAGTTGGTGGCTCCTCCCTTAATCAGAATATCTTAGATTAAATGCAAACATACACATCTGCATATATACAGCTCAGTGGCTACTGGCAAAAGCTATAAGCAAGCCAATAAAAAACAGCCAGAGAGCCTAGTCTTAAAATCCTAACTGTTCATAATAAACCAATCATTTGCTTATTTGGTCCAAGATTGCTTATGAGATAGAAGTTAACTAGCAAAGTCTTCCTCTTTTGGCTTGTAGAAACTAAGCTTCTGCAACATAAACCAGCAAGACAAATGTATAAAGAAAACACCAGGAGCAGGATTCATCTTGCTGACTTCAGCTGCCTGGAAGCCCAGCAAGCAGTCTGAACTAGTCATCCAGGATATCTCTAGACACTATAAAATGGCCCTCTGGCATCTTCTGGAAACACATATTTTGAGGTAGTTTAACCTGTTTCTCATGTAGAACATACTGTAATAATGATTCTGTATTGATCTACTTAATTGCGTGCACCCTATATCAAATGTGCTAACAAAGATAGAGAATGTCTGCATTACAGAAAACAAGTGGACTTTGGCTTCAACTGCAAACAGCCTGCTTTCAAATAACAAAAGGCTTATCAGTTCAGATGCAGTGATGTGCCCACAAATATAATTATCCTTCTCTGGGCTCAAAATAATTGTTCTAGCTGCATATGATCTATCTCTGCATTTCCAAGTTTGAGATCAGTATGGGTAGAGACAACTTGCTATAACTGAAACTGTGCTGCAGATATACCTAAGTATGTTATAGTTGGTGTTAACATTTGATCCTTCAAAAAATCAACTCTCATTAAAAAACTGAAGTTAGCTGAGAACAATTATTTCCTTCTTCAGCTCAAGGAAGAGATACCACTGTCAACTACACCATATTTTTGCTTCGAAGTTTGTGGAAAAGAATATAAGGACTGAATAAAAGGGTGGTCAGAAAAGGTTTTGAATCTCAAAAACAAATTGTCCAGGCAAACAAATATATAGTTTTTGTACTTTGTATTTACTATAATTCTAAAAAAAGTTAGAAGTTCATTTTAATAAATGAAGAGAACAACTAATGATTCGTAGCCTATCCTGTTACCAAAGGATTGATCCCCCCCGGCTTTTTCTACTAACTTCGCATTAGACAAGCATGCCACCATCATCCTGTTTTAATTGTTTAATCTTTTTGACCACAGATGCATGTGTTTATTTTGCTTGAGTTTCAATACTTCCAGAATTCTTACTTATAATCACTGCTTTCCATCTTTCCTACTCTCCACTTGAGTATACATTACAATTCTTCATTTCTTCTTTAAACGAATCTTAAAACACACTTAAGTTCTCCAAAAGCCAGGGTTTTTTAGCTATGTAATCTGTATTTACAATTGATTTAATTTTTGCTATCTAGCAAAATGCTCTCAAGTGCCACATGTAACATTTCTATGTTTCTATTGAAACCCTTTTTTTTTTAAATCTATAGCTACATCTAAGATACTGCACATGTCTTACCTCCCAAGAAGGGTTAAAGAGATCATTGCACACCTCTTCACAAAAGCTTTCCAGAGGCCATTCATTTGCCTAGATTTATAAAAATTTAAGTATGAGATTAAAGAGATCAGGTGAACACTTCTTATATTATATACCACTTAGATATGTGAAGATCACAAAGACCTACAAAAGCTTAAGTATTTCTTTGTTACTACACAGAATTGAAAAACAAAACAAAGCACAAAACAGCAACAACCAACCTTCTTCCACACTTCAGAAACTTTGCTTATCAGCACCAGATCTTTTAAAAAGCTTAAGAAGATTGTCTGTTAGTAATGTAACCTCTTCTCTATGGTAATTAATTTTGATGTTCTGGAATTCAACCTCTTTTACAACCACACTAAGGCAGAATATTAAGCAAAGTTTCTTATCCTCCCCAGTGATTTCTTTAAATTTATGAACTCTGCCTTTAAAGAAAGTAATTAGCAGGTCTCGGTTTTAAATTACACTATATAATCACATTTTGTCAGTTAATCCAGTAAAAAACACCACCTTTTTCAAAACACATTCTACATTTTTGAAAACCAGCAGCATATCCACTATCCCAAAATTTCCTGCAATGAAACCAAGGTGTCTTTGGAAAGGAGATTATGACACCAACATCAGTAAGTTCACACCCTCACAAACACAAAGCATTTAAAAGTCTAGCAATGAGCAGCTATTGAGCCTGCAGTTACCATTAATCTCTCAAATTCATTCTCCAATCACCATTTTGCAAAGAATTTCATTACTAAGATATGTTTGGTAAAATATTTTTGTAGAATAGAGTCTACTCAAGATAAAGTCTCTACAAATGAACTTCTATGTACCATTTGTATTCTGGTACAGCATTTCTTACAATTTTTCAGCTTTTCATTCTATTGAAACAAATGCAAGTTCTTCTAAAACCAAGGTAATTGTTTAAATCTTCAATTACTAAAGACAGAACTTAATTCTAAATTAAGCCTAGTTAAAGTAAGGCAAAGATTAAATGAAGTGTAAATGATCAAATTATTTATGGCTCAGAGTAATCCTACCATTTAAGTGTTTAGCACAGCATTACAATTTAATACCGAGGTCTGACACCTATAATCCACCTACTCAGGTTCATTTGGGTCACAAACCGCTACTAATGGGTTAAACGTGTTTTCTTCCTCCATGCTATACACAGTTTGAAGCCCATTTGCTTATTTACATATAAAAGTAAGCTGGCAATGGCATTCTTTATTTATCTTAATGCTAAAATATCTAAAGAATTTGGGAGCATAAAGGAGTTTTGTTCTACATCATTCTGCTAAAAAACCTGAATTATCATTCCAGCTACAGCAGAACAATACATAATACCTCTTCTGGAGCATTTTCTACTAATGTTTTTGAGTCTGTGGCAGGCTGGTTGATGACAACATTTGCAACTTTTCTTCTCTTTTCTTCTGGTTCCCCATCAGTGCTGTCATTGCTGAGAAGGAACAAGTATACGTTCATGAACTGAAACTATCCTTTAGTGGAAGTAATTACATCTACAAGTGAAGTCTCAGACACAATACAGTGTGGCAAGAATACAAACCAAAGAGGTTTAACAGTGAAATACGAAAAATAGATAGGTTTACATGTCAGAAAACTCAGTGAGGAGATGGCAGAACACTGTCCCAAATAGGAAATCCTTCAGAGTCTTTTCCAAGAAACACAAATTAAAGAAAAATCAAGGAAAGATAATTTTGTTTACTGCTTGTTATAAATGGATTATGTACAATAACACGTCACTATTAATCACAGTGGGGAACACAGCATACATGAGAAAGTTACATCTTAAATCTGTAGTTATTGTTTATCTTTTTGAATACCACATTTTCATGTGCCCTTCTCAAGCCATATTTAATAACAGGGACAAATCACAAATTTTAACTGAAGCATCCCATTATTTCAAGACCACTCTAAAGCTCAGTAATTAACAAAGCTCTTCTGGGAATAAGTCAGGCACACAAGTGTTTCACCATCAGCACAACTGGCACACAAAAGATGAAGATGCAAAGACTGTAGGAAGTTTTTCAACAAATAAATCAAACCACAATCCCAGCTTAACTGAAATAAAAGCAAATCAGTTCACTATTATACCTCTTCTCATTAGCTTCCACCGCATCTCTGGATCTTTGCTTTGCAAATAGCTTAGCCATTCTTTTGGCTTTATTCTTTTGTCTACTGCTCATACCAGCTCGAAATTCTGAGTCTATTAACTCAGCAGCCTGAAGAGTCTGAAAGAAAAGTCATTCATTGTCAATTCTTACCAGGAAGTTCCTGAAAAATCCTTAAACCCATATTGCTCTCAACTTCCCCAACCATCTGTCATTTCAAACTCAGAGCAGCAGTTTGACATCAAACAACACTAACATAACTATGTGGCATAGAAATTCAGGAAGCCAAAGGAAACCATATTAGATAATCTTCATAATTCAAGTATGATAACTGCAGAAGCACAAATTTGGTGGACTCGGCAGTGTTAGGTTTACAGTTGGACTGGACCACCTTAAAGGTCTTTTCCATCCTAAATGATTCTATGAAATAAAGCAAAACCACTATACTATTCCTTGCAGCCAAACAGCTCAAGGTTTTACCTACAGGTTGTTTGTTTACTAGTGAAACTGAAGAAGGCGAATAGTCCAGATCTTCATCATTGAACAGATCTTCAGTATTCATCCCAATTGCAGCACCCATATCTAAGCCAAGTTTCTTTTGCAACAGTTTCCTTTGCCGTGCTATCCTCTCTTTAGGATCAATTTCACCTTAAAAAAAAAGTTTTTTGAAAAGGAAAGATATGTCAAATTTCTAACCAGATGTATTATTAAAGATTTATTCAATGAAATCACATAAGAAAGTCAAAAATTACAGAATGAAGTTGTACTCTGCTAATAAATCAATACAATATTTTAAACCAAATCACACTGATTTCTAGGAAGCCCTTTTCTGCTGCTGAACCTATACTAATAGTTAATATGCCATCAATTTTTAAGCAGAAAGATAGTTCTCATGAAATTCATTAAATTACATTTGGTCTACAGAAGTAACAAAACAAGTTTCCCACAATTTTTTAGGAAAGTGTCTTGGAAAAGAGTGAATTAACACAGTAAAAAAAAATCCAGCAACTGATTCAAGAACTAGTGCTTTTTTTATTGAGCATACGCATCCTTGTTGGATCTGTTGATTTTGGCAGGTTTTTTTTTTTGTTTGGCATTTGGTTTTGTTTTTTTAAAAGAAAGGTTTCTTTTTCTCCTAGACTTTATCTTCTGTTAGGAAATACAAACCTAAGAAATAAGAACCATCAATAAAACCCCTCAAATGATATTCAATCCAATATCCTGTATTAAGCTAGGTTGAACGTGAACCCGTTTTCTTCAGAAACATTCTTCTTTGTAAAATGCAATAGACTCAGGTGTCACCTTTCTTCCTACCCAAACTAACCCCTGATGGCAATGTAGATTGAAGCATAAACATGATTTTCCTAGGGTGCTGGAGTCTGTTAACAGTTTTATCCTCAAGCTTAATCATCAAGCAAGGCTCCTTTAGGAGGTTAACAGAAGTTACCTCAAGAATGTTGTGAAGCTTCCACACTTCAACTACTGAACACCTAGACTTTGGGAGCACACACATTTACATTAAAAATCAGAATGTTTTTAGTGGCTGCGTAGAATAAACCTTTCATGTAACCCAAAACTTGCAGTGTGTAGGGCTGACTTCACTCTCTTTATATGTGTGATACGGAAGCCAGGAAGGAGATTTTTTTTTTTGTCAAATATCTGCACATAAACTTGTAAGCAGGTGACAAATTCTGGCAGAATTTGGGGGTACATACCAGGTTAAGCAGTAATTAGTAGTTAATTCTATCTATACCAATAAGCCTTTCTTTTAAAATTGCATTTAACTGACAAGCAAATAAATACAATCCAATTCCATTTTCAGAATTTTTTTTTTCCTTTCACAAGTTCATCTTAGGAAAAAAGTGTCAAAGACTGTTAATTCCAAAGATTATTTAGCTTGCTTTACATCCATTCACATTGCCTACACCATAGTTGCAGTTGCTTAAGCGTATTTACCATTCTTCTCCTTGCAAATCTTATTTATCCTGGTATGAGAATATAACATATCAGACTACTATGAACTAAAGTGTCCTATTCCATCTATTTGACTTCTGAACAGGTAGGGTTTCATTAGAAGAGATGAAACTTGTGCAACAGCTTATTAAGCTACCATAAAAGATGGCAAGGAATGAAACAGCAGCAAGGTTTAACAGACAGGATACTGCTGAAGCGTCAGCAGCCATGGGTTCCATTCCTTGCTCAGCTGGTGATGATCTGTGTACACTGCAAGTAACAAGTGAATCAGGGCTATGCAGTCAGAGCAGATTCTTATTTATAGCATCATTTCATTTGGTTCAGAAACTGGAAGATGGAGTAGAATTAGAGCAAGAGTACAGGAACAGCAAAAAAAAATCTTAGATTAAAATAATTAAATGCCATTACACTGAAATAAAACAACTTTCTCAGCTAAGAAATGTATCAGACAAGTAAACCGAAACAAAAGACATCACACAAATGCTGATATTTGACCTTCCAACTTTAACAGTTTTATCACAGTATTTTTCATGCAACGTTTCTATATTTGAAACCTTCAAGCGTCTAAATAAGCCACACCCTACTTTTTTATTTGGGAACACTGTTCTAATGAAGAACAAGCAGTGGTAGTTCCTGTACCTCAAGAGTCTACAGAAGCCTTTAATATTGCTTTTTCGCTCTCTCTTTCAGGTTTCCACTCTCCTCTTCCCCCCTGTACACATACTAATTCTAAGAGAAAAAAAACCAAACAATATGCACCCCCTTAAACTGATCAACTTGAGAAAGATAATACAAACCAGTTATGTTGGGGAATATTTTCTTTCATTATTTCCTAGCATTCTGAGAAACCATGGATGACTAGACTCGTAATATTGCTACAACAAACTTCTTCAAATCAGTAAGCTTTCTTGTCTGCAAGTAAGATATAAAGATATACCTGATTTATCATCTTGGACTTCAAATTCTGCACCAGCAGATCCAAGAAGAGATGCACCATGTTTTAACAACCGACATATATCAAATCTGTCAAAACGTAACCGATCTGTTGAAGGTGAATCTTCCATAGGACTTTCTGAGCCTTGTTCTGGAGAGGACAGAGAAGAGTTAGCATTGGAGTCCTTCGGGGACCAGCACTGCAACCAATTCTATCAGTCTTTAACAACAGGAAGGAGATTTCACTACACACTCTTCTCTGAGCTCTTTTGGGTAACCAAAAGTCACAATGGCACTAAGGAATCCAAAAAGGACTCTCAGAACAGACTAATGGCTAAAGAGGCAGATAAGGTTCAAAATTAATGACCTACACCATGCCTACACAACACTGAACTCAGAACTGGCAGTTAACATTCAATAAAGACCTTGGAGGCACTTCTGACAGTTCTCTATATTCACCAGCTTACTGGGCAGTGACAATCAGAAGAGCCAACTAAAAACTGGGCATCATCAAGAAGGACACAAAAAATGGCAAAGTGCATCATTTTGCCACTGTACATTCTAGAGATGTGGGTACACTGTGTGCAATTCTGTGCATCTCAAGAAGAACGCAAGTAAGAAAAAGAACAGAGAGGACAAAGTTATGTAAAACACAAAGCAGCTGTCTTGTGAGGAAAAACTAAGAGACAGCAACTCATTAATCTGGAGAGAAGAAAGATGTTGCAGAAGAACAAATATGATGGCTTACAAAAATCATACAGGCAGTAGATGCGGCAAACGCAGAACCTGTTTGTCAAATTCTATAGCAACAGAACCAGAAGGCATTAAATGAAACAACTATGAGATGACCTCAAAACAGGTCTGTTTTGTTGGTGGTGTTTTGCTTTCCTTTTTTAAAAAAGTTAATTTCTGGAACTTGTGCCACATAAGGTTGTGAATACACAGTGCCAACAAGTTTAGTCAAAAGCACTGACAACAGGTCCATAAGTTGGCAATAAAAACAACTCTAACATCCCTAAGATGACAATTTCAGATGCAAGCTGAGGACAAACAGAATAAATTTCAGCAAGTTGCCATTTCACCTCCCTTAGAAAGGTGCTTTGAGCAAGGTAACAGAAAAGAAAGTGTCTGCAAAATATAATGACAAAGTTGATCCATTAACATTTTCTCTATTTTACTAGTTATTATTCTTTTTATTTATGAAAGTAGCACTTTATGAAGGGTACAGAGCACAAGACCAGGAATCTTAGAAGAAACAAAGATTAGGCACATCGTTGTAATTTAATATTAACATCTAAAGTCAGAGGTTTTGATATACATGGACTGTAGTAAAAGTCTATACTCATTAAAAAAAACCCACACAAACAAAAAAAACCAAACCAGAATGACATAGTAGCCTTGAAAAGTCTCATGTCACAGTCAGTTTGCATCAGATAAAACACCAAATTCTACATAATTCATTTAAGAAGTACCTTGTTTTGATCTTGGAGTTGGATTCCACTCAGGTACATTTCTCACTATTGCTTCAACAGCCTGTCCAGCTGCAATACGAGTATCCCAATTCGTACTTCTTAAATACACTAAGACCTTTAAGGAGAGATTAATAAATAAATACTCACTTAAAATGTACTTTCAGAAAATCCATCAGCTGTTTTGCTCTACTAAAATACACTTTTAAGGCTATGGATTAGGACAACAGTCAAAACAACAAAAACAAAGGACAAGAAAACAAACCAAAGAAATGTGAGCAGCCTTCTCTATATTGCTCACCACTTAGCCAGACATTAAGAATTCATAAGATATATTTAGTCCCATCAGTCAAACTCAGCCTTGATTTCCTCCAGGTACTGAACAAGGCTTGAGACTTCCTTTTAGAAAGCAAAAAAACAGAAGTGTTCAGAAGAGATCAACAGACCTTAAAACTGCAAAGTCATTTAACCCAAGAAGAGGGACAACATGGGTCACTCAAAGCAACATGCTCTTCCTAAGTAATTTGCAACTATGTCTCAAATCTGGAAAAACTATTTCTTTCTCTGAAAGTGGTTTGATATTAATGATTCCTTGGCCACTCTGATACCATCAATTGTGGTGAGGCCACCTGTTTGTAAGAGCAGAACTGAGGTCACACAGCCATGTCCAGCTGTCAGATATAGACTATTCTGCTGCTTTTACTGGACTTGGCCAGATTGAAATCCCAAACTAACAAAAATCTCATTTTCCAGCCCTTTTAAAGACAAGCAGGCTCCTATATTTTTAATGCTTTATCACACCAGTAACAATTTTTAAAGGCAGGAGGAGAAAATTCTATAAGGCAGTAGAGCTTTTCTTTATAAAAGAAAATCTGAACTTACAGGAAAAATTGACTAGCAATACTGAATGCAAAGTGAAACCTGACTTATGTAGACATTGCAGAAGTTGTGAAAACAGGTTTAACAGAAGTAGTCTCCTATTTTCAGAGAACACAGGACTACTATGCTGCTTCTTCATCCCACAGAACCCACAACACTTTAAACCAGTTTTATTCTCACCATTAAAGTACTGAAAGCAAGCTCAATTAAAACAAACAAACAAAAACTTACTTTAGATAAGAGATTATTCAGTTCATGAGGATGCAGTTTCACTACTTCCCCGAGTTGCTGTGCAGCTGCTTTTCTTGTTACTGGTGTTGTACCGGTGTCCAGTAAAATAAAGAGACGATCAAGCCTAAATATGATTGACAAAAACCAAAAAATCTTATGGCATTCATAGTTCAGCCATGCATTTCTATTAATATTTCCCCACATTTTTCACTTTATCGAATGCAAACAGAATAAATGTTTGTCAGTTGACAGGGTGACAAATTTACTTTTTTTCTAACAGTAAGCACAGTTGTTCTAAAAGCACATTTAATTTGATAAGCAAAAAAAAAAAACTGTAAAAACAGTTAAAAAATCTGTAGTTACAAGAAAAATAAATTGTTCTCTTTGTTCTGTGATAGAGCATTTTCAATCTTGAAAAATAAATACTAGTAAGTTGTAAGTGATCTTCAAATTCTGAAGTAAAGGGCTTAACTCCTCATATTGCGTATTATCATTTCTTTTGAAGACATAGCCTGTGATCTATAATATCAAACTGCTTTCTCAGGATACCACAAATATTTACTTCCCATATATTTTCCCCCTAACTACCTGGAATACGTAAGACCAAACCTGTTGTTGTATTTACAGCTTTGAAATAATACAATACCTCTGGCCTTCCCATGAAACACAGTAATTTAAAAGAACAGATCTATTTTCACAGTAATTCTGTATTTAGTAAAAGATACCTTGTACATCTATTTTCAGAACAGCTAGCTTACTCCTCATTCAGAGCTACTGAATGAGAAAGTCATCACATAAAAACACACATAAAAATATACTTTACCCATATAATCAAATCAATGACAGAAGTAACAAATGTTCATTACTCCACCATAAGTGGGACAGTTAGTCTTTTTACAGGGTGCGTAGTTTATCAGTTAGTTATTCAGCAGTATGAGACTACTACGGAATACAAACCCAGAATCCATTCACGTAATACAATCAGAATTTTTATTTCTACCCTTAACCATAAATATACTTCTCCAAACACTACAACAATATGAAGCTGAAATTTACAGAGCAGCAAAGCTCACCCAGATCTGTCTAATGAAACAAGGACACACATACACTGAACGGCTCCCGTTCTTGTGAACACGTATCCTGACCCAATACAGGAAAAGGGCAAATGTTTTGCCTGTTGTCACTAATTACATTTATTCAAAACTGACATTACCATTAGTTTCAATCATAAAAAAACCCAAACAACAAAAAAACCTCCAAACACCACTCTTTCCAACATCACTGAATTTTCTATTTGCTTTGACATACTTAAACTGCACTTACTCCTGACAATAGCTTATAATGTGACACAACACATCAGCAATAATAGTGCTACAGAGCCAAAGTAGTAATGCCACAGAAACAGTTCCAAAACCCCAAATGCTTTAACTGGAGAAACTAGATAAAAAAATCAAACAACAACAACAAAAAAATCTAACTGAAAGTATTTCAAATCATCCTAGCATTTCAGACACACTTCTGATATTTTCCAGCTTTGAAATAATTATCTTCCTACTAGTAAAACAGGCAAGCTCATTTCAGTTTCTGTAGATGAAACCGGAGTTTCAATGCTATGATTTAGTGTTTCATAAATATCTAAACCAACAGTTTTGTGTTACAAGACCATCAAATAGGAAAGCAACAGCTTTATAGATTGAACTTTTCCAAATCACTGATGGTGGACTAGTCAGGAGGAACATACTAGGTACTTATTTACCTTAGTACATTTAACAGTGTTAATCCACCCTGATTTGCAGCACTCAGTATTATTCAGTACTAAATATCCTAGTGTGCAGTGCAACCACATCTTGCTTTAACATGCTTGTCCTCTTACTGTCAAACTCACCCTTTTCAGTCTCCAACTCGCTGGGAAACAAAGTTCACCAGTTAGCAGCACCCACTCCTTTAACTCGCAAAGTCAAGCACAATGTGCAATTAGACCACTGCCTCAGCTAGAACTCTTCAAGCATAAAAACAGGAGGGAACCACTATGATGGCCTACTCTCAAAAAAACCCCAAAGTTTAATTCCAATTATTGGTTACAATACTAGATATTCACTCCTAAACCCCACAACTTTTTGAAGCTGTATTACCTACAAAATACAGTTGTTTGTTTGTTGAGTTTTTTTAACCTGCAGTATGCTTGGTTTGTAACTATTGATTTTTAAATTGTAATATGCTTAATTTACACACAAATACAAAACGAAAACAAAAAACCTTCCTGTTGTCTCACATCACTAAGTGATAATCCTTCTGTCACCTTCCAGTCCTGAGCCAACTACATCCCACTGACAGGACAACAACCATACACCACCTCTGTGTGAACTTGTGCTATACGAGCTCATTACAAAGCACTAACTTGTTCAAAGAGGTGGATACTTTTTTCCTCTCACTTCAGAAATTTGAGATTTTTCTAATCGCTGCTGAAGTGTATCAACAAGATAGAACTTGCAGTGGCAATTCAAAATTCTTATGAACAGCATTACATTCAAATTACTTTTTCTTCTAAGAAATACCACACGAGCTTTTACACTGACACAGAGCTCATTAGAAACGTTTCTGACACAAAGACATCAACTCAGGTGCTAAAAACCAGGCATCTAGTAGCATTTGAGATGCTTCAGAATGAGTCATGCACATAGGGTGAGCAGACACGACACAGAGCACAGGAGCCCCTTGTCATTCTGAAGCAGCGAGGACATATTATACCATCTCAACTGGCACCAGACATCTAGATTAGGCAAGTGAATCCTCACCACATAAATATTCCAAGTCATCAAACCCAGAGCATTTCATTAAAGCACACTAGCTCTGAAAAGACTAAAACTTGAAATCTTACTTTCAGACTAGAACCACCTGAGAAATACTAAAGAATAATCAGTAGGTCTGTGATCAGGATATCAACTGTAACAGCCATCCCAAACTGGACCAGACTCTTCCACCACTAGACTACAACAATTTTATCTAACCACCCTAAAAAAAAAAATAGTAATTAATTTTTAGAGAAAGATCGCAGGCAAGAAGAATTCTAACAGTACAAAACTTCATTTACATTGCTATTTGTCAGAATAGCAAGGTTGGCTGTCATAAGGGGGATCATCTCTCTAATCAACTCTGTTATACAGAATGATTATGCACACAGGCTTAGTTCAGTTAACTAAAGGCAGTTTTGTGAATAAAAGTACACAGAAACTATTACTGACCCCCAGCCACTAAACATAATAAGCCCTTTGCTCTTCCGGTGCACTATCACAGCAAAGAAAACATTTTTGAAATTATGAAGGACAAACTGGAGAGCAAGTACCTTCAAAAGAGCCATCACAACTAACTCAGTGGCACTCTGCAGGTAGCATGATTCTCTGTTCTAGTCACTGTCTCCTGATAAATTTTGCATATTCAGCATTAAGGCCAGATTAGATGAGTCTGAGCAATCTGATCTAGTTGAAGATGTCCCAGGCCATGGCAGAGGGGTTGGACTAGATGATCTTTAACCCAAACCATTCTATGATTTTATGCCTGAGGAACAGCTCCAAAAGCTGGGGCGGTAGGACACACTGTGTTGGGTCCCTCCCTGGAGTCAGAGACCAAACCCTGCACAAGTTTTATGGTTCTAAACCAAGTCAGACATGACTGTATCCAGGCAGAGCAGGCAAACGTTGCAACAAATGACTCGTTCTGTTCTTCGTGCTAATCTTGAGTTCTTTGGTGCCTAAAGCTATGTCTCCAAAGAGGGGGTTGATCTCCATCTGAAGGGGTAGTTACAATGTTCGAAGTGAACCTTATGGCACTCCTGTGGAAACTGGATGATGCGGATTTGAAAGCCATTCAGCATCAGAAAACTAGCAGTGGGATAGTTAATGACCAGGACAAGATACAGACGTTATCAACAGTATCTCTAAAATGTTTCCAAAAGAAGATGTATGCAGCTGAATTGTATAAAGATCTTGATCATCCCAGCATAAGTGTTCTGACTGGACTGGGGCCTGGACAGGACTTCAGATGGGGAAACTTCCAATTTTGTTATTCCAATGAGTTGAGGTTTAAAAGGGACAGTGAGCTGATCCTGGCTGCCACTGAAGTGATCTGTTTGGACTCTGCATCTCTGTGTGCACCAGTATATTTAACAGGCCAGGGAGTAGAACCTGACAGGAAAGGCCAACTGGTACAGAACAGCTCATAACTATCCTAGCATATCCTCCAACTCATTAGAATTGTGTGACTGTACAGGAAAACCCGCTTAGTGGTGTAGTCCCTGGAATGCTCTAATGTCAGACTGTGTCTAAAGCTCTTTGGAAGACTACCAGCTGACACCCATCAGAAAGCAAGGGAATTACAAATTTACACTGTAAGTCATATTTGATCACCCAGTAGCTTCCTCCCAAACACTATTTCTGAATACAGAAACTGCCCAGAAACCTAGAAAACATCACTAAAAAACATAGTCTGACAGGGGTTCACATTCACTCTGAAATTCAACCTAATTTTTAATAGAGATGCCTTAGTTTTCCTTGTTGACCTGATAATCCTTCGTTCAGTGCGGTAGTTCATCATTTGGTGATATCGCAGATTGGTCAGCTTCACAGTTCAAAAATGCTCAAGCCCTGACTAAATCACATATAAACTGTTGAATAATCAATAAAACAACCTTCCAATATATAATCAGCGAGCAAGGAAAAGAAAATCACAACTTAATTTAGAACAAAGAAGTATAATGATACACAAAGAATGATCGTGATTTTACTTCTCATAGGTGGGAGACCATGAAGTAAATTGTTATGAAGGTGGGACTGTGGACAACAGAAATTTTGTTTCCTACAAAACAGCAGAAGGGATACCTGGAATAAAACAAGAGCTCCATCACCACACTGGTCACAGTATTACATACTGCATATGGAAGTCAACCAAATGCTACAATTAGTATAATTAAATCCATTTGGAATGTATAGTTCATACATTATATGATCTGTAGCATTAGGGTGTACAAGTTTTCTTTGTGAACTACTACATATGTATCTGCATCCAAGAAGGCAGCCCAAACACATATGATCAATTACATAAACTGTGAGAAAGAACAGGAAATTAAAATAGCTGTAAAGACTAATAATATAAGAAGTGTTTCAACGGGTGATCTAGGGAACTCCTCGATAAGAATTCCAGTTCAAGCTGCTGGAGTAGGTTAGAAGTCTTATCAGAGTGCAACCCTGAGTTTCAATTTCCATTTCAGTTTGTCAGGTGTCTGAGAAATTTCTCAGCTCTATCTCATCTGTGCAGCAGTGAACATGCTACTTTTGCTTCCCATGAGGGCGTGCGCACTCCCTCCTACAAACAGGAACAGGGAGAGCAGTCCACTGTTCTCCTCTTCCAGTTAATCTCCATCAATAAGAAGAGCTACACTATTTTGCCTCCTTTTGAGTCAGGACTTCTCTAATCACATTGGTTAGAGCATTCACCTATTCCGACAGTTCAAGCACATGCCTTTACATAGTAGGGAAAATATACTTCTTGTTCAGTTTAACTCTCGCTTTTCATGCAAGAGCAGCCATGGAAAAATAGTTTCCGAACAAGCTAGAAGCTGAATTATTTCTTTAGAACATTTGTTACTCCAAAAGAACAATTTCTAAAAGGTACACAGGGCCCATAAAAGAGATTTTTGGACAATGCTGGTATCCTGTAAGAACTCCATATTCCCAAGGATGCAGTATTACACTGGAAATGTCATTATTTATGTAACACCAGTCAGTGCAGCCATTTATTCCTGGGAAATCACAGCCCTCCACCCCAAAAGCCAAGAGCAACACATGAGGCCCACTTATTTTCCAGGAGCTTTACTATCATAGCCTTCTGACATTATTTAATTTTAAAATAAAAACCACATTCAGTTATACACAAATCCAAGTATATGAAAACACTGGGAGCTCTAGCAACTAGTATTAAACTTAGATGGCCCAAATAAAGGATGGCTTGGAAGAACAGCAAGTTGTTATGCTTTCCCATATTTGCTTAAGGAAGTGTCTTGAAAAAACCCTGAAGAGGAATGTCTTTAAGTTATTTCATGGTGAACTTAAAGATATACCTATTCAATTAAAAGTATTTATTATTAATGCATCTTGCCAGCCTCATGCATTTTAAAAGCACATTTGTTCTCCTTCATATTGTGAAGGCCCCCGAAACCAGGCAAAAGCCATTAACAGCCTTGGTGTTCGAATAATGATCATGAGGTGCCTTTGAACACATTAGAGAAACTGGAAAGAAGTTTTATTAGATATTGAAAGAGACTATCAACACTATCATCTACTGAAACTCAATCACCATGAGTAATCTGTGAGCATTGCCATTTCTCATAAATTGGCAGTACTGCTTTTTCATCAAAAGTGTCTCAAGAGATCACTAGCAATCCATTGCATTTATTCACTTGGATCATATACTTTGTAGGAATTAAGCTGAAGCAAAACTTGTCACTTCCTTTTTTTTCTTCTCAGTTCCACTATCAAGAATAAATTAATTTAATTAGCTATGCAAACATTGTACTACTTCATACATACTTTTAAGACCAGAGACAGGAGATAGAGTCTACCAAATTAGCTTGCACATTCACAGAAAGAACATCAACCTTCCCACCCACCTACACATACTTCTGGAGGATGGCATTCATTAGTTTTTTCAGCATAACACTATGAAAGAGGTGAGCACATACAAAGCAACTGTTCTGCAACACCTTTTGGTATGAGGTATCTACTGTATATAGAAAGCAGGTCTTCAATCTGTGTAACAGCAGAATCTGGTAAAACATATGCATACATATAATGCAGGATAAAATATCAGAATCTCTTTCATCAACAGAATGAATTCTTCCTGAACAGACTAGGGGTTTGAGAAAGCTCTTCAATCAGCAGAAACTGAACTTGACTGGGAAAATGACCACTTGATAATTTACCGGTTTGAAATGTAAAAATACCCTTCCCCCCACCTCCAAAAATGGCTAATTTTAAAAATATTGTTCCAATACAGAACTAATCCTAATGAAGTTTTTTCCTTAGTATCAGTGTCTGGTGTAAAGTCAAAGACTATGGTTCTTGGAGAAAGATTCATCTGAATCAACTTCTTCCTCACCCTCCACACTTGTACAGTTAGAATCATTCAATAATGAAGTATTGTGGTGGTCCTTCAAAATTATAAAACATAACAGTAACTACCTGGAGGAAAAGTACAGATCTCTACAATTAAACATAGCTGGTACAGAAGCTGGAACAACTACATCCTTTACAGAAATATAGTTATGTGGTATATAAGTGTACAAAGCAACTATTTTTAAAATGTCTGAAAATAAACGACCTTAGAAATTCAACATTCTGAAGTAAAGGGTAAATACAATTTATTTTATTTACAAAAGCAATACTGACATGATATCATCAGTGTTCCTATGGTCCAGCAGCCAAAAGACTCATTTATCAAGAGCTGCTGTGTAAGTTCAAAGGGATAGGGACAGGTTTTGCTGTAGCTATTAAAAAAAAACATACACAAGGCCAAATTTACACAGTATCTACTGTGGAGTTAGCCAGGAATAACCAAGGCATTACAGCACTCCAAAATGTACAATTTACATGTGGAATTGAAACAATGCTATACCAACTCACATGTATTACAGCACCATCATTAGAGTTTTATACCTTATGTTCAACTAGTGTAACATTTTGTTCCTAAAACTGTACTCTGAAATAACGTATCACATATAACATTAACACACCAATTTTCTTAGTGCTCCACACAGAAGCTTTAGAGCCTTATCCAAACCAGAATTTTTTTTGCTTGTCAGTTACCAGACCGAACAGGTGTCAGCTAAATCTTTACATAGAACACTACTGCTTTCCACTAAAGCCACGCGGTGTTAGAGAAATACAGGAATGTGAAACCAAGCTTTACAGTAGACGCAACCTCATCGTACAGCTGAAAAGCTGTATCTTGACATTCATTAGCCCCATATCACATATATGTTAGCAGTTATTCAAGCAGACTGCCCCAGATCTCATGTAATTAGAATACAACTATTTTACATGATAGCTTACAGTAGTATTTTAATATACATAGTAGTCTTGTTACAGTAATCCTTACTACTTCAAATTCTTATGGAGACCTTCAGGAAAAAAAATAAGTGTTGAGCAGAATAAGATAAATGGATGCTTTGTAGAAACTACCAAGCTCAAACTAGAACACCTGTCACTAGAAGTCTTAAAAGTGTGTATTACCGCTATAAGTTTCAGTTAACAATGGATTTCCATTACAAATGTGCACACCTTTACTTTGCTACATAGAACTGTAAACTTATTCATACACAGCTTCAGAAACAAAATTTACTTTTGTTATAGCACTTCAGAAGTGCAGAGATACTACCAACACATAACTTGAAGCCAATCTATCACAAGGTTAATTTGGATTTATGGTTTCAACTATCCTGTTAGGAAGCATTTCCAGACTCCCTCCCCCACCCCCACCCCCCCCAAAAAAAAAAAAAAAAAAAAACAAACAAAAAACAAAAAAGCAAAGCAGGAATCCTGGCTCAGCATTTTTTACAAAACAGCTCTATTAAGACACACTTCTGTATCTGTGAATACTTCAAACGCTGGCACACCCCAGCAAACATGTGTGTAAGCAGATACTACCCAACATCTTGAGGCAGAGCCAGAACACACTAATCGCTTTTCTCCATGGAAGCCCTTTTTATTTTGGTTACTTTACAGCTAAGGGCTGTGAAAGGCAAAAAGGTTCCTTGCCAGTTTTTGAGACTCGATAGCATTTCCCTTATACCCTAGCAGTTTAACCCAAGAAAACACTGGGCAACAAATCAAAGGCGTCAAATTAAGGAGGAAGCCCGAGGCGGCCCAGGCAGAGCCCCTGCGGCCTGCTGAGGTGAGGGGGCCTCCCTGTGCGCCGGGCACGGGGGTCACCCCAGGGCAGGCAGCACAGCCAGAGCCGGGGCACGGAGCCACCTCCGACCCCACCGAGGCGGCACATGCCGCCCAGGAGCGCGGAGGCCCCGGCAAGGCCTCCGCAAGCTTCCGAGACGAGCGGGGGCGGAAACCGGGCACCCCTCTTCATCCCCGCACGCCCCGAAGCCAGGCCACCCGGAGGGGCGAGGACTCCGGGCCGCCGCCGCCAGCTCTCCTTCCCCCACCCTTCCCGGCTCCTACAGACCTGGAGACGGCCATGACCGCCCGGAACTGGGCCGCGGCGGAGGCTCGCGGCGGGACGGCAGGCGGGGGGGCCGGCGCCGCTCTCCCGGGGAGGAGGGCGCAGGGCCTAGCTCGGGCCTCTCGGGCGCCGCACCCGGCCTCGGCCCCGCCGGTGATCCGCGGGGAGCAGCTGAGCGCAGCTGTGGCCGGCAACGGTCCGAGTCTCGCTCCCCCCGGGGGCGCAGCAGCAGCGCGGGCGTGAGAGACGCACGACCCTCGGAGCGCGAGTTAAAGCTTCTATCCCCCCATCGCCAGGGCGAAGCCCAATGCCTGGTTTTATATGAGCAGCCATCTTGTATTTATTCCCTTCCTCCATGATAGCCGCTTCCTGATTGGCAACAGCGCTCGACCGCAGCCAATGGACAGAGCGCTTCTAAGAGCAAGGAGGGCGGGCGCACGCAGCGCCCGGACTGAGCAGGACCGGCCATGGAGCCTGCCGAGCCGGCTGCGGGGGGCGCCGGCCTCTGGCGGGGCGTGCCATCTGCACGCGTGTGTGGGGGAAACTCAAAGGAGAGCGTCCCAGTCCCTCGCCCCGAGGGGAGAAGAGAGGCACTAGAGCGCGAAGTACACGCGTGTCCTTGCCAGTCCACCGGATGGCAGTGTTTCTCCCCCATCACCGTGGCGGGAGAGAGCAGCCGGGAAGTGGGCGAGCTCACCCTGCGCTCCCCATTCGCCGAAATGCGCTGCCCCTCGGCTTACGCCCGGTGCTGCGGCGCCGATGCCCAGCCCACAGAGACTACGGCTCCCGGCGTGCAGCGCGCTCAGCACCGCGCCCTCGCGCGGGGACGAGGGGACGCGGCCCCGGCCGAGCCGTTGCCCCCTATAGTCTGTCCCACCCGCTCTGCGCTGCTGTCCCGGCCCTGCTGGGAGCGAGTTGGGCGCTGGGGCTGGCGGTCGCCTCAGGGCGGTTCACTTCCGTTACTCACAAGGGTTTATGAACCGGCACCAACCGCCCCAGGCAGCAAAGGGGCCGCTTCCCCGGCGCGGCCCAGTCACGGCGGGTGCGTAACCGGCCGCGTCCCGCTTCGCTTCCTGCCGCCTCCTCCTTGGCGGACGCAGCTGGCCCGTCCTCCGGGCCCGGCTGACCTCCGGCCAGCCTCTGGAGCAGAAGGGGCTTAAGGCTCCCCGGGATCCCCCGGCGGTGGCCGGTGCTGGGCGCAGACCCTGGGCAGCTGCCCGCGGTTTGCTCTTGACTCTTGGGAAAGAAGCCCAGGCTCTCCGAGGGCCTGCTGTCAGCTTCGGTCACATCAGAGAAACACCGACTGAGAAATTAGTGTCATTTAAATTAATTATCCCAGACAGGGTTGTAAATTTAGCTGACATACATAACCTTTCATGTGATTAGTTGAAAACACAATAATAGATTTTGCTTTCCTGTAAGTGATGCATAAACTTGCATAAATACATGAATTTGCATAATACCATATGATAAAGTTTTCCTCTAAAGCTGACTGTGGTGCATATTTAACATCAGAGCTTTCTGCAGGGGTCTCCGCTTTTCTGCTGGTTGGTTTCCCTTCCCTGTGGTTATTAACTCTTCAAGTACAGGGTCCCTCATTCACAACGCACTAATACATCCATATTCCAAACATACCGTCTGCAGGTTCACAGTCTTTTTACAGTTCTATAAACAAGACACCGGTACATAATACCTCAATCTGTTCTTATCCATGTGGGTCGACTCTATGCTTGAGTCCTTTAGAAAGTTTTGCTGCGGGCACTTCTTCCCTGCTGGTTCCCTCTCCTGTCCTTTGGTGGGAGCTCTGTGGTGACCAGCAGCTGGTGTAGCGGCATCAACCAAACACCAGCAACATGAGTTAGCCCAAAGCCTCTGTGTCACAGAATGTGGCCAGAGCAAACCACAGGCTTCATTTTCTGAGGTAGAGATGGTTTTTGTGACAGTGCTACACTCTTTGACCCAGATAATGTCTTTTCTCTGTCACGTCTGTGATGTAGTAACTAGGTTTAGGAAGCTCAGTATGCCTCCTGTAGCAGAATACACACAAAAAATGCAGTGGGTTTAGTTGGAGGTCAAGAGCCTCTTACTGAAGTGCTCCAAAACCACACGCACCTTCCTTTCTACCGTCATACGCAGTCATGTGTTGCAGGTGCATCTGCCTGGGCCCCTGACCCATGATGTGAGGCACATGTTTACTCGCATCACATGTGTGTACATATTTTCACATGATGGAGTGCCTGCTTTTCAGCCACATGATGGGGAAGAACAGCAGGGAGCTGGGGTAGGGAGCAGCAAGGAGCAGGGGGGATGTATTTTCCTTGCGTGTTAGATGCTCTTGACAGGGATGTACAGCAAATATCCCTGATAATATTCCCACATTTGTTTAGCCAGGAATCAGCAGCCATCCTGTCTTGCTGTGGGCATTATTGAAATAACCCTCAGGTGCTGTTTCCAATTCTAACACCCTATTTCCGCTTAGGTTCCTTAAAAACATTTTGTGCATTGTTTTAATAGCAGTCAAGGCAGAGTGCCCAACAAACATGCAATAAAATTTGTTTTGAACAGCTCCATAGGGGTTATCCTACCTGATAAAAATACTGGTGGTGGGTCTTATGCACTGAGTACTTGCTGAAATGATGATAAACCGCAGTCCAAGCAAAACAATCTACAAAAGACAGAAATAACGATCCGTTATTTACCTAACAGTAGGCATTCTGGACCGAAACAATATTCGTTCAAGTTTCATACCATATATTTTTGTATTTTTATGTGACATTTATGTGAAGCACATCATTACTTAACTCTTCAATTGTATCTTCTGCTTAGTTCTTTCCCTACACCCTATGAAAACCAATTTTTCTTTGTCTATACCAATCCTTTTTGCATATTTTTTCACCCATTTTTCAAGGAGTATCACAGTATGTTTGGGATTGGAAGGGACCTCGAAAGATCATCTAGTCCAATCCCCCTGCTGGAGCAGGAACGCCTAGGTGAGGTCGCACAGGAATGTGTCCAGGCGGGCTTTGAATGTCTCCAGGGAAGGAGACTCCACAACCCCCTTGGGCAGCCTGTTCCAGTGCTCTGTCACCCTCACTGAGAAGAAGTTTTTTCTCAAATCTAAGTGGAACCTCTTGTGTTCCAGCTTGATCCCATTACCCCTTGTCCTGTCATTGTTTGCCACTGAGAAGAGCCTGGCTCCATTCTCATGGCACTCACCCTTTATATATTTATAACCATTAATAAGGTCACCCCTCAGTCTCCTCCAGACTAAAGAGACCCAGCTCCCTCAGCCTTTCTTCATAAGGGAGGTGCTCCACTCCCTTAATCATCTTTGTTGCCCTACGCTGGACCCTCTCCAGCAGTTCCCTGTCCTTCTTGAACTGAGGGGCCCAGAACTGGACACAATATTCCAGATGGGGTCTCACGAGGGCAGAGTAGAGGGGAAGGAGGACCTCTCTCCATCTACTGACCACCTCCCTTGTAATACACCCGAGGATGCCATTGGCCTTCCTGGCCACAAGGGCACAGTGCTGGCTCATGGTCATCCTGTTGTCCACCAGGACCTCCAGGTCCCTTTCCCCTACACTGCTCTCTAATATGTAATTTCCCAACCTATACTGGAACCTGGGGTTGTTCCTGCCCAGATGCAGGACTCCACACTTTCCCTTGTTAAATTTCATCACGTTATTCCCTGCCCAACTCTCCAGCCTGTCCAGGTCCCGCTGGATGGCAGCACAGCCTTCTGGCGTGTCAGCCACTCCTCCCAGCTTAGTGTCATCAGCAAACTTGCTGATAGTACACTCAATTCCCTCGTCCAAATCGTTAATGAATATATTGAATAATATTGGCCCCAGTACTGACCCCTGAGGCACTCCACTAGATACTGGCCTCCAACTGGACTCCGCACCATTGACCACCACTCTCTGGCTTCTCTCTTTAAGCCAGTTTGCAACCCACCTCACTACTCTATTGTCTAGACCACACCTCCTCAATTTAGCTGTGAGGATGCTGTGAGGACTGTGTCAAAGGCTTTACTGAAATCAAGGTAGACCACATCCACCACTCTGCCATCATCCATCCACCTTGTTACATTCTCATAAAAGGCTATGAGGTTGGTCAAGCATGACTTACCCTTGGTAAAGCCATACTGACTGCCTCTAATGACCCTCTTATCCCTGATATGCCTTGAGATGACACCAAGGATAAGCTGTTCCATTACTTTCCCAGGAACAGAGGTGAGGCTGACCGGTCTATAATTACCCGGGTCCTCCTTCTTGCCCTTTTTAAAGACTGGAGTGACATTTGCTTTCCTCCAATCCTCGGGCACCTCTCCCGTTTCCCAAGACTTGGCAAAAATGTTGGAGAGCGGTCCAGCAATGACTTCAGCCAGCTCCCTCAGCACCTGTGGATGCATCCCATCTGGACCCATGGATTTATGGATGTCCAGACTACTTAATTGCTCACTAACCCAGTCCTCATCGACTAAAGCAAACTCCTCCATTAACCTGGCTTCATCCGGGGTCTCAGGGGTACGGGGCTCCCCAGGACAGCCTCCAGCAGAGTAGACAGAGACAAAGGCGGCATTCAGCAATTCTGCCTTCTCTGCGTCTTCCGCCACCAGGGCACCCACCTCATTCATCAGTGGGCCTACATTGCCTCTGGTATTAGTTTTATCTGCTATGTATTTGAAAAAGTTCTTTTTGCTGTCCTTGACCCCTCTCGCCAGCTGTAATTCTAAGGAGGCCTTGGCTACCCTAGCTGCCTTCCTACATCCTCTAACAGCAGCCTTATATTTCTCCCAAGTGGCCAGCCCCTGCTTCCATGACCTGTAAACTCGCCTCTTCTGCTTGAGCATACCCAACAGATCCCTATTCAACCACACAGGCCTCCTGGCTCCCTTCCTCGACTTCCTACGTGTGGGGATGCTCTGATCCTGAGCATGGAAGAAGCAATCTCTGAATGCAATCCAGCTCTCTTGGGCCCCTTTTCCTTCAAGCAGTCTTGCCCATGGGATTTCCCCCAGCAATTGCTTGAAAAGGCCGAAGTTAGCCCTGCTAAAGTCCAGGGTTGCAATTCTACTTGCTATTCTGTTCCCACCACACGAGATGCTGAACTCCACCATCTCGTGGTCACTGCAACACAGGCAGCCCTCAACCTTTACTGCTTCGACCAGACCCTCTTTGGTAGTGAGGATGAGATCCAGCAGTGCACCTCTCCTAGTCGGCTCCTCCACCATCTGCATGAGGAACCTGGAGGAACCTCCTGGACTGTGGCTGGCTGGCTGAATGGTCCTTCCAGCAAACATCAGGGAAGTTAAAATCACCCACAACAACCAGGGCCTGTGACTGTGAGGCCACTCTCAGCTGCGCATAGAAGGCCTGGGTTTTTTTTGCATATGTTGAAAGAACCCCCCCACTGCAAATCTGCTGTGTGTCTCTCAAACCTGTTCCTAAATTAGATAAAATTCAATAATTTCAAGTCAGGTGGTATGTTATGATCATTAATTCCTTCATTGATCTCAATTAATTTTGTTTTGTTTTCCTTCTCCTTCCAGCTGTGTCCACCTGTGAACTCTTATTGTGTAGACTGCAGCTTTCTTAGTTGCTACATGTACCTACAGAGCCCAGGGAAAAAATGGCACAGTTTTCAAGTGCTAGAGCCGTGCAAATAGTAGATGACAGAGGCACATTTTTCCTGGTGGAATCCCTCCTGATTAGGCCTGACATACCACAACCTTCTACATGTTCTGGTCTTCTAGTTTAATTTTTCCAGTTAGTTTTTTTGTGTCCTGAAGGTTTGTAGATTTGTAGTGCTTAAGATCACACCAACCTCTCTGTAACAGTTGGTGTAACATTTGATACCTCCTAGTCTGGTAAAAAAGATTATTTTCATGATAATTTGCATGTGTTTTAGTGTTTGTCTTATTTGATTTCTAAATTCCCTTGGAAATCTTGTCTGAAGAGACACTAGTATTAAAAGTTTGTCCCTGCTTTGCAGTTTGTTCAGATATCTTCTCTGCTGGTGTCTCAGTCACTATAATTATTTTGATCAATTGGGGAAATTTGCTCTTAGATAAACTGAAAAATAACCAGTTATCTTGCAGGCTATTCCTAGCATGTTTTAAATTTCTAATTTATTTATATATATTTAACTGTTTCTTCTTCAAGTATTATTTACTCTTCCTAGTTTTTATTTTACATTTTATCTCTGTAGGTTAGGCCCCTTTTTACTGGTGCCACTAAAATCAGATTTCTGATTGCTGAAGAACATTTTTTTCTTGAATAATCTCTTGTTTCTTGACACCTAACTAATACTTTTTAATTGCTATTCAACTTTTTTTTTTTTTTAAATGTAAAGGTGTACTTATTTATTATCATTTAAGCTTCACTAGTTTCCATGCTCTCATGCTTTTAATTGTCTCATTTTTACTGAAAGGAAATTTTTTACTAGCTGCATAAGCTTCTTGAAAACCTCCTTAAAAATAGGCAACTTGTACATGGTCTTCCTTTTAAGTTCTTCACTGTAAGCAATGGTGGTAGGAGGCTGGATGCTGCCTGATAGCTCTCGTAGTGCAAAAAGCACCTAGATATACTGATTCAATGCCGTGTTTCGAGAGACAAATCGGGGTGAAGTCACTGCCTCCCACAACACAGATTAGCAACATTAGAGGAAAAAGTTTGATGGGCTCCCATTTCCCAACATCAAACAGGATTGTGATAACAATTAGTTAGTAAAAATCACCAGTCCCTGAAAAGTTCCAAATGTCACCAGAGCTGTACAATTTTCTCATTATATTTCAGTGCCTCTGATCATATTTAACATTGTACATTCAGGACAATTTTCCTGAATCAGTGTTTCCTGATGTGACAAATAAACAAAACTTGTGATTCTCTTTGGAGAACTTCTGTTCTCAGGGATTTTATCTCATGAGATTGCATAATCTCCATTATAAACAGATGTTCTGCACAACTGATCCACCTTGTTGTACAAGGTTGTACAACCTAATTTTTGTTAACCATGGTCTGTAATTTCTTCAGCATTTAGTTCCATGATCTCAGACTTCCAATTTTCTAAGTCAGCTCTACTTTCCACTCTAGTCTGTAGCAGATGAAGACTTAAATTACTGATATTCCTTGGACACACATGATGTAAAAAACTGGAAGTTCCTTAGTTTTGTCTTGCTGTTATCCATGCTCCTGATTTAAATAAACATTTTATAATTTGGGTAGTTTATTGTTCCCATGGCATATTTTTTATTTTTATTTCCAAAATAACTTTTATGCTTATGTTTAAACCCTCCCTCTTTTTACCTCTCTCTGTAGGGTGTTATGAACTCTGAAGTATTAAAAAATTAACAATAGTAACTCCAATGGACATCTGCATCTTTGCACCTGATCTCTCACTGACATCTGGGAGAGCAGACATCTCCGTTTATATACAGAAATTTATATAGGTGTTTATAATGCATGTATATGTACATTTATACATAGGTATACACGTATATAAAAATGAATTTAATATTTCATATCCGGAAAGAAGACTGAAGGGGAGAAAAGTTCCTGTTGAGTACCTAAGGTTTGGGATTTTTTGATCAAGGTAACAGGCAAAAATGAGCCACAGTTAGAGACAAAGAGAAATGAAAATAATGAGGATAAACTCTTCCTATAAAGCTACAGGTCCTTCTACAGAGGCCTATGGAAAAATGCAACACAAAAATAACATGAGAGAAGCAAGTAGAGACCTTTTATGAAGTTCTTCTGTTATTTAAGGTTGTGTGGCTGTACATTGGTGGGTTTTTTCTTTATTTAATTTCAGTAGTCAGATTGTTCTTTCATAAGCTAAGGCAAGAGAGACATTAGCCTGTGCAGTAACAACAACCAAAAAAAATGCACGAACTGAATACAAAGAGCATAAATAGAAAAGCACCTCTGTCATCAGGGACATAAGGATTCAGAAACACACTATAATGCTGAATAAACAGGGCCAGAGTTTTCACATCTAGTCCAGCTCTTTCCAAAAGCTGTTGCTTTTTAAACACAGAAAAGAAGGCTAATCTGTGGCCATCATCACAAATTCTCCTACAGTTAATGAGTTTAAATTAGATTTAAAAACAAGCCAAGTGAACCTATCCTTTGCTCTCTATATATTGTATTATAACTAGTATATTAAATGATAGAAATAATTAATGTCTTTCTTTTAATTTGTAGACACTGTTTCTTGGAATATATTTTAGGCCTACTAAAGATTTCTGGTGTGTAACTTCTGAAGAATCAGAATTTACCATTCACCATGTACCAGAATTGCTATTAAATAGCTCCAACGTGATGTAGATACCAATATATGGTGATCCCATTTTTCATCTGGGGTGTGCAGACAAGGATGAAACAGCTGTAGCATTCACTTTGCAATCTTAGCTTATACTTAATTTTTTATTTACCATATACATTCCAAAGATGAATTGAGGTGTGATTAACAGGTATCAACAATAGCTTGTACTCTCTTATGTTCTCCTTTAAGGGTTAATTTTGCTGTATAGACTTTTGTTTGGTAGTCTAACTTGCAAAGTTAAAACTTCCCTCTGTTCGTGTTAGAAAAGGTCCTTTGAAGAACTACATGAAGATCATCCGCATCTGTGTCAACTTTTAAGTTTATCAGTCTTGGGGGCTCTTTCATCTTCCTTTGTGGAACATGCAGTGCTGAACGTTACTCAAAAAGGAAGAAAATGCCTCTTGCTTTTGGTATGACTTTGTCTTGACTTGCTTGTTTTACTTCTTATAGAGGCAGTTACCTCAGATTTGTTACACTTGAACTAATTCATAACTGTAAGTTTTGTGTGACAGGTACAGTAATAGCAACATTATAGTGTGTTTTGATACTGTCCTGAAAGTGTGCAATAAGATGGTAGGTATTTCTGAAAAATTAGATTTGATTCTCAGATTCCTCAAATAATGGTATTCCTGATATCCATTAAAATCTGGCTTGTATTTAGTATGTGAAACAGATTTGTGGAGTAGTTTCTTACTTGTCTGAAATTCTCACTGCATTCTGGAGGGAATATCTTCAGGATATTATACTAGACATAGACTAGATTTAAAGCTTAAAGTGAAGCCTTAAGTAGTTTTAAGCTCCCACATGACTGTATTGTAGGATTAGAGGTCTGAGTGCTCCTGTATTTTTTTGATAACTGTTATTTACATCAGCATGGTGCTTACACAGAGCCACAGACACAGCGTAGAAGACCCAGATAAGAAGTTCCCAGGAACTCCTCCTCCAGCATGTGCCCTCATTTTCTACCCAGTAATCTTTTGCCAGCTTTTTACACATGCATCTTTTGCACATTTCTGCCTTCGCATTAATAACTAACATTTTCTCATTTGCTCTCCTCCTTCATTTTTCTCTTTTAAGATATTTTTTTCCTGTCCTTTTTCCTTTGACCCCCCACCCCCATTGTCTTCTCACCTCAGCAGAAAGGAGACCCAGGTTGCCTCCTCACCTGGTTCCTTTTTGTCATGCTTTTTTCTGAATCCGCACAAGAAGAAGAAGAAAGCCATTTGCGGGTTTGGCAGCTGCTGTCCACTGGGACCAGTAAAGCACTCTGCTGACAACTGGAGCAAGTAAGAGCCAGCCTGGAGAGGAAGCAAACACCAGTGGTTGGTAACAGTATGGAAGCTATGGCTTTTTGTTTGCACACATATTTTAAATAAACTGCTGCTTACAGCAGCCAGGAATTCATATCCCCTTGCTGAACCCCAGATGGGGAATACATTCCTCTTTTCCCCAGCACTGAGCAGATTCTAAATCACAAATGATCTTAAGGTGTCTGCATTTCTGGACACCTCGTGTGAGACATCTTAAGAAGGAACTGATCTTCAGAAACTGGTGCTCAGGTCATTTAACTGCTGGTCCCAGCACACTGGCTATAGCAGTGCACCCCAAATTTGAATCGTAACACATCACTGAGCCTGCAACTTGCTAGCATTTACTATAGATCCAAATACACAGAAAAGGACCCTAATCATACTTGTGACTCCTAGGTCATTTGCCTTTTGCCCCAGCTGAGAGAAGAACAGTCACATGCAAACCTTTCTGGCCCTTTTTCAGTTAACTGTTTATTCTTCAAACACAAAAACAAGCTAGCTGCATGTGTAATGCAGGTTTCTATGTCCAAACTTAATTGTATCCCTGTGTTCTAGTTTTCTGCTGGAGCTAACCTTTCTTTTTCCTAAGCCCTTGTTGGGAATCAGCCTTCTGCATAGAGCTTATCCAAACTTTCTCCCAGCATTTTCCAGGAACCACCTAAACATTTCTTGACTCAGTACGATCACACCTCCATGCGAGCTGGCCCCATGGCTTCACCACCCGACCAAAGTCAGGCCTCCAATTAAATCATGACTTCCAGACAGCGACAGGAAAATAAGTTTTCTGTGAGTGCAGAGTTCAATAGTTCTATTTATTAAAACTCTTACAACTTCTTCAAATAATTTTGTGCTGCCTCTGGATTTTCTGTATCCTTGGGTTTTTCTTCAAGGTTTCGCACTTAGGGCAATGGGAAACCAACACTGTCCATCCAAGTCTAGATTTTTATTGCTCTTTGATAGAACAACAGCTATTTCTCTGTTTGCTAAGAACATACACAAGAGGCCAGAAAGATTTTATGACATTTTAATAAAACTTAAATAAATAAAGGTGTTGAGGGTTTTTGTGTGATTTTTTAAATGAGTGCCACTGTAATACAATATTTGGTTTAAAAATGAGAAACATTTTACTTCATTTAATTTCATTCTCCACCATGTGGATCAATCAGTAATTAAATACTACAGATAAAAATATGCAGTGACGACTCAGCTATTGAATTCAAGGTAAGTGTCAGTAACAGCTTGTAATGTATTATGTGGGTAAGCTCTGCCTAATTCCATTAGGAACAATAGGCTGGAAAGCCTTATCCTAAATTCTAAAAAAATAAATTAAATATACAAACCCAACTTTGGCTATTTTCATATAGTCATCTCAAAGCTATTTGTGGAAACATCGCATCTATTTATTTTGCTTGACAAGAAGAATCCAACATAGTTACAGAATTGATGTTTCTTTTGTCAGATAATAAGAACTACACCACCTGACTGTGTCTAAGCCCTCCAAGGGTCCTGCAGGATCTGACCAAGGACTGGTAATAGCTATTGCTGATCCCAACCCTGTACGCCACATTTCTCTTTGCCCTGAGCTTTCCAGTGCACCAGCTTTTCAGCTACCCAGGCAGCCCTGGCAGCCCCACTGAAGTAATGAAGGATTGACTGTAGAGTCACTTCAGTCCTAAAATACATAATTCAAACCCCCAAAGATACAAAGGGGAAACGTTTGCTCTTTATTCACTGTCTGAATATTGCACACATAATATTAACAAAAAAAAAAAAAAAAAAAAAAGGCTTGTAATACCAGTCTCTAATTCTTAGCTCTCTGGAGAATCGCAGGGTGCATTTTTGTTGTTGTTGTTGTTGTTTTTTTAAATCTAGAAATATAGTGGCCCACGTTGCAGACCTTCCTCACATCCAAATGAACAAGTCTAAATAGTCTCAGCTTAACCTCCATTCAAAAAAAAAAAAACCAAAACAAACAAAAAACAAACCAAACCAAAACAAAACCCAAAACAAAACAAAACCAAAAAACCAACAAACCACCGAAAAAGGAAAGTGAAAGAACAAATGCCTTTTCTGAACATTTGGTGCTCAGTTGCTCAGTTCCCCAACCGGTTTATATATAGAGAACTTCATTCCTGAGACCGCATGAATGAGGCTCACAATCAGAGATTTAATGGGAAATATAATTGACTAGCTGCTGTGAAAATGAGAAAACTATTTACTTTGCACAATAAAGCCAAAGTTGTTCTACCAGTTGCAAAGGCAATGAAGCATTTGCAGTTTGAATTCATATCCACAGAATCCTTTGATTTTGGGAACTTTTTGCATGAGTTACATAACAACAGGAGTTGCCAGATATTCCACATTTTTCAAATCTAGTCCTTATTTAGTAGTCATAGAACCATGAATTCAGAAATCTGGGGTTTATGCTGCTGCTAAAAGGCGAAAAAGCTCTGTGGGTTCTGGCTATGAACACATACACACTTTTTTTTTCCCCCAGTTTTCCAGTGCGTACCTACAACTCTCTTGCTTTATGCTTTAAGACTGTGCTGTTTTTGAGGCAGTTTCTTAATTGCATGAATTAACTATCAAGCATTGATTTTAATTGCTTATTTTAATATCATGGTCTAGTTTTATTCTTATTGTGATGCCTTTAAAATACTAATTTATTAAAATGTAAAAATGAACAATATAATTTTTAAAAATTACCTAAGTATTACATCAATACTGCTTTCCATCATATGAGCTAAGATTCCTTTATCCACAGTAGGAGCTGCTGGTGCTACCGTGCAGCTGCTGGCGTGACTTCAGTTCTCGTTTATTGCAGTACCTTCTTGAGACTCGCTGAAGTGCCAGTTCAGAGGAGACTGTTCAATACGTGACTCATAAAAGTAATTTACCTGAAGAGCCTATTCGTCTATTCTGAATACATCACGCTGCTGTGCTGTAAAAAAAACTAGTAAAAAATAGATCCAGAGAGTAAGACTGATATGACTGACAAACACGGAGGTGTAAATATATAGGCACTGTAAACTGATGACACATAAGCTACCTCATATGCATGTGTTGCTGAGAAAATTGTGCAGTTTACTTGCACTTGGCTATTCTGAAACATATATAACTCATGGGAGTAGAAAAAAAAATACAATCAGAATGGGATATTCAGATAACTGAAAAGCAAGTTTGACATTTAGAGTATTCAGACTCCATCAGTTTCTACATTCTTAGCAATCTGGGAAAAATTCTGCTTTGAAAAAAAAGTGCAACTATAATAGGTCAGTTCTGTTGACGGTACATAAAATCTAGAATCAAACTGCAATGCTGCAGGGATTAAAGGATGAAGTAGACATAACTTTGCTTCATTCGTTTTATAGTATTTTTTCTATAATCTCAATGCTAGTATTTTATTATTACTTTTGCATCCTGAAATCACATCATTTTAAATAAATGTAAAACAAAAAACACAACTGCAATCACTCAGAAAGTTGGTTTAAGGTACAGGGTTCCAATTTCACTACGAGGAAGGACTACTTTAATTCCATGTGTACTCAGACCTTGTCTCCAACTACACTTAACAAATAGACCCTAATAAATTTAAAGAACCAAACATCAGCAGAAGCTAATCTTACAATATTGACCAGTTCTCTACTACTGAAATTTGCATTTTCCTAACTCATCTAAAAAAAAAAAAAAAAAAAAAAATTGGTCCACATACAAAGTAAAATGTGTAAAATTAAGTCTAAGCTGAGCAAACATTGTCCTTTTTATTCAGTTCCAGTTGTAGTGTTCTCTTGGAGGTAAATCATAATGTGTTCTCTCTTCATCTTCAGGTCTACAACCTGATGGCAGACCATAATTGTAATCAACTGTTACAGCTGGTAATCTTTTGCTTTGTTCCATCTCTCTGGAAGTTTCACCTTGAAAAGGTGTTTTTTCATAGTCTATTGAACTATCTTCTTGGTGTGCAGATGAAGACGGATGCATTGTTCGTGAAGAATATGGTGCAAATCTGTTTTTTCCTCTATTAAATTCATCTGAGGGATGCATTCTTCTATTGTCTTCAGGACAATTTGGTCGATTACTGTAAGAAGAACAAATTTGAACAGTGAAATCCTTAGAAATAAGCCAGCTGATTTGTTGTTGGTGGCCACCATTAGAAATTCCTGGGTTTATCCCCTAAAATTAAAATCTTCTGTACTGGATGTTACAAACTTGTTTATCTTTTCAATTCTAATGATTACAATCATAGCTCTTTATAGTAAGTCATTCTACTGGAAGATGTTTGTTTCAAGTGCTGTTTCTAATTAAAATTCCTTGTCTACTGAAGGTTTCTTTACCTAGGGGCCATTTTTCTTCCTAAGCCCATGTTTTCATTTTTATGAATAATATGTAATAGTAGCTCTCTAGTACATAGGATCAACAGGCAATAATATACTTTCAATTTATACCTCCAGATACTTTAATTATTAATTTTTCTGCAACAGAAGAATCACTCTCCTACAAAATGCATATGGAAGGATCTAAAAAATGCATGTACAATATAAATACCTTTTGGTTTGGATTCTCCTTACTCTCAAGTACCTTCCTTACTTGGTAAAATAAGTGGTCTCTAAAGCCAATTCAGAACAATCTTTGTCATTTTAAAATCATCTCCCTCAGTGAACCACAGCTTAATTTAAACTGGAAAGAATCTCTGGAAGTACCTAGAGCCACCTGCTCAAAGTAGGTCTAATTAGATAAGTTTGTGCAGGTGCCACATCCAGCTGTGTTCTGAGTATCTCAAAGGACAGGGATTTCACAGCTGCTGTGGGCAACCTGTTCCAGTGTCTGACCACCCTCGCAGAAAAACTCATTACCTTGTTGTAGACCGCAATTAAGAGTCAAATATAGCATCTGTATTTTACTTTTTTGCTTACTGACAATAGCTGTTCATATTTTGTAGTACATTAGCTTGAACTGTGCTTGTCATGTCAATGGCTAATACCAGGGAATCTCAAACCATTTCATAATCACAATATAGATGGACCACAAATTAGCGATATTATTTGCTCAGTGTTCAGATTTAATGGTTTAAACTGAATTTAAGCAAAAGTACTAACATCAATTTTTACAGTGCACAGTTTATTTGTATTTTTTAGTTAGGAAACTGGGGGAATAACAGACTTACCATCAAAAAACAACGTATGAAGCTATGAAATCTGGTATTTACCTATAACTTCTTTGAAAGTCATCATTATCAGATCCATAATCTCTCTGAAGTGAAGGAGATGAGGGGAAATGAGGTTCTGGTGCATTTTCATGGGAAGAAAAAGACTGAATTCTGCAAATAAGCAAAAGAATCACGTTAAGAAGATTACAAGTGGTTGAAAGCTTTTGAAAACTATGCATTTATCAAATAAGATAAAAATATTACTTTAAATTAAAATTTACTTAAAATTTTAATTGTATTAATTTAACACGTTGAAATGGTACATGTCATTGTCATGATATAATATCCTGTTTCAGCTGTACAATGGAAGAGACTAAATCAAACTTTACTAGTGCAACAAATATCTGAACTATGTTCTGAAATATTAAAAATATTTTGAAATATTATGTCAGACTCTAATAGGTTTACTAATTAGTGATGTATGTATTTGGGAGAATATGATGCATGTTCAAAAACAAAGGCATTTCTAACAAACTATTAACTCATGAAATAAACAAATGCAAGTCAAATTTCCTTGTGACATTACTGGTTATCTCTGGCTGAGGGCATAAATAAAATTTCATATCCTCTTCTGTCTTGAGTATTGCTTTTTAAATGTAAGTTTCTATACAAAGCAAAGTGAGACAAAGAGTTTTGTTTCAAGCTGTCTCTAAAACAGTAAAGGAAATACATAAGCTTCTAAATTAAAGAAGCACAACCTTCTAATTTAGGAAACATTGATTTTCAAAGCTGCAGCACTCCAGCTTACATCAAACCCTTCTGTAAGTAAAAAGTCAATTAAATGATTGTTTTTATATGATTTTAAAAGGATGATTAAATTATTTCAAATTAATTTACTTGGGAAATAAATTAATTTTAAGTTTTAAATTAAAAGTGCTGAGGTTTATACTTTAGTTCTCCAATTCTGTTCTTACAGCTCAAGAATGCTTTACCTGTCTGAACACCATTCACGTGCCAAGTCACCGTGACCTGGATGACCATGAAAAGGTCTTGGCCTTTGTCCATGCCCTTTATTAACATAATCAAAGTCTTTTAACTGAGTCTGTTCCTGTAAGTCATCATAAGGTTGATGGTCATGAAAAGGTCTGTGTCTTTGTCCAGTACCTTTATTATCATAATCTTTTAGTTGCACCTCTGCTTGTAAGTCATTGCGAGGCTGATGATCATTGAAAGGTCTCAACCTCTGCCCACGACCCCTATTAACAAATTCAAAATCCCCTAATTGTGGCTGTATGTCATAATGTGACTGATAGTCATGGTAAGATCTCAGTCTTCGGCCAGGACCTTTGTTGACACGATCTACCTCTTTCAACTGCATCTGAGTCTCAAATTCATCATGAGACTGGTGATCATGGAACACTCTTCGTCTCTGGCCACGGCCCCTGCTACCAAAATCAAAATCCTTTGACTGCCTGTCTTCCTTCATGTCACTCTGAGATGGATGGTCAGGAAAATATCTTTGCCTTTGCCCATGGCCTCTCTTAAATTCAGTGTCCCTTGATTGTCTCTCTGCCTGTAAATCCTCATGAAACTGGTGTCCACGAAAAGGTCTCAACTTTTCTCCAGGTCCCTTGTTACTGAAGACCAAGTCCTTCAGCTGCATGTCTTCTTGATAATCATCACAAAACTGGTGATCAGGAAAGGGTCTTCGCCTCTGTCCTTGTTCTCTATTGCAGTCCCAATTTCTCATCTGCATTGGTGCTCTTAAATCATCCCGAGTCTGATGGTCATGAAGCGGTCTTCGTCTTTGTCCAGGTCCCTTGTTAATAAAATCAAAATCTCTCAACTGCATCTGTCCTTGCAAATCATTGTGAGAGTGGTCATCATAAATTCTTAATCTTTTTCCAGACCTGTAAAGAAGTTTTTGTCTTAAGTATAACATCATATTTTTAAGTGCTACAAGTCATTAATGAAGACAAGTTTTTTTAACTAAGAATTGATAAGAAAGACATTGCAAGTGAAATACAGAGGTATCAAAGCTACTAAGAATCCAGACTGTAATATTATACTGTGACAAATGTTCAATGAAAATTCCATAGCACTTGTTAAACAGGCAAAACCAGTGATTTCAAATTAAATAAAAATAATTGCAGATTACTGTAGAATAACAAAGGATAGACAAAGTAAGACTCTACATTTTTCCAAGTGAACTAATTACTTACGGACTTCTAATAGCACAAATTCTTTCTTTATCTTTTCCCTGATTCATCAAATTCTGCAAATATAGTTGGCATGAGCAGGCTATATCCATAAAATCTCTTTTAAATTAGAGTATCTATAGTATTTTCAATAAGAAACAATTATCTTTCCCACTATGTGGGTTTTTCTGGCTATTAAATCCATGTTTCAGACTATTACCCCTGAAAATCCTCATTTGGGAACCGCTCTACAGGTTCTTCCATTGCATGTGGTGGGGGCGTAATATCTTCATCTGAATCCCATACATCCATTCCAAGGTTACTAAGAAGAATAAAAACACCTCACATAAGCTTCCTTTTTTAAAATGTACTATTGAGAAAAAACAAAACAAAACCAACAAAAAACAAAAGAAAAAACACATACAATTCCTCTGTTTAGAATGACAGAATTTTTTTTATGTTAACTTAAATTTACAGATATTTGTAACTTAGCAAATTTTAATCTTGTGCATTCATTTGAGGAAGGGCTGCAGGGAAAGCAAAGAGAATACCTAAGCTTCATAACCTTGGAATAACATCCTAAAGGATGTGAGACCAGCACTACACCTATTAAAAAATCTGACACAGAACTAACGTAATCATGCATGGACTATAAAACCATGATAACAGTAATACACATGGCATTCAATTAAACTAAAAAAAAAAAAAAATCAAATCAGCCAGGTATTATTTTAAAAACAATTTACTGCCACAAGATATCATTGACACAAATAACTTAGAAAGATGTAAAGATTAGCTGTCCTTAGGTAAATATTATGAACATGAAATTCTTACACAGCAGCGATACAAGTTCTATGAATAGAGGAGTTGAGAATAATCTTCCACTTTGGTAGTTTTTCCTATACTTATTTATTCCTAAAACTGTTGTATTTTCTTTTTTTAATATCTGGTTCTACCATGCCAATAGCAGCAGGCAGATCGTAGAGGTTATAAATAAATCTTTGAAGTGGCTCCTTTCAGCATATAATGAGAATACAGACTCCATACACTTGTCATAGTATGATAAAACCACACCAATGTTCAACAATAGTTGTCAGACTAAAAAAAAAATCTTTCGAACCATACAAATTCAAAAGATGAACAAAGGCAGTACACTGCACGTTGTGTTATTCATATCAGAAGTCTTGCAATAAATGTGTAGTTCCATACTAAAGGTTTAAGAGGGGTTAATTTTGGCTTGTAACTGGAAGTGAACTTTCCAAAATACCAGTAGACATACTGGAAAATCTTATCCACACAACTAAAGGCTTTTGTTTACCTTCTCATTGGTTGTGTTCTGAGATCTGTGAGATACACAAGACCATCCATGCGATGACCTCTAGCATCACCAAAAGCTAAAGGAAAAAAAAGATACAAGTCTAATGAAACGTGCTCAGACTGAGCCACAAAAATGTTAAAGGCAAGTTTGTGTTCAGCACGAGATGCTGAATTTGAAAGAATTCTAACTTGACACTAAATACTTCAGCAAGCTAGCATCATTGCAGCATTTTTTAGAGCAATTGAAACTAGTAGTGGTAGCAACCTATGACTGAAAACCTTTCAAAGCAAAAGGAAAAAAAAAAATTAAGCAGCTGAAACAGACTCCTACAATGCTGTCAGTTTGCTAATGCTGAAGCCTTACCTGGAATATAATCAACAGTCAGATAAAATCATCTATGGAAGCCAGCACATGAAGTAACTCTAAAGATATTAAAATAGAATTGTCCTATCTGTGAATACAATTGCAGTAATTGTGAATTACAAGCCAACATATGCCTTAGTTCACACTGTATAATTACCTTGGATTGCTGCCTCTGGATCCCAACCTTCAACATCTACAAGATATCTGAAGAAAAATATTATTAGATTATTGTCCCAAAGGGATCACAGATTAATAAAAGAACAATAGATTTTGTGATCATTGACTTCTGTTTTTATACAATCCTTACCTACATATAAGGTAGCCAGTTCTATTAATTCCATTAGTACAGTGAACGCCAATCAGTTTCTCTATCAAAAAGAAAACCAGAGTCTTTAATAGTTCAGACAGTGAAATTACTAAAAAAAATCAGTGCACGACAGAAAAAAAAGCTGTACTTTTCTAGCAAAGTAATGATAAATAATGCTTGCTATTTACAAAATGTCAAGCGTGTACAAGAACAGACAAATTCAGACTTTGTTCTCTTCCTGCTGGATCTCCAGCAGCAGTTAGCTTACTACATACTTCCAAACCTAGCAAGACTGAGATTAACTCTGCAGAACGTAGGAAAAAAGAAAGAGGAGCGATGAGAGGTAAAGTGGTTGGCCTCAGCCAGAACTGCAGTAACAGAACAAACAGAATAAAATACGGTTTTGAAAGCAAATCTAAACATGTAAAATTGAGAAACTTAACTTACACATTCTTGTAAAACTTACAAAAATGAGAAAATATGCATAATGCCTCTAGTGTCTAGAAGTATGAAATAAGCGACTAGAAGAATTCGTTTAAATGGACTAAAAATTTGAATCATTATTGGGATGAACCATAGAGATGAGGAATTTAGGTTCGTGCCTGGATAAAAGAAGCACTCTAGTGGAACTCAGTAACCTCTAAATAGATATATTTTTTCCTTCCTTTCTTTGCCCCCCTGGCCTAAGCCCCCAGGTTATACTAAGCAGCTAAAGGTGAAAAAGCAGAATAACTTACTATTATTAGGGTGTTTCAAATTAGGTGTTTCCAACAGAAATAGGAAAACACTAATATGATCATGCAAGGCACCGATAAAACTGCATCCAGACTATCCCCATACAATTCTAATTATCCATATTTCATGGAAAAAAATGAAAAAAAAATCAAATTGAAATAGAAAGGACTGCTATGATGGTCACAAAAAAAGGTCATGAGAAGGGCTCTAGGAAGCTTGTCTTATTTAGTCTGTAAAACCAAATCTGAGATACTGAACATAATAATGCGGGGATGTGGAACAGCAATACTTAAGGGCAAAGCTGGCATGAGAATAAAGGTATATTAACTGATTGAGAGTTTTAGGCTAGATTTCAGAAGAAAACCTTTAATCATCAGATGAACAAAGTTCTGGTCTTTGAAATGGGACTGTGATAAATTTTTGCATGAGATAAAAATGTAACTGCCACAGAACAGGACAGTCACGTTACCATATAAGTTTATTATAAGCTGGTATCCTAACAACTCAGACACTAAAAAACCCCAACTTCCCAAAAATTTTTTGTAAGAAGAATCCTGAGTAACCTTAGGGGTAATCGAAAACAGACGGCAAGTTACGAGTGAGTTCACATCAAAATGAAAGTTCTCCCAACTCTCAAGGTACATAAACCCTGCCAAAACTGCCTTACTTGCTGGAACCGCACGTCTTCATCCAGTAACAAATTAGGAATTGGTTCTCTCAGTTCTGAGAATCAGAAATAATTAGATTCAAATACAGACTATTCTTTGTCACACCAGACATCATTAGATCAAAACCAGAAGAAAACATAATACTTTCCAAGTAACTTCCCTAAGCTAAAAAAAAAGAGCAAAGGAAGAACCTACACACTGAATTCCTGAGCAAGGACAAAGACTTCTTCTCACACCTTTTAATTTTCCCACCACTTGAATTCAGCCTCTCATACCTGAGATTTAGGTCAGAGTTCTTTCACAAAACTGAGTAGACCATCCACAGCAAAACCAGTTACACTCTGCAGTGAAAACTGTGTGTAGTTGGGCAGTTAATATCCCTGCTTTCTCACAGAAAAAGCCAAAGTAACCACAGCAAAGAGCATGGAAAAGCTTGAAAGAATGGTTCTCCAATATTGAACAAACAGTTAAAAATTTATTTACCATTTCCTGCGTTTTCCCATAGGAATTTTCTGACCCATTTTTTGAACTGTAGGATAGTAGCATTATCAGGGACTTCAAGTCCAATGGTATAAAGCTTCTTATACTGCACACTTTTAGGTAAATCCTAGTGACATGAAGAAAAGAAAAAGGTAAAAATAATTGAAGTCTTGCATAAATGAAAAACCTTAAGCAATATCTAACATAATGCCAATGTAAAACAGTAGTTCAAAGAAACCTGAAAATGATCTTGACACAATTCTGTAGAGACACACTCTCAGAAACTACCATTTACATTTCCACCTTAAAGACTGATCTCAAAGAACAGTTTCTACAGAAAACTTACTCATCCCTACTAATAAGGCAGCACATTAGCTAAAGAGCACAGAGTTTTGTAATTTCCTTCTAACCCATTTTACAGTTATGAGCAATATTTGTCCTTTCCACCCACAACTGCACATACACTCACATTCTCACAGCTTAAAACCTTACAGCCCATGCACATTAAAAGATTAACATTCAGTTATAACATTACTATTTATTCTCTCCTCCAACAGAAGTCTGATTAATAACAATTGTTTGGACCACAATAGTAGAAAATTTCAAATTAGTAATTTAAAAGTGTACTCGTTCTTCATGGATTCTACTGAAGATCAGTAAAAAAAGACCCCAGGGATAAATGAGAATGTCTTCAGGGCACAGACTGTGAGCCTTCTGAATCTTTTCTGTGGTGTCTGGCACCAAAGTCTTGATCCATCACCCTGAGTTATCATAAGACAAATAAGTCACAAATGCTCCTAGGTGGGAGAAAGAGTTATTTCCTCTGCAATAAAGCATTTAGTTTGTATTCAAGACACAAAATAAGTCTAGATGGCTCGCTTGTCTATTCCAATTCAAGGTAAGCAAATGTATAAATACTTTAAAACAAAGGTTGCAGTAACTATTCTGTTATTATGCTTATATTACCTTAACTTCATAGTATCGTGTGGTGTATGTTAAATCAATAATTAATCCAAGTTCCACATTTAGGGCTTTCATTGCAGCAATTAAGTCTTTTGGTGTAAACTTCTGGGTTGGGGTAAGCCTCTGGTTAATTGCCTACAATGAAAATAGAAAGATTTTATTTTTAAGTTCTAATAACAAGACATTTGTAATTCAGCTGCTTAATTAGGACTAGGAAACATCAATATTCAAAAGAGATGTTTACAGTATCAGAACCATACCCGTGTATCATAAGGATAAAAAAAGGAAGCAAATAAAAAGAAAGCTAGAATTTGTTATGTATTCAGATGAACATGCAAGAAAATGTATGAGAATTTCCACTTGTACGACATTAACATTATTAAAATAAGCACTAATTTGATAGACACAAAAATCCTGCAAAACACAACATGTATATACTGATTTTTAAGTAATGAAACATCTGCAAAAATTAGAACAGCAAAATCCCCTTTCCCCTAAACATACTTTATCCTGCACAATAATACAAAATTAACAGTGTATTTCACATAAAACATTATGAGTTGTGATACAAGAGTTCATTTCTTTCAAAGGTTTTAACTTTCTCCCCACAAACACTGTGCAGACATTTTTACCCCTACTTCATCTCTTGGCAGAGTGTACTTGCATGTCATTTAGCACTGCGAATTATTAAATAAGACTAAAATATGGTGACTAAGAAAGCTGCGTGTTGGTGGGTAACAAATAAGTAACTTCATTTAACAGTGGGAAAAATGTTTACTCACCCTATTGTAGCTGTATTTTTGGAAATATGTTCTTCACTCTAGGTATGAAAATGCCTCATGTATGCAAGACTGGATTTTCTCTGAATAATGTACGTGTCTGTTGTGAGAGCCTTTTGACACAGGCTCAGCCACAACCAGTAATGACAATGGCAAAACCTGCAGCAGCCTCAACCACCTCTCAGTTCCTTTATCAACAAGAAATTCAAGCAGACTGGACTCAGAACTAGTGGAAAGGAAGGCAGCCACTGACCACATACCTCTTAGAATCACTGATGGTATAGCGTAACTAACCATTCCTCCTCTGACTGTACAGACTATAATCTAAGATGCTAGCAAACACTTATCCCAAGTCTGGAAACAGAGACAGGAAACCAAATTAAAGAATAAACAGCAGGACAGTCCTGTCAAAGCTGTTATGCCATCAGGGAGCTTGAACTAAAAAGAGTAGGTAGAAACCATATAGAAAGTATTCAGTCCTGTGTATTTCAGGTACTGGTGTGCTACTGAAAAAACAGTAGAAGTTGTTGAGGTTCAAACAAAATGAACATGAGTCAGTTATCTCACCACTACTCAGCAGTGACTTGTAGTAAAATCAGAAACAGAACTGCTAACTTGGAGGTGACAATGGTGAATCTGCAAAAGGTCTATGACAGAACATTAAAGAATTATTTTCCTTTACTACGTGAAGTCACACAAACTGAGGTGGAATACAATTACAAAAATAAGGTCTCTCTGAACATATTGCTTGATTGAATAAACAGTTAAATGTGTTATGAAAGGTCATTTTGAAAGACTGCTCAGTATTCAGTAGTTTAGGTGTTTAACAGGGCTTGAGAACGTGAGAAATTTTTATCAATTCTAAAATCCTTTTAATGGCATGGGAAAGAACTTGCTCAGTCCTACTGTACTACAATGTTACTTTTAGCATTACAGTGATGATCTGCAAGGAAGGACAGAAAATCCTTCCAAGTAAACCCATGCCTTTACTATCAGCACATCTTCTGCTAAAACAATAACCATTGAGTCTTGACATGCTGAACATGCTTTTTCAACATATTTTTGATTTTTTTCAGTTTTTCAAAAAATGCCTTTTCCCTTTGGGTAAAATCACCAATCATTGATTTCTTAATGGGCAACAGAGGGAACCTGCTGCATATTTACAGGTCTGTTCCACTAATTTAATAATACAACTTCTGACAGAGTATGACCAATCAGTTCTTCAGCATTTCCAGATCGATTTACTGACCTCCACCATCTTTGCAAAGACATCAGAGTTTAGCCAGTTACACATTTTATGTGTATTCTGCCACAAACTCCATGAGCATCAAGCACAGGGTCTCTGGCAGACTTGTCATTTCAGTATCTTGCATAGTTGAGACTGAAAAAACTGAAGGAACAGAAATGTTACTGACTTTGCTTTCTTGGGTACCAGACTTTATATCTGGCCAAGTTCAAGGAGAGCTTCACAAAACAGGGATCTGTGCCTCAGTGAGATCATTAGGATTGGATGTAAGCAACACACTAGAGTGCCTACTTGTGATATATTGCTATGAACGCTCCTGAGAATGTCTGCCCTTTTCGTGATCTCTGTCGGAGCTCCTTCCAGACCATCACAGGAGCTAAAGGGAAACAGCAAAGTTAGCAATGAAGTATTTTCCTCTGAAATCTGGAGTGACAGGGAACTGGAAATACATACACTGATCAAATCCTGCCTATTACAGTATATCTATGCAAAAAAGTGGATGCTGGATCAAGTGGAATTACCGGAGCTCATGATGCAAAAAGTCCTCTCTCAAATACCCCAATACTGAAGAAGCTAATTATAAATCTACTGAATTTTATATTCATTGCTAGATCTGTCCACTGGTAGTCTTTGGTAGAAAGACACATAGCTATTGTACTATGCACCAGGATCGTGGAGAACACGACAAATGTCAAGTATGAGATCTGTGGTGTCAAAGGAACCAAATTATCAGACTAAAGCTGTAAAAGCAGCTGCAGGAAGCAAACCCTGCAAGCATTCCACTTCAGCTGTTGTTGATAAAAGCGAACTGAATGGTGACTGAAAATGTAACTGGCATTAAGATACCTGAAGAACCAAATTTTTTGTATATGAATATTAGAGTGCAATCTGTAGACAACAGCTTAGACAGCATATTTAATCTTAACTGCTAGGGTTATGTCTAATCACTGAACTTTAAAAGAGTGTAGAAACTTTTATTTCCTGTCTATCTGAAGCAAGGACTGTAAGAATTAATTTATACGTTTGCCCTAATTTGCCCAAATTAGTTGTATGCCTCAATTTACCAAAGAACTGAAGAGTCTAAAAAAGAGACTCCACATTTTATATTGTTACAAAGAAGTAAAAGATGTGACTTAGCATATTTAACAGATTAAGACAGCATTCCATGCTAGTAAGAAGCTAAAGCAAGTACTAGCACATTAATACATCTATGAAGTCTTCTTTTTTTAAAATACACTGCATTCCTCCAAATCACTGAAGCTTTTTTATTTATTACATTTGTAATGTGAATCTATAATTTTAGAAGTCCTGCAGTGGCTGTTATCATTTAGTGAGTGTTTGATTCCTGTAATATTATATTTTGGCTTACATTGCCCTAGATTGTTATTCAAATAATAATCCCTTCCATATGATTTTCTTACAACAGTCATGAAAAGATGTTAAAGGAGATTGTGGATTTAGGCCACTTAATAGTGACCAAATGAATCATGCTGAACGATTAGAGACTTTATGATTTTTAAAAGATAAATAAAAGGAGTAACACCAAATCAAAATTTTAAAAGAAAGAGGAAAAATGTAGAATATGATGTAAAAAAGCCACTAGCAGATGACTGGAAGGGCTAAATCTGAATAAATTATTTTTCATAACACTTTCTTGAAGTTTATATGAATATTCATTCTATTTTTCATTACTTCTGCACTGTATCTAATAGAGCTAATCTGTAGTTACTTTTTATACATACGCCTTTTAAAGGTACTTTGAATGCAATAAATCTTGTTCCTGGTATAGGCTGTCCAACTGGTGTCAAACTCCGCCATCTGTAATGAAACAAATATTTATTTTTAAATAATTTCAAATGACACGATTTAACAGAAGACACCTGCAGCTTCATGTAAAACTTTGTCTTTCTTTTAAAAAGATACTTGCTCTTAGGATTAAAACTTCGGTAAAACAAAGCACATAAAAATTAGGCTCCTTTAAAATTATAAGAGCAGTTATTTCAAACTATATGAAGTAGCTTACAAATATCAGGCAATCTGGTGCCATACTTCACAGAGTTTGAATACAACAGTTATTTCAAACTCTTCCAATCAGAAAGATATGATAGTTATCTTTTTCTCTATGATAGGCCATTCAGCTACCAGAATATTATAAAGATTTAGGTTACCAAACAGCAAGATCCAAAGGTTCCTAAAATTCCTTGACCACATAAGCAAGCAATCATAACTGATGTGCACAAGTTTGAAAAAATGACCAATTAAATCCTGATATGTAAGTAAAATATTAAAAAAAAATAAATCTTCCATTAGTAGCCTGGCTGTTTCACCAAGAAACTAAGATAGTTCTAGAATATGTATAAAATTATGTTATAATATATTTGAATAAAATTAATAGATTAGCATAATTTTGGGATAAGGTAAACACAGAGTTGCCTAGAATATACTGGAAGAATATCAACAGAATATTGCCACAGCACTGATAAGGGCAGAAGCTTATTTAGCACACTACCCAGCTTAAATAAAGTTCAAGTTTAAAGTCAGGAGCCATAATAAAACAAATCTTTATTACCATAAAGCATCTAATCTCTATTACCATAGAGCACTACCACAAAGAAAATAGTTCTTAGAGACAATGTGCATGATTGCTCTTATCATACAGTAGAATTACATCCCCAAATCTGCACCTATTCCATGAGGTTGTTTCAATGTATCACCAGGACATTTGAAAACAGTCTTTTTCCTTTCTTCAACTTCTAAAAAATTCTTCCCTCAAAATCGTAGGAGAGCATTTACACACAAGTAGCACCAATATAAAGTATAGCAGATGGGTAAGGTTCAACAGCTAAAAAACTATTATTATATTATAGTTGGTGGAAATTTTTCGACTTGGCTGAATCAAAAAAAGTTGTCATATGAGTATATAAATAATTTATTTGACAATGAAATCCAAAGTTTACTTTTAATAAAAATACAAAGCTTCTAGATTTTGCAAATGTGTTTAATTTGTAATGTGCTTCTTTTTCAAAGAAACATTCTTAACTGCACTTTCTCTTGGTACTTTGAAAAATATTCCATCACACCAAAACTTAGCAAAAATCCCCTACTAATATGAAGGTCTGTTACAACACCCAAAATACTAGTAATTCTAAAACTACACACAACTGGCATTCACAAAACCTACATTGTACTGAAAAAACTCTTGATGTATCACATCTCAGAGATTTCAGGATTTTCAGAAAGTATAAAAAACTTTATCTGAAGAGGAAAACAAGTTAGTGAGCAGATCAACTTTACCTTCAGAGAGATAACTTACTAAATGTATGACTTTTATTTCTTCTCCTCATGTGAGAACAGATTATCACTATGACCTCAGAGGATGCAGCTGGATGAATTAAAATCTACACGGCCTTTTTGTGTTTTCAGCTTGTACTTCAACTATTAAAATACAAAACATTTTCCTAAGATTCTTTAACACCGGTGCTCGTTAACTTAGAGTTTTCTGAATTAATGTTTAAATTAATCTCTCCCTTTAAATGGAATATCCAACAGCTTTTAGATTCCTTTCTGATTTCCATAAAACCACATCATTTATGAAATAAACTGAATGCTATACAGAATATTAAATACTGTGTATTTTGCTTTGTTCACAATTTCCATATTGGACCATAACAAAACTACATGTTGGCTGGATAAACTCTGAAATATCCATAATTACACTTGCCATAGTATATAAATAATGTTACCATTCATAGATGCTTGGAAGTAGCAAAGGAAACACTTACAGCATGGCGACTGTAAGCATAATTGATACTAAAAAAATAATGTAACAATATACTACATCAATGTCTTTAGCACTAACTTATCTTTTTTGTCTTCATCATGAGCTAAAGAACAGATTGAGGCTCACAATATAGACATACAGATGCTTAGTTTAATGGATAACAAATGGAATAACAAGAGAAATAACAACTCATCCTTAGGAAGGCTGTTGCAAACAGCTGTCACATAGAAGACAGACACAAGGTGAGAAGGTATAAGGGCTAGCTAGAGATTAAATTACTGACAGGTGTTTGCAGTAAAACCTTTTACTAAATTCCAAATTATTGCAGGAACTCTGTATCTCATAATTGCAATGCAGGAACAACAACAGTCTTCTACTTCATCTGTTCCCTTAGCTTCAGATAGTTACAGGGAAAAAAAAGAACACATTCTTAATCACCATAGTTTGAAAAGCAGTGCTCAAAAAGTTACACATCATGTGTGACAAAGGAAAAGTGTCTAACTTGATAAGTCTTCCCAAGTGAATTTTCAGGCTTGTAAACTTTGGAGTCTGGCAGCTGCAGAATAGTTGTAAAATATGCAAACAAATATCTGAGACTATGTTCCGTTTATCCTAGTTTAAATAGATAAATTGTATATGAAGCAATTAACATAATAAACAGTGTAAATGGACAGAAAATATTACCAAAGATAACAAAACCCACAACATAATGAAATACCTTAGTTGCAAGAAGTGCTCAGTTAAAAAAAAAAGAGGAAACAAAACATACAAAAAGACTGTGAAATCTGCCCTGTGCATAGTTTAATTTTATCTCATTCACTTCCTCTTAGAAAGGCACTAAATGCATGAACCATATTTAGATGTACATTTAATATGAACTAGTGTTAAAATTCATGATGGAGTCAAGTTTTAACACCAGCTCCTGTGTCTTGCTCATTTTAATAACTCTGGAAATTACATGTCGTGATTTAAAACATGAAAATACTCTTCCTGCTTTTGCTCTTAAACTTCCAAATAGAATTAGAAAATGGGTTGTACCTAGAGATATGGAAACAAGTGCTGCAAATGCCATCATAGAAATAAAACAAGAATACAGTATTTTTTCTTCAACCTAATTCAATTACTCTTTGATGTTGCCTCTACCAATAAAATGTAGAAAATGCTTTACAAAATTAGGATTTAATCTGATAGCAAGCCATATTCACATATACATGTTTAGAAACATTGTGAAGGAAAGTAGAAGTAAAAAAAAAACCAACTACAAAAGACCAATTACCTTAGGTAGTAAGAACATTTAAAAGATGCCATCAATTACAAAATTCAGATTTTTTTAACCTGCTTTCTCTTGGAAAACCACTGTGATTATCATAAATATGAGGAATGATAAGCCAGTAAGAAATTATTTTTTAAAAGCTTAAAAATCTTATTTTTTTAACTAGCAATATAACAAAGACTTCGTAAAAATTCTGAACTTTTTTCAGATTAAGGGATTGACAGAACAATGCGCCAGGATTACGTAGTTTGTTGTCAGACCTTAATAAACTTGGGGTTTTATTCTCCTGTTTTTAAAGCCATCTAAATCCACCCAGAAAAAAATCTGCAAAATCAGCAACAAACCCAAAAGCTGCTGGCAGTGCTATGGTAGAAAATGAGCAGAAGTGACTCCTCATCAGAAAATACAAAAGGTATGTGTTCCACATTATCTTTAAAATTATATTTTAAACAAAAATTCCAGCATACTGCTGCATAGCTAAAAATTATTTCAAATTAAACCCAGCAGATTGAAATTAAGTACTTAAGAGAGATAGCACTTAAAAAATAGTGACATTGCACACATGATACATTTTCAGTTACAGCTTCATCCTTCTAAGTTTTTAAACAGGTAAACAATCCATGGACTACACACAGATTAAGACCTGAAAATCAACAAAACATAGACATTAACAAATTATTTAACTATTTAGCTTTTGCACTTCCCACTTTCCTATCACGTTTTGTCTTCATCGCTCCCCAACTACCATGAATTATTTTAAAACACAGGCAGAATTTTGCTTGCTGTTTTAAACAACAGAATCACTCCTTGGTTGAGAAAACGTGTTAAAATCAAACTAAAAATATTGTTCTCCTTTTCCTCTGAAATGTCTGTGATGCTTGAATGGCTTCCAGTTAAATAAACAAGTAGAATTATTATTGATACTACAGCTAATCTGTTAGAGGTTTTTAAGCCTGTTTTACATGAAAATATATTACACTGCTTATCTCTTTTTATTTAAATGAAAAGCAATCCTGTTTTATTGTCTTTTACTTTAATCTTAAAAATTAAGAATTATTCAGTAATACAACAGAAAAGAAACTAGCTTCATGCATCCCAGTAAAAGTTTATGAGCTATGTGATCTAGATTAACCTATGAATCTAGCAGCAAAATCTTTTGCAACAGCAACAACCAGTGAAATCGCTGCTGTTCAAGGATAAAAGAAAAAAACAAACAGCAATAAACTTAGAAAAACACTTTTAAAAACCAAGCAGCTTCAAGACCAATCAAACCAGGATCATCAACAGGGCCTGCGTAGCAGCATCCAGCTTCACATGGGCTAACAGAAGTCATTATAGAAATGCCCAGAATAAAGAGAGGCTTACACAAATTTGAGTAAGGCAAATGTAGCATTCATCCTGAAACCTCTTTAGTTAAGCTCAAAGGTATGTTGAAAACCAAGATAACAATCCAGGCAAAGAACATTCAGTCCACCCTCTCCTCTCACTGCTGGAGCAAAGATGGTGCAAACAGCATCAGATCAAATGTTCTGGGCTAGGACTGAGAGACAGGGACACAGAAACAAGACTGGGACAAGAACAACTAGGTACAAGACTGGTAGTGCAGATCCACTGGTAACACTGACAATTAATACCACTTTAATGTTACCTAAGGTGCCAAGTACAGTCAAAGAGCTGATATCTAGCAAGGTTGTGCAGTGTTATAGCACAACCCTTACATAAAGGCAACTTCAAAGACACTGCAGACACAGTGTTGTAAAAGGTGATAGTATTAGCTGACCAGTTAAAAATAATCACCATTTCTTGTTTAGTTGCACTATGCCTAGCTACTTAGAATTTAACTGAAACCTCAAATTTATTGTATTGCTTTAACTAGCATGGTGGAATTTGGATTAAAAGTATTACAAACTGTATAAAGAATTGACGCAGTAACAGAAAGACTGTATTTTACAATGTCTATATGTAGTGTGACTTTCTTTTGTTTATCTACTACAGTGTTTCTCTTGCACTATCATTAAAAACAAGAGTTACTGTTAGATTTATTGCTGTTACAATACTGGTATGATTCAAGTGGTACTTCCATAGTACGCTAGCATCTAGACTGGTCCATTTGCTCTAGTGTACCACAATCTCATTTCTACCAACAATGATTTCTGGGGCCAGTAAATTGCATGTGCAGGATCACCTAGCTTAAAACTAGTTTTCCTTAACTCCTCTTCCAGGGTTCACTGCATGAGATTGGGAGACTGACAATTCCTTAAACTCCTTTACTGCCAAAACCCCAATACTGTTGATGTCTAGCCTGATTTGTTAATAGTACAGAAAAGTGACTATCTGGAGAAGCTGAAAGCACTTCAGTATCATGAGCTTTGTGACATGGTAACACTAACTTTATAACCAGTTCCTCCACAGTAGATGTTTCTCTCCCCGAATGATAAATAGGTATTAATTTCCAATCATAGAAGCCAAAAGTACAGTCCACTGCTTCTTCTGTACTTAAGAGAAGAAATGCACGCAGCCTGAAAGCTGCTCCAGTTCAAATGCCAGGGGCAAAAAAGAAGTGAGAAATGAGCACCCAATTCTAAAAGTTTTAGCAGTAGTTTCCAAGTATGGAGAAAACAAGGAAGACGGTTATTCTTTCATGCTTTCTGCATCACTGTTTGCAAACCTAACCCACTTTAGCTCAATATTGTCCAACTTTTAACAGAAATTTCACAGAAAGTTTCAGAGAAAAACACGCTTAAATAGCTTTTCTAAATTTTAATCCCCAAGTTTGTCAGCTATGAAAAACACTTAAAAGTTTCTCGAAGTTATTTTTAAGTGTTTGTTCATTACTTTTTGGAAAAGCGTATTTTGCAGGAAATGCTTTTTGTATTTTATTGCTCTTCCCAAGAATGTTCTTAATTAACTTATTTCTTCCCCTGAAACCAGGAAAATGTCAACCCTTCCTCAAATAACATGTAAACTACAAGTTATTGCCACATTACAGGGTGCCTTTATATCTCAGCACACCCTCCTATCCAAGAAGTTTGTATGTTGTAACACATGAGCTGAACTTCCAAACTTGCACTTCCTTTTTTTTTTTTCAGTACAGCTGGAGAATAGAACTGTGTCTGCTTTAAATGAGATCATTCTGTGGTCCTCATATGCACTCCCAATCAAGGAATCAGAAAGCCTGTATAGTGCATTTGGGGGTCTTTATTTTTGCTGATAGAACATTTTTGTTGTCCTCTTGCTAAAAACAAAAATGCAGGATGTTTCTGGACCCAAATCCATGAAAATAGTCCTTGATAACATGCACGCAAATACCTCCTCCCATCTTATTAGCTCTTCCTCCTCTCCTGGTTGCAAACATCTGAGTAGTCGGAAGGATGGACTATTTTCGCATTTCCCCAGTACGTATACACCTGGGGTGAAGGAGATTAGGAAGAAGGGACTGTGTTTGACTGATGAAGTTCTCACAGACAGGCTGGAGCATTATACTCACCCGGGGGATGAAGGGCTGTGTTGTTCCTGTCTTGGAGAAGATACCTACCTTACCTGGCTGCAGGTGGTGAAGATGCTTGTGGCAAGAAAGCACCTGGGGCAGTCAGCACCCCTTCTCTGTAGGCAGGATTATGCCTGCTCCTGCTTCATGCTTAGTGTGAGGGATACTTACCCATCAGGGATAGTATTCTTCTTTACCATGCTGAAAGCAGGAGCAGGCAGAGCAGGAGACAGCGGTGGAAGTGGGCACTGCAGCAAAGGAGAGAGAACTGCGCAGTTAACACGGTGCTAACCTCTTTCTCCATCAGTGGGCCTCCTCACAGGGCTGACTCTCAAGTATTATAAAATAAACCAGTCAGCTGGGGCTTGAAGCCATCCTGAACAAGTCCTGCAGCTTGCAAGCTAGCATACTTTCTCCACGGATACAGTAAAACAAGTTGGAAAAAGAAAACACCTCACTTCTCCTCTCCAGGAGACCAAGAGAAACAGAGAGGAGAGGCAGTAGGTTTCTCTAACTCTAGAGGCAGCACTGCAGGGATGAAGATGCTCTGGCAGCCCCTTCTGTCCCTCTCCTGTGGCTCGGGGCAGTTGCTCTGCCCTTGTGCTCCCACAGCTACAACTCTTGCCTCAACGAGAAAAAATTCCAGGCAGCTGCAAGAGACGAGGCCGGCACTTCAGCAAGGGAAGGACCATCCCCTGCCCCACTTTAACACTGGCGGGTCTGATCCCGGGCACTGCCAGCGCCCGCCGACCTCAGCCGGGCCAGGGCAGGGAGGAGAGGCGAGCGGGGGCTCTCCCCCGCCGCGCAGGGCCCATGGCGGCCGCCGCACAGAAGACTCCTGAGACCGGAATGCGGCTCCCTCCTCAACCCGCTTGGCTCCGCGAACGCAGGCAGCCCCGGGCAGGACCGCCTCCGAGGCCTGTCGGGGCGCTCTCGTAGCGGGAGGTGACTGAGCTCCGGGGAGCGAAAAGGAGAGCGGGTCGGGGCCTGACTGCCGGGGGCCGGGCAGTCGGGGTGGGTGTGGGTGGCAGCAGGGGTCGGTAACAGGGAAGGGCCCGTGGGGCGGGGAGGAGCGGGGCTGCGGGCGGCCCGTACCCTGACAGGATTTCCCTTGCAGAGGAAGGTTGCTGCGAGACAGCGCGTTCCCGAAACGGTCTCGACCGCGCCTGCGCGGCAGCCAGCCGGCTGCCCGGGAGGGAGGAGTGCGCGTGCGCGGCGGCTGCCGGTCGATGAGCGGATGCACCGCTGCAGAGCGTGCGATGAGCTGCCGGCCAATAGGACGCGAGCTGCTCCTGCGCGTGCGCAGCGAGCCTGTGGGTGAAGGGGGGCACGCGCTGAGGCGCATGCGTGCTCGGTGGGGTGAGGGACTGGGGCGCACGCGCAGTGGCCGGTGGCGGGAAGTGCGTTCGGGGGCTGTTTCGGGCGGAGTGGGGGTGGCGTGTCGGTGGACGGGCTGCTGGGGCGCGGCTGCTGCGGCAACCGGTGAGGGGTCCCGCGGATGGAAAAGGGCGAGTGCGCTTTTTCTCGGTGCAAGGTTTCGTGTCAGGTGAAGCCCTGGAGTGCTGAGACGTTGGGAGCTCAGCGGTGCTGTGGCGGTTTGGAGGAGCCTGTGAGGGGGAGCGCACGGAGCGGGCGGGTCGGGAAGGATAGTTTGGCCTCGTCTTACATTGAGGGATGTGCTGTGTTCCTGTCCCCACCTTTTCTCTTGGAAGAGAAGCATTTGTTTCTTAGAGGTAACTATGATTTGTATGCTTACCACAACACAATTGTGGAGAAGTTAAATGTTGTGAAAGCTAATCAATGGAAGTACAAGAGGTTTTTGTAAGTTTTTGTTTCTGAGTATAAAATGTATTTATCATCTGAGAATAGTAAAATGCAGATTTTATATTGGGTTTTTTTCAGGTTTGTAAGTGTTGTGAAACTACTCATATTTTAGCCATCAAATGTAACATAACCATGTTTCATAGTATTTTCAAGAGTTCACGCAAGGATAGTGCTGTGTTGTCTTTTTCGCTTCCAGAAATGGACAAAAAAGATTCCTGTGCCTTCAAGAAAGGCAACATAAAACCTGTAGTCCTAAACTATTTTAATCTGAGGGAAAGCAAAAAACCACAATGTAATTTACAACTACTTAGGGGAATCCTGTGGAATCATATGGTGCTCTTTTTAAGAGAGGGCCATAAATTATTAGAGTTCTCATAACACTTCATCTTTGAAGAATAGTTGAACTTGACTATTGTACACTTAAGTATCAAGTATTCCTCTTGAAACCTAATATTTAAAATTATAACTTATCTCAGTTGTTTAGTGTCCTCTTTGTTTTGCCAGAAAACATATGCTCATCAGTAAGGTACTTCTAAGCAAAGTGCGATGTAGTGAATGCAATCACTTCATTGCCTAATAACTTACAAAGCCAACATCAGAGGAAAAAGTTTTAGAACCTATAGCACAATTTAAGAAAATGATCTTCATAGACCTAGAGTAAGAGGGCTGATATATTTAGTCTGGTATGTATCTTTTAACAAACCAGTTTTCTGGTTTCTGTGTCTTCTGATTATTTTGCATAGGATACTTCCAGAGTTTGTTGCATCAAGTTAGAGAGAGTACAGTAGGCAAACAGGTAGTTAGCAGTCATTCAGCCAGGTAGTGCAAACAGGGGAAAGAGAAGAGAGTAACTAGAACTCTTCAGCTCCACAGTTTAAACAGGATGTCACGGCAGTGACTGATATCAGAGACTTCTGAGCTATTACCTTGTGTGTTATAATAACACTGATAATAAATTGTTATAGTCTTTTACTAGTGATGTCTATTCTATAAACAGCAAACATATAGTCCATCTCAACAATGCTACTTTTAAATAGCCGGAAAGAATAAAGAATCTTGAGGGGGGGAAAAAAAAGTAAAAAAACAAAAACCAACAAACCAAACCAAAACCAAACAGTGCTTTGTTAATGTTGCATTTTAATATAGTATAATCAAATGTCACTATTGAAAGGCAAAAATACTTCATCTTTGTAATTAAGATGCTGTGATTCATGGATGTAGTTTTGGAATACCTTATGTGTCAGTATGAATGGCAACATTTGCATAAACAGTACAAATAACCAGTGATACTCTTTTCTACTAGTTATGCAGTTTTAACGCATCTGGAAAAAAAATCTATTAGTGGTCTTATAGTTTAAAATTAACTTTAATTTACTAAAACATTAATAACATTGCTATTTTCTCGACAGAGGGTATTTGTTACTGTTAGCAGAACTATCCTCTAAGGAACCGAAGTTTTAAAAAATTATATTTTGTAAGAAAGTACTTTTGGACCCTTTTAAAATAACTTTTTCTTCAAAGGGAAGGTCATTGGCTTCTTGTTCTGAACAAGCTTTGTTTAATTGTTAATATTAAATTTTCTGTTTCTTTTGAATTTGAGTCATGTTTGGATTATAGTAATTTTTTTTGTTTGGAAATTTGTAAGTTTCCATTATTTTTGACAATGGGAACATTTTTATTCTAATCTTTGAACAGCTTTGATTACTGTCTGAACCAGATAAATGGTTGCTATAAATTCTACTGTGTTGAATTATTTTTAGGTTTGTTTCATAGATGCCTGCAGTGAGTGGGGTGGAAAAGCATGTTATTTTTCAGCATGAGCCCTTTGTATCTCAGGCTGCTCAACTGAATTGATTTATGTCTATATTAAAGGTTACAATGCAAGCAAGCATCCCTGCTCTATTTGCACCTTTTTGGAGATGGAGAATCCCCTTCCTTCTCTCAGTTTATGCCCATATTTAATTACTAACATATTTTATTTATAGTTTGTATTCAGTTTCTTGACTTTTTTTTCTCTGCAAAAGTAGTCATTGTGGACATGTTAAGTTCTTCTTTCAGTGTGCCTATCAAGACTGAAATGTGATTCAAATACTATGTAATATATTACAGTTCTCAAATCCCTCTGTAAGAAACTTTTCCAGGCTTCTAATATTTATTTTACAGCTTTTTCTGTATTGTTTCTTGTTTTCCTCTGTCTTGTTTTAAAATATGGACCCCTAAGTTGTGTTAGTGTTGGCTAAGTCAGTGCTATATAGATGTGCAATTCTTCTGTACTCTTTACTTAGTGTTTCTACAATGAAATATTATACCTGCTCTTTTTGCTTACATTTACATGACATTTTATCTGCAGTTTGATTTTTTTTTTTTGTCTAACTTCTATTGAATTTTTTTACTGTGACTGCTTTTTCAGGATACCTCTTTTAAGTGTGATGTATATTCTTTACATAGTGCAGTTTTGTTACTAGAAAGTATCTTGTATGAGGCTTGAAGAATATGCATTGCCTTAGTTCTGTCAGAATTTACTGTTCTTTCACCAATTTTGTGCTGTCATCTGTACAGTCATCTTTGAGATTTTATACTCTATATGATTAAGAAAAAGTAAAAGGTGCTGGTCTGTGCTGTAAGCCGTTCCATTTGTAGGTCACAAGGGGCTCTGTAGGTTCAAGTCAAGTTCTCATTATCACTCAATTCTGTTTAAACACAGCTTTCTGGTAGTAGCACTAAATGTGCCTTGAAATCATGGCACATTCCCAAAGGTTGTGCTTTTCTTCACTGTCACTTGAGTGTAGTGTCAGATATAATAGCAGTATTAGAGTATCTCTTTCACAGCTGGAGCCAATGCCAATTTTTTTTCCAACTAGATGTTTCAAAATAGACCATCTCTTTAGTCAAGGATGTGCAAGTAATGCAGATTTTAAAAACAGCTAATCATCTTTCTTGATTAAGCCAATTTATTTTTTTGTGTGTGTCCTTGAGATTTCGTTAGATGGTGGTATTTGGTTTGCTTAATTATTGCTATGTATTCCTGCACACTCTGAGTTGTCATTAATGCGTGACAACCAGAATGGTTGTCAGTACTAGAAGCATGTTCTGAAAATCCAAACCATGATTTACAGTAAAACAACTATTGTAATCTTGGTCCTCATAATTTGTTTATTAATAAGTTTGTACAGCTACTTGATAATGAGTCATTTAACATGGATCATGGAACAATAAATACTTCAAGCAAATACTTCAAGTTTGTTGTTCTTTGCTGTATCATATTTCCTCAGACTTTCTTCCCTCTTGTCCTAGACTAAGTGCTTTCATACAGCAGTTTTGAGATGCCTAATTTTTGAAACTTGAAAATATGCTTTCCATATACTGTTTTTGATGCTTTTCATATTGGATTATTCCTATTGTTTTTCAATACAAACTGATAATTCATACCTGTTCATTTTGCATATTTCTTTTCGTGTAACTTTGGATTTTTGATCTCCTACATAGTTATTAAACATCAGATGGACACTTGGATTTTTTTAATTGAATAATTCTTTGAAGTTATGGAGTCTTTATTCTTTTCAATCAAAGAAGAGTCTTTGAGATGTAAATGAAGAATGAAAGTACAAAATGCTGGCATAGATTTGTAATAGCTCTTGTTTTGTTTTTGAATGTAAGTAGTGTGGATTTGGATCAGTGTAGCTGATGATAGCAGAGTCCCATTAGAAAAACTTGCATACAGTGATTTGGCTTGGATTTTTTCAAATAAATATTTGTGCATTATTCAGGGATGTTTGTGTGCAGTTTGATTACATAGTTAGATTGAAGGAAGATCAAGTACTCATAGTTGAGCCATGCCGTACACGAAATATCTTGAAAAGGTAACTTTGGCATGTGGAAAAAATTTAAAACAGTCCTCTGAACAACAGCTGTGTTCTCTTTTTAGTGGTACAGTGTGATACTACCCAATATTCCTGATTAAATTAATATTAAATACTGGTTTGAATGTGATAGGTTCTTCAAAGCATTTTACTGGTTATTAATCTCTCTTCCTGTTTTGTGAACCAAGAAGCCTCCACTTTAGTCTGATTTTTTTTTTTTTAACGAATATTTTAGTAAATTAGAAACAATGCCGATTAAGAAAAAAAGTGGGGGTTTTTTTGTTGTATAAAGTGCTAGTCTCAATTTGGAAACACCCTAACCCACCCTTCCACCCTCCTTCCCCCTTTGCAGTCTGCTCTGAAACACAGATTAGAGCTGTAACCACTGGGGGGAGCAAATTGCATGATTTGGACTCTTCACTGAAAATGTCTCCAGTTGTCAAGAACCGTAGGCTAGGAACTAACTCTTGGCTAATTCACTCTCCTGTTTTTTGCATCAGAAAATAATCCATTTGGAAATTAACAATTAATGTTAAATGTAAAGTATAAGAAACATTGAGCATTTTAGTTTATCAATATTTATGTTGACTAATGCAAATGTGACAGCTCTTGATCAAAGAGTGAACATGTAGGAAAAAATTATATGTGATTTACATTTTATTTAAAACATTGAAAGCTTTTCCTTGATCTGTTTATCATATTCTACTGAAGACATTGAGTATGTTGGTAGATGACAAATAAAATAACCTGCAGGAAGGTAGTACAATAAACATTTACATATTTCCTGCTATTGTGCAGCAAAACTTAACCAGTCAGCTAGAAGGCCATTGATTTTTACATGCTTACATTGAATAGTCCCATTGAAGTCGGTGGCAATTCCCATGGTTTACGGTAGGTGTTCCTGACTTTAATTTCCTCACATTCACTCATCAGCAGCAATACTAGGTCCAGGCAGTGTATGAGGCCTTATTGCTGGGGAGTGGTGTCTCCAAACCTCCATAAAGACTTCTACGCCCTTAAATAAGAAACCTGTGTTGCTGTCTTTGCGTCCATGCCTCCTCAGCCTCCACTTTGCACCTACCTGAGCAGTCTCAGTGCAGTGGCTGGGAAACAGAGGGTGGACACAAGGTCTATGGCCATGTACAGAAAGAGGCTGTCAGGAAGCATGATGGATGTGACGCTCTTAGTGCTGTGAGGAGCAGGAAGTTGGACTCGATCCTTATTGGTCCTTTCCAACTGAAGACGATCTATGATTCTATGAACAGAAGTGGCCCATGTGGAGATACTTTGGATTAAGTTTGTATCTTCATTCAAGCAGGATTATGAGCTGCTCAGGCATGCCACTTTGAAGTGTATGTCACACATATAACTGTTGCAGACAGACTAAAAATGTTTTATTTCTGTACCCTGTTTCCAGTAGTCATGAGTATGTGCGTACAAAGGCCAGTAGCACTTGTTTGGAGAGAATACAAAACCAAATACTGCTATAAGGATGCATTGATTTGGTATACATTATGATTATTTAAATAAAAAAACCTAATAATTTGGTGTTTCTAAGTGTACTTTTGTGTTTCAAGGATTCTTGAGATATAACATTGACCAGAAGGAACTGGAAAAAACTTCAGGTGGGGCTGGGGGATGGATGTATTTACATAGACTGCAGATATGTTCAGTGTCAAAGCACAAAACAAAACACTGGTTTAAATTAAAAAAAAAAATGAGATACATCTGTTTTCTCATCTCAATTCACCTAGCATCTATTCTGAGAATATAATAGGTTGGAGGATGGGTATATTTCTGCTTCTTTAGTCTTGCTTCTGTATGAAATTATTTGCAAAGTGTAGTCTCAACATCTGTGGTTGTTAACACTAGCTTGTATAAAATGTATTTAAGTCAATCTTGAATTTCAAAACTGTTTGAGATATTTGATTTATATTGACCTTACTAATCAATAGGCTGTGGTTGTTAGACATTTGAAAGTTGTAAATTGTCAGATTTAAATTATAAATTCACATCTATGGAATCTAAACTGCAAAGGTGTTTCGGTGATATCAATCCTGCTTTCTTTTAAGTGAACAGTTCTTTTAGATGCATGAAAATCACATCTTAATTTACCCATTTAAATGGTATCTCCTTTTTTAGATTATAGCATGTTATAATAAAGGAAGGGCAAGATAAATTTTTGGCTACTGCTTGAAATGAACTGAGCATCCCTGCAGTTGTCTGTTTCTCCCCCAGATGGAGTATTTTGTAAGTAGTAATACTGCAATAGAGAATATTTGATGTCGTGTTGGACAGGGTGGTTTTTAAGTTATTGAACAGAGGAACACTCCCTGTTTTCTAAAGGAAAGTTTAAGTTTTACATGGTTAGACTTCATAAGCCAAAACTTGGCTGAGGTAACTGTTCTAATACTTTCTGATATTGCATTGAATTTTGTGTGAATGTGATGAGGAGTTGCTCCTGATAGTTATTTATCAAACAAGGTCTTTCGAACAGAAGTCTCAGCTGGAGGAATAGAGAATATCTTCTACTGTATTGAGTTCTATGCCGTCATACTTAGGCTTTTCTCTTTTGTCAGTTTAAAACTGATGCATTTGTACTACTGTCTAGCCCCTACTGTGACTGCATTTAACTATCACTTCTAGATCTTTTATTAACAAATGTGTGACAGATGTGCTCAGTTGTCTTACAGCTGTCTTAAATTGAAATCATTTTTCAGTGAGAATGTTCTAACAAAACCTGACCCAATATATAGTAAACCTTAAGAAAAAGTTAAAACTACAATTAAAAAGAAAGGTTTTACTTGGATTATGTAATGTACTTTAGGTTAGTTTGAGTTCTGTAGAATATTCTCATCAGTTACTTCACAGGATTTTTATTCCAGGTTAAAGCAGATTGATATGAAAATAGGAAAGAATATCCATGAATATGTTCACAGAAATTACTTGTGAGCTTTAAATCTTGTTAGGCCACAGTTTCAGAGCAATTTGATGAAAAGGTGTAATGACATATTTGCTTATGATAATAAAGTGTTAGACTTAATGACCTGGGGATCTCCTCCAGCACAATGTTGTTATGAAAGCTTCCATCTATGATAAGTAGTTTCAAGATTTTTATAACAAATTTCAGTCAAAGTCATTTCCCTTGCCCCACAGAGTTCTGTAGTAGTCTTTGGTTGTTTAGGGTCTGCTTTTCCACTTAGGAATTCTTACAAAAATGTGTAGGGATTGTGGAGATTGCTACTTTTTTTTCCCATAAAGTTTTTAAGAAAATTTAAAGTGAAATAACATGCTTCGTAGTAGAAGTGCTCAAGTCCATGACTGTATCATTTCTGTAGTAAGTTTTGTTATAGCTATAGTAAGAGATAGCTTAAAAGAAGCAGATAAAGTCTGGCTTGGTTTCTGAACAGCACTCTCTTTATCCTGAAAAGAGACACCAAGAGATATGTCTTTTTACTACCAAAAAACCTTCTCTCTGAACTCTGATCTCACAGGCTGTCAATAGTGACCTACCTGTTGTTTTTATGTAGTTGTGAATTACATGTTTTCTGGAGGCTTTCAGGAGTTGAATTTTTCCTGATGACTATTAACTCGAAATTCAATAAAGCATCCTCTTTCAGGAAAATATGTAAGCAAATGTTTATCAGCCATTCAGATGCTAAAATGCAGGTGAGGTGCTACGCCTGTGATGTAGTGGAGTATAAATTTTGTTTGAAAGCCATGTAGTTGCTATGGTCAATTAAAATTAAGCCTCGTTTTATTTGAGGGGGGAGAAGGTGACCTTTCAAATATACTTTAAAAATATATATACACGCACAATTTTATTGAATGGCTTTTTCTCTTATGTCAACAAATTTTGGCTTAAATCTACCTTTCTTTCTAGATGAAAAAGAGAAACTACATCCTTTGATGTCAGGAAAACTCATGCATGCTTTGTCATGGGCAGCTGGTGAAGGAAGTGCTTTCCTGTCATACCGGTTTCTCAGCTGATAAATTCTGCTTGGTGCAGGTGGTAATGGACTGTATATTTTTAAGGCTGGCCAGGATTCTGATGTGTTAGGATTTCATGTTCAGAACTGTGGGAAATGTTTGTATGATAGCTTAGGGTTTTTAGTGCGTCCTAGTTAAATATCCTCAAAGTGAAGCTTAGTGGAAAAGCTTTAAAACGTGGTCGAAAACTGACATTTTTATTAGATACTGCATCTAGCATGATGATTTTTGTAGACTGGAAGACTTGTCACTCATTCTTTATGGATGGGACTGTATATCCTATGAAACATTGTGAGCCCTCAAACTGAGCTGCCACAATTTATAATGAAAGATGAAGTTCTGAGGCAGACAGTCAGCAAAGACAATGGCACTCACCAGAGTATGGACACTATTCCATTTAAATGTTTATTGTTTTGGAAAAATTCTGGGTTCTCTAAAGTGTTCAGCTTTTCAGCTACAAGTACAAATTTCCCAAGAAACTTGACATTCTATGAAATACTTTTACTGTTGAAACTCTGGGTTAACTTTCTTCGACAAGCAAACTGATAGGAACTTTTCCTTCATTAAAAAGTCTTATAGCTCCTCTTTCACCTAGTCATTTGAAGAATTAGGTATCAGTATGGAATATCTATCATACCCTGAGAAGAGTTGTCCTAATAATTAGTAATTCACGATGCTTTACTTCTACCATGTACATGCAGTGTAAAATTATCAAGATTCAACTTCCTGCGATTGTTTTTTGGTACGCCCATATCTGCTATTTATGACCTCATATTAGGTATGTTCTTGTGATGCAGACACTGGTGAACTGTTGATAACACTCTCTGTATTTATAATGTTAAATTCACTTTCTTCAGTCTGTCTCTAGAATATAAGCTTTCTTGTAATTTTTTTCTGCAACTTTTTCTGAAGCTGTCCTGTTCATTAAATGAATAATTTAGGGATTATTTTTTGATAAATATTTTAATAGAACTCTGTCTTTATGCCAAGATTAGCAATGAAATTATTGGTTCTTAAGCCCTTCCATGCAGGGGGTGGATGTATTCTGGGAGTTATTAACTTTCGATCTCCATTTTTATGGAGATTGTCTGTAGAGGTCTGTAGTGTTTGTGTTTTTCTTTATTGTTGCCCTTAGGACCAGAAAAAAATTGTGTGAATTTCCAAGTCATACAGTGAATTTAAATGGAAATAAAGCCTGTGATAATGATTGATATAAACAACTGACACAAATACTGGTAATCAGGTATAAACAACTGACATAATTTATATTGATAATACGAGGTATCTGCTATCTCAGTTCTCAAACCTTTTGTAGCATGATAACCTTTTGAAAAATAATTTCCTGAGTAACTACTTCCAGTTATTACAATTATAGGCATTATAAAATTATTTTAGACCTTTCTTATAAGCATATGTATCCACATGTGCTACATTATCAGTGACAGCTGAGTACAGTGCTGTTCATTGAATGCTTAACTGAAAAACTGTATATTTTTAAAATTCTAGTAATTCCAAATAAATATATATTTGACGATGTCAGAAGTAGTAACTAGCTGAGTCACCTGCCCATCTGTTGAATATCTTATGAGTGAACTACCAGGTAAAAGAGTGAACTGAAATATATCAGTAGGTGGCAGAAAGGCACTAGCATTGAAATGAAGAAAACTGTTGCTTTACCTGTGTAACCAGAACCTAACATCTATGCCTTTATAATAAAGTTTTGATCTTTCTCTTCTTTGAGCTCGAGACCCTTTGTCAAGACTTCTGTCTTGACAACAACCTTTTCCTACATTGCCATTTACTGTTCTCCAGTTAGTTCAAAATCTGCCATCAGAAGGAACTTTTCAGATGCTTTGATGCAAGTAAACAGGTTCTCTTTCTGTGATGCTCAGGGAAGACTGGGAGCTGGTGAAATGAGCAGGTGCTCACAACACTGTGATAACCCTTCATCTGATACAGGAGTTCCTTGAGGATACTGCAGCTATAATATGGAATAGTTATTTTGCTGTTCTGTGGGAGATTTTTGCTAGAGGTCATTTTTGTGTAAGTTTGAAAAGGTGAACTCTGAGCTTAGGACGCTTGAGTCTTTGATCTGCACAGCACCATCTTGTATCCAGCAGTGCTTAGTGGTTAAAAGTGCAATGCTGTATGAAAAGGAACTTCCATGGGCTTTGGAAATTATATGACTGTGTCAATGCTCTGCTGTATCTTGAGCTAAGAAAACCAAGCTAGCATATGAGGAACCAGTTCTGGTATCTGTACCTGCAGCACTGTTGGTTGTTACTGGTCGAGTCTGCCAACAAATAGTTTTATCTTTGTGTTCTCCCTTATATCATCTTTGCATTTTGATAGGATGTGTCATAAGTGTTGCAATGGGCACTCATACAAAAAAGAACAGTCTTGGATCATTTACAATTTTGTTCTAAGGTCCTCTGGAGCAATTGAAAGTAATATGAAATTAAATATAAAATATTCTTATGGTATTCACAAAACTCTGTAGGAGGTTTGGGTGTTACAAAAACAAGGTGATAAGATTTTTAAATTTTCAGAATGATGATATTCTACAGTGTCCAGTATTATAACAACTGCAGTGGGTATTATTGTTTGTGAGTACTCTGTATGTCTCGGTGCTGATGTGAAGGCAGCCCCCCACTTTGCTACTGCAATTCCAAAACAGCCTTTTCCCCAGACCTTTTAGGGAAACATTTCTTTTGTCCAATTTGTGACTACAATGGAAGGTGGGGGTGTATTTCCCTCTTGATGAGGAGAACATGACACCCTGAAGGAGGAACTGAAATGAAGTTTGTCTGAGCAACACAAAGACTTCAGAGAAGAATAAAAAGTTCGGTCACAATGTTTTGATTATTCTATTCAAGTTCCAGATTCTGCATTCAGCTATAGCTGGTGCCTATCATGAGAACATACACAGTAGGAAGTTTGAGAGAAAAGAATGAACTAAGGGCTATTTAGATTATACCTGTGCTTGTAATAACATTTTTAATTGGCTATTTAATGAAGTCCTTTTATTTAAATTATCTTTGTCAACTTGAATAGGATAATGGAAAGTGAACTGCAAAATACTGGAGGTCTTAACATCATAGAATAGAATCATTCAGATTGGAAAAGACCCTTAAGATCATGGAGTCCAACTATAAACCTAACACTGACAATTCAATTTCATTTTACAAGTTTCTTAGATTTTACTCTTTAAGTGCATCATTCTAAGATTTCTCTTCCACTTCTCTGATACTGGAGGGCTAGCAAAAGACTGTTTCCCAAGAGAATTTGTCACAGTATCTGTCCTCCTGGGAGAAGTCCACAGCTGTTCTTCAGGTGTTGGTGTTCTTTTCCAGAACTTAGTGAGTAGAATCCTTTGAAGAAGATATAAACAATTATTATTTCCATTTATTTCATATAATTGGAATCAAATTGATTTAATACCTTAAATACCATCTCTTATATTGTATTAAAGTGATTTTTATATAATACAGATCTGGGCAAAAGTACGTAATTGTACTGCATTTCATGTGACTTATCACAAGTTTTACTCGGATACATTTATTTCCTATGGAAGTGTGTGGTGGCTAGAATTTTAATATAATTTTTGACCATTGTTGCAACGATCAAACCTCAACTATCATCCACTGAAAATAGTTTAAAATAATTTCAATTGAATATTGGTGGGTATGTTTATTCATTAAGGATTACAAACCAGGATGGATTAATGCCTTGGAGCACACAATATCATTTACCTACAAGATTCTTCTCCGTAGTCAGGCTTTGAAGTTACAAATCAAAGTAATTTGTATGTTCTACTTTATAGAACACTAAAAAGAAACAACTCTTCAAAGAGCATGTCTTTTAAAAAGAAATGTAAAGCACAATCTCCAAACAGAAGAAATAATAAATTGTGGTTTTAACAATGAAAGAAGAAGAGTTTAATCATGAACTGTATTAAAGTTGCTGAATCTGCCACAAGAGCTATTGGATCCTCATCCTAACTTAAGTAATTGAGTTTATTTTCTAGCATCCAGTAAAAAAATAAAACAAACAAAACCAAAACAACAGCAACAACCAACCAAACCACCAGAATTTGTGAAATTAGTCTGTGACTCACAATTCAACACTGTAATTGATAACTTCCTGGTGGTGCTTATGAAAGCTAATCCAATAGAGTATAATTTTTATCATAAACTCTATAGATGGTTTTGAAATAATGTGGATTGTGATTCATTCCCTACTATTTATTACATGCATAGCCTACTTACATTTATTTTATTTTTTTGTAGTTTCTTTTTTCTTGACTTGTAGCTTTAATACCTTATGGATCAAGCACACTGGATGAAGATGATGCTGATATTTAAAGGACACCAGAAGTAAAAATTGCATAATAAATGTAAATGAGGTGGGAGATTACTGAAACAATCTGTTTTAAGTTCATTTTAATTCTCGCAGAATTATTATTTACTTTATAGTGAGGAAAAAAGTAAAATATTTAATTGCTAGCTAAATACAGACTGTATGATTTGCTATGATAGTCAAACCTGAAATAGCCATATAATAATACAGCTCCAGAAGAGTTTTCAAGACAGATGATGCAAACCCTGGCAACTCTTTCCTCAAAGATCTCTAGAGAAAGTGTGGGGGGCAGAGGAAGAAAACACACAAATTTTTTATATGTAGGCGAGAAACAGTATTACAGAGAGGGGAAAAAAAAATTCTGGTAACCAGTTTATTCCTTATACTTCTGCATCTAGTATTGCATCAGTTTGGCTGTGGGCAATAAGAACAATGTGTAGTACTCTTGTGTAAATATTTTCTGTATTTTTAGGAAAAAAAAAAAAGCATGGGTGCTTTTGGGAATGTCTATTTTAGAAGGAAGTCTTTAAATAAATGTTGGCACATTTTTACTTCTGTGCTTAAGAAAAGCATACAGCATATGAAGTGCTTAGCAGAATCAAATATACATCTATTTATACCACAACAATTTATTGAAAAGTAACTGCTTTACTGTATCAAGTCTAGGAAAGCCCTCTGCTTTCTGCATTTAGTTTGATCCACTAAGTGGAAGGTGCAAGAAATCCTGTCATAGATACTTATTGACTCATTTGCATTAAGAGATGCTTCTTCCTTACCTCCATTAGTATTTGGCATAAATCCTGAATGATTTAATTAGCTACGTAAACGTCTAATCTCTTGAAAATCCTGCTAAGCTCTTGCCCTCATTGAAAGCTGTGATAATTTGTTCTAGTTAATTTCAAATTTAAATGCAGTGCCTTTCAGTTCCACTAAATGTTCCTTGGTGGTTTTTTTTTTCTATAATGGAGACAAGAACACCAATTTTACCCTGTCTGTCCTATTATTTTGCACCCCTCTGTTGCTTGCTCTTACTAGATTTTTCTTTAAGTAATACCATTTTTTTCAGTGTCTGTGCAGTCACTGTGATTGTATGTAAGGTAAAATTAAATGCTTACGGAAGTTGATGTCATTAATCCATTTTTTTCAACGTACACTAGTATTTGAAGACAGATGTAATTTGGGCTTTAATTATTCTTCTGACATATGAAAGGCTTTGATCTATTCAGAGTTGTCCTGTACCTTTTTCGAAAGAAAGAGAACAATCTATAGAAGGTTGCAGAAGAAAGTGTTGCTTTAAATCTCTTTTATAGTCTAACTGTAAATATGTAAGAAAGTGTTTTTACTTTATTTTCCTAAGCAAGTGTACATCATTGCTGATATTTTCTGTTGACATAGGGGGGAAAGACAGCATTTGTACTAACTCTGGAAAAATTACTTTGGGATCTCTTAATCGGGCTGTATTGTAAGGGGATGTGTTAACAAGCACTTTGTATTTTTATCCCCTTCAGAATGTTGACTGTTTTATCAATGGGGAGATTGTAAGAATGTGGAGTTAAATCACCAGGGAGATAGTTTCCTGTTAAAAATAAACCGATGTATGTACTAACAGAGTATAAACAGGAATATATGAACAGGGAATGGCTTGTGGAAACAAACAAAACAGGCAGCATTTTCAAAGAGACAGTGATGATGGAAGTGCCTCCAAGCTACTTTTGTGTTCTCACAATCCAGTTGATCAAGGAAGTGGAAAAAATTCTTGATGTATCTTGGCCTTTGTGGTCTCTGCTGGGTGTGGTGCTGCATGCTTCCTACCTTTTTACCAACCAGTTCTCCTAAGTCTTAGGAGACTTCACATGAGATTCTCACAATGGACTTAAAACCATCTCTGTGTTGAGGGAGGATCCCTTTACAGCATGTAATCTGAACCCAGGTATAGAAGCCTCATAGGGCTTTTCTGCTAGTGGAGAATGGGTTTCCTGGTAGAATCTTATCCTATTTTCACATCTGTCATTCAACAGTCTTTTGGATGCATGGAAACACACCCACTTCTTCATCTGTCAATAAAGATAGTCTTCTTGGGATTCATAATCTTTGCTACAAGTTTATGGAATATCCAAGTCCTTGGTGCTACTGCACCACAGCGAACAAGCACTAAGATAAGATATGAGCACTGACAGAGGACGCAAGGCCAGAAGCACAGAACCACTCCAAAATACAGGCACTTTCCCTGGAAACTCAGGCTCTGTCACATTTCTGAAGAATTTCTCAATCTCTGGAGATACACAGCGATGCCATCTGTAGTGTCATTTACCTTCCTGCAACATCTATGCATCTGAACATACTGCAACACTTAGCAAACCATTAGTGTTGTCACTGTTTTAAAAACAAAACAACTAGAAAACTGTTCTCTAAGTAACAGAGTTGATAGGTGGCTGGAATGCAAATGTGCGTGTGTTTGACCTCTGTAGAAAAGGCTAAAGCAGAACACCATTTGGTAAAATCTTCCACAGTGTTGTGCTGACAAAAGGCAGCATCACAATCTGCCCTTCTTATCTACTGTGGAGTCCCATTAATAAATCTGGAGGTCAAACTGTAAGGAGGGTAAATCTTAAAAGTACCCAGTCAGATGAGCTCCAGTATTGGAACCTCCATAATACAACTGTGTCAATACACATACAATAATTTTCAGTTCTATTCAATTGTCTGTTTCAATTTTCTGAAAATTTCTAGGAAACGCTTCACATGTCTATCTTTGTTTTCTTAAATAAAATAAAGATACCTAGATACTGAGGATGCATGGAAAAAGGTGTTTGAGGAGCAAGTAATTTTGGCAAGAGCTTGGTTACCAGATAAACTGATTGAGTCCGCAAAGAGTAATTGTAAAATGCTTCATTTAAACTGAAAGCATTGCACATATAGTAGAGCATTTTTTTATATATTAAAAGGTTTTAGCTAGAGAGTGGTTATTGATAAAGATGTGTAGCAATTCTTTGTTAAATAATCCTTCCAAGTTGCAGTTACAGCTGTAATACTTTTTTTTTCCTCCTCATGGGAAACCATATCCAGATGCTATACATGCCTTTGCAGTAACTGAAGCTGTGTATCAAACCAACAGTCATTTTTCAGAAATTACCAGCAAAGAATTTTCTCTCTATGCCTGTTTTCATCCATATCCAAATAATGCGTCATTTGTGCGTTCTACTTAGTTTCTGATCAATCATAAATAAGTATCCTTTAGTTAAATTATAATCTTTTAAAAAAAAGTTACTGTTGCTTACCTCTCATGGAATATGATAATAGACTAGAATATTTCAGTTGGAAGTGACCTACATTAATTATCTACAAAAGGTTTGAAAACTAGGAAATTAAACTTCTTGGTTGCGAAGTGTCACAAGACCATAACGCATCTTTTCAGTACTACATGAAATGAGCCAGTCTGTTACATTGTTTGTATTTTTTTGTAGGAAGACTAAGTATATGTTATCTGTGGAATAAACTATAAACTGGCATTCTAATAGCTGTAAATCTCTTAATAATTACTGACTGATTAGCGTGAAAAAATTCCTACAGAATATATAGTCTTAGAGTGGGCTTTTACATGATTCATGGACTATGGAAAATGAATACTTCAATGGGTTGTTCTATGAAAGTGTGCTTTTATCTTGCTGTTTCAGGAGAGCCAATTCAAATGTTTGAAGAAAACTGAGTAGCATTTCCAAACAGTTTTAGAATGTGTATGGCAGCTCACAGGTGTGATGACAATTTAACTGACTTGCAGTGTTGAACATTATACAATATACTGAATCCCAGGTTTGCTCTCTTGGTAGGACTGGCAGCAGGAGTCACATCCTTCTTTGCACTGAGGATGTTCAAAACCTGGAGCTACTTTTAGATATTTACTCTTTAGTGATTCAGTTACAAGTTTATGGTGTGTGAGGGTTTTTGTGTTTTTTTTTTTTTTTTTAATGTTTAGTAGCAAGTGCATTCCTTTGTCAGAATGGATGTCTTGTTTATTGAAGTTATAGAAATTCATTACATAACATCTAATTACCAGGAAAGAGCAAAATGTCTAACATGAACTTCACAAATGTGCTTGTGCCATAACTTCTAAAATACTATCGTAATGGGGACTAAAAAGAACAGTGTGTATTTTGTTACTACTGCTAATTGCTATTGACAACCTTGTAATAAAATAAAACTGGGCACTTGTGTTCAGTCAGATAAGGCTTTATGTACCCAAGAGACTCTTGTCCTGTGAACATTCAGAATGTAGATCTAATCAATTATTAAAGGAGGATGCTACATTACTTTCTGGCTTATATTATTCTTCACAGCAGTTTTATAGTTACAAAAAATCTTTTTTTTTTTTTTTTCTGGTGATGTGCCATTTAACTTTAATCTTTTAGGCTAAATTTGCAATGCTGGAAGAATATAACTATGCTCATATTTAATGTAGATAACGAGCCTGGGTCATGGGAAGCAGAGATAAAGTTTTTCTTTTTGTGTGCAAACACAAAATGCCTCAGACTTGAGATTTAGAATCTGAAGTTGAGACTTCTGCTGAAATATTGAAAAGTAGCTGGCAGCCCTTGTAGTTGTTTGAGACTCCTAAAGGTCATGGGTAGTTCCTGTTTTGTACTTAGAGTAAAAAATATAAAAATTTGAGATTTTAAGGAGACACTCTAGGTAGACTTGATTTTTGCTGCCCAAAGGGGTAAAACTTTGCAGATCAATGTATCTCTGTAATATGTATGCAACCATTGTACTGGAGCATTGCCCTTGTTCCTTAGTGGGACAGGACAGAGCTTGCTCTAAGCCCTCTAGAAGGGTTTTAACCATCAGAGTTTATTCCTAGATTGATGGGTACAAGCTAACAGAGAGCTCACAATTTCATTTTCTAACTTCAGAGGAATTAAATTCTATGCAATGTACTTAATTTTTGGAGTTAGCCTTGTTACAAACATGAATTGTGTCATTATTAGGAAGGACATGATTTTATGCTGCCTTTGGCATGATTGGGCCTTCACAGCTATTTTAAATAACCTAAGTGCTTGTAGCTCTTGACAAAAGGCTATTTCTGCATCTTCTCCTAAATGATTTCTAGTATTAGAAGTAGGAGAGTGTATCACTTTTTTTTTTAATGAGAACAAAATGAATTCAACCCCAGCTCTTGAACTTCTCTAGTTCTTTTGTTCTTGATTCCTTTGTTACAGCTGTGCACTAGACACATTGTTGAAATATACAATGTTTAGCATATGCTGTAGATGCAATTAGTTTTAAGTCCCTTCCTGCATGATTTCCTTCCTTTTTTTTTAAATTGTGAAGTCAAGGTGTTCCTGAACCTTATTATAGTGTCACAGAAAGGGTGGGGAAAAAGAAATCCTTACATCTTCAGCCCATACACAGGGATGATGCAAGATGGAATAGGGTCAGTTTATGTATGTTAAATGTCCCTGTCCCTCCTCCCTCCTCCCCGCCCCCCCCCAAAAAAAAAAAAAAACAAACCATAATACACACTGGAGCCTTCTTACTCAAAACTAGTTTTATTTTTAAAAATAAGTTGAATGCATAGCACTCACAAAGATTCCATTGTTTTGGACATTTTGCATTTAGGAGCACCATTCTTATTTATGCCATAAAAAACACATTTTGGTTCTAACAGTAAGAACAGTGTATTTTTAATGTACACTGGTAAAGCCCTTTTAAATAATATATTGAAACTGTTCAGTGTACATTTTCTCTGTAGTCATTATGCAGCTGTAGTGTCAGAAAAACTCAGACTAAGTAATAAATTAAAACCAAACAGCATGTAATGGATCTTTTTACAGTTGACCTAGTATCTTAAAATAGTCAAATAAAAAATACCCTATTAAATGTAAATTTGCAGTATTAACTAAGGGAATAAGCCCCCCGCCCATTATAATTCCAGTGTTAAGTATTAGTTAAATTTTTATGTATCAAATGTCTATGGAATAAATTTACTAATACCCCCAAACAAGAAGAGCCTATACTGCTGTGTCACAAATAAAGATGACAAGTTAGCTGATCTAAGATTTTACAGAAAAAAAAATTGCTACAGGCATCTGCTGTTATTTCAAGTCATGGTCTATTGCAAGACTGTACATTCATAGCATCAGAGGTAGTTAGAGCACTGAGGACATGGATATAGCATTGCGACAAAATGAAACCTGCAGAAAGAAGTCCATTTCCCTCTTAAATGGGTCACAATGCTGAATAAAAAGCATGGCATCTTCTGAGGTGGAAGTCTCTACTTAACACTAGTCTCAGACACAGGGATATTCTTTAAGAACCGAAGAGAGGGGAGGGGGGGGACACCACAAAACGAAACCAACTCGCACTTTAATGAAGCATTGACCACACTATGCCTATTTCAAAGTTGATTCTCTAGCATAAAGCAGAGAGCGTTGTCTCTTTCATTCACTCTCCAGTCCCTCTTGACTTGCACATATATGCTACAAAAGCCCACAACAAAAATTGGGATTTATGGGAAAAAAAACCCCACAAACAAACCATAAGCAAAAAAAAAAAACCCACAACAAACCAAGACAAACAGGATTTTTTCTCCTCAACAATAAATAGGTATTTGTAGCATGTTATCACTCAGCCCCAGAAAGACTGAACACAGCTGTGCTGCCCTCCCCTCCCTCCATTCTGAACATTATGGTAAGGCCTCCTCTCCTGTGATAAAGCCTTCATTTTAATATTGGTAATTTATGTGCCCCTGCTTTCAGACAGTCTGTGTAAGATTTGTAATACTTCAGTGTCATTAGATGGTACACAAGTTTAAGTGCTACCACTAAGACAGGGGAGGAGGTGGTAAAAGAACAAATAAACAGAAAAAGCCTTAAGCCCACATACTATAAAGCTATTATTTTAAAGTAGTAAGAATCCTGTCATCCATACATCTTGCTCCCATATTCTACCACAGGAGAAAGTCAGGTATCTTCTTGTATGTTAAAAAAAAATAAATTCTCCATTAATATCTCTACCACCATTTTCATCCAAGAGTTGGACGCATGAAGCTTTCTGCCATCAGACTATACACTCCACAGGAGATAGTGTAATTTCATACAGTTATGTAATTAGCACCTTAATTGTGATAAAGCAGTTAACTCTTCAATATATTTTAGATCCACCCATTTAGAAGAATAAATCTCTGCATTTTCTTCTGGAACTCCCAAATAGTAGAAAAAGTTGTCCCGCTGTTACCTGAGAATTTCCCTCCACATTGAGCCTGACAGAACTGGATTTCTATAAGCATTTAACCGTCCTTTTTTTGTTTGAGTGGCATGGTCAGTGCAATCAGAGGATGTTTTCTGTTGGTTAATAATACGTGTGTGTGTGTGTGTGTACACAGAGGCATCACAGCCACTGTAGTAGTTCTAGTACAGTACAAGTCCAGCTGAAACTTTCTCTTTTTTTCCCGATTACTCAATACCACGCTGCTGGGCAGTAGTTCACCTCTACATTCTGTGAACACTAACTTATCCCTTTGGTACTCTGCATATAGAGGCCCTGAAGAAAAGCCACTCCACTTGCTGTAGTCTATATCTCTATACCTTCCTCCCTCAGGTTATACTCAATTAAGTGTACAAATCAGCAGCACAGAGTAATGAGTAGAAAATTCCCTGAGTTAGTAGGAAAGTGTTACTTTAAACATAAAAAGGGTAGGGAGAAGAAAAGAAGCAAAACCATAGTGTCTATCTGGCAAGGTACAAAACTTAAAAACTAGCCAAAATACCAGTTAATTCAAATGCCTTAGGCTAAGTCAAATATCCAACACAAGTGCTGAAAAAGGGGCAGGAGTATGGAGTTAGCCATATGAAGATTTGTTTCTTCTGTGGTCCTCATGGATCTGGAGAAGTCTGGCATTCAATGGATTCTTATGTTTCAGTAAATTTGAAGTAAGTGTTAATACTGTATGGTGATATTACATAAATGTCTTCAAAATAATACTGCATATCTCCTTCATTAAAAGCTACGTCTGTAGTTAGTCCACAGCTATTTTTCTTTTGACTAGTATTTCAAACATGTTAGAAGCACAGAGTATTCTGAGTGCCAGAGTAAGAATTTCTTATCCCCAGGTATACACATTCTTTTTAGAGTGTGTTCTGTGTGCTTATTTTTTGCAGTCTGTATTTGAGCTATGGTACTGGTTGCCAATCCACTTGCTTTTTTTCTGGAAAGACACTTTTTTTATTCAGTTTGTCACCCCCAAACTTATTTGAGGTTTAACAAAAAAACCCCAAAACAACTCCCCTCAACACAACTTCCCACCCCAACCAAACAAGCACAAAACCATTTTGTACTTATCACCTCTCAAAGCAGGGAGTAATACAGGAATACCGTCCATTCACTTGATAACTCCGGTTGTAAGAGACACTTATACATGGCTTCACTTCTAGCGGAACAGCTAGTGACATTGCAGCACCAGTCTGTACGTGGCCTCGAGCCTGAACGCTAGACTGTAAGGCAGCGGGGCAAGTCTGAAGTGAGTGAGATGTTGTATGATTAGATGATATCTGCTGACAGTTTTGCTGCTGTGATGTCTGATGGTGATACTGTAATGAAGACTGATGAGCTTGGAGATATGGTATGTGCTGTTGAGCATTAGCCTGCTGGGGAGTTGGAGCCGGTGTCTGAAATGCAGTATGTTGGGCAGACTGAGCATGTTGTCCTTTTTGCTTGTTTGCTTCCTTCACATCATTATCATGTGCACTAAAACAAGTTTAGAAGACAGAATAATAAACAAAAATACATATTAAAATAAACTCTTTTGGGTTAACTTGTAAGAGCACTCTAAAAAATTGTGCAATTATATGAAAGCTTCAAAGCTTTTAAAAAAAGAATAATTTTAGCCTACCCTTTAAAATAATCTCAGATTTAAGAATTTGTTTCTTTAGGATACAGGTTTTTTTTCAGCATTTTGCTTCATTGCACAGCAATACAAAATGCAGATAAAAGCCAAGTACAGTACAAATAATACAGCAGTATCTAAAATTACCAGTGCAATAAAGCCTACTAGTGTACAGCAATAACGTGCCAGATTACCAGAACCTGAAATCAAAACTTACTTACTGCGTCTCATTTAAATCAGGTGACTATAGGGTTTTTAAAAGATCGACTCTACAATACTCAAAGATCATATATATATATAGTTATATTGGATTCTGTTCTGGAGAGTAGAAATGCATTTTTACTATTATTATTTTTCCTTTTCTCACCTTTTTTCTAGCCCACCCAGTACTTAAGTTAGGCAGTTTAGCCCACCTGAATTCCCCTTAATTTACACTTGTCTGAAATACATTTAGACGTATTATTTTGTCTTGCTCTTATGCTGAAGTTAAGCAGGTACCACCTACACACTTCAGTCAGGCCTAAAATCATCTAAGTTTTTCAGTACTGCCTACATAGAGCAGATCTCTAAGACCATTGTGGTTCAACCCCTAAGCAGTTTTTTTTTCTTAAAGATTACCAGCTTTTTATGGTGTAGTGCAAAGATGACTAAAAGGCTTCCACCTTCTCCCCGCCTCCCTAAGCAATCCTGAAAACAGTTCTGCAGCAGCACTCTCATGTTCTGGGTCCTATTCCTTTTATTGCACATGTTAGCAAAGCCAAAAGAGGCCATTACGATGATAACGTCATGCTTATAAGGAAGATGTGATTCTTCCAGATACAGCTGTTCCTGTGCTTCTAGGGACCACAACTGTGTTTAGGTCTGGGCAAAAGCAAACTTCTGTAGGAAGAAAGCAGCTATGGTAGGCATAGGTTTTGATCTTTTAGAATAAAAAAACCTGACTGTGTAACATCCCTTCCCAGCAAGGTTCACTGGGCATTCGTTGGCATTTTTATTGCATGCCAGCTGTACCTCTCTACTGTAGTGCAAAAATGAATACAGCAAAAATAGATATAACCTCTTGGTCATTTCTCTGCCGCTAAGCTGGCCACTTAGTCTGCATGTTTGATCCATAATCTGTTTGGAGGCATCCCTTGAACTTCCAAGGCATACAATCTAGAGAGTAAGCAGCAGCTCCTGTGCCTTCAGTACTCCTCACTATTTCCTTCTACTCTCTGAGTAGACTACAGAGATCAGCAACAAGCCATTTAACAGATTCTCAAAGCATGCCAGAAGATGGAAATGCAAGGCTGAGTTTGTTTGTTGAAAGAACAGGAAAAAAGTTTGATCTGATAAGAACAAACAGTTCTTATTTTGAAAAGAACAAAACAGTTATTACCTAGCAATATTACCTAATACCAAAGTAGTTTTAGAATAGAGAAAATGAAATTCAAATAAATTTACTTTCAGTACTAAGAGCAATTAAGCGTACCAACAGATGCGGAAATGGCCTTCAAAAAAGCTGCTTTGTTAACTTACATTAATAATCGTTCAATACATGGCACTAGGAAATCCCAGGAGTATGCAGTGAGATGATGCAGTCGGGTAGGCCACGTGGGCGAGAGACGCAAGATAATCCGTGAAGAAGCTACACATGCAGTAGCAACTAAAGAAGGGGCATAACTTAAAAATGCATGATCTAAAAAGAAGGAATAAGAAAAAGATTCATTTAAGTTAGACGTTATCTGTCAAGACAAAGGAGTCATTACCTGAAATACGTAACTCACCTTGCAGTGACACCTCCAGAAAGTAATCAGCGTATTTTGCCATATATAACTTGGTCTTCTCTAAGCAAACCATTGGCCAGCCATCATGAAGATCAGTCTCATGGACAGCAATAGAAAGATAATAGTCGATGAAATGAGCAGCAGTTGGGAGGCACAAATTCCACTGAAATGTTTCTAGCAACAACAGCTCCATATGAAGCAAATTCTGTTTTGTTAGTACCAAATTCATGTTAGTCATACAACCCAAGCTGTTCAACTGTTCAAGTTTGGGAACACTGTCTTCCTTTTCTTCAAATTTACCTTCAGGTGAACAGAAAGAGGAGGAAAAAAAAGGTTCAGCACAAATGAACTGTAAAACAGATTGTATCTAATGTCTGCGTTGGTCATATTTCAATTCTGCTGTGTCAAACAAGCTTGAGACTTTCCTGCACACGGAAAGCTCAAATGGAAGATATCATCAGAGACAAAAAGGGATATGTACTATAAAGGGCTACATTTCAGCAGATAACGTCAAACACTGTGTAGGATATTGTGCAGTGAGTACCATGTTTTCTGTTGGTTTTCCCACCCCAGCACACAGAAGCCAGTTGCCAAGAGCAGAAGTGAGCTGCATTAGGACATAACTGGCACTGCATATGCAAGTTTTTGTCACCAAATTATTATATAATGTGTCCTCATCATTAATGAAATACCACTGTGATGTGATTTGGCATATGCAGCACCACAGCATTTGACTTTAATCACCCTCCCACCCACTCACACCCTTTTTTCTAAAACTCACTATATTATAGCTACAGCTCTAGTCAATGTGGCTGCTTTTAATACCTGCTATGGTAAGTACGGTTTTAGACTTGGTAGCTGATAAGCTGTTGCAGCAGTTCAAACAAGTGGTTTTCAGCAATGTTCATCTGAAAACCCACACTGCCAGGTATACTGTTTCTACTTTAATACTGCTAACAGCTTCAGCTTTCCTTGGACTTTTAACTTGTCAGGCCTGTATGTTTTTAGCCTGAAACAAACTGTGTATGTCAAAAATCCATTAATAAGAGAAACAAGTGTCATATTTCCATACAGTTTTCCATATGGTCGTGCTCTTTCCATTTCATTGCAAATCCTTTCCATCTGACGCTCTCTATTCAGTACTACATGATATGTTGTAAATCCGCCTTTTTTAGAGAGCTTTCCAGGACCGAACATACTGAGCATTTACTTTTTTTTCAACAGTGGGGGTACTTATACACAACTCAGAACCCAAGACCAGTCTCAGTCTGTCAGTTTTTGTTTCTCATACTCTAGTAATTATAGAAATAAAAGCTTTAGGAGTCACATTGTAATTTCTCTTATTACTTCTATGACCTTATCAGATATATCACAGTGTGATTTGTCCAACTTAGTGCACTGCTGATTAAACTGCTTGTTTAAGCCACACAGGGCAAAAGTTTAAAATAGCATTCTGGTTTGTGCTTTCTCAACCAATTCATACACTGCTGCTTGGAGGAATGAATACTCCAGGCTTTCAGAGCTCTACTTGCAGCATCATGAAAGATGGCAGAGGTGATTTTTTTTTTTTTTTTTTAATTGTCTTCAGAACATGATTTGCATTTGAAAATCTGGCATTAGTTCAAACCAATCAATTTTCCTAAATGGATTACACTGGTTTCTGAGGCCAGGTTTTCATACTCAGCACCTCACCCTTTGCAAAGAGAAGATTGCTGGCTCGTGGCATCCAGTCAAAGTTTACCCCCAGAAGAATCTGAAAAAACCCTTTCCTTGTTTAACTGCTCTGCTGAATAACTGTATTGGTGGAGACAGAGGATGCAATGAAAGGAAGCAGCATACCCAAAACAGCAAACACTTCAGTGCTCTGGTTTTCTAGCAAAGAGGGCCTAGAGCTACCATGCAATATTTCTGAGAAAAATGAAAATGGGTTCAGAGAAGCATCAGCAGAAACGAAACCAACAGTTAGTTCTGCTGACAGGACCTGCTTCTCTGAATCTTTTGGTCTAAGAACAAGTGCCAGCAGGTATCTCAGCAAACTGCACCTGTATTTCTTTGGGGACTTCCAAAATGGGTCTACAAATGTCAAAAGATGGATACACTCCACAAGAATCTAGCCAAGCTCAACATAAGCAGCACTGTTAATAATGAGTGTTTGTCATTAATTCTGTCTTCAGAGTACTGTGCATTTGCCGATGTATTTCACCAGTATTACATCTGGTATGTGACAATACAGGATTTATGTTAGTCTTAGCTTGCTTAAAGAACACTGCAATTTATGAAATCTGAAGTATTCCAGAACTACACAGCAGCATCAACAGGGTCAGTCTACATATGGTTTATTTAATTTCTTCCTTTATCACAGGTATGCACATTTCTCATTTGCAGCATTGGATCTGCCTATTTTGACATGCCCTCAGAAAGACAGTTTTTCTATTCCTATAATACAGCTCTGAAAGTTCACCTTAGAATAATTTGTTACCGAACATAAACATTAGTTTTGAATCACAGTTTGTTTTTCCTCCCCTCAGTTTCATCAGGTGCCAACAGAAGTCAAAATAAGAGTCTAAAGAAAGGCTCTGTCAATTGGGCCAAATTGATATTCACTAAACTGCTTGTCTTTTATAACCACTTTGTTTCCTCCACCTGCTAATATCTCATCAAGACACACCTTTAGAAGGAGAACCTATATTGCTCTAGTTAAAGTTTGGTGCTACATACTTACTTGCTAAAAGTAAACAGGAAAGAGCAACTACATGCAACTGCTGTATAGATATGTCATAACGATCCATAAAGAGGTCCAGGAGATACACAGCTAGATGTCGTGCAGCAGGACAGAGTCTGAACCGATTGCTCACAATGGCAATCAGATCTGCAAAGTATCTTCTCAGATGTAACTGGGGAGATTGTCCTTTGTAGGAGGGCAGCTTCAGCTCCTAGATGGACAGCAGCATGTAATTTTATTAAAACCATCATTTAGTTTGAATTGATATCAGATTAATATAGCTGAAATTCTCAATTTTATCATGAAATTTTCAAAGGATTTCTCCCCTCTTCCTTCTGTTCCCATCGTTTCAACATCCCTTTTCACAAAAAACAAAACCTATTTGTTGTATTATAGAACTAAGATATAATTTGGTTCTGCACAACACTAATATAATAATTTAAAATCTTTCAATTGCGCAATCAGCTAGAGTGACTTTAGCTTTTACCATTTCTGTTCTATAACGTCTAATGCAAAGGCTGTACCTCCCAGCAGGGAAACAGCAAGGGCATGTGAGCTTCGGCTCAGCTGCTTCAACACAAAGTCCAACAGCTTAACTCAACCCCCTCTTGCTACAGCTCAGTCTAAGCAATCAGACTTTGTACTGAAGTGTTTGCATGTTCCAATGCTGCCCCATCTCCTGCAGGTGCTTCCAGAAGGGCACCAACAGCTGGCTGAGGGTAGACACATTAGGAAGAGGAATGGGGTGTGCATGTGTCAGTGCTTGCTACGTGCATACGCTTAAACCCTGACTTAATTGGGTCCGATTGATGTTGCACTGACACTGATTACAGCATGCTCTCGCGCATTTAGTTAAGCGTACATAAACGTAACATGGTCTCAGATTTGGGGGGGGGCTCCACAAAACAAAGGCCCTACCAACACCATAGATGAGAAAAATCTGAGGCATGATCTGTTTTAAATACAAAATTTCGACTGGTAGAAACAACATTTCCCAGGCTCCTGCCTGGTAACTAGTATCTCCTCTGGTACACAGCAGAACAGCAGTGCCGTCTTCTGTTATCACGAATAAATTTATGTGTTAGATTGTGCAACCTACTTACTGCGTGTAAGTAGGATTTTGAATACAATTAAATTTCCAGCAGGAAAATCTGATGACATAAGGTCGGAATGGAGTCACAAAATTTTCAAAGTTACTCTAGAATTCACCTTTCCCAACTCAAACTTATTAGTTTAGTAATGGTAATTTCGGTAGTAAATAAGTTACCCTGTCCTCTTGTGTTCCCCCCAACCCCTGAGGGAAAAAAAAAGCTGCTTTAGAAGTCACACCTTCAAGAAGGATAATCGACTCATCAGATACTATCAGGCAGAAAAAGAACATTTTTAGTAGGTTCAATCACTGCAAACTGATTTTTAGCTCTGGGCATAAGATGTGCTTTATTATGGAATTAGCCCCAAAGAGCAACTCCGAGTCAGTCGAAGCAACTGCAAAGCAGTGTTGCCGTAGCCCTCTCCTATCCGTACTGCATCTAGTGTTTGTTTGTTTGGGTTTTGTTTTGTTACAACAGCATCACAGTGCTTTCTGCAGAGTTTAAACTTGGACGCACTCCCGCATCCCAACAGGAGAACCAGGCGCACAGTGACCCCTTTGCCTTTTAGAAGTGTAGAGAGAGAACAGTCCGCTCAGTCCCATAAACTGTCAGGACTGATGACAAACAGCCTGAGCGTTAACTGAGGGCAGACACCGTGTTTTTCCACGTCTCAAAAAGCAAACTCCACCGAACCCCCGCCGGACCAAGCCCGCCCCACACACGCTTCCCGTCCCGCTCTGAGCCGCCGCGCCAGCTCCCCCCGGCGGGCCGGCTCCGATTGTTCGAGCCCTCACAAAGGCGCCGGGGCCGCCGGCCTCCGCTTCCCCCGCGCCGCGGGGCCGGGAGCGGCCTCCGCCCCCCGCCTCCCCAGTCTCCCCGCCGCCCCCCGCAGACCAACCACCGCCGGGCCGGCCTACCTTGTAGCGAAGCGCTTGGTGGATGTCGGCAGCCAGCTGTCCTGTCCACCACTGCGCCTCTAGCTCCATCGGCGGGGCGGGCGGCAGCCGGGGCCTGGGCGGAGGGGAGGAAGCGGCACTCGCTGAGCGCGGGCGGGGCAGAACGGGACGGGCAACACCACCCTCGCCCCTTCCTCGCTTGCCCCCAGTTAAACACGATCAGCCGCTGCCCGCGCCGCGGGGCTCCCCCGGCGCCCCGGCCCAGCTGGCCGCCATGCAGGGCACAAGTGAGGCTCGTTAAGCCGCCCCCTCCCGCCGCGGAGCACGGCCGGGCGAGGGGGGCGCGGAGGAGCCGGCGGCCCCAGGGGCGCGTGATCGCGCCCCAACAAAGGGCGGCAGCGCCTCCCCCACCGAAGCCACCACTCACCCTACGCAGCGGCGCAGCTGGCGGCCGCGGCAGGGCCGGGCCCGGGACACCTGAGCGCAGCGCGGCGTCCCGAGGGCTCCCCCGCCATCACGCGGCGCCGCCCGCCTCGCCCATTGTTAAAGGGCCGAGCGGGCCGGCGTGTGTACAAAGCCAGGCAGCGCCCGCACGCGGCCGCCCGCCCGCCAATCAGCTGCTGCCTTACAGCACGGCCCGTCCGCCGGGGGCCAATCAAGGCGCGGCGCTCACGAGACACGCCGACCTCCGCGGCCACGCGCGGGAAGGTTTTGGGCCCGCGGAGCTCCCGTAGCCGCCCCGGTAAAGGCCGAGGAGGGTGGGCTTGGCTGGGCTTGGCTGGGCGCTGCGGGGGCACCCAGAGATGCGCTGGGGGCTGCAGTCGTGCCCGTTGGCAGGGACCCCGGGTGTGGTGTAACCCGTACTGGGGACTGCAGGACCCTTGGGGTCTCCCCCCGGGTGTCTTGGGAGAGCCGGGTTAGCGGGGCTCTCCCCGGCCGGAGCAAGATGATGCACCTGAGCGCACCTGATAGCGCCCGGAGCACTTCGTCCGCCCGCCCGCCCCGTCTTTTCCTCTCTCATTTTCCCTTTTCGGTTCAGCGGTGAGGTTTTTAACATGTGCGGCGATCGAGTCAGGAGCCGTGTCTCGTTCAGCGCTCTAGCACTTCAGACACATTTTCACTTGAGCAGAAAAACACACATGCCACTCGGGCAGAAAAAGCTGTGAGGCTCAAGTATTAGATGTATTTTGTGGGCGAGCTCTTGTTCGCTGCTAGTAAAATGCCAGGGAGGTGGTTTGTAATAGGTGCATCCTCTTGTGAACAGCCTGTGCCGTTCACCTGTGCGAAAGGGCCTGTGTTACTGACGGGTGATCAGCAAACACAGTTGCCACTTGTGCTCTTGCTTTAGCGGTAGGCGCTGTGTACTTGGTTTGTTTTCAGAAGCCCTTTTTCTAGCTACTTCCCCCTCGTTTGTAACCCCCTGCTATAGAGATCTTAATATCTGATGCTTTATAGTGGTTTACATCTTTGAATTCTCAAATACCCACACAACTGGCTTATGAGAACGTAAAACCTAGTACAACAAGCAATGCAAGCAATGAAGAAGAAATGCGTTGGATGCAATTTATGTTGAGGAAGCATATTTTATTTTTTCATTTCTACCCATGCTCTGACTTCTTTTTTAATTAAGAAAGTGGAAACCAACTTTTTGACATAACCGGTTTAATGACTGGAGCCAGGGCTGTAAAAGCCTGTTCCTTTAAACATGCATGTCTAGCTTTAATGAGTAGTCCTATGGACTGCAGTGGCTCATTTCATTAGAGGAGGTGTGGTCAGAGGTGGTGGCTCTTGTTTTTGAGGACACATTTCTTGGGCAGTTTCTATTTATGACAGATTTTGTTATATAATGCCACATAGTTTTATGAAGAAAAAAAGCAGAAAAATATTAGTATTTTTGATGCATACATAATTGAGAAAATAATTCAACTATTTAGATTAGCTATCTGAGATGTATGGACTATTGACAAAGCAGCATTTTGCTGTTCTGATGGCTTTTTGTCTCATACTTATGCATTGCTTTATAGGCAAGTGCATGCTCAAGCTAGTTTTAATTTTAGAATTATTTATCCTTGAAGAAAGGTAATAATAAATCTCATATTTTAAGGGTAGGATAAATCTCAAAAGCAGATTCCTAATGGAGACATAATCATTCAGGACACCTCTATGGCCTTCAAAAATGCATTGCCTGCTTGAAGAGGAGAAAGCTAACAAACATCAACATGCTAAAAACCTGTTGCAATGTGCCCAAACAAGGAAGTGACATTCTAATCTTCGGTGTTGGGAGAAATTACTATTAGCACTGCTGCATCCCCATAGATCTATTTAACCACCATGTGGATTAGTCTGTTGCTGAACTGTTAAGGGGTGTATGTGTGTGGAGAGAATAGACACTTGCTGGTTTAGTTCTCAGATGTGCTTGTCTGACTTGAATAGGAAGCATCATCCCGATAAAGCTGTGTACTCTGAGAGCTATTCATTTATATATAATAATCGTAATAATTGAGAAGAACAATGATATTGTAGTTACCTGCCACACTACAAAGATGACAGAGCTGTGGAACTATCTATTTCAGATCCTTGTAACACTTCTTTGTTGTCTTTTTCCAAGTTGCTATGCACCCACTATGGCCTATTTTAATTGAGTTGGTGATCTTGTGTACAGTTACATCTATTGTATACAGTTATGTCTGTGTCTGCTTTTCTTTCAATCAAAAGATAGGATTGGAAAGACCCTCATTATCCTGCCCAAGGCCAGGATTGCTTCTGGCATGTGTTTTTCTGATTTTGGAGGCATGCAGAAAATAACCCTATTGAAAAAGCCAAAGCTCTTCTGTGCAGCCACATTGTTATCTGCAGGAAGCATAAATCTCTGTTTGCACCTTAACCCTGACTGGAAGAACTCTTGGAGCCTCTGAACTGAGGCAAATTGCTTTCAGAGTCCAGAGTTTCCAAGATGTGAATTTAGAGGTTTAAATGGAAACAGTGCAACTGGAATGAGAACCGGTTAATACAGCTTCTTTGCATGTCTTACAATTGGTTGTAAAAGTAATAACCAGTGGTATTTTTTTAACTGTTGCGGATTTTATCTACTTTTGGTGGTCAAGGCTGTGTACAGTGCTCTGAGTATTTCCACCTTCATCCCCTGTGTGTAAGCCAGGGCAGAATTAAAACATACTCAGTCCTTAGAATAAACAGAGGATATTAAAGATTACTTTCAGCAGCAGTAGTTAGGTTTTCTTTAGCAAGAAACTGACAGTGTGAAGTTTTCCACTTATGTGTAGTATATGGAACCTGAAAGAATAGAAAACAGAACAAAAGGTTATGAAACCATTTTGAAATGGGTATCCTGTCTGTGAATGGCCGTGAATCACCTAAGCAAATACATGTGTCTCAAGGGGGAAATGAGATTGGCTGTCAGAGCTGCTGTCTGCTTTGTAAAGGTACCAGATAGCAAGAAGCGCTGTTATTCTTGGAATTCCCCAAGAAAAGTTATGACCCTGAACTACATCCAGAACAGGTTAGAAGGTAACCTGTGAAATCTGGACTAAAACACTTGTAACATTTTTGTGGACTCTTCTAAAGAGGATGCTGCTGAAGTCCTACAATTTATGGACCTGTAACTTGCAGGTTATAGTCCTAACACAATTTCAGACATGGTGTGTGAGCTGACTTCCCTTTGTAGTTCCTGGGAGGTTAGATCTGTATCTCTTGAGTTGATGCATGTATTTATATGTTTAATCTGTTTTTTCCTCCCCTAATTTCTTGGTGGTTCTTCTTGGCCTGTGAAAAAAGGAATGTGGTTTTAAAAATACAAATGAAGAACTTGCAGGTAATTGCCAAGTACAGCAAATACTCTGATCCTGAGAACCACCATCTCTCTACATTAGAAACCATTTCCTCCTCCTATACTGTTTCTGTATATTGTGTCCTAAGATACATCTTTGAACTTTGGATTTGTCTTGACTGGCAGAATTAGATAAATCAGTATGTAAGCGGAGTCCAGAACAGAAACTGAATTCTGGGGTGACAAAGCACTCAAAGAAATATTTAAATAATGGCTCAATCACTGTATTAATTGTTGTTTTGTTTATTGGTTCTTGCTTTTGTTTTGATGCTCCTTGTTCATTCTCATCCCAATAAAGAGATGGTAATTCTGTAAAAGACATTTTAGGACTGCATTTTTAAAATTATAATGTAAGAGAATCTCAGTTTTGTAGAACTGAGCATTATATTAAAAAAATGTTCAAACAGTTCTTGTGTTTCTTAGGGCTCAGAAAGTTAGCTCTGCTTTTGTTACTGTACTTGTTGGTCTTATTTTCAAACAAAGACTGCATCTGATGACATTTGTAGCAGTAATATTTCAAGGGCATTTAATTAAGGGGAATGAATCACTCTAAAGACAGCACTGTAACTGCTCACAGAGCTCTTTTGCAGCATGCTGGTAGATGAAATGTGACATGTAAAAAGAATTGTAATACTTCAGAGCCATTAGTGAGTGTGGTCTCCTACTGAAAGTACACCAGGGTAGTATTTGTAAATGCCTGTATTGAATGTTAAAGCTACTCTGTGGGTAAGACTTTCAAAGTTGTCTGGGGATTTGGATTCCCAGAATAGCTACTAAAATGTGGCTATTAGATTTGAATTTAGCTGGTAAATATCATTTGGAACCGTTGACTTTAGTTGTTATAATATGACTGTTAAGAGAGAAAGCATCTGACAATGCTCTGGCCTGAAGGATACATACTTTTCATGAAGCATTTCAATAAACAATTTGGCTTTAAGTGTTTTCCCATCCTCTGGGAAGCTATTGTAAAAAGTGCTCTTGTGAATGTTTTATTTGGCATTAGAATAAATGTATACATTTTTGATAATGTGTTGGATGAAGGAAACATTCATATAAGTAGAAGAGTGTTGGTGGATATAATTTGTACTGAGGGGTTCTTCTTTTCTGTAAGTCACACTCTCAGTTTAGGAAATAACTTTGTTAGTAACCAAAAAGACCAGAGGAATTTTGCATCTAAAGCATATGTACTTCCTGCTTGGAAAGCCTCAGCTCATTTGACTGGAATTTAGGAAAGGTTACTTGTCGTGCAGTTAGCTCAGGGATGGAGGGGTAGAGCAGTTAGTGATATGTTTTTGTTCCTGTCAAACATGTTTTGATTTTGGTTATACCCACAGAATGTGAGGCAAAGTGGCCTGTTCCTTTTCATTTCAAACTTAAGGTCCAACAAAGAAGATTTTTTTTTTTTTTTAAATATGTATAGATATAATATCCAGGGCTGCCAAATTAGGAGCCAGCCCAGGCAGAGTACCAGAAAGTTAATGCTTTTGTCTGCTGTGATTGCCATGGAGGAGAGCTGCCTGCACATGTGGGTTCACATCCACAGGGGCACCTGGGCTTTGTGATGCTTCATGTTGAAGTAGTGGGTTTTCTCCTCTGTAGCCAGGCACAAGTGGAAAACTTTGCACTTCCAGCTTCTTGCTAATGAAAACCCAACTACTGAAAGTAACCATTAATATCTGCTGTTCGCCAGACTTGCTGAGCTTGTTTTGAGGCTGTCCTGTTTTACATGCACAGGGGTAAGGCAGGGATGTATAGAGCACTGTACTTAATTTTAGCTAAGGGAAGGCTGCTATTAGGTCCTTCTGGAGCTGTCTCTGGGCTGAACAAGCCCAGATCACTCAGCCTCTCTTCAAAAGGCAAGTGCTCCAGTTGCCAACCACCCCAGTGGCCATCCAATGAATTTGCTCCAGTTAGTCAGTGTCTTTGTTGTACTGGGGGGGGAAGATGGTCCCAAAGCTGCATACAGTATTCTAGATGTAGTCCAATGAGTGCTAAGTAGAAGGTAATAATTACTACTTTTGATTTACTTGCTATGGTCCTGTTAATGCAGTCCAGATGCTGTTTGCCTTCTCCAGTGCCAGGGCACACTGTTGGCTCACGTTCACCTTGCTGCTGTGAGAAGCTTCAGCTTCCCTGGAGCGCTGGCTGGTCTAAGTTGCGCTCTCTTCCAGGATGTTTGCCAGGGTCACAGCGTGGTCTACTCTGTGTCCACGAGTTAAAAAACCAAAACAAACCAAACAAAGAAACAACAAAAACCAAAACCCAATAAATTTCATCAGACTTGAGGCTGGGGTAAATCCTGCCAAATCCCACAGGGTTTATGTGTGTTTCATGTACTGTGCTCCTTGATCTGTTATTTAGAACTGCTGCACCTTATTTGGTTGTGTTGGTAGTGATGAGCTTGTGGTTTTGTGTTGCATTATGTTGGAATAGTGTATCCTAATCTGACCATAGATCACAATGAGATCTGGGTCCTGGTTCTGCACGTGCGTCTGATGGATGTCGCCAGAGCCCAGGGGCTTCTAATATAATCTTTGCATCACACTATGCTGACAGAATTTAAGATTTTCACATGTTTGTGACTCATTTTAGTGTAAGGCACACAGTCATGTGTTGAAGGAGCAGATTAGCTATATCACATCTGATTAGAGTGTGTATGTACCTTTCTCAGGCTTTATGGACAAACAGACCCTTCACTTCTGCTTCATAGTATCTTCTCATGCTATTCAGTGCATAATTCTCTAGTCACAACACATCTAGTTGAGACATGTTTTAATAGACATGAGTCAGTACTCTTTCTCTCATTGCATTGTGACTCATTACACCCACTGCATTATTAAAAATGCAGAAACATACCTCCATTTGCATATCGTTAAAAGCACTGTGGTGACTGTTTTAAAAAGTGTCTTAAATGACCAATCCAGTTGAAAGGATATCTGGATGGATGGAAGGGTAAAATGAACCCAAACTGTTTGGTTTCAGAGCTCATTGCCAGTTGTACTCCCACCTTTTTTTTGTTGTTGTTGTTGTTTTTAAATTTAAATTGATCGGCACTGGCTTTCCGTAACAATAAAAAAGGAAACAGTATTAAGGTGGGCTCTGCTCCAGGAAGAAAAGAGCCATCTCCACCAGATTGTGTAAGAGATAAGTGGAACTGGTATGATATTGGTCATTCTGCACCTTAACCAGCCTCAGACTTGGAGGAAAGGTGCTGTCAGGAGTCAGCCTGCATCTGTGACCGGGCTCTGTGTAGTGGCTTTGCACATTGCATTGCCGTGATCGTGTGCACTGTTTCTAATAAAGCCATATGTTTGTTTTCCTGACCCATTTAGGATTACCTTGAGAACAATATGGAAGAACTATCTCTTTTGCACTGTTGGCAAAACGGAGCCACATTTGCTTAGCATTTTGAGTGAGAAACACTGCATATGAAAAAACAATATAAATCTCAGCCTGAAATTAGAGATATCAATATGGTAAATAACCAGTATCTGTGAAACACTGATATATTACCGTATTTTAAATTTGTACAGTATTCTCTTTGGCAAGAAAACAAAGTAGCACTTCATGTTTCTCCTCTCACTAATGGTCTCAGACTTAAGAAATGCCAGCTTGTGTTTTTTCTTGAAGTGGTGGTCCAACAATTTCAAAACAGATGGCAAAAGTCAACCTTTGCGTTTGAGTCATTGCTTTGCTTAGTATGTGACTGTGATTAGAGTAGGTATTGCTTGTAATAAATAATTTTATTTATATGGCTAGGTGTTTGTTTTGTGAAAGTTTGTTACATTTTGTAAATTAGTCTCTTCTTGAAAATGCTTCTAGAATTCTTTTGAGTTTACTCTCTGTAGTTTGCAATTTACTGCATTACTTAGCTATAAAAGCCAAGTGGTATTATTTTTGGTTCCTGATCGTTTTTTGTAAATAACTACCAGAAGTGAGCTGAGTTTTGATCCTCTTTTAAAAGCTTTATGACCATAAACAGTCCCATTTAAAGCTACGCTGCTGCACACGTCAGTGTGTTTACATGCCCAGGACTGGTTTTTTGTGAGTCAACATAGTGCTGTAGTGGAACAAGAGCTCTGCACTGCAGAAAGTGAAGGGAAATGCTTCTCAGTAATTTTGGGGTGAATATGTGGCTGCAGGTGATTGATCAGGGAAGGGGGCATATGGTGGGATGGAGCTGGAGAGGAGCAGAAGGTGATTCATAGGAGTCACCACGAACTGCTAAGTCCTCAGAGACTGATGTTCCGAGCAGTGCTCAACAGTGATATGCTTGGCTGGGGTCACCATGGAAGAGTTGGCTTTTCAAGCAACATCAGATGTTCATTGCTAGATCAACATGTATGTTAGATCACGGGGGCTAAATATGGAAAAAAACATGTCAGATTAGACTGACTTTTCCAATGGCTACTGAAAACAAAAGGACAGTGAAAACTTCTATTTTTTTTTACCATCAATGGAAGAAACTGCAAACTGAAATGATTTACCAAAGTTTGAGTGAGATCCTTCTTGCTTAGCTTTGTGGAACTTTAATACAGATGGACTGAATTCAGAGAAAAAATGCAGAAGTAATAAAAGAATCTACTGGTTTTACTTCTGAGTTCAGATTAGGTCATACTGAATATTATTTCATGGCCCTTCTCTAGTGGTTTGTGAGTACTTCCCAAAGCCATAATATATTTTTTGGCTGATTAATGGTCTGAGGGCAAGCAGTGAAATAATCTGAAGTTGCAGAACACAAAGTGAATTGACAGAGCTCTCCGGCGTAGTTACAACATCTTCCTCATGACAGGAGAAACATTATTTCACTGTCCCTATCCCCTTTGACTGGGATTCTGTGTTTTCCATGAAACTGCTTCAGTCATGATGTAAAATTTAATAATAGCAAAACACATTTCACTTCTTAAGACATACTTTCAGCAGAGAAAATGAGAGCAAACCAGCAATGTATGTTCTCAGAAATCTCCATGGATCTCTAGTAGTCCATGGATCATGAAGTAGGGAAAGTGGATACATGGATGTAGGAGAAGTTTTATGCAGTGCATGCATTTGTTTTCAACTATTTTCAAATTTGGATTATTTTCAACATAAATCTATATGAGCATATCAAGATTAATTCTATAGTGTTGTGGAATCATCACTGTTTTATATAACTGTATTATGAGGAGCTGCTAAAAGCACAGAACGGCATTGCAGAACAAAACGTTTGTCCTGCCTCCTTATTTTTAACTTCTTCTTGAAATAGAGGGATAAATGGTGTAATTCTAACCAGGATTTTCTCATGAACACCTGAAGTGCTTACATAACTAGGACCTGATATGGAGAGAAAATACCATTTTGGAAAATGCAGTGTAACGTGGGTTATTTAGAAATTGTTCTCGGGAGTAAGATTCCAGGGTAATTACTCATATCTGTCAGGGGCCCACCCTGGAAGCATTGGCCAACTCTGACCTGCTTCCAACCAGCTGGGAAACTGCCAGGTTGCTCAGTGAAATTAATAAAACATTCAAAGGCTGTATTAGCATAAACTAAGCATATCATAAGCATATCATCACCAAGGTTTAATGGTGGGTTCCTCATAAACCAGGTTTTAAAATCTGATACTAGTTACGGCAAAAGCTGGGTTATGTTCCCACTAAAGTCAGTTGGAGTTTTGAAACTGAGAATTTATTGTTCTTAAGTTGTCAAAATCTGCACAGGCTTTATTGAATAATTTATTACTTCTGTGCCACATGCACCAGAAACAGTTCTGGTACCATTCCTGTTCCTAACGGTAGGCATAGCTGTAATCGGAGTGAGTAGCTCCCTGTCTCACAGAACCTATGTGTCTGGGATATTGGTGACATAATTGAGGAAAAGAAAATCCCTCAGAAGCAGAAGACTGAGTGGTTATGTATACATGCTATATTGAGGGCCTAGAGGCTATATTAATGACCTGAACAGTCACTGAGCCTGTAGCACCTGACACAGGAACAGAAGCTCTTTGGAAGCCCAAAGGATGGTGTTTGCCTCAGCATGGCTTTTGGCTTGGTGTGGCTTCAGTGTGTCTGACATCCACAGTATGTTCCCAAGCACTGTCACACTAACTGCCAGCAGGCTTTTTGCAATATGAAGCAAATGAATTTAGGAGAATGTTATGTTTCTGGCTACTTTGAGGACCAGTATTTAGAAAGAGCATGGATATGGCTTGCTGTGAGAACTGTTGTGATTTCTTCTCATGAAGCCCTGGCTGAGGATGATGGAGACACTGCGCTGAAATTTGCTGAAGTTGCCATGGCCCTTTTCCTGATAATGAAATGATTCTATTTATGGAGCTGTCAAATCTAGCACAGCCACTTGCCTTCTAATTCTCCAATAGTATCTAGTGATATTGCTCTTTCAGTAGTATTCACAGAATGTCCTGGTTTAAACAGAAGGAAACAAGTTATTAACAAACAAAACCCAAGTGCTCTTCCTAACTCTCTTTATCCATCACTACAGGTTTATTCCTACTAACAGAAGCTTTTGAGGCATGTATCCAGAATTACATTCTATCTCAAAGTCTAGCCATGTTAATGCATTTTAAAAGAAGGCATTGAACATTTTTATAAAAAAAATATCTGGGTGAATTAATGTGTGTATGTAATAATTTCAAATAAATGAGGATATTGCATGCAGAAGCAAAAGTCACCCAGTCTTAGAGTAATTTTGTAATGAGAATAAGGAGAGAACAGCAAAAGCAGGCAGGTTTTACTTCACAGCAATTTGATGTTGACTGCCACATGCACACTATTAAAAACACGTTTTTTTTATATGCTGCTTAGGGGTTTGACTTCCAAGGCTCAGCTTGGAGTTGCTGGATAGGAAGCTGTGACAGATAACAGGTCCTTTGCAATAACAGGCTGTGCAGGCTCTTGGTACTACAATGTGATTTGAAACTGCTTGCCCCGGTGTAAAATAAAAGCCAGGTACCTTCTGTACGCTGTGGACAAAACCACAATGGGGTGGTTGCTGTGAGGAAGCCTGTCAGGTTTGCTTGTGTGCAAAGTATCCTCACTTGAAACAGAGTTGCAGTAGACACAGTTCTATTTTAAAAGAAATGTAAGTGATTAAGTGTGCTCAAGTTGAAAGTAATTTCAACTCTGAGAATGCATCAGAGTGCCTTAGATTCAGGATCATCTTCATATATGAGTGAACTGGTAGATTCTCAAATCTCACGTCATTCTAGCTACAGAACCTTCCTGACATTCATGGACATCCTGAGTGTGCAATTGTGATTAGTCACTTCAGCTAAATACTGGAGAATTTTTTATTTCTCATGATTTTATCTATTAGATGCATTAGCTATCTGTAATCTTGATACTCCTTTGCCTGTGTTTAAAGTGTATCTTGTGCATCTTTTAATCCATGGAAGCCAGGAGTACATTACCAAAGATACCTCTTACAAGTTGTCAGGATATTTTGAAGTCTTGTTTGTTTGGAATTCTTCAAAGCAAATTGAAGGAAGGCAAGAATATACATTCATTGTATAATTCTAATGTCCATTACTAGCCAGAATACCCAGAGCAGTTTTCATCTACAAATATTTTAAAAATACCTTTTTTCCTTATTGGCAAATTATCATCTTTAATTCCTAGACAAATTAAACCAAGTCAGAAAGTTGAGGCAGTCATCTGAGACCAGGGAGAACTGGTACCATGTTCAGTGTTAGCATGTAGAAACGTCAGGTTGCGGTTGTGGTGGTGGGTTTTTTCTGTTGTTGTTTTTTGTTGTTGTTGTTGTTTTGTTTTGTTTTGTTTTTTAATGGTGGGTGACTCAGATACCATTAAATTGAAAATTGCTGACGCTCGGTGTCAGTCAGTGGTTTGGCCTTTCCCCAAATAATGGAATGAGCTGGATGAGTATCACTGAATCATGTCTAGTCTGGCAGGAATGACTGTAAGAACTGCCAGCGTGTAAGTGGAGAGGTTGTGGGATGCTCTGGAGACTAATGTCTGGGTCACATTAAAGGTTTTAATGATCATTGATCAGGGAGACTCCTTTGGAGTTGGGTGAGCCCATTATCAGACCTGAGGCCGCAGGACTGCCGCTGAAAACTTGTATTGCACTCCATGCAAAGTGCAGGGAGCCTCTATACTAAACCATGGAAAGCTGGCAGGCTAGATAGAGAGGCTTTTTTTGACACATAAGCTGTACGCACAAATATTTGATTTTGCTAGCTAATGAATCATGTCTTGGCTTGAGAAGGCTGGTATCACTCTAACCTCTCTCTGGTATCACGCTAATCTCTCTTGGCTCCAGAAGACTTATCCTGGAAAGTCTCCCATGATGCTCTGATCGATTGGGATCTAGTGAAGGGCTGTGGTGAGAAACTAGTGCTGATACCAATGACTCCGGTTTGGAGTGGTGCAGCCTGTGAGTGCAGCCAGGAGCTGCACACTCCTGGACAGACTGCCACAACCTTGGGAAGTGCAGTGCCTTGCACTTGCACTTGTGTCAGCTCTGGCTTCCACATTTGTACTTTTGTTTTCTGTACTCTTCACCAGGGATCTAGCTGACTTCCCCTGAAATGCAATGGCAAAATCCTGGGCAGCTCCCCTGAGCACACTGCTGATTTGAACTGCACAGTTCATCTGGTAACAGTAAGTGACAAGCTGGTGGCTTAGAGCTCCATTGACTGTGTGTGTCTGCAGAGCAGACAGCATATGTGTTTGCGTGTGTATGTGTGTGTGAAATTGGGTGTGCATACTGTGAAATGCTGCCAGCAGAGCAATCAGACAAAGAGCTTTTGTGGCCATCTCTGCTCTTGAGGAGCTTGTTGTGATCAATATGTAATCACTGCAAGAAAGAAGCAGAAGAGCCAGTATTCCTTATTTTTATATATATATATATATCTATTTTTTCATTAGTAACAGTTGGATCTCTTTCCTGAGTGAGGTAACTTAATTTAGACGATATATTAAAAAAAAAAAATCAATAAACATTGATATCATTAAGATTTTTTTATTCATATAACAGTCCTCATTTAAGTGTTTTTAGTTTTACCTTCAGTGCCCGAAAATGAAGATATGAATGCTGGGGGAGAAAGGGTTGAATGTATGGAAAAATAAAAAGAAACCTGTCAAGTATAAGCATTCCTACTTAGGATATTGAAGTCTTCAGTCTCGGTCTTCAAGGAGCTGGGAAGGAGGCAGAGCTGAGTGCAGCACCCGAGCCTGTGCACAGCTGATGGGTACGTTAAGTTGGTGCAACTTGATGAATACTAAATCATGGTAATTTGTAGTAGATGATTCAGCCTGAGACCTGCTTGAATATGTGCCAGTGTCTCAGAACTAACGCTCCTAAGTCTAGTTTGCCAGCTCGGCAGGGATGTAGAGGAATAAATAGATTTGGAATCAGCCCTACTTTTTACCTCTAGAGGGACCACCAGGATCAGAGATGAAACCGGCTGCACGCTGGCAATGGGCTCAGCTCACTGTCCTCTTCCTGACCTGCTCTGCCCGCAGACAGAGCGCTCCAGGCTTCGCCAGATCAACCATCGTGAAATAGTGAAGGGAGAGGAACTGTGGGAAGCGAATTTTGACAGGAATGACATCGGCAGCATCCTGCCTGCGAACTCTGAGCTGTGTTCAGAGTGGTGAGAAATGGCTCTCCGCACTGCTGTGATATCTCCTGCACCGTCCCTTCTTTCTTCTTTCCTCTTTCCTCCTCTCTTTCGCTCTCTCTCCCTCTTTCGCTCTCTCTCCCTCTTTCGCTCTCTCTCCCTCTTTCGCTCTCTCTCCCTCTTTCGCTCTCTTTCTCTCTTTTTCTTCCCCCCAAGAGGACAGTGTAGGCAGAGGATTGTACTCATGCGTTAGGGTTATTACTCTCTGTCACTTGTATCTGCAGTTCAAACCACTTTGAACCACTGTACCTCTCCAGTGTGACCTCTTCCACTGTAGTCAGGGCACAATGAGCCCCCAGAAAATTGTGGCTTAAGTGATGTCTGCACATCCCTGTATCATTTTTGTCTCTATTTCTCTGCATTAAACAGTTGTGCTGTGAACTTTATGCTATGGCCAGTTAGGGTAGAAAACTTAGATCTTTTACTGAAAATGAGAAATCATGCATTGGCGTCTTTATCAGCATAAATCAACATGAACACGATCTACTTGTTTCCATATATCCAAACTAGTCTGAACTTGCTTTTCAGCATGACTGCACTCTTTCAAGCAAAATTCTGCATAGTTTCCTCCTACTCGCTCCCAAATGCGTCTCTATGATCCCTCTGATTTATTTACTTTTGATAACTATGTACAGTGAAAAGCTTTGACTACATTTTCAGCTTTTTGATCTTAAACCTCCATAAATGGGAAGAAAAAAGCTTTTGGTATGCAAATCACAGAATCACAGAATCACAGAATTGGCTAGGTTGGAAAAGACCTCAGAGATCATCAAGTCCAACCCTTGGTCCAACTTCAGCCCATTTACTAGATCATGGCACTAAGAGCCATGTCCAATCTCAGTTTAAAAACCTCCAGGGACGGTGAGTCCACCACCTCCCTAGGCAGGCCATTCCAATGCCTGATCACTCTTTCCGTAAAGAACTTCTTCCTAATATCCAGCCTAAACTTCCCCTGGCAGAGTTTAAGCCCATGTCCCCTTGTCCTATTGCTAACTGCCTGGGAGAAGAGACCAGTTCCCACCTGACTATAACTTCCCTTCAGGTAGTTATAGAGAGCAATGAGGTCACCTCTAAGCCTCCTCCTCTCCAGGCTGAACAACCCCAGCTCCCTCAGCCTCTCACCATAGGTCATGTGCTCAAGTCCCTTCACCAGTCTTGTTGCTCTTCTCTGGACCCGCTCCAGCACCTCAATATCCCTCCTGAACTGAGGGGCCCAGAACTGAACACAATACTCCAGGTGTGGCCTCACCAATGCAGAGTACAGGGGAAGGATCACTTCCCTTGTCCTGCTGACCACACTATTTTTGATACAGGCCAGGATACCATTGGCCTTCTTGGCCACCTGGGCACACTGTTGGCTCATGTTGAGCTTGCTGTCAATCAGTACCCCCAGGTCCCTTTCTGTCTGGCTGCTCTCCAGCCACTCTGTGCCCAGCCTGTAGCGCTGAAGGGGGTTGTTGTGGCCAAAGTGCAGGACCCGGCACTTGGCCTTGTTGAACTTCATCCCATTGGAATCAGCCCATTTTTCCAGTCTATCCAGATCTCTTTGCAGAGCCCTCCTGCCTTCCAGCAGGTCAACACTGCCCCCCAACTTGGTGTCATCAGCAAATTTGCTGATGGTGGTCTCAATCCCCTCATCTAAATCATCAATAAAGATGTTAAACAGGACTGGACCCAACACTGACCCCTGGGGGACACCACTAGTGACTATAGTTATATAGAAAACATCCATATGAAAACACTGTGTAGCCAGTTAAAAGATTAAGCTGAATGAAACCTGTGATAAACAGAGTTCTTCCTTTTCAGCTCAGAGCTCCAGGTCATGGTTGCATGACCATGCAATGCACATTTTTCTTAATTATGTTGCTCTGTCCTGGTTGTTGACATGGCTGTGTTATACCCAGGATGACTTAGTGTTGTAGTTACTGTTAGGTGGACAGTTGAAACTTATGTTTTCTCCTCGTATGGAAAGCCCGGACTAGATATCTTTCTTTACGTTTACACAGAAATATATCTCTTCAAGCCCTCATGATAGTCTGCTGACTGTAGCTTCTCTGCAGCAGACTGGAAAAGAGTGAGGGACACCAGAAAAAATGGAAGAAAACTTTTACAGTTCTTATATACCAGCTCTTAGAGACAAACTCTTGAAAGAACTGAAGAAGAATGGCCTTGCTATTAAGCTGTTAAATTGGTAAGTTGAAGATTTAGATTTATGTGTTAGCTTTGCAAGATACCACTCATCTGATCATGAGCAGGTCATTTAATCTCTGTGAGGCTCCATTTACCATCACTGCAATGAAAATAATAATACTTATTTTCTGCTGTCTGCTTAGGCAGGCTTTCCAGGTGCTGGTTGTCCAATGCTTTGCAAAGCTCTGAGCACTGCTAAACCTTGAGCTGGTGTAACGCTGTGGGCATTGCTGCGCTCACTGGTCAGCCCTGGTCTGTTCATGTGTTCCTGCTATGCCTCTGGAGCAAAATGGAAAGCAGGAGGGAAGGTGGCTTCTGGCATGTTTTTCTTCTTGTCTCCCCTCACTGGATGTCTAAGTTTGTGGAGCAACAGCCTAATGCAGCAAGTGAACAGCTGCCTGCAGGGGACTGAATATCGCTTGGTGGCTGTGAAATGGATGATCAGAAGCAAACCAACTGCAAAACATGCCAGGCCGATGTTAAGTTTAAGAGACTTCCCAGCTATGGATTTTGTTGTGGAAGTAACAAAGACCAAGAGGTGCTCCACCTTCTGTGGCACTCCACACTGAAGTTCATGTGCTTTCACCAGCTTAGCTCACATCCATGGGAAAACCCTCTCTTGAGGATCTTTTAGAGGAATGGGCTGTGTCTCCCTGGGTCTTGGTCAGACACTTCTCAGCTGTTCTCCAGTGGAAAGAGGGGACAGCTACATGAAGTAAGGGGATGGCTGTGATTGCAGAAGAGAGTTGGCATAACCCATCACCACTGGTTTTCTTATTTTGAGGTTTCTATTTGAGCAATAAACTGAAACCTGAGATAGGTAATTGCATCCAGATTAGCCACAGTGGCAGTCCTTTTTGAGCAGAGAACCGGGCAAGCTTAATCTGCTTTAGAAGTATAGAACAGTAGTTGTCTTGCAACAGTAAGTTGTTCTCAATTGCTAGGGATTATTTAGCACAATTTCCTGTGTGTTCAGTAAACAGGAAGAAAAAAGCCATGATGGTTAGGAAAATGTAGTGGGAGCACAGGTGAGTGAAGGGCTGTTGAGTTTTTTTTTTCTGATAGTGAACTCAGATTACAGGATGAAATATAAAGATTCTGGGAAGGCAAGTGCAAAGCTTCCTTGTGCTTCAGAAAATCTTGCTATTGAAGCACACCGAAAATTCCATTTATAGCCCATTTCGCAGGATGCTCATTTTTATTGCTTTTCACAAGAGGGCATTAATGTTTTTGTAGTTATTTTCTTTCAATGATTTACTTTCATCTCCAGTACTGGCTGCTTTCAATTCATAGCTCCAATGCAAAGTATGCTTCATGGCAAAATATTTTCTTTTAGTGCTATGTTTCTGCTCATCCGCAGAGCCAAGCCCTATGAGCAGCAACAACTTGGTCTGCTGTCAGTTGATCTTTAGTAACTGTACTGAATCTGAATCTATCCAGATTGTTTGTCCCCTGTCAGTTTGGAGAGAGCCTCCTCCTTCCTACCCTCACCTTGGCTCACTCAGACTGACAGGTGCCTTTAAAAAGGATTTGGGGAACAGGTCTCTCTTCTGGCAACATGTTTTGTAGCTCTAACTGAGAACAGGAGGTGTCACAAAAGAATCTCTCCTATTTTGTCTCTCTCCAAAACCATTAATTTGAACTGCAGTATTGAATTGCCTGAAATGGTCTTGCAATGCAGCTTAAAGAATTGCACTTAGAGAAATGGGCTCTTGTGTCATGGCACAGGTCTGTTCTTGACCCTCTGAGTATCTGTGCATTACACACGGGGCAGAGAAATGCTGAACTCCTGATATTTTCTGGTTGGTGTAGTTGCCTATCCTGTTCACTGAGAATGCCCAGCAAGTTCAAGCTGGCCCAAACTTTTTTTTGTCTTTCCTTTCTTTGGAGAAAATCTTCCACAGAACATGGGCCACCCTGCTGGTCTGTCTTGCTGTTTCCAGCAGTGAGCGATACAACTCAGCTTTTCTGTGTGGCTGGGTGGTTGCAGTTGCTTTCCAGTGAGCAATGGCATCACAGAATGAGATTTGTTTTCCAAGAAACCTTTGAAATGGGTTAATTTCTTCTGTGAAGAATTCAGCTCTCACTTTAATTTCTTCAGTTCATAATGCCCAAACGACTTACTTTTGCAAGCATCTATAGTCTTACCCCTGCTAATTTATAAGAACAGCTCAAGGTTTTCTTTCTTAAAAACTGCCTCATCTCTTTCCCGCACTACCTTTTTATATACCTACAACTCAGTTATAGTCAGGGTATTGCAGCTTGTCAGTCTCAGGAGAAGGTAGTGGTGATGGGGATTGTTGGGGTTTTTTGTGCCATCCTGTCCTTGCATCCTGTAGATATAGAGTAATCAAACAGCAGGAAGCAGTTTTATGGCAACCACGCTCTTTTTCTGTCTCTTTTTTGAAGAAAGAAAGTGGCAGAAAAATGGCAGAGACAGCCCTGTGGAATGGCTTTGCTGTTCTCTTGGAGTACTCCTTGGGTATTTCTCCTGTTTTTCTCAATTATATCCTGTTATATAAACCAGTCTTTTACCTCTCCCACCTTTATCAGACCTTTGGAAAACCCAACAGACAGCATTACTGTCCCAGTTTTCCCTGCAACTACTTATGGGGCCGGTGGTTGTCCATTGCTTCAACTCTTTTTTACACAGAGAGACATTATAGTCATTTAGCTGAGAGCAATGTGGCTATCACAACTGGCAGCTTCAGAAGGGTGCTGCAACTGCATCATTGGCAGCCTATCAAGATACAATGGGTTTTAAGGATGCCAAAATAACCTGTTCTTCTGCCCAACAGTGCTGAAATCTTCATTATCATGCACTGAATTTACCTGCATTGCTGAACATGAAGCTTGTGCAAGCTTTTACTTGTGTAAGTCAGCTTCTACACTCTTAGAAGCTTCTGCAGAATTATGTTCTAAATCAGTTATATGCTCACAAGGTATGATTTCTCATTGCTGCTGTGAAGGAAAAACACGTAGGCACTTTTAATTGCTTTGAATTTTTTTTTTTTCTCTCATACTTAATGTTATAGTCTTGTAATCTTTCAGGCAGCGTGCCCAGAGATTTTTTTTAAAATTGATTTATTTCCTTGTTACAGAACAGTGCGTAGAGGTTAATTTTCCTGCAGGGGTTTCTGAACTCTGAAATGCCAAAATCACTGCTCACAACAACTGCCTATTTGATATTGATCTTCCATCTTTAGTAATTCTGCTTTGCTCTGGATACACAGACCTCTTTAGAGGGATTAGGGAATGCTTAATGAATGAATTTTTTTGCTGTATCTTTTTTTTTTAATAGTTCATTTTTCTGTACATTGAAGTGCCCTTTTTTTTTTTTTTTTAAAGTTTATAGTACAAATGCAACAGTATCTGAAAACTTGGTTGCCCCTCCCAAGGTAAGGAAATCTGTTCCTGCTGTAGAGAAGTGCCTCCATGTTACATGGGATAAGGCATGCCATAATTTATTCTTCTAAGAAGGTTGCCTTTAACTTCTTGGATAAGGAAAGTGATTAACCTTATACCCACAGGTTGTGTTGTAGCTACTTTAACCTTCCAAAAAGATCCTTGCTCCCTCTGCCTCTGAAACTGGAAGCAACCTTGATCTATCTGCCCTGTACCTCATATCGCCATCCTGAGACGCCTTTTTCTTCATCCTCTGTGGGGATGTCACAAGAATCAGCACACTTACCTCACCTGTTCCTTGGCTTCTGCTCAGAGAAATGTCCATCAGGTGTTTAGAGCTTATCTGAATGTTGTATGTCTCAAACACCTGCTGTGCCTGTTGCTGGTATGCTGTGTTGTCTTAGTGTCCTCCTTTCCTTCTGCTCTCCCTGCCCATCAAACTCAGAGAAGGAAGCAAGGCTGACTTCTGGATGGTTTAGCTGGCAGATTGAGAAATGCAGTACAGATTGCTCCAGAGTGGAGGGAAAAATGGTTCTCACCGTTTTGAAGCAGGTTAAAGGGAATGGTAGATACCAGTATCAGCCAGCCTGCAGAGGTGCAGTGGCTTGTCTCAGGGAATTGCAGGGCTGAAAGCTGGCTGTCTGAGACTCTGAACCATACTTGTAACTCATAACAATCCACGTTAGTGAGCAACATTTTGTCTGTGGTAGACATATTTCTGTAATCCCAAGTTTTCAATGCTTTTCACCTTCTACAGTCATTAACATTGGCAATAAAAAGGTATGCATCTATGTTAACACCTTTAAATTACTTTATACTTGCTCTGTGATGAATTTAATCTATTATATCTGTTATTCTGTAAAGCAAATGTCTGCCTGATATTAGATTACATTATGGTTTGCTGGTTTTCCTTTTTACAAAAAGGAGAGAATTTAGGGGAAGTTACTGTAATTTCATGTCCATTTTTGCCCAGTATGCAAAACTAGACTGGGACCCAAAACTATGCCCAGTGACTGCAGTGCTGAGCTCTACAGCTATTAAAGGTATGTAAATGCTTGATTTCCAGTTACATTAATGGGTCACAGTCTAAAGCGTTCTGATAATATTTAATATTCATACTTCAGGCATAGACACACCTTCACTTACTGCTGTTAATCTGTGGTTGCTGCTTCTTTCCTGGAGGGTTTCACCTCCAGAACTGAGGTGCCAGAACACATGGACACAAATGAGTCTCAATGGTCAGGTGTAGCAGTTCAGCCACACAGACAGTAACCCCAGCAGGAGAGGGGGCTGAAACACTTCCAGGTAATTTTGTAAGAGGAGATCTAACTGTACTCCCGAGGCACTTGCTTGCACTGCAAAATTTCGCCCTACTTTTTAAATTTAGATTTTGTACACGTTCATAAGTCACTTTTCTATTTTGTTATTCATTGTTAATAACAGAGAGGTGCCATGGGAAGCTACATCAAGTCACAGACAAGGATGCCGTTATGCTGGGTACTACACAGATACAGGCTGAGAAGAGAGTTTGAAGAGTTATAGTACATTGACTTTTCCATTTTTTTTTTTGTCATTGATTCAAATTATAGTTACAAAATGCCTTAAATCTGTATAACCAACTTTTCAAGGGAAAGGAAAAAGAACTCTGCAGCCTAAAGTTTGCCCTTTATCTTATGCAAAGTTAATGAAGTCAATGCAAATATATTTTCCATAGAGGAAGCTTTGTTTACTTGCTGTTTCCTGCTGACCCTGTTTTCTCATTGTTCCTAGTGCTCTGTGCTTGTTTCCCATCCGCTGCATGCAGACTCCCCACTTTACCTAGGTTCCTGGATCAGCTTTTATTTCTTCTCTCTTTATTTTTTTTTCTTTCCCTGTTTTTAAGAATTACACTGAAAGCACTGGTCAAAACTTGGAAGTGAAATAAATAATGGGTAAAAATGGAAGAAGTGAGCTATAGTCTGACTGAGAAATTCCAGAGGCCCAAGTATCTGGATGACAAAGTAACTAGGATAAGGAGAGGATGTTAGTTGTAATTAAAATCTGTTTTCCAGGTTTGAGGGCAAATTTCATACCAGCGGACAATATCCAGTTTCCATAATAAGTCCTAAAGACAGCTGGGAACACATCTCTGTGGAGTAACATGTGTGTCCCTTTACCCCAATGTCCTGGTTTTGTTAAAAAACAAGTTTCTCTTTTAGTGAATTTTGCCTGTCAGCTAAAGCCTTCATATTAGCTGCATTTTCCTGGAGAACCAGATACATGTTTTGGTAAACCTAGCAATGGAATGCAAACTTATTGATAAGCACGGATGGACATGTCGCGAGAGGGGCAACGAGAAACTGGTGACCAAGAAACTGACCAACGGTGTATAACATCCCATTCACGTGAATACTTCATATGAAAGTGGGAGATCACAAGGATCTCGTTCCCTTTTCCTTTTCCCTTCTGCTTATGGCGGACATTAGGAGAGGACCTTGCTGGTCGTCCCTGCAAACTGAGGCCTAGTGACAGACTGAATCCAGCTCCGGTTGGCTGCACAGTCCAATCCAGGACTTTGGGTGCTGGCTCTGCAGTTGCTGAGACTTTCAAGATTGGTTTTGTATATTTTGTATTATTTTCTCTATTCTTATTAGTAGCATTAGTAAAACATCTTTAATTTTTTCCAACTCTCTTCTCTCTGTCCTCCTTTCCCTCCCGATTGCCTGTCCTTAGTGGGAAGGGGGGAGAGGGAGGGCCAAAGGGGGAAGTGATGGGGAGAGGAGGTTAACAATACATCTGCCAGGGTTTTATTGTCACCCCACAATCTTAACCCTCGACACCCAATTATATCAAGTAAGTGCGGGCAAGGTGGGAATGACACCAAAAGGATATGTTTGCTTTGTCCTGCCCAAGAGTTACACTTCTGAAGCATAAATTCCCACTTAAGTCAGTTTTCTTGTTCTCCTGTGAAAACCTATGAGAATTTTTACCATTTAGAGTTGCTAGGTGGTCGTTCCAGTGCCACGTGGCCAGAAACATGGATCTGGAGAAGGAAAGTAATAATTTGAGTGTCCTGTTCTGTTTCTCCTTTCTCACAGGATCAAGCATAGACCAAACATCACTGGTTTGATCTGCATGTCTCACCACTGCCCACTGCTGTTACCCATCAGCTATCCCACTCCCTTTATCCTATGATTTTTTTTTCATTTATTTAGTATCTAATTTTCTATAAGTATTTTTTTCCTCTCAGTTTCTCTTATATATTAGTGGAGCATCTAACAACAACTTGAAATTCCTACATTGCCTTTCAAACAATGTCTCTGTACCATCTCTGGTCAACAGAACCGAGCAACGAGCGTGTTCTGATTTCATCTTCTCCCCTTCACTCTTTCACTAGTACATTGTGCTTCCACATCCACTGTTTTTACCTGTTATGTTTTGCCCCTGACTTAGGCCAAGTGTTCAAGGACAGCAACCACCTTTTTGTTAGGTCCATAAGGGCTTATAGGAAGGCTGATTGATTCAGTACTGCAATAAAAATAGTAAGCAGTAAGTGATAGAGTGGTTGTAATCATCACAATGGAACAGTACAGAACTGGAGAGAACTTTACAAAACAAACAAACAAAAGTAGAAACTCAAGAAACAGAATAAACAAAAGGACACTGAAACAAAGAAAAAATTCAAGAGAAAAATGTAAACGGGAACAGATGCAAAGTAACAAAATAAGAAGGTAAAGAAAATTTGCAGAAAAATATATGAGAGTGAGAGAAAGAGCAAGAGAAATGCTTGAAGATGGAAACAACAAAAAATTACAGAGTTCTAGTACTTCTTATTCAGACCAGGTTTTCCGCCACCTTTCCTGTGAAAGGTTAGTCATCTGGCTTTGAAATCTTCATACAGATTAATGAACTTCAACTGAGAAAGGTAAATGCGTGTTATAGGCATTCTTAATCTTTGGAGAAATTTTGACATTATTATTAGAAAAAATCTATTTGCTTCTTAATATATTAGTTACTTTAAAAATATATTTAAGGCTGAAAAGTCAAGTTTGCCTGTGATACGGATTAAAAACCAAATTACTAAAGACCAAGGGTTCTTTTGAAGAGTTGCAGAAAGATCTCATGCTGTTATTATGTGATTAAATGGTCAATGAAATTCATGTAGATATGGATAGTACATGGCAAAAACCATCCTCAGCTTTAAATACACAGTGATGGATACTGAACTAGCTGGTACTGTTCAGGAGCTTCAATGGGCAAGCCCAGAAAAAATGTAAATTCGGTGCTGAGTAGCTACTAAAAAGGAGACAGAATTTAGAAATTATTATGAAAATACTAAAAAAATAAATGAGATAACATAGTTTTGCTGGTAGGTGTTCTTGGTGTGCTCACATCTTGCATACTGAATGCAGTTCAGTTCTTCCCTCTCAAAGAAGAGCAGAGAATGGTGATAAGGATGGTCAAACATGTGGGATGCTTTGAATATGAAAAACAATTAAATAGGCCATGACTTGTCTGCATGGATAAAAGACAGATAGGTGAAGAACATGATAATGACATGAGTGGCACAGGACAAGAACAGAAAATGTTTGCTCACTGTGTCTTCTCATTCAACAGCTAGGTGACATCCATTAAAACTAAAAATAAAACTTGCTCCCATTCAAAACTAGTACATTCAAAACAGACAAAAGTAGTAACTTTTTCCATAACACATAGTTAGTCTGGGAAACATGATGTCACGTTAGATGCAAAAAAAATATCCGGTTTCAAACTGAAACTGGAGAAATTAATGGAATAAAAGAGTTAAGAGTTTTAATGTACAAGGATACAATCATTAGCTGCTGGTAAGCTACAAATCCTTAGATGCTGGGATTTTTTCGGGAAGCATCTTGCTCTGGTCTGTGCTCCTCCCTGCAAACTTACTTGGTCAGTGTTGGAGGTACTCGGCTGGGTGGTCCCTTAATCTCACTCATTATTTCTGGTTTTGTATTCTCACATTTTTAACACAGCCTTTATAATACAGCCTTTACTCTTTTACATCATCTCTGTCAAGGGTGTGCAGGACAGTGGTTTACGCTAAATTATTGGGTTCATTTGGAATGTAAGGTGAATCAGCTGGAAAAACAACATACCAGAGGCGTACGTCACCCAGAGGGATGTTCCAAGATTTGATGGCCAATGCAGACCTGCCTGTGGAACAGGTGATGGAGAGGGACCAGACCTCATGTCAGCAGACAGCGAGGGAAGCAGTGCATTCCACCTTGCTGCAAACATCACTATACCTTGTGGTGAGGGACATGTGGCATGTGCTAAAAAAGCCAAAGCCACCTCATTACTGCTGCGGGGTGCTCACTTCCTGCGGGCTGCGATGCTGCTCCAGGGTTGCAGTGGTGCTGGCAACAGCAGGACTTGGGGCTGCACCACCTGTGACATGGGCTGACAGGGCAGGAAACTGCTGGTGTTGCAGATGGGAGAAGGGGAAAGTCGTGGGCCAACCTGAGGCTAAACTGGCAATACAGTAACACAAGGAACTACTAGACAAAAGATGAGAACAGGGAGCATGGGGAACCCTCTGTGGGTGAAGATTTTCAAAGACAGTGACAGGGCTGTGCTGGCTGAGGCTGAAATTCCCAAGTAAGGATGTAGCTGACAAAATGGAGGCCCGTGGGAAACAGCAAAACACGGTGGGTTGCTTATTTAGGGTGGTGGTGGGTAAGGGATATAAAATAAAGCAGACAGGGCTGTTGTGGGGTCTCTGTTAAGCAGCCTGACCAATGCAGCCTGGAGCAGGACAGACCACACGTCCCCAATGGGTTTGCTCTTTTCCTGCAGGATTCCTGCCTCCCTCAATGCACAGGAAGAACAGTGTTTACTTACTGAATAGCTTTTCATTATGTTGTTTCTTTCTCATTGTTCTGCATGAACCTTGTACCTATACCTTGTTCACTGCAGTCTAGTTAGACCCCTTTTGAAAAGATGAGTATGTATTTTCTCATGGGTGTGCGATGGTTACAAGGATATCTGTCCCTTCATTAATACTCGTCTGCACAAAATCTCCTTGAGGTAAGTGCTGTCTTCCCCTTACAGAAGTGGATCTAGGGTATGAGAAGAATAAAATTGGAATTAGCGTTGGGTGCCCGATTTAAGAAAACTGGAAGGTAATTCTTCAGAGAATTCAGCATGATATTTCACTATGTAGGTTTACAGTGTTCCCTATCGGCATGGGTGGCAGATTCAACTGCTGTGTAATTCTGTGCATTGGGACTGTAAGTATTTTATTCAGAAAATGAGGCACCGAAACTCTGGACAGATGTAAAATGGTGTTTCAGTGGTGTGGCCAGCATACCAGGGGACTTCTAGAAAAGTCAGGGATAACAGTATCTTTGGAATTTTAGCTGTTAATGTCTAATAAATTCCTGCTGAACATATGTAAAACTAGATATTGCGTAAGCTTATAAATTGTTCATCTTTAGAGGACTATTGATCAGGAAGGCAATAGGAGTATCCTTCATACAAAATCCATGTCTCTGCCAAATATGAAGTTGCTGCTTGAAAGCAGATAAGGAGGAGATATCTCTGTCAAATAAAAAGTGTCAATATATATTTAATGTAAGGAAAATAACCTGTTTGTTTGTTTGTTTTTCTTTTTTTCTTTTTTTTTTTTTTTCCTTCTTAGCTTTCTTCAGACTTGCAGAATCACAGAATTGGTGAGGCTCTCTGAATGGCAGCATAACAAGCTGATGTATCAGCCACCCCTTCCAATTAGTATGGCTTGCAAACTTGTTGAGGGTGCACTGCACTGCATCATCAACGTCTTTGATGAAGAGGTTAAACAGTACTGGACCCTGTATTGACCTGTAGGGTCCAGCACAAGTGACTGGACTTTGTGCCACTTATTGCAAGCCTCTGCACCTCTGAGCAGTTTAGTTTTCAACCCACCTCATTGTCCACTTATCTAGGCCACACTTCATTGGTTTGTGTATGAGGATATTATGGGAGACAGTGTTGAAAACCTTTACTGAAGTCAAGATAAAAAACATCCACATCATCAGAGAAGGCCATCAGGTTGTTCATGCATGATTTCTGCAGACCACTTTCAATCACTCTTGACTATCATATGTTTCAGATGTTTTTTTCAGGATTATTTGCTCCATCACCTTCCCAGGGATTGAGGTGAGGCTGACTGGCCTGCAGTTCCAAAAATTCTCCTTCTTGCCCTTCTTGAAGATGAGTGACAGGAAACCCCCAGTTGCCATGATTTTTCAAAGATTATAAAAAATGACCTTGTAATGACTTCAGCCAGCCCCTTCTGCACTCACAGGTTGCATCCCCTCAGGTTCCATGGAACGTATGTCCCTATTGTCTAAATCTTCCCTAACCCAATCCTCATTTCTGACTGATTTTTTTGAAGACATTCAGCCAAGAACTGAAGCCTTCACATCAAACATAGTATGTCAAACTGCAACCAACTGAAATCTGTTGCTTTGGGTGGAAGATGGCTTGTAAAAAGTGATGCTATCAGTATGTCATGTGTGTGTGTGCGCATGTGTGTGTGCATTACAGTGTTCTTAATCTATTAAAGATGGTACTCAGCCCATTTACCTTTAGCTATCTGATGGTTAAATATGTAATTAAGAAACAGCTGTTTACATTCCCTCTATATTTAATGGAGAAAGACAGGCATCTCCAGCTGACTCATGCCACTTATTTTGGATTAATTCTACCCTTGGTGTCCTAGGGAACAGCAATTTAGTATCTTTTAATTCTCTAAATCACACGCCATGTCTTTAAGGGTCAATTCTACGCAATTAAACCTCAAGCACAAAATATTCTTTAGTTTTAATGGGAATAAGATTTCAGTATACATATATAATTTATCTAGCTGCACTGTCAAAAGCTAAAATTCTTCCTTGCTTTGAGCTGGTACACGGATTAGGAATAAGGCACAAGTTCTTCCTGAGAGTGTATTGGTCAGGTGTAGAACAAGGTGGAACGCTACAGATCTGAAAGGTGGAATAAATGCTATCACAACTTAATAGATAGCAGTTGCACCTTTTCTGACACAGACAATGTTGTACCTACCAAATGTCAGAATTTGCTGTGAACTAGGCCATGACAACAGAACACTGAAGAGCAAGGCCACCTAGAAGATGGACTAAAATTTGTTTTTTCTGCTTGGCTACATTTTACTGGGACTTCAACAACACTGCAGAAATGTGAGATTTCCCCAGGTCCTGCAGAGATCCTGTGTTTGTAGCTGTTCCCCAGGTCTCAGGAAGCAGTAGGAATGTGCCAACACATTTCCCATCTAAGAAGGTGTAATGCTGGGCACCAAACTGTGAGATGATATGTGCTTTCCTGCAGACCTGATCCTTGCAAAATTTACCAACAGACACAACTAACCTGAGTGGTCCCAGCATAGATGAAAAACTGATGAGGCATGAGTTGTACCAACTGCAGGAAAAATCCTATCAGACAGTGGACATCTGGACATCATTTTTTCCCTACTTTTTCCTTGCTGGTAGAATATTTTCAGCTGCATTATATTTGCTGCATATTTAGACAACCCACATATTGGCTAACCTGACCAACTGAGGTCTAATATGGTCCTATGTGATCCCTTACAGAGAGGACTTAGAAGAAGTTATATAGGTGCATTTAGCTTTTTGTCTGGCAGACAAACAAGCACCACCAACAAGACTGCACTCAAGGGCATGTGAGTGTGTCACCATGGCTCTGTTGGGAAATAATTTGGTTGCAAAATAATAGTACAATAAATAATGGATGGAGAACTTTGCAACAAATAGCAGTTATCTGTCAAAAACTCCTACTCTCCCTCCCCCACGAGGCTAAATGGGGCATGGATTGTCACACAAAGGAGTTTCAAAGATATTTTTGTATAAAAGATAACGCATATTTCTTTCGGAAAGTATAGCTCCATACCATTGTGAATAAATAAAGAAATAAACACGCTGACCAAGTACCACAATAAAAACAAAACAATGGACTTACCTAGGCCTGCACATCACAGCTTCTTTGCAACTTGACCATCCTAAAATACTGCATTAGTTATTATACCATACTATATTAGCTACTGTTCTAATTATAGAGAACTATTTTATCTTTTGTAGGAAATATGGAAGATTTCATATGATAATATGTTCCTGTTTCACTATCTGGGTTTTCAAATTACTTCCATGGTGATGTTTCAGGTACTTAATGTCCTTTTATTGATACCTGCATGAAACCATGTGTGCACTATATATAATGACAGCCTTCTGTGAGCATCTCACTGTCCTCCCTTCAGTGAACCATGAGGTCTGAGGATTATGTGGTATTATATAATCTTATTGCCAAAGTGGCTAAAGGCTGGGCCTTTCCTCACTGTGTTCTTGTTTTTTTCTTTTTTTTTTTTTTTTCCTTAAATAAATAGTACAACAAATGTTGACAGAAGAAAATTCAGGCTCAGTTCGGGAAAACGCTCTGGTTGCATGGAAGTACCTTGGGATAAACTTGACATGAGGAATTTCTTTGATGATGTAAAGTTATTGACATAGGAGCATTGGCACATATGGTGGGGATGAATGTGGCCAGTATGATACTTCCCCTTAGGGATTACCAACTCTTGGACTTGCCTTTTCCAGTTGCATAGAACTGATCCCGTATTAAAGAACTGCAGGTATTTCATCATGGATGCAGCTAAGAGTCTGGCCCTATAAATCTAATCTTTCTAATCAGATAATCTGATAAATGTCCTTGCTGGAAGTGCAGAAGAATGCTGGGTGGAAGGGAACAGCTGGAATCCTTTTAAAGTCTAACTGCCTCATGTGCACCATTATTTTAATTTATGATATGGCCAACAATTGGACAGGACGTGTAGTGCATAGGCCACCTTTTAACATCAATTTAGCCCTGCCAGGAAAGGGAAGGAGGGTCATTAACTCTTGACTGTATTTATGTGCATAGCACCCCACAATCATAATGCAGGCCTGCTCACCATTATTTTAACTTTGCTAATTGGGAGGAGTTCAGCAGACATATCTGGTATTCTCCAAGATCCAGCTGGTATCCAATTTCCAGCAGAGCTTGCTGAGAAACACGAAGGTCAAGTAACTTTCCCAAGGTTATACCCTAAGTGGCTCAGCTGGGATTAGGACCCAGATTGACCTTGCTCCTAATCTTTTGCTTTATTAATCACTGTAGTCTCTTTCTGCAAATGTCTAACAAGTTCATATTTGTAGATTTATGAACATAATGTTATGAGCAAACTTGTGTAATCTGAGGGACTAGATTTTATGAGACATTAGAGAATGAAATAACATAAGCAAAGCTAACTCGTAACTGAAATGGAAAATAATTAAGAATGGATTTTGCTTATAGAAGCTATTATTTTAATGCTAATGTTGTACTTCTTGATCTCTTATTTCTCTAAACTGTGCACATCTGGCCACTCTCCTTTATCAACTGTCAATAGAAACACTATCAAGGAGCATGATATCACCTGAACTTTTTGGAATCTGTATTTACCTTTATTATAATTCAAAGAAACTGGCTGACTCTCAATGCAGAAAGAGTAACAAGGTGGCTGTCACATGGTTTATTGTCCTTCTGTAAAACTCCCTGTGATGCAAATATTGCAGCATTTGGGACTATGAAATTGTTATAATGTAGTTGTTCTACTCATCTCTTGTGTAGGATGGTGTACTCCATCTTTAAGAGGAAAACCAGCAACAGAGTTTTTAGTTAGGATGAGGAAAACTCCTGATTTTCCATATCTTTAACTGAAAACCATGGTCAGTACTATGAAGTTTGAAACAGTTTATAGTGCCAGCTGGTCTTAATTAAGGCTTAGTTTCCCCAATACAAAGACGCTTCACTACAAACCAACGAACATGTTCACACCAGTAGTCTGCTCTGTTTCTGTAAACAGGAAGGGGTGCAATGCGCATGTCTGAAGAACTGCCTGGAAAGCCTCATGGGGCACAGAACTAAAATAATAGCTAACACATCTCACATGGATTAAGGAGCCAGAAAAACAAAAATGTCTTTATTTAGCCTGTTGTTAAACTACATCAACATAGTGTAACTGATCTCCTGCCATTAGGCAGTGAAATCCAAAGCCACAGGGCACTATTAAAAAGCAACCTGGCACCTGGTGTCTCCAATACACCTTTTGAAATAGCTAGAAAGAGACTATCTTATCAAGGGACTGAGGATGGTATATGAAGGGCTTTCCATGGTAGGTTCCTACTTCAAAGTTGGCCCAGTACTATATGGCCTGGGCTCCTACATAAAGGGAGACCTATCTTTATCTCCTCTCTTCAAAAGTTACGACTTGATATTAATAACCAGAGCAAAAGTGCCAAAGATGAATGAATACGGAAGTGGGACTCATTTGCAGCGTGATTACAGATGATTAAATGCAATGACACAGTTGTTGGGCTATGCAGAGAAACTTCCGTTGTGCTGCTGCCTTTGCTCAACCTGAAGTGCAGTAGAGGATCTACTAGCTGAAGATTCAAGATGCAAGATGATGCAAAATTTAAGAATTGCTGACTATATGAAACTAACGAGTATTAGATTTTAGTCTAAGAATAATGCTTTAAAATCCATTTGAAACCTCACAGGGAGCCAATGAAACAGATTAAAACTGGATAACACTGGAGAGATTTCTGTCAATGTTTAACTTGATACCATGATGAGATATTGGATCAGCTGGAGACTTTCAGAGCAATTTCTAGAAGACCCAGACAAAACTCAGCATGTGGTGAAAGAGCAAATGTACAAAAAAGTACAAAGCTATCTGAGTAAAAGAAAGGAATTTAATTTCCCTTTAGATTCAAGGTTGGTAGGGATTTCATCAAGAGAGGTTGATCACCAGTGACTGGAATGAAAGTTATCATTATTCAATCAGCAGAGAGGAAACAAATTGTGTTCAATTCTGCACAGAAATACTTCCACAATTTCCACAGAATTCAAATGCACATAACTGAACGTTGCTCGCTTCTCCCATTAGATTTTGGGTTGAAGTGTATGTATGTATCTAAGGTTAAAATGCAGGAGTCACATTGATAATCGTGAGAAAAACATGTTGTATTAGAAGCACCACCCAGTTCTTGAAAAAGAAACTCAAGAATTTCTTAATAGATGCACCAGATAGAAGGTACAAAGCTATTGCTGTGTAGAGTAAGACAAAGAAGAACTTTAAGCTAATATAATGGCATTCATTGCAGAAAAAAATTAATCTTACAAAGAACAAATTCTTTTAAAGCCCTCATGGGTGTACACCTCCATTACAACTGATGGATAAACTGAAGCAGAGAAGTTAAATGACCTGACCAGAATTGTGCAGGTAAGGATGTGTGCCTAAGTGGCAAAAACTCATGAGAAGGCTCTACTGACAAATACTCATAACTATGAGAAATGCAAGACCAGACAGAATTTACGGTGTTATAGAATACATAACACCATGTCTTATGGCATAGAACTTTTTTTTTTTTATTTTAAATATTTAAGTTTGTGTGTCTGTATCTTCTAAAAGGGAAATTAGCACCTGCCTTGCTAAAGAAAGTAAGACCAGTACTCAGGATGTATTTTGTAATGTTGCATCAGAAAGACAGTATGTGCAATGGTGTGTGGTTTCTAGTTTGTTTGCCACCAAGAGTAAATCTTCCCCACTTTCAGACAGGCTTGAGGATTATCTTGTTTTCTCAGCATCTCTGTGCATTAACAGAATATTGCAATTTGCTTTGATTCAAACTTTTCTTGGTTTGCCAGTCCCTTGTGTCTCATCTGGGCAATTGTGTTCCAGCTCACTGCTCACATGTTGCTTCACTACTGATAAAAAGAGCATTGGGGTCCCTCATTAGTTCCTGCTGATGAGGAAGACGCTTGTGTCACCCAACACATTCTGCTAGCTCAGCTGTCACTGAAAGCTGCAAAGTCAAGATGTCTCCCACAGTCAGTTCAGGCATCTCTTTCTTGGTCATCTGGCCAATAACTAGTTTTCCAAAGGGTAACGGCCTTATCTCTGAACTAGCTGATTGGTGTAACATGTCTTGATGGACAGGAGATGGGACAAGGTGATCTGGGTGGCTCAATGCCTTTTAGTTGTAAATGTGCTCTAAATTCTTGCTCTTGAGTGTCACTTTCTGTTTAAAAGCCTGATCTAATTTTCTGCTTTCTAGACCTTGTCCTTGTTCCTTTTCCTACAGAGGGCTAGTTCCTAATCTTGCTCTTGGTCTGCTCAGCCTTGGTTCCTAGGCCTGGTCTTCTTCTTTTCCAGCCCTAGTTTCTGCTTTAACTTAGCTTGCCTGACCTTGTTTCAGCTATGATTGCTCCCAATGCTGAAGACACTTGCATACATTGAGACTAAAATTACAATGAGACAAATTTGATCTTCATTTAACAATGCAAACTTCAGTTTTCATGAGACTAAAACATGCTCCAAGGATAGTGGCTTTAGTATTGTCTAATCAAGAAATAGATATGTAGAAATTCTAGTTTTGGTACCAAGGCAAGCTACTCATGAAGGTGAATCTCATCTTTCAGCAGATTATTGCTAATTGTTACATGTGGTGGAGCTATCAGTACAGTGATAAACTTTTTAAAAAAAAATGTTTACGTATTTCTAAGAATGGTTCTTCCATCTGCTGTCTGGCAACTCTCCCTCATGCCCAAATGATAATAATAAAAAAGTCTCTTCTTCATTTCACATAACGAAAAGGCAGAGAAACAGTTTCTCCACAGGTTTCCAAAGACGACTCAGTAACTTCCCAAGAATGATTCCTCACATGTGGTAAAGACTCTTTGTATGCAAGTGATCCGAAATTGTACTTGAAAAAGCTATGCTGAGAATAAGTGTATGTAGGATACCCAGTTATAACAGGGCCTCTTAACTACATGTGCCCATCTGGTAGGTGTATTAAAACAATTAAGAGGGAACTGATGTACAGAGTCTACTTAGCAGAACATCATCTAACCAAAAGCAGATTCCAACAGAGCAGTAGAAGAGGAGGGCAAATGCTGCTTTTTCCCCAGCTTGCTCTCCCAGTGAACAGCAATCTGAGTCTCAGGGTCATCTCAATTCAGAGGTTGTATCTTTTGTTATAATAATTTGGTTTTTCTTCTATGAATTTGTCTCATAGCTTTTCAAATGAATGTAAATTCTTGGTATCCTTCACTTCTTGTGAAAGTATGTTCCCTGATTCAACCCTTAGTCGCACATAGCACCCCATTTATTTGTTTTGAACTGGCATCTTGATTACTTAATTTTATGCCTTCTAATTCCTTTAACATAAAAAAGCCATCCTTTGTTCACCTCCTTCATATCACTTCAATTTTACTGGCTCTTAAGCTATCCGTTCTCATGGCTGAAAAGCCTGAGTTTCTTCATTTTTCTATTAAAGTGATTCCATGCATTTGGGTTCCTTCTCTGCAACCCTCCTGGTTTTGTGATGTCCAGGTTGAGAAAGGCAAGCCAGAACTGCATGTAGTCTTGTCATGAATGGAAGTTTTACACAGCTTTGATTTAGTAGCAAATTAGAATTTAGTAATACTTTTTGGTAGATTACAAGGTTAGGTTGTACATATAGCACTTAATTGTCAGCCAGTTTGAGTGATTCAATGAAATTTGTTATAATCAATCAAATTAGTGACTTAGAGATTCGTAAATGACAAGGTTCACACTAAACTTACAGTAGGGTTTTCTCAACTAAAACACACTCACAGGTGCAGAAAAGGTGAATTAAAATGCACACACAGAAACAGACAAATAGACAGATGAATCAGTTCTAAAATCAAATCACATACACAAAGGTTAACCTATGATTAAAATTTCTTTTTCATGAGTTTTATAAATTACTCACTTTTATGCGTGGACATTCATCAGTGGATGATAGTCAAACTGTGCAAAATTAGGTCTTTGGACATTCATCAGTAAATGATAATTGAGTCTTTGCGATGTCAGCCCTGAAGGTGTTCCAGTCAGGAGAGGATACTGGGTTACAGCCCGCTGCAGTCCAGGAGAGCTCAAAGGCTCTCCCTTTAGGATCACTATTTATAGGATCACAAGATGATTGTCTTTGGTCAACATTTTTCCACAGCTTGTGCCTCAGGCTCACGTGGTACTTCCCACATTGGGCAACGATCCAGTTAGTAGGAGTTTCAGGTGCAGTCAGGAGGCATCTGATCGTCCAAACTCACTCTTTGATCAAGGCAAGAACACTGTTGGCCTGCCTTGTGATCACCAAGCAAAGAGTGCCTAATTGTCCCAACTCACTACACCCTTCCATCAAGACAAGAACCTGTGTCTCCAGGCAGGAACATAATGCTTGCCTCTCTAATGATCACCAGCTGAGGAACGCCAGGTCATTTCTACTCACTGCACTTGTGATCAAAACAAGAACACTTGAGAACACCATGCTGGCTTGTCTTGAGGTCCCCTGGTGGCCCTGGGGTGGCGTCTGCACCACCACAAGTGTAGAACATACATCCATAGCATTTATGTAGCAGCACCATGATGTTTACTGTTTTATTTTCTACTCAATTTCTACAGGTTATTAACATTCTGTTTGCCTTTATGATTATTACTGAGCATACAGACACTGTCTTCATATCAACATCTATCACATTTCAAAGATCCTTTTTTTCTGGGTGGTATTAGCCATTTTGGGGCCCATTATTTTCTATCTAAAATTATATTGCTGTGCCTGATATTGTACTGAATTTCATTTTCCAGTTCTTTAGCCCAGTTCTTTAGCACCATGAACACCGTCTACAGCTCTTTGCAGAAAACTGTAACTTGAAAAACTTATTGTCATCATCAAACTTTGAGATGGTGCTATTTTTACCCTTCCGCCCCATGAATATATTGAGCAGTGCAGGCCTTAACAGAGAATTTTGTGGGACTTTCTAGTAACGTCCAAGAAAATAAACTTTACAAAATACTGTACAATAAATCAACATAATAATGTATTCTGTGTTTTTTGGAGTTTGTATCATTTCGCTCTGTATGGACATAAGAGTTACCAGTTCACCTCATAAATCCTGTAAAAACCCGGGGTCCCATATGCCATTTTCTATTCTTTTGGCACAACATCAGCTTTAAGTGAAGGATATAATTGTGTAGCCACTTCACTCTTTATTCCACTAGAATTCCTGGCTCTAGTCTTACTGACTTTGCTACTGTTCATTTTGTTGCTCTGTAACCTTTTAAGACACAAACCTCCACAAGTCTGTTCTTACATATGCAAACAATTCATTTTGGTTTTCTCCCATGGTTCGATCTCCTGAGTGCTCATTTCATACCTTGCTCATCTATTGGCTGTACAGAATTTCTGGAAGAGTTCCTGTTTCTGATATTTTTTCTTATGACGTGGGCTAAGTAATTCCTTATTTATAGCAGATAAAATTCAGAATCACTTTGTGGCTTTTAGTAACAGTCAGTAGAACTTAATCCCATGCATTTGTCTATTTCAGCATTTAATATATTTATTAATGCTATACTTTATAAAATGTAATTAATTGATATTTCTTTCCTGGTTTGTCTGTAATGAAATTATAAACCATAATCTTATGTGCTGCTTGGCAGCTACAACTACTACTTAATATCGCCAGAACAGCTCCAATCATTATCTGTTTTTCAAGAAGACAGCAAGTTCTGAATATGTTCATGAGAAGTGTATTAAAAAATATGTCTGTCTTCATGGCACAAGTGGGTGGGCAATATCAGAGGTAGTAGAGGCTGGAAATCCATGGAGAAAGCAGGGACTAAACACACTTAGATGACAGAAATGTTTAAGAATTGATAGACCTTCCTTAACCTTAGTAGGCAAACTGCCTAGGCAGACAGTCTTTGAACTAAAAGCAAACAAGAACTGAGACAACTCTGCTATTTCTTGTAAGAATATCTGGTTCATAGGTGTTAGAAAAGATTTGTTATGACACCAACAAAAAGCCTGAGTCAAGTAATCTGCTAGCTGGTTGCTTCAAATGGTTGTAATGACCTGTAAATAGAAGGTGTAATCTTACATATAAACAACATAATATAAATGGAGGGTTCAAAGAAAATACATCTATTCTGTCCTGCTCCATACCAGTCCATGCATTAAAGGTGTTAACTTGACTTTCTGTATCATTCTTTTTTACTGATGTGTTCTTACCCAAAAGCTTTTTGCTGGGGCCTTTTTAGTTCATTCTTCAAATCTATTATTTCCATACTGATCTGCTTACAAAAAGCTCCAAACTGTGTTTGTCACTAAAATAAATAATACTCTAGCTTTCCCAAAATACAGTGTACTTGAAACAATATATATATGAATGAGCTGCTTCATGACTGTAAGAGAAGTTCCATATTTCTTTCTCTATGATAAAACACCAGTACACGGTGAAAATAAAAAAATGCCTTTTTAGGAGAAACTGGTTTCTGGTATGCTAGATTATTTGCTTTGATGATTAAGTATTTTGCAATGTATGGTTGCCTATACACCACTGTCAGTGAGGTAAAATAAACACCTTAATTTTGAATCTGTGGGGTTTTTGGTGGTAAACAGCCTGGTTTTGTTTGATTGGTTAAAACATCAGGAAAGTGTAATGGTAAGGTTTCCTTTTCACAATATATTATCTTATAAACATAGCACTATTAATGCTGACACCTAGTAGTATCATTATTAATATCAGAACATCACTGAATTCTCATTATGGCTTTACCTGCACACCTATAGTAATATTACAGTAGTGAAAGAAGGCAATACTTTCACTTCCTTTGTGGATTTCATGGTGCCAATCAGTCTTGGAGCTATCTAAACCATAATTTTTAAAATCGCAGGAATAAAAGTTCCAATGAAAACAACTACAGCATTGGTAATGTCTGTAGAAAGTGAAACTAATTTAAATTCGTGTCAGATTGAACAAAAAAAAAATGGGAAACAACCAAGACTAAAAGTTGTCATAGACCAAAGAACTTTTTGAGATTTAGCTATTTTTCCTACACATACCACAAATGTGAATAACCCACACATGTGAAAATCTAACTGAAATTGTTTTCACTTTTAGCCAGGTATTTCCACTTTTTAATTCCAATATAGAACACACTAGCAGTAATACTTCATGATTGTTTATGACTCAGAAAGAAGCTCGCTCATGTTTGTGACCAAATTCAGCAATACCAGGCAAATGCACAAGCAACCTCACATTAAAAAATCAGTGGTTTTCTTTAAAAAATAAAGAGTTCCTCAGCTTCATTCTGTCCTGCATGCTTGGTATTTGCATTTAGCATAGACTTTTGAAAATTTATTTTCTTCCCTCCCCCCCCAAGTATTTATGAGGAAATCATTAAGTCAGTTCCAATTATTTGCTGTGGATTAATTTCTGATATAAGTAATTTCTGTTAGTCCAGCAGATTATGCAATAAATTGATCCAATCCACCTCGCTGTCCATAAATAAGCTGGATATCTAGAAGAAACTAGGGATGCAGTACTTTTGTTGTTTGTGAGTCATCCATGTATTTGAGGAAAGCGTTGAGTTTTCAATTTTAAAACATCTTATCTACAGAACTAATAGCAACAATAATAAAAATAGCATTATGAAGACTACTTGTTGCACTGAATTGTCCTACCAATTTATAACAGACTAATGCTAACAACACATGTAATGGGAAGTCCTATCCTGACTGATGATATTCATGGATATTTCTTTTCTGTTATCTTTTCTGAGTTTAGCACTGCAGCCAGAACTATGCTGACTTTTTTTCCTTTGGTTGTAGTTAGTTTTCAGATCATCCAAAACACTATGGGTGCATATGTACAATCTCCACTTATGGTCATTTAGAACAATGTAATGAATTAGAAGCCAGAATAATAATTCAAAGACTTGCATGCAAACAAGTATTTTGCTCCACTTGCTTTTGGCAAAGATTGTTTCATCGGGGTGTAGTAGAACCATCAATGATATAATTCTATTCCTCAAGATACTGTTTAGGGCCAAAAAAACCCACCCCCAAATGTCTTCTGTTAATTTTCTTTTACAGTCTAGGACACAAGGGAAATAAATGATGTCAATTTGAATGAGGAATTTAAAATACGTTAATGTTTAATGGATCCCTATTACATGCACATACACACTCAAAGATAGCAACATTTCTCCTGGTTCTTCGATTTAAGAATGAGTAAAAAGTGTAATTTTTTAAAGCTTTTTTGCAACTAGTAAGATGTGACAAGGTTTGTGGAGAAAAATTTAGCTGAATTGCTCAGTTAAATTGCTCATGGGTGAGTTTAAGTTTTTTTTCCTTTGGGAACTTAAAACTTTCTCCTCTGCTTTTGATTTTTGAATGCTGTTTCATAAGTGGAGATAGGCTTTCATTTTCTATGACCTCTTCATTCACAATTCATCTTTACAGTCTATTTCTGCAACGGGTGTTTGCCCTTTTTTGGCCATGGTACATCTGAATTTCCTCTTCTCCCTGTGCCCTTAGACTCTTTGGTAATCTTCCGTGTGCACTGAAACTTAGCACAAATGTAAAGAGCACGCCGCTACTAACAAGCGTAGTTTACCCCTGTTGTAAGTAGCAATGATATTGTGTCTGTAAGACGGCAAACATATAATCTGTGGCCATTTTCAACTTTGACTTTGAGCACACGCCAACCCCTCCATGTGTAGTGTTCTGGACGCTTTCTTTGCTGCCCTCTTCTACAGATACCCTTACACGTTGCATCAGAAAATCCTTGTCAGGGGTGTGGCACCCGCAGCCCAAGCAAGGCTCTTTCTTTTGGCTGAGTCATGACGAGGCATCAGCGCTCCCTGCCCAGACCCATTAGCGCCCATCGGACCCACACGCCCTTGGGCGGAGGGAAGCGCAAACCCGTTGACAGGTGACGATGGGCGGGCGGTACCTGTGCCCGTGCGGTCTGGCCCAGACCCGGCGGGGCGGTGCGGCATTCAGCCTTCTGCCGGCGCCACACGGCTGCCCCCGGGAAGGGGCGCGGGCGGCCCGGCATTGTACTTTCCTCCCAGCCCCCGCGGCGACATCCGAGGAGGAGGAAGGCAGCGGGGGGGCTGTCCCTACCCCCACGTCGCCCACACCAAACCCACCACCCTGTGTCCCGCCTTGGGGCGGTGGCGCCCCACCCCCCCCAGCACTCCCCCGCCCTGGGCCTCGTCGGCCGCCGTCCGTCTTCTCAGGTGAACGCGTATCCCTCCGCCGCCGCCCCCACCCCCGGGCTCGCAGCTCCGCAGTTCCCGGATGGAAACTGTTATGGCCGCCGACAGCGGCTCGCCGGGCTATGGAGAGAGGCGAGGTAACTCCGCGAGGGGCGCCCGGCGAGGCAGGGGGGTGTCCGCGCGGGGCCGGGGGGAGCGGTCCGAGGCGGGCTGCGGCGGAGAGGAGCGGGCAGGAGGTGCGAGTTCTGGCGGAGCAGGAAGCCGCCCCGTGGTAGGGATGACTCGTTAAATAGTCCGCGCCCCCCGCCCCCTCCGGCCGCGGGAAGTTCGCGGGGTAGCCGGGGCCGGCGGTCGCATGGCCGGGGCCGGTGGACAGCGCCCGGCCGTGGTGCGGAACGGGCAAGAATGCCTCGTGGTCGGCTCCAACGCTGCTTGTAGCGGCGTATCCCTCCGCAGGGCTACGCGGGGCCAGGCGAAGCGTCGCGGGCAGCGCGGCGCCCACCAGGGCCGTGTGTGTGCCCTGCGGCGGGCGGCCCGGCGGGCCAGGGGGCAGCGCTGCCCGCCGGAGGAACCGGGTGGTTCCCGAGAATGAGGTGGGGAGGGGACGCGTCCCGCTCGCCCCTACCCCAATTTGGAGGAACGCCCGGCGTTGCCGCCGCGGTCGGGTGGAGCCCGCGGTGGGGCCCTGAGGCGGTGGCAGCCCCGGGAGCTCCCCCGCCGGGCCGGCGTCACCGACCGCTTCGTGCCGCGTCCCTGCTCTTTCCTCCGTCCTCGTCCCGGGGACGGGGCTACAGCCCTGGCCCTGCTCCTTGGCGAGCCCCGGCAGCGCCCCTCGGGGCCGCTGCTTCTTAACGGCGGGGCCGGGAGCGACCCCGGGGGGCGGTGAGCACGGAGTCAGCGCTGGTTCAGGTGCGGTGGCGGGGCCGTGTCTCCTTGCAGCGCTCAGCTGCGCTTTGCCTAAACGGCAAGGGTACGGGTGCCTGTGTTTGTTACCTCGGAGAGTGATTTGGTGATTTATTTTTATTTTATATTTTATTTTTACGGAAGCAGATGTGTCACATGGAGTGTATCTGACCCTCAAAAGCTGTAGCTCTTTGAGTTTTCGAAAATGTAGTTTTCTAAGTTCCTGCATGCGTTCAGACCTCTACAGAGATGAGGGCACTACTCTGAATTATCGACACAAACAGGATGGGACCAAGCATCGAAAATACTTTAGCATAGTTGTTTTTTTCTTTTGGTAAAATTGAAATGAGTGTAAACAATTTTTACAGAAGTCGTGAAACTACTACCTGCTTGGAAATATATTTTGAATTTCTGTTATTTGTTCTAAATGGTAGAACTGTAGAATGTAGCCAGCTTAGTTGTGTCCTGCTCCTATCTGTCATTTCTCACTAGATGGAAGTGTACAACTAAAAGCTGCTTTTTTCCTCCACGAGTACTTTTTCTAAACAAAATGCAGACATATTGGAGCATTTTTGTGGGAAGAAAATTGAGGCTTAGAGCTTCAAGTGGTTACTTATGCTTGTGCTTAGTGGCTTTTTTTTTTTTTTTTTGTTTAAATGAGACTTAACTTTGATGCATGCTTACGTATTTTTGGGGTTTGTATTCATCACATCTACTTGTTTCAAATGTTGTGAATGTAATATGTCATCCACATTCCCCTGGGGCTTTTGCAAAACTTTCTAGAAAATTATAATTTGGTCTTTGCTATAGATTTTATTACAGTTTTTACTTTAAAAAAAAAAAAAGTTTATTTTGGATTCAGTTTAAAATTTGATGGACTGTGGTACTAGCAGCTGCTTTCTGTCTTGTTTTTAAGTTACGTGTTTGTGCTTACCACTTACAAATGCCTCAGAAGTAGTGACAAAGCTAAGGTTATAATAGGCCTTGTTAGGAGGAGTTTGCTAGTGATTTTTTAATTCCACTCAGTAATTTAGAATTTGTCTTGTGTTTGATGGTATTCTTTGGGAGAGAACATAGAAAAACTGCAATACATACTTCAATGTATTAAAAGTGCAGATTATGTAGAATTGTGAAGGATTTCTGCTTTTTGGCTTTTTCTTTCAGTTATACTTGTAATTACACCTTTTAAAATATCTTTCCTTTTGTTTTCAGACATTTTCTCAGTATTCTTCCTGACTGTGGCCTTTTCTGAGTTTTACATATTTACCTCTTCTATGTGTGTGGAAAAATGTTTAAAAGGCTGTTGAAGAATTGAAGTCAAGTCTTTTCTTAATGTGTAAGTCTGCCTTCTTATTTGATAATGCACATTTAAAGATCCCTGGGATATTTTTTTTTTACTGGTTGGTTGTTTCTAGTAAATATTTTTGCTGCAGGTGCTTGTTGATAGTTGCATACTACCCAATAATAACAAAATTAAATTGTAATTTGTGTGGTTAATTAGTTAAAGGAGATCTTGAATCAGGTTTGAATATACCCAACTGAGACTCTTTGCCAAACATATATATTTTATCCAATAAGCTAGTGAAATTATGCCCAATTGATGATGACATTTACCTCATCTTAAAAGACAGAGATTTCTTCTCTGCAGCGTACTGCATCCACTTCTGAATTTTATAGTGTTAGTTGCATACAGGTTTCAGTATTTGACAATATAACATTTAAATCTGAATGATGGGCAGCTAACATCAGGATGATGTATTGCATCATGCAACCTGTAATCTTTGTGTTGCAGCTGCATATTAAAAAAGTTCTTTAGCAAGAAGGTCCATGTCATTTTTAGTTACGTATTCCTTATGCGAGAGTTCAGCTTGTTCAAATAAGGGATTTACCATTGACAAGAGAGAGCATTATAATACAGTATTCTTTTTTTGGTGAAAATGGAGTCTAATGTAGATGAGCTCTTCTCTTCTGAAGGCTCAAAGTACAGTGATATGCCAGGTGTTAATCTCCTGTGTGGAAGATGGGAAATGTATAATTGAGTTTAAAAACAAAACCACAAACCTGTACTTAAGGTGTTTTGGTTTGGAAGGAGGGAGTGTGGGAGTGTGTGTGTCTGTGTTCTGGTGTTGATTTGGTGTGTGTGGTTTTTTTTTTTTTTTTTTGTTAATGTCGTGTGTGTAGTTGAAATCTTGCAGATGTCATAGCTGAAGAATATGATTAATTGAATTTGTTTGATATTGGAGTCTGTCTAAAATGTCCAAATCTGTTTTGCTTATTATTTTCAAGAGTTGTGCAGAAATGCTAATATCTTTTCCAAAGGAATGCAATAAAGCATACATTTAAAAAAACAAAAGTGTTTTCTTGCTATGTGATATGTATGTCCCTGAAAATTATTCATTCTCTGTTTTCTTTGAGGTATTTACATGTTTAATGCCAGATACTTCCTTCTCACAGGACTGTGGGAAAATATTGGGAAGACCTTAGTGGTGGCCACTTCGTCACAGAGAGGGAAAGGATGTGATCATTCTTTCAGTTTGAATGTGAATAATTAGGATGATCTAATGAGTTTCAAGTCTGTGCTGCTTCAGAGTGGGCAGGGGAATAGTGGAGTGAGAACTGCTGGTCAAATTTCAGCCAACACTTTACTTTGCTAGTGAAGAATAAAGTGATGCTATGACTTCTGTTACCGAAAATTTTCTTAGAAAAAAGTATTATATACTAGTGAAGAGAGGGTTCTTGTTCCTTTTCAGTTTCAGCATTCAAAATCCAAATTATTTTCACTGCTGTTCCATTTCTGCTGATTTTATGTTGACATGTGGGAATGTTGTTCAAGCGTAGATTTGAGCTGGCATAAATTGTCAGTGCAACCTGTTATGGAAACACTGACATGAACTCTGTAGTGAGATGATGCTGACCATACCTGTGTGAGCCTCTTAATGCATAGAGGAGTGCTGTTGTCAGTCATGCTCTTGCTCTGAAAAGGTTCCCAGGTATAGGTTAATACATGGTGAAAAACCAAAGTTAACTTTTATCTGTTGGTGACTTCAGGCTTGTGTGATACTGAAGGTAGGCATGTGAAATATTAATTGTAGATGAGTGTCTTTTTTTTCTCCTGTCAATAAAGGTGACATCTCCATTAGTGAAGCAGATATCTTGTCAGGTGTGTTGTTTTTTTTTTTTAAATTTTATTTTCTAAGCACAAAAATTAGCTACTAGTAGAGAATCAGACTTCAGAAATAAAAGTATCAACTCCTGCTGAATTTTACTTGTTTTTAGGATTTCAGCCAGGTACAGTTAGTGATCCATGTCACAGATGAGGCATCGTGCTTATATTTGCTAGGTGCATTTAAGAAAGCAGCTTTTGGGATTTCTCATGCTTACAGATTGTCCTCGTGGGAGAAACTCAAAATTTCATGGCATGGAATTTCAATGTTTTGATCTTTCAATAGATGTTGTCTTTTAAAGCTTGTTTTTCAAGACTTATGTATATTTTGTGGGGAAAAAAAACCCAACCCAAAACATCAAACCAACAAACAAACACCCCCCCACCCCCCTGCCCCAGACACAAACAATCAAAGGTTACAATATAGTGTGTAATTTTTTTTGCCTCATGCTTTTTTTCTTTCAAATGCTATTATAACAATCAACAATATATATTAATGAATTGTAATGAATATTCTAATTGCATTAGTTTTAAATGTAATATTTTCTTTGTTTTCTGATTTCAGGAGAATAAAATGGAGAAGTTCTAGAACCTTGAGAATAGCTTGGGGCAGCAGTCTTGCTTGCTGCAGGAACTAAGTCTAATATCAAGAATTCACTTAAAGAGAGAGAGAACCTAAAATCATGCAATCTGAAACGGAACAGTTTTTTCCTGATAAAAAGCAAATTAATTTGTTAAAACATAATGCTGCGAAGAATTTTTCTACAGATACTACTTTGGAGAAAGTGCTGGTGAATGATCCTTTAAGTATGATGACTCAACCAGCGATTTTCGATATCAATCTCCCTTGCAAACTGAAAAGAGTGAAAATAGATTTACCCAGGGTGAGCATTCCAAATGAAGTATTCATGAAACATGAAGTTGATAGATTTAGGAAACTCTTTCAGTGTAAACAACAAACTGCCAGGAAGTCCTTAAGTCTAGAGAAAATCAATGGAAGCAATCCCAGTTGTTTGGAGGGAAGCCACTTGCAAAATAAACCAGAAGTGCAATTTGAAGAAGGGTTGAAAACTACAGCAAAGATACTAAATTTCACTTGTACCAAGTGCAAGGATAACATTAGATACAGCCCGAATGATCTACTGAAACATTTTCAGCTGTTACACTATGGGGAGTTGCCTTTGTATCCTTGTGAGATGTGTAACTTCTCGGCTAATGACTTTCAGTCCTTTAAACAGCACAGACGCACCCATCGTAGCACTTTAGTAAAATGTGAGCTTTGTAGTGATGAGCATATGTACACTTTGTTGGATTTGACAAAACACTTCACATCAAAGCATTGTGTAAATGGTCACTTTCAGTGTGAAAAATGTGGGTTTTCTACCCAGGATGTGGGCACATTTGTTCAGCACATCCACAGACATAATGAGATTCCATTTAAATGTGGAAAATGCCATCACATAAGCTTTACAAAAGAGGAGTTCCAGAAACATCATCTTGTTCATACCGGTATGTTTCCTTTTGGTTGTCAATATTGTAGTTACAGCACGCCACGGAAAGATTATCTTTTAAAGCACATCATAACTTTACATAGTGACCACTTGTATGCAAAAGAAGAACTGGAAAAGGATAAATGTGAAAAAAGAATAGTGAAGACTCCAGCAGGACTGAAGCTTGTGTTAAGGAGGTATAAAATGGGAGCATCGAAAAAAGCACTCTGGAGACGGAAAAAAATAAGCAGTGGAAGTGACAAAGCTGGAGAAAAAAATGCACAAGTGCTAAGAAGTGCGAATAAAATTCAAACAAAAGCTGAGGAGCTGAACCAGTGTATGAGAGATGTGGAAGCAAATGAAGAGAAAGATCAGATTCTCTATACAGAAAAGCATAACTTCATGCGTGGAATGCTCTCTACTACTACAGCACAATATGATAAAGCAGATGATGGAACAAGTTATGGTCTGGGATTGTTGAAAAATGCTGTTCATGGGCCAACAGTATTGATGGTCAAAAACAATAAAATATCTGTTCCAGCAAATTACAGTGCTAAATTTATGGGATTTAAAATGGTAGATGGAAAACAACATATTGTTATAAAATTATTACCTACAAATAAGCAAAACACACATTTGTTGGGTCAGAAAGCTGATCCTATTAAGGATGGCGCTACAGCTCCGTTGCTACAGACTGCTGATCCCTGCGGCTTGTCGTCAGGTGCCAGACCGCGTGTAACTGATCAGTCAACTTTCAATTCTGTTCACCCATTAGCCTCCCCTCCCTTTTCTTGTTCTGCTCCTCATTCAGGAAAAACAAAAGTGGAAAAACAAAATAACTCTTTATTGTACAGTAAGAGTGTTTTTCAAACTGTAGCACCTTCTAATGTAGCTGTAGGAAAAAGTTCAAATTATTTGCCAGTGAAGTTTGGTTCAACTGTACCTCCATGCGACGAGGTGACAAAAGTTGGAACTCGAAGTAATGTCTCGTGGGGAAGCTATAGTCCTCCGAGTCATCCTCAGGTATTACTACCCACTATTACAAATACGCTTCATTATGACCCTGTGAAAACGCCTTTCTTTCCTGAACTGCAAATACAAAATGGTGGCCTAAATAATAGTAATGCAACTAATAATCTCTGTTATTCAACGTCAGTGGATTCTTCCAATGAAGGGTTGCTGTCTTTTCACAACTATTCCAAAATGGACGCTTCGGATAATCCATGTAGCATTTGGATGTCAACAGATGATAGTTACAAAGAATTTATATCTAGCAAAACAGTTTCTTTTCAAAACAGTAGGAGAAGTGAATCTGCATCTGCATATTCAGAGTCAATGAAAGGCTTAAAACCAGAAAAAGTTGTATCAGCCCAATCAAATATTAGTAAAGCTTATGGACACATATACACTAATAATAACTCTGTGTCTTCTAAAAATCAATCTAAATGTGTTATCGACAGTGAGTGTTTTATGGAGGATCAGCATAATGGCCAGCAGTATTTGGATGCTAACATACATCATGGCTTTGAGAATGTAGCTGAGAAATTCCAAGAAAATGCCTCTGATTGTGTTAACTCAGTCTTGATGCCCAAAATCACATCTGTTTTCTCATTGCAGAATGTACAGGCAGCTAATTATTTTTTGCCTGAAATAAACCAGTTACAACAAGATGTGTTAAAAGTGAAAGCAACTACTCTGCAAGAATCCCACAGCAAGACAAATAACTGCGTAAAACTTCATTCTGACAAGCTGCTTTGTGGCCACAAGACAGGGAATAAAGCCTTTACACATTTGAAAAGCTCGACGACTGCATGTGGTTTTCAGAGGCCTCCTTCTAATGCAGGCTTTCATTTATATAAGAGGGAGCTGAACACAAGATGTAGCACAAATAAAGGTACATATTGTGGGAGAGAACGACAGATGCCCAGAACATCATTTGATTCACAGGGAATGGATAAATTATCCAGAACTCCAGGTGCTGGTACATCGCTAAAAACTCCTACAGATGCAATCATTGCACAGCACGTAGTAAAAGATAAAATGTTGTCTACAGCCCCAAATCCTAGCAGCTTTTCACCTGTTATTCAGGAACAGAAGCCCCTTTTAGTTCAATCCCCTTCAACAGGCTTATTTATTCCTTTGCACCTTGCTAACCGTCCCGGACTACGGGTTGTTGCAGGAAAGTCTCTTCCGTCAACCAGTTCATCAGATGGGCATGTGACTAAAGGTGTACCTGCATCTTTTGTTTTAAATAAAGGACCTGGAATGATTTTGACATTTAATGGGGCAATTGGAACAGCTGCCAATGTCCCCAGTGATAGTTCTCAGGTTTTAGGGAGAGTTGCATCCAGAGAATGTGGTAAAATAACCATCCCAGCTTCAAAAGTGGAGGGGGAAAATGACGGTTTCAGAAGTCTGAGAAGTTCCTGTAGTAGGAGATCATGTAGTACAGCAAATGACTCATTGAATAACGTACAGATCAAAGGACCTCGTGTAATTGGAAACTCATCGGAGTCATCTGCAAAAGGAATTTCTTCTGTGAAGGTGTTAACAGAGCATCAGGATGCTGCTTTTGGTTCCTTGGAGTCAATAAAACAAGAGGAAATGAAACAGAAACAACGTGTTTATGCACTTTTGCCTGACAGACAGCAGGCAGTTTTTCTGAAATGTATGACACCAAACAAGCCTGTAGTTCATAAACATAGTGTTTTTCAGGATTATACTCATTATCAAAATTGTCAACCAAAGAAAACTGGAGCCATGCAACAAAAGCTTTTGCTGAAAATTAAGACTTCTACTTCAGATACACTGGCTGATACCACTCAGTCAGTAAGCAGCTCAGTGCCCTCACTACAGTTGGATAACTTGCAGTCCCATACTCCTGCACTAGCACAGAAACAAACTAATAGTACTTCTAATGATGCCTTAATCTTACCAGGTAGGTTAATGCCAGCAAATGCCTCTTTGGCAAGCTCTAATCCAGCATGTTGTGTTCCTCCTGTAGAGCCTGTTTATTCTACCAGATCTGCACGGACACGGTTGCAGAAAGGTTCTATTGAGAGTGCGCAAATTATAGCTGCTAACAACAGGAATAACTTTGGTAGTCAGAAACCCACATGGGGCACCCGAAACAGAACTGCAAAAGAAAAAACTCGTTTAAAACGAACTAGGTCTAAAAACTCAGAAACTGTGGGTGCGCAAAGAAACAGGAACTTCAAACGGAAAAGTAAAGATAATTGCCCAGAACCTCCAAGAAAGAAAGTGATGTTGCACAGAAAGTGTAAAGAAAAGAATCTAGCTGAAGTTGTTAGTGAATCAGGTGGCCCTTACAAACCAAGGGCATCAAAAGAAACTGTGAGGACTTTGAAATTACTTCCATTTAACTCTAAACAGCTTGTAAAATGCCCACGGAGAAATCAACCAGTTGTTGTGCTTAACCATCCTGATGCAGATGTTCCAGAAGTTGTAAATGTAATGAAAACCATTGCTAAATTTAAGGGACATGTTCTTAAGGTTTCACTGTCAAAAAGAACTATTGAAGCGCTTCTGCAGCCAGCTTTCTGCAATCCTTTGGACATAACTACTGTTGATCTTTCTCAGAAGAGGCACAGGACAATAAAACCTATTAGTCCTGTAAAAGAAAGATTTGTCTTAAAATTGACGCTGAAAAAGACTAGCAAAAACAATTATCAGATTGTGAAAACTACCTCTGAGAACACCTTGAAAGCTAAGTTTAGCTGCTGGTTTTGCGGTAGAATATTTGACAATCAGGATAATTGGGTGGGACATGGGCAGAGGCATCTGATGGAGGCTACTCGAGATTGGAATTCATTAATGTAATGATGACCAGTGAAGAAAATAAATATAATGAATTACAGTTTTTTAACAAGAGAATCAGCTGAATTAGGACACAAGTAATTATTTTCTTTTGTATTTCAGTATTGTAGCTGAAGTTTAAAAATAATGCAAAGTGCTTGTGTTTTAAAAGGAAGGGCAGATTCTCTATTGCCATCAAGTTTTGAGATAGATCAAGGAGCTTTGTGGTTTAGATAATTTGTAACTAACTGCAAATACAATTCCAGAAAAATATATATTATTTTTTGTTACTACTATCATGTCCTCTATTTTTATTCTGTAGAATGAGTCTTCAGGGCTTTTGTTCTGTACATATTTAAAAAACCTAAACATGTAAATATTTTTATACTTTTCATTTATTTGGTATAATTCTTGCACAGAAATTTACACCCCCCCCATTTTTCAGTTCTGTGCATGCACTACTAAAAATCAATTTTTAAAATTTTCCAACTACACACAGCTGTTATCCTTTTTTTTTTTTTTTCCCCCACTTGTTAGCTCTTGATTTAGTTTTTCAGGGATTGAACACTATTGTTAGCAAGTGCCTAAAAGATGTGAAGCAGTTTACATTTTGTCAACTGTGTAACCATAGGTCCGTATAGGGCCATTTCCCCAATGGTTTCATTTAAAGCCATATGTGAATGCTTTAAGCTATATTGCTATGCACATGACACTTGTACTATTTCTGTGCAGTTTGTCTACTTTCTTAGTGAAGTATTTTTCATATAAATTAATAAAATATGTTACGATTGTGTTAATACGATGAGCCTAAGAATGGAATCAGTTGAAAATACAGTATATATATTCATAATGTATATGGTGTTTAAGAATGGTGAACATTCCTAATCTGTATTGGCTCTGTCACTATTAAATTTGTTATAACTTGTGTTTACAGAATATGACTGTGAGCATTTATAGAAAATATTTCTATTGTGTTTTATACTATGTAGGTCACAAACCATATAGGCAGGCCAGGATATGGTGAAATGCAAAGCACCATTTCAGGCCTGTAACTGCGTTATAGTTTTATTCCAGGTGGATGCAATTTGTCCCTGTAATGACTAAATAGCATTTTCTACTATTACTTTTTCAGATGAACTGCCTTTTAGGGCACCAGGGGTTTGTCAAAACCAAAGCTTGAGTTACTCCTCCCTCATTTTACCGGCCAGTAGTGTAATAGTGCTAGGAGGCTGCTTGCTTCCTACTTACAGTTTTAGTGATAACAACGAAAGAAGAATATCCTTCACATTTCTTTATGTAAGGGCATATAAACAAAAGACCTTATCCGTAGTGACTGAGAGTATACAAATGAAGGTCCTTATCATCCACAGTAGTTATTATGTTTAGCGGCTTTGTCCTCAGTGTTCTTAATGAACCTGGAGGCTAGATCCAGTCTTCAGCGGGAGTGTCCCTACATATAGCACCTTTTGTCCAAGTCCAAGGAAGTCTGCATCCTAGGTGTGTAAGTCAGCTTCCCAAAGTATTGATGGAAAAACTGAAAATTGAATACTAGACTTGGAGAGGACTGGGGCATTTAAATCTCTGAGGGTTTAGATTGGTGCACGCCCAGCGGTAGTTGTCTGTGACTTTCTGTAAGGTGAACGTGAAGATTGACTTGCTACCAATGAAACAATTGGAGTTCTTTCAGGGATGTCACCAGTAACAGATTTTTGACTAATGTTTTAAGAAATGTCACCATGAAAATGATTCTAAAAAGTTGCTTCAGTAGCTAGATTTTTTCTTTCTTTTCTTGATTTGCCTGATGGCAGGAAGATGCACACTAGCCTTGTAGCTGGGGAGTTATGTATGGGAGTCAAGTACCTGAGACAGTCAAGGCAGCATAGTTTGGGGGAATTAATATATAGTTGGTGTCTGTTCTGTATCAAAATAGGATCATTTTGTGCTGCATGATGGGCTTGAGCTCTAACATTAGGTTGGCTATGAACTTTGAAGAAGACGAGTGGTGAGGAATTGTGTTGGAAAGAAACAGCATGAGGAAAGCACAAAAATGTATTAAGCTTTTGTAACTGGAAGGATCTAGTGGCTGCCTCAGCTTGTTCTCCTATAAACCCTGAAACTGAACCTCTGAATTCTGGACATGGCCATTGCCTTCTGTGGCAGAAATATCTGTGACAAGATTTGTTGCTAAAACCTACTTAGTACAACTTCACCAAGGATGACCAATTGTTGTTAACAGTTACTTAGTACTGAGGTGTAAATTCTGCTACAGAGTTAGGAGGTTTTCTCTATATTGATGAATCATGAGAGTGACAGCTGTCATGGGATTTTTTTTTTTTTTTTTTCCCTCCAGCCTGTTTTCCTATGAATTGGGTAGCCTTAAACAATACTGTGAAAAAGAACATTGTAAAGCTAGGAAATGTTGAAATAAGGTTGCTTGATACCGTCTTAGTTCATTGTCCTGTGTCACTTTATCCATGGACATCCATCTCATTCAGTGCAGAGAATTGTTGCTCCGTCTTGAGCAGTGATTTAATATTTTGTTTCCCCCCCCTTAATTATGTCCTTGTATTATTTAGTGAACATTGTTCAAGTACTGTTCTGAATATATAATTGCTTTTTTCTTAAGAGCTTTGCCATAATGCTTTGTTTGAGGTCTTAAGAGTTTGGCAGTTCTGCAGATCAGATTTCAATCTTCAGTGAGGCTTCAGTGAAATTAAGATCACAATTCATGATCACAAGGAGAAAGTTTGGCTTAAGCAATCTGACCAGCATCGCAGAGGATGGTGCAGTAGAAGGTGCAAGGATAATATACAGTTCTTAAATTAAATGTTCAGCTGCTCTAACAATATGAGGCTACTTTTTACTGGCTGACTCCTGCAATGTTTGCACATTTCTCAGCATCTTCAGTAAATGGGAAAGGTATCTTAGAAATATCCTACAAACCAGCCTTCCATTATACAGCTATGATTTATCCTTGAAGTATCATGTCAACCTAGTGAAATATATAAATCCATATGGAAAAATAGTCAGTGGTCATATATTTAATGCTTGTATTGTAATGGATATATTAGATGTGACAAATCAAGGTTGCACAAATAACCTAATTTGAAGAGTGCTTGACTTTGCAACCGTAACATTGTAAGATAGCTTGTCACATTGTGCATGTAGCAAGACAAGAAAACCTTAACTTGATTATAGTATTTTGGGACATACCAAAATAGGGGCAAGTGCAGGGTGAACGAGTATTTTTACAGTACTTGTGTTTGTGTAAAGTGGCCTGAAAGAGGCCTGGCATCTAGTCTGTTGTATAATCTTTGCAAGATCTGTATCCATCAGTAAGTCATGGTTTCTCTTCCTCAGTAATTCCAATGTTTTAACAAAAAACTTGTGTTCAGTATTTGTTCCAGGCCTGTTGTGATGTGAAACCTTTTTTTTTTTTACTACTGCCTAAGAATGTCAGCCTGCTGCTGGTGGTTTAGATTGAAGGAGGAATGTAGTTTTGTAACTTGCTTGTCTGAACACCTGGATTTTTGAGAAAGCAAGTTCCTACTCCTTTCATGGAAAAGAACATTGTCAGGAATGATGTGCAGCACTCACTGCACTCTTCTTTTTGTATCAGGTAAGCAGACAACACTTCTGCTCCTTTGTATGTTAGTAAATATGACACTTGGCTTTGAGCTCTCAGACAAAAAAATTACTTCATTTTTAAGCCAATATTTTGGTTCTAGTTTTAGGTTTGGTTTTTGTTGGTTTTTTTTTGTTGGTTTTTTTTTTTTTTAAATTTTACTCCCCTTCCTTCCCCAGCTATTCAGTTCATGATAATGATATGGAAGAGAAATTAGCTAACAGTATCAAAGAAATATAGAGGGAGAGGTGTGTTGCTGTATCTGTTGCAGGTCAGACTTGAGATACCTGGTACTTGGTGGCAACACCTGATGGCATTAACTAGTGGCAGCTACAGCTGCTGGCACTGCAACAGCTGTAAGATAAAGTTTCAGGCACAGGATTGCACCAAGTTACCATTTCTTAGATTCCGTACCGGCTGCTGAATCTAGCATCAGGATTTTTAACGTAGCATGCTCCATCCTGAATGTTGATTTTTACACGGTTCAATCCGGCACCTGAAACTTGCTCAAAACTTTCTCTTCTCCAGCTAAAATCATATTTCAAACTATGTCTACACTACAGACTGCCCAGGCTGTAAAAGATCTAGCTTGGGTATGGAAAACAGAGAAACTAGTCTGCTTCCCTTCTTCCTTTATAAAATTTTAAGTATAGTAAAATAGGTGCTCATATATAGGTAGGTTTGTTTCCCCATCGAACCCTTATTTTGTGCCCAGGATGTTCTCATCCTGGGATGGATTATATTGTTGAAGGTGGTGTTGCCTATCAAATCCTTGCCTCATTTGGTTGTTGAAACTGTAAGGTTCCGCTGTCGTGATGTAGAACATGGGTAAAAAAAGAAGGGTTTGAGAATGAAAGTAGTTAACCATTATCTACAGCATACTTGTTATTTGTAGATCAGCCACAAAGTTACATGTAGTGCTGAGCACTTAGAGCTGAGGGGCAGGAGCAGCAGTTCTTTGAGTGTGGAAAGGGCTCACTATTGCTAATTGCCTTAAAAAAATACTTACTTCGGTGTGGAACTCTATTCATACACGTGAATTTCACTTTTTCATGCTTCCTCCCCCCCTCCCAGTTAACTCAGAAAGCAATATCTGAAGAACCCACAAACTTGTGAGGAGCAACATGTAGACATTAACAAGAAACAGTTTTGTTAGGAACAAAGTTTAAATACTGTGCAGTACATGAGTGAATAAGGCAAGGACTACGTGACTGCAAAGAAAGCTTAGTATTGAGTGGCTGCTTTTTCATGGAGTATTTTCCATTGTGAGTATTGCTTGGAATAATAACTTTTCTAAAGTGGTGTTTCATGTAAATAAATAATATCAGAGTAGGCATACAGGAGGAGTAATTTAAGCTTGCAGAGACTAGTAACTTTTGTTCATTTTGAGGCCTTGACTTGGCAATCTTAATACTGGCATAATGTTTCAAACATTAAGTGTAGTATAATACTAATTAATACCAACTGAGCAATATACTAAACATAGCATTTATATAGTACTGTGAACAGTCTGTCAGAGGCAGGCTTGTGTAAAGCCTGTATACATTGTTTATTTGCCAATGTCTCATTTGCTTCCCATCTGAACTAAGTAGTACCTGTTATAGAGAAAAGAAACTGAGACACGGCCAGTAAGTAGCTGTCCTGAATGTCTTTGTCATATTAGTAAGCAGTTCTTTCTAAAAGACGGGTGCATTACCCATAGAAGTAATTGATCAAAACTACAAGGAAGTAGTTGCAGAATACAGCTACAACATAGCTCTAAGTGACTTGCTGAGACTTCACAAGTTATGGCTCAATCTTTCCTTAAATGCCTTGCAGATGATCCTAGAGAACACTCCCTAATCTGGAACAAAAAGAACAAAGCAGGTGTGTATGGAGTGTCAGTTTTAGAAAATACCTTTAAAATGGGTGAGTTTTCAGGGCCAGTGAAATCAAACGTCTCTACAACTAATTAAAAACTGTTCCTAAAAGTTTTTAATTGGTGCAATTTATACATTTATCAATTTAATTTTTTTAGCACTTTAACTTTTGTGGAAATTACTTTGTTTGCAATGATACAATAAGTAAACCACTGTGATAGAACAGGCTTGAAAAAAAGTGTTTTTTTTTTTTTCTGTGTGTGAGCAGTAATTCTGCAAGAATTGAGTGGGTAATTGGTTTAGTAATGAAGCAGTATGGTTGGGTCACCATCAGTAAGCAAGTTGAAGACAAAATATTTGAGGGGTATTAAGCCAAATATATATGCTAAAGCTGTTAAAAGTGATGGGTTTTGTTACAACAGAAGTTGTGAATGAGCACATGCAAGTATATACATTAAAACATCAACGATAGTGAATTGATGCTTTCTTGCTAGAAGGATGCTAAGAAATGTGATCTAGCAATGCCTTCATACACTATTGACTTTACAATAGTTTTATTTGCACATTTGAAAATACAAAACAAAAATATTAATGAAACAGAGTAAAGCAGAGGAAAAGGACAACACATGTCCATTAATCTAAAACATTGACAGCTTTATTGCTGCTCATCACATGAAGTACAGTCCTGTTTTCAGCTTGTACACAGTAGTAGGTTAGGTTGAGTTGCTCCATCTTCTGGGGCTGTGCACTTTACAAAGAAATTGCTGAAAGCAGTGATCTGTGGTAAATGTAACAAATTGAAAGAGTAGATTACTGTGGGCATTCTTGTTTTTAAAGTGAAAATGTCCTACAGGAAATCTATCTTTAAATAGCAGTCAAAGGACCAGGCTGTGGTACACAGCTGTTCTTCATGTGACTTTGAATACCCGTATTGTCACTGATGGAAATCACATGTGAGACTATATCTATTTTGGCTTCTTGTGTTAAATACAGGTGCTTTTTTTCCTAGAAGTGACTTGGGGCTGAACTTTATGAACTGCATCTCTTACTACTCAGTAGGTGCCCTTGAAGAGTATTTTCCATCATTTTGGATTTTCTTCTTTTCATACCTGATCCACATGTTTTAGAATGTTAGAAATTATTCAAAAAGTCTTCATTTGAGCAGGTCAGTTTGATTAAGAAACTCTTACAATGTGCTTCAGTTTTGTCGAGTCTTTTGTGTTGTTTTGGCTGTCAATTAGAACCAGGGAGGTGCACTGATGATTCTCTACTATTTCAGCAACACTGTTGAAGCGCTAGATAGAGAAAACAAAGGTTAATTATTCCTGGCTTCCTTTAATGCTCTAATATTGACACATTTTTCTCTTTGGTTCTCCAAAAGAGTGGAGCTATGACTGTTACCAAGTGGGATGCTCTGCCTTTTAGTAAGAACACTGGTCCTGCTCTTAGTTGATTCTGGTCATAAACAGATTAAATTTGGACAACAGAAAACACTACGGCCACTAGCTGTCTCATCTCATGCTCCTTTCCATTTGTGATTGCCACCTGCACAAACTGAACCACAGAAGTTGTTACATGGCATATTAAACTGACACTGCTTTCAGTTTACATTAATAAATACCGGGCTGCAGACTGTGGCAGTTGAGAAGCTGCATCATCTGTGGTTCAGTCACCACAGAGGGAAGGTGATTTCCAGGAGTAATATGGTACAGATGGTCAAAAAGAAGAGTTTTAGTCATGCAACTTGAATGTTTGTCACTGTAAATTAATATCCAGACTCTGCTAGGTCTGTTGTTTTTCCTTTTGGTCTTTGGCCAAATACAGATTTGGGGCCATCTTTCTCTTTTTCTCCTGAGGTCATTTTTGGCCCTTTGTTGAAGGCCAGATGAGCTCCAGGCTATTATTTATTTAACCTCAAAACTGTTGCCTGGGAGGCAAATGACTTGGCTAAGGGAAGCCTATTTTCGCATCCCTGAAAAGTCTACTCTCTACAGTGCTAATAAACAGTTCTCATTGGTATTTGAGTTTCAAGTTTCTGTTTTGCTGTCAGAGTAATTATCTGTATGGTATGATAGTCAACCAGTGATTTTTGCACTCTAGAGCTAGAATTAATATTTTCTGAAAATAGGATTAAAAGTACTATCAATCTCATTTTTGATAGAGGTTTGTTTCCCCGCCTCCCCAACATGATTGTTCTTCCTCTCTGATTTTACAAGATTAGAGTCCCCACATTATCTTACCTCTTCACCATTTTTTTCTCTGCCCAGTGCATATTGTCTTGTTGATTCAATAAATCTTATAGGAATATTGTATACTCTTCTGTTGTAAAACACAACCAGTGTGTATGGTTGCTGTGAATCCTGTCCAGAACTCTTTCTTATTAGAAAAGATCCATCCTAAAGAGAGAAAAGTATTATGTGTATTCAGCTTACTTTTCCCAATGGCTTCATTTGTAGCTTAATATTTTAATCTATATTAGCATTAAACCTTTTTCTCCCATTAGAAAATCTCTGCAGCAGGAGATGGGAAGTAATCTGTATTTGTACTGTCTAACAGGAACCTCCAAGGGTGTCATTGGAGAGTCACCTTTACTGTTGCCTGTTCTCTCTCAACCAGAGAAAGAAAGAAGAAATAAACACACAGTGGTAGCAGACTGTTGTGGTCCACAGATTATTAGGAAAAGAAGTTACTATCAGTAGCAGTAGGTAGGCAAGAAGGCAGTGAGAGGTGGAGACACTTTCTCCGGAGCTGTAAAAAGCACATTAGTAAAGATGAGCACCTACAGCTGCTGACACTGCAGCCCAGTGCTCACTAGCTAGAGATTGTCTACACTGGTGATAAACCAAGTGCTTTGCCCCTCTGTCCTGCTCTGTGCAGTTAGACAAGAGTGGAAATGTACCTGGTGCTGAGAATGCAACTCTACATGTTACTGTTCCCTTCTGCACCACTAGCTTTGAAGAGCTGAGAGAACTCAGATTCTCCAAATATCTAAATGCATAGTGTTGCTCTTTCAAAATGCATAACAGCATCAGCCTTTCTAAATAGTAGTTGTTTCTACACGAGCTATTGGACAGTAGTGGAGATCTCTTAAAAGTCATGGGGCTTTGTCTTGTGCTTTAAGGCATGCATGTGAGCTATCAGATCTTCCTCCACTTTGTAGTCTGCAGTAGCTTTCTCTGCAGTGCACCAGTCTTTAAGTTACACTAATGCAACATTGTCCTGGGATGGAAACCGTAAACAGTTTCACCAAAATAATTTCATGTTTGACACTATTTGCATGGCACAGTATTCTGAACAGAATACAATGGATGTTCTTAGAATATCTCTAGTTGTCTTTTGATTTTTTTTTTAATTTGAAGTTTTTTCATGAAATAGACATTCTTTAAAAGTGACCTACCTTGTTTGATTGGTATAATGCATCTTCTGCTGTCTTCCTATCACAGGTAGCAGCATACCATGCTTTACTATGAACACCAGCATCCTAGAGAGATACAGTTTCACTTGTAAAATAATGATAATAATAAAGAATATGGCCAGTAGGGGAGTTACTACTAAATAATGACAGCTGTGAAGAACTCAAATGCAGAACACTTTAGAAAACGCAGAATTTAGAAGATACTTTGCCAGGAGCTTACTGTTTTTGTTGGCTAGAGGTAGGACAAAGAAAAACTAGTGTCAAAACAGTGGTAACAGATGTCTGATAGCAGGCCAATGGATAACAGAAGAGAGAAAGATACACTGAGCAAAGCAGTCAGGTCCAACTGGAATATAGTTTGGTATTTTTAAAGCAGGAAGCTACTCTGGTAGATTTTAAAGAAGGTATCCAGGAAATGTTGAGGATAGATTGACTATTAACAATTGAAATGCTGCTCAGCCGTGGGGTAGCCAATGATATGTCCAGATTGGTAGGCATCTAAGCTTTGGGAATTAGGTTTCCTATATAATTAATGCTATTTGTGAACATGGTCATGATTGCCTCCATCTGGATATGATGGAGGCTGGATAAGTGCATCTTTTTGTTGTTGTTATTAAATAAGGATAAATGGATGGAGTCCTACAAAACAATGTCTTTACTAATACAGCAGTTCAGCCCCCAGTGCTTTCACCTGAGACACGAGATGTGGATTCCATTCTGGTTTTCTGTTGGATGAGTCTGAATATATCCTTACGTTCAGAACACTGCTCTTATCTAAAAGGCATAAACCTGTGTTTACTATGATGAAGAATTACATCTGTGACAGAATACAAGAGTGGCTTATATTTTATAATATAAGCCACTCTTGGGTGCCTCATTTCTGTATCTTATTCCCTGTGAACACTTTACCAAGATCATCCTTTGTCTCTCCATTCTGTTAAATGCTTGGCAGTGTTCTGTATAGTAAATGAACTTAACCTGTTCTTCCAGGGGAAAACATGGGAAAAAGGACTTCACAGATGCGGACATAGGCGTAGACCTGAAGATAAAAGGTAGAAAGATTGGCATCCTACAAATAGGTGGATTCTGTTTTAGAAGATAAAAGTTCTCATAGCAAAGGAAGTGCAAAGATAAAAAGATGGTAAGAGGTGATGGCAGTTGGGAGTGAGTGGTACAAGATGATAATTTGAAAACATAAGTGGTAGAAAACTGGGTAGTAAGATGATGCAGGAGTGGGTGTACATTTGGGAACAGGAGTGGAGTTTAGAGGAAACACGGGGCTGTTTTAGAGAAATAAATGATACTCAAGGGAAGGACAAGATGAGGGATTAGAAGCAACATGAGACCTATGCAATTATTAGAATTGAATAGCTAGAAGATTAACTAGCAAGATATAAAACCAGCAATCATAAAAAGTGAGCTCTTGCTGAGGAGGTTGATGCAAAAGCTAACTCAAGTGAGTGGAGAGGCTATAGAAATAGTGCTGAGAGCATTTCCTAATGAATACTTCTGGGTATTAACCTTCCTGGTCATTTGAACAGTTTTGCTCTAACTTTATAGTAATAAGATTAGTGACAAAATTCATTTTTGCACAAGCTTTGTTACCTCTGTACAAAACAGATTAAAGAAATTGCATGTTATGGCTGAGCTGGTCTAGCTGGCTCACTGGTGCCAAAAAACGGAGTGTCTTGGCTTTTCCTTTGTGCTCATTTTGTTGCTCATGTGATCCCATGGTGAGATAATTCACTTTGGTAATCTTGCAGAAACAAACATGCTACCTTTTTGTTTTTGACTTGTTTTGTATTTGACTGCCAGATTAGTTTTCTGTCAATTCAATGAGCTGGCTTAGCAGGACCAGACAAGACTGTGGCTGGGAGGGGATTTGACAGTGAGGAAAGAACAGAGCCTCTATTTTGGGGGCACTGCACTACATTTTTAGATTGCCTCAAACAATAACATGTAACTTTATCTCCAAAGTTATTCTATGGATTTCTCCAGTCACACTGTTCATTGGAGAAAGATAGGATGAGAGGAATTGCCAAGTCTGCAAGGTATTTGGCCACTTACAGAATTCTAGCACTATCAGTGGCTTATGGTTGGGAAGCAGAGAGCTGTGGCCAGAGTTTGCATGGGAACCAAACAAATAATGAACTTTATGGGCATGAATCATGCCTGTGAGCACCTGCATTGTGCAGGATGCTGCAGCAAGTGATACCACTGTACATAATTGGTGGGAAAATGACACTAACAGTTAATTTTATTTTTTTTTTAAATAAAATGGTTGTTTTATTAAATTCTAGTTTTGCCTATGGCTGTTACATAACTGCAAATGTAATTGTTACAAGCTGTTTCTTTAATGTCTGCTGGATTGTTTATTTGAAAGCAATTTTTGTAATAAATATCCAGTATGACATACTGTTAACATTTTTTCCAGAGCTTCAAGTCCTTTATGATCTTCACTGTTGTATTATCTTTGTCATGTCAGGCTTTAGAACATTTAATGTTATTGGCTCTGCATAATAGGGCCTTTGTTCTGCACTCAACAGAACTTTTTAAACCTTATTTGTGACTACTAGGCTATAAGAATGGTTTCCTGCGTTTTGTAGTCTCCCTTCATCCAAAATGAAATTAAGGGGAATGGCGCTGAAATGAGAATAACTTTGCATTTGCTTAGGTTAGGGGGAGGCATCACAGCATCCTCTGAGCTGGGCAGCAGTGACTCTTATTGGTTCTTAAAACTTTGCTGACACTCCAAACCACAATAAATAGGACAATGTTTATAAAAATGATTCTGCCCTCTGCATCCTGCTGTGTTGGGCCAGTCAGCAAAGCATCCCCATTTCCTCCTACAGATTTCTGGCATTTCTTAGCACATCACATCAGTGCAGGCTAATGCTAATAGCTGCAGATGGCTTCACTGATTGGTGCACATTTCTTTCAGAACACAGTATGTACAGCTATAAGTTAGAAAAAGAAGTAGGCAATTAAAAACTCTTTATAGCCTTCTATATCAAAAACTAGACTTAAGTACATCACCACGGATCTCCTTGTTTCAAATGATGTCAAAGTATTATGAAATGGGGAGTCAAGAAGACCTGAAACTAAGAAGCTTTTCTGTTTTTTGTTTAAAGTGACTGGTAGATTGCCAAGATTCGGTATAATGCCTTTTACGTATTTTTCTACAGTTTGTTAAAGTTCTCTTCTGCTATATGTTCTAAGCTTTTTTTTTTTTTTTTTGGTATGAAAGCCAAAATTCAGATTATTTGTGCTGCAGGAAATCTTAACTGCAAAAGCAGATGTGGAATACCCCTACAAAGGAGTATGATTTTTACTTAGAAAGGGAATAGAGGCAGAAATACTACTTCAAAGGATAAGAAGATTTCTGTAATGCGAATGTAGCTCACGTTATACCTGGTCTGCAGTATTTGAAACAGATGAAATGCTGCTGTGAGGGGAAGTACCCAGAGAACGGTTTGCAGCTTCTGGCAGTTCTAGAAAAGAGAAAGAACAATATGTGTAAGTTTTCAAAGTATGTTTATTACGCTATAAGAAATTGATTTGTGAAAAGAACTTTGGAAGGTCTGGAAACACTTGACCTTTGGTATCACTCAGGAAAGTGATTACTGCAGGTGGATAGGGACCTGTGTAAGTGCCTGGGACACTTGCCTGATCAAGAGGAGCCTTGCTTATAAAGAGAGAAACAGTTTGGTTAATTGGTTAATAAGAGTTTGGTTAACAACAGTTTGGTTACTAACTTGGTTAATAGCCAGAGCTAGACTTGAAATGCAAGAAAAAACCCACCACCATCCAAGTGAATCAATGTAGCAATAGATAAAGAAAATGCCAAAACACAATGCAAAAAGCACTCGGTCCAGTGTGAAAAGTAGTCATATAGGTGAGGCAGTCAGGAAAACAAGTGTAGCTCAGAGATAATTTTTCACTAATTAACTCCAACTGAAAGGTTTGTGTATGTGTGCATACACAAGTCTAGGCAGCTAAATAAAGAAGCAGCACTAGTAAAGATTATGAAGTTTAATTACAATTGCAATAACAAAGCATAGTAGAAAATAGCTATGAGGGCTGAAATACAGATGTTGAAGAGTTTAAGAAATAAGAAGGGAAATGGTTGATTAGTGTTGCATAGGAATGATATGATAGAAATATGGGAAATAAGTATGAATAATTGTTTTCTGGTAAAACAATCTTGGTTAAAGATAGTACAAGTGTCTGCTACAGGTACTTGTGATCAGAGCTGGGTACAGATCAGTATCATTTACACTAGAGCATATGATTGTAGAAAGTTGAGTATTACTTATTCTATTATCATGGGAGGTTTTATTTCCTGGTTTTTTTTTTTTACTTATTGGGAAAAAAAAAGCGCTACTAGAATTGTTAGCACTCACCTGTTCCTGGACATGGTATTTGCAGACTGCTTTATCAAATCTTAACTAACATAATTCTGATTTAGATCTTGGTTTCAGGAAGTGATAAGAATGATATAGAGGAGGTCATACAATGACTCAGAAATAAAAAATTCAATTGGACTGGAGAGCTCAAAGACACCTGTGTGAGGTAGGTTTAGAACTTCTTTTCCAGTAAAGATGCAACTGTCTGTAAGCTGCATTCCAAGTACAGAGGAGACATTGGAAGGAGTAGTTCAAGCTCCCAATGAATGAATAATCACCCGAAGGCAGCTATTAAATATTAAGAACTTTTTTTTCCCTGTTAAATTTTGACTGACCAACTGCAAAAGCTACAGCTGAAAAGTACTTTGTATGCATCAAGTGAGAATTGCCAGAAGTCAGGCTAAATTAGACTTTACTAAAGGAAATTAAAACTATTTCTTAGCTGTATAAAAAGGAAAGAGAAATGAGGCTGTCTGCAGTAAGAATTTTATTGATTTTAAAGATAAGTACTAAACCGATAGTCATTCTGGTATAGAAACAGAAACTGCCACAACCAAATAGGAAGCAAAACTCAAATAGCTTCCTATAGTTGAACTGTTTGGTCTAGATAATCTTTATCCCAGAAATTAAAAAAAAACCTGGCAGATGAAGTTACAGGGCTGGTAACAATTATTTTAAATAAAATTCAAGTCAGGATGTCACCATATGATTAAAGAATACCAAACATAATTGCTATACTTAAAGTGGAAAAAGTGACCTGAACAATTACAGGCCTTTTTTGTCTTCTCCACAGAACACAAGGCCCTAGGAGAGAATTTGTAGGAAAGAACATTAAGATTTGGAGGTAAAGGTACAACTAGCAAGAGAAAAACCTGAAATTTACCCTAGTAGATAAAATGTTATAGCTCTTTCATAAAATAGCAGAGTTCTACAAAGAGGCAATATGGTACTGTACTTATTCTGGACTTCAGTAGAGCATTTGATACTGTGCCATATAGGAAATTAGTACTTTTGATGAAGAAGATGAAAGCACTAGGCTTGTATGGTGCCAAGGAAGAGATGGCAGGTTGTGCGGAAGGGACACTAGTGATTGGGACCAGTTCTATCTATGATTAAGTTGTTATTGGACCTGGCACAGAATAAGAGTCTGTTAAAGAAAGCTGACTAATCACAGCATCTTCTAGCACCAGATGACTTCAGAGAATCGTTAACTTTAGGGATTAATAAAAATCTATGCTACAAGTATCAGCTGTGTGACTGGACCAGACAAACTTGAGAGCATCAGTCTATTGCATGAATATGAACCGTTATTATACTTCCACAGTGTAGGAGATGTAACTTATATCAAACATTTCCGGGAAATAGAGAGAAACGACTAAGTTTAAGCTACACAACATGCAGACTTTTATGTGCAATTCACATCATCCATTTACAGTGTGACAGGTATGTTCAGACTGAAATAGATGCAGAAAAGGGCTTGTAGGAAAGTCAGACAAGTGTCTGCTAACAAGAAACTAAAAAAGTGTTAGATCTTATTTACACTTCCATGCAAAGAGAGTTCATATACATATTACCTAATTTGTTTTTAGCTGTGAACTGAAACAAAGTACATCTTTGAAAGTATTAGAGAAGAGCTGTAGTTTTTGCCATTATAAAAATACCTTCTATTTTTTCCTCTGTAGAAAAAGAATAAATTACTGGATGCAATAATAATCTGTCTGGCTTCTAAACAACAGAAGCCTGGAACAGACTAGAAATGTCATATTTAGAATTCTTCTGTGGCAAGGAAGATTGATGTAATCTTTTATTATGATGGAACTGACCCAAACTGCCTTTGGTTGGAATTTCCAGTAGTCACAAATGGGAACAAAGCACCCAATTTCCGTCAATTTATACAATAACCGTGACATACTCCCTTAACTTTACTAGCTGAGCTAAGCCCCTGGATACTTAACCTCCTCTTTGTACACATTACAGAGACAAATGTTAATTCCAAATGAATGAATATGCATAGCATCTTGAAATAATCTTAACTCAAAGATTAATTTGAAATTTTAAGTTAATCCCATTTAAATCCAAAATCGGAATTATACTTACTTGGCAGAATTGAGGGCTTTTGGAGCAAAGGCCTGAAATAAATATGAAGAGGTTACAGAAAGATCTGAGGAGATCTACCCGGATCTGAAAATAGTAAAATTGTGTATTTGAAGCATGCAGTGGTAGCATGTGTTCCATCTCACCTATTTGTCCACCGAAAAAGAAAGGCCAGATACAGGTATTTAAAAAGTCATATCCCAGTAGTACTGACAATTACAAATTTAAACATCTGGTTTAAATGTCCATCACGTAATTAGAGATTATATCCTCCTGTGCTTTTTGGTGGTCATTACAGTATTTGGATGCATTTGCCATGTTTTATTTTTTGCTACTGTGAGACTTCAAGACACATGACTTTCAAAAAGCAACAGAAGGCTACAGAGAAAACAGTGCTCCCCTTTGAACTTTCCACAGCTGCATTCAGACCGAGCAGTAAGAGCTGGTGCATTGAAATATTCAAAAGATGATGAAAAGAGATTTTACTTTTGGGCCCCACTTGGAAGGGGTGGAAGCGGAAGCTCTAGGCTGGAACCTCGGCGTCGTTCTGCTCCTGTAGGTTTTTCTGTAGTTTGGGAAAACAAATTGTGGAGTCAAGATTTCTTCAGAAATATATTGTCCCAAATAAGAGAGCCCCAGTAGCTGAAGGAGGGTTTCTTTTCTTATTATTTTTTTTTTCCCCTTACATGGCAGCTTGCCATCCTGCTTTCTTTCTAGACTAGTGGCATACCACCACATTTCTAGGCAAATAGCTGTGCTGTGAATGCCTGCAGGAGGTCAGTGGGAGACTTGCCTCCCGCCAGGCCAGCCGTGCGACGTGGGGAGGACACCGGGGCAGGACGCCGGGGCCGGCTGCTCGCCAGAGCTCAGTGGGGACTGCGGCTGGCTGGCTGCACCTCACCCGGCTGAGAGACAGCAGCTCCTGCTGAGCTTCTGCCCGGAGGAGCTGCCGCCTTGCGCAGAGGCCAGACGTGTTTTCTGCCCGTGCGAGGGACTGGCTCTTGCCAGGAGTTGGCTCTGCGTGAGGTGGTTCTTGCTGAGTTTGGAATGATGCGCTCACGCTTCGCCTCCCTTCCCCCTTCTCCACTTTGAGGACTATATAGCACATTGCTGGTCCATTATGTTGTAGTTTACCCTGCCAGTAACCTCAATAGTTCTACTGTGGCTGCTTTCAGAGAACAATAATATTCAGTGCAATTAAGGCTGGCCAGATCCAGTTCAAAACTGCTAAAACCAAACCCCACTCAAAAACCTTGAACAAATTCAATGTGGTGCTGTTTGTTTCATGTTTTTAATAAAAACAAAATTGAATTCTGATAAATGTCAACTTTTTCACAGTAGTGTTGATAATCTACCTTCGTTTGCAGTTAAGGTCTCTCTGGAAGGTAAACATGGTTTCTGCAACAAAACAAAAGTAAACCAAATATTAAATGGCATGTGACTTGCACAGCAAATGTTCATATTTTTATACTTTTTGTGAACTAGTTTGCATTCAGAATTGACAGAATTTAGGAGATTTGGGATTAGGAGATAGGAATGTGGCCATTATGTGAAGAACCTCTAGTTGTATGACCTTGAAGCTTGGGATTTTGTAAAGTAGATTTGGGCAGAATCCCAGTTTGCATGTATAAATAGATGAACAAAAGTAAAATATAGAGATGTGTGGCCCCCCCCCCCCCTTTTTTTTTTTTTACACCATAAACTTACTGATGGGAGTTTAACAAAAACGTTCATTTGTCTCTGAAGTCCATACCAAATACTTGCAAATGAAAATCTGAGTATTTGAATATTTTCATCTTTGTCAAGCTATTATCACAACTGTCTGAACACATTTCTTTTTACTGAAAGTTAAACTGTCAGTTTAGGTCACAATAAAAGCTTGCCCAACCTTTCAGTTTCAATCTTTTTTTCATTTTGAAACAATGATAATAAACTGTCAGTTTCAGAATATTTTTCAAAGGAATTTATTGAAAAATTTCAACCAGATCTTTCACTTTCTTCCACAGGAGGTTTTGAGATATCTTTCTAATGATTTAATACTTATTGAAAAACCTCTGACAAATTCTGGTGAAGTCCCTCATCTTTCTTGAGCTATCGCTTCTTACAATAAATCCACATGCCCCATATTCAGCCCTGTATCTTTCAGGGAATGCTTCTGAATGGTCTGTGTTCCCACTTATTTCTCATTTTATTCAGTTCTTGCACTGTGTTTATGTTACATGCTAAAGTATTGTATTCAAACATCCCTTTAATCAAAATATTTTTTTAACTTCTGCTTTCTCACTGCTGCTTAGTTCATATAACAGCACCCGAAGATTTCTTTATAACTCTCTTTCTCCTGTTCTTTTTATGCATGTAGGTTGTGCCCAAATTCATGATAAAATTAAGTTTTAAAGTAACTCAAAAATCACTTGTAAAATTATTGGTTGATTACAAAATTACAACTCAACTTACTGGTGAATTTACTGCATTAGAAGTTTTCTTTCTGCAGATTGGAGGAAAACGAAAAAAGACTACAGTTACTTAGCAGATACATGAATTCATTTAGCAACTAAGCATCAGGTTCATTGATTCCCAAGATATTTCTGGCCAAATGGGATGCATCTCCTTATTGGATAGTTGTAGCAGTTAGAAAAAAAAGCATAATAGAATAAGGTTATCAGATGTAATGTATGTAATGTGGCTACTCAGGAAAGATGCTTATGATATGCAAGGAAGCTACACACTGTCCAGTGCTTACAATGACAACCTGGGTCTGCCAGAAGAGTTTTAATGAAAAACACAACTTTGTGCATTTATAGGTGTGCACACACTATTGCTACAGAATGTGCCTGCATCAGGCATGCCAGCCAGCATGTGCCACCAGTGGCAGGCAGTGAAGGATGGTGGGCACTGGCATGCAAGCAGCATTCCTCCAGATACAACAACAAGAATAGCTTGCCTTTGCCTAGCCAGGATATCTTTCATGAACAGCAATAAAAATCACTCCTGAATTCTGACTGCCATAGGCAAGGATAGGAGCTAGCTCCTAATACACCCAGTTATTAACCCCATCCCTATCAAACAAGTAGTTTAATTATTTTTTACTCACAGGCCCCTTGGTAGTGGACATGGAGCTGCTCCAGTGGGAAATCTGGATTCTTGTGTGTTATTGAAGCTGTGATCTAGAGATGCAAATTACATACTTAGCGTGCAATATTAGCTTTATCTGAACAGAGGGTTTTCCTCACTGCCATTGCAGTGTTAGTGTAATAACACTAAAAAATATCCATCAATTTAATTTTTGTTTTGGCATGTTTTCACTCTGATTATACTAGAAAACAGTTCAGTACCATTTCTTGCTTATTGCTGACTGTTACAGATAAAATTTACACTGACACACTCCACTACATGCTATATTAAGGCCACCAGTGACATACTGACAACAAATTCTGCTCATATTGCCATGTTTATAGTACAGAATACTTACTTTCATCATTATTGTTTGCTTCATGGTCCTGTAGTGGAAAAATATGTTAGATTTTATGAGAAGCAATTAAAAATTACTTAGTAAATGCAAAGTGCATAAATAAATAATCTGGTCTTGGTAATCTGTAGTAATATTTAAAGAAATATTTGTACAAAATGCATATAATAGCAAGGATACTTTTCATCAGCCTTTATTATTACAGCATTTGAAAGATTTTAGCAAACATCCATCTAATTTTGAACTTTCTAATAACCTTGAGATTGCTGGTAGTATTGAAAAAATTGTCCCTGATTTTTGCAGTAAGACCTTTTGGTTCATCTTTCATTTCTGAGCTGGAAAGCAGAAATTTTGCAGCAGATTTGAATATATTAACACATTTCCCACTGAATGGAGGATACCGTGTAGATTGTCTTTCCCAGCGTCTTTTGGAGATACTGGTTTTTGGCTCCCACCTCTTGTCTTTTAGGGAATCAGACTTTGATATGATAAGTACGTTTGAAAGAGGCACCAGGTATCAGTTTGTCCATCTCCATCCACCAGGTTAATGACTTTTAACTAACGTTGGTTACAAATGCACCCATTCTCTCTCTGGAGAGGTATAATCCATCACCCAGGAGTGAGATGTGGAGAACTTTTTCTCCCCATCAGCCTGAGACTTTGAGAGGAACAAGGGTTACAGTTCTGTTAACATGATCAGTGATGGTTAGTGTTGAGAACAGACTGAATGGGAGCAGTTAACAGATGTTTCAGTTACTGTTTTGCATTGTCAGTGTGCATAGTCAGGGATGGAAAGGCACAGCACAGCCCTGGACAAGCATCATGCTCAGTACTATGTTTTTCTTAAAAATGCAAGGGTTGGCCATTCATGCAACAAGCAAAGACCCCCAAATTAGGACCACACCAGCTAATTCTTTCCTAGGTTGACTCTTGTGCCAAACTGAGTAACTGTGAGTACCGAAGAGCTGAATACACCCATTCTACAAATGGATGTTTGTTTGGGAGGCTCCATCCTTGGTGCTGTAACTAATTTGGTGTGTGGCCCCAGCAGAACAACAGCCTCTCTTGATCCTCTGCAAAGCTAGGGTGATATCCATCTTAGAGGTAAGCTCTGAGAATGGCACAACTGTCAGTAGAGCTATGGTGTGTAAAACTTTATGGAACTAATCTGGCTGTGAAAGAACCTTTTATGCATCTGCTTTTGCCCATTTGCTGCAGTTCAACAAGTTTCCAAGTAGTTGCTTCAGAAAACCTTTGTTCCAGTACAGTGGGAGGGACAGACTGAGGACAAGAGTAGAGGAAGAAGGAGATGTGACTCAAACATGGCCTTAGGAACCCAAAGCCTGTAATTACTCCTTCATGGACTGCATTTTCTAGTGATACTGGTTACTCAGACTACGTAGTCTGACATTTTAGAAGGATTCCATTTTCAGAAAGTATTAATCATTCATCACCTGCAAGGAATGAAGCTCAAGGAAAGTGTTTCAGATTGGGCAAAATCACCCATTGCTACTATAAGTAAGGTTCCTAAAGTTCAACTGGTATTTTTTTTGGTACAAGAAATTATTTTTGTGGACTGAGACATATATCCCCTGAAGCATGTGAAGATTTTCTTGGATCAATACAGATGTCTAATGTAACTCTTTTGTCCAGAAGATTAATAGCCACAATTACAATATTAGATCAATCTGACATTCAGAGTCATCTGTTTCTGTTATTTAATTCAGGTAATAAAAAGCATCCATCCATCTCTATGCATATATATAAAACACAGAAAACCCCAAGTTTAACACATTCTTTTATAGTGGCACATCAATTACTCACTGCTTTCGGATGAAGACGATTTCTGGGAAGAGGCAAAATATTTCTGGAAGAAATACACAATAAGTTGAGTAGGATTTACTTATTTAATTGCTTGGCTCAGATATGCATTTCAAGATCTAGAGAGGAGAAGGTCTGCAGTAAAGAGGTTTAATTGCAGCTATGCACCACTGCAGTAGTTGTGATGATGCTCTGCCCATAGTGTGGAACTGTTGTAGAGCTGCTGTCCTGGGCATCAGGTCCCCTCCAACTGCACCCAGAACCTCTGCAAACACCATAACACACACAATGTTGTGGATGCCACCTGCTCTTCCTGGGCCATATGGCCCATTTTGTAGAGTGATGTCCTAGAGATGTGACAGTGGTTACAAAGCAGTTTCCTACACTTCTGGGGACACAGGACTGAAATAGGCTGCATAATCAAGTTCTTTTGCCTCTTTTCCTCCACAGACTGGGAATATAAATAATGAATTTACTGTGTCCAGTTTCCATACAAGCAATCCTGTGCCTCATCCCCTGCAAAAATACATCATTTGCAAGGGTGCAGAGTTAGGTAATAGGACTTTAAACCAGCTTGCAGAGATGTTTTAACTCTGCGCTGGATCCCCAAAGGGATATGCAATAAAATAGTACCTATTTGGCAAACTGGGTTGAATACAGAAGTTCACAAAGAAATGAGAACTTTCAATTCTTACCTTGTCTCACAGTCCATAGCTATAATATTTGTGTGTCCTGACAATTACTTATTGTCTGAGGGCTACACTACAGAGAGGAGAAATTTTTTTCTCCCGTAATATTTGCTATTGATATAAGCTGCTCTTGACCTACCTGGAAGGATCCAGCTTGGGTGACTCTTTAGACATGCCGTGCATGTGGGAGTGCTCTGTGTTCTGAGCAGGTGTAGATGGAAGTGGCTTAGTGAACCTAATAATAAAACACAAATTAAGACAGTAAAATAATATTTAACAACAGTGGATGCAAAGACAACCTATTTTTCTCCTCTCTTACCCCCTCAAAGTTAGAAAAGTACCCTTAGGAGGTATCTCTTTTTAATATCTGTTATGTTTGGGTTATTGAAAATAACTTACAACTGGATGCCAATTTTTGTATAGACAATCTAAAGAAAGATAATTACTATATATATGTATCTTCTAGAGAGAATTATTAAGCATATAGTATCTACATGAGAAAACATTTTCTAAGAAGATTTAAAGCATATACACATACACACATTCATAGAAATGGATTACCTGGTTACTGGTAATGGTGATGGTTTTTCCTATAAGAGAAATGCACTGAATTATTTGGTCACATTTTGATTTCACAAAAATGTATCTGTATGATCCTATGCTATCACAGCAATATCTTATTTTTGATATAGCTTTCTAGTAGACTTACTCTGCCCAGTAATCTCCACTACGATAGGAGAGGCAAGAAAGTCACAAGCAGAAGATCTGTGAAGCCCTGAGCACACTGCTTTGGCCGTATGTCATGTCAGTACCAGCAAGTGGGAAGAAAATTACTATGTCAGAACTGTCACTGCTCCTTTGCTGCAGTTCTGCTTCTAGAAAGTGTCCCCTTAGGCTGCTGCTTCCCAAACCAGATCATTACCCCATAGGACCAGGAAACTTAAGCCCCTTCCTGTTTACTCTGTTCTGCAGACCTTCTGAATTGGTTTACCAGCTTTTCTGTGAAGGAAGTGTCAGCTTTAAGTGCAGACAGAGATTTGTTCCCATTTTTCCCCTCTGAAAGACTGATCATCTCTTCTTCCAATCACATTTATTCCCTGCCTGAGGGCAATGTGAGTCAAACTATAGAAAGACCTCACCTCTTCTTCAGGAACCTCATAGACTTCTGTAAGACAGGAAGGAAAAAATGTATTATTTGGTTAGCAAAAACATACATGTTACCTGAAAAGCTGATAAGAATTTGTATCAATGGCATTTCTGCCACTGGAAAAATAACTGAGATGTTGCTCAGAGCTTGATTCTGCCTCCCAGCACCTGGGGTAGCTACACCCCTGGTCATCTAGTGAGAACTTCAGGAAAAGTCCCAGAAAGTCTAATAACCAGTCACCGTATTAATGAACCTTCCCCCCACCCCACAAGCTTTCTTTTTTGTTTTGTATTATTATTATTTTTTTTTTTTCCCAAAGCAAGATGAATGCTTGGGTTGCACAAACCTGGGACAGTTCGGAAAAGATGTGTTGTCACACCTGTGGTAGCATTTAGTCTTTCCTTGACTCTCAGGAAGAGATCAGGTGAATCATAAATACAAGCTGGCCAATTTGTGTGGCCACTGTCCATCACAGAATCACAGAATGTCAGGGATTAGAAGGGACTTCGAAAGCTCATCCAGTCCAATTCCCCTGCCAGAGCAGGAACACCCAGATGAGGTTACACAGGAAGGCATCCAGGTGGGTTTTGAATGTCTCCAGAGAAGTAGACTCCACAACTTTCCTGGGCAGCCTGTTCCAGTGTCTGTCACCCTCACTGTGAAAAAGTTTCTTCTCATATTTAAGTGGAACCTCCTGTGTTCCAGTTTGTACTCATTGCCCCATATCACTGGTTGTCACCAAGAAGAGCCTGGCTTCATCCTCGTGACACTCACCCTTTACATATTTATAAGCGTAAATGAGGTCACCCCTCAGTCTCCTCTTCTCCAAGCTAAAGAGACCCAGCTCCCTCAGCCTTTCCTCATAAAGGAGATGCTCCACTCCCTTAATCATCTTTCTGGCTCTGTGCTGGACTTTCTCAAGCAGTTGCTTGTCCTTCTTGAACTGAGGGGCCCAGAACTGGACACAATATTCCAGGTGTGGTCTCACCAGCGCAGAGTAGAGGGGAGGGAGAACCTCTCTTGACCTACTAACCGCCCCCCTTCTAATACACCCCAGGATGCCATTGGCCTTCCTGGCCACAAGGGCACAGTGCTGGCTCATGGTCATCCTGCTGTCCACCAGGACCCCCAGGTCCCTTTCCCCTACGCTGCTTTCTAAGAGCTGGTTCCCCAACTTATACTGGAACCTGGGGTTGTTCCTGCCCAGATGCAAGACTCTACACTTGGCCTTGCTATATTTCATTAAATTTCTCCCTGCCCAACTCTCCAGCCATCCAGGTCTCACTGGATGGCAGCACAGCCTTCTGGCGTGTCAGCCACTCCTCCCAGTTTGGTGTCACCAGCAAACTTGCTGACAGTGCACTCTATTCCCTCATCCAAATTGCTGATGAACATATTGAATAGTACTGGTCCCAGTACCAACCCTTGAGGCACTCCACTAGATCCAGGCCTCCAACTGGACTCTGCCCCATTGACCACAACTCCCTGACTTCTTCCCTTCAGCCAGTTCGCAGTCCACCTCACTACCTGATCGTCCAGTCCACACTTCCTCAGTTTAGCAGCAAGGATGCTGTGGGAGATGGTGTCAAGTGTTTTACTGAAATCAAGATACACCACATCCACTGCTTTGCCATCATCAATCCACTTGGTTATGTCCTCATAAAAGTCAATGAGGTTGGTCAAGCATGACTTCCCCTTGATGAAGCCATGTTGACGGCCCCTAATGACCCTCTTATCCTTGATATGGCACCAAGGATAAGTTGTTCCATCACCTTCCCAGGGATGGAGGTGAGGCTGACTGATCTATAGTTACCTGGGTCCTTCTTGCCCTTTTTGAAGACGGGAGTGACATTTGCTTTCCTCCAGTCCTCAGGCACCTCTCCCGTTACCCACGAGTTAACAAAGATGATGGAGAGTGGCCCAGGACTGACCTCAGCCAGCTCCCTCAGCACCCGCAGGTACATCCCATCTGGACCCATGGATTTCTGGATATCCAGATTGCTTAATTGCTCCCTAACCTGTCCTCATCAACTAAGGCAAACTCCTCCATTGTCCTGACTTCCTCTGGGGCCTCAGCAGTACGGGGCTCCCCAGGACAGCCTCCAGCAGAGTAGACAGAGAAAAAGAAGGCGTTCAGTAACTCTGCCTTCTCTGTACCTTCTGTCACCAGGGCACCCACCTCATTCATCAGTGGGCCTACATTGCCTCTGGTGTTAGTTTTATCTGCCATGTATTTGAACAACTCTGTTCCATAAGTGTTTTTTAATTCAAGATACTAAAAGCAAAACCCACCAGCATCCTTATCTATGTCCAGTTTCTTAAATGAAAATCGAATTGTATTTCAATAAATTTTCTGTCAGGCTTCATTGCTTTCATTGCACTGAAAAATGTTCGAGTTCCCACCAGGGGGAGATGTTTTATTTTTTTTTCAGTAATGTGTCAGGAGCTGATTTTTGCTTGACACTGATTTACAGAAAGGCTGAGATAGAAAAGGGCATTTGAAAATATCTGAGAAGTGACTCACAAAATCTTAAGCCATTCAGAAAAAAGTCTTTTGTAGTTTACAACTTGAAAGCTAAACATGTTGCTAATGAATATACAAAGACTTTTAAAGAACTGTGTGATCAGTCTGTTAAGGTTACATTCCAAGCAATTAATGACAAGGATGCAAACCAACTCTGAGTTAGCAAAGCTAAGAACAATTAAGCAAGTGTATCTGCACTTACAAAAGAAGAAAAAATTTTTCTTATTTGCTTCTGTTTTTGTTTCCTTTTCCAAATAAACTGCTCTTTATAGAATTTAAACAGGATCACTGGTATCACAGGACATGCAAAACATCAAGTTATACAGAACTTCTTTAAGGCTGAATCTTGATGTGGTTTTAAAGTACTGAGTCTGGGCTCCTATAGTAAAATGGGATTACTAACATGCTGAGTCCTATAATTGTTTTTGCTGTATTGATCTATTTGCGTTCCTCCACTACAGCCAAACACTAAAATTAAATTGCTTTGGGGCAAATGACTTATTCTTGTTTTATTTATGCCTAAAACAGATTTAGTATTCAAGCTAGGCAAAACAACTGTTACAGCATAGAAAAACCTAAAGGGGAACATATTTTTGTTTTTCTGTGTTATGTCGTATGGTTTGTGTTGTGAATAAGTGTAATTTTACATTCCTCAGTCTTAGATTATTTTAATAGTGATACAAACTCTACATACCTTGCATATCAGAAGTAACAGAAGGCTTTGGAGAAGTAGGGGGGACTGACTTTGTTGTCTTCATAAACCTGTTCACAGGAGCTAAAAACATTTTTTACATATATAATAGTGCATGCGAGTGTATATACACACAAACTTTTATATATACACATATTAAACTAATAATGTAACAATTATACAAGAAGAATAAATATTAAGTAGGTCCAAGTGTTAGCTTTTTTGTGAGGCATAAATCAGTTCTCATTATAAAAGGGACACATTATTCAGTGTTCATGCCTTGCTGAACAGGTTTGATACTGTCAGTAATGGCAAAGAGCAGAACTACATATTCTTCTCTGTTTACTTTTCACCTTTGGACTGTAATAATTTAATTCTCCAGCTAAATATACTTCAAATAGTGAGGTGAAAAAAAATGAATCAAAGTCTGGCTTTATTCACTGAAAATCTAAAAATGCTTGTTCTTCTCCTTAGGCACTTCAGCAAACACAGAATTTTAATGCTGTGGCTCCCTTGGGTGAGGAGGGAGATCACATATCATGAAAAGCTTCCTGGTTGTACAAGGAGTGGACTTTGAAATAGCTGAGTGAGAGAGGCAGGAATTAAACATGGCTTCCAGTAAAGTTAAAAACAATTTTCCTTGCCTTGTCACGGGCCAAAAGAGCCAACTGCCTTTTTTGCAGGCTGCAGTCTCTTTAATAGCTGCACCACCACTCTTTGAATCCTACAAACAGATATTAGTTTGATCCATTTTTTCCACTGCTGTTCCTAATGTGGCAGTAATTATTAGCTTAAACTCACATCTTGTAGGTAGTGACATGCTGCTTTCTGTGGGTTCAATATAGTTGTCATCATTGTCCACTGGCACAATGTAATTATCCTGTGAGAAATGCAGGACAAAAATCTAGCAGTTAAACCTCCACCGTAACAACAAACTATTGGGATTGAAGCCCTGGCAACAGCTTGTAATAGTTGCTATTTCACAGTGACTGCTATTTCAGACATCGATCATCCTATGCGGATGAGATTCTTCAAGTCCAAAAACCCTTCACCAAATTACTCCAGTTCTGGACTGGTGGAAAAAGCCCTCCCTTCCCTTTAGTCCTGGGGTAGTCTTTGAGGTTTCTCTCTCCCCGTTGCCTGCAGCTTTTTACAGATGAGCAGGAACTATCCTGTGGTCTAAAGAGCCCCCTGAATACTTGAAATAGGCAGATCTCTGCTAGGAATCAGCATGGTACTCGCAGGTCACTGCTTGTGATGTACAAAATTATTTGGACTATAGAGTCTAAGAAAGACACCAGGCCATGATCAGTATGGGATCATCTGTCATTTAAACTGTCAAAAAAGTACACCTATGAACATTACCTCATCATCATTGCATGCCTTAGGCTTTGGTGGTACTTTTGGTTTTGCGGCAGGAGATGGCAAAGGCACAGATGGCATGGATGGTTTCTTTGGTCTGGACACAGCTGGACTGGGTGCACTTGGGAAAGATTTCTTGATGGGAGGAAGCTGCTGGTGACTGGTGCGATTGTCTTTTAAATGGAAGAAAACCACAATTTCAGTAAAAATTACACATTACCCTCTGGACTGTGCTCTCCTGCCAATGCAAACAAGTCTTTACTGTGGCTGCAGCTCAGGTCAAAAGGCAGAACTGAGTGTATGCTGGTCCTGATGTTGAGACTTGTGGGCAAACTAGTCTTATTTCATCACTCAAGGTAGCAACCTAGTTGTCTGTATCAGGCTGCAGTGGGTGCTTAGGCACTGACTGTTGTATGAGCACCTGTTTAACTCCTTGGGGGAAAGGTGGTGGCTGGGTGTTGTAGCCCATTAGTTAGTATGTCCTGTGCCAGGCAAGTGAGAAGGAACATATCCGACATATAAGATAAACAACTGTTCCACAACAAAGGGTGGAACTAAAACACAAATTACGCTAGGTCCTGTGGGGTGTCATTTTAAAAATTCCTCCCCTTTTCAAAGAACACATAGCTGAAGTGCTGATAAACTTCTATGTGTACGTGTGTGGTATTTTAGCACTTTGATGATTTACACAACCAGTTAACAGTCTTGCATCATACAATAATGAAAGCTGGCATCATGCCAATGTTTCTTTTCCTCATCACCCAAATCTTCATCTAACTGAAGCTAAGTTTCATTCACTTCAGTGCAATCTGCCAATGGTTGAAAAGAATTAAAATAGGAAGAAAAAATGCCTTTATGCTGGATTGACGTAAATAAAATCTTGATCCTGTCCTGTTTTTCAGGATATTTAATCTCCCCAGTACCAATCTTGAAGGGCAACAGGGAATGAATATTTGGGCTGCTTTGTCCCCTGTTTTACTGCTTTTGAAATAATGATTTGAGATACAGAAAAGATTAAGATGGGACCTGTCTAATCTTATGTGTTTAATCTTAAGTACAAATTCCTGCATTAAATACACAGTTGAATCTGCAGCCAAGTTAGTGATAACTCCCATACACTTGCTTGGATTTTGTAGTTAGTAGATGTCTATCAAAGTCTGTAGGATGCATTATATTAAATTTCTAAACATTGCTAACAATACTAACCTGTTTCATGCTGTAACAACAAACCATATCTCTGAAAACTGAAGACCGGATTGTCAGAATTAAAAGCAAACACTTGAGGTTGTCCATTTAAGGCCTATTCTCTTTTGGTACTGATAAATAAGCAATTATCAAGCTGAAATAGACAACTAGTCCATAACTACCTGCATATTCACCCCTAGAAAGAGGGAATGCAGAGGGAATCTTCTTTTTCTCCTGCTCGCTTGGAGGTGGCTCATAGCTGTCATCAGGGTTCTCTTCACTGGGGACCACATACATCTCAGAGTCAGAGTGGTCATCCGGATTTTCATAATCACTGTCCTAGAGAGACAGAACTTCCCATTTCTCATCTTATAACGTATTTATGGCTTCATAACTGTATGACACAAATATCCTTGCACAAGTACAATTAACTAAATTACAAGGATGCATACTTGAGAGGACATGTCACACTCCCTTTCAGTGCTCCCTCTCCAAACAGACACTCCCACCCACCCCCGCCCCGCTCCTCCCAGGAGGTTCCTGCTCCTTGCTGTCTTAGAGGAGTCTTTACACCAGGAGTTCAGTCTTCAAATTATGGACCAACAGCTTGTTTCCCTTCATGGGACAGTTCCTTCCTAGTTCCAACAGTGACTCCTGATGTGTCCTGTCACTTACTCTCCGTTTCCTATTAAAAGGGTACTTGGGAGCTCATTCCAGAAGGGAACTAGTCACTCCAGGCTGATGGTTGTACATTATGGCAATTACTTCACATGGCTGATGACCATGACTTGCTTCATTCTAAGGTTCTCTAAAATCTTATCAGAAATTTTTCATTTTCAGGAAGAAGCGGCTTTCCCCTCCTCACCCCTTCCACTCCAAAACAGAAGGTCTTAACTGGTTTCTGAAATTACTGTTCACTTTGAGAACTCCCTCAAATTGATGCCATGGGCTTACCCAACCAAAAAGCTTAGCATCCATGGCTACCACTGGCAGTGCTTGAGCGTACTTCGAAGTTTAATGTGAAAAAAATTAGGATAGCTAAAAATCAGCGGCTATTTACAAATAATGCTGAGGTAACAAGATAATATTTCAGTAGTATTAAAGTTCAACTACAATAGATGATTCAAAAATAAACTTTTATTATTATTGCTTGTGCTGTACTTGTTGCCACAGTAACCTCCCACTACCCCAAAATATGTACTTACAAAATCATCTGACCATTGTTCCTCTTCATTGTCTGCATGTTCTAAACCAAACATTAGAGTTAATTAAGGAGATGAAATAGCAAACATAGATGTTTATCTTAAGTACCGATTGAAAAGAAGAATCTACCATATTCAGTTTGAAAAGAGTGGTCAAAATGTCCTAAACAGTTCAGAGCAATACATCTGGTTTGGACTGAATAGTAAATTAAATGTCTGCTTGCTTGTTTTTCTAAATTGTTTCAGAGATGTTGGAAAAAACACTAGAAAATGGCAAACTGTACATGGTTTGAACAGCAGAGCACGTACTTTACCCAGAGTGTCCTACTAATGAATCTAATTTTTAAGAAGGACTAACAATTTCTACATAACAGATCTGTTGCTGACCTCTGCACTTTGTACTTTCTTGCTTCCAGGACAGCACACTAATTGCAAGTGTTTACATTAAACATGGAACAATTATCTGATATCTTCCAAACTCTGTCCTCTTCCATTTTCATATAGCTTTTTCTTTAACAAGATAGTTGTTAACTTGTAAAAATGAGCATGAACTAGCTTGTGGGCAGTGCTGTATGATAAGCAAGCATAGTTGTACCTGTAAGATAATTCATGACATCATCGTTTTCACATTAATAGTATTACGAATCTGAATCTGATTATCCGTTTGTTCATTTTTTCCCCTATTTACTTTCACATCCTAATTTCTGGCAGAGAAGACTGGATGTGAATTGTCCTCTATTTTCAGAGCATCCTACATGCAGAACCCTGGTAAATACTGATTTTGAAAGAGTAGCTACTTGCTATTCTCTCTTCACATCAGGACAACTTGCCATGTTTTACTCTCAGTTCAGAGATATGAGCTACTTTCAGAGCTGTTGATAATGATACATTGAAAACAAATGCGGAAAAGTATAGCTGAAATATTGTTAAGTGTATGGGTATCAAATATACACAGATATGCAGTTTAAATTTACATTAATACAGCCTTACCTGGAGCATAATCCCTTTGTGGTAGACTGGGTGGAGGTTTTTTTTTCAGTCTGTAAAGAATAATTATTACATTTATGATCTAATAAGTAACTTTCACTAGAAGAGCGCATTAGCCAGACATACTAAAAAACCGTTAAAAGATACTGCGGCTGAAGAAATACAGATTACCATCACAGATGCTTAGCAAATAGCTGCAGAGGATGCTTTGAAAAGCTAGAAACAAATAAGAAATTAGAATATAATCTAATTATGCTTGCTAGGAACACATTTTGAAAGAACAGCTTCCTTGCCTACACACACTCCCCTTCATTTCCAATGAAGAAACAGAAAACATAGGAGTCAGAGATGAATGCATGTCTATCTGCAGATGAAAATCTGTTCAGGCTCACAGAGACTTTGCTAAACTGTGTCATAAGAAATTAGTGCAGGGCTCTCCAGTCGTATTTTTATAACTATCATTTTGCATGCATTTTATTTTATGATTACTGTTTAAATGCACACCAGGCCTCTCATGGCCAGATTCTGTTTTCACTTACTATTATTTTGTGTTGTTATGGACCTTTTTTAGTAAACATTGTTAGAATGGTATTTGTAAGTGAATCAGAAAATAACTTGTATAGCCAGAAAGATCCTTTCAGTATTTCTACATATACATGTTTATGTATATGTGTGTATATATATATTTAGCAAACAGGAATATACATATATGTAATAAATGTGTATACACATACTCTTGCTCATGCATATGTATATTCCTGTTTGTTAAACTGCAGCTGTCCAGAGAAGACACTGATTTACAGTCAGTTGATAAATCAGTTACTCTGTTACTCTAAAAAAAAAAAAAAAAAAAAAAAGAAGAATTTGGATTTAAATAGAAAAAGAATGGTGCATGTGTGACAGAGGTCAAACTGATGTGTCTGAAGAGGAAAAAACATCTTTGCTTTTTGTAGCAATTAACACAATTTACATTAAAATGAATCCTCAAAGTGACTTTTGAATATTGTCTGACAGCTCCTCTGTAGCACTGATGGGACCTCTCACCACAGACCTGAACCTCTACGCACTGAATTGATGGCTTCACTCATTCTTCAGTGAGGTCCTAACAAATTCATTTGCAAAAATAAGCAAATTATTTCCCAAAAAAATAGTCTGCAAAGAATTTAAAAGGTTTTACTGTGGTCTCTGAGCAATAGTGATGTCTACAAATTTTGCTTTATCACAAGAATTTGAGACTCAATATTTAGGTCCTGAGTGTGCTGCTACAGTGTTGTTGTTCAGGCACCAGTGCAGCTCTAGGTGGTGGCATGCTGGCACTAACATCCATTTACAAAGTTTTCCCATCTGTTTTGAGAAATGCTCTGGCTACTTTTGAGTTGAATTCATGGAATTCTGTTGTTCAAGTAGTCACCAGAAAAAAATGCACATGCATCAATAAATAAATTGTGCAGGCATTGCTAAAGCTCAAAAAAAAAACCCAACCAAAAAACCAAACCCAATCTAGGTACATTATTTTTGAGGCGTTTACCTGCTTTGTTCATCACTAACAACACTAATGATGGATAGCTGCCCCCTCCAAATCTTTAACTTCACACAGCACAATGTAACAGTGTACAAACAGTAGATTAAAAAGCATTCTCAACAGCCCTGATGTTGTCTTCTGGCCAGGTTAGCACAGGCATGTTAGAAAGAAAAACCACCAGGGCCACTGCCAGGGCAGATCTCGTGTTTTAGGGAAGGCAGACAAAAAAAATAAATAATAATAATAACAACAATAAAAAACAAAATATATATAAATGTACTTTGCAACAGGTCTGTTGTGAGTTGTTCGGAGATGATGGAGACCTGGAAAAGAGTGGGACTCAAACACACCAAGAGGCTGTGTGTGTCACAGCGTAAAGCGATGCGGCTTAAGCCACATTATACATTTCCAAGGTGCTAAGGAGAAGACTTTAACACTTTGTCCCAGGCCCCATAAATCCTGGCAGCGGCCCTGACAGAAAATAGAAATATGTTATAATGAAAGCATACGAAGCACAGAACAGAGGTCTGTGTCTAAGCAGCCTATCATGCCATTGTGCAGCTCTGAAATAGCATACCGATCCCAAGTATCTTTCCCAGTTTTGCAAATTAAGGCCACTTGTTCATTTTGGAACCTGAGTATCAATAGAAGAAAAGAAATAATGTTTCTGTCACAGAGCTGAAACAGTTCACCGCCACATCTATATTTGCTAGGATCTCTTAAAATATGTTATTCTAAAATTCAAATCCATTTAAAAAAAATAATTCTTGCTGTACTGATATGATTTACTGAGTGCCAGAAATGAGATTCAGGCTCTTTTGAAGTCAAGTGGAGCTTTGCTTAGCAAGAACCAGAACTTCACCCAATGTGCAAGCCACAACACAAGCTCAAAAGACATAACCCCTACGTCAAGGATTGGTTACCTAGCTATTTCAGATTCTGACGTAATTATCCACATAGATGCTTGCAGAGTGATAATTGATTTCATACCCTTATCCTGAAGTTAATGAGAATGGACTGAAAGAATCAAATGACGTTCAACTGAGCATAGATCTTTCAGTAGAAGACAGAACGATTTCCTAACATATCTTTTAACAGTTATATAAAATTACAGCAAATGCAATTTCCAAGTAAAATATTCTAGTTGTACTCTGCTTTGGACTTAAGTTACAGTTGAAGTATCTCTGTGTTAGCTGTGATAGAACACAAATAATACAAGTTTCCATTTACTTCAATGGGACTAGAGATTTTCTGAAATTTAATAGAAAATAAGTAATTTTATGGAGACTTTGAAATATCCCCAAGAAATTTCAGTTCTAAAGGACTCAATAAAAGCCAAGTACATTTTTGGGAGTACGTTTACAGATTTTAAGAGAGACATAACACATCTAGATGCTGCTCAGAGAAGAACAGAATGCAATGTAAAGAAATTCACAGCAACTTTTAGGAGACCAAACCATTTCATTTTAAAAACCAATATATTCTGAGATTTCCCCTCTATAGCATGCTGAGGTTGATCCAACAAAGCTTTCAGGCACGCGCTTAACTTTTCTCATGTAAGGAGTCCTGTAGGAATTGCAAATATTAATCACATGCTTCAAGTTCATAGCACAGTTTTGTGTTTTCTTGCACTAAACGGAGAATTTTAAAATACACAGCAGCAGAGGTCTGGGTTTTCTGCTCTAGCAATACGTGTTTTTACAGGCTACACCCAGAGAAGTAAACATACATACATAATAGTAGCCCTTTACCTGTAGCACTTAATTCTAGTACAGATGCATTTCCTCACTAATATTTCTGATTAGTCTCCCAGCACTTAAGATGTGCCTAAAAACTCTTTGTTTTCAATAGTCCTTCACTTTTTCTGTTGTTAATTTTGTACAAAGCCCACTTCCTTGTTAGGAACAATTTTAACTTAATAGGTTTTACAAGAATTATATTGACATCTTTACTGAGTTGAATATTTATAGTACGTATTAGTCCTAAGTGCATTAGATCATCATACTTGTGAGTAAAAGATAAATTAATTTAACTTTGCTGAAAACTTTTTCAGCGGTCCAAACAGGTGCAATCCAGCTGACAGAGAAACTTCTCCTGAGCTGTATTCTCATGATCTAGTGGAATGGTTTGCTGTAGCTTTGGAATTATCTGGCAATAGTACAGAAAGTTACACTGAAACTTTTTAGTTTTAAGTGTTATTACTACTCTTTTGCACATTTTCTTTATAATGTGCTGTGGCAGTGAAACAGCACACCACTGTGATTTCTTAATCTTCACTTTGAAGTATCCTTATATTAATAAAAATCCTGGCACTCAAAACATTCAATTTAGCTACATGTTGAAATTAATGTTTCTTTAGAATACAGTTAAAATTAGGTATTATACTTTTTAATGGTTTCTCTTCTTAAGTGTGGTAAAGCTTGATTTTAGTACTTTTCTCTCATTGTTTAATCCATAAAATACCACTTCTCCCTCTGCCAAGGGCTTTATTATGGATATCCTCTAGTTGCAGCTATGCAGGTTGAAGAGACATTTAGTGACACAACTCAGTTTTTCTGCCTGAGGTTATTGCGTGAGTGATAAATGGTATAGGAAAATGGACCAGACAAATCTGAAGTAAAAACTTAACCAACTAAAAAGCTGGGTAAAGCAGGTGAGATGAAAATGCATTTTCTTCCAGTTTTTCACGTCACGTGGCAAATGCTATTTCAAGAAATGCACATATTTGGATTGCGTGCAGTTAGACAAATAACTACAAGTGCATGATTTCTAATGGCTTTGTAAAGGAAGTTTTGATAGGATGTGATATTGCAACAAGGTGACTTGAACTTCTAGTTTCTTAGTCAATGCAGTAGGTCAGCACATACCAAAACTTTAGGGTGAAATACTGACTTTGCTGTATAGGCAGAATGAGTATTAGCACCAACTTCAATGGAGCCAAGATTCCACTGAACAGAGGGGCTTAAAGCTTATGATTTACGGGTAAGTGCTCTGTCTTTACAGTGCATTTCAAGCATAGGCAGCTATCCTGGAGAGTGAAACCTATGATTTGTTTCTTACCTGTTCTGTACTGCCAAGTATACGAATACAAAAACAATGCCCCCGGTCTCATTGTTTATACAACCTTGGCTTTAGCTATTGCTTCTTCACCTGAGTACATAATCCTGTTTGACATCATGATCTGCACAGCAGCTGGGAGGCTCCAGTATTGTAAACAGCTCTGGATGTGATTAAGGGCAGCAGGTGAATGGTAGTTTGCAGTGGGCAATGTTTTTACTGTCAGAAAATTTTGAGTCAGGATGGGGAATAAACAGGAACTTTTAAGCAATGAAGAAACCATCTGTAGTTTTTTTTTTTTTCTTGTTATCACCACTGTTCAGGCTGCTTTCTGCAGACCTTTAAGACACACATGGATGGTAGATGAACCCCTCCCCACCTGCACCCTGCAAATGTACTAGACCAGAGTGCAAGCCACTGGGTGCAAGAACTTTTCTTACTTTTCTGCATGATCAAGAGCAAATCCAGATTAGGTCAAATGTATTTCATAAGTATATGATCATTCTTTCAATTTCAGTAGCAGAGGCCTACAGTATATATGTGTGACATGTGACAGCTGTAGGTTTGGGATAAGCAAGTAGACTATTTGACTTCTCTAAAATTATTTATACTTATAGTAGACTTCAATTTGAGCCAAAACAATGTGTTTTTTTTCAAGCATATAGACAAATTCCAAATACGTGCTACCTAAACCCAATTTTTATACAATTTCTCCTGCTTCAGTCCTGTTTAGATCCTTGACATTTAATAAGATAATCCTATAAATGAAATAAAGGGAACAATCAACTGGATAACTGCATGTTTTTAGAAAAAGCATCTAGAAAAGTAAAACAAAGAGCCCCCAAATGGCACATTCAGATGAATACAGCCAGTTCTAATTCTGCAAAGCTTGGCATCTCTTCTACATACCCTTATCAGTGTTGTCAACTCATGCATTATTGCAAGTCTCATAATGTGCTGGGTTCAAAATTTGAGTTCTGAAGTCATGTGCAAATATGATAATTTTTTCTTCATTTTTTAAAAAAAACTAGGGGTAAGTTTCTGATCTTCATAATTGCAGAAAAGATGAATATGACTGAGATGAACCATAGGAGTATCAGAAAGATTTTTTTTGTGTGTGTGCTTTTAATCTCAATTTCTATTCTTATAACTGGGAGAGGTGAAATGTGAGCTTTGTGCTGCAGTCATATATTAAGAGAGTTTTTATAAGCCTGCTCTTTCTTGTGGTTTTTTTTTTAATCTTGAGAGAATCAAAGAATTGCAGAATTATAGCAGCAATCTCATATCTGACATTTAATGATGGCACCTCTGACCTTCCCAGCTTCAGCTACATTTAGTTCTTGTTATTTTTCCATTGTCCTTCCCCTTTTACTCTCAGGGAAGGACACACAGTCAGAGCAGTACTGATTAACAGCAGAATTCACATCCAGCAACTGTGGGAGCCAATTTGTTGCCTCAAATTATAAATTTGAGATGCTTCTATTGTTTCTGCCATCTGTTCTCCTCTCTGAGGCATTTGAACAGGACTCACTGCAACATGATTAACATTTACTACATTTAAACTACTAATTTGGAGTGGGAAGCCACTCCTTCTTAAAAAAGCATTGCCACCCCTGGCAATGTCTCTCACCCCCTCCCTCCCCTCCAAAAACCCATCAGCCTAGCAGCTCTTCACTGTGAGCAGGTCTGAGGTGAAACTACGAGTTTTTTTGTAGACAGATCACTGAACACAGTGGTCTATTTACATACGCACTGTGTTAAAAACAAACATGCTATGAATAAAGATCCAAGTAGTTGGAAGAGGGTCATCATAAGGCATAAAATTTGCTTTGTGCATGTGTGGAAATAACAAGTACATATACCACATGACTGTGATTTACTGCAAATTGCAGCAGTGCCGGAGTGAAAGAGGATGAGTAAAGGAAGAAAGTGATCTCAAGAATCTGTCTGATACATCAGGTGTTACCATCAGAGCCTGCTCACGGTTTGCGGACAGAATCACCCCTGTGCCAAGGAGGCCCCAGCAGAGGGGCTGCAGCCTCAGGTTCCTCCTCCAGCCAGGGGAACAGGTGAGCGGGGCGGCTGCTGCTCCCAGCAGTGCACTCCCCTCCTCTGCCAGGGGCAGCAGCTGCCCCACAGACACCAGCCCCGCAGGAGCAGCCTGGCTTTGCAGAGCCCTTGCACAGCCAAACCAGGCAGAGCCCTACTGCTTCTCCCACAAGCTTACCGATCACTTTGTGTTAACCTAGAATTAGCTCTTGTTAAAACCACGCTTTTTCTTTTCCTTGAACTGAGCCATCATGGCAACTATTTAAGAACAATTTTAAACCATGTTCATATGTGCCTTTTATGCACAAGAGATGTATTTCTAGAATTTAATGTGGTCGTCCTGGAAACACTGCAGATACTGTGTACTAATTAACTTTTAAAAGTACTTAGTACTTTTGTTGTCAATGACCCATATCAAGAAAGACAGCTGGATGAGAAAAATCACATCCAAATGGGAGTTCAATGCAAATGAGCTATTGCATTAAGAAAAAGAAAAAGTGTGCTAAATAGCTAATTGGTTTAAATAGATGTTTGCCTGGAAACAGTGAACAGTGTATTCATTTGACAAGGATGCAGAATTACTGGAATTTCTATGTATAAATACACATGAATATTTTATGACACTCTTATGCACATGACATCAATATGCATGCTGTTTAACACTTCTTACTGGAATATGGATGTTAGGTAATGCTGGGTTTTGTTTTATGGGACTGAAACACAGGAGGACTTAGCATTTTTATGAGAATTCTAACTATGATGTCTGACCAGTTGGTTCAAGGTGGATCTCAAAACTTAATTGCAGCAGGTAGTCTAAACAGTGGCCTGAGGAGAAAGGCAACACACCTAAACAACAAGTGATGGTCATTCCCAAAGAATATGTAAGAAAAATGCATTTTAGTCAAATACTGTTTTTCAGGGCTACAAACACAACCTCCCATTGAAGGTCAGTTCTGTAACTACTTTGTGGTATTCTTAATACTGATGACATTTCTGTAAGTCACAGTCTGGACCGAAGCTTTTACATACACTGAAGTACATCCCTTTAGAATAACAGGTTCCCTCCACTAAAGTACTATACATTATGCTAGCAGAGCTTCCCCAAATTGATGAAAATAGGATTGGCATTTCAAACTTACTTTTTGAATTTGTTTATTATCCCACTTTCATTTTTCTTGATGTCATGCACCATCTTTTGAAGCTTCCTGTAAGATATTAAACAAACCCGGCATTAAATTTCCATGTGGTTGAACACTCATTTATATAAGAAAAATAGAGAAAACGCATTTCCGGTAAAATTTCACACGTCAAAAATGCTTAATATATGTTCAATAAGTAATTTAGTTGCTAAATCATTTGTGTATGAAGTTTCTCTCCCTTTTTAATCAAGCTCTTTGTCATGATTTGTGTTATCCTTCTCCTTAATACAATTAAGTGCAGCTTAATCAATTAAAGAGCAAGTGCATCAGGAAGGAACATCATTGCTTAAATTGATAGTTTAGAATATTTCAATGTTAGCATTTTGTTCAGAACTGACTTTACAACACTCCACAGCTATAATGAAAATGGCCTCTGATATCTGACATTAAACAGGTCATTTCATCTGTGGACAGTTGACCTCATTCCCATAGTGTTTGCAGTTATAATAGGAGGGGGAAAATTATACATTCCCAGGCCACCTGAGAAACCATTGGAGTATCTGTGACTCTGAGCTGTAACAACCTGTGATCTCAGCACTCCAGTTACACGGACTGATCTGGAATCACAGATTGTTTTATTCATCACCTGCACTGACCTCATTAAAATTTTACTTGTAATCAAGGAAATATAAGTTGAATATCTAATTTTTCACTCAGCAAGTATCATTTGGAATCCCACCTTATTTCCCATTTACCACACAACAAAAATCAACTCAGTGTCAGGAACACAGATAAAACTTTCTGCAAAAGATTGATTTTATAATGAAACCTGTTGGAAGTCTGATCAGACTAGAAACTTCTGTAGAATGCATATATATTTTTAGTTTCTTCACACAGTGTATGTTCTTCCTGTTCACTTAAACTAAGTATTTTTATTAGACTTGACCTGAAGATTTTATCACAACCAGTAAAGAAAAGCAATTTTTTTTTTTTGTTAAAAAGGGGCTTAAAAAATTTGTCTTCCATTCTTCATTATAATTTGTCTGTGTCATTCCACATTTTAGTCTTGCCTGCCTTATCTCTGATGCAAGCTCAGGCTACCAAAAGACTCTTGGAAGCTTTGCTTACAAAGAAGTACAAACAAAGTACATTTCCCCCCTTTTTAAAAAACTTTCTTTAAACTTGAAACCTTATTATTCAGAAGGTTGAGTAACACATAGAGCTTCACTAAAAAGAAACTGTCTTCCATCTTCATCATTAGTAATTACAGCTGTCTCTTAAAAATTAAAATAACTTTTTCAAAGGAAGTTGAAATCAGATGAGAATTAGCTGAACAAAACCCAGGAAATAACTGCACTAACATAATACAATTGTCTGCAGTCCGTGGTTCAGGTTGAGCAGACATGTAACCACCCAAGGCAGCAGGTAGCAGTCGAGAACTAGGCTTATGCTGAAAGGGACCTTCCTACTTCTGCTCCCAATTTTAGAGCAATTCTGGTAGTTAGTGACAATTAATCCCACTTTATGAGACTTGCTTAAAAAGAACAGTTACATAACTGAGTATTTGTAAGTTTTTGGAATCGTGAAGTAAATAATGAAGCTTAATTTTAGTCTTAATAATGTTTATTAACATAACAAAAAAATCTGATCCTTTCATTACGTCAGCTGGAATTGAAGGATATTCCACATTTCCACCAGCATTGTAATACAACAGCATGGAATATTTTGCAGGCTAGGTCATGGATCGGATACTTCAAAAGTATTCCTAGAGCCTAAATATTTGCCCCATTTTATTTAAAACCAACCAACTAACCCCCCCCAAAAACCTCCAACACTTTGACCTATTCTTTTTAGGTTCTCAACTCAGGGAAACAAAACAAAATAAAATAAAAAATCATGAGAATAACTGACAAATAATTCACAAGCACATCTTCAACTTCTGCTCAAAACACATACTATTAATTTACAGCAAAAGGATAATGTTACCTGCTGATATAAAAAAACCAAATTACTTATAGGTGTGAAAAACAAATGCACAGCGAAACGTTTCAAGTTTTCCTGCAACAATGCACTATATATACGAGAATAGTCTAGATTATTATCTAAACTAACCAGATACATTAAGTCTGCAAATCTCGGCTGAAGATCTTGGAAGAACTTCTGCTTTTCTCTGAGGTTTTGTTTTTCTTTTTCCTAATAGATTAAGCTTCTGGTTATACTCAAAACATCATAAATAGCCATCTTCTGCAGTTACTGTTTCTGTCTTGTGCCCCAGCTGGCACCTGGCATTGCCTATAAATTAAGAGTAATGAGGAACAAAAAAAATGAGAGGAGGTTTAAATTGTTTAGTTCTAGTTTGTGGAGCATGGTTGTTTGCAAGTGCTTGTGTCCTTGCCAGCCTTTAATTAGAAATGCATTTAAGGATCAGTTATTTTTCTTCCTATATTTATTTTTTGTTAGAGATAGGACCCAAACAACAGTAACAAAATCTAAGTGTAGATTTAGATCTGAATATCAGTTATTGCTCACCTCTGACATTAATGTATCTTTACACTAGCAAAATTATGGCTTTATTTTGAAAAACAAGGTGTTTCATTTTTCACATGACTTATTTTACATTGCCACTTTGATCTCTTAAAAAAAAAAAAATCCACACACACACAAAACCCACCCCAAAATTTATAACTACAAGTACCCAAAACAGTTTGCTTTTCATTTGATCATATCTAGGTGAATTGATTAGACTATCATGGGTGTTCCACGTGCACTGAATAAGGCTATAGTTTTAATGAGCATTTTAATACGTTTCCATTTTTTTTTTTTTAAGTTGCATTAGAGACAATTGCATGTGCTGCTACTGGTGTGATCAGATATTTTTCCCATGCAGATGGACTGAAAGCAAAACGTCCCCATTTTTGCATAATCAAATTTCCTAAAAACATCTCTTTCTTATTCCTCATTCTTTTTCTGGAGTAATTCCATTTTCTAATTATAAATTGTGATAAATTAGGGAGTGTATAATATGTATTTGTAAGATTTTTTTCAGATTTCAAAGTTATGTAGCTCTTGTGGGAGTTGCTGGAATAATTATTAATAGTTTCTTGCCTCTGGACAACTCAATTTGTATCAAGCCCATGAGAGTAAGCAGATAACCAGTGCACTGTATAATGGTAAGTGTAGGTAGTCGTCAACATGGATGAACTTGAGTTCAAGTGGAATCTCCTTTGACCCATGAACAAGCTGCAAAAACCAGTCTGTCCAGTTAGAGGCTGAGACTTCTTGAGATGCCAACTGATATAATAGGCTACAACTGACAAGTTTTACAGAGAGCTGTCTGACTGACTCGTGATTTTAGAGAGACAGGAGAAACAATGAGAGGCAGACAGCAAGAGGATTCTCCAAACCTTGAGGGTCTCAAACTGAAGCCTGAAGGACATTCCAAAGTGATGATAAAACTGAAGCTCAGAAGGTCATTTACACACTTAATGTTTTGCCTCAATCTGCATATCTGACTAGCTCTCAAATACTTCTTGTCTGGCTCTCATATAGTATTCCTTGCTTAAGACAGTACTCCAAGTAGAGAGTTTCATAGTGGGAGAACTTATCAGAGCAGCAGCCCTGAGAGTGTGTAGGAAATGGAGGCTACCATGGCTCAGTGTAGACAGCCCTTGCTGCAGGTGCATAACTACAGCCTCCTTCCTCACAACACATCTGAGTCAGGACCTCGTAACCAACTAATGTTTATTTTCCGATTATTCTCTTGGGATGAACAGATATTAGAAACATTCAAGGACCTCAATCAGCTAATACTGTAAATAAAAATAATAAGTAATGCTAGTTTTACCTTGCATTGCGTGCAATTAAAGATAATTAAGAGGTCAAACTTAAGAGTAACTACAAGTACCAACTCTCCATTCACCTTGGTTGAGAGCTTTTTATCTAAAGTCAGGCTTGCAGATAAAGGTGCAGTCTGTGTCACTGTTAATCTTTGAAAACATTTTTCAGCAATAGATAGCTACTTTGAGATCCACTTTAATTGTGACAGGTATAGACTGGATGGGACCCTTTGATCAGGAACTCACTGTATACAGAATAGATTTCCAAACTTCTGCAGATGAGAAGTTTGGAAGACTTTGCTATAGGTGCTTCCTAAAAGTTTTAGGTTTCTTACAAATACCTTAGGAATTCTACATGTTGAAGGGAATAACAAAAAGATACTTCAACAACTCTTAAAGGGAAGCACTTTCTAGCCCTGTGTTGAGTTTTCTAATACCTTATCAGTTTTGACCTCCAACAATTCAGGATTATCAGGTGTATTGATAAAGGAGTCACTAGCTGTGATACATATGTAAAGGAAGGTGGAAAGGTTTACCATTGCAAATACAATATACCCTGAAAGGATTTGCTGCGTCACAAAATACCTATCTGTGCTCAAGGACTGGCAGAGCTGCCTTGAGATAAAACAAAATGAAACCAACCCACCCTCTCTTTGATCTGCTCACAGCTCAGCATATGAAGAATGTGAGTCAAGTAAAGGGCAATGGGTGGGCCTGGCCTATGACACATACTCACTCTCAAACGTCACCTGGAAGATTTGGGCTCTTTTGCACACAAGCTATCCCACAACAGCTTTCCCAATTAAAATATTATTTTAAAAGAGAAAAATATAGCTATGAAGAATAATACAGTATGTAATAAGGTTCTGACTCAGATGTGAGGTGAGGTACGGAGTCCCAGACTTGAAAAAGGAGTCTGTCTTAATTTCAGGCAGATTCGTGTAATAAGGAATTCTCCCACTACTTAGATTAATTTTTGAGAAATTGTATTTATCCTTATTCTAAATCTGTGAAGACATTTACAAATATATATTATGTAAATATGTATATCATGGCTCAGAGCAGTCAGTAGGAATGGCTCCTCTGTGGCCTCCCTCTGCTCCTCCTGTGTGCATGAACAGCAGGTTCACCTACTTGTGCACAGCGAATCCAGGACTTTGGACCTTCAGTGACCACACTGTCAATATTTTAGCTGTACAGCTGCCTACAACACGTGGTAACAGCCCATAGCAAGTGACACCCCTTTGCTGTACGAATGTACTACGTGGTCTCTGGGGCGGGAGCACTGAGCACAGTTGCTGCAGCACATCTGGCTATGTGCACAGATGTGTGCGTTTGCAGCTGGGAGTGGTGCTGGTACCTTTTCTGAAAACAGGGCTGACTGCAGCATCAGTAGGGAGTGGTGGCAAAACAAAAACCGGTTTTAAATGAATCACAGGAAGTTTTCTGTATTACAAGCGTACTTATTTGTGTTTATCCGGAGGATTAGAATTTCCGGTGCTAACAGGACTGTCTGAATTATCTGTTGTGCCGCTTGAAAAATCTCCACCTGCACTCACAAACCAGTTTCGTTAGTTAAAAAAGGGCAGAATTTTGAATAGGATATACTCAAACAGGTCTGAAATGGAAGTTTTGCAAGCAATATTGATACATTCAGCATTAAGTGACCTGCCTATTCCTTCTCCTCCTCCTAATGTCAGTTAGATCTTAACTGATGAGATTGAATTGGTTTCAAAATAGTAATAATAATTTTTAAAAAATCACCACACTGTAAATGAACCAGTTTGCACTCCACTTTCATTTCTTATACCTTTTTGAGTACATCTTTATCACCGCCAGGGCATTCTGTAGTTGTGTGTCTAGAAGGTCTCATTTTTGTCTTGAGAAAGACAGCATCACAGATCACGTAAAACCAAAAAATAATTGCTTCTTGGTTTTCAAGCAAATTCAAATTCAAATGCTTAGCACTGGAAACCTAGAATAGGATTTAGGAGGTACAGATATAGACTTCAAACAGAAACATCCCCCAAAACACTCCACCTGCTTCAGCTATTAAGTTTTACAGAAAAGAATCATAAAAAAGCAAGCAGAAAGCAAGCAAGAGTGTAATGGAATTTGGAGAATAACCACTAAGCTATTAGGAGATAAATCCCAAAACCTAAAGAGCAGAAAGTTAAAAACCACTACAGCTACCTCTGACATTTGAAAAAAACACATTAAAACATGAAACTTTAGAAAGAACTGCCCAGCATCTGCCTTTACTGCTTCTCACAGCACAATTATGTCACCACCTTCTCCCCAGCTGGTCTTTATTTTGTGTTTCTATTACCCCCTAGTTTTATAAACAGGTGTGCAGGTGATCAAATTAAGTGTTATTTTTTTCTGGACAAAGGGGAAATCTCCTGTTTTCTTCGGGGGTTGGGGAAGAGGACACGACCTGCTCACCTAGAAGGAGATTTGTAGAAATACCACTTGAGACTTTGAAAAGGTTGAAGCTCTTATCTCGAACTGTCTTCTCAAGCTAAATTAATGAACAAGAAAAGTGCCACATTTCTTACAACAGGCTTCCATTAATACAGTGCTCCTGACACAGTCTTTGTAGAACATGGATCTCAGTGAACTGGGCGAGTGTTGTTCATAAGATGTATTTTTGTATTACTTGCCAGTTTCGTGCATCTAAAACAACCCAATGAATTGTATAACATAACTCCAACCCCTTCTGCCTCCCTTCTAATTGCTCAGTAGAAAGCAAATGAAAATTCCCCAAACCAGAAAGCATCTAATTCCTCTTGTTAGGCCTCCTTCAGTGCTTCACGTGTCCCCATGCACACACCCCTATATCCTATGCTATCTGGAACAGTGAGGGTGGAATTCCTTTGCAGGGAAACATGGGCCAGCATCAACTGGCTGGGTTGGAGTTGGGGTTTTCAATGGCTGTTACGTATGCATAATGCATAAAATATAGCTTAATTCTTGAGATGCAATCAGATAAAGTGCTTTAGTTGCCGCTGGTCTAGTATAGGGTGTTACTGTCCCTCATCTACTCTGGGGGCTTATCGCAGCTCACCCCCTGCAATGCCTTTCATGATGGGAGAGAAAGACATCTGGAGCTGGAGGTGCTAACCTGTGACACCAAACCCTCAGTTTGAGGCACTGAGCCTTTGATCTTTATCTGTAAAGCTATCTCAAAGCTGTGAAGAAAAGTTGGAAGAGGCTTGCTCATGGGGAAAAGTCAATTACAGACACCTATCTGAAAGGAAGAAGGAACAACTAATTGTCTTCTGCTGTGTTCTTGAGAAGCACAAGAGGAAATAACTATAAATAACTTAGTTTTGTCAAAAGTGTTGATACTTAATAACAGCTGAAGGCATTTCAGGTATGGACACCTCTCTTATCCAGCTTGCTCTCCCCTTTATCCTGACTGAATAATAGTGATACAGTAAGTAGTACAGAAAATGATTAGCTATTTTAATATGTCAAGTGAGCATTGCACGTCACTTCTTTACACGAAAAGTTAAGAGATATTTTCTGTTCTGCAACTGACAAGCTCTGTTCCGAGTATTTTTGGTTAACTGATCCCTTCTATGCACTAGATGTCTGCATATGAGCTGACGCATTAAAAAGCAAACAAAACAAAACAAACAAAAAACCCACACAGAAGCTGCATTCACAAGGTTTACTCATTTTTTTTCTGAAAGGTTTGCAAGCAGCAGAAGGGAACTAAACACATTAGATTACTGTAAAATACAGTTCCAGTTAAAACTGAGCGCTGTACCTCCCTGAAGGACTAGTACCCGCCTGGTAGGTGAAGGAGAGCAAGGACAGAAATGTAAGAGTAAAGTGGTTTTTATATTTCACCAAAAGAGGAACCACAAAGTCATTGTAGGGAAGTAAATAAAGACAAGATGTGGTATGGACCCAGAACATTATCACCTGTCAGTGGTAGCATTACTTTTAGTCACAATTCTAGAAGCATTTTCTGGAAGGTGAGAGAACACTTCTGCCATTTATGCAGGCATGTAGATTGAAAGACTACTACAGGCACATAATTGACATGCAAGTGAATGAAAAAGTAAGAGAACTTAGTGGATTGTACACAAAGATGAAGGCTTAATTTTGATTTGGTGTTCTAGAGTGAGTACTTTTGTTTTTCCTCCTCTTTCACAAATTTCAAATCTGCCATTATAGTTCTAGTCACCTATCAAAGGACACTGAAAAAGTCTGTGTCTAACTATGTAATGGGCTTGACCAAGGTCTAGCCAGATGTTTAAGCACATGTCTAACTTCAACTACCCTAAAGTTTGTTAAGTACTTAAATTTTGTATTAAGGTCCTGCTAACCTGGGCACACAAGCACTGAAATGAAATTAATAAATTCACTTCATGACCTGAGTGCAATCTTCATCAGTGTCTTCGTGTCATTTAAAATTGCAACCAGAATACTTTTCTAATATAGTGATTTTAATCCAGTAAATTCACAAACTGTGAAAGGATTAAAAAAATTTGGGTGATTTTTCCATGGGCTGGAAAACTTCGTGGGTGCAACAGTTTCAAGTCAAGGTGCTGTGTGTACTAGAGGAAAGGGAGGCTTTTCTAAACAACCTCTTAACTCTTCCTCTTAAACTAAAGTGCATTTATATGCACAATGGTCTGCATTTGCCCTACCAAATAGTGCTCTGCCAGCCAGATAAAACAGACCAAAGCTTCTAGATATGGCAGTAAACTTGAAATGCTCCAGTTAGCCTACTCCCACAGACAACATAATCCCAGATGTCTTAACACTGCCCAATATTCACCAATCTCTAAGATAGTAGCTTGTATGTGTATAGGTTCTAGAAACACCGAGTAGATGTAAAGAGTGAAGAGAATCAATAATTTTAGGATTTTCATAAATTTAAATTGCTTTTTTGTAGAGTCAAAGTTTTTCTTAAAAAAGTACTGCATTATTGATCTGTTCATACTTGCCCAGCATGGATAAAAGTAAAGGGAAAAAACCCATTGGTGGATTTTCAGCATGGTTTTTAAACTGTCTTTTATGGCCCAGTACTTCCTTTTCCATTATCTGATAGAACTTTTCCCTCTCTCAGGCAGTTTCTTTACAGGAATGCCCAAGCTGGAAGGAGACAGGAACTCTCTCCTGTTGCACTCTAAAGCATAACTCTTTTCTTTTGTTATGACTTTCTTTTTTTTTTTTTTCTTACCCATTAGCAACTGAAGTGAAACAACTGTTTTCCTCTGCATATTTTTGCTTGAGTCCTGTAAAGCTTATAGCAAAGTTTGCAATGTTGTATTTTACACCTTTAGCATTACATTTATAATGAATTATTAAACCTAATGCCTTTAGCATCAAATTCCCTTTAGCTGAAGTGATTTTACCATCTATTTAGAACCAAAATTATAGGGGTACAGGATAATGACACATTTCTGACACATCTGATGAAGACTGGCAAATACTGCTGTACTTGGACTGAAAGTGTTTTTGCTCAAGCTACAGAAGCATTAAATCTACCATAGACGTGGGGCGGCACTGGCAGGGATCTAGTAGAGGCTACTCACAGATCTATCCATTTTGTTTGTTTTGTACTGAAGTCTATTAAATTTCGTTACAACTTTAGAGAAGTGTTTTGGTCACTAGGGTCACATGGCCACTTTAATGGAACCCACATGGGCTGCCATTGAAAATGGGAAGTTCTGCTACTCTCTGCCCTCAGTGCTTACCCAGCTATGATGAATCATGGAACTTCCAGCTGGGAAACTAACTTCTTTTTTCTTTTGCCAATTTAGATATGAGCAGGATCAGATCCAGCTTTATCACATGGTCATGGGAAGCCCAGTGCCAGTGAGGCAGAGATGAGAGGCAGGGCGTGCAGTGTATTGGAAGTGTCGAAGAAAGGGATCTGCTCTTTTGGCAGCAGCTCAGACCTACGCCAGGTTAAGCTGGCCATGTAAGTACAGCTTCAATAGCACTTAGCTGCCTCTGTGCTTCTTTCAGAGAAGCCTAAAGTGTCTATGTTTTGAGACATGAAGGACTCATTTAGCCTTATAGTATAGCAACTTGTATTAATAGGCTACTTCACCCATTTGGCCTTGCATTAACGTTGAAAAATATATGCTCATCTTTTTCATATCATTGCCTAAGGATGTATTATTTTATTTCTTTCTCAAGTATTTACTGTGTAGCATATAATTTACATTCAGTTTGCAAACCTCTAGCATTTCATGTCCAGAAAGTTAACTTGTTCAAAATGTATATACTAACAGATTAGGAATAAAGATGCTAAAAGAATTTCAAAGCTTCTCTTACACCTCAGTCATTTACTACAGCTGTCACAAAAACTTATTTACACAGCATGTAAAGCCCTCTACAGTCTACCAAATATCTCAGATAGTTCCATACAGCCACATGAGAAAATACTGTCACTTTCACCCATTCTTTTCCATCAGTTTTCAAATTCGCTGCTGAGCACATAAAACCAGCGATAGGGGCTTTCTAAAAGAGATATTTGCTTATCTATCATATTGTAACATGCTTCAGGGTACTTGGACTATGAAAGAAGTTACATAAAACTAAAATCAGCCCTCTAATGCAGCAACCATTTAAAACCACATAAAATGTATTAGAAAAAAAACTACATAGTGAGCAGATATATTCTTTTCTGATGATCAGGGACTTATAAATCCTCTGCACAAGTGAAGATGGCTAAAAATGACTTTTAACTGATTCCTGCAGTTGTATGCATACCTACGAAAGCAGTGGTTTTGTGGCATTTCCATTAAATACATCAAAGAGTGGGTCACAAATTTTGGTATCTAGCACAGCTGTCTGTGCTATAGTTTTCTGAAAAATGCTGAAAAATTATTATGCCAAATTTTTTGGAATTATTTTATTTTTTCCATGGCAAATCAAATTGTTTGTTTGGCAATTGGTCATTTATTACTTGATTTTTTTTTTTAAAAGCCAAATCTTTAGATCCAATACACACTGCTAGCTTTTGCCAAATAAACTAACATTCATTTGTGATTGCTATAGTTGGCAAATGCCTCTATGGGCAGTTATTTTGGCAAAACTACAATATCACTAGAAGGCCTAATTTTATTTGGAAGAGTGTGCATATGAGGCTGGAATAAGCTATGCCAGTGACTGAACAATTTTGCCAGCACAAGTAAAATGGAACTACAGGTACTATATAAGCACAGCTGATCTTGTGAACAGACTATACTCTTACACTGTTACCTATATATACAGAGATTCAACGATGGTTCTTCACTATAGTTCAACCTTATATCGCATCATTTTGTCCACATTTCATTTAGAACATAAGTTGATCACTGTCACACTTAAACACACTTTTCTATAAACAGCGTCATAAGCAGGAAATTCTGTATGAGTATAATTTACTATGCAGCAATTTAGGTTTAGGAAAAAAAATAGTGGTTTGTGGTGTTTCACATTTTTTGACTTTAAAGGGATTCTTATAATGAAATGCTTGTGCAGAAGAAAGGAGGACAAATATAGATTGAGTGGAGGTGATGCTCCACCAAAGCAAGGGCAGTGGGAGAAGCAACTGGAGGATTTGACTGAGGAAGTCACACAGGGGGTGAAAAAAGGGATTTTTACAGTGATATTTGGGGAAGTTTGCATTTCGTATCTCATTCCATTCCAAAGTCCAGAGGTGAAACAGATTCATGACCTGTCTAAACTAACAGAAAGCTAGAGGAAATAAAGATTAGAGAGCTTCATCATCTAATCACAATCCCATGCTTTGACAAACAAGACCTAACAATCCTATAGAAAGAAGTTTTGTTTGTGCTCATCAGCAATGGAACTGGTGACCTCCTTTCCTCCTGTGCCTGCGAAATTCAACTTCAAAGACTGCATACAGTTAGCACTGTGATTTAATGTGACTTTGCATTCAGTCTACATTTTGTTGAGCTAAAATGCGGGTGTGCCACAAAAGCTACTACCATGAGAAAGCGTACTGCACAGTGCAAAGTTGTCAGGAGAAGCTGGAGGCTGAGACAGAAGGCTGCTGGAGGTGGCAATGGGTGGTGAACCATAGGACCTTAATGGCTATTATGCCCTTACGGTATGAGGGCAGAGGCAGGGGAGGCTTTTGCTACAAAGAGAACAGAGTAGGTAGAAGAGGAGAAGGCATGGGGCCATGACTTGTGAAGAGGGGACAGCGATGAACAACTAGAACGGGTTGGTCTAGAAAAACCTCATATGCAGAACAGTACTGATTTGGGCCTTTATACCACTGCGTAGTGTACAAGGAACTGGACACTGCATAGACTTTCCTCTGAAGTTTGTATGGCTAAAAAGGGGAAAAGATGTTAAAGTTGAATGTGGACTTTGGTGCCCCGTTCTGTCTCACGGAACATTCTCTAAGTTACTTTCAAACTCCATTTTCTTTCCTGCTTGAGTTAATTTTTGTTCTTTTGTTTTGTTCCCATCCATTGATGCAATAAACTATGTTAAAATTTGTCTTGCTAATATTCACTATTAACAGGAATTAGTAGAACTACTGTAATAATATATTTTCTTTCAGTGCAAAACTAATGTTCAGATATTCCCCATTCATTTTCTCGAAAGGTAAATATTACCTACTAGGAATAGGAAGTTTTATTATAGGGATCAGTTTACAGTTAAATATCATTTTATTCCCAAATCAATTAAGAATTTCAAGAGAAAATGGTACTAAAAGTCCTCTGGTAAAGAAAAGATCTAGTAGTCACAGTCAGGCTGTCTCTATCAGTAGAAAATTAGTGAAGACCATTAATACCTTCAAATTGGATAGACAACTAATGGACGTCCAGGTCCTAAAGAAACTCCTCTTGATTTTAATAGAATCGCAATGTAAATCTTCCTGTTTAGCAAGCGATGTTAAAACAAAATATTGCAAATAGATCAATGCACTTGTCCAACCTGAGAAGCAAAGTCAGTTGCTTTTTTCACTTGCTTTTCATTTGAGAGTTATGGTTGGAGATATGGGTTTTAAGGTTTTTTGGGGGAGGGAAGGGGCTGGGGAAGAACTGGTGTAAATTAATGAAGTAATCTGAAATGAACATGAAAATGTGCTCTTGGAAAAGTCTGTTTGCAATATGGAAGTTGTTGACTGCATGACCTTAGGCAAGTGAAAGCATGTGGTATGCTTCTGGTTCATACCACAGTTTCCCTGTCACTGCAGTGGTGATGGTAATGATGCTTTTGAAAAGGACTGTGTGATACACAACTAAAGACAGCTACGAGCACAGGGTCATTATTAAGGTGTGTGGTCATAATAAAAAAATACAGCAAGTCTGAAGAAATGCTATAACAGTCATCTATAGTAGCTGGAAATTATTTAAATACCAGAAATCATAGGCTCACAGTCTAAGGAAACTGAACCACAAAAGAATCTGCAAGTTTAGTCCTGTATTTTTTGAGTTGCTAACGTTCTGTTACCTTCACTGCCTGCCATCACCAATTATGAGTGCATCTATTTATGTACACATTTGTAGCATAATTTTTTTTTTCAGAAGTTTAGGCTGAAATCAAGGCACAGTAGAGCCTACAACAGCAGCATGGCTATTGCTGCTCATGTATTTGTTCCACACTTTAGAAAACCATTCAAAGTACCAAATTATTTGGATGCACCACAAATTAATTTATCTCATGATAAATAACCAAACTTTGGAATTAATATTTCTTGACTATATGGAAGCAATTAGAACACACAATGTAAACTGAGGGAATACTTCTATAATACTGTGTGTACCTTATAACGAACACTATATAAAAATAATACTGGAGTTTCATGAAGTTCTAGCATTCCTATCCAACTGATATTAAAGCTCATTGAGTGACAACTGGAAACAACGTCCATATGACAACAAGACAGTTAAAAGTGCACATAAGAACACTTACAGTTCTTACTGTTTCAATAAACAAACAAATCGAATATGCTAAGAATGCAGATCTGACATAAGACTTCTTAATGCAACTAAAAGCTAGGTCTAGTAGGCTGAAATATACCCATGGAGAATAGATGAGCTGAACAAAACCACATAATATCTAGTTTTTCAGGTCTATGCTTAAAAGAAAAAAAAAAAAAAATCAAAAGCTCTACTCAAACACTGACTCAACAGCAATGCTACTTTAATTTTTGCTGCTACAAAGCAGAAATTTTAAGAAACATCTCTTTAGAAAAATGTGAACTATAATTACACCAGTTGAAACTATGCTTGCTAGGAATATTTCTTGGCATTGCATCTTGGCATGTGGAGGAAGGTGGGTTTTTAACATAACTATTTCATTCATGTAAGATTCAGTGCAAACTCTGAAGCATCTACGTGTCAGCCGTGCAGATGGAGGCTATATTAGGAAGTCAGCTGCGCCGTCAACAACTCACGTAGCGCAAGCGGGTATTTGGCTGTTTCAAAGAAGAAATGGCTGCCACCATGTAATGCTGATCTCCTCCTGTATTTGACCATCTCTGCTAAATTTATTCTATCAATATGTACACATGGAAAGTTCTGCCCTAACTTTAAAAAATCCTGATATTGTAGTATGATCATGTAGCCAAGTATCCAGGTTTCTGTCTAAGGAAGCATTTTAACATGCTCAAATCGAAGCACGCATGCAGCGAGAACATTCATGTTGGAGAAATGTGTGCTCATGTGGTCCCTGCACAACTAGCAGTGAACTAGCCATAAGGGAGAGAGAAAAAGTACTTAGAGATAATACAGGAAAGCAGATCTACGCTCTCCTCTTTGTTACTCTGAAACAACATTAGAACTTAAGACTAGATGAAGAGAGTCAGGCAGCGATAAAGATGCAGCAGGAGTGTGATGGTTGCTGTTCTGGTTTAGGGCTTTTGAATCAGTTCACAAGTTGTGGATCACTATAACCCTCACATGTAAATCCTCCCCTGTAGCCTTGAAAGTAATCCTGCTTTAATTGTTTGCAAAAGTGCAGAAAATGCATCCCAGCTACAATTTTATCACAGTAGAGTAAGTATTTTATTTCTTTATGCACCAGTAACTGTACTGATGGCATCAAGCTTTCCATCGTCTCACTCAGCTTATTATCTTGAGGTACCTAGTTCAGACCAACATTGAGTCCTGACATAATTTAGAGTATTTTAGACTATTTAAAGTGATCAATTGGACACAGGAAATTCACTGTCTTCTTCCCCCTGTCCATTGATCCTTCGACAGAGTTTGTGCCTGGGCTGTAGGATGCAGTCTGCTAGGCTTTTATTAGGCACACCTGACCAAGGAATATAAGGGTGACTGCAGCTCTTCAAATACGCACCCCACATTCCCCCCCGCCCCCCTCCCCCCAGTATTTCAACAGTGTGGAAAGCAAAGATATCAAGAAATGCCATTCCATCAAAATTAGCTTTACAAGGGATTATTCTGATTTGCATGAAGGCTTCTGGGGAGAGGAAGAATTGAGAATGGTTTATAAATTAATATCAAGTGCTTAAGTATGACTTATTTTAAGAAAAAAATATTTTTCACTATTTCATTCTTATTTTTTAGGGTAAGAAAAAGTTTCCACGCTAATTTGAAACAGGACTTCTTTTAACTATTCAGGAAGAAAGAAAGTCACAATGAAAGAGTCTTGAATTGCCAACTCCACCAGCACACTAGTTGAGTCACACTAAAAATACTTTAGTAATGGTCAGCTTCTCCTTTTTCTCTTCTCAAACCCTGTATTTAACATTGTTCTCCTTCACTTAGGAACATTTCCCGTTTTCAAGTACCCTCTATTCCACCAGTTCTTTTGAAGATTAGGAAATATTACAGAACTTAACTGTAAAAGCCATTTTCGTAGGACACTGATTAAACTATTCAGAAATTAATTAAATGTTTCTAATTTGCATAAGGCTCATACATCTTCATGAGTCAAAGCTTTGAAAACAAATACTTAAAAAATAGTCTTCTTTTCACTGCAAATCAAACAGACACATTTTCCTTTGAAATCCGTGCGCGATTAATTGCTCGAGACCTGTGTTTACCTTCCGCACTTCCCTGTACCCTGTCCTTCGCTTTACCCTAAAACTTCTGTCATCTTCCCCGTGCCTCAGGGTTTCCCAGTGCTCCCCAACTCCAGTGTGGGAAGCGGCTCCCTGTCACCGCTCCCGCCCGGACCCCGCCGATCTCCGCGCCCGCAAGAGTCCCCGCACTGCCCCGCTCCCCACTCGCGGCCGAGACGGGACCAGCCCCTACCTCAACTTCTCTCCGGCCGGCACAGCCAGCTTGTTCAGCCTGTCCATGCTCTACGCTGCACCGGGATACGTCGCGCTTGTCCCGACCAAGCACCTGCCGGTGCGGCTGCTTCCTCCTGCCGAGCTCAGCTCGGCTTGGCTCTGCTCCCTCCTGAGGCCGGAGCACAGCAGAAACTTATCCGACAAGATAAGCCTCCGCTGGGTTAAATCGCGGCCGCTGCCGTGACCGGCTGTTGAAGCCTCGCTTCGTCCTACCCGCAGGCACTAGCAGAGGAGGGACCGGTGCTCGGGGCGCCCGGCCCGGCCCCGCCGTCCGCCTCCGCCCCGTCCGGCGACGCGCACAGGTGGCGGCGGAACCGGACGCCCAGGTGGAGCTTTTGGAAGCAAACGCGAGTCCTCACTAATCCGCTCCTCCCTTCAGACCTTTCGGAGTGCCTCAGGGAAGCGCTGGCTTGGCCTTAGAGGAAGGTGAGCCAGCAGTTCGGAGTCCCGGGTGTTACGGGGGCTGGGTCTACGTAAGCTGCAGGAGCAGGTAATCCCCCTCTGTTGTGCATCCAGCCCCAGGTGACTTCCCAGGGTACGGGTACTGGTGCAGACACTTTGCTGCTTTCTCGTTCTCCTCCCTGCTCCTCTCCACTTCCTAAGGAAGATGTGTCAAGTAGTAACATGCTGCTGGGGGGACTTTTCACTTCCCAGAAGTTCTCCAGCAAAACTAGAGAAAATCATCTTGTTATCTCTAGCGTTCTGAATATAACCATCAGGGGAGAAAAACAGAAACAAAACCAACCAAACACCCCCACCCCCAAACCCAACACATTTTCTCACCCTGTTTCTTAAACTAAGACAAGCAAACTCTGATCCTTTTAGGGACACTTGGCAGTTCCCACCCAAGATGTAGGTAGCTGATTCGTGTTTTATGGCTCTGATATCCCTCAGCCTGGGATTTTTTTTTTTTTTTGCTTAGTCTTGGGCTCAGCCATTTTTTTCTCCTTAAAGATGAACTTTGTAGGCAGCTGGTTGTTTCTGAGGGCCAATGTAAGCAGATCTTTGTGTTCAGCCTTTATCCTGAAGTGCTGATTAATTTGAATTCTGCACCTTTGAAGGATGACTCTTCTCACTCTCTCTCTGTATCTTTCGTCTGTCTGCAGCTTAGTTTAGAAGCTAAGGCTTCTAAACTTATTCTTTCTTTTAAAAAAAATGTGCGTCTGTATCATGTTAATGTTTTGATAAGTGCAAGATATTATGAGGACACCCAAAGTTTTTTCTTGAGGGGATTCTCATGCCACTTAGAGTGGATTTTCACATGGATGTGTGTCGTCCACAGATTGTACTGACTATAGTTTTTTTCTTGTGAAAATGTATTGGCAAAACAGACTTTCCTTGTTAGTGCAGATGACCGTGAGGAAACAGTTTGCCATGAGATTTTTGTCTTTGATAACAGCATTGTGCTGATCTTGACCTGGCTGACATTTTTGATATTTGAGCTTTCAAATCACTGGATATTTGCATACAGTATTTCCCTAGGGAGGGTCCATAGTGAAAAAATTGCCCCTTTTGGGGTATCTTATAAAGTTTATGGAATTTAAGGAATAACATATAATGTTGGATGTCATTTATTACACAAATATCTGGAATTCTACCCTGCATTGTGTCTAGTTGTGAGCTGGACACCTTTGCAAGTTTGCTCCCTGAAAGTTATTTTGAAAATTCAATCAATTTTGAATTAGTTGGAGTTAACACTGGCATTATGAAGAAGTGGGTATATATACATTGCAGTGTCACTTTACTTTTTGTTTATATAATCTTCCTGCTATATCTAAACATATATCAGAATACAGAATTTGCTCAGTAGGCTCATGCAGTGATTTCTATTACACAACAAGTGCCTTTTGCCTGACTTTCACAGAAATCCCAGACCGTTTCCCTTGGAGATCTTTGGTGGCAGCCTGTGATTTTCACTGTCATACTGGTTTCGCCTGGTTTCTTCCTGACTCAACAGTTCACAGGTTTAGTTTGAATGCTCTGCAGAGCCTGGTGCAGAGGGCTTTCATGCCTGTCCTTGCAGCGCTGTCATCTCACTGCTGCTGGCTGGGAAGGAGCTGCTGCTGCTGCCTCATGCTCAGGGCAGTCCCCACGTCCCCTGTGCTCAGGGCTTGGTGACAGTGTGGCTCATGCAGCATCTCTCATCCCTGTAATCTGCTGGCCGACTTGTTTGTGTAGCTGTGGACTAAAGCAGACTGGGGAGTGATCTGGCAAAAAGTCACAAAAAAGGGGGCTTTAAAGTTCCCTCACAATTTTTTTTTCTTTTTTTTTTTTTTTTTTTTCTTTTTTGGTGCACAGATGTTTGTGAGGGTGCAGCACAGGGTGGGAGGAAGAGGGTGTGTGACTGCTTAGACCAGTACTGCTGTCAACAAGTTACTCCTAAGAAAGTCTCCATTGCACAAGAGTTGTTCATGAGATTTTGTGGCATCTCCCATGAGACCTCAGCCTGTTTCCCTCTTCTGTGCACACACATGGCCCAATACACAGCCTTGCTTTACTTTAATATCTGCAAGAGGTTTGTAGGCAACCTCCCCACACACACCCTTTCCTACTACTTCATCCAGGCTTGTTTTCACCTGTCTGGAAGGCAGTACAGCGAAAGGAGGTAAATACTTGTCCTCACAGCGTTGGGCCTCTGAATGCTTGCATGGACCATATCTTAATTCCCTTTTTATCCCCTCCTAACAAGACATACTGACACTGGGATTTTTACTTGGGGAGAAAAGAGCCCTGGCCCAGAATTAGCAGCAGTCACAGGTACCCAGTGATGTGGGCTATGCTGGCTCTCTTTGCTCATGCAGAACATGGACAAAGAATAAATTAGTTCCTTCATCCTCAACGAGCACGTACAGGACCCAGTATCCTAAGTTAATCTTAAACCCAAGCCATCTAAGAGAGTGTTTTCTCCTGGCCACTTTGGAATATGCTCTTCTTAGGAAACCAGTAGCGAGTCAAGTGCAAAGTCCTGTAATTAAGAGAAGAAAGCCACCCTCCCACAAATGTCAAATGAAGCCTTTCTATTTACAGTGAAATTCTTCCTCTTCCCCATTTTAAATGTGTATGTGCATCAAAACCATCTGGATCTGAACAGTGTAGCCTCACCAAAAAATGACTACAGCCTGCTTGGGCCTTTCTGATCTGCCTCCAAATCAGCCTATCTGCCCATCTATCCTGGTGTTGAGAAAGCCTGTTTGGATGCTACAAGATAGGACAACCACTAGAGAAAATCCTTAAATAAAGAACACATTCAAGCCCCTTCAAACAGCCCTAGGCCTCTTCATTTTCTCAGGAGGTGGTTTCAGATTCCAAACTTCTGGCCCATGTTTGGACTGATCCTGTCCATGTTCAAGAGGGTTTTTGTGTAGTCAATACAGAGAGGAGCAAACCACTGACAAGTTTGCAGCTGACAAGGAGAGCCCTGCAGACTCGCACCAGGGACAGAGCAAGAGAGCAGCAGCAGTTCCTCCATCTCTCCAGTGTTACTCATTGCCCCAAAATAGTGTCTCTGGGAATGCTGTCAGGAGAGGGGGGCAGGACCTCCATAACCCCCACTCCAGGAAACACCCTGCCTTCCCCTTCAGGAGCCCTGGGAGGGCCTGGAGGCAGTGGCAGGTTTGAGCCATGCAATGAACATAATGTCAGGTTATTTTTGTAGCTGTAACCCCAGCAACTGTGCCTCTTTGACCTAATATGCTCATTTGGAGAATGCCAAAGAGGAATTGGGGTTTCTTTTACCATGTGGGTAGCATCTTGACCATAGTGATGGTTCATGTGAAACCTTCCTCCTCAGCCCCAAGTGCCATTCTTGGCAGAGAGGGATTTGTTTCGAGGCATGCTTGCACCACCTCCCTGCTCCCTGGCACATCTAGGGCCAGCAGGGACACTGGGAGAGGCATGGCCACCCACCTGCAAGTGTTGCTGCCTGCAGAGACATGGTCTGGCAGCCTGGACCAACCTGTGCTGCCTAGCTGAGGTGAGGAACAGGTTGCAGGGGTGCAGACATAGCAGTGTCCCAGAAGAATGTATCTTGCTGTCTTGGATGAGGTTTTTGCAGAGGTTTTCCCACAGTACTGGTTTTCTGGAGCATGATCATTCAAGTCCTTTATCTAAATGGTATTTTTTTATCTAATGTTTAAGAATTTGCATTCACATGAACTGTGCCATTTTTGTGATGATGTAGATAGCTGGTAACTTTATTTTTCTGTGTGTGGCTACAAAAGATACAGGCTAAATTCCTGGCACCATCACTTAACACAGGTAATGCAGGATTTGCCAGTAAATCATTTTGGCAGGATGGTTCACAGAACATGCACACTTTTTTTTTTTTTTTTTTTTGGATGCTCAAAATGCCGTTGAAAATTTGTAAAAGACCTTCTAAATGCTTGGACAAATTTTCTAAATGTCACTGTTTCAACATCATTGGCTCATCACTGCAAGTGTTGTGGCTTAGTCTGGCTTTGTCTCTCTGATCCTCTCCCAATATGACTGTGTAATTCTCTGTTTATGCTCATAAATAAAAAGATTTTAAAAGACAACTTATTTATCTTGTATGCTGAGAAACTAAAATTCTTTTTTACCTCCTCTGCTATTTCTGTTTGCTGACTCTCTCTGGTGATGTGTTCTGGTTACTATTTAAGAGCCGTTAGGTTATTGAGGCATGGTCAAAACAAGACTTGATGGAACAAACTCCATCCGAGACTGTGAGTATCCTACCTTCATTTGGTCAAAATTTTCTGTGAATTGCAAGATATTTCTTGTTTGCTCAGGTCTCCAGTTTCCTATACTCTATTGTTCAGATCATTTGTGGTCTGACTTTGCTTTGCTGAGTAGCTAGAAAACTCCCCTAGCACAGAAACAAGGGTTTGGAAGACTTGCCTGAAGCATTTTAGTCCTTGATAAATGGTGTTCCTAGGTCAGAATAAGCATCTTCATACAGAGACAATAATTGTAGAGAAAACATTAGGCAAAATCCAGAGTTTGACTGCTATCACTGACATGGTCTTGTTGACAGTTTCTCTCTGACTCCTCTGATGACAGCTTTTTCTGATTTCCACTGAAATTAATGCTCTCTAGTTTAATGCCTTCCAGTGCATGGTTTGTATGATGATTTTGGACTTTGTCAGGGATTTCTGCTGAAGCTACTAATATCACTAATATTCATATTACAATGTTAAATATTATATAAAATATCAGCTGTACACATCTTCCTTTTAAATTCGTAAGCTTTGATGCTAACACCTTTTTTATGGAGATTATTCATGTCGTTGTCTTAATGTGGATTACAGATTATGACTATGTTTAGCCTGGGGAACATAGGGGCCTGTTTGTTGTCAGCCAAAACCACCTCTGGACTCCATGAAGGGGTGAGGCTCAGTGATGCAACAGCATCTGCCCACAGCCTCCTCATGACAGGAAACTCTAGGAATGCGTCCCAGGTCGGAGATGTGGCCCGCAGGACAGTTGGGCAATCACGCTGCAGGAGGGAGTGTGAAAAGTCCAAGCCAGTGTATATGTACATCCTTGGCTATAAGTAGCCATTTCTGAACTTCTAGGAGAATTATTAATTGTATCATGTTGCATACAAATTTAACAATAAGAAGGTAAATAAAAAACCTTCAAATAGATGAGTTTAAAACATCATTTTACAGTAAATTGTTTTAATTATTATTTTTATTTTTAGTGCTTTGAGGAGACAGTGCTGCATCAAAGGATCTCAATGAACTATGCATGACTATTTCAAGAGGAAGCTATTTTTTACAGATTACATTAATGCTCATAGATACAGTCTAGTGCTTTCAATGTATATAAAACAGCTGAGAAACCTGATTTGAAGTAAGCAATCGGTTTGATAACCTGGTTTCAATTTTCTTCATCACGTGACCATGTAAGACTTACTTTTTCTCTCAGGCATGCCAGAAAACCCATTTCTTAACCCTTTCTCAATTAGTAAAATTTTGTCTTCAACATTAATAGAGAAGATCATGCCAAAGATTTTCTTAGAAGTCCTGATGATGCAAGGATGCAACTGTTCTTTATAGGAAAGAATTCTTCAAATGAATTTCGTGTACGACCTGTCTTGCCAAATATATTTGTTCATTTTGACTTCCACTTCTAGGCAATCTGGGAAACCACTATATGCTGCATATTTTACTCTTTAAAAGACAGTTTTGTGTACTTCTGCTTGGCTTTTCCTTTGGGAAATGAAAGTAAATGTGGTCGGTCACTAGCAGGAAGTTGGCTTGCTCAGTCTGTGCTCACATGAATGTCACTAAACAATTGCAACAGTTCTGTTTCTCAAGGCTGTGGAAGTTTAGTGAACATAGCCAAAATTAATACCACCTACACTGGAATGGGAAACCAGCCTAAATTCATACCACCTGAATCTGAACTGGAATCTGTAGCCATGTTGCAGGTTTTATTTTTGCCTGCTATTTTGAATTTGTATAGATTTGATCTCTTCTGCTTTTAAAACATCTGTAGGAAGGCATGCCAGGAATATGCTGTGGGCATGAAGAGTGGAAGGGAAATAGAAGGTCAACACTAGACTGTCACATGCTGCCTGTGACGGTTTTGTGCTTGATCATATGGATCTGAATGCAAATTTGTGTGACTTGGTTCCAGGCTAGAAGGGCACTCAAACTCTATTGTTTAAAACTATGCCAATTTAGATATAGTTTTGTTTCCCCCCAGTTTCTAGTTCAGTTGAAACACTGCCTACATAACTTACCATTCAGTGTTCCATAGCCGGTATTTGGAAACCATGAGTTTATGGAACATAACTTCTCATTATGTTCTCCGTATTTACTACTTACTGGTTGCTATAAACAGGTGAAACACTGCATAATAATACATCTCTGTTTTTTTCCAAGCATTGATCTCAGCCTCTAGTTAACTTGTCTATTTGAATGGATTTTTCCATGTCCAGGATGCATATAAACCATTTTAAACTAGAAAACACTACTTGTACAAGAAAAGTTGCATGTGGGCATTTAGTTGTGTCTTAGTAGATGAGAGAAGATACATTTCTGTCACAAGTATTTTTAAAGAATATTAACTTTCAGAAGTTTTATTTTCCTCACTGTGGGTCAAGTGGCTCAATGCCACAGTGTTAATTTTGGAAGACTCCTCGCAATTGTTTTAGAAATCCTAAAGCTTTAATCTGTTGTCACTTTGGATATGAAATGCCATACTTACAAAATGGCATATTTAAAGTTGTTTGCATAGTAATAGAAGTAGAAGATGCATTTGAAAATGCAACTCTAATTGAATGGGATTTGGGTTTGTCTTTGTGCTCACTGGAGGAAACAGGCAGTATGTACTGCAGAATAGGCAAAGACGTGAAGTCAGTAAATTCAATAGGATTTTCTCATTAAGAGTCTCCTGAGCAAACTCATTTTAGCACCTGCTGAGAAGATGTGTTTTATTTCTCTGGGGACAAACCCACTGTGTACAAAGCTGCACTTCTGCTTTTCAGTTTTACTGTCATCTGTTCCACATGCACACAGAAACATAAAATTTGCTCCTTCAGACAGAATGATTATTTAATGTTAAACTAAAAGTGTTTGAGGTCAAATTGCCTTGGAGGCAGTGACCTGTGTTGGAGCCAACTGACAGCCAGGTTAACTCTGAAGAATAGCGTTGCTGCTTGGTCTGCAAATCTTATCCCCTTCCAGCAGTTAAAAGTGACTGCAATGGAGATACTCGTAACTGGCCAGCTTTAATCTACCGGTCTGATCCCAACCACAAGAAGGGAGGGTGCGGTGGCACACGCTTCTTTGCAGACTGGCAAACCACTCTTGTTTCTGATGTTTCTCTGGGGCTTGTACATCCTGTTCTCCTTTCTCCTCATCTCTTGCTGCAACTGGATTCATTCTTGGAGAAGTTTTCTTCCCTGTCTGTCCTCCTATTTGGGGTGTGGATTTGCCCTGGAGGGTACCCAAGAGGCCTTAGTGGAAGCGCTTAGCAGAATGGGTTATTTGGCCCTGGCACTGAGAATGAGATTTGCATGGGGCAGAGGAGGATGTGGGAGGAGAAGCATTAATTTCTGCATGTGCCTACTGAGCATCACTCTGTTCATGTTCATTCTGTTCATGGGAGAATTTCTCCTTTTATGAAAAAGACTCTCCAAAGTATCATGAGCTTCTAAAGAAATTATAGATTTCTATTATTATTCCTTGTGGAACTGATGCCGCCAACACTTCCCTGAATCAAAGTTCACCAAGTAAATTTGTTTGTTTCAGCACAGTACCAGCTCAGTGAGTGATGTTCTGCTCATACATGTACATACGGAGGCACCCACCCAGCCCAATTTACTCATTCTTATCTTCTTCCCTATTGACCTGATGCAGGCCTATGTCACGCATGTCATACAAATTAGACCTTTGATTGTCCCGTGATTGCTTTGCTTTAATTAAAGTCAATACTCAGGAATATTAGAGTAGAAAGAAATGCAGTAATAAAGGAGCAAAATGTTGACCTTGGTATAGAATAATTTCTATGCCTGCTCAGGTATTTGCTGGAGCTACACCACTGGGCTGCATTGCAAAATGTTCTCGGTGCATTGTTTGTGAATGAACAATGCTTCATATCTGTACAGAAAGTGGGGCTGTCCTAGAAACTGGTGGTATTCCATCCTGTGGACTCTGCAAGGTACACAATAGGTATAAACATGTTGGCTTTTATTTAGGCTGGTTCTGGACCTGAATAATTTATTCCTATTATTCATTGTGGTTAACAGAGGATCTGATACTATATTAATCTTGATGATAATAGATAAGTGTTGCTGGAAAGACATCACCTGTAAGGGCTCTGCTCTGTGATCTGACATTAGCCACATCTGTTATTTTTCAGTGACTTCTTAGAGCTGCCTTTTTTTTTTTTTTTAAGCTAAAAACCAATTAAATACCAATGTGGTACAGGTATATTATACATGTTTAGTACTGCTTTTGGTTAAAAGCTGAAATGGTTGAAATTTTGGTTTTATCTGTAGTTTTCAATAAATCCCTGGAAAGGGATTAGCTAGCAGAGAATGCCTGTAAGACTGTGTATGTGTATCATACTTCTGTTTCTTTAAAAAGACAAAATGATGACATAAAATATTTGACTTCAGAATTTTTTCCAGAGTATATTTAAATTGTTTATTTGTGGGCTATGTGTGGACAAAAACCATTTAGTTATGAATAATTTCTTAAACATAGTTTGTGCCAGTAATCTAAAAGGAATATAGCTGAAAGTTCATGCTGACATTTCAAGCAACAGAAACAATCCATTTACTTCTATGATCTTGAACTGTATTATCTATTCATTAAAGCAAAAGCATGGATATGCCTTACATCCCCTTGTATTTCTTCAGAATATTATTGCTTGAAATCAGAGGAATGAGATAAGGAAGAAATATACTGATAAAAATAATTAATTCTATCAGCCAGATCAGGGATTTAGAAAAGGATCTGATTACTTTCATGAAATGTATGGTAAGATATTTTTAGGTTATTGTCTATATTCTGAGAGCTTTGTAAAACAATAAAAAGCCATGAAACTGGGCAGTGAGGAACTAAGTAGGAGAAATGACAGAGCTGTGGTAGCAGGTGTCTGAGGAAACTGAAGTGCCAGAATTGTGAAGAAGAAACTGAGACTTAATGCTCTGTCAAGGATATCATTGGAGAGTACCTAAAATGTGTGATGGCAGTGGGTGAAAGAGAATAGAAAACAGGAAAACTGGTATAAAAACTATAAAGTATGTAAAATCTCTTTTTTCTCACCCTCAGAACCCTTGACTATTAAGAACAGAACGACATTGTCAGACTTGGAAAAATCAGGCATGGTTTGTGGAAGAATAAAATATTTTTTAAAGCAGATGTGGGCAATACTGTTCCATTATAATTTTTGACAGCAGTCTCAAGCCAGATCCAGACAGCTTTGGGCAGGGAGACTGAACTGCTTCTCTACTCTGGAAAATGTCCTTTCATCCCTCTGGCCTCCAGAAACTTGATAAAATAACCTGTGAGAGATGATCTGAGTAGTCCTAAATTGTAAGATGCAGCAGGGAAGCTGCACAAATTGCTGTTTATGTGGCAAGAGATTGGCCATAGTCTGATGTGAAAACACCTCATCTCTTCAAGAATTCAGAGCATATCTGAATTTTACTTCTATGAATTGTAAACAAACATCAGGACTGTAAAGTCAAAGTGTGCTTACACTGTGTGGTGGAGCGTGGAGCATGGTGCCAGAGGTGGTGACAACTAAGCAGTCTCTGGAACAAGATGTAAGGGAGCTGCACCTTGAGACAAGGCATTTCACATCACATGCAGCATCCAGTAGTGCAACTTTTCTGCTTCTGGCAGCTGAGCATCTCCTGGGCTTGGTACTAGCTCCTCAGTCCCTACACTGCAACCGCTGCAACCCCTGCAAAGGTAGAGATGCTCTGAAGCACTGAAATTAGAGAAAGCCAGCATGGAGGTTGCCTGTGAATCTTAATTGCATAAATATGTCTATTATGATACTTTCTGTATTTAGGTAAGTGACAGATGATCCATCCAGAGAGACTCTCTGATTCTCTGAATTATGTGTTGTTGAGTCTTAATGCCTTCTGTCATGTAGGTATGACAAGGACCATCATGCCAGTGTCCGTGGGGTTACTAAGGTCGTTCTATATTCCTGACAATTAATATTGCTCCAGGAAAGGGAGTTTATGAAGAAGGTGCTAGCAAAGAGGCATTTATTTGCACACTGAATGCAATTTCTGTGTTTGTTTGGGCCAAATCTTTGAAGTATATATTTTTGGCAAATTTATTAGTTCTATGGGTTACCACCTGTAGCTGTGCACGTTGTTGGGTTTCAGGTCTTCAAGTCTGTTGCACAAAGGACGCTGTGGCATTTCTACCGACTGTACTTCATCTTTTGCCAGACCAGCTGCACTGAACAGCCTCTCCTGAAGCTGTTTCAAGTGACTGGTTGCTACAGCCCCAACTGTCTGGCTTGCAGCTGCAACAGGCCCTCCTGCCACAGTCCGCTCACTTCTCCTTGCAGCTCATCTTGTAGCTTCTCTACCCTGCTTATCTAGCTGACTGGATTTTTAAGCACTGTAGTTTTGGCTTAGTATCTGATCTCAACTGTTTACCTGTTATTATTTCTGAATTCAAGAAAGTGTGAGTGTAAAAGTTTAATACTTTGCTTCATTATTTTAGATAATACTCCATAGACCACCTGCCATCACAGCACAAACATACGAACTAATGAATGAAGCTCTGCATACTTATACAACAGGAAAAAGAGGTTATGTCTTCACTGTTTTTCAGAGAGACTCATCTAAAGTGAGAAGATCTAAATGTCTGACCTATAGAGAGCATAAATATGTGTTGATAGCATGCTGTAAATTAAATACTGTATTTCTTTCAAAAACTGAGAGGACTCCAGTCTGGAGCCAAGACATCTGCTCTGTGTTTCTGCCCAGTGTGTACTTGAGCTGGGGAACATGTGGAATTCTGCTTAAATGTGATTATAAATTAATAGTCCTTCACACTTCACTGCTTGAATGAGCCAGAAGTTATTTTCTTCTGAGTTTTGAGTCCCAGGTGCAGCACTTTCTGATTACCAAATATGATTTTCTAAAAGGGAAGACCAGTGAATCGAAACTACAACAGCCTCTTCTCTGTGGTCTGAGTATGGCCATGTAATAGAGAAAAGGAAAGCACATCAACTGACAGGGTGGAGAAAGACGATCCTAGCCAGACATACGATGATGAAGAACTGGTTTGTGATTTGGACAGCAGCTTCCATCTCAGGTTCTCCTTCTGGCTTTGTGTACAAACATAAGCAGGTCATTTGGGTCTGTGTCTTAAAAAGGTGACCTATCATTTGTTTCTTTGATTTTTGGTACCCAACCAGAGTTACTCTGCAACTCCTATTCTATTGCTATTTAAGCTGGTCTAGAGCACTCACAAAGATACATTTTTCTACTTTCACTAAAATTTACTGAGATTAAGCTGATTGTTACAGATCTGTCTCTCCCTACAGCTGGACCAGCATATGCTTTTTTCTCAGAGGTGGATCCACTCTTGCTCTTCAAAGAGGGCTAATAGACATCTAGTATTATTTAACACTAGTCTGTCACACTTATAAAAAAGAGTCTGTGATTTAACGTGCTTAAAATCCATAAAAATGAGCAAAATGTTTCCAATATTGAAGAAACACTTCTGAAATTATACTGTTACCTGCCTCCAATATGGCATTCTATAGATGGCTGGGCATGGGAGGGCACCATGGAAGGAGATTGAACAGGGTTGAATAATTCTAAAATTTTCTTTTTTATAAGTTTCCCTGAACAGGCTCCAGAACAGAGAGTAATGGAAAATTATGGGACTGAAGAAGAGGAGGAGACTCTGGAGACAGTTCTAGGATTGTAGTGATTTATATATTACCTATACAGACATGAGCCAGCTATGACTGCAACCTGTGTGCTTCTGTATTTTCTTAACTGGGACAGGGAGGATAAAATGTACTATGGAAGATATTCACACAACTAGCAGCTGTTTGTCATTGCAGGCATCAAGGGTATTGGGCAGAAAAATTGGTATTTCTTCTGACATCTTCATATCCTATCAGTTCTTTGGTGACCTCTAGATAATATCAACTGGTATTTCAACTGCTTGAGAATGGGATTATTTTCAGTAAGAACAGATGGAAAAAAGGACAAAACTCTTTTATTTCTTTGGATTTTCTGGATGCAATTTTCCTTAAAACAGAAAGACCCCTCCAACTCTGACAATATATCTGTAACCCTGAGGCATTCCTCATCATGGCAATAGTGATAACTGAGTCTAACAGTAGTACATGAAAAGAAAATGCCTTTTGTTGTATAGTCTTTCTGCTCAGCCCAGGCGCAGGAATATAGCCCACAGAACCACAAGAACTGAAACATTGCCAAGTTAGTTTCCACTCTAACCACAGCTGCAATACTGCAGCATGGTATCATCTGAACTGCTGCCATTGCTATTTGGAAAGAAGAAAGACCCCAGAAAATATCTGGATATCAGGACTTGATCAGAAAATACAAACTTGTATACTTTGTATATTTTCAACTTTTGAGAGCGCTGTATTGCTACTATTTGTAGTATCATTTTCAAAGATTGTATTGCTGTTTTATTTACAGTCACTTATGACTTCAATGATTCTTCTGTACAGGTGTGTGTTTTCTCTGTAAAGCTCTGTCAACTGTAGTGTCTAGCTACATCTTTATTTTTTGTAACAAAGACAGGCTTGTAATGTTTATTTTCTGTCAAATATATTTAGTATCTTTATACAACTGCAGCTGAAGAAATTTTTTAGTGAGAAAGCCTACTGAAGTAGGGGCTTCTTAGATGTTACGTTTGCTTTAAATATTCTTAATTTAAAAATTTAAGGGATGTAGCAAGGCAGGTAAGGCTGTTGCCTTACTACTGCATCTCTGAGTTTGTCTTAAATGTGAACTATAGGCAGATGGTGGGCTGACAGAAGATGAGTCAGTCATGATCTAATAGCTGCACAACACAGGACCGCACATAAGGTGATACACATTGCTCTTCAGCTGAACACATTGCTAGCTGGAATGGCTTCTATATAAGGTTTGGTTTTCATCCCAACTAGGACACCACTAATGTAATTCCAGCTTGCATCTCCATGTCCATCCTAGAAAGAGTACTGTTTGAAAATGTCTTCTCTGTGGTTGCAGTTGTAGGAGAATGTGAAATACAGAAATAGTTTCTCCCTTGTACAATCTTCTTTATCTATTATTTTCAACATAAATCAATGCATAACATACAAACTTGCCGTTCATCTATGGAAAAGTATGGAGTGTTACTGGACTGAAATATTGGACAGTGCATTTTGCTAAGATGGACTATCACAATTCTTTTTGGCAAATCTCAAAAATGTGGTAAAGCTTCATTGGAATATTGGATTGGATTTCCTTACGGCTAAGAAAAATGCTCCGTTATAGATTCGCAGGATTGGAATGTGTCTGTTTGTCTGACTAGGTGTTTCTCTTGACCTGAACTGGGGAGCTGAGATGGGCAAGGTGCTGTGATTAAACTGTGGTCTCGAGTTCAAATCCATGAGGTCTATAGTGGTGCCACAAGGCTTTTAATGCTGTGATCTTACCATTCTTTCATTGTTAAGTTTTAGCAAAACACTTAAGGTTGTGTTTTTTTTTTTTTTTTTTTCAGAATACCAGTTTTTCCTGGCTTGGGTTTCAAGACAGCAGTCTAGTCATGAGAGCAGAAGTGACCTTTCTAGAAGAGCATGAAACACAAGATACTCCCGAGCTGTGAGGGGTTTTTTCCTCCTTCTCAAGTAACCGGTGTCATTGCAAAAGTTCCTATTACTCACAGCAGGATGGAAGAGAAACTGCTATAATGCAAGTGTCTGTTGCCCTCTTTCTGCTGCAGGAGTGTAATATTCTCTGCTGCTGTAAAAGGAGGCAAGATGGTGTTGCTTTGCTGAGCAAATATTTCCTAGATTCTCCTGTGAACATGAGAATATCCAGATTTAATTCTAATCAGCTGGCAGCAGCTGCCTATGTAAATATTTGATGCCTGAATATACTTTTGTCACAGCCTTTCTATGCTAAAAATTAGTAAATAAAAATGTGATTCAAATTTAAATTCAGATACCTTTTTTTTTTTTTTTTTTTTAGTGTATATAGCTACCAAGGAAGTATCCTGTAGTATTTTCAGTGACAGTAGAGTGGCTATGTACTAAAAAACTCTTTTGGTCTCTCTTGGGTATCATTTTTATTGGGAGGTCACTGTATGGAGAGGTATCTTCTGAGTTTCCAGCCTGGGCCTTTTCCAGTTTTGGGAATAAATGTAGATTTTAAAAGTGGCATTTAAGCTACATAAAGCTAAGGAAAGCAAGGAACTAAATCTACATATTTAGGCATAAAATATTCAACTTGAGTAAGCACTAGTATTTAAAGGATATAGGGTAATTAAAAATCCATTATGGTATATCCCCAGGAGAGGGGAAAACCTTTCCTGCTTGCTAAGTATTGGAGAAGAAGTCATCAACCACTTTTGCTTTTTCAGCTTGGAGCTTTCTCTGTCGTGGGGGAAGTCCAAATGCAAATCATCACAAGATTTCTGTACTGCTGCATCTTGCTTAAAGAGACAACAAAATTCCTTATTATCTCTAAAGCAAACAGTCTAATTCTCATAGAAGTCTCATTGATTTTATTAGCATTTTTATTAGGATTTGTCTTTGGTTAGGCAAAGCAATCCACTGAAATAAAAATATAGGAGCAAGAAATCAAAATATTTCAAAGTGCAACTGAAAATATGTTACACACTCTACGTTTATTGACTAAGAATAAATTGAATAATAATGCCTATGTAATCGCACCCCACTCCAAACAGCATTAGAACATTCTCTACATGTGAAATTTGAATGTCATTGCAATCTGTTAGAAGTCTTGTGATTTATTTCCTGACTTCTCCTTCATTACAAAGACACTTTCCTGATACATAACTTCTCTTACAATTGAGAAATTATTCATACATCTCAGGAAAAGACACGTCCTTTGCTTAGAAGGCAAGGATGAAAGTTTTCAGTCTGGAGTTATTAAAAATTATGAATAAATTAAAAAATTGTTAGAAACTAATCTAGAAAACAGTCTTAATTATAGAACATTTGCTTAATTTACGAATAGCATTTTTTTCTGCATATACTATAAATTCCTGCTAAAATAAACTAATAACTCTTTTTCATAACAGTGAAATTTGGTAGATATTTATTTCAAGAAAAGGAGATCAAATGCTGCTCACACTATAATTAAACAAAGCTTGTAATTACATGTTCCTTATCACAGCTCACTTATTATCCAGGATCTTCCATAATTGCATGTTGCTATTTACAAATGCTAAACTCAAGACTTGACATCTCATACCTGGTTTGTGGGTGAAGATTTCTCATTTACCTAGCAATCTGACACAGCCTGAACAGGCTTCTGAGTTTGCACATGACAGAGAGCACCAATTTTGTGATGAAAAATTCCAGTCCTGATTTTAAAAACCAGTCCTCACACCTCATGAATGGAGAGCAAAATTTTTTCTGCGTTTCATCTGGGATGAATTTCTAATCACATTAGCTATATAAAAGGTGTTTTAATTTCATGGTCCCTGTGAAAGTGAAACTTGAGTAAGCTGAAAGCATTGTGAAACAACTTTTATATAAACATCTGATACTGTAAATCTTGGACTATCTACACTGAGGTGACTGAATAATTACATTTCTTTCTCAAGCTATGCTTTCTAATTAAGGATGTTTATAACTGAGTTATAGGCTATATGCCAGTTTTGCTGAATACAGTCATAAATGCCAATCTTATTTGCACTGCTTATTGAAATGTTAAGTGAAGACAGCAAGACAGCATGTTTGGAAATAAGTCAAGTTCCAGTATTCTGCAATGTCTGTGGTATGAGGTTGATTTTGATTTTTGACTCTCTTAAAGAGGGCTCCTGAATGTAGTGTGATGTTCTTGATAGTATTCTTCCTGGCATAAATTTTAATGCTAAATAAATAAGCCCATGACTGTAGTCAGTGGGATGTTTGAGACTTCTCCAATGGGAAGTATCTGGAAAGTGCTGTCGTACTGCCATTCTTGGGAATGAACTTGTTCAGCGTTTTGGGTGACCCCAGGGTTTCAGGGTGAGTGTGTATCAACTGAATCTGCTGTGCAGAGTGAAAAACACAATGGTGCTTCTGCAGGAGGAATGGCTTTAAGCAAAGTTCAATGTTTAAACATGATGTCAGGAGTGCTGAAAACATATAAACCCGTGAGAGCAGTTTGTTGCACAACTCTGGCAGCCAGCTCCAGAGGGCGTCTGGACTACTGCCTCAGTAACTCTGCTGTCCCATGTATGAAAGCATCACCTCTCTTCTGTTATTTTTTTGGAAAGTGGGGAAGGAAATATTTCATTATTATATTTCATGGATAGGACAGGATGCTAGTAGAGACTGTACCTTGACAATTTCACTACTATATTCAGAAACTGCTCAGAAGTGATCAAAGTAGACCTGTGGCTTTAAGTGTTGATGGGAACTGGTTTACATCAGGTTGTCATTAGGCTGTCAAAGCAAACACTACATGAATGAACAGAATATAAGAGACTTAATGAAAAGTGTAGAGCAAAAAAACTTTATTTCAGAATATCCAGACTGAATTCCTACGATAAACTCTTCCCAGAGAAAACATTTTGTCTTTTTTGCCCCTGTAATCTTTTCCCCTGTAGACAAGCGGCACAGCACTGACTAAAGGGAAAAGAGCCTCCCATTGAGTTAGTGGAGGTACTTGGTGCAGAAGTCATACCCATGCGTGGCTGCAGATTGCTTCTGGTACATCTGCAGTGGGATTTCCTAGCAGAATATAGAATAACAGCATGTTTCATTTCACAGAGCCTTCTAGGCTCAGAATCCTTCTTATGCAAAAGAAGAACATCAAGTGTTGCGCTGGTGAAAACTGGAATGGGAAAGGCCAAGAACTTCTGATGGTGGCATGTTAGGGGACCTAGCTTCTGCCTAATGAAGCCCCATGAAGAAGCTTTCATAACAGGCAGAGACCTGAAGCAGTGGCCACTGCCAGGAAACACAGGATTTTGATCTCACCTTGTCTGGCAATTAGTATTTTTCTTGTATCTATGCTTAGTGTTTTGGTCCATTGGGGATTGCCTGCTGTATGAACAGGCCTGTTCATCTGGCTTAGGTGGATCGATGTAGACCTTTCCCAGTTAAAACATGCAAACTGTTAGAGTGCTAGAAACTCACACAATTTTTGCAGTAGCAAGATGTAAGAGCAACAGATTTTAAAAGGAAAGTTGGTGCTAGGGACCTGACACCCACACTGTGCATTTCAGAAGTTTTATTACTTTGCACTTGATCTACTCTGGTCTTTTGTTTTGTAATTGACAATAGAATTCATTACAAAACACCTTCGTTATTCCAATATACAACTGGAGAATCCAAAGCTTGAATACTCACATCAGTACAAGTGCAGCTCTTGGTCTCACTTTGGTAGATTTCTGTTTGCACAAATATTGCAGTAGATCACATTCACTTATAGCACAGAAACAGGGGTCGCACCCTTGGTTAACTTTATATTCATGCTTGCTTTGTTTTTTTGTCAAAATGATGTCCTGTTAGACTTAATTACTTTGCAAGAAAGTCCTTTGATATTTTCCTTACTCATCTAGTTAATTATTAAAACAAACCTAGAAGAACATTAACTTATGCTCTCATCAAATTCTTATCATTAGGAATAGGATGTTCATGGGTAAAAATGCCTCCAAATTCTTCTGTTTCTTACCAATAGAGTGGAATTTGAAAAACTATTCTGATATTTTAAATAGATATAATGTTTTCCTGGCTAGAAAAAGAAAATGCTACATAGAATAATAACAACCAATGGGTGAAGTAGAGTACCCCATCCACAATAAACTGAACTTTTCTTGGTTTCATTTGCTTATGGAGAAAACTCCCTAATATTATTTCTGTGCAGTAATACAAGAGAAACAATGTATCTGAACATTAATGATGTCCTTCTAAATTAACTTGATTTGCCACAAATTATATGAAGGCATTTCCTAACTGTTACACCTGTATTTACTTATTCAATATTCTATCTAAATTCTGTTTAAGTTACTTTCAACATAGCATTTTGTTAATTTTCTCACTTAAATTGATCTAACTTAACAAATTCTGAAAATGTGGCCTCATACACTATAGAAGTAAAGAGCTTTTGTATTCTGGAAGAAGCTTAACTTGTGCTTTTCTTGATATTAAGGTTTACCCTGTCTGTTCTGAGAAGAATATTACCCAGCAGCTGGTACAGAAAAGACTCTCTAGTCAGCTGATGTGAAATACAGTTCCTGTAAACCTTCCAGGGTCCCAGTCCTGAGGAAGTTCCACCCCCATCAATTAATGCCCTTCACATGAGCAGGAGGTTTCAATTCTCATTTTTCCTTATTTATTAACAGGCAATCTGTCAGAGCATAACAGAGTATTAGTAATTTGATAGAGAAGCAGAAAATAATATGAAACTTACGGCTGGTGCATTATTTTGAATCGGCTCAGCTCATAATCAGATACGTTCTGAAAAGAGATAAACCAGGTATTGTGTTTTAAATAAAGATCCGTTTAAACATGACCAACCCATTTAGTGAACAAAGCAAAGACCTAAAAATACTTTTTAGTTTTATAACCACATGGTTGTCTCCTCCTGGTTAATGCTTAACTTTTTATTACTGGCCTGTTGTAACATTTCTGGAAAGCTGGTAGCACACACTACATTGCTAAACTGGAATTTAACTGGGCATGTGGCTGATTAAAGTATGCTGGTGAATGAATAATTCAAAAAGCAATAAGCAAGCCATTTTATACGGTCTCTTTCCAGCTCCACCACAGAATCTCTTTGGATTTTTTTTACTGAAATAAGCAGATTAGTATAAGAATGGCTGAGTGGAAGACTAATTTAACAATGGTTGGGAGACTATTAAGTCCCAGTTTGGTTGGTTCTTGTGCTAGACTTCTGCATGACTCCTCAACCCATGAAAACTAGGAATGAAGAAGAAATATAATTTCTTCTGGACACACAGTGCCCATTCTAGTGCTGCACAAGCTAATTCAGGCTCTGGAAACAGTTTAGCTAAATGCTTTCAATCATCTGTGTAGGTTCACATACCTTTCACCTCAAGGTGCCAAAGAGAATGTGCCGCGCACTAAAGCAGCAGAAGTACTTCTGATGTTCAAGCTAGTTCGTAGCTTGCAGCTGAACTTCTTAAATCAGAGTTTTAAGCTGGTATAGATATAACCTTTTTTTGTCTATGGATTTTACTTTAGTGCAAAATTTCCTGTAAAATCTCTGGATTGTATCCAGACCAAGTGTGTGATTGTATGGTTTCAGTCCAGAAACCTGCTAATGCTAGAACACCCTCTTTCTTGCCATAGATTTCAACAGGGGATAGGTCAGGCTGAAAATGCATCCATTTAATAGATGCAATTCTAACCTTTCTTCTATTTTTGTGTCAGGAAAAGGAAATTAATTTGCTTGTTTTCTGAGATGTCATAGGTACAACTATAATGGAAGTGAAATCTCTGAAACAGATACTTTCCAGTGACTTCAGTGATACTGAGTTCATTGTAATATGATTGATGTTTGCCCACGTCTATCTGTTTTTCTGAATAACCCCCCAGCTATCAGTCTCATTCCAAATGGGTTTGCCTTTTCTCTCACTATTTCATCAGCATGATAGGTGAGTTTTTATCAGGCACAAAAATGAGACAGTAATAACAGGTGTATGAGACAAACAGATCAAGTGGAGAACATGTAAGATCTCAGAGAAAAGATTTCCTCTGTATTTAAATTCGAGTGAATCTGTGCATTCCTTTAAGTTCTTTGGTATATTTGTTGTTGAAATATGCCATTTTGGACACTAGAGAACCCTCTACATTTAATACTTTTTGTATAATTATAGTGCAACAAAAAGCAGCTGCAAATCTACATGTAGTGTTATGGTAATTAGCAGATGATCTAGCAGATCTAGAAATCACCAAATTTCTGAGGAATTTTAAAACTATATTGAGTTGTCTGATTGACATACAGGCCCAGCTGGGCTTGTTCAGACTTTGTCAGCTGTAAACATGACTCACCAAATTGCCCCTGCAATGACCACCAATATTAGGGCCATTTCCTCTCCTCTTATTACACCTTCTAAAAGAGGAGGAAACAGCTATGCTTTTTTGTTATAAGGATTTAATTCATTCATTCATTCCTCCCTTTCCTTTGTAAAACAGAATATTTAAACCTTTGCTTGTGTGTATTAAGATTGCTGAGGTATAACTGTTTGGTGATTCTAGCCAAATAGCTTCTGTAATTCTCTTTGCTTTTCCAAGTTGATGTCTGCTGGAATCTCCTGCTTAAGCAGCTCTCTGCCAAGGCAGCTCTTCCTACAAAGGCAAGTGCTGTGTGTGGGGTCAGATCAAGCAATTTTTTAAATAGCAATTGAGCTTGGTATAGGAGGATCTAAGCATTTCTTCTATTGGTGAATATTTTATATAGAGAGTGTAAACCTGATGGCTGTTTTGTTTTGTGATGGTTTTCAATAAGGGGATTAAGCTTTGAGCCTCCCTGAAGTTGAAGGAGACTGGTGTCTATGGGTCCAGCTGAAAGCTATCTTTTCTTATTTTGTATGTTTAATTTTTTTTTGCAGTAAATTGCATCATTGACTACAACTAAGAGCAGCTGCTGCGTTTTAGCAAAAAATATCTAGTCTTGGAAAAGAGTACAAAAATATCTTGCAGACTCAACACTTTTTAAATTATATAGTAGCTTCTCTAAGAAAATGACTGATTCTTACAGGTTTTAACTGTTTTTCCTGTTAATGCTTATAATATACATTGTTACTGATTCGTATTGGCATGAATGTAAATATTGCAGATGAATATGTGTGATAAAGAAATTAAAGTAGTTTTTTTCCTGGAAGGATTTGAGTTGCCCAATACACAATGAGGAACTAAAGGGACAGATTGAAGTATTTGGGTGTTTTGTATTTACAGTTTTGTGTTATGGTGCAATTTAGAAAGCATATAAAAATTATGTTATCTTCAAACCTGCTATTGTTTTCCTCTTTTCTACTGACTGCTTCATTTAGCTGACAACTTTCTCAGTAGCTCACTTAGCTTTGTACTTGAGAGTAATCAAAACTCTCAGCTTGGAAATCAAGCTAACCAGCATTGTTTTGCAGATAGGATCATGGAGGGGGAGAAATGCTGCAGTGGTGCAAATGTTTCAAGTGTGTCACTCACTCCTTTACTTGCAGAAGCACTCATTGGATCTGCTGCAGCTGCTTGCCACCATGGGTGCTGAGGAAGAGGAAGCCTTACATCAAAAGCAAAGAGAAGCTAAATTTCTGTGCAGTCTGAAGCTTCAGACCTGTAAGTAGGTTTTATGCATTTTTGACTAGAAAAGTTTATACCTATTCATGTATGTGGACTGTGTAGTACACTCACAGTGAACTGGCATGTTTGAGGTGCTCTGGTTCTGTGCATGTGTTTTGCAAATGGCCAGTGCGTGTACATGTGGCTCAGGTGCTCTGGCTGGGTGGGGCTTGTGGCATTTTGCAGACTTGGGGACATGTGGAGGATGACTGGTAGGCGTGGTCAGCATGCAAATGGAGTCCTGGTCTGAGGAAACTGAGTAAGTGTGGTAGGAAGGTAAGGAGAATGGGGTTCTTATGTGGGGTAAAATGTTGTAATACTGTATGTAGCGTTTATGGCACCTTCACTGCCCCAGGTTTAGCAGTTCTCTAAGGATGGCGTCCAAGTCATAAACATGGCTGTCAGAAGTCAGAAGGTGTGATGTGTTTTGGCCTCCACATTTGCTTTGGAGTTTTTTGCTATGCTTTCGCAGTTCCAAGCTGAGGTTGTGCTGAGGGGTATTTTTAATAGAGTTATGGCCTATAAAAGGTTTTCAGATACCTCTGAAGAAGGTTATTGATACAGCTGATTGATACAGTCTTTTCAACCATATTTTGAAGTTCATAGAAGCCTATCTCTTTTTCCCTTCTTTACTTTTCAGCCCCTTCTTGTAGGTAAGCACCTATGTAAGATGGTTATGACCACAGGTGCAAATAATACCTTGAACAATCCAGGAGAGCCCTGAAGGAATAGTTTGAAAAGGTCAAATTTTGATGTGAATGAGGATGAGGGGATTCCTTTGGCTTTATGATAAACAAACGTACTGTGTTGCTAGATAAGCTGTCAATATCTAGGCAGTAAAGCTGTATGCAAGGTTGACAGTCTTGTCATTACCTGACAAAAACGCTGAGTTACATTGTGTAACGTTGCCAGTTCTGAGCATGGTTTGGAGAGGTTTGCTGTCAGATGAGTTTGTTGCTTATTGTGTGTATGCGTATATATATTTTTGAGTATAGTATTGTATAATGAGCTGGTCTTGCTCCTGATTTTCTTCAGTTTGGTGGGGTTTTTTTTTTGGTTTGTTTTTTTTTTTTTTCGGATGGAGGAGAGAGGACCAAGACTTACTTGATGTAAAGGGATTTAATGTTATGGCAAAGTGCATAATATATTATAGAAACTCTGTATTCAGTATGACCAACTTTATGTTAAGACCTCCTTATGTTTCTGGAATCTGTTTGGTATTGATAAAAAACCTTCAAGAAGCCAGGATTAGGAGGAATCTACAGCTATAGTTTTCATTTCTGAGAGAGAGAAATCTGGAGGATAAGTAAAAATGATCTACATTTAGGCAGTTGATATGAGTAAAAATCTGAATGTTAACAATCCATGTTAATGACATCCCCTATTAATTGGCATAGTAGACTATCTGTAATTAGTCAGAGAAGATATGGCGTTTCTTAGTAAAAATGTCTTTATGGAATCAGGTCTCAGTGATGGCCTCTAGAAATACCACCTGAGCTACAGACTTTTGCCAGTCGTATCTGATAAAAACTGCTAGAGTGTCTCAGACTGAGTAAACCATGAAGTAAAACAAAAGTGAAGGTTAATAAAATGTGGATTCCTTAAAATTAAAGGTCAGTCCAGAAAAAATGGCAATTCTTTCTATTGCAAACAGAAAATTTTTAGTTTTAAGGTATTCATCCAGTTTAAAGTGTGTAAAACTGACATCTAGTGGTAGCAAGAGCACTTAGTGTGTAAAAGTACTTTCTAGTGAGACTAGTTTGCATAGCAGATTAAGAGTTTGCAACTATATTGCATACTAAAATCGCAGTTCCCTGTCCTTTAGCCTAACTCAAATCCTGTTTCTCTGTGGTACAGAGCCTTTCAAATTAAGTCTTGCTCCTTTTAGTAATATCTCACTTATATAATGCAAGGTGGTGGTGTCTGTTCACCTTTATAAATGCGTGGACTCCTGCTAGAGAAGTGTCATCCTGATGAACAGCTTCATTAGAGAGGAGAAGGTTGGAAGAGGCATTAGGATTAAAATATTCCCATACAAAAAGCTGAGGATAAGAGTCAGTGAAGAAACTATTCAGCAGCTACCAATTTTAGACCTGTTATGAATAAACAGGAGCAGTCAGGCTACAGAGCTGTGATACGTGTCTCAGGTTTGGCGTCACTCACCAGTGAAAGCTTCTCTGAGAGGGGAAGCAGGACCTTAGGGCCAAAACTGTGATGTTGTGTGAATTCAGGCAAGATGTGTGGGGTCCGAATCCATCAAGCATATAGGCAAGTGCTTAAAATATGCCCACAGAAGGCAGGAGGATATGTTAATTTGCTGGGGTCTGTGCTTAACTGTTTTGCTGAGTCGTGGTTTACCATCATTTCTCGTTTATAATTTTATTCAAATAGCATTTAAAATAGCATTTTCTATTTTCTTCCATATTTTGTCTAGGTTATTCTCCTTCTAGTGGCTTTGAGGGAAAAAAAGCCTTGGTAACCCCAATGAGGCTTTAATAGCACTGGAAGAAAAGCTAAATTATATGCATAATGGATAATTTACTAATAAAGAGAAAAAAGAGCAGCAAAGTTGTGGAAAAATTAAATATTAATTATTTTAAAAAATATGGCTTGGGGTGCCATTTCTGTAGTCAAAGGATGCAAAGGATGCAATGAATATAGATTTCAATGGTGCTTTCAAATTTTTCTTTCAGATAAAATAATGAGAGAGATCAGAAGGCTGGGTGCAGGCAGAGAAGAATCTGAAGGAAGAAGGAAGAAATGTAGTTTAGTGAAAATGTAATTAGAAGTAGACAAAAGTAAGAAATTTTTTTTAAAAGTTCACTTTTTCAGGGTTGGCAGTTTGTGGCAAGAATTTGGCAATTTTTGGTTGTAAATGTTTATTTTGCAGCCTTCTCAGCTCATAATAATGGTTGTAAATATCTCCAAGCTAAAAAATGTTGGTAGCATAATTGTATGTAGCTTAATGCAGTTCCAAGGCTGAGGTGAATCATTCATTTTATCTCTGTTATTTTTCAAACCTCAGTGAATCATATTTGTTGAACACAAATGTTGATACTCTGCAGTGAAACTGAAGTCACAGTTATAAAAGTGGTATAAGGAACAGCTGCTGTCATTTCAGATAGGCGAGTCTACTGCTTTAATGTGAAAGGAGAGAGCAGCAATCCTCTTCATTGCAGAGCTGCTCTGTAAGGACAAGATTAGTTGTTAACAGTTGTGCCAGCCGGAGCTCAGTGATGTGGTCTTATCTATCTGAGCTGGTAATCCAGCACAGGTGCTCAACAGTTCCAATATATTTTTGACCTTTCAAGTCTGAGTGTGGGAGGGGTTGCAATGGCATGAGGCCAGTTGCTGTGAGCGGTCACCCTGGCTTCATCTGCACTCCCTGGGGCTTCTCCTTACTGCTTGGGCACATGCTTTTCCAAAGCAGTGAAAGCATAAGTCATGCTAGTAACGCCAGAATTGTTGATATACATGATATTTCTAAGATTCCACAGCAGCCATGTCTACATTTGGCTTATATAAGACCTCACATAGCACAAGTGATTTAATGTTGATAACGGTGTTAGTAGCAAGGGAATATATTCAGGAAGTGCTTGGTGTAAATAGCACTGTTGGGAAGGGGTTTCTTGGTCCACTGTGGATTTATCAGCTATCAGGAAGTGCTGCTGGTATTTTGTCCATGGGTATTGATTTAGGTAAAACTGCTTTTCCACTGTGGTGTTACTAAGAGCTGTGTTCAACATGTTATGGGAGTTGAGGTCTAGATGTCTGTTGTGCTGGAAGGAACAGTACAGTATTTTTACTTTTTTTTTTTTTTTTCCCCAGGATAACCAGGATTACTTTAGCACTGTTGGTGCAGATCTGTTTGTAGTATTCCTTCTCTGTAATTTCAAGTGAGAACCAAATTTTTAATGAATTATTTGATTATGTTTAATATGCATTGAACTACTGTGTGGTTTTGCAGAACTCCAAGGCTGAGGAGTCTGTACTGCATATCCTGCCACATTTAACTGTTGAGATGTTAGAAACCTGTATTTTCTTTGAGAGAAAGATATTTTCCTGCAATAATAGCTTGGTGAATTGCTGTGGTTTATGCTATTTTGAGGAAACTGCCTTTACTGTGCCTACAATAGTAGCTGAGGTGCACATATTTCAGGTTAACCAGTTTTGCTCTGAAAGAGCTCCAATGAAAGATTAAACTAGTTGATCCTTTGTTCTAATGTATGCTATGAGTGGTTTCACCTGTGATTATATATTTGTTTGTGACCTAGGGTTTCAAGCCCATTCTATACACCAAGACCTGCTTGCTCACACTTGGCTATCCAAGACCTTTTTGAATCTGTCATACTTAATCCCACACACTGAATGAATAGCCCCCTCCCTGAAAGCTGGCTGCAGAAATAGCCTTGGTCTAGGACACTTATGTTGATCTGCAACATAAATCTGTCTTTTAGTACATGCAATGGGAAAGTTTGTTATTTTTCCTAGAACATGGATGTCCCCATTAGTCTTGGTGACCTGATGGAGAGATGTGAGATTTCCAAGGTTCTTACAAAAATTATATTGTCTTCCGCACTGACAGCGTAATGCCCTGTGGGCTGAGCTCTATATTTGCATGTCTTTATTGAAATGATACTTACTGGAACACAGAAAATAAAACCACTTCCCATATCTTTACAGTAATGTACTGCTATATGCTTAAGCAAATTAAAATGGGTTTTAGTGTTGAAAAAGGAAGCAAGTCACCACATATAGAAATAACTATGACCACTAGAAATTTAGCCTCAGCAAAAACCCAGCAGAGCCTGTTGCTGGTGTGGGCGATGCAAGATTAGGAAGCCTGAATTTTAATTTTCTAATTTTTTTTTTTAGAAAAGAGAAGTCAGAAGAGCCAGCTGAAAGTCTTCTAGCAGAACCATTTATCTCCAAAAATGCTTCATCAATTAAAACAGACTGTTTTGCAGGACTCCTTTCACTTCATCAGTGATTAAGAATATACAAAAAGTTTGGCAAAGATGAGTCGATTTATTTTGCTGTTTTTAATGTAACGTAGAAGGCCTAAATGAGGCATGTCAGTGCTACTGCTTTAGTGGTTTCAAAATATATATATATATATATATATTTTAATTTTAAGAGAAACTTACAAGTATTCTGATCCAGAACAAAGGGAAATATTGAAGTGTCAGAAGTCCTGGTTTTGGACACATCTAAGAATTAATGGCCTGGAAAATATTTCTAGCCTGTAGTTAAGATACCAGTAACCATAGATGTCCATGAAAGGACATACTGCAGAAATGTCCTCAGCATGGGGCTCTGCTGGAAGCAGAACTGATGCTTTAGGAATTGATGTTTTCCCAGGACTCAGCCCAAGGTGGGAGTGCACAAGGCTGTTGACTGGTTTTGGACACACTTTAATAGTGACATCTAACAGTTCTTACACTGTCAGCTTCTTTTAATAATCTTGCCCTTCAGCAGGGCTAAGCCACGCCTGAGGCTACCTGCTACTTTCAGCTACCTGAGTCCCCTTCCAGTAACTGCATGCAGGTGACTGAGTTGAGTGGTGCCCCTCTGCTCTGGCTCATTAAAACAACACTGTTGTGAAATAAGACTCTCCCTTGGCCATGTGGTTATGTGCAATTTCTTTGTAGTTCATCTTTTCCTAACTAAACAGTCTAGTTTTGCTACATGGCATATCCTTAAGGGAGCAGACCTCTCCACCATGGTTTGTGTACTGGGTTCTTGCTGAGGTGGCAGCACAGGGGCTCTTTCAGGATCCTCCTTACCTCTGTCAGTCTCTTGCCCCTCGATAACCAAGGCAAGCTTCATGTTAATTACCTCATAGCCTATTTTGGAGGTAGGGTATGGGGGGGTACTTGCTAAACTGCAGCCAGCATGGGGCCCTTCTGCTGCTCACTCCCCACTGCCAGCAAGGTGCCACCAGGCACAGCTGTGGAGAAGCTGTACCAGGCACCTGAATGTCCCAGTGGCTTGTGGCTGCCAAAGGACCAGTCCTGCTCCCTCCCTTCCCCCTTGGCTCCTGTGATGAAGGAATGTCTTGCACCCCCGTACTGACTCTGGTCTTTCTCTGACCCTTTTATGAGTTGGAACAGCTGCAAATGAAACAAGGGAATTCCCTTGAACCAAGGGAAGCTTCTGGCTAGAAAGGTGGCCAGGGGAGAAAATTGTCCATCAGGTGATCCACCCCTATCCCTTGCAGCAGAAGTTTCAGTTGCCTGGGTTTGTTTGAAATCTTTCACTGAAGCTCTGTTTTTCTCAGTGGCTCTAAACCTTCTGGAGAGGTGTATGCTCTGGACACTGTGCTGCTTCTACCTCCTCCATGCTGTCATCAGCAGTTGTGTGGGGAGCTGGGTTAGGGAAGTGGTCTGGCGGAAAATAACCACACAACAAAAAAAGTTTCCATCTGGATAAAAACTTGATGCACTGCCTTTGTGGCCAAGTGGAAGCTAATGCTAGCAAAAGTGTGTGTGTGTGTGTGGGCAATGGGGACATATGGCAAAGGTGGAAGTGGGAGCATTACCCCTTTAACCGGATATGAAATTGTCCCTTTGGTTGATCTAATTTGTTTATTGGGGAAACTGAAGGAGCCAAGAGCTGAACTGGTTGTGGTGGTAGCATTTTCACTATTTGAATATTGACTTAGTAAGAAGAGTACTGTCTTGGAATGGTGGCAGAAGCTGTCTCAGTGGAAAATACTCTGTGCACTGCATTGAAAAACAAAAGTTCTCTCTATTTTCTGGCTATTAAGAGTTTCCATCCTTCCGTCTTGAGGGAGGCTGAAAATGACAGCAGGAAATAGCACAGCAGGAATCAATTCTCAGGTCATTGATAGGTGAGACTGCCAAGGACCCTTATTATTTGGGGAAGGTTAAGTCGTAATCCTACTTAAAGGCTGCTATACAGGGCAAATAATTGAATAAAGAGACCCTGCAGGTGTCTCAGCATGTTGGGAGCAATGGGATCAATCTTGGAGAATCCCAAAAAGTGGGGGACTTTGAGCCTTTAGCTCTCCCCTGCTGGCCAAGGGCCTGGGAACTGTGCAGAAGTGCTCCCTGCTGACACTGCCTGCAGAAGCAGCTGCCTTCCGCTTTCCTGCATCTGGACAAAACCAATAATTATAACAAAAAGTGCTGGGAAACAGCTGAGGCTGAAAGGCTGTACAGAAGGGGTGTGAGAATAATCTCGCCTTTCAGAGCAAATACTATGGCAGAAGCAGTCAGCAGTCTTAGAACTGCAACGGCAATCTTAAAAGCAAAACCTATATGTGACAGTGTTCTTGAAAGATTAAGAAAGGTTATATGCATAATTGTAAACACATTACACTTCATCAAGGAAACTAGAAATAGCTAACCTTAATGATAAGAATGAATGCCCTTGCTGAATCAGAAACCAAATGTGATTTTGTATGTGCTTGGCAGCTCCAAAAGCTCTGATGGCTGTCCACCTTCTGTCTGGAAATAAACCACATCATAACCTTGCACATTTAAATTAAAGAAACAATTTTGTATGCCCACTCAGAAACTCACTGAGCTACTTAAATTTGAAAATACCTTCTTGATACTGGAATAGATTTGCTGTGCTGCCTTTGATAATGTTTTATATTCTTGATGTAGTGCTTTAGTTCTACTCTTCAGCTTCATTTTAATAATCAGTGTTTGTATCTGTCTGGTATAGACACTTTTTAAGTCATACACTCAAAAAATGTTGTGTATGTTTATCTGTAGATGTCCTGAAAATGAACAGTTCCTTTGTTTGCATCATGTTACATCAGCCACAGTAAGCAATGCCACTAATGATAAGAGAGTCCATCAGCAAGATCATGGCTGCTACATATCAGTGGCTGAAATAACTTTGTGAAAACATAGGCTTTAAGGCGCTGACAGTTCATTGCAAGTAGGAGCTGGAACACCCTGTGCAGTTGTGGTAATTAAGGTCAGCAGCAGTATTATCAAGATTCAATACAATGAAGATTCCTTACTGAAAGCACATGTGCTAGATTTAAGTTATTGCAAGAGCTCAGCCTCCATGACTTTTTTGTTGAAGAGGCCAGCTGCCAATATTGCATGCAGCCTGTAGCACTGACTTAAACAGAAGAAGTTATTTCTGCCACTGGAGACAGGCATGTGTAGTTGTTCTTGTCAATAGATACCTTCATTCAAAGCATGAGCCTCATCTGTGTTGTGTCACAGCATGGTGAATGTGGATGAGAACTTCTAAGATTGGACTGAAGACACACATAGCATGGAGTGGCAACCTTTCTCCTGTTCTGTGACACTGTGCAGCGTGCTGGTTAATGCTTATGGCCAGGGCAGCCCCAAATTGCAAGAGCCACCTCTTGAAGGGGCAGAGCCCCTAGTACAACATTAATCAATGCTTACCAGTGACACAGAGCTTTAGAAATTTATTGGGAAGTACTTGCCTACAATAGAGCTTAAGGACATTGATTTAAACATCTGCTTTATTTCTCCCACTTCAAAAGTCTGAAAGACTGTAAATGTAACACTTTTCCCTGCACCTGAGCATCCCCTGCCTTTCTGAGGTGTCATTAGGCTTGTTAGTGTGCTTAAATGGTTTAATTAAAATATTTTCTGGTCCAATGCAATAAACAATGTATTCTGTCAGTGCAACATGTCTGATGCTAATGATACTCTGGATGATGGATTGTTGTGGGGACAGCTACAAAGCTAAAGAGTAGCTTAATTTGAGAAGTTTGATTTTCTTTTACTTCAGCTATCATGACCTGAACAGATAATGCCAGCCAGAAAGAAGCAAAGAAAATGTGCTTTGAAAGTTTCTGATCTCCTTTGTTCTTATGGAAATGTAACAGTATCTTGACCCATTTGTCAGGTGATGTATATCTATCTAATACATGTTAAACTATTAGTTGCATTTCAGTAGGAAAAAAGAGATCAAGTTTTGGATACAGGACTCATTATATTAGTTTAAACAAAATTGCTGGTGTTCATGTGCATATGTATTTCTCTGCAAAACATAGATGATACAGTATTTGTGTATCTTTTTTTTTCCCCCTACTTCTGTGTTGCTGCTTGGTCTTTACACACAAACATTTATTTATTTGGATTTCATACTGGATCTGAGCACAGATTCAAGGTACTGGGGCACCCAGTGTATACCTCATTCCCTCCCCTCTCAGCACTATGAATCTTCAAAAAAATAAGTATCAGTCTTTTCTCTCTGACACTTGATGTTAGCTGAAGTCTATGCCTACATCTGAACTTTTGAAAGCTTCTAAGTATGCAGACTGTATAATCCTGCTCTTAGTATGTTCTGCATTGATTTTATAGCATTAGATACTGTTCAGGAATGGATGTGACACAGACTTCCTTTTGGCACATTCCTCAAGTGACCCAAGTAATTTGTGAGCAAGGCAATTAAAAAATGAGTTATAAGAATAATGCCAAATGTCTTTGAAATAACTGTTCCGCTATATAAAAGCATGCATGAATGTCTTTTAGAAAAACAAAATAAAATCCCACCTTGTTTCTACCAGTTTGTAAAACTCAAGTTACAGTAGTAGTGAGTGTAATTCGTGCAGTGAAAGCAATAGTAAGATATATATTTAAATTGTCTAAAATAAATATTTTTGTGTCAAGGTTTGACAAGTCAATGACTCTACATATTGTTGACAGCCAAGATTAAATGCTTACAAGAAATCCCAAGTTTCCACTCAGATACAGACACTGTTTTCTATCCTGGCAGTTCATGAAACACTAACATTTGAATTTCTGTCTGATAAACCATCTGATCATTGTGCAGCAGTGTATCTTTAGATCTATTAGCAAGCTTATGCAGAGTTTAGAGTGGGAGGGGAAAGGAAATGAAGCATATTTTCTTTGAGAAAAGTTGAGCTTTGAAAGCTGCTGAAAGTTTTGGAATGTTAAAAGACAAACCAGCTGAGATACGTTAATGGGCAAAGAGCAAGACAAGAGGTCAAAACTGTACGTGCAGATGTCCTTTCACATCCTAGTAATTTCTCAAGATTCACTTGGCTTCAAAATTAAGCCCATTCCAGGGACACAATACACATATTTGCAACCAGTTCTAATGTTAGTCTGTCGTTACAATGGTATCTGAAAGACAGTGATATTTATGCTAGCACCAAAGAAATAAATATGTTTATTTTAAGTATCTTTACTGGAAAAAAGCAGTCAATTTTGATTACGTAAGTTTCTTTCATATTTTAATAAATATTGTTAGTACTATTTGTTAGTGTGGCTTTTCAAATTCACTTTAGTGACTAAAGCTATTAGCAATGATCACATCACTTCAACTATAGAATGCAACTACTAGTAGCTATTTCTGGTGCAATTAAAAGGTGAAAATATAAACCCCATCTCCTTAGTAAATCAAGATGGCCACAGAATGGGTGCTATTTCTAAATCTATATTGTATCTTATTTTTCTCAGTATTGGAGGGAAGGGGATAATGCCTTTTACACTTCAGACATGCAGACTTCGATGGGCAAAATCAATGTAGAAACTTATCATTATGGATAATTTATTAATTTCTGTGCACCTCCTAAAGAAATGTAAACAAAAGTATTGTATTTCTGCTCCAGAAAAAATGAAGCATTAAGTAAAAGAAGTTCATTTTTGTTTTCTTTAATACTCTCTAGCTCTACTTCTTTTTGGCGTGTGACTGTAATTACCCAGCCATGTAACAAACCTGCACAGGATGACCAGGTACTGTCTAAAGTACTTGAAAGTATTATTTGTTTTTCCTCATTTTCTTGTATTGCATCATCTGCTTAGTAAAATACCCGGCATTTCCCATTCGAAGATGTTTGTAAAGTGAATACTGCTTCCCCCTGTTACCTGTACATGAGAGTGTGAATCTGCAGCTCATTAAGATGCATATGTGAGCATGCACACATTCAGACGATGGATGCTGGGATAGTTGTTGACCTTCTGACTGATGGCTGTGGTGTGTCTGTGGATCTAGGTACCATTTAGCATGACAAAAGTGGCTCTAGTTGGCTTTAGCTGATTAAAATTTATATCTAATATATGGGTTATTTCAAACTGAACCTCAGCAGAGGCAAAATAATATTCAAGAAATTCTTGACCTTGAAACCTTGAATTCTTGACCTTTCATGTTGCACTGTGAAAATACAACTATTGTTTGCAAATGTCAGATTATACCCATTTTGTCTGTGCTGCCCAAATGGATATTTCTCCTGTTTGAAGCAAACGTGGTGCTTTGAGTTATGATGAAAAACTATAGAAAAACATTTTAAAAGTCTCCTGTGAGCTAACTGTTAAATTCCTCAGTTTCTCATGTTCCTGAATTTATTCTTTAGCACAGTCACAAAATCCTTAAAGACCCAACGGAAAATGTAGTGTTACACTGTAAAGTTCAAGAATGCTTAATTGGATGGAGAAAATGAAGAAATAACAACATAAATAATCCATGGAAAAGTTCTAAAGATGACTGAAAACTTGTTGGTAGAGGAATTTGTTGGGGGAGTGTATTTGCTATGACCAAATATAACCCAAAGATTTGTGGACAATACCCTTATTCTTACAGATTTTATTTGCTTTTCTTATTCCCTCTTTCAAATTCAGTGCTGTGCTTGTACAAAAACATTTCAGGTGCTCTGTGAACCAGCTGAATCAAAAGCATTCAAGTAAGAGGTTAGATTTTTTAGGTTTGTTTGTTTGTTCCAGTGAAGTGTGTCTCTCACTTGCAATGTGATACTGGCACATATAGACATTTCCCTAATCTGCTTTTGTTTGGGTCCTACAAATGAAGTGTTGCATTTCCCCCTTCACAGGAAACTGGGGATTCAGGGCAAATGTCAGCATTTTCCTTGGGTAATTCTGAGTAAAATAGATTGTTAGCTATACATATGAAATACGCATTTGTAGTCTAGTGTCTGTGTATTTTTTGTTAACTATACAGGTTGTACATTATTTAAAATTTCTATCTTAATCTACTTTCAGATGGTTAAGCACCTTGCCTACTCATATTATGTTGATCAGATCTTGTTCTAGTGTACTGAGACTTAAATAAGTTTAATGGTAAACAAAGTTTTTATTCTATCAGGGTCATAGCATGACAAACCAACTCCAGGCATTTCTAAGGGCCTGGTTATTTTCAATAGTTCTGAATCTTAGGTTTTTCAAGGACTATGTTGCAATGGATACAGACAATGTCATCTTTTAAGGATTGTAGATTGCATTCAAGTAGCAAGGGGCAAGATAGTTAACCTCTTAAGCCAAAAGGCCCAACTACACATAACAGTGGAGGAAATAATTTTTAAAAGTACAGAAACAAAAGCATTCTACAGCAGGTCTCAAAAACATAAATATGCCGTTTAAAATATAGTTCTTGGGAATTTTGTGCCTATTTGTTTACTAATGGAAACTCAAATGCTGCAGGTAATAGTACCTACAGAAAACAAAATACCCTACAAACAGAAGCTGTGTTTCTGGACTTGGTGCAGTAATATGAATTTTGCATAGATTTTGCCCTACAGTATTCCAGAGGCCTTAAATATAGGAAATTGTTTAAATCCTCATTCTTCTAAGCACTGGTTTTGTGAGACCTCTGGGAATTTTAATTTCTTTCCAGCATGCCTCTTTCTGAGCACCAGTGTGGGATGTGGTTTTCTAGCAATACAAAGCAAACTTCAAGCCAGACTACCAAATGCTAAAGTCTGTGCTTATGCACAGAATTGGCACTAGAAAAACTCACTAATGAAAGATCTCTGCAAATGTACTTGTATGTTGTTGTTGTTGTTATTATTATTATTTTAATGTGAGCAAATTCCTTGAGACTTATATATGGAAAGTTTGATAAATATTTTAATAGCATCCTCTGAGCCATTCTTGGAATGACTGCAAGCTTTTGTTGCTCTTAACAGTATGTTGACAACTGACAGGTTCTGCAAGCCATCTGCTGGTAACTTTAAATTAAAGACAATATTACACTGAAATTCAGTCACTACATTTATAGCAATCTGGAGGTTTGCTGTTCCTGTTTTGTTTGCTTTTTCCCCATGCCCCAGCATCATGTTTATTCACAGCAGATGGCATAATGTAAGAGAAAACAGGATGGCCTAATTTTACTAAGGGAAACCCCTGATACTTGGTAACTTGGTCTTTATCTGCCTGTGTGTTTTTTTTGTTTCTATAAATTTGCATTTCAGACTTATTGGATTTTCATTCTACCTGTGTTACTAAGCCTTTTAATACAGCCATTGTTATGGATCAGTCAGTCTTGGCAAAATGTGGTTGGGTTATTGTGACTACAAGCCTATATGTGTGAAAAATTCAGCTGCAGAACACTTGGCATAACCATCCTCATGTAACACCCCTGTGGATGTCTTGTTTGGAATAACTGTACTCTTTTGCTTTAGTTCATGCCACACAGATAGGTTTAGAAGTTGTTTCAAGAAAAGTGTACTTCTTTCTCTGTTCTTTTGGGAAATTAAAGTTGCTTTATTTTTTTAAATAATTGTTTCTAGCCATCTTTCATTTCTGCAGTCAGGACTCCTATTAGTTCTGCTTTGATTCATCATGAGCAGCAGCTTGAAATGTGTCTCCTTGGAAATTTATCTCATTTTGGCACTAGCATCACCCACTAGCCCACACAGCATGTTAATATTTGGGGCCTTTCCATGTTCCCTCTGTTTGGAACAGAAACTTAAAATCAAGTCAGCTATATTATTTAATGTAATACTATATTTACATAGAAAATTGATGAACTCCTCCCTTTCTGAACCCAGTGGAAATAAACAACTTAAAACTTCAGTCTTTGTCATGTTCCCAAGGAGCTCTTACTCCCTGCTATATCGTCTGGTTCCCACAGGATTTCCTTCTTTTCATTGGAATTGTATGTATGCACCTTTCCAAGCTAACAGAGCCCTAAGAGTTGTCTGCATCTTAGAAAAGCTCCTTTACAACATTGATTTTTGACCTTGTTCATGCTTTCTTATGAGAATCAATAATATTCAGCTGGTTTTAGTGTTTGCTGCAGAAATAAATATTTTCATAGAAACCTGCAGAAATATCTTCCAGGCTAAGAGTGCTATGGTCGCCCTCATCAAGACAGTTCAATCGATGTGAGTGCATTATCCTTGGGAACTCCTGAGACTGTGTCTACTTCGACTTTATTGTCAACTTCTTTTCATTTTCGTGATGGTAAGGAATGACAGAGTTGTGAGTTTAGTCTGGTCTGTGGGTTCCATACATGTATAACATAATGCCCCTACTACTGTTGTTCTGTTACATGATTACTAGATTTCCAGCATTGTTGTTATTCTTAAAAAAACAGTGCTACCTAGGGAAACTCTAGAGCCATTATGAATTGATGGTGTAAGAGTACATTTTATTATAAAATAAAAATTCTAATATTGAAAGATATTAATGAGGAAGAAATTGGACCCCAAAACGGACATAAATTCTTTACTGTTTTCCTTATTGTATTAATGATGTGAGATGCTGTATAGGTGTGAGACCCAGCAAAATCAAATGGGCTTAGGCTTTCCCTTCACGTGGACACATCTGTTACCTCTTATTTTCAGGTTTGCTTTCATGTATCTTTTACCCGCAATCTTGATATAATGTGGCCTTTCACAGAACAAGTATAGGCTCTGTTGTTGATAAAATGGCTTGTACACATAATTGCTGTGGATGTACAAAAAAAACTACAGAGATTTTCTTTCTTTTTTGAATTTGCTAATCTTTCAGTCATTTTTGATTGATTGGAAGCAACAAACAAAACCAACAAAAAAACAAAAACCAACCCCAAACATATTTTAACTTCTGAAAGCTGTAAAACTTTCATTCTTGATATTTATATTTTTCCACTCTGCCAGAAGGGTAGACTACCCATCTTAAAAATGTGGCCTTGTCTAAATCTCTATCTCTAGGAAATTCTTACTGATTATTCCTGTTTAGTTCTTTGTTAATAGGAAAGCATGAAGTATAACTTCCTCAAATGCTTCTACAAGACACAGTTGGCCAGTGCTTTCCAACTATGCTCGATCTCGAGTGATGTTCCGACAAACGCAGACAAGACTGTCTTGTAACTGTCTAGTTTGATAGCTTTGTGTTGCTAGAGCTCCAGTTATCAGCATGTAATTGTAAATTTGGTCCATTCTTATATATGCATATGTATGTGTAAATCCTTTTAATAAGGAAAGTATGTATTGGAAGAAGACAACACTTCTTGTCTTCTCTGCTTGAGATATTTTGCTGACTTCCTGTGGGACTTGCTCGCCCATACTTATTACTTCATTAAATAATCTTTATGTAACTTACAATATGCCTTTGCCTACTGATTATTTTTATTTTTATTTTTTAAGATCAGTCGTGTATGGAAGATAAACAATGAAAAAGTGAACTTGACATTTTTGTGTCAGCTTCCCACATTCACCTGCCTTTTCAAGCATAAAATAAGGAGTGGAGAGTTAGGAGTCTTATAGCCCTGTATTGGAAACAGCTAATATGAAAACACAGGGACTAAATTGTGACATTTTAGGGATTCTAGAAGATTGAGATGGTTAGCAGCTGGTATTTAACAATGGGAGAGTGATTATTGTTTCTGGCTAGATTTTTAAAAATGACTAATGATTTTAGGCATTAGTATTGTGAAGTTCCATCTTGCATGCATTGTAAAAGCTCCTGATTTTTGGAAAGAGTATAAAGGCACCCAAAATGAAGATACTTCAAATCATGAGTTGTGTCTAAAGACAATTTCCTAAAATGATCTGAAAGGGGGGTGCATTTATATAATTGGGATATTTGAATAAAGCAGAAATAAGAGGGAGTTTGGAATTGGAAATTCTGAGACTATGTGCAGTTTTTCTGTTTTTTAGCTTGGGGCTTAGAAAGTCGGTGTTGGAAACCATGACACGATGGCTTAAATTTCCTCAACTTCTCATTCTTTTTCATGTTCCTTGAATTTGAAAGGTCCACAAAACTTGAAGGATATTTTAATAACATTTAAAATTATCAGTAAATTTTGAGAACAAAGAAATCTGCATCAAACGCTTTTCCTTTAATCCATATTTAATGTAATTATGAATAATATGACATTTAGATTTTGAGTGGATTGTTGTGTGCCAGAGCTTATAGACTAGAAAGCAGACAAGCACTTCCCATCATTCACAGCTACTGCATAAAACAAACGTATTTATGTTCAAACCATTTCTGGCAACGGCATTTGGAATATGAATAGAAATGTTCTTCTGTTACAGAAAAAATGAAGGGGCCATTCCTGCAATGAATACTTCTGCAGTGGCTCAGTATTACTTACTACAGCATTACATTGCTAGATGTCCTTAGACAGTTTTTTATTAAATTGATTTTGAGATATTTGATAGTATTTAGCAGGAAAGTAATCCAAAATGATTGGATACAAGTTTCTAAGCTAATGTTCATGGGAATCTGGTGATAACAGTTTGACTTTGTATCTTAGTCTGAGATTTTGTTTTTAGTGTTTTCTTCACTAATAATAATATATTTTGAAATCAATCACTTGTGTTATCAGTATGCACATCTGATGTGTAACTTCATGGTACTCTAAATTTCAGAAATTAAATCTATATTCAGTGATGTGTCTTCATGATTCTATTTTGTTTTCTTTTTGAAGAATAAGGATAAATATGCAAATTTTGTTCATACTTTACAGATTCCTTACGCTTTGTTGAAGATACATAAATATGTAATGCCCTTGTACCTTACTCCTGAATTGAAGATGATTGATAAGGGGCAGGTGCACTAAGCTGTAAAATATCTCCCTTTTAGCCCTTGTGTCTTTAAGGTCACTCTTTTATTCTACCTACTTTATATGGTTAACAGAATTTGTGTTCTTACCATTTTCCTTTTTTTTTTTTTTTTTAAGTGACTCTAAGTACCTATGATTTTACTATAAGAAAGAGTTTCCTATTTAGTTAGAAACAGCAAGAAACAGAATCAAACTTTCCCCTCCCTGCCTGATGGCAGCCGGTGTTCAGGGTGACCTAGGAAGCTGTTGCTACTGGTCTCCTTGCTGGTGGTTCCTTTTCATTGCTCTGCAAGAACTGCTGAGGGGCAGGGATCGCACTTCTCTGCTCTTTGTTACATTTTCTGCCCTCCATTTTAATGTTTTGCATCCATCTCCTCTGACGGGAAACTATCTTCAGTTCTGAGAAAACTTGATTTTAAACAGCTTTGTTTTAACAGTGTTTTCACAGTCTGTAAAGCATATCCTGTAGGGATAGGAGCAGAGTCCGCTTCTCTATGCACAAGAGTTCAGGCTCTTAAGGTGCCCAGCTCCTACCACTATCTAGGCTCTTCATTGACAAAGAGAGGCAGAACATGTAGAAATACCTGGAAATGAAGGTGTATCTGAAAAAAAAAAAACATAAAACAAAAAAACAACAAACCAAGAAGCAACACACCTTTCATATCCGAGGCAGCTCAGCTGTGAACCTCTACAGCTGAAAAGGATGGAAATGAGGAAAGCTGATAGGACTGCAAATCAATGAGAAAAGTCAGCAGAAGAAATTTCTTTTCATGAACAGTAGGGCCTAACTGAGGAGAAAAGGGAAGGAGAAGCCTGGCTAAAAGCCAAGCAGCAGTAAAGCACTAAGTGTTAAAAGGCACCTATGGCAAGGGTGTATAAAGGGAAAGGGGTTAAAGAGGGGCACAGCCCCTGCAAAGTGTAATGGGGGAAGTGGAGGGGGTATGTGCTAGATGGTAGATAGATGTGAATAGGAGTGTCAGAGGAATAGCAGCTGCAAAAAGCCAATTAAATTAATGCATGGCCTTAATCATGTTTTGCAGCTGAAAAATGTGTATTTTTGTAACACCACTTTTCACTGCTGAGCAATTGTTTTTTGCTGTGAGGATCCTGTGTGCTGCCGAAGGCAGTACAAACAACGCCTATGTAACTTCTGCTCACACAAAACACTTGGGTATCCCTAAAGGTTAATATTGAGGTTTTGTGTTACTTAAGAAAAAAAGGCTTTTCTTATGGCTTTCTGAGATAAGTGGTATACTATTAAACCCTGGCTATAGAATTGTGACGTTTAGTTGTCAACAGCCACCCTGAGAGTGTGTCTCAACAGTACCTGTAACTTGCATCATGTGTCACTGGACCTCACCCATATGCAGGCTTCCCATGCTTGCTTAGTATTGGCGGAAACACTGCAAGAAGGTTGTTTGTTTGTTTTTTTATTTTTTTATTATTTTTGTTTGTTTGTTTGCTGTTTCCTGGAGGAATTAAATTATAAAGAAGTATTCAGCAAGCTTTTTATTTCTGATAAGATTTGAATTTTTTGTTAGATTTTCTTTTTTTTTGTTGTTTATGTAGGACCTAGAAAACTTCCCTCCCCCCACCCCGACACTGAAGGCATCCAGGGTCCAAATTTTATTTGTAAAACTAAGTATACAGGTATGGATGTCAGATACAATTGAAGAGAACCTGATGCTCATTAGCTCCTTCTTAGCAGATATCCAAGCAGCCAAAACCAGTTTTAACCTCTCCTTGCACCTATTCCCCTACCCTGTGCTGCTAAAATACCATTTGCACTATTGGGAAACACTCTGTTATCTGAAAGTGAGGAAGGGGTTTAGGTCTTGTGGGACTCTGCAGCACTGACATATCAACAGAGGAGCTCTAGGTGTGGTGTGTTCCGTCACTGTGGTCACTAGAGAAAGGAGATGTGGTTCTGGTCCTTTCCTGTCTGAAGCTGCTGCATTGCAGGGGTGAGAGGGAACATCTGAGTGAGATGGTGGTTGCTTCTTCTCACTAGCGGTGCTGCCATAAATTAATGTGAAAGTACAGCCTCGGTGAGTTGAACCTGGCAAGCTCTGACAGTGTTTTGTGCTTGCAGGGAGGCACAAATCTCCCACAGGAAGACATAGATTCCACTCTCTAAATATTACCCTCCCTGTGTCTGTCCGTCCCCCCTGCCCCCAACCAACAAAAACAACAACAAAATCCCAAACAAAAAAAACCCAAACAGTAGTGTACTGTGAAGAAAATGGGACTGTTTTTCTCCAACGCACTCATATTCCAGTCATGTGATTCAAAACACATTTTGAGACAGCAAGAAAGAGAAGAAATACATCAAAGAAGGAATCAGTGGAATCAGTGTCTGACCATTTTGCTATGTTTGAGATTTCTTCTGGTAAATTTCTATACACAAATCCAATAAGAAAGTGCCTTTTTTTTAGTTCTCAGGTTCAAGTAAAAATTCACTTTTAAAAAAAATGTCTTTTTCAATCAGTCACTAGGAATTCAAAACAGAATTTTTAAATAACATCAAACAAGCAATCTACTCTTAGAGGGAACTGAGAAGCAGAGTACAGTGTAGCAAGTTCAGACATGAAAAAGCAAGAGAGAATTTAATATTCTCTGTGCAACGCAGCTGTGGCTAAATGCTGATCTGCACATAAGGACTAGATTGGCATCATTCAGATGTGACCTGCATATTGAATAACATCACAAGTATAGCACTATTGATAAAAATTGAAACTGCAGTACACTTCTGTTCTAATATACCACCTTTTTGCATTGTTAGATTCCACAGAAGTGAAAAGGAAGAGCTATTACTTCTAAATTTTAAAAAGCACATGTATTGTTTACTATAAAGGAGAATTTTGATTTTTTTTTTTTTCCTTAAATAAAACAGTATGATATTACTATAAAAGTGACTCTTATCCACTTGAGGACAAGAAATACTCAAAGAAACAACCGTATAAATGTTGATGATTTCTATTCTGAAACCAGTCAAAATTGATTTAAGGTATGGCTAACTTATTATGTGGCTATGGTGCCTGCATGACTTGACTTCGAACATTTAAAACTTCAAAAAGACTTTGGTATTGATAAATCCATCTGATTCACTTTCAAATGAAATTTAATTCACATTTGACAGGAAGGACATGTTGTGCAGAAAGGCTCCTTAAGAGGTTTTGTGTTAGTCAAATGTTAGTGAGCTTTAGCATAATTCTTTTTTTGCAGTGTTTCCCCAACTTTTGACAACATTATTTCTTTGGAAAAATTAAGAAGGTGAAGTGTCCTCACAGGACACAAATGGACATCAGGTGTGTTGGCGGTTATGTGCTGTGATAAACACACAGCACGCTGGCTGCACGTGTTGCTTTCCAGGAAATGTACCTTCCAGTGTGGGCAGCCCTAGAGGAGAGTTACTTCTCCAAATGTTGGCATATCTCAATAACACAAAAAGCCTGTGCAAAATATGGTTAAGGTGTCAGTGCTATGACACTTCTGAGCGGAAGTGTGTCCTTTGCCATCTGGTTATTCCACTGTGTATTGTTAAGCTGGATCTGCTCAGGGTGTGCTTTCTAAATCAGACACCTTGTAACAGAGAAGGAACTTTTCATTCCTGGAATGGTATAGATTTCTTGTATACTAAGCTAGGAGCTTGGAATAAAAAAATACACTATTGATTTAATTACTTAGAAGTGAATACACATATTAGCTTGTACATAGGAGAACAGCATCTTGTAGTTACTCAAATATTGCTATTAATGATTGCAAAATACAGGTAGGTTCCTAAATAGTTATTTTTTTAGTATTGTCATAATTAATTAATTCTGTTTCAAGCATACCTTATTATAGATTTATCATGTTGACAATGCTACTGAACAATTCAATTAACACATGAGAGCTGTAGGAAGGTTACTACTGGTGTGCAAGACCTGTCTCATTTTTTCTATAATGCCATCAAAAATGGATGTTGCTCATTGTATCACACATATACTGCCAGGCTTTCTGCAGTGCAGAATAGTCTTTAAAGATGTGTTAAAGAGAGTACATAGTTTGGAGAACATGCTAGTAAACGCTTTCATTTTTAATCATATTGCTTTTTCAAAATTTTGTATAGCAGACCATCACCAAAAATCATTAATTGTTTCCCTTTTTTCACTTCTAGTTTTGAGTAGGTTACCTCTAATGACTGAAGACTTCTCATATCCTTTTCCACTGCTGCTGTACAGTTTTACTCGCAGCAAGCAGAAGCAGCCAATGCAATCACCCTTGTCTTTATCTTTGCTCTGTCTCATCTAGCAATGGAAACTGCCGCACCTTTGGTGATTCGATTAGTACTATGTGAATGGGACAGGAATCAGTCTGTATTCAGCAGCTTCATTAGCCTTACTATGGTAGCATGAATTGTTAGTAAAGCTTGATTTTACTCTGTAGCCGTGAGGTTTTAAACAAATCAAACCTGCATGCCCCTCAGTAGTTGCAGTCTAATGAATCACTTTGCAGGACTGGAGCCCTTGTTAACATAAACAGCAGATACCACTGCTGATGCATCCAGGAAACAGCTTTGTTGAGCAATGAAGTGCCAAGCAAACATAATTCCTCTGCAGTGCATAAATATATTAGAACAATTATTTCAGCTTTAAAATAGATCTTAAAGATCTTTTACTGTAATAGCTACACAAATGGAATTAGTGGTAGAGGAATCACCCCAGTTCAAGGTGTTATTCTATTCCTCTTTTAATTAGTTGCAATCAATTAACCACACACTTATGTGAAAAATTATACAGAGGTCAACAAAGGAAGTTATCAGAATTTTTCAGACATTATTCCTGGTATCTGTAAACTTTTATTGTAAAAGTAATGTAGAATTCTGTGCTAGTAAATATTCTTAATCATCCAAGTTTTGTGAAAAAGCTTTTACATAATGGCTTTAAAATATATATTTTATTAAAAAAAACCCAAACCCCTCTAAGTCATATTTCATGAGACATTCCCTGCCACCGTTGTGTGCTAATAGCCGATTCTACATATCTCCACTTTCATTGGAGCAGGAGAAGTGCTGGCTGGGATTTATATTACGTTATGGATTCCAGGAGTTCAAGATGTGAATCAATCTACTAATATGAGAAATCAGAACAATTGATGAAGTGTGCACAAGGGAAAATGTCAGATTATTTCCTGGCACTGTAAGGAATACAAGCCATATGCTGAAATATGCTTGAATGATGCCTCTTATGAAATATTTGCTTACCAAGAAATGAGATCCATTCATGCCCAGTTTTTCCACAACCACAGCAGATTCAGGCATTCCAAACTGAGGTGAGAAAAAATAGAATGATTACAATAGTATGAAACTTGATGTTTCTAAACAAACTAATATTCCTCATTCAAATATTTGGGGTTGTGAAAGTGTTTGTAAGATTTGGCATGGATAATTAGAAAAAGAATATTGGGCAGAGTAACAGTTATGCTTAGGAATAGGCAGTGACTTCCACAAAAGAGAAGACAGAATATTACCTCTTTTGTAGGAAGAAAGTTTATAGGGGACAAGGGCTGATAAAATCATGAATGGAGTAGACAAGAGGAAGCTATGAAGCATCAAATGCAACCTAAATGTAACAAGGAGCCTAACAGAAATAAACTGTGGAACTTTAATTGTTGTGGGATAAGAGAAGGCCAGCATTAGAAATAGGTTAAAAGGACTCATGTCAAAGCTGCCATCAGTAGTTGTGCCATCAGCTCAGGAAATGGTTACATCCTTGACTGCTGGAAAATGAAGACTGTAAGAGAAAAAACTCTGTTACACGCCTGTTTACCAGCCCTCTGTAGGCACTGGCTGCTGTTTGGCTTCAGCACCAGATGATTGGACCAGGTTTGTCGTGCAGTTCCTGGGAGAGATGGGCATTGCTGGGAAGAATTCAGGTTCAGAAACAGGATTTCTTTTCTGTAACGTGATTGTGGTTGTGGTGTTTTTTAAGAAAGATGGTGTTCATTGTAAATTAAAATGAAACAGGAATGTCCCGAAGTAGTATCTCTCTATGACAGAAACTAAATAGCAATTTTGAAAAAAAAAAAAAAAAAGGCATATTGGAGTTCCTTTATCAAAAAGCAGTAAGGAATGGAGCAGGGATGAAGATGTCCTAGAAGTTACACTGATGTTTCAGCCTGGCTTTTCCAAGAAATTGCACTCTTACATATGAAAAGTGGGAAAAAAATCTAGAAATCTTCTGATTTAGTTCTAAGTAGTCCTGTGAGGAACAGCAAGTTGAACTTGATGATTCTTATGGGTCCCTTTCAATTTGAGATACTGTATGGAATACTTTATTTAAAAATGTACCATTCTTGAAATCAATGTTCATGTTTGTAACACTTAGCTGTAATTTCCTGTAGCAGTAATGACCTACTCAGACTCGAAAAGAGGAATATTAGTGAAAATAAATTATTATCAGATAAATATTTGTATGGATTTTCTAATGTAATTATTTGCTTCTAGAAGATTTAAAACTGATGGCACTTAGAAATTTTGAAAGTGTATCTTATCTACATTTTGATACCAAAGTGTCATGCTTCGACATATATTCAGACTCTCTTTTTGGCCTGTAAGCCATTATTTCAAGCTCTGAGTTTATAAATTGTTCTTTTATACTATATTGGGCAGAATGCTGCTTATTTGCAATAAAGAATAAATCAGAATTCAAAGGAGAGGGTTGCTGTAGGTGTTGGACCAATGCTTGTTTGTGGGATATGTTAATTTGTCATCAGCTGCACTGGTGTTGCTGTAAAGGCAAAGAATCAAGGTAATACACAGTTTCTGCTTTGGGCTTTTGCCTATCTTTTTCTAACTATTGGTTCTATACCCAGTTATTGGCTCTGATGAGCTGCGTTTGTGCTTTGCCTTATGCTATTAATCAAGCATGTACCTTTTGTGTAAGGGAAAATTTGATCTTCATACATCATTACCTTGTCAGACAAACAGATGTGTCTCTACTGGTGTTTAGTGACCACTGAGCCTTTCATTTTCTTAAAAATACACTAAGTCCGTAGCATTAAGGTCAGTACTGAGGAGAGGGATGAGGCTATGTGGCTAATGGAGGGTAAGTAGGTAAACTCTGAATGCACCATGGAATCACAGTATCACAGTATGTTTGGGATTGGAAGGGACCTCAAAAGATCATCCAGTCCAATCCCCCTGCTGGAGCAGGAACGCCTAGGTGAGGTCGCACAGGAACATGTCCAGGTGGGTTTTGAATGTCTCCAGGGAAGGAGACTCCACAACCTCCCTGGGCAGCCTGTTCCAGTATATATCTCAGTGCTGTGGCAATTAAAATGTAGATGAAACAAACCAGGGGCCTATGTGCATGAATAGCAGGCTTCCATTATCATCCTCAATATTTTATGAGGAAAAAGCAAAATCAATAGGGTTAATTATTTTTTTAGTAATGATGTTATTGATTTTATACAAAATGCCTTTTGTGAGGCTGAAAACGTTTTGCAGAATGGCTGGTTAATAACTTGTGTACTTATGACACACATCTGTTTTGGAAACATCAGGTCTGCAAAGTTAAAGAAATGCCAAGATTGCACTGTACACATGCACATATGCTTTCTTCAGATATACCTCTTCTAGAAGACACAGTCAGAGCACATAAAAGCTGACAGGAATTTCCTGGTGTTCAATATACCACACTCTGTTCAGTGCTCACTGCTTGTCTGTCTTGTACACCTGTACTGCACAGCATTCAAGCCTTCTCTGAACTTGGAATGACATTTCTTTGTCTTGTACTGAGCTGCTCTAAAACAGTCTTTTTACTGTCCAAGTGCTTCAGAAACATTAACTGGATTTGCTAAGACCACCCTGTGAGATCAAAACTCTATTAGTAAGTGGGGTTGAGGTGCTTGGGAAATAAACTCATATAGTATCCAGTGGCTTTGGATGACTCACTAGAGCTATTTAGAATCTGTGAGATATACATGTGTGTTTGCATATGTGATATTTTGGCACTTTTACTTTTTGAGCAGAACTGCCACTGTGGTTACAACTTCACCTCTCACCACTTCTGCAAATCAGAGCCTGGAATTTAAAGTCACACACTCAGAAAATGTTGTATTTTTTTCTGGGTGACTTCCATGGCTTCAGGTAAAAATGCTGAGTTGGGACAGTGACACAATCTGATATTTTAAGGCAGAATTGAATCCGCATGGCCATGAATTCATTCTGTCTCTTTCAGCAAACCCTGGCCTTGTGTACCTTACAATTTCTGTAACGGTCCAGAGCAGTGCCCAAAACATAAAGGCTTCTCTGTGTTGAAAGAGGCAGTTTTTTATTAATGGAAAAGATAGGATACAAAGAAGTGATCACAGGCTATCATGTCTGTTAAAAGGGGCAAATCCAGGTTATAGGGGTAATCCCGCTTTTGGCACTTTTAACATTGAATGCTTCTTTCTGCAACCTTAACAGCATTACTTGAGGGTTCATGTATATGCATGTGTGGTCTTGGGGAGGGGGGGGGATCTGGCAGAGCCTCCAGCATGCTGGCTGACTGTGGAAAGGGCAGCAGTACCTGGTGCTCAGGCTCTGATAGCAGGAGCTGAACAGGTCTGTTTGTGGTGGCTGCAGGCACATGGCTGCTACTTAGCTGTGCTAGTTTCTGATACTTAAAATGGCAAGGTACTTAATGCTGGTTATACTGTAGTAATTAGATTACTTAGCCTCTTTAATCAGTGATGTGGGAGTAAGCATAGGCATTAACAGCTTTTTATAAAGTTGGAAGAGCCTCTCTTAACAATATGAAACCAGGAGTAATGACGTGCCTGCTGAAGTCTCCCTGGAAGCCTTTGAATTGTTCAACAATTGCTATTAATTCTGTGTGTTGTATTCTGCTCTAGAATTACAGGGTACCTTAAAATCATTATATCTTCTATTAATTAGTCTGATTTCCTTTAAGCTGAAAGGCTTTGAGATAATTAATCCTCTGAGTAGCTGTTCACAGCAGTAAGTTTGCAGTTTAGCTGATACATTAGCATAATGGTATGAATTAATTCCATGAAACAGATTAGCTTTCTCAAACATAGGGACAATGGTCCACCTGTGACACATCTGCATTGTAAATTTGCAAATCTGTGTGGTGGTGTGGGGGTGTTTTTTTTTGTTTGTTTTAGTTGTACAGGCATGGGCATATGTATTTATACACAAGGCAAAAGGGAAAAATAATAATAAAAAAAGAAATGTTTTAAAATTTGGTCTGCTTTTTACCTGGATACAAATGAAAGTCTTGCAGAAACACTTTAATTCTGTATTATTTTCCTTGAAAAAAGTATGCTCCTTCAGTTGAGAAGGATGAGGAACCTTAATGACAACAAAATCTCACTGTTGGTGTAAAGCAGGTAGTGGAAAAGATCTGTGCTTCCCCAGTTAGAAGTAGGATGAACGCAAGACAGAAAACTCCTACATATAAAATTATATAGAGAAACTTGCATTAAAAAAAACCTGAAAGGATGTAAAATGAGACTATATATCAAAATGCAGTGAATGGACTTTATTGTGTAAGTTGCACGTAGAAGTGTAAAACCCAAGTCATAGCATTCAGTAAGTTACAAGGAAAAAGCTGATATTGAAATGAGAGGAAATTATTCAACTAATGAAAGGGTGACTGAAGACAAGCTTGGAATATTTTGTGCAATTTAGGTTATTTTAATTATACTAGAAATGACGCTTCAAGACTAGGAAAGGTACAAGCAAAGAAACGATTAAAAAAAGAAAAAGCTCCAGCATCTTAAACTTAAGCAACATCTTGCAACTACTGTGGGTATATATGCATTGAGGAGCAAAGGTGAACAGTAGATTCTTATTGACAAGCTGTAAATTTTAAAGCAATATGCAAATATAAAGTCAAGACCCACTTTCAGTGAAATGGTTATTTCTTCCCAGCAGGAAATAAACTGGAGCATGAAATACCTTTTCTATTATAAGAAATATCCCTGTGAGTGAAAATTTTTATGTGATTTACCATGTAGGAGATCTTAGCTAACAGCTTCTATCATGAATTAAATTTCTATAAAAAACAGGAAAGCACCAAGAAACTCACACGATATTCATAAGAATGAGTTATTGGGGGTGACTATTGCTGACTAACTTATTTTCAGTACTTTTGAATATCTCTGCTAGATGTAGGATAAGGTATCTGTTTTTCAAAGATAAATCCAGCAAGAGTTTCTGCTTGCTGAATGGAGACTGGACTGTCTAAAATGTTACATATATATTCAGTACCTGTCTTAGGAGTTCCGCGAGTTGAAAAGCTGTCCAGTTCTCAAATTCCTCTTGAGAAGGTAGTTTTGCGGCCATATTGCTATCCAGTGAGAAGGACTTGATCCAGTATGAGCAACACTGAACTGTTGCTTCACTGTTTTCTACTGAACTGCTGTAGAAATCCTAGGAGGAAGTACTTTTTGCAACTTTTTTTCCTGTTTGCTGACTTAAAGTGAACGCCTATTAAGACTAATTTAGGAAGTACCAGTATTCTTCTGAATCTTTCCAGTATGAGGAAACTGAGTTTTTTATATTAACATATGCAAATATTTGCTGTTACTGAAATCAGTTAAATTTCTGCTGAAAATCAGTGTATAAAATATATCAGAAGCGTAGAAGTTTAAACATAGAAACTATTTTTCATATCTATTACAAAAGCAGTTGGTGATAGCTTTCTCTTGCCTACCTTGAACTCCTTGATCCAGTTGCTCGGATCTGCCTTCAGATCGTGTTTCATTTACTTGTGAGTTTTGACATACTGTGCTGGGGTGTTTAGACAGAAAAAAAAAAAAAGAGGTCAGTTGCAGAATTTTTACTTCCATACTGTCACATATAATTTCATTCTTTATGTCAAGCCAGGCATCATACTTTTGGGCTTAAATAAAACCCTCAGTCCCTCTAAGGCAATATATGATCCTAAGTGTGGGTTTGTTTTCTTTTTTCCTCATTTTTCTTGTCTCTTCCCTCCACCCCCATGATTATTACTACTGAAGAACAAATTGTCAACAAATTCATTCCAGTGCTACATTATCTTTTCAAAAGGTAGGGCTAACATAAAATGCTTCTACTGAGTCAGATCATAAGGTCATCTAGTCCAGCATCCTCTTTTCTGACTGGTCAGAAGTGAGCTACCTAGGAAACTATACAGAAATGGGGCAAGTGTGTAACACTTCCGTGGTATTCTCACAGTCTACAATTATTTTGAACTCAGGGACTTGATGGATGTGGTTTCTACATACACTGCATGGATATATATCACATATGTTACACCAATGATTTCCAAATTTGGAGCCATGACTGTTATCCTTTAAGGAGGGAGATGTGTAATAGACTTGGCAGGCACAGGTAGGAATCATTCCTGGGCTGCAGAAGGAGGAAAACTGGGGAGATATGGAGGCTGGGGCTCACTTAATGTTGAGAGGGGGCTCAGGACTGGCAATTCTGCCCCTTCCCACCCCCGTCCCTGTCCAGCCACCTCCTCTGAGCTGCATCCCTGTCCCACTCACAGCCCTTCTCTGCCTCTTCACCTCTAACACAGAATACACTTCCAGCTTGAGAGGAGCAGCACATGTAATTTTTAAACTGGAGAAGGGGGAGGGGTGCATATGCTAAAATGGAGCAAGGGGGAAAAGTTTGAGAATCATTGCTTTGTAGAATGGGCAGTAAAGTTGCTAAGATGCAGCTGCAGCTGCTGAAACAAACCCAGATTATTTTGCTCAGCATTTCTGAGTCACCACAACAGGAGAAGTATGAAAGCTTCCATAAAAGGCCAGAGACCAAGGAATGTTATATTCTGCTTTCCAGTTATTCTTCCTGTTTTATTTCCCAGTGCAGAAAGGATTTGGGGCACATGTTCAAAGATTAAAATGGATTTCAGCTAAGTTGAAGTGTCTCATCTGCTATCCTTCAAATTTTCCTTTGTGTATTTTTGCTGTTAGAGTGACTGATACGTCAGTTATTGCCAGTGAATACTCTTAAATTTTGTGACTTTGCAGAACATTCAATCTGGCAAAACTCAGCTCCTGGTATTTCAGAAATCCAGAATTGAGATAGAAATCTATGCCACTTAAACTTTGCCTCCTCAGCATAAGTTCTAAGTGCATGGCTGTGTATGTTGAGTTGAATTTCATAGTGTTTTGGCTGTGAGTTGTTCCAGGGGGGTTAACATCTCCCCGGATCACAAGAGGGAGTGATACTCTCTTTGACTGTGTGCAGGACCTGAAGAGAGGGGTGCATCTATTCCTTAAGAAGTTTTGCTTGCCTAGTCTGAGAGCAGAAGTAATTGTGTCAGTAGCAGGGTCTTCGTGTATGGTGGAGGTGGGAAGCAGGCAGGTGGGAGATGTGCAAGTTACAAATTTAGTGGTTACTTAGGGGAAACAACAAAATAACAGATGATATCAGGTATGAAACAGGAATGAAGTGAAGCACAGCAATGCTGCTATTTCTGAAGTACAGGCTGAGTTTGGTTACTGAGTAGGTGTAAGCAGTTCTAGTTCAGAACATCTCAAAGGCAGATTAAAAATAGCATTTTAAGAATTTTGCAGTTCAGTGCATGCTGCCAGCAGTACCTGCTCCTCTTCTGACCATGACCTAACAGACCACCAGCATTTTCAGAAATACTGGCATGCAAAGAACTGCTCCTTGCTGCTGGCTGCCATTATGTCATTGCACACATGGTAGTCTGCAGTGTGAGCTGAGGCTCTGCCCTGCCCACCTTACTGCGCCCACGCCTCCCCGTTTTACCACCTGGTTTCTGTCTTACTGCTCTCCACCAACACTAACTTTTGGCTAATTCTCCAGTCATTGCCTGTGTTGACATTGCCTTAATTTTGTATTCTGGATTCTCAGAAGAGTGCTCTCAAGAGGCCAGTGTTTATGTAGTTCACCTCACTCTGCTGAGTGAGACAGAAATCTATTTGGGAAGGTCATGTTCAGCTTTGTGTTCCCAAAGGGCCTGTAGCACAGGTCATTGAAAGGGACTGTAGCTTGAAAGAAATATTATGCCGTTTTTGTTTTAGTCAGATTTGGCAACAAAAAATAAAAAATAAAGACAGGGACCTGGGGAGACTCATGGGGAGACTCCTGCAGCTTGTCTCATGATGCTGATACTGATGTTGGCTTGACCAATGCTGTGGTTTTCTTTCCTAAAGTGTGTACAACAAAAATGGAGAATATTGTCAAGTACTTGCTTTCCACTACCCTCAAGGGCATTATTTCAAGAATTGTTGGCTAGGAGGTCCTCAGATTTTGTTACTAATTGAACTCAGTACTCTCATGCACCTAGTTGCTCTATGCAGTATATCACCTTTCATGGCAATCCAAGTAAGTAGGTGCACTTGAATTACACATTGGCGGTGTGGGGGGGGGATTCCTTGAGCAGAATATTCAGGCTTCCAGAATCCACCAGGTAAAGACAGGCCACAGGTACTGTTTCTTTCTAAATGGCCAGGTGCCCACACATAACTTTCAAGTAGACTTGAATAGGAACCAGTACTAGCCATGGGCAGGTTGTGATTACTTGTTACTGGATAATCCCTGGAGCCTCTTGATCTGGCATGGATGTGTTGGGATACGTGTGCAGAGTGTAATCTGGTATTTTAAATGTGTATCTAACTGGGGGCATTAACACTCTTAATCTGTACTGTTTACAATTTTGCTTCTCAAAAAAAGAAAAAAAAAGGCAGAAATCTGATTCTGTATATTTAGAAATTTCATTTTTCTGGATCCCTTAGCACAAATGACATCCAGTGCTCAAGAACTAGCAGATTTTAGAGGAATCTTAGTTAATGTTTTACACACCAGGTAATTTGACCTGAAAATAGAAAGTCATTATCATATGTAAATTGTACATAAAAGCAGAGTTAACACATTGTTACAATATACATTTCAATGAATGTTTTTCCTACAGTCTGGAATGTGCAAGACACATAGGAGGCATATTTTTACAGGCTACAGCTCCTTGGAGTTTCATAAAGTAATTTCTCAATTTGCGATTTCATATAAATCAGCAATAAACAGTATAAAAAGTGATTCTTAGAACATACCACTGGCATTTCTTACTGAAGACAACTGTCTATTTTTATGAACATAAACACTAAGTGTGCTAAATTATTTCAACATTTTCAAGTTCTGCTTTGCGAAAACCCCTAGCAGCTGCATGCAGCTTATTTAACTGGATATAACACTGGAATACTGCTCTCAGGAATATATACTTGAGAAAACAGCTCAATGAAGTATTACTGTATATAAAATATGAGCCATTGACACTGATTTTTTTTTTAACCATTTTATAAAAAAATAATGAAAGGAACATGACTTACCATATCCTCATTTTTCTTCTCCCAGGCACACATGTTGAAGTTGATTCCAAATAAGTTAAAGAAGCAGTTTCTCATGTCCACTCTTCCTCCTTAAACTGTCCCATATGTATTTTGTTGTTCTTAGTGTGATTGACAGGCTTGGAGTTCATGGTGGGTGGGAGAAAAACTTTCTTAAAGTAAAAAGCTGGAATAGGTCATAAGTCTAAATAAGTTCACAGAGAACATTGGAACATGAAGGCTTACTTACAGCTGTCTATCTAGAATTTTGCTAATTGGTTTTGTCTTTTTTTTACAATTTATTTTATTCAACAGGAAATAAAAATTAACAGAATCAACAGGAATTGTAGGGTCTGGAAGGGACCCCAGGAGATCTAGGTAGGGCTTTGGTAGAGAGGTCTCATCAAATGCAACTAGAGCAAATTGGCTCAGTCTTGGACATCAATTTGGTTACCCCTTTTTCTGACTGTGAGTCCTCAGTGTAGCATCAGGTTCACCATGTCCTTGAGGGCAGCACAGCAGGAGGCAGAACTGTAATAATTCTGTGTGGTGCTACTGGAGGGTGCAAGAGGAAGTGCTAACTGGTAAGGATAATTGCTATCTAAGCACCAGATGGGCTGAACCTGGACCTCCTCTCTTTCCTGAGGAAGCAAACCCAGTTTCCTTATCATTTCTTCTTAAGTAATGATTGCCTTGTTTAGTCTTTTTGTTCTCAGTACTCTCTTCAATTTGACTCCATCTTAACTGAAAAACGAAGTGTCCAGACTGATCCCAGTGTAATATTCTTTACTCTGTGCTAACTGCTTCTGTCTCGGTGCTATCCAGATGTGCTTTAGAAATGTGCTGGTTATTCAACATCCGTGTTGTTAACAAAATACTGAATACAATTATGGCCGGAATAAATTTCTATGGGGCGCTACTTGAAATACTCACTGAGTTTGAAAATGATTCACAGATATCATCTAAGTGTGAGTCAGATGAGTGCTTACGATGTACGGCACTGTCAATGCATTTCTCTGGTTTGTGTGGAATGAGTTTTGTATGGGACCGCATCAAAAACCTTAGTGATAAGTTATTTGCATCCCTTATCTACTAGGTAGCTCTCATATCAAAGAAGGAAATGAGACTCATTTGACACAGTTTGTTCCTGAAAAGTTAGTTTTTGCTGCAGTGTTAAAGAAGCAGAAAGCAATTGTGTACTTAGGACAGTTTGGCTTAATTGCATTCTGGGAGATGACTTTGTCGTTAAGTTGCTTTTTGGTTTTCAACAGTTTTTTTGGAAGTTCTTGTTGAAATTCTAAAAGTCATGCAACAAGAAGCTATTCAAAATCACTTATTTTTATAGAACAATGCTTTATCACTTAAAACTGACATCTGTTCTTACAATAATAAAACTGTAATGCCAAATTCATAACAACTCTTGTAATGGTGTGACCTATCTCAGAGCACGATTGTAATTTGAAATGTGCCAGACTTAACAAAATTTTCCTGATTTTGCAGAAGTGGGGATTAGGAACTATAGCTGGTTCCATATGGCAACATATACTCCAACAGTGGCAACATAGACTATTGTTTTTTGAGTTGTAGTTGCATTTTTTTTCCTAGTATGCTAGCCAATTACGTGAGGTGTGAAAGTGGAGTTCAAGAGTCTTGGGTTCCATTTGTGACTGATGTAGATAAGGAGTTTTTTCAGAGCCCAAAGGAAACCGCTTAAATACTTCATGGATCTTTGCAAATATCCTTATTTTCTGTCCTGGTGTTTTCTTTCATCCTCATTTCTGTGAGAGGATTTAGTACTGTAGCTGGAAGAACCATAAGAAGCCTTCAGATATCGATGATTGCCCAAATGTTATGAAAGCTTTCGAGTTATAAAATTAGCATCTGAGTTTTGTAGATGGCTGTTCTTCTGGTTTTGATGGGGGTCTTTTTTCAGTAAACAATATGTTTCCCGTTCTACTAACTACATGTAGTATTAATTATTTTTCTTCACTGTCTGTTTTAACTTGTAATACCAGCAATAATCAGTATAACTTCCTTGAGTAGTCATCTCACAAGCCAGCGTAAGATTTATTAGAGGATTCTGGCATCTACACTGTATTACTGAAAGACAAGTAAGTGTTCATGGTAAGGAGCAAAAAACCATCTATTTGCATTACTCTCTCTGCGCAGCCCTAAACAGTAACTCTAAAATGCCTTTTCTTCTTGTGATCGCAAAAGACTTGGAACCAAAGATGTCTCAAATGGAAGAAAATAAAAACCACAAGAACCAAATCCCAACAACCTTTAGCACCATTGTTATCCCAAGGAGACGCTTGTTGTATAGTGATTTAAAACCTGTCACCTTTAAATCCCTTCCACTATATCCAGTTTGCTGTATAAATATACCCTCTTTCTTTATTTCACTTGTTGTTCAGTTCATTCCTGGAGCATGTCATTTCAGCTGAATTTTAAATACTGCCAAATGCTAGGGGATTTTTGTTTGCTTATTTTGTCACAGAGGCTGGATACATGGCATAATCCCCATTGTCTTAAGGACAGTTGCTTTTTGTGTTATCACTCAGCCTTCTAAAATCTTTTTATATGGTTTTTGATTGTTTTATATGGCTTTTGACCTTCCCTAGCAACAGATTCAGACATTATTCTAGTGAGATTTTTTTTCCCCACACCTATCCATGCATTAAAAACGTAGGCATTCTCATACGTATGTGTTTGTAACCTGAATTTTGCACCTAGTTTTCTTTGTTTTAAAAAATTCATGTTTTCAACTAGCAAGATAAAATATAACAGTAATAAAAAAGCAATGTGCTACAGAAGTGACATTGATCATTAGAAATTATTTTTGATTTTTTTGAAGGCTGGAATTGATGCTGTAATGCTTGGTTGTGATATCCTTTGCAAGTACTCAGTATTTGCAGTTTAACTGAGCAACTTTTTGGATTCTTATTCTTTTGAATACCTTGGCAGAACTTGCTGTCTGTTCCTCTAGATTTGAATGCTGGGTTGTGTAGTTTGCATTTATGTTTCATAATTTTTCTTTATAGAACCTCTGCTTCTTTTAAATTCATCTGTATGATGAGTCTTCTGATAGAATATAGGAAAATGTGTACCAACAGATTTCCATCTGGCAGCATTCATATGCATTAGAATCTTGTGAGTAAATTTCAAAACAGAAAATCAGTCTTATTTCAGTGTCTTGCCCTACCATTTAAATAACATTCCTAGGCAGCTTAAATTCGAAAAGATTTGACTGATGCTTATTTTATTGTGTTTATGTTCTTTTGATGGATTTTGTTAGTATGATGAATTCTTAGTCAAATACTATCGATTTTTTTTTTTTCTGACACTTGTACTTTGATATGTGTAGAGAGTCTTTCACCATACACATCACTCCTAATGTGAGACAAATGGAAAAACCTTAAATTAGTACTTCAACTCCCAGTGGGCATACTAATGCATCGTTGTATGGTATTTTACAGTAGAAGATCTCAACAGAAGGGTTGACACTGTAGATGTTGAAGACTGCCATGTAGTTAGTATGAGAACCAGAGTGGTGGCCTGTGGTTGTTTGTGGTTATTTTGTTTGTTCGTTTGTTTGTTTTTTCTTCCTGCATCTACTTCCCAGGTCCAGAGTTCTGTCTTAGCAAGGAAATTGGCCGACTCCAGCTAATCGTAGTTAGAGAAAATTCCAAATGATGTTTCTAAGAAATTTGCCTCAGTGTGACTTCCAAAAGAGGTCTGGATTGAAATAAAAATACACAAAGATGTGCATTTATTTCAAGTGTTATGGATACCACTCATTTCTTTGAGCTATAGGGAAGAATCTTATTCACTTCTGTGGATAAGAGGAATTGTGTGGAACAAATGTGTCAGCTGGCCAGCATCCAGATGTTTGGACCAAAAATAAGCAGACTTCCTCCCTACTTCCATTCAGCAGAGCCCTGAAAATGAAGTTTAAAAAACAAACTTCTGAGCCTGTTAAATACAGAAAAGAAAGGAGAAATTCAAAAGGGGAAGGGAAGCTTAGAAGATGGATAGAGAAATTGAAGAGATTGACAAAGGGAGGGGGTATAGAAGTGGCAGGGTACAAAAAGGAAAGAAAACGAGAAAGGAGTTGATGGGGAGATAAGTTGTATAAATACGGAATGTTTCTCAAGGTTTTTTGACTCGTAAATAGAGCTTTTAAATGTCTTGTGTCCTTAGCCTGCTGACAAAGATAAAACTTTATGAGCAGAGTTTATTTGACAGTCAACAGAGAGAGAATATGATAAAATCTCAATAAATAAGAAAGACCTTAAAAGCTGAGAGATCTATAGGTTTGGGGCTTTTTTTTTTTTTTTAAATTTTTATTCTGACCGCAGTATTTGAGGAGATGTCAAAAAGATATTTCAAGAGATATTATGTTTATGATAATAAATTTTAAATGAAATAACTATTAAGAAACAAGTACTTTTTACCTTTCAGCATTTGAGTCACAACTTGAAACTTAATAATTTCATAACTTTTTATCCTAGCTCCTTCTGTATTACTTTTGGTTTTGTTTATTATTTAGGTAATGGTAATGTCAGCAAACCTCCCTATCAGCATTATATTAAGTGAAATTAGACCTAGGTAAAATGATATTATGATAAAGAGAAAAGTATGAAAGGAGCATTCAGTGACAGATTTATCCCAACACCAAATCCGGAGGAGTCCTCTATTGTTATATGCTGAATACAGTCAGAATTTAGGATGGTTAGTCCAATCTTTTTCAGTTTTTCTGGTGAATAAGCTTTTGCTTTTGTTTATCTTTCTTCCACAGCTTTAGCATCTCCAGTTCAATTGTCATGGAAATATTCAAGGAAAGGCATGAATATTCTCACAGGTATTTTCTTTGCACAGTGCCAAAGTCACCTGTAGCAGTATGAACTGGTGACAATACAGAGTCGTTTCAGTGTATTCTTCTCTCTTCCAAAGGCTAATCATCTTAGTTTGTTTCCAAGGTAATAGGTGTTGCTTATTGGAAAAAAGCTTTGGGGTTCTAAATATAATTAGGTAGGGGGTGAAAAATGACATGGGGTGTACCAAAGGGCAGTTTTTTTGTTCCAGCTGGAATTGATGGGAATGAGGGTAGCAGCTGACTGCTGCTTGTGTGTGCCTTGCATAGCAAACAGTACCATTAAAGGATACCTCAAGACTTTTACTGTTTCTAGGGAATATACCAGTGAATGCTGGGCTCAATATCCATGCATATTGCAACCTCATCGAGAAAAATCCAGTAATAGCTGCCCTTGTGTGTTGTAAACATTCTTCTAATAAACTTTTAAAGGATCTATATATGAGGTGTTCAGTATGTATCCATCTACTGATAGTATTATAAATGTTGTCTTTCTGACCTTCAGATTTTCTCTCTTGATCTCTGGTTAAATGATGTATTTTCCAGTTTGACACTGCTGACATTCTATCTGCCTGGTCTAAAATTGTTGTACCATGATTCCTTGTAATCCCATTGTCATGGGAATGATACATTTCAAATGGCGAATATGCTTCAAAGTAACATGGGAAAAAACACACGCTGGCTAAACTTCATTTACAACAAGACTTTTTGTTGCAAAATGCATTCATCAGTGTCCAGTACAATCAAAGTCGATGCAAAAGTCGATGTATTTAAGAACACTGCTGTTCTACTAGATAATGTAAAGGAGGATGAGCTACAAGTCAGGTGGTTATTGGGGATTTCAATTATGGTTTTAGTCAGATTTTCCCTTGCTTTTGATTTTCCATGCACTGCACTACCAGGCTTTGCAAGAAAATAAACTAAACAGTACTGGAAATAGAAGCTTCCTGTTTTCCTTCAGTGATGAGCACTTCACTTACTCTAGAAACGTTCTCTTCTCTAGTACTGGTGAAAGTTCACTTCACTTCTAGAGAACTGAAGCGTAAACCATATGAGGTAAGAAGAAGAAATGAACACACAAAAATTTTGCACTTTGGTATAATTTTTTTATATGCTTGTTTTATGTTTTTGAACGCAACTCAAAACCAGCCCTACCTTAGAATTCCATGCCTGTTTCAAAAGTTGATTGGATGTAAGATGTAAATGAGACCTTAATAATATTACCTGCATTCCTGGTAAGCTGAAGTCTATTTTGATTCAAGTATTTTATGAAAAGTCAGTGGGAGTTGTTTATGCAAAACATTAATGTCATCATTCCTTTGTTAGTAAAAAGAACTGAAATGAACTTAAACATTAAAAAAAAAAATTGTCAACAATAAATGTCAGGCTGATAAAAAGCTCACCACTGACCTTCAGAACAGTGAGATTTGATGATGATGTGGTTATCCTCTGAGGTCAGAAGATCAAATGAAGCTGTGATGACTTTAGTCCTCTGCAACCTATACATTCTGCATAACATCCCATGCTCATTTGCCACATCTTTTCCACTGTCCAGGACATGATCTATTATTTCTGTTTGCAATTTTGCTTCTCTCCATTATTGTCAAACTACAGCAGAAAATTGAATTCTCTGGCAATTCTCACCTCTTGGTCAGCTGTGCACCTGTTCATAACCAAAGCACTTAATGTGCTATGTATGTGACTACACATGTGAGTGCAAAAGCTATTGGAGCACGCACTGGCCATGATATACCTGTATCAGCAAAATGAAATGGAATGGCCTATAGCATATAACTGAGTACAGATCATTTAATGTCATTGTAAAATTGCTGTTAACTGTAGTTTGTCTCTCCTCTTTCCCATTGACTTGTATGGCTGACCTTAGTTTAGTTTGATTTACAGGCACAGAAATGCTTTTATCATTTAGAGTTAATACACTATCACAGTGCATGCTGGAGGCATTCTGATCCAGTGTCCCATTCACATCACTGAGATCCTGTCATCAATATTGCTAACTAGCCAGCCCAGCTTTTGGATTTCTACTGACAGTTTGCAAAATGCTTTTATCAGCTTCTAGAATTGCGTTTTTGTTTCTGATTTTAGAGAAAGCTCAATATTATGTAAGGAACAATAACTACCAAGTAGTTTTGAGATTACATCTGGAAAGCCTCACAATCACTTACTCATTAAATAGTTTCTTTCCTTATTTGGGATCTTACATCCCCCCCCCCCCCATCTTCACCTAGAAAGAACTGATAAATACAGGTCCAAGCAATGCTTAAATTGAGGTATTGGAATACTTAAGTGCTGAAAACTACTTTGCATAGAGAAGGAGTCGATAGAGGTTCTGCTCTGGGTGGACTGAACTCAGGAATTTGATGATACTATAAATAATATTTTTCAGTTTCCTTCTCATTCTCACAATAGATGAATTTCACTCAGCTCTCTTACCTCTTGCTGTCTCTTTCACAGCACACAAAATCCTGTGAGTCAGCACTCCCTGCGAGAGCAGAACAGCAGGAGAGCAAGGCCAGAAATAATGCAGAGTTTTCATGGGGGTTTTCTTGGATTAGTCTCCTTCAGATTTCCTTTCTATATCCCAGAAAGCTTGAGAGTGCAGATACTTGCTTGTCAAGAGGCTCTCTGAGAGGGTGAGGAACATCATTGGAGGCATATGGTAGCCAGCTTTGCTGGCTTTCTGATAGACTGGCTTCCACCTTGTTACTGATGAAAGTAGCTGGAAAAAAACCCGACCCCTCTATTTGATGAGGCAATATACTTGTAAAGATTACCTTTATCCTTCCCTTTTTCTCTTAATTTTTGTCAATTTGTCTGCCTTTAGATTGCAAACCGCCTGTGGGAGTGAGGGGTTGTCCGCCTCCTGAAAGGTCAGGAACATCTTGTCAATATGGTGATTCTATTACGGACAAGCTGCTAAGGAGAGTGGGAAGGGAAAAACTGATTTCTTTGTCTGCTCATGCCATCTGAAACACAGTCTTTGTATTTATGATATTTAATCCTCTAACACAAACGTCCTTGGCTATATTACCTATAAGTAGTAAGAAAATACTTTTATATTTAGTTTCTACTATTAACTTTAGTTTTAGAAACTCAAAGATATTTTTATGCAACTGCATAGAGAATTTTAGTGCCTCCATGCTAGAACAGTAGATTCTGTCCAAATACAATCAGTCTCATGAAGAGGGAAGATAAAATGTGGCATTATGTAGTAAAAATTAATTCAATGAATGCAGACGCCGGCATAAGCTCTTTGATCGCACGGGTGGGCCGGGCGAGAGTAGTGAGTCTAATTCAATATGAATTTAACATCCATACTCTTCAATGAACTCTTAACAACACTGAATATCAATGTCCGCGAGACCACGTTTTTCCAAGCCTTATATACTCTATACCAAAAGGCCATGCGGCAAGTGCAGGCTACAATTGGTTACACTTACAGTCACTCATCCCCCCCCACTATGGTGATTGGCTGCAGGGCACTGTTCACAGACTGTTCATGCACAGCGGTGACGCCCCTCCTGCAGCCTGGGTCAAGGGCAGAGCAGCTTCTGTTTCTCTGGTGGCAGAAGACACAGAGAAGGCAGAATTGCTGAATGCCTTCTTTGTCTCTGTCTACTCCGCTGGAGGCTGTCCTGGGGAACCCTGTACCCCTGAGACCCCGGATGAAGCCAGGTTAATGGAGGAGTTTGCTTTAGTCGATGAGGACTGGGTTAGGGAACAATTAAGTAGTCTGGACGTCCATAAATCCATGGGTCCAGATGGGATGCATCCGCGGGTGCTGAGGGAGCTGGCTGAAGTCATTGCTAGACCGCTATCCATCATTTTTGCCAAGTCTTGGGAAACGGGAGAGATGCCCGAGGATTGGAGGAAAGCAAATGTCACTCCAGTCTTTAAAAAGGGCAAGAAGGAGGACCCGGGTAATTATAGACCGGTCAGCCTCACCTCTGTCCCTGGGAAAGTAATGGAACAGCTTATCCTTGGTGTCATCTCAAGGCACATCAGGGATAAGAGGGTCATTAGGGGCAGTCAGCATGGCTTTACCAAGCGTAAGTCATGCTTGACCAACCTCATAGCCTTTTATGACAATGTAACAAGGTGGATGGATGATGGCAGAGTGGTGGATGTGGTCTACCTTGACTTCAGTAAAGCCTTTGACACAGTCCCTCACAGCATCCTCACAGCTAAATTGAGGAGGTGTGGTCTAGACAATAGAGTAGTGAGGTGGGTTGCAAACTGGCTTAAAGAGAGAAGCCAGAGAGTGGTGGTCAATGGTGCGGAGTCCAGTTGGAGGCCAGTATCTAGTGGAGTGCCTCAGGGGTCAGTACTGGGGCCAATATTATTCAATATATTCATTAACGATTTAGACGAGGGAATTGAGTGTACCATCAGCAAGTTTGCTGATGACACTAAGCTGGGAGGAGTGGCTGACACGCCAGAAGGCTGTGCTGCCATCCAGCGGGACCTGGACAGGCTGGAGAGTTGGGCGGGGGATAACCTGGTGGAATTTAACAAGGGAAAGTGTAGAGTCCTGCATCTGGGCAGGAACAATCCCAAGTTCCAGTATAGGTTGGGGAATGACCTATTAGAGAGCAGTGTAGGGGAAAGGGACCTGGGGGTCCTGGTGGACAGCAGGATGACCATGAGCCAGCACTGTGCCCTTGTGGCCAGGAAGGCCAATGGCATCCTTAGGTGTATTACAAGGGGGGTGGTCAGTAGATCGAGAGAGGTCCTCCTTCCCCTCTACTCCGCCCTGGTGAGACCCCATCTGGAATATTGTGTCCAGTTCTGGGCCCCTCAGTTCAAGAAGGACAGGGAACTGCTGGAGAGGGTCCAGCGTAGGGCAACAAAGATGATTAAGGGAGTGGAGCATCTCCCTTATGAAGAAAGGCTGAGGGAGCTGGGGCTCTTTAGTTTGGAGAAGAGGAGACTGAGGGGTGACCTTATTAATGTTTATAAATATATAAAGGGTGAGTGCCACGAGGATGGAGTCAGGCTCTTCTCAGTGGCAAACAATGATAGGACAAGGGGCAATGGGATCAAGCTGGAACACAAGAGGTTCCACTTAAATTTGAGAAAGAACTTCTTCTCAGTGAGGGTAACAGAGCACTGGAACAGGCTACCCAGGGAGGTTGTGGAGTCTCCTTCCCTGGAGACATTCAAAGCCCGCCTGGACACATTCCTGTGCAACCTCACCTAGGCGTTCCTGCTCCAGCAGGGGGATTGGACTAGGTGATCTTTTGAGGTCCCTTCCAATCCCAAACATACTGTGATACTGTGATACTTTACTTCTGTCTTTGGTGTCTCAGGGAAATCCTTCCGTGTAGCACAGCCACACCAAGCTCTGGCTTGTTCACAGCACACAGCCAGAAACTCTCCACAGCATTAAATATAAAATTTCTCAGTGATATTTGAGAGCTTTGTATCATTAGAAGAATTTAGGAGAATATTTGACAGGAATAATCCTCTCTTCTTCATCAGGTACCCACCTTCTTCAAGGCCTAGTTTTGGAACTTTTACCTAATAGAATAATCTATTTTGTGGTTATGACTTTGGAAACTTGGAATACAAAATCAAGTGAGGTTCTTGAATGGAGCTGTCTGCACACTGTTCAATTCAAGTGCACTTGATCGAGCTTGTAGAGAATGGATCTTATGTTCTCTATTATACTTCCAGAGGAGATTGATAAATAGTTCTCAATACTATTTTTTAACGTTATATGGGAATGCCACTATTGAGGCTTTGGTTTTGGTGAGAGGATTTTAGTAGGTTTTTGCTTAATTCCTCAATGGATTGTATCGTTCATTTGTTTGTTTTTACATTCACTCTCACTCTGCAGAAAATTGTTAATGTGATTAATTGGAGGTCTATATTGCAAATCCACCACGGAGATACCCACTCAGTTTTATAAATTGAGTAGATAAAGATAAAAACACTATCCAAAAGGATGACCTTTACCAAACTGTTTTACCAAAATGGCTCCAGAACTATTCAGTTAAAGTTCAGGGAGAAGAATGTGAGTTAAATGAAGGGCTGTTTATATCCAGAGAGCATCTTAATCCTTAATGTGCTTTGCTTAACATTGCAGGATCTTCTGGGAGAAGTTAACACTTGCCTTTCTTTGAAGTTGCCAACTGAATTCTGAATATTTGGCAATTGAGCACAGCACTTTGCTGAACTGACACAGCACAAAGGTGGGGAAGTCACATCACTGTTAATGAATGTTTTTCAGTACCTTTTGAGAAGATTGGTTGTAGCTTAAAAAGAAGTGGAGTGTGTTGATGGTAACTATATATTTCGCTGTTTTGTATAATGTTTCAGGTAAGAATATCAACATACTTCCCCCCTCCTCGTAGTCATAAGTCATAGTCATAGAACCTAGTAGAACAGATAATATACAGTAGCACAAACTGCACTGAGAAATAAGATGTTACAGTTAGTTATAGCAGATACCCTGTGTGTTTTCAGTCAGTACTGAGATGAAGCTAGGAACAGCAGAAGACTTTTTTGAATGGTGAAAAGGTATTTTATGTTGAACAACTTCTAATCTAGTGCAGCTAATCTTGTATAATGTCTAACTAGTAAAGCTTTCCTCTAAAAGGATAGTACAATGAAGTTGTAAATCCATTATGTATGTTATGAAATTAGTATTTTGAAATAGACTACTTGATTTCAAGAAAGAGTGGTGAACTCAGAGGTGGAAATTATTCTCATCCAATACACTCTCTCATGCAACAGAGTGAAAGTGGTAATGGCCACAAACACACACTGGGCAGCTTTTTTCCACTTCTTTGGGAAAATGTATTGACTTCCATTTTCATGATCTTTCATTTCACTGTGCTACATTTGTTTCTTACAGGATTAACAAATGCAATTTAAAATAATTCACTTCAGTAGCACATCTCCTATCAACAATGCATTGATATATTTATAGTCCAGAGTAAACACCAATAAGAGCAAGAAATGAGTCAGCCAATCCTGTTTTAATATGTTATTTTTTTATATATCTGTTCTATATATTTATTCTGAAATTTAATAATGCTGATCAAAAACACATTCCAAAGCATAACAATGAAGCTATCTGCAGTTGCAGTCAATGCGCAATTACAAATATCACAGATTTATTCAATGAAACATGTTCTAAGACAAGCTTCAGTTCTATAGGCCTAGCTTAACTCTGATGTATGTACAATGTAAATACAAGGTGCTAGCATTTAATAGAGAGAAATACAAAGCACTATAATGCCGTGTTGTAACAGACCATAAGGGGGAGTACTTAACTACATTGAATTGTTACAGCTCACAGAGAGGCTGAAAGCAGGAGATTTAATGCAAGGCAGCTGAACACGGGTAATCTCTTCAACTCTTGTTGACAACGAAAATCAATTTCTTAAAAGAAGGCTTCAAATCTTTAGACTCAAAATAATTAAGACACTCTGTGTATATATAAAGTTGAATAGTAACCAGAATACTGAACCAGAACCATTATAAATAGTTTTCAAAAACTGAGTGGTGTTTTTTTGGTCACTTTGAAAGAAGTTTGAAAGTTTCTTCATTTATTTGACTGGATGGTTAATTTATTAGTTTAAAATTAGGGATAGTTACATATACAAAATTAATGTTTCATTTTCTTTCCCATATTAATGTACTAAATGCAGATTCTATCTGTAATTTTACCATAGGTAGTTGATACAGTTCTCTTATGTTGGTGTTGTTTACTAAGAGACCTTTTGTTGTTATTGTTGTGACTGAGGTAGGAATCTAGCCCACAGCATACATTTATGCAGGAGATATTTGCAGTTGTCAAAGCTGGCAGCTCATTGGCTTGTTTTGAGATCTGTGGATAAAAACCAGTGCAGATTAAAGACAAGATATAGGATTGGTTTTTTGTGTGTGTTGCTTTTTTTTTTTTTTAAATGAACTGACAATTGGTATCAAGGTGGCTTAACATAATAGTTGACTGTTATTTTATCCTTGCAAATTCTGTGTGGAAGAAAATAGAGTAATGTGACACTGTTGAAAGATAATGTTACACTTTGCCTTTTATTTTGGAATCTTTGTGTTCTTAAATGCTTTTCACACAATTTAAGCAAGTAATAATTACTGAAATTAGATAGAATTCTTAACATTCCCCAATTTGTCAGCAGTAGAAATACGACAAGTACAATGTCAGAGCTTTGGTCTGTACAGGTGTGCGATACCCTTTCACTATACCTTCATCAGCAAAACATTGTGGTAATTCTACAAGATATTTTCAAAAGTTACTCTTTATTTGGACCAGAATGTGTAAGAAAGATAAGTACTAAATTGTTCAGTTTTGCATTCTTATTTGTCTGGCTGACAGGGCTGATAATTCCTAATGTGCATATATCATCTTATAAACAGAGACTATATTTTATGCGAAATTCTGACTTTGATACACTTTCTGGTGAATAGATGTTTGCTGATTGTATTATTTCAGGACTTAATATTTGTTCAATTTGAAATGAGGTCTTAAATGAAGGCTTTATTTGAAGAGGATGTACAGCCGTTGATTGTAAACCTAATGGATTCTCTCTCTGCTGTTGGATTGATTAAACAGTGATTTCTGAGCTAGAGAATTGGGAATAAGTGATACCAAACACAGACATTCCATGTACATTTTCATGCTTTTGTAAGTCAAGTTCAAAGAAGTGTATCAACGGTATATTGGAAATGATATCTTAATCTCCATCAAACCACCTCTGAAAATGATGAAAACCTTGAAAGAAATTTATTTCTTAACAATAAGCCCAAAGACAATTGTTGCATTTTTTGAAAGGACTAGTTTTTCTTGCTGGTGAGTTTGTGTTTACAGGAAACAAGTAATGTGTTCTCAGCCAGGGGCAATAGTTCGCACTTCTTTCTAAGGCAGATCGAGTATTTGATGTGCCTTCCCTTTCCCAGCCAAATCAGTGATCACAAAGTTGTGGGAACTTGTCTAAGCTATTCTTAGCACAGAATTGTCCTTATATAGGAACAACATCCTTTTGTGTTGAAGTAATTAGTCCAAATCATTTTCTGAACAATTCTTCCTGCATTTCACTTTACTGTTCAAACATTTGCTGGATAAAATATTGCTACATGTAACTCCAGAATCTGGCTTTAAAAAAAGTCTTTTGCTTGATTTATTTCCATTTTACAAACAGAATGACTGGGCTTTCACGCTTGAAGGTACATAAAAAGTATGAGATGAGTGCCAGAACAATTTACATATTGAACAAATTCCACAAAGAAAGAAATTAAGCATATATGAATAGTACCAACATCTCAGTGATGCTCATGAACATTAATCAGGCTGGAATTTAGTTTTGTCATGTCTTAAGCATGGAACATGTTCAGCCATGATGCCAGATATTATGGTATAACATTTTTGCCTGGATAGTATAGTAATAAACAGAGAGAAAGAAAATGTACCCCAGATTAACATACCCCCTCAATCTCTGAATCCTTCAGGAAAAAGTCGCTGTCCTAAATCTTTGGTGATATAGAACTGCTGTCTCCAGTAAAGTAGTACAAACTGAATCTTAAGTGTTTTCAACTTCAAATATTTAACCAGAAGCTGGCCTCAAACCAGGAATGAAATAGGAAACTACTCAGTGTAGAAATCACAATACACATCCTATTCTCCTTTTTACATGAAGGCTTCAAATAGAGGTTCATAAATTCATAGGTGTTAAAGCTGCAAGTGACTTAACAGTCACTATAGAGTGTGACCTTTTGCATAAAAGAAATTATGATTTATGTAAATAAATTCCTGCTTTATGTCCTATGATTGTGATTGAACTGAAGCATATAGCTCGTAAAAATATCTATCTTTGGTAAAAAGAGTTTCCAGTGTTTGAAAACTTGCTATAATCCAGCTGCACAGAAGTTAATGAAGGTGGATGAATAACATCTGCCATGCATTTCTGGTGAGAGTGTGAATTTATCAAGATAGCTGCATGTCACACTATATTGGTCTACATCTAGGTATATCCTATTATAGCTAGTCCTGATATACCAATATATGACTATTAAAAATCAAGATAATAGTTAAAGAAATGATTGCAACTTCTTTAAACAATAGCATATGTTTTAAAAAAAACCCAACAAAACACAACCCCCACCCTAAACACTTTTCAGTGCTGTTATGAAAATCTAACAAAACCCAGTAATCCAACATATAATACATGGAACTGGTTGTTCTGAGGTTCGTGTTGCTTATGCCTATTTAAGACTCTGTGTTTACAAAACTTAGATAAACCAGTTAATGTTACCAGCAGGATGAGTTGAAATAAAGGGATGGGGTCATGTCCTTATCGGCATTGCATCTAACTAATGTTTCTCCAGTGCTGCTGTTCTACTGAGTTCAGAAGAGTTACCTCTGAGATGTTTCATTAAGACAGGGACTTCTAGGTTGACTTGTCTTTTAAACACCCTTTGGGGAATGGAGGCATTTCTTTTTAGTGAATTCTAACTACATGATAACACCAGCTTCTGCAGAGCACAGCAACTAGTGCTGTGTTATAAAAAAAATCTGGAAGAAAGGTTCTGGGATGTTTTAAAATAAAAATAGCCCTAAATTTAAAAATAAAAAGAGAAATTAGGAAAACAAGTATTCTGAAATTGCTTTATGTTGCCTGACTTCACATCAAATAAAACACATTGTTCGACCTAAATGAAATGTGGATATTTTGGGATAATTGATCAAGAAGTTTCATTTTTGGTTGAATGAACACTTTCAATCACAGAGAAACATTTTGGTCTAATTTCATGGAAAACTTTTTCCTTTTCCAATCAAACAAGTGTTTCTTTTAAGAATTATTCACCGAATGAACTGAAAACACTTTCTTTACCTGCTTGCATTCCTATACTATGTGTGCTCCTCTGCATTCACTATAAAGCATTTGCCAACATAAATGCACCAATTTGCCTGAGAACTATATTAAATTTGAGGTCTAATAGGGTTACTATACAGGTTGAAGGAAAGGGTTAGAGCTAGATTAAACAGAGAAGAGGTGAAAAGTGCAACTGAGAGTTCTGCAGGAGGAAATTACTGCTTGTATGACCACAAAACCAAGCCAGGTGGTGGCTTCTGACTCAGGTCTGGCTGTAGTCTGTCAGACGCTGTTAGCCCAAATACAGCTGTTACCTCCCCACACCTAACACACTTATACAAACAGGGAAGTTTCTTTGTTTGCACATGAATTAATTAGCCATAAACCCCTTTGGCAATGTGGTTAAATGATCCCAGCAATCCTGACCCTTCCTACCCTAATATTATCTGCATACCCAGAATTGCTAGCCCAGTGGTCCATTTAGACATAGGCCACGAGGTCCTATTGAACTCAGCTCTTAACTCTACTGAACTCTGAAGATTTAACTTGTTCATTAATGTTGAAAAATGATTACTTTTTGCCAAAATCCACACACAGGTTTCCGACCCTTGTTCATGCCAGTGCTCGAGCAATTTTCTCATTTCTAGACTAAGTCTAAAACACAGGCAAATGAGCTCTGTTTTCCCAAAACATAATGGTTATCCTAACCGGATTGTTGATATGGATATATTGCATCATGCATAATAAATTGAGGCTGCTGGCCCAGACTAAATCTAGTCTAGTGGTCCCTTTGATACTGATACCAAGTTATACATTTTCTGACCTTGTTGGTCTGGACCCTAGCCCTTACCCCAAATTCAGGCTTCCTTATCTTCGCTGCCCTAAGTCCAAGGTTATTCTTATCTCCCTTTTTTGTAGCCATGTTAAACACCTGTTATGTGTAATTACAAACCAAACTTACATGCTAGTATATATTTTTGAACCTACCTCAACCCCTTTTTATTAACTCTTGTGTATTTCAGCTATAGATGTAACCTTTATCCAAAACATCATCCTATTCTACTAGCATTATTTATTATCCAAAGTATCATGGCCCAGGAGGTAGAATCATGTTAAGAGCACCAAATTTGGCCTAAATATAGTCCTAACCTTACCTTATCAGACCTTACAGAAGCTATTGCCCTTGATTTCAGGTTGACACTGCTTTGGTCATTCCCCTGTATTTAGAGTGGGAATGAAAATGGTTCCTCTGTTGAAGGTTTGTATTAAGATCGGCTGAGGTTTACATTTCAGGCACAGAATTGAGAAAGTATCTCAAAATATTGTGGGGTGAGGTATTTATATCTGGGTGTAACAAGATTGCTGCTTGATAGTTTCCAACATAGGCTTTCTTGAATGTGTAGGGCTCAAGCTTGCTGTATTTGAGTCCTAGGATTACGCTGGGAAACTGTTATATGTTCTCACAGCAGAAAGATATTGGAAAGCAGTAGTTTAAATAGAAGGTGAATGAGTTTGGAGCTTCTAGTCAGTTGTGAAAATAAAAAAAACCTGAAGAGCGTTAAGTATGCCGCTTAAATTTACATATATGCCTATTTTGAAATGTAAGGAATGGGGAGAGTATCAACTGCTTTTCAGGCATATTCAGCATGATTTACTGTGAAAAGTGACACATAACTCTTCAGATGTATCTAGTTTATTTATACTACCGAACAATCTTAACAAGGTTGCGTGTTTTTAATGTATCCATTTAAATGGATACCTGTAAAATGTGGCTTCTGAGGAAAGAAAGCAACAGGACAGACCTTCAGTTACTGCTGTAATGCGAATATATTCTCAAATTTAACAAGAAAAGAAAACTTGAACAATCACTGTTTTAATGTATTGCTAAAATATGTTTTACTTGCTTTGGAGATGAAGGAGGAGGCTATATAACCTTTTATAAAAAGTAAGTCCTAGAGTAACTGGCTCTACCATCACATTAATTAAGTGCCTTCTCAGCTGATTCTTCTAACCTCAGGTGGCTCAGGCTTTGCAAGAGCAAGGCTTTTCAAGTTTTTCTTGGTGGCTTACAGAGTCAAGTGCAAGTGGTCGACTTCTTTAGGTTCAGACATTTCACAGAGAGGCTGAGTTGTAAGTTTTTATGTCAAATGTACAGTACTGGGTTGTGAGTGACAAGGTGGTAACAAATAGTAACTCCATCTGTTATATGTTCTACTTATTTAAAGTAGTTTAATTTTGAGTTTAATGCTCCATTATTTTCCTAAGCATTTTTTCTTGAAGACTCCACTAAATTGCTATGTCAAGCAGTGTAAAATAGCCTTGAGAACATCTTATGAATCCAAACACACATAATAGGACTACATATGACTGAAGTAGTACTGTCAGTTACTTTTTCTTTCCCACTTAGTCCTTTAAAACAAACAGTTATCCTCCATTTCTGGCCCTTGTTTTCACCCTTCTATGTTGTACTGCTGTTTGTTTACACTGGTATTTGTGCTGTAACATGCTTGTGGGCAGCACAGCTGTGGAGGTGGCAGGAGGTGATGCTGTGGTGGTTTGCTGTGGAGCGGCAGGGAGTGCACTCCACAACTGTGTCTCCCCACAAAGGCTGGTGGGTTTTGTGTTTTGTTTTCTGTTGGTTTTGACAAGTGAGTAGTGAAGGCAGTATGTATAAATGGTTGCTGAAGTTATAGAGTGTTTGCCCCAACAATTACTACATTTAACTGATAGAACTGTAATGTTAATGCTTTGGCAAAATAATTTTATATGGAACTGAAGAGATAAGAATTTGTGTGTGTGTATATATATAGAATGTGTATATATACATAATTTACAATTAAATACAAATTATCTGAAGATACTTTTGATACCTTTCAACTTTTATTTGATAATGTCTACCAGAGAATAGTTATTTCAGGTATTTATTAATGGTCTGTATCATATGGCCTTGTTATATGCCTGTGTCCTTGACATCATCAAATCCTGCCTACTCAGAAACTGTCCTCCTGGACAGAGCCATCTTTTCGCACTCACTGCAGCAAAGTGAAGAATATGATTTCCCCTAATATTCTCTCTCTCAAATGTGAAATTTTGTATTCCCTCTCAGAAACATCCACTGTTAGAGTTGGATTTAGGTAGTTCCTTTAACCTTCATCTGTCAGTATTAATCAAAAAATATTTATTTCAGTTTCCTTTCACAGTGCTTTATGCAACCAGAACACTACAGGCTGTTGCAAAATTGGTCTCAACCTTTTCTTCCAGCCCTCAAAGGTGAGCGTAGTCACTCACTGTCAGCCCCCGGCCCTCCTCCCTTGAGTTTTCAACACCTGTACAATGTGTAGGAAAGGATCAAGAACACATTTAAACTCAAATGACCTACATACTGGTGAAGTACGTAACCAGGAAGCCATTGAGTGTCTGTAAAGGGAAAGATACACACTACCTGTAATTACTCGAGACAGAGAATTTTCTGGATTTACTAACGTACAAAAATATACATGGATTTTTTTCCCTCTGCAAGTTATGCAACGTGACAAGATAATGGACTGACTGATCACATTTTCTGTAGATACAAACCATACTGTTAGCAAAATATAATTTTATCAATGTTAACTGATAACTCATGTTCAGTGATTATGACACTTACATACACAAATTACAATTCTTTAGTCAAATCTGTGTATATAGCATCTATATCATGTATCATTTTGCCTAGATAAGCATTTTCTTATAAGAGATATCTTGGATTATTTTCCCATACATTTTAAAGGATAAACTACATTTTAAACTACATCTTACATCATTATTTTAATCTTAGTAGTTCAGTACTATGGAATTATCTTTCTCTGCAGAACTTTTCTTCTTGGCATGATTTTGCTACGCTTCCACTTACAGCTGTCAAAGCTGTAGTCTGTGTGTTGTTATACCCACGGCTTCCTCATTCTTTGAACAGTAGTACACAATTGCTGTGTATGTTGTGTTGAGATATGCAGGTGTTCTGTGTGATGAGTCTGCACAGCAAAGACCAGTGGCTAAGACTGTAAGAAACAGTATTTTCCTCAGTGCCTCATGCAAGTGAATCAGTCATCTGGCCTAAATACCAAAATCTACAGATTTTCTCCAAGTCCTGCTACTCGACTCATTTGCTTTGGACAGTGAAAGCTGGGTGGTAGACTGGTACCACTTTTATGATGCTTGAAGCCAAATTGTAGAAGAGTAGCCTAGACTAGCTGGAGTTGAGCTGGTTGGATTTTGAAAACACATATGTAGTAATATTGTCTAAATATTTGTTCTTGGCTATATGATAACTTTGGTGTCTACTGGTACCTGCTCTCCATAACAATTAGCATGGTCTTGGAATTTAGGTCTTTCTCCCCTCTAGCTTGGCCTGATTTTACATCTGTGTAATTCCACATATTTCAACACAGTTAAACAAAATAGAGGCTAAATTTGTATATCATGCCTGTATTCGTGACATTTTTAATTCTAATGCACTGTAAACCTCATGATGATGTGCCAACAGCAAAATAAAACTATGATATTGAATTACATCTTTAATAACATCATGAAAGACAAAGTGAATAACTTAAGATGTCTTTAAGTTATAAACAGCATGTGTTTTTAGTAAAGTTTTGAGTAAATTGTTGGAACAGAACAGCATTCAAAAATAGATTTACCTGCTTTATATACTTCCTGCTGTCACAGTTAATAAAATATGACAATAATTAGTTTAGCCTAGGAATAGAAAAACAAGGGTATGCGAAACAGTTGGAAGAAAGATGTTGAAGCTTTCTGACAAAGTTCTTCAGTATGGTGTGGTATTCTGTTTTGTCACTTAACTAATGAATTACCATCTCCATTCATAGTTACGCAATAGTACGTTGAGTCTGATTTTTCCCATAGCAGAAAATTAGCTTTAATTTCTTAAAACGGAATCCTCTATGCAGCAATAAACATAGGAAAGAGGAGTAAAGCTCACAATACAAGTACTTCAATTAGGTGGAATTATACTGTCTCTCTGTGTAGTATAAGAATGTGTCAAAACTTGTGATGCAATTTCCTAATAAGCGGGTGTGCTCATAAAATAATGGCATGAGTTTTACATCTGGGATTTAGAGAGTCAGAAAGATGGCTCTAATGGCTGTCTTCTCAAAAATATCTAGGGACAGTGTGGTTTTCTTAAAGATCGATTGACGTATGTTCACAGTTCAGCAAGTAAGCAGTGCTATACTGACACTGGGCTTCTAGCGGCTACTGCAACTTTTGAATGGACTTAGTTAAAATGAATTTTCTGCACAATGAAATGGGGGAGCAAGTTTTGAGATAGCCTGGAAAAAGACTTTCCAGTGGATTTGAGAAGTAGATTTTTATGTAGCTGGAAAAAAAAATTAGCTTTCATTGTACTGAAAAGTAGAGCCATCAAATGCATACTGCAAAATACAAAATATTTTTTGTGATACTCAGGCAACTGTCAAATTATAAATGAATTCAGCAAGAAATTGAAATAATTCTTTTGTGGAAACTGTGCCACAAGACTGGGTTTGGATTAAAAAAAGTCCAACTGGATAAAGCAAACTCTTTCTAGCTATGTATTAACCACCCAATTGTGTTACTTCTGCTGTAATTGATTCTGCATTAGTGGCACTCAGAACCTCAATAAATCAAAAGGTGAGAATTTTGCTCCATTCTACTCTGCTTTCTAGCTTCCTTCAGCTCAAATTTCTAGAATAAAAAAGGCTTCTAATATTTTTCCTTCACCTGCAAAATTTACAACATGTCACTCAGATGAACATCTGTTTTGTTTTCTCTCTGGAGATAACACAAAGATACATGTAATCCTGATCAGCAATTCTTTCAGCTTCTCTGATGCTAGCTCTGATTATTTTCTACAGCTTGTTTGAGCAGAGTGTGCAGAAAGAGCTCCGTCAGGACCCACTGTACTTTTAGCCATTACCTGTTCCTTTTGCTCAATAGACAGAAAATGAGAAAGTTTCATATCTTGGTGTGATTCACATAAACTTTTGAGAGGACAAGGGTACATACCACATAATATTATTCATAAGTTTTTCTTCCTTCTGCAACAACATTATCTATGGTACTTACTCTTATTTATTCATCTCTTTTATATAACCTGGTCTGATTATCTCCTCAGCTTGATGATGTGGGAACAGCAAGCCAAAGAAGCTTTCCTGCGCTACTGAAAATTGAGTGTATAGTTGAAAACTTTCTGTGAAACATGGCAATAGCCTTTTCTCATTTCTCATTTTTTCATTGTTTTGGCCTAAGAACATATATCTTTATTAAATGCATGATGCTTTACTATCTGTGAATGCAGAAGACATAAATCTCACACATACTGCTGTTTGTATATTCTGTAATGTAAACAGGTCTAGAACTGCATTTGCAGTGTTACTGCAAGATGCGTCAATTCTACCACTAGTAATTATTGTAATAACTAATTAAAAGAAGATACATGATCAAATTAGCTGTTATATTAGCAGTGTCTTACTAGAGGAGTGAGGGAGGAAATAAGGATTCTTTATGAGAGAATGAAGGTATCAGAATAAGGATTTTTATATTACAGTGTATTGATTACTGGTATTATCTTTTTATATAAGAAGTTTCTGCAGTGTCCACAGGAATTTTATTTATTCATCATTGAGAGAAATACTCTTCTCAGCTGCCTAAACATAGGCCATGCAACCTTGATACTGGCAATGAGATGAATGTGAGTCTAAATAGATGGTACTCAACATCCAGAGAGCCTTACTTTTGTAAACTGTGTTTGGAAGAGATGGATAACTGTCAAAGGACATGCCTGACCATGTATATTGATGGGATTATGTAGATATGTCTCTGCTTGTTGCTGAGAGGTTAACAAGGCTCTCATGAGACTACAGTATAAAGAAAACCATTGATGCACCAGCACAAAAAATCAAAGAATAGTCCAATAACAATCCCAACAAGGAGCAGCAGCTACCATTAGTAGAGTAACCAAAGGGAGCAATTGTAAGCTTTGTTTCTGAACACAGAAACTGAAGAAAGACTGAAAATAATAGTTTCCAGGGAATATAGGCATATTGATGTGGGTAGGAATTATTTCCTGCTAGGATTTGTTGCAAATTACTTTTCCCCATTCTGTAAGGACGAACTCTTCTGCTGTGTTTTATTATTCAGCACTGTGATATCGCTCTTCCCTAGTTTCCTCAGAAAAGGCTTAGAAGAACAAACCCTTTCCATACTAGCTGTATATACAATCAGGTGAAGAAGCTGTCAGCTCTTGGTATGATTTCTGTGTGGGCAGTTTTTGAGAGATGTTGCTAAATACAGTCTTATTCATATTTTCATCTCCAGTTTTGGGGGACAGGTGGGGAGGGAGTGGAAGATAAGCAGCTATTCAGGCCATATACATCAGAAATGTCGTAGACTTGATGACAGCAACTATAAGATTTCATATGCTCTCTAAGCCTACTTTATCTTACCTGCCAAATGCCATGATACAGCCAAGTAAACACATTAAAAGCATACTATCAATTGATCAGTTTTTCAGAATTCTTGGTCATCTGGGTATTTAATGGAGTTTATAATTTTTGATGTAACTCAAGCATGTGTATTTGTTACCCTCTGAAAAGTTCCAGTAGTTCAAAGAGTATAAGTGCCAAAAGAGATGAGGGAGAATTGATTTTTAATTTTATCTGAACATTTCCAGGATATAATACACTTATTCAAAAAACTGGGATCAAATGATGTTCTGTTTCTTTATTTGTAGGCTAGCCAGATTGGCTTACTATGCTCATTTTGTCAGAATTTATATATTGGTTTATGAGGAAAAATATAGGGACTGAAGGAATAGATTCAGCATGTTTTCAAACAAGGTTTTCTGGTGCAGGTAGCAGTGTCCAGGAATTCCAGATACTGATCCCTTTTGTCCAATGGAATTGTAAGATATTAAGCTTGTTGTTTACCTACTAAACAATAATAAAAAATTTCCATGTAATATAGAATTAAAGACAAACTCAAGGCCTTCATGAGTCCATATAGCTCCCAGGTGACAAGTGAAGCAGAAGATTGAAGTAAAACAAATAAATAAAATGATTGAAACAAAGCCCATACTTGTTTGTAAGAGACAAAATTTCACCAAAGAAAGTTCTTAAATATTTTGCTATATGTACATCTTTCAAGTGTAGGCATTGACTAAGTGTAACTAGTACAAATATTGAAAAATTCTATGTTATAACTTAAATATAATTGGATTTCCCAAAATTTTTACTAAAACCAGGAAAAACACCTGCCATATTACTTTTAGGAATGGAGAGATTGGTAGAACAGGTATCAACAGCAAAGGGGAGTGTTTAGCAGCCAAGAAGGCCAGAATTTTATCAAAATCAAAGTCATGGCAATATCTGGACAAACCCAAATATCAGAAGGAGTTTTAAATGTCCATGAAATTGTTAATTGGAAAATGCTTAATCACCAAAGACTTTAAAATGAATAAACTAAGAGAAATTAATCCTTGTGAAACAATACTGCATGAAATGCTGTTAATCCTATGTGAAATAAATAAATAAATAAGTATCCAAACAATCACTTCTCTAGTTTTACGATGGTACTTGAGAGATGCTTTCTCTGAAGGTTAGCATACTGTGGCTGTGTATTAAAAGCACCTTTCACTGCTCTTCACAGGGAAGCTATATAAAATGGGCAAGTAACATTTTATAAAATATTTACGATGTAGTTCACATGAAAGCAGGGCACTAAAAGACTATCTGACAATAATCAAGAAGGTGCAGGGAAAGCATGTATGAATACTGAAATTCAAAGGACCTAAACTGTCCTTTCCAGAAATTGTGTGTTCTTGCACTTTTCCTCCTGAGGAAACCCCCCTTTGAAGCCAGAGCAGTACTTTGGGCTTCAGGCTGAGACCTGCACTAGATGCTGCTTGAGGACTGCTTGGGATGCTCTTGTTGGCACAGACACCATGACTGATCAAAGACAACTGTTTAAATGACCATCAACGTTTATATATATATCTTTCTTAATCTGTGCACAAAAATGATCCCCAGCAAGAACATCAGAACATGGAATCTTGTTCTAGATTTCCCCCTAGGGATGTGAATGACTCTGAACTCCAGGAGACTCTACTGAGAGGGAAAAAATTTCTGCAAATGTATGTGATTTTAGGCCACTAATACATGGTGGAGGCTAAGGTTATTCTGCGTGGTGTCACAATGCAGATAACAAGATACTTTGTCATAAATGAGACATGCTTTTTCTCTGCTGTATTTGCTCTCTCCCTAATGCATTTTCTACTTTCTGTGTTGCTGTCAAAAATATTATAATGTAGTGTTGTAGGAGACTAGGTTATTGACTCATCTGGGATATGGAAATCCTGTTAATTTTAGAAAGTGTGTTTAATAAAATTGCATCATCGGCAGATACCTTTTCATAATATTATACTGCACTTATTAGACAGAGAAAATCTCTTTGCACTAGGTTCAAAGCCAGAAATTGATTTCCAAAGGAGCCGGATGGCTAGGTTGCTTAGATATTTTGAAAATCCCAGTAGGCCTCTATTTGTAGTTTTTGGCACCTAAATAGGCTTGAAAATCTGGCTCAAGAGTTATTACAGTAACACAAAGGAATAATAACTTATGTTTTTCATGCCAGAATGATTTTACTGGCACTGAGCATCTTGATGTTACACTAGGGGAAATTACATATACATGTTTGAGAGCCCTGAATTAATTATATCCTAAAATAAGACGTTGTTTAACATATGTAAAGAATCTGTTCTCAAATACATTATTCCTTGTAGGGCTTGAGATAAAGTGCTTTGCCAGCCTAGGAAGGCTGTAAACAGGGAGATGGCCAGTATTCGCTGGTTCATTGGTAGTCTGGAAACCAGACATGGAACAACTGAAACATATTGCTCAGCCTTAATGCCAGACTCATCACTATTAATATTTTTTCTCTCCCTTGCTGCTATTCTTTTGCTTAAGCTTCTTAAAGTCTGCTTGTCCATTTTCCAGTTCCTATGAAAATATCTTATATAATTTCAAAATAACCTTGAAATGATTTATTTTGACAATTTTGACGTTATGAATCAGAAAGAGGAATAGATATTTTGGCTTCTGGGTTATCCTTAAGTGAGGGAAGAAATAAATGGTGTCTAGTCAATGTACTGAACTATGTATGTATTTTCTTCATGGCCTCAGGAAGACCCTAGAGCTAAAAGCTCTATATTAATTTTTGATGGTTGGTTTCTATTCTGATGAAAACTGTTTCTTTATATCTGTGGCAGGTAATACAGTTGAAGAAGCAAGAGCTATAGGGCTGTGAAAACTTCAGTAATACTTTTATAATTTTATTTTAAACTCATGGCCATAATTGCAGAAAATGGGTTTTCACTCATTTTTTCTGTAACTCAGGTTGTATATCTATCTGTGATAAAAATGACTGAAAGTAAAATTGATAGATCTGATTCAGGCAGGACTTTTCCACCTTGCTTCCTCTCCCGAACATGAGGAATGAGAATTGCAAGATATAATGTTCTTGACACATTCTGAAGGACTGGTAAAATCCAAATTCTCTGCTACACTAAAATTAAAAGTCCAACTTGACATGGAAATGGGGACATTCACAACTGAAGTAGATTTGTGCTGAAAAAGATGCACGTACTGTAAACCTGGTTCTTTGCCCTCACTTTGCTCTGATGGAAATTCAGGGTGATACCTGACTGGATCCAACACAATGTCCACAACTAATTTTAGTGTAGTTCTCTGATGACCAATGCCCCATCCTCTAGGAGAATATGGTGCATAGCCTCCATAATCTCCTCTGTAGTGGTTTTGGAGATCAATGGGTGCTTAAAAGCAGGAAGATAGTTACCTTTTCTCTACTGTACCTGCCACAGAGAGCAGTACATTCCAGGGCAAAAAGAAAGCAATACTGGCAATGCACACATCTCTAATGCTTTGTTTTTCATTGCCATGGTATCAAAACAGCAAAGGATTTATTTTATTGTAAATCTAATTTCTAAAGCTTGTTTTTTGTTTGCTCTCTTAAAAAAACCCCACAAACTCTCCTTATAAAATCAAATTAATTAGATAGAAGAAGCAAGTGGACAGGCTATTCTACAACATATTTACATACTGTTATTTAGTTGTGTTTTAAGACGTTGTTGAGGGTTGTGATTGCAGGATGACAATAAAACCCTGGCAGATGTATTGTTAACCTCCCCCCGCTTTCCCCTCTTGCCCCTCCCTCTCCCCCACTTCGCCCTCAGGACAGACGATCGGGAGGGAAAGAAGGACAGAGAGAAGAGAGTTGGAAAAATTAAAAATGTTTTACTAATGCTACTAATAAGAATAGAGAAAATAATGCAAAATATACAAAACCAATCTTGAAAGTCTCAACAACTGCAGAGCTGGCACCCGAAGTCCTGGATGGGACTCTGCAGCCCAGCTCTGAGCTGGATTCAGTCTGTCACTAGGCCTCAGTTCACAGTGACAACCAGCAAGGTCCTCTCCTAATGTCGGCCATAAGCAAAAGGAAAAAAGAAGGACGAGGTCTTCGTGATCTCCCATTTTTACATGAAGCATTAATGTGAATGGAATGTTATATACAGTTGGTCAGTTTCTTGGTCACCTGTTTCTCGTTGCCCCTCTCACGAGAGGTGCATCCATGCTTATCAATAACTTGGCATTCCATTGCTATGTTTGCCAAAACATGTATCTGGTTCTCCAGGAAAATGCAGCTTATATGAAAGCTTTAGCTTTCACTGAAAGAGAAACTTGTTTTTTAACAAAACCAGGACAGACATAGTTCCTAGTAATAATAAGAGGAATAAGAGGAGGTGGTTTTTTTTTTTTTTTTTTTAATGAATTAATGAATTAATATACCCTGCAATTTGGAAGAGTGAGATTTGGAAAAGATGGAACTGGGTCATTGAACCAGCTGAAGTCATGGTTGATATTTTGAGATAATTTTGCATTGAATATTAGTATTTGGATAAAGTCTTTATGGGTAATGGTTGTTCTAAAGAAAGAAAGTGTATTTGCACCTGTCTGGAGTAGTTCTGTGCATTTAGTCCCAGCTGTTTGAAAGCAAGTGATGTTTCTGCTTGTGTAGCACCTGTTTTTGATTTCAGAGGGGCAACAGAAGAAAATTACTTCAGTGGCTGGTGACATTAAATACAGCTGCTGCCTGGCAGAAAGCATGTTATCTCCCTTTTACCCAAGTGAAAGCACTTCTGCCTTGCATCATGGATAGGATCAGAGCTCCAGCTGTGTTCTCCCAGAGGAAGAGACAGAAAGGGATGCATTCCCCAAATCTTTCCTGCAGTTATGACATAAAGTTCAATAAGTTTGTCATATTTATTATGCAGAGGAAGATGGGAATGAGCAGAAGGATGTTTTTGATGGATCTGGCAAGAAGAAAAGGTTTCAGAGTAGAAAGTGAGCTAAGGTAGGAAAATGTTTATATGTGTAGAAATGAAATGTAGTAATCCTGCTAGAAGCATTCTAATTTAATAAATGCAGTCATACAAATAGACTGCGGCTGAAGTTTTTACTTATATATTTAGTGGATATACATTGCTCTACCCGCTATAAAGGAGCTTCAGGATTTCAGTGGGTGTTCCTCAAGCATAGTTCATTTCTATTGTCTTCTGCACAGAAATCAGGCAGATCACAAATATTAGCAAAATTTGTATTCTTTTAACCTCTAAAATCTATGCTTCTGATTTATCTTAAGTCTGTCAGTTTTAATTTGTCTGCATTTTTCAATGTACTACTTTTCACATGGAAAATAAAAAATGTTATGTGTGAACTTGGAAATGTTTTCCACAGGATATGTTTCTACGCTTTTGTATAGTCTCACTGGAATCAATGGATCATGTCTTTAACTGATCTAAATCAGCCATTGTTTATTTTGCCCTTGAAGTCAGGTTAAGTTTACGTTAAGCTTAATGGCTAATTTCTGAAATGAAAAAAATAATTAAATATGCAAGAATGGAAACTATGATGGATTGAGAGGGGCATTTCTCTAGAACATCTCTGGTATTCCAGTATTTAATCTTCCTGTGAGTAATACACTGATGTGAGTCTCAAGGTTACTGGCTGACACGTTAGTAGAATCTGGAAGAGCACTGAAAAAAAACCTAAGAATAAAATACCACAGATATGGCATTTCAGGCTGAAAATATACTGCAACTGCAGATTTGTCTGGTGGTGTTTCAATAAGCCAACCTGTTTTGAAGGAAGCCTTCCTCCAAATAACGCTTTTCATGAGTGCTGGTTATGTCATTATGCAGTTTTCCAAAAGCTTCATCATTTTGTATGTTCTCTGAAAAACTGGAAGAAAATCAAGTATTGATCATTTCTCTGCATCTGTATGCAGATAGTATACAACTGGGTCCTCCCTATAAAAGCTCATTTCCACAGATTTTTCAATCCCATCAGCTTTGAAAGCCTGAGGAAGAAGGGAGGATGAAATAACTTGTAAAGCAAGATTCTAACAGGTATTGAACAGAAGTGGGCAATTAGTGTCTGATACAAAACTAATTGAATTCTTAGGGGAAAAAAAGTGAACTGAACTGTTCTGAATCCTACATTAACAGTACATTGAGGACTGAGCAGAGGCTTTATCTCGGCTGCTTTTACACACAGGTATTTATTGCCAGTATCTCAGCCTTTCTATAAATTGTATGCAAGGCAGGTGTTAAGTTTCATTTCAACTTAGCTGCTACTGGATAAGACAGAACTATTTAACTGTTGATTTTTGTTTTTGAAAATTCCAGGGGAAATGCTAAATTGGTTATGTTCTTTGCCAAGAAAAAAGCACAGCTGTACAGGTAACAGAGGAAACCGGTGCACAGCAGCTAAACTGCTGCTGTGAGCATAGTGATGGCAAAGTTCCCAGATCTGCAGCTTGGTACAAATATGCTGCATATGAATATTTTATATAAAGTGACATAAACCACAGGAAGAAGAAGTTATATGTCTCTAACTGATTTCCGCCCCCCCCCCCGCCCCGCTTCAAGTAATGATGTGACAACTTCATTGGAGTACAACCTAGCAGGGTTAAGTAATACTAAAACTGATAGTATTTTATTTCATGGAGGTTCATCTAACCTAGATTTGTAATCTTTTAGATTAAAATAAATTAGGATTTTTTAAAATTTATTTTTTAATGGACTCTGCTCCACAAGTTTCACAATGTGGGAGAAAATTTGTGCTATACAATGACACTTTTCATATTTCTGAAGTATAGTACATTCAATACCTTTCCAAATATACAGGATGTTTCAAAAAGATAGACCCAAATAATAATTGCAGTTACACAGCAATTTGGTCCATCTTTTTAAAACACCCGGTAGTACATCTAATGTAGTGGCGAGTTATGTGGTAGCAGTTTTCTATGGGGTGACTGAAGTATTTGTCATTGTGATTTAATGGACTCAGTGATTACTTGTATGAATTAGGCCAAGGGGTTTTGTTCATCTCCTGGAAAGTAATTTGCTTTGAAAAGTTGTGCAGTCTGCCTTTAACGGTTAGCACACATCATGTCTGAAGTTCATACTAACCAGCTGTCTCTACCAGTGGTGCCCTGTCTGCCTGGACATGTTGGTGGCCTAACTTCTCCAGGTCTTACAGAAGGACTACAAAGCAATCTGTCAGATCTGTGCGAAATTTACTGTATCTGCACAAGGCTGTCAGCAGCATGAGCTAGCAGGAGGCTACAGAGGTTTGCAAATGGAAGTGGCTGCCATCAAGACAATTTATATTCCAATTCTAGGCTTATTTCTAGGAAAACTAAGCCAAATAATGACACTGTCTGTCTCTGCCTTTTCCCCAAGAAGTTAAGGAATCTGTTGACTGATATCAGTTAATTTTGGCATTTATTTCAGAGATACTGAGGCTCTTCGGGTTTAATGAAAATGAAGAGTTTCTTCCTTTATCTGTTGTTCTTGTGGGTGACAGCACCCTCCTGCAGTGTATGCCAAGGGGGAATGCTAGGAACCACTCAAATTTTCCTACCAAGTTAGTAGTTTCCTGAACTTGTGGAGGGGTGAGGTAAGGCAAGGTAGAAATTTAGAGATCATCCTAAGTTTGTATGTAATTCATTCTTGAAATGTAACTTTGTCCTTGTCCCTTGTTTTTTGTGGAAGGTGCAGAACTGTGCCTTTTTAATCATGAACTATCATGGGATTCTTTCCAATGTTATTCCAGTACATCAACCCCAATTTAGTGTAATTACCTTTATGCTACTGTATTTTTAAACGGTGTACACTATATAATCTATTGAATAATTACTCAATCTGTTAATTTTACATTCAGTAAACTAGGATTTCAATTTTGTAAGAGACTGGCTTCTTATTAGCGAGGAAATGGTCTTTATATGGAGTACATAATTCATAAGATTTAAGTGACAAATATTTGACAATGCCATATGTAAAGAGCTTAATGTAAATACAGAAAAGTTAAATTTACAGAAAGATGTTGCTAGCTGTGAAGTTTAAAGAAATATTGCTAACAGGCTTTTGAATACTGTAAAGCTTTCATTAATTGATCAGGAAAATTGGGAAGGGGCTGTCAAGTATTCTAAAGCAACCTTTTCATTATGGTACTTCTCGTGCAAGCCAAATATTTTCAGAGTTGTAAAGAAATGTGTGATAGGAAATACTGAAAGAAAGAGAGAAAATGCTGCACTTAGAGGAACTGTCAGGCTAAAATCTTAAAGCAGATTCAATGACAGGGATAGATACATTGTGATATGAAAACACAACTGCTTCCCACATCCTAACGTACAGTATATATGACAATTTTCAGGAAGTGCATGGTAAGTAAGTATAGAAATAGCAACTCTGTATCTGTGTACAGTTGGGTTCAGGAAAATAAGAAAACGACTTTGTGTGTACTTCTTGACAGTGACTCCGTCACTCATATTGTGGCTGAGAATAACTCTTACTTGGAGGTGCTGGACTGGCTGAGAGGACAGGCTGTGGGTGACAGCTCCAGGTTTGAACTGCTGGATATCTCCTGGTTCACAGCCTGCATGGAAGCGGGAAGACCAGTTGATTCAGAAATGAAGTATCGTCTCATGGTAAGACAGATCCCTCAGTGTAAATACAGTGACATTCAAAATTAATAACTATGTTTGTTTGTTTTAAATCTAAAAAATTATATATTTGTGATATAATATTTTAAATTTAAAAACTTTTTTCACTAAAGTTCACATGGGTAATTGACGCAGTTTTAAAAATGCTAAGATACTATGTCATCATGTGTTACAAACTGGTAATATACATCATTTGTAAAAGGGAAAAAAAGGCTGCTATAAAAGGGGAGATATCCATTAGTGAAGCATTTATTGTTGTTGTGGTACTTGTGGCATTTCCACAAATACTTCAACATCATGGTAAAGTTTCCACTGAGGACAGAGTGTTTTAATGGGCTCCTGATGGACAAATTTGCCTCTTTAAAACAGTACAAAAAATATTAAAACATTTGCCTTTGGAAGTGATTGGCTAACTGCTGGGCCCTTGAAGGACCTGTGAAATGAAGGCTGTTGCAGTCTGTCAAATGCAACCACCAAGTACAGCTGTGCTAAGAAAAAAAAAAAGGTTTTATCGTATTGTATTATCTCTCAATGGGAGCTGTAAGTGAGAGGTCATTGTGAATGGCAGGCTGATTATTTGGTGAATGGTGTTTGACCTTGAAACAATGGATGATAATATATTTTCTTCTGGTCTGTATTTGACAAAATTATGTGCTAATTTATCAAGTTGGAGTGTGGTGTGAAGCAGTGGTATTCAACATGCCCAGTACAGACTGTAGGTGATGAGGGTGTGGTAGGGATGCCCGAGTGTGCTGTGCCCAGTGCAAAGACAGCCCATGCTGCTGTGCCCGTGAAACAGACCCTGCGATGTGGCAGGACAAACCCATTCCCATGTTCTGCACATGCTTGAGCCTCAGTGCTTGGGCCTCACGGTGGTGGATTTAATGTGCACTGGTGCATCAAGAGAATTGCAAGTCTGAGCTAAAGCGCTCTGGAGTGAAGGGTGGAATTGCTGCTGATTTCTGAGTGTCTAGGTTACGCTCTGTGTGAACTGTGCAAAACAGTAACTGGGAAACCCACCAGCAGTGGGACCACAGCAGGATCCCCAGTGTGTAGCTTCCTGAGAGTCAGAGGCTGCCTGATTATTTAACAACAGTGTTGCACTGTTTACTGCTTCTTCATTGTGATGTTTAGGTTATGAAGGATGATTCATAAATTTCGCCCTTCCCCAAGAAAAACTGTAGCTCCTGATTAATTTTTTCAGTCATCTTTTATTGCCAGAAACTGTTTTTCAGGATTTTATGTATAAGAATTACTGTTTAATAACACTTTGGGGGCAAGGAATGAATACACCAGATGGAGCTGTCGCTCTCAGACTCAGCATAATTCTGTGACAGAATATGTGTTTATATTTGCACTCCTTCCAATGAAATATTTTTGTGGCGTATTTATAATATTTTCAGTGAAATCTGCTGGAGGGAGAATAGACCAAAGAAAATGCAAAATGGGAAAAACCTGTAAACCTTGTAACTACTGCATTATGTAGGCAAACAGGTCAAAAAAGATACAGATATTGGGAATGCAAAGCTGTTCTCTAAACAAGAAATAAATTCAAAACATGGGTAAAATCCTGTCAAGTTTGCCGAGAGTTTTACATCAGGATTAAAAGTAAACCACATTACCCTTTATATACGTTCTCAATTTCAACACTGCTTAAAGACCTATAGATTCAGATATCTCAAAGTATCTTTTCATAGATGTATAGAGAGATATCTATATATAAATATAAATATATATATATATATATTTTTTTTTTTTTTAAAATTTCAAGGGTAAGAAATGCCGTTGTCTTTCTCCAAAATTTCTCAAATGATGCTGAAGCTTACCACATTGTTTTGGTGTGGTTTTGTTTTTGTTTTTTTTTAATCAATGAGCAGACTACTGCAAGTTGGACTGCCCTTGTTTTCTTTTATATATAAAAGTCCATTTGGAATACTGCTGGAGCAGAAACTTCTGAAAAAAAAGTAGCAACAATGCCAGGAGATAATTATTATACTTGATACTGACTCTGCAAGTCAGAGCGTCTGTTTCTGTTGAAACATAAAGTTTTCATGCTAATGAATGTAGAATGCAATAAGCAAGTGACTGTTGTACTTTTAGCTTTAATGCTTATAGTTAAGAACAGTCTTAATTATGTAATGGCTCTAAAGTAACTAATTTTTTTTTTTTTTTTAAAGCAAAGAAGGAAGGAAGAGAAAGGATTCTAGAAGTACGGCAAATTTACAAATAATTTTTCTTGTTGCAATGTGCGTATGATTTTTTTTTTCTGCCTTGAGAAATAAGAAAGTATTGAAGCAAAGGTTAATTTTCTTTTTAAGTACCACACCAATCTCATACATAATGTAATTTAATTGGAGTTTCACTGAAGACAAATTTGATCCATTATGTCAATCTTGTAAAATGCAAAGTGAAAGTAAATTAACAAATCTTGAACTCTGGCTACATCATGAAGCCTTTGAGCTAAAAGGAGTTAATTGCAGTGGAGGAATGGTGTCGGTGAAATCTCATCTACATGTAGGTTGGTGTTAGAATTCCGACTATTATCAACAGCAGTAAGATTTCATTTTTCAGATCTTACAGTGGCCTATTTGGAAGGTTGTTCTTCATTCACGATGCTTGTTTTAATGTATTACTAAAAAGAAAGGTCCTTGTCCATGCGAAACAAGGGGAATAAAGTCAGAGTTACAGATCATTAGCTAACATATTAATTACCACTGTCACCAAAGTACATCTTTCTGTGGTTGTGAATGATCCGAGAGATGCTCCGATATTATTGATTTATAGAGTATGAAAGGTCGGGTGACCAGATCTAAGATGGTCTGAGTTGTTATTGATTCATTTGGTAACAGTTGACTTTTGTAGTTAATAGCCATAATCTAATTTATTAGGCTATGGAAGTGTGGTAGCTAAACATCCGCTTTAAAGGGAAATCCAAATATTTCTATGGCAAATGAATGCTTTCATCCAGAGACACATTTCCCACCACAAGCAGATGGGTATTCTGGACAATAGCAGTACATGGATGTTAATATGTATATAAGGGCACCTCCACATGCTAGAAAGTAGTGCTCTTTCCTGGGTAATGGCAAAGAAAGAGGCAGACGGGAAGATTTCAGAGGGATAAAAATAAAGGAAGAAAACCATAAGTGGGTTGGTATCCTCAGCAGCCTTAGGAACTCTGCTGTGTCTGCATCTCTTCTGATTTTTCCTCAGTCAGAACCCAAAAATTGTTAGTTAGTTAGTTAGGTTTGTTGGTTGGTTGGGTTTTTTTAGGAAAAGAGATTTATTTCCTTGAGCAAAAGATTTTCCTTCATATTAGGAAAAGGAAGTGTTGTATCTTTTGATCCCTTGCTGTATTATGTGACAGGCAACTCATATTTAACATTTTCCAGAGTGTCTCACTCTGTTGCCTCATGAAAGAGAGAGACTCTAATGGAAGAAATCCTTCATACTGACAAGTCAAAGTTTCCTAGAAAATAAAATGAAACTTATAAACTGGATGCCTTCTCTTCATAAAATGCTGGATATCAGCAGAATTTATTATTTGATCAATGCTGTCTGGACTTTACAAAGCTGCTGGCTGTTGAATAATGTGGCCTGATGCAGTTTCTAGAATCCACACACCTTATGCCCTGCTGCTCCATTTTCTCTCTCTCTTTGTTATTTCCCTATGTCATTATACTTCTTCGTGTATTAAAAAAATATAGTTTGACAAAGAGTGAAGTAATCGCCTATAAGATCAGTTCTGCAACTAAGGCTCTCTGCTCTACAAACTGATGCTAGTGGTACAGGCTGATTTTCCTGTGGAAAATGTCATTGTGAAGAAGTGGCAGTGACATTCATTGCTACTTCAGCCTGGATGTGAGTTACAAGCTCTGATTAGCTCCAGCAGTTAAGTGGCCTACACATCTGGATATTTTTTCAGTAGTTGCCCCTGTGCAGTGTACCATAATTTCATTCTAATGTAGTGGAGTTATCTGCAAAAAAAGGAATTGTAATGCTTACATTTTTCTCATCTCCATAGTTGTTTCTCCCCAGCACTACAAGTTATTTTGAGGTAGTGTGAGTTTGCAGGATTGCCTGTTCTAGACTGTAATTGCTACTGGATGAATCTTTAGGTTTGTCTCATAATCTGTACAAATGACTATATCCCATCTGTTCTTCCCACCAAAAAGCAATATCAACCTTGTTCTTATGTTCTGCTGATGATAGATAATCCCTGTAGTTCTCATGCAGGCACTGTTATATTCCCTAAAAATCAGGCTGTAGCAATTACTGCTTGCTAGACATTTTTGCTGTTGATTTCTAGCCAAAGTTTCTTCTGTTATATATAATCAAGTCCTGTTAATTAAAAACATGACTATTGCTGATTAAGAAAAAATGTCAAATATATTTGCTGACACAGGAATAGGATGTTTATGTGCCAGTCTATCATTCTTAAACACATAGGGTTTCCACATTAATTTTGCTCTCATCCAAAATGCCAAGTAGTGCTACAATGTAGAGCTCTTGTTCTCTGTGTATCTGTGTCCTAATGAAGATAACAGCTTATTATATATTCTATTCAGTAACATTGTTTGTTCACAGTCTTTGCAGCTGAGGCTATAATTTCAAGCAGTATATTAGCTGTAATCAATCATAGTTTATATGATTTAAAATCAATTTTAAAGTATAATTCATGAATGTGTGCAAAAGTGGATGAGTTGTGCTGTTGATCCTGGCTGAAACCCATTTCAGTTATTCCCAAGAGTGGTCTTACACATAAAATAGCTTCCTTCCTTTCAGTGTATACTATGAAAACTGCCGTATAATTCACTGCTCCTTCAGCTGTGCAAGCAAATGCCTTTTATGTGTGTGTGTGAATACTATTATTTAACTACTCTGTATCAAATATAAGGCAATTTAGCATGAAATTATATGTGGGGGGTGTGTGTGTGAAAGGCACATACACATATTTATAGGTTTGCCAAGCAGAGATGTTACCTTTATGTTTGCATGTCTCTGGATACAGGGGAGAAAGGGCTCGTTGTTCCATTTTTGGGGTGAAAATTTCCTCTGTGTATCTTTGTGATATTTTGTTGTTGAAACATTTCCCCGTGGCTTTTGGATAGTGCAATGCAATATGTTTTTCATAGATCTACCAAATGTTTTCAGACAAAATGAAAAACAGCAAAAAGTATATAGAAATGCTGAGAACACTTTGGGTGTTTCCAAAATATTTCAGATTTGGGCACTTTTAATGAAAGTAAAAGAATTAAAGGACATAAAGAAGCAGAAAAGATGGTGCTAGATTGTCTTTTTCCAGTTGCTCAGGACACTCACATGTTGAGGACTCATGCTTGGGATGTTTTTTTTGCCAATGGGAATGTGACTCGGTGTATCCTACCTTTCATAAGAATTCTCTTCCTACTCTGCTGGGGTGGGTTGCCCACAGACTTCTTTGTTCATCTTGGTCGATTTTGCATAGAGCAAAATTAGGCACAAAGTGAATGAGCATGTAGGTAGCCTGATGCTTGGGAAACTCCCATTTAAGATTTGGCAACTGTCTCCTTTTCCTTGCTCCAATGAACACCTAAAAATGATGTCAGGGTTGAATCAGCATGTACAGAAGGGGCTGAATGAGAAACCACATCATAAGGTGAACACCAGCTGTTGGATGAAAGGATGGAGACAACTCTCCTATGGCTGTTTGTAAAGATTTTCTTTCCTTTATAGTGACCCAAAAATAAGACATTTAGCTTAAAGAATTACATCCAAACAAAAAAAGTTTTTTACCTGGAGGAGGGTGGGAAAGGTTTATTTTCTAAAGTCATGGAAAGATTTTTCCTTCACCACTGAATTTAGCTACAGATTGAAAAAGTCAGTTATTTGAGCGTCTCTTTTTTTTTTTTTTCACATTGGTCTAACATCCTTGATCTTATTGAGTCATCTAGTGTTTTCTGGGAAAACTCTGTTCTTTCAAGCCTATCTGCCCTTAAAGCTTTGTAGGTTTTCAGTCTTACTGCAATAAAAGGTGTAGAAGAGAGACTTGCTGTGTAGAGAGACTTTTTTTTTTTTTTTAATGGCAGTGCCATTGGAAACTCCGTACAAGAGCCTACTGATGAAAATGAAAAATCCCAGTAAACAACAGATAAACTGGTATTGCCAGTGCGACCAGTGTGAAATCAAATGTTTTCCCTAGGGAAATGATAGGGGCATTATTATTCTCTTATTTTTAAATGTACATATTTGGGGCTCATGAATGTATTTTAAGCTATTTGATAGGTGTGTAACAAAATCTTATTTCTGTGCCCCCCCCCCCTTTTTTTTTTTTTTTAGGAACAAGATCAGTCTCCTCCTTTGAATACACCTGAATCAGAAGTGCCATCTTTTATTGCAAGCAAAGTATCTCAGTATTCGTGTCAAAGGAAGACAACTTTAAATAACTACAACAAGAAATTCACGGTAATATTTACTGTATCAATGAAATCCAAATTAATACAAGTAAATTAATACAGTACTTGATTCATTATTTTCAATTACATCATCAACAAATTCATGAGTTAAATAGGCAACGCAATGATAACAATTTATGAAAGTTATGAATCTGGCATATTAAAATTGAGTGCAAGCTTAATTGCCTCCTTTAAGTATTGCTGAAAGCTTAACACGATGGATCTTTAAATAGAGTAATAGCTTGTAAACACATGAATTTTTAAAACAAATTATAGAATAACATTCTGAAAATGTCTTTTAGCTTTTCATCACAGTCTAATTTGACAAGTTGAAAGTAACGATAATCAAGTTTGGTTTAGATCAGTCCAAGGTACTTCACAATTGTTTTGCTGCTTTCTCGTTTGCCCAGGTGTTCAGTTCTTCAAAGAGCAGTTGTAATATTCAGATTTTCAGAACTGCTTAATATGAAAACAGGTTGCATGATCAATGTAATTACTTTAACATGATGAAAAAAAAAAAGCACTTAAATTATTCAGTTAAATAGAAATCTTGGAGACTGTCATATATCCTATTTAATGTTCGTAGCATCACACAGTTCCGTAGGTATGAAGAGCCTGAGTCATCTGATCGAAATTCCGCTTAAATTATTGTGCCTAATGACTCCTCTGGCTGGCTCTAGATATTCAGTGACAACTACGCAAGAGGAAACAATTGACACAGAGACTCTGCTGTAGTATAGTCTGAATAAATCAGATGTAGTTTCATTCATATGTTTCACCTATAACATGAAACACTTCCTGAAGTTTCATTATTTATTTTGTTGCTATTTATAATTATGTTTTTACTTTGTGTGTGTACCTATAAATATGCACAAATCTTTCAAGTAAATATCATTTGTAAGATCCATATAAAAAGAATAACAGCCGTAATTTGGAATAAAACCCATTTACAAAGTAAGTAGTAAAACCTTAGAGAATTTGGAATTAAAGATAAACCTAAAAGCATCTCTGAAATGTCTTGATCTGGGAATGCACAGTTAAAAATTAAACAACCTAAATTTTGCCTTGTAGTGATGCTTTGAAATAATCATCAATTATGCCAATTATATGGTAGTGTTCATGGTACTCAAAGAGGTTAACCTGTTTGCTTATTGAAAAAAAATTCCCTTTTTGAGCAACCTGGTGGGAATTGAGTTTTGATCCTGCTTGGAGCATGTGGTTGTACTAGAGACCTGCTGAGGTCCCTACCAACCCCAGTGATTCCAACATTCTCGAAATTGCTTCTTTTGAAATGGTTACTGTGCCCCACCTCCTGCTAGAAAAACAAGGCTGTGAATGTTATTGTTTAACCTCTTGAAAGCAATCATTCTTTTTCACTGTTTACAAGTATCAAATGCACACTGCTATAGGGGAAGATGTCAGATCACATACAGTGTGACTTAAAGATACTGTAAAATATGGGCCCTCTTGAAGAAATCAGATGCGCCTTAGTTCTACTCTTCCTGAAAACAGTGGAATGTAGGAGTCTGTGCCTTTGTTGCATTTTCTGTAGCAGGATATTTTGTCAGTCGTTTTGAAGGTAAAAAATTAAAATTGTGATGGATAATGACAAAGCACAATGACTGCTCCCAGAAGGCATGAAGTTTTAATTGATTTTTAAATTTTGAACAGAAAGAAAGGTCTAGAATAAGGTAGCTCCCTTTTAATGATATCTTTAAAATTTTAATTTTTGAAAAATCTAATATCTTTATTTGTAAATTTGTGCTGTAATTTTCCATACCCCTGAGGCCCTGGAGGAAGTCAGGACGATGGAGGAGTCTTGGTTGATAAGGGCTGGGCTAGGGAGCAGTTAAGCAGTCTGAACATCCATAAATCCATGGGTCCAAATTGGATGCACCTGCGGGTGCTAGGAGAGCTGGCTGAAGTCATTGCTAGGTCACTCTCCAACATCTCTGCTAAGTTGTGGGAAATGGGAGAGGTGCCTGAGGACTGGAGGAAAGCAAATGTCACTCCAGTCTTCAAAGAGGGCAAGAAGGAGGACCCAGGTAACTATAGACTGGTCAGTTCACCTCCATCCCTGGGAAGGTGATGGAACAACTTATCCTTGGTGCCATCTCAAGGCATATCAAGGATAAGAGGGTATTAGGGGCAATCAACACGGCTTCATCAAGGGGAAGTCGTGCTTGATCAACCTCATAGCATTTTTGTGAGGACATAACCAAGTGGATAGATGATGGCAAAGCAGTGGATGTGGTGTATCTTGATTTCAGTAAAACATTTGACACCGTCTCCCACAGCATCCTTGTTGCTGAACTGAGGAAGTGTGGTCTGGATGACCAGGTAGTGAGGTGGACTGTGAACTGGCTGAAGGGAAGAAGCCAGAGAATTGAAGTCAATGGGGCAGAGTCCAGTTGGAGGCCTGGATCTAGTGGAGTGCCTCAAGGGTCAGTACTGGGACCAGTACTATTCAATATATTCATCAGTGATTTGGATGATGGAATAGAGTGCACTGTCAGCAAGTTTGCTGGTGACACCAAACTGGGAGGAGTGGCTGACACGCCAGAAGGCTGTGCTGCCATCCAGTGAGACCTGGACGGGCTGGAGAGTTGGGCGGGGAAAAATCTAATGAAATATAACAAGGCCAGTCTTGCATCTGGGCAGAAACAACCCCAGGCTCCAGTATAAGTTAGGGAACCAGCTGTTAGAGAGCAGCATAGGGGAAAGGGACCTGGGGGTCCTGGTGGACAGCAGGATGACCATGAGCCAGCACTGTGCCCTTGTGGCCAGGAAGGCCAATGGCATCCTGGGGTGTATTAGAAGCGGGGTGGTTATTAGGTCGAGAGATGTTCTCCTGCCCCTCTACTCTGCCTTGGTGAGACCACATGTGGAATATTGTGTCCAGTTCTGGGCCCCTCAGTTCAAGAAGAGCAAGCAACTGCTTGAGACAGTCAAGCGCAGAGCCACAAAAATGATTTAAGGGAGTGGAGCATCGAGGAAAGGCTGAGGGAGCTGTGTCTCTTTAGTTTGGAGGAGATTGAGGGGTGACCCCATTAATGTTTATAAAGATGTAAAGGGTGAGTGTCACAAGGATGAAGCCAGGCTCTTCTCAGTGACAACCAATGGTAGGACAAGGGGCAATAGGTACAAACTGGAACACAGGAGGTTCCACTTAAATTTGAGAAGAAACTTCTTCTTAGTAAGGGTAAGAGAACACTGGAACAGGCTGCCCAGGGAAGTTGTGGAGTCTCCTTCTCTGGAGACATTCAAAACCCACCTGGACACCTTCCTGTGCAACCTCATCTGGGTGTTCCTGCTCCAGCAGGGGGATTGAACTGGATGGTCTTTCAAGGTCCCTTCCAATCCCTAACATTGTGTGATTCTGTGAACTCTAGTGAATATATAGTTCGTATTCTAGGTGTTGAATTCCTGAATCTAGTCCAAAATTCAGTTCAGATGAAAACTATGATAGCAGCAACATATTCATTGAGTGGTTTCTGTTATACCTGTGTTTCACAGAGACACAGTCCTTAATTTACTTGCAGATTTATCATTGAAGCAGTCTTAATGTCAGAGTACAATTCGTATTTGACAAATGAATTTTACTGAACATATTAGAAACAGGGCAGTTTGACTGAAGCACTGAGACTCCCTTCTGTTCCCCTATATATCAAACATTTCTGAGTCTGAGTAGAAACGGGGTTTCGAAATGACAAAGGTGGCAGTTTTTCATCCTCATATTTTGAGACTGTATTGTGTTCATGCTCTATTTATGGAGATGGTACTGGACAGGTTGATAATGCGTATGAATCTGTCTAGCATCTGCACCTTGACAGTTGTAATGCAACTCCTTAGAGCTGTTGCTCTTTTTCCTCACAACCAAAGCTTGCCAAGACAGCTGAACACTTGAGTGTTTATGGACTGCAAGAGCTGGCCCCTTCCCTGGAGGCTTGCCAGATAGCCTGCTTAATGTCACAGCAGCCTGATTTTTAGTTTTGCTGTTGTTTTGTCAGTCTTTTCTTAAACCTGTAATTCAGGTTCTCAAATAAAAGTGTTCCAACAGATTTTTTTTTAGTGTGAGCACTTAGCAAATACACTGAAGCACTGGTATAATTCACTTGTGCATGCTGTGGGCAACCAACCATTAAATGACAGATTTTCCCTGGCTCAATGCCGTACATCCTGAAAATTAGGTCCAAACCATCTTGAATTATGCGTTGATGATAGTATTTTGTTCTAACAGCTTTACTCTGTGACTCAGGGTTGTTCCTTTTTCTTACAGATTTTCTGATTTCTTTGGTTAGCTTGAAAAGTATATTTTTCAATCCTGCCTGTAACAGGGGCACAAAGCTATTATTTGCTTATGCATTCTTGGATGAACTCATAGATTCTTTCTTTTACTGGGCTTTGCCCTGATACCCTGTATCAAATTCCTTTTTCAAATGAGTAGTAATGTTTGAGAATGAACAGTAGTTAGTGTTCGGCACCTTGTACTCTCTTCAGAAGAACAGGAAAATAGTTGCTAACAGGCAGTGACATGCGTACAACAAGGCTTTGAATGTGCTGATTTCTTGGAAGAGACACTTTGGGAGACTTGATTTCTGAAGAAATTGATAATCAGTGTTTAGTTTTAACCTTGAGACCTGTTCTGTATATATTTTACCATCAAAGACCATTTACTGAAACAAAATAGCAGAGATATTTGATGAGAGCTCATCAGGACATTGTGATGGTTTGACATGATAGATGCAGTTTCTATGTTCAGCTGTCCCACGTTTCCTTTCTGTTGTCATAGTGTCATGGTTTAACCTGAGCTAGCAATACAAGAGTAGCCACTCACTCACTCCCTGACCTCAACCAAACAGGGGAGAGAATCAAAAGAGAAGGGAGAAACTTGGATTAAGATAAACACAGTTTAATAAAATAGCAAAATACTAATACACTACTAGTAAATTATATATATATATGTTATATATATATATACACACATATATACACACACACATATATATATATAATAGAAATAGAATACAAAATAAGATATACTCAATTCCTCACGAACTTCGTCCACACCAAGCAGCCAGTCCCAGGAAGCAGCATTTGGTACCAACAGCTGATCCTGGAGAGAGAAATAGGAAAAAGGGAGAAAGGCCAAGAGACCTCTGCAAATAGCAGGATGGCAGGTGCCCCTTCCAATGACAAATGGCCAGACTAATGAATGTCCTGAACAGAACTCCCCAGCTCCAACAAAGAGAGAAAAGCAAGCAAAAAAGCCAGAGAGAGACCAGGAGGTCCCAACTCTCCTTAAATCTGAAGAACAATGCTAATGGAAGCAATACTCTTATAAATCAGTTCGGATGTCAGTCAAGCTCTGCCCCATCTATGCCCTTATTCCGTGATGCCTCACATCTATGGGCAGAGCACTCAGAACATCCTTGGCTCTCAGACTAGAGCAATTTAAAACATTAACTCTGTTCTGGGGTGTTATCTTCTTGTTCTCAAACTAAGTCAAAATAATGACTGTGCTGGCTATGAAACAGAAAAGGTTTCTAACTGCATGAACAAATTTAAATCATTTTCAGTAAAACCAGCACACATAGCCAGAAAATAAATTACAGAAAGGTGCGACAAACCAGTTGTACATCATGAAGAAGCTACAGAAGGGTTGGCAAAGACTGTGCAGATGCGAAGATTTCATGACTATGTTCAGCAGGAAACAAATTCCACCCAAATTATTTTTTTTTAATGAGCTGTTGAATAGTAGCAAGGCCTATTGTGTGAAGAATAGACTAAAAATGTCAAATTGCATGCCAAGGAGACAGTAGCATTGTGTGTGGCAGTTCATGGAGAAGAAATGCCACCATTTCAGACGTGTGGGGCTTCATGCAGTCTTTGGGTCCCTGTGCATCAGGTACTGTGACATCTTGGTACATAGGCTGGGAACCACTGCTACGGAATTTAGTGAATTGGATGATTCAGGAGTGCACCTGAATGCATAGCTCTGACTCCACAGGTGAGCTCAGATGGGCAAAGATGCAAAACAAAAGGGCAAATTGTTTCTGCAGAGGTTGTACCTTAGCATGTTTCCTTTATGTTTGTCTTAAAAATTAACATTATTATGGAATATAATATTACAATATTGTTTTCTGGCTCATTTGTAAATAGCTAGCTATCTTCCCCCTCTTCCTCTGAAAATATACACTTGGGGGCTGCATTGTGTTTTCATGTGGTAAAATAAATGGAGTCATTCTGCTGTGCCGGAGAGGGGTAGTTGAATTTTAGTATTAATACCAGACTGCAATAAAATTCAGACAGACATTCTTCTGTGAGGAAAACACAATTTAATTCTTACAGAAGAAACTAATTAAGTCAGAAGCAAATGGTTCTGTGATTCTGATGCTTATTGCTAATGCTACTGAATGTTACTCTGCTTTGGCTGTTACTCATGGTAATGAGAATGTGGATGCCTAGCATGGGAAAGATGCCTGGTTTCCTTTTCACTCTGTTAGAGAGAGAAAAAAAATCCGTATTTCATCTTCTTTTTAACCTACAAAACATGTACCAGTTATGCCAGTGGCTCAAGCATTTATTATTATTCCATTTTAAAACAGACCTCAGGAGAACCTCAACTTTAATTTTATTATGAACGTGGGATGTCTATAGGTATAAAACCACTAACTGAATGCATAACCTTAATATCATGTACTGTCTTACTGACATAGCTTATTTCAGTAAAAATTCTCCAGACAATACATCAAAATTACAAACTCTATAAATGTATATGAAGTGTATACCTATCCAAAATGAATTGGTGGTTTGGTCTCATTTTTAAGATAAGCAGGAGGCTGATCCCTAAAATACAGACAGAATATATATACACCTGCACTTTTTGGCAACCAAATTTGTATGCATACTTTAAGTCTACGCTCCTTTCTTTGGCTACGTTAATACATGTAATATATTTTTAAGATTTTGTGTTTCTTATTACACTGTATGTTTTGATCTTCTCTAGGGCAGTGTTATGTGATTGACACTAACACTGTACTCTGTCAGCAAATCTTTTCTCACAAGTGTCTTGTTTTCTTTCACATTATGTAAAAAAATATGGAAACTTCTCAAAAGTATCACACTTTTCAGTTGTAAGAAATGAAGCTGTTATTATTGGTTAATATGAGGAGCAGCTGGAGGTAACAGATATTTCTAATAACAGTCTGTGTACAAAGACCTTGGGATTGTTCACATTATGCTATTACTGTTACTCTCATTCAGCTGTGTTTTTTCTCCAGCTGATGTAAGATGACATGATAAAATATTTGGACCTGGGCAAGTGTTGGGCTTTTCGGTTCAGATACCAAAAATAAGATTACAAATAAAAAATATTCAGATTGAACAAAATTTAATTATTTTATTCACTTTGATCTACAGTACAGAATGCCTCATTAGTTAATTCTCCTTGAAATAAGCACTGAAAGTATTTACTTTGTCTGTGTATACAAAAGGTATTCACATGTCCTTTGTATCTTCCCATTGAGACATAAAATCAGGATTTACACTGGGGAAAGTAGGAAAATTATTTGAATGAATGGTTCATTCTAAATCTCTTTAAAATCACTTTTGTCAGTTTTGAATGGATGACAAACTGGCAACAGCAATGTGATGAAAACTAGGACCCACTCTTTAGATTAACAGCTTAACAAATAAACTTCAAGTAGAAAACAATTATTGGGAGCAAAAGCAATTTAACTCAAATTGCTGGTCTGAGTATAGTAGTCCTTCAACCAGGTATCATGTATGTTATTATTTATTTTTTGTGCTGCGGTAGCATTCATAGGCTCAAGCAAGATAGAAGCCTTTTTAATAAGAGATGCTGTACAAACACGTTGTGAAAGACAATTCAAGCCCTGAAGAGTTCATAGCCCTAATAGACAGCAAATGAAAGGCAGCAAGGGAAACAGTGGCATGGAGGTCAGAAGCAGCTTTCCAAGGTCACACAGCAGAGGAGCAGGAGGTGTAGGAATGAGAACAAGACAGGTGCCCCATCCATGAAACTGTAATGCTTTCTTTACAGAACAGATTAGACTTAAAATATTTTCTTGGTAGTATAGTGTTGGTGATATCTGTTCTTGCTGAGTCTGTTAAAGACTATTTTGCACATAGCAATAGAACTACTCTGACAATCTTATTTAAACAAGCAGGATGTTATGAAGCACAGCATGTGACCATTAGCTTCTTTTGCTTTTCTGAATGCGAGTGGATTCGTGTACTCTGATTTTTGTGTTGGAAGTTATTGGATTCAGCACACATAAACCAGCACAGCCTTATTGTTTATTATTTTTTAAGTTTTTCAGAGAACTTTCTCACGTATTAGTTGAGAATCTTGCTCTTTGTGTTGATTTCAGTGTTGTTATTTTTAGCATTTATAATATAATATTTAAGTATCTTGCACATATTAAAATGCATACTAATAACTTTGCTTTATTTATGATATTTTAATCTTATTAGGTCTTAAATACCATATATTAAATGGGCTTCAAAATTTCTGTCAGTACATCTATCGTCTTCCTTATTTTTAATGTATTTCAACAAAATATTTGTGTACTTTTCTTCAGATGCACTGGGATCTAGAAGTCCATTCCATTCCATCCCCAAATTTTTGCATAGCTCAAGTCTCACTAACATACATTCTGCAATTTTGGGCACAAACAGAAATTTTTCAATACCGAAGAACTGAAATGTTCTTTCACATTCAATTAGGGCAGTCCCTAAAGAATACCCCAGAGATTATGAAATCCCACATGTTGGAAATCTAGAAAACTCATTTCCTTATAAAATAGTACCTTTTAAACAGGCAGTCTGAGTATTGATCTGATTGATAATAATGTGGTGAGGTTCTTAAGGTAAGAAATAAGGTTTAGAATAAATGAATAAATGAGAGGACAGTAATTTTCCTTTTTATATAACCACGAATAATTTTCAGTAGAGATCTAATAGACTGTAAGCTTTTTCTCAGCTAATATAGGAGTTTCATGTGCTCTTCCCCTCTGGAATATAATTCAATATGGACTATAATATTCAACAGACAGCAACTCCACTTGGAGATCAGTTGCTTTCTCTTTTTAAAGCTGGAAGATTTTATCAAAAAGAACGTCAAAAGCGGTTTTATGTAAAAAGACAGATCTGTAATTAATTGCAGCATTTGCCGGCTATGTTTTATATGGGGAATAATGAATATTCAACACTATTTAATTGTTTATTTAAAGCAGCTTAATGAGCTTTGCAAAGCCAGGAAAACACTGAAAAATGCAAGCTAGATTGATAAAAATGCTTTGATTATATTTTCTCATTGACTGTCAATAGCCTCTGAGTAAAATGCTACATGTGATTGTCTTTTTTCAATAATGGTGGTGACACTGCTTTTCTGAAAGCTGCCCTCCTGGTAGTGTAAAGGGGATAGTACCTCTCTAAAACAGCAGTGGTGCTGGTATACGCAGACACTTTTTTCATGATGGCTGATTATTTAGTGTAGAATACACTTATTTAAATGTACATGTGAGAGGCCGCCTGTTGGGAGTGAGAAAAAAACCTCCCTAGACTTTCTGAATTTCCTAATGAAGAAGATGACTTTGCCAGTCTCTGTCATTACTACATACTGCTGAGCAAATATTTCTGAGAACTATTTTCTGTTGATGTATTTGTCTGTGTAGGCTATTTGAACAAGAATGTAGCAACTATATGTTTTGGGATCTGGCCCCCATTAATTCTGCTAGTGTTAATCAGAGTGAGGAATTTCTTGCAAGACACTGCTTTCTTGAGTATTTATGTGTATTAATTATAAAGAGAGAAAGAGAAAGTAAAACTAATCATAATTTTGTGATTGGAACTATAAACCTGACTTAAAGCAAGAAGTAGCATCTTTTATTGTATAGTAGGAAAGAATCTTTGAAGCTGACAAAGAATGAATGGGTAGAAACTTCTAGATCAAGCATCTTGCTAAACTGCTCTCTATCTCAAGATGTCTTTCATGAAATGTTGTGAAAATGACATTGCACGGCACTTACTAATCAGGGTAATTGAAGTAGCTGATAAATAAATATACAGCTAAGGGAAGGATTGTTCCAGTGAGATGGACAACAGGTGACTGATTCATAGAGAGATCAAGGAGTGAAGTTATACTGATAATATAGAACAAAGCAAATCCTCTGTAGCAAACCCTAATTAATTATTTTTATACTTTAATGTGGTAACACAGGAAAAAAGAAAAGCGAAGTGGTTCAGGTAAGGTACCTATTTCTTCTAAAAAGATACTGTCAAATCAATTAAGATCTCGTATTTTTGAATCATTAAGACGAAAGTTTTGTAAATCTTAGGGTCAGTAGAGACAACTTTTTTTTTTTTTAATTAGAACTTTCATTTTGGTTCAGTGAGACTATAATATTTATAATCTGAACAACAAAACATATCAGATGATCTTTTTTTCTCAAACTGACAAAAGGATGAAATACACTATATAAATAATCTACATTCATTGTGATAGGTACATTTAATTTTAAGATGTTGTTCTATTTTAGTGATCTAAATGACTGTAGCTCAAGGAAGGTGTTTTTTTTTTTTTATTGCTGTTGTTTAAATCAGGCTGTGTTCCTTCATTGCAGGGTGACAGATGCTGTTTTCAATTCCATGGGTGTAAAGAAGGGATAACTTCACTGGATTTGCTGTCATGTCAATTCATGGACTTGGAACTCACTCCAGTTCACCTGGAAATATTATACATGTAGCATTTAGGATGTGCGAGGCCTGCTGGTTTTTAATTTGCTTTATCTGCCAATATAAAATCACATTAATGCTAAGATAAAAATAAAAGAAAAAGCTAAAATTAATTTTCTTTAAACTTTTCCCACACACATTTAATTGCAAATGAAATGAAATCTGAGCCTAAATGTGAACAGTGATCCTATAAACACTGAGTGCAAGAATAAACTGTTTAATCTTATTCCTTTCTAGTATCCACTGCAGTCATTGTTCTCGTAGGCCATTTGCTGTCTCTTGATATCTGTATCACAGGGTGTTACTCATCTTTATTCCAAAAACGTTTCTGAACAAACAATTGGACTACAGCTCGGAGAAGTAATAATTGCAGGAAGATGCACACTGACAGCCACTTCTTTGTTATTTTGCAATGCCTGGTGGGTCAAAAAAGAAACCGGAGCAAGTTGGAGACCAGGAGGGATATGCAGGAACTGGTACAACGGGACATATGGCCCTTTCAAGGCTGACGTCTGTTGGCTGTTCTTGAGAGACTGGATGAAGAGTAAGAAATGGGATGTCTGGCAGGAGCACAGGACATGATGCTGTGTGGGAGCTTGCAAGACTGGCTCTTTTGTGATCTGTACCAGGCCTGCCATGTGCCATTTGAATGGTGCACAAGAGTATCCCAAATGGCAAGGTGTGGGATGCATTGTAGATAAGTACTTTGAACAGTGAAAGTTTCTTCTGGAAAAGGTACAGTCTTAAACATCTCTGAAGAAACTAGTTCATTTTGCAGTCTTGAAAATTTTTGAGGCTTTGTGCAAGGTTTCATTAAGAACTCGAATTTACAGCTGCTAATCAGCTGCAAGGCTTCACAAGTTTTCTTAGGTTATTCAAAAACTCTTCTTGAGGCATTTGTTCTCTCCCAAAACTCAGCATTCCACACTGAGAAAGCAAAAACTACCTCTCTTCTCCATTACTGTGCAATCTGTTCCCTACTCTTCATTTCTAAACATTGGTTCTATTAAGATATATAATATATATTATATATATATTAAATATATATGCTGGGAGGGAGGGGGAGTCTAAAGCTGTGTAAATGACATATGGATAGTTAAAAAAAAAAAAATCATCACACTGGCAATCTCCAGGTTTTTTTGAGCGCAACATCAGATAAACCAAACCATGGATAGCTGAAGTACCATTAAAGAAAATGTTTCTATTTGCATAGGTCATACATCTGAAAAATGAGGAAAAAGAGAGTTTGTTCCCTAAGTTACTAAATAGAAGCATGGCTACATGTTCAAAAATAAGGTGGTTTCCAGTATTGCCAGAGACTCCCATTTGCTTGTGTCTGAAAATAGCAATGTCATGTAATGACCTGCTGGATTACTTATGCTTGGGCACAATTCTAAAGGTTATGGCACTATTTCACATTGATTTATTAGATCTGAACAGAATATGGAAAGTGTATCTCACAGAAGATTTTAAAGTTTGGCTTTGTTATGAATCAAAATATTTTCCCACGTTTGCCTCTAATACACAATTCTTATGATACCTGGAAAATTTCAAGTGGTTAGAAAATTATGCTGTTTGTGGTTTGTGTGGTTTTTTTTTTTTTTTAAATTTTATTTGCCTATTTTTAATGAACTCTATATTTTCTCCCTATTATAAATAAATCATTCTTGAATTAGCCTATGAAGTAACCTTTCTAAGGAGTATACTGAATAGTTTAAGCTTTTCTTAACCTTTAAGTTTTTTCCTACCTCTCTCCAGGATGCCTTTGAGATAATGGCTGAAAATTATGAGTTCAAAGAAAATGAAATATTTTCCCTGGAATTTCTGAGGGCAGGTTCTGTGCTGAAATTTCTTCCATTTCCAGTAACCAGAATGAAAGATATACAAGGGTTGCCCTGCATGGGAGACCGAGTCAGAGATGTCATTGAGGTAACATGCCTCTGAATTTTCTGCCAATTGATTCTTTTACAGGTCTGCTTTTAGAGGTCACAGAGTACAGCATTGATATCTGTGTTTGTTTACACAACCTTTTGCATTTCCTGTAATAACATTGTATTATCCTCGTTACTAAGAACACAATGGTTTCTGGAAAGCTGTTGTAACACAAGGTTCTGTCACGGAACCTCCACTCTTTAGGAATCAAGGTAGCTAATGAATAAATACGAGTTAACAAATAATGCAGTATCATCTTTGTACAAAATTTTAAAAGTCTCAATCTGATTTGGATGTGACAGGTTAACTGTTAATAGTTTTGTTCACGTGACTTCTGCCCGTGGCAACATCACTTTGCTCACCTGAATGCTTTATTAGAAATACTATTTTTGCAAAACTGGTAAATAATTTAGTACTTTAATGTTAAATCCTACCTTGCTTCGAGTTATAGCAAAGCCTTTTATCTAGGTGATGGATGAACTTTACATTCTTATTGTAGCTTTGATTATTTCCTGCATTTTTCTTTAATCCTTAGCCTTTCCAGGACCCTACATCGTGGGTGCTGTTACTGCAGCAGGCAGCTGACCAGGGCCCTCAGCTGCCTGGGGAGATCACTGCCAGGTTTCACTCTGGCTCCTTGTTTGCCTTGCCCCACCAGTTAAGAATGTAGCCTCTGAAGTGCTCTTTGTATCTACTACCTTGGAACTGGGAATTCTTTTTGGGGGGTTTTATTGGTGAAGGCTTTTTTGTTTGTTATTTTTTATCAGAAAGACTGAAGGAACTGTACACTCCAGGGAAAAAAAAAATCTCTGTTCTTAAAATGCTCTTCCTTCTAAGAGAAGTAAACTCAACCAAATAATGAAATCGAATTTTCAGGACAACTCATTGATAGCTTATGATAAATAACTGCTTTCTGGCTGTAAATTTATGAGTAAATAAGTACTGTGAAATATATTCCATGGTCCCAGTTTTTACTTCATCCTTGAGTGAATTTATGAGTAAATAACTACGGTGAAATTTATTCTGTGGTTCCAATTTCTCCTTCATTCTTCAGTAATTTTCTGTCTCAAAAAGGATTGCAGAGTTTGATCCTAATGGACTAAAACAATATGGTTGCTAAGGATACTCCTCATGTTTCTACAGGTTGATAAGACTTTCTTTTAGATTATTTTACTAAAACTTACTGTAATCTTGATTATTTATTTATTTTTTTTAAAGCAACTTCTTCTTTGTTTAGGAAATTCTTGAAGAAGGAGAGAGTTCTAGAGCTAAAGAAGTGTTAAATGATGAACGATACAAATCATTTAAGGTAAATCTTTTAAAGTTTGCTGTTGTTTAAAATTGCATATATTTTCCTCTTTTATATGTTTAAGTATAGCTTAGACATAACCATCAATTTTATTATAAAGGAACATCCAATATCAAGTATAAAAAAAGGCAAGATCTTGCATAAAGAGAAAGAGGCAGAGAGAAACTGTGATAGAGTAAGCAATAGTGGTGAAATCAGTTATTTTTCTAATTAATGTGATTCATACACAATTGCTCTTAAACTTGAACTAAACAATCTTTCTTTCCTGAAAACTAATGTAATGCATACTCTTCACTATAACTTTAACCCAATGTTTGGTTTATTTTTTTCCTTGGCTGATTATCATTGTAACACTATACCAGCTTATTCTGGCATTAAGAAAATACCAGTTGAAGACAATGACTCAGACCAATTTTAGATTTCTTTTGTGTAAGGCAGACGGAGGAGGACTGGAGATATTTCTTTGTTAGGCAGATTGTAGATTTGGAGTCATGGTCACACTTCTTCATAGTTACTGGGAATCTAAAACACGTAAGTACTGCATTTCCTGTTTCTTAAATTGTCAGTGAATCCTCCACTGGAAAAATATGTACTGGAAAATGTTTTTCCAATGTTATCTGCAGTTCTAATATCTAAAAATATACTTTTTGTGCCTTCAGAATAATTTGAACCAGTGAATAAAAGGAATGCAGCTTTTTAAATCTCCCCTACATTATTTGCTTTTACTTCAGCTATGGAAAGGTTCTTCCATTTTGATGCCATCTTGTAGCAATACTCAGAGAAGAGGTGTAGTTTTACATGTGCAGCAGGATTCAGGAACCAGACTTGCCTATTAATGGTAATAAAGATTGAATATCAGCCATTAAATCTTATGTTTCTGTGTTTAAGAAAATTTCTTTAAGATTAGAATAAAACCTAACAGGGAACAGGTTATATGAGATGTGCCTTATGCCTAATTACAACAAACTTACGTGGCTCTCTTGTTAGCTGAGCACAGTCTCAACATTTTGGCCAAATTGGCTGTAGCAGTTCTTGGCAACATTTTTAATGTGCTTCTAAGGAAGCCAAGAAGACTCCCGTATTAGTGAATTCCTAAATTGTAATGTTTAGTGTGCTTCTGATGACTGCTGAAAATCACTTCACAGAATCACAGAATGTCAGGGATTGGAAGGGACCTGGAAAGATCATCCAGTCCAATCCCCCTGCCGGAACAGGAAAGCCCAGATGAGGTACACAGGAATGTGTCCAGGTGGGTTTTGAATGTCTCCAGAGTAGGAGACTCCACAACCTCCCTGGGCAGCCTGTTCCAGTGTCTGTTACTCTCACTGTGAAGAAGTTTCTTCTCATGTTTAAGTGGAACCCTGTGTTCCTTATCTGTTTTGTTTTTTTTTTTTTGACTTTTAAGCCCACTTACCGTGACTTTAAGCCCATTTACCGTGACCAGATCGCTGCTGGTCCCACAACCACAGTTGTCAAATGACTGAAAGATTATACAGTGTGTGGTTTAGATGTAGGGTACATAAATGTCATTGCCACTTTGCCACTTTATAAAAGTGGATAATGCAGGGAACGAGTTAATGTAATTCACTTTCACCATCTGAAAAAGAACAGTGCTTGCATACACAATTGAAGAAATGGGCTACCTGCCATTCAGACTGTACTGCGAGCAGTGTCTATAAATTGACATCTATAAATAAACTGTATAATAATGAACCTTAATATGGAAAGAAAAATATGTGGTATTTTTTTTTTCCTAAAAATTTGGACAGTGGCATAGAATCAATTTTCTTTAGTTCTCTATCCCAATATTAATTAAGTCTCTTGGAATAATTTAAAACGCAGTAATAGACGCTTTAGAAAATCTTTTAGTGCTAGCAAAAACATCATGAGATAACAATCTAAGTATTGAAAAAATGACATTCTTTTATAAACACCCATGATTCAGACAGAGAATAGGTAATTTCATCCATTGTATACAAAATGTAGAGTAATTGCTATTTAATATTATCCAAGATTTTAATTTTTCTCTTTCTTTACCTTAATTATTTCCAAGGAATTAATCTGACTAGAAAAACACAAAATAAATCTAGCATGGTTAGAACGCAGAAGTTGTAGATTGAATGGAGAACAACAGTTATTCATGTCTTACACAGCTATTCATTGAATTCTATAAATGTACAAAGAAACTATTGAGAGCTTCAGTATTGACAAACTGAACATAAGGAACATGCTTTTGGGCAAGCATGAAAGTTTTCCCTTCTGCTTTCATGTCATTCTTCATCTGAAATATTGATCCACTGAATAATGCTTAAAACTGTGATGTTTTTGTTTTACATCCTTTCTTGGGGAGTAAGTCAGTGTACAAAATTACTTTGGAAAAAATGGAATACAACCACACTAAGACTGCAGAAAATTGTAGATTTGGGCCTACTTTTTTTTTTTTTTCAGTAGGAAAAATAGGGAAATCTGTACTCCAAATAAGGTGTGTAGGATTTTAGCTTGGCTCACCTGAAGACTGAAAAATTGTACAAAAGTTTATAATATGCAAGCTAACAAAAATGTACTTCAAGTTTAATCCAATTTTGGAAAATAATATTTGGCATGACCCTCAAACATATGTGTTTTATAGAATGCAGTATAAGAACACATTTATGTACTTTCAGTCTGTTTCCACATACCATTGAGACCCGGTGCCCTCAGTGCAGAATTTCAAGAGCCACAGAGTTCCTGCTGGTCCCAACTCTTGGAAATGCTGCCACACCAACATCATGTGTACAACTGAGGGCTGGTAGCGCATATAATACGAAATCATAATGTCAGTCAAATTGGGAAGGTAGTCTTGAGATGCCTCTTATTCTATGAAGTCAGTGTAAGGTAATCCAGCTACTTAATGTTATTGTTTTCATTTCTTAACTTTGCAGTAAAAATGAAGACTACTATCCTTATTTCAAACCTTAGTTGAAAATGTCTATTCGACTAAATCATATAAAGATGCTGGGAGTGCTACAATATTATTGTTTAAATTTCAGTTTTATAGGAACTGCCCATGTTCATTTGTGTGTTCAACTTAACTATGTAAAGAAAGGAAGCTGAATATGTATGTTTGTATTACATATAATTTATCTTCAGTGTAGGATAAACTCTGCCCAGTGTTTTCCCTGTAAATCTCTGTCATCAGCTAGTTAGTGCAATTCATTGCTCCTTTAGAAAATAGCACTGAAATGTGTGTTCTTCTACTGACCTTAGCAATTTACTTCAGTCTTTGGAGTGGGAGTGAAGACATCTGAAAAATGGTACAGAATGGGTTTACGAACCCTGGAAGAGGTAAAAGCTGACAAGACCGTGAAGCTGTCAAAAATGCAGAAGGCAGGTAAGGTGAAAGTCTCAGAAAAACTTGTATCTCTGTGCTCTGAGAACTTGGTAACAGCACCAGAGGAGGAGGCAAGGCTCATTTATACATCCATTTTCTTGCTGCATTGTGTTGTGAATATTAAATGATTAGGTTAAAATAATACTTGGACTAACAAAGCTCCTAATTGACAATAGTATCATTCAAAACGTATGAATAGGCATATTCTTTTATTTGCTTACACAGATACCTAGTGAAATCTGCTCTTGAATACAAAACTATTAATGGGTCATTATTTCACAGATCGCAAAAAAAATTACATTAGGAAAGCCCAGAACTACTTTTCAGAGGGGACCTGTCTGATAAATAAGGATTTCTAATAAAATACTTGTAAAATTACTTCCATAATCCTAGCACATAGTAACTTACAAGTGTTAAACATGGTCAAATGAATAATGTTGCTTCCCCATAGATATCTCTTATGTGTGTGCCATTTCCCCAAATAAAGGAATTATTTTAAACAAAGGAATTGGTTACATGAAGAAAAGGAGATTATATAACATGACCTTAAAGATCATGTAACTTTAATTTTGCATTAAACCCATGTGTTTTACATCACTTTGGTAGCCTTTAGGTCCACTTGCCCACATTCATGCTCCTCTGTCCTTTTTTGTTTTACGTGTCATATCCAAATGTGAAGCAAGCTGCAGGACTGGGCTTTTTTGATACAAGCTCTCTAATAAAACATAAAGATAGCTGGGGTATTTCACATATCTCTGAGCCCTGTACTTAGATAAAACCGCATCATTTTGGGAATAGAACCTTTTAAAGCAGTATGTCCAGAAACACTATTGATGGGAGCTGGTAGGGAAGTCAGAGTAATTTATAAATACTCAAATTCTCAGTAAGTGGAGCAATTATCCTGACTGCCTTCTTGTTATAAACTGTAACTGCTGCTACATTTTGTAACAAATTCTAATGGCAAAAACACATGTATACTATAAGGACAAAGATAAGAGGCTGTGTATCTTTCCTGCAGTTTCCCCACATGCAAGGCAGGAGACTGACTCCAGGAGTGGTGGGAAAGAAGGAAAAGACCCCTGAAGAGACTAGATCAAAGTATATTTTTCCCGACAACATGTCCTGAAACAAACCTATAGTTTCAGGTTCAAAATTGAGCATTTTTTAATTCCTGTCATTAGATGCGGTACCTTTGTGCATGGTACGAGTTGTGTGGTATAACTTCCTGGTGAGAGGCGGTTATTTCACATGGAGCTTACGTAACACTATTGAGATCTTGATAATACCATAGAGTGATCAGCATTTTTTTGCCTTTGATTTCCAGGGTTTCTCTACTACGAGGACCTTGTTAGCTGTGTATCTAAGGCAGAAGCAGATGCAGTAAGCATGATTGTCAAGAATACGGTATATACTTTTCTACCAGATGCTTTAGTTACCATAACTGGTGGTTTCAGGAGGTGAGTGAAAACAAATTATTCCATTTGACTGTTTTATTCAGGTACACAGAAAATTGTTTGTCTCTTGGAAAAGTCAAAGCACCTTAGTGGGACTGTTTTTTGGTGTGGTGGTGTTTGTTTGTTTGTTTTTGTTGTTGTTGTTGTTTTGTAATGGGTTCTTTTGCCTTTTTGTTTCGTTTTCAGAGCACAATCTACCTAAGAATAGCTTGCTGGAAAAATGTTTAGATCACATACCATACTTGAGCATATATTTTTTTTTCCTCTTTTAGTGGATCTGAAATTCCAAGGCTTAGACTATTGTAAAGCCATACTTAAAAACACAATAAACTTAAGGCAGTTTTGTGATTGTAGTTTGGTTTCCCGTTTTTGGAGGACTTGGCCACATGAGATTGAAAATATGCTAAGGCAGAGTTTGTAGTGTTAGAAGTATACGTTGCAGTAAACACTGACCCCAGTGAATATAAAGCACTAACTGAACCAAATATACAATGAGCTCTGCATAGATAAGGTGATCTCAGAATTTCTTTCCTGAGTGATTTTTGTTCCTAACACTTTTGGTCTTGCTCTGTAAAACCAAACACGAAACTGTTGCTGAGGACATACACAATTCATTCTTTCAGCACTTACTCGAGAGCTTTCCTAAAGCCACACAACAAAATACTGAGACTGGGAATAGTCTTTGGGAGTATCAAGTTCCTTGCTCTGTACTCAGTCTTCTGTTATATCACTACTTGCAGTACATGTCATACACAATAAACCAAAAAAACCTTAGTAAGGTCCTCTGTCACTCTTATGTAACTAAAACTGGTATGATAGCAAAAGACAGAATGAAGTTAATAATTAATGAATCACTTGTGTGATTTATTATTGTGAGCCTAGATGGCCTGCATAGAATCACTCCAGTGCTAAATTAAGACCTTACATTATTTGTAATTGCTATATACATTCACAGTGATTGTGATGAATCTATTTTATCACCTTTGTGTCACCTCATGATATTTATAATTATTTAATGTATGTCCCCTATGTGTTGTAAGAATGTTTGCAGCCACCAGCTATTAATACATGGTTTCTGTGAAACAGTGTGGTCAATGAGAAGCACTGGGTTCCAGTATGAACCTTGACCAGAGGTGTGAGAATAAGATAAAATTTTATATTCAAAACCTCAAGTATCATCATTCTGTGACTCTTTGTTAAGGATACATGTAATGGCAATTTGTTCAGACTGATGCAAATCAGTCAGGGACTTTGTTGTGTTAGTGACTTGGATATAACTGATTGGCACATGTCTAGATGGGTCAGAAAGTTTCAGGGACAGAACTGTTATCACATTGAAAATTTCCAGTTTCTTCTGACATGGTATATTTGTAAGCTTTGCTGGCAGCATAGTTGTTTGCAAAGTATTAATGTCACACATCAAATTTAAACTTGTTGTTTTGCTTATTATTTCAGGGGGATATGACAGCCATTCTCTTTTTTGTTAAGAATAAGATTTTGTATCTCTAAATGTGTGTGTCAAACCAGAAGAAAAATTATTTAAGTATCAAACTTGTTTTAGTGGAAGGTGTCTGTGCCCATGGCAGGGGGGTTGGAACCAGATTACCTTTAAAGTCTCTTCTAACCCAAACCATTCTATGATTCTATGATCTAATGATGCCTTCAGTGAGAAATCCTGTATATTAAATACATGCCTCTAAACATACTGAGAATGTATTAAAAAATAAGTTTAAAAATGTCAGTCTTAAATGATATTTTACCACCTCATGGAAAACAAGTGCTGCATTGTAGGATTTGTAGAAAACTTGATTAAATTGATCAAAGTACCTTTATTAGGTGCCTATATTTTAATTACTGAACTGCAATAGAGTTCTGCCTATCTCATATAGTGGCAATATTCATCAGTATGTGTAAGCTCACTAGCTCCCTATTTTAATTTAACAAATTATTTTTTGTTTCTTTCATCATTATGTATTTTAATTTAAAAAGTGGACATTTTTTTTAATCAAACAACTTGACTTGATTCCCCATATTCTATACCCTGTATGCTACTAACTTATGAGAAAAAATAGCTCATGATTGCTCTGAATAATATATTATTCCACAGGATCCAGATTTGTCTTGTTTTATATATTTGTTTCATAATTTGGAAAAAAAAAAAGCAGTTGGTCGTGTTCCTCCAGATTTGATTGGAGAGTTGAAAGTCAGAGTCTGATAAACCTTACCTACTACATGGGAAAACTGAATGAATTACCAGGAACAGAACTTCCATTAGTGATCTGGAGCCCTGGGGATTCAATGAGATAGAGATGAAATACAGGAAATTTACGTTCTATTATTATTTTTCCCAAACTTAGCAAACTTAGCTGGGCATATTTAATGAGTTGTTAGACCTTTTCCATTAAACTTGTCCATGGACTCCTCTGTGGTTTGATTTAGTTTTCACCTTCGATCTTCTGTATTGCTTCTTGAAATAGTCTTAATGCTAGTTGGTGTTTATAGCAGCCGTAATCCTGGATGGTGGTAGATAAACCATGTTTCAGGTATAAATGAAAAAGCAGTTCAAAGGGTTAAGAGCGAACACAAGAGAAGCCATTACCTAAAGTAAAAAACATCAGGACATCAATCTGTCAGTAGTCAAATTGCAAGCAGAAGTGGAGGAACAGACTTGGCTGGCAGCTGTATGTTAGAGAGCAACAGGAAAACTAAGAGAAGGATGGGCAATGGACAGTGAAAATGATGGAGTCTTGAAGAGAAGAGACAAGGATGTTTTGAGCACAGGTTTGGCTGAGTCTGGAGACTGTGTTAGGATGCTGATCTCTGCTTGTGTTGAGGAAGCAGGATTGTGGCATTACACCAGGAGTTGTCTCTTGCAGATTATGTAGTACTGGATGCTACTGTTTGTGTATTTCTAATTCAGAATGGTAGAAGATTCAGGGGGGAAAAAAGAGTATAGACAGGAAATGAAAAATCAAATTACTACCTTGGACCTATGTGGTTTAATCAAAATACCAGACCTAAAAGTTGTTAGAATAGGATGTGAAAATTTGAAAAGCAGATACAATCTTATTGAGAACATACCAAGACCTGTTTCTCTGACCAGTTGCATGCAGTTTATTTCCTCTTTTGCTTTAAAATCTTGTAGTTTCAGGTTAACCCCCAAATTCTCTCCTTTACCTCTGCGCAAGGGTCATATTGCTGAAGCAGTCTTCAATGTCTGCTACTTCCTTAATGCTTTATTCTTTCTGGTTCTTTCATCTTTCTGCCTGTCTTCACAAAACAATAGCTCATGAAACATCTTTCCTTGTGTTTCCATGGTTGAAAGTGGGAATAATAGTGTGTTTGGTTGAAAGCAAGTCTCTTTTAATCTCTCTGAATGCACAAAGGAATATAAAGGCTTAAAAGTAACAAATAATAGCCATGATGGGAACCCTTCAGTATATCCCTAATTTGAAATCATTCAAGAACATAAATGAATAAATTTATGAAATCTGGATGAGTTTATTCTTTGTGATTCCCTTACAGAAACACTTACATAGCTGCCGTAAAACATTCATTGAGATTCAGTTGGTATATTTTCATATGAGAGGTTGGGAGAATTTTCCTATTTTTAAAAAATATTTTTCTGGCACTTATCGGGGTCACTTTGAAACAGAAATTACAACACTGAAATGCATGGAAATATGGAAGTAGAACAATTGCAGTTATGAAATAAATCACACCCACGCAGTGTGGAATGCATTTGATTGTCTGTCTAGTGAGGCCTATCACCTCAGCTGTAGAAAAGGAAGTATTGAAGATGCTGATAATGCAATATGAAGCATACCATGCACAATGTTATCAGAGAGATAGAATTTACCATGCAGTCTACTTGAATCAGGAATTGGTATGGCTTTCTTTTCTTTGTTCAGCTTCTCTTATTTTGAATTGCTGAGATTTAAGACTGTTTTCTTCTTAAAACTAGTGAGACAAATTCTGAGGTGGAGAATAGCAACTCATATTACAAGTTACAAAAGCCACTGAGGGTGAAGTTTCCCTTCCAGCCTTGGGTTAAAGAGAGGCCCTGGGATGGGGAGAAAAGGAACATTTTTTTAGTGTGTGACATCTCTGATTAATGCTGTGTTTGTCCAAACTATATCCAAGCTAGAAGTGTAGTTTAGGCTTATGTATATTATCACTTTAAATGAGAGTTAAACTAAGGACCTGGTCGTTTTGTTCCTGTTTATTAAAAATGTAATTGTATTCTATGGAGAGAATTAAAGGTTTTTCAGTAGTAGTAGCATTATCTCATCTTGTATATATTACTGCATGTTACTGAAAATTTGATATCTATTAGCAATGTGCTAATGCTATTATAAGACGGTCATTACGGACAATCAACATGGCTCCACCAAGGGGAAACCTCGTAGCCTTTTATCAGGACATAACCAGGTGGATAGATGATGGCAAAGCAGTGGATGTGGTCTGTCTTGATTTCAGTAAAACACTTGACACAGTCTCCCACAGCATCCTTGCTGCTAAACTGAGGAAGTGTGGTCTGGACGATCGGGTAGTGAGGTGGACTGTGAAATGGCTGGAGGGAAGAAGCCAGAGAGTTGAGGTCAATGGGGCAGAGTCCAGTTGGAAGCCTGTATCTAGGGGAGTCCCTCAAGGGTCAGTACTGGGACCAGTACTATTCAATATATTCATCAGTGATTTGGATGATGGAATAGAGTGTACTATCAGCAAGTTTGCTGGTGACACCAAGCTGTGAGGAGTGGCTGACACGCCAGGAAGGCTGGGCTGCCATCCAATGAGACCTGGACAAGCTGGAGAGTTGGGTAGGGAAAAATTTAATGAAATATAACAAGGGCAGGTGTAGAGTCTTGCATCTGGGCAGGAACAACCCCAGGTACCAGTATAAATTGAGGAACAACCTTTTAGAGAGCAGTGTAGGGAAGAGGGACTTGGGGGTCCTGGTAGACAGCAGGACAACCATGAGCCAGCACTGTGCCCTTGTGGCCAAGAAGGCCAATGGCATCCTGGGGTGTGTTAAAAGGCCGGTGGTTAGTAGGTCAAGAGAGGTTCTCCTCCCCCTCTACTCTGCCCTGGTGAGACCACATCTGGAATATTGTGTCCAGTTCTCGGCCTTTCAGTTCCAGAAGGACAGGGAACTCCTGGGGAGAGTCCAGCGCAGAGCCATGAAGATGATTAGAGGGAGTGGAGCATCTCCCTTACAAGGAAAGGCTGAGGGAGCTGGGTCTCTTTAGTTTGGAGGAGATTGAGGGGTGACCTTATTAATGTTTATAAATATGTAAAGGGTGAGTGTCACGAGGATGGAGCCAGGCTCTTCTCGGTGACAAACAATGCTAAGACAAGGGGTGATGTGTGCAAACTGGAACACAGGAGGTTCCACTTAAATATGAGAAGAAATCTCTTCACAGTGTGGGTGACAGACACTGAACAGGCTGCCCAGGGAGGCTTTGGAGTCTCCTCTTCTGTAGACATTCGAAACCCGCCTGGACACATTCCTGTGTAACCTCATCTAGGTGTTCCTGCTCCAGCAGGGAGATTGGAATAGATCATCTTTTGAGGTCCCTTCCAATCCCTAGCATGCCGTGATTCTATGTGATTCTGTGATTAGCATTGTTGCAGGATTGTTAATAATGGCAAGTAGACAGAGAACTTCACATTAGGTTTCATGGCAGTGAAACTGGAGTAGTTTTCCTGCTTTCTGCTTTATCTCCGTGTTATGACATGGCTTCACAGTGACTTCAAGAAAAGGTTGTCATGGTCTGAGTCATAATCACCACATTTTGCCAGATCTTGGATTTCTGCTAACTTGATTTAGCCGCTGATATTTGGTTTTGCCACAAGAGATGATCTAGATTAAGGGCTTTCTAAGAGCAAAAAAGGAAGCATTGTATAATATATGTAATTTATGGCTTCAGTCTCTTTGCTGGTTATTCATATATCAATACAGACCCCCACAAAAACTAAATTTGACTGGAGAAGTTCAGAAAAGGATCTGGAATAAGAATTAAATACAGTAATGAGAATAGATCATCATGTTCATTAACTGCATTTCCAGTATAGCTGTTAGCTTTCTGTGTGCTTTCTCTGTATGATTCACAAATGATTTACGAATTAGGTTTAAGTTTTCTCATGTTTCATGTAGTACACTCAAACAGTTTCCCTTAACTCTGCAGCAGCAGATTGTTTTGCTGTGATATGAACACTGACTGTGTATTGATGATATATTAATAGTAACTTATTTTTTAGAAATTACCTAGGTATCATATTGATATCATGGTTTTAGTTCTGAATTTCTCAAAAGAGATTTCCTTTGTAAGCTTCTCCCATCTTTGTGTTAACATAGAGTGAAATAAACTAAGGAGACACTTCGTTCGTGATAGGTTTTCATATTGCAGTTCTTGAGAAGGTGTCCGTGTCTTGGGCAATGCATCAAGCAGAATAAGTAGTGCCTGTTTTGTAGAATTTGTCTTGGTGGAAGGCTATTAATAATTCCCCCATCCTGCATCAGTCTTCAGGGAAGTTTTGTCTCAGACTCTCCTTATTGAATTCTGTTCTAACATGAGCCTAATTGTGGATCACTATATCCTTGCTTAAATTTTATATTATCTTTTAAAAATCGGGATTTGAGGCTTTATAACATTTGAAGATAAGTATTGCTAATAGAAAAGCAGTGAAGAGAGCAAAGGACAGTGTGTTTGTCAGGCAGCACCACCATTCTTTTGTATGTTACAATGGAAAAGTTTCTTTCCTATGTGCAGTGACATTTCCTACAAGGCAAAGGAATGCATAAAGGAATGACATGGCACAGGACTCTGGTCTTTCCAGTTGTGTGTCAAGAAAATAATTTAAAGATATCTCTCTTTTGCATTTCAGAAATAAAGTAAAATGAAAAAGCTGGCACAAAAAACACTTCCAGAGATTATTTTACAGGCTCACACACTGATTAATAACTAATGTTATTGTGGCAACTTAATTTCAGATATGAGACTTCTATAAGGAATCTGGAATCACAGTTATCTGACTGTATTGAGATGTGTTCATAGATGAGAGGATGTGAGGTAGAATGTATGAAGAATATTAAACTTCACAAGATCTTAGCATATACTGAAGACTTTGTGGTTTATTTAACTGAGCTAGTCAAATGGTGACTGAGTTTCTCCGTAAATCCTGATGAAAAGCTCTATTTGACCTTTTCATATTGGATACTCATAATAAAAGTTTTCTTTTGCAGGCTGTAGAGGTTCTACACTGAGGCTGGAACACCTGACATGACTTCTTTATTAGGTTCTGAGAAATAAATGCATTTGAAGTCCTGTTACACAAATTGTTTTCTTTCTGCTCAGATCTGGGATAAAAATAGTGTCAGACTTCAAACTGATATGATTAATTTAGCAAAAGTTGCTTTCCTTAAATTTCTAAGCAAATTCCCAAACAGAGTTTCCTTATTCTACTCACACCTTGTCAGAATAGTATATCTTTGCATTTACACGACTCTTCAGCATAGTTATTTCTATGCTTTCTTTATTCCAAAATGCAGGCAACAATAAGGGAAGATATAAGCTGTATCCAGCTGTTCAAGTTCAAATACTGTAATTTCTACCCTATTTCTTGTGCTGCTTTTCTAAGAAGGTTTTTTTTTTTTTTTTTTTTTTTAAATCTGCTGTTATTTCCTTTTGTCAGGGAGAGATCTGCTATAAAGGAGTTGTGAGACAAGCTGCTTACTGAATATCTGAGCTGATAAGGTAGTTTGCACACCCTCATATTTAAGCAGATCCTAGAAGAATCTAGTGATTCTTCCAGCAACAAACTGAAGACACTGTTTGGATATCATTCCTGAGCACAGCTTTGACTCTGATAAACCATAGCCCACTTCAGATAAGGCTTTTAACCCAGTGATGTTCTAATCTGACCTGGTTGGTCTTAAAGCTTAGTAAAACAGCTTCACCTTACTGAACTCCCTACGTTTAGAAGTGTTTGACCTTGAGGTGTTGGGATACTCTGAATAAAAATATTCTGTGGCAGGATTTAGAGACACTTCAACTGGAGAAAAGAGGTCATCACTAGATTCTGCTTCTGATTTTCTGTAACCCATTAAAAACTAAGTTCAGAAAGGAGAAAATAATTTTTATCCAAATTAATGGCTAGCCAAGTCAATTTAGAAGATAATCTATTGGAGTAATTCAGACACTTCCTTTTGCCATTAGGGCTTTGATTATTTTTCCCACTCATTTCATCTATTATTAGTCATGATGAATCATGAAGTAGAAGCTGATTAATAAGGTATCTGAGCATCATGGAAAAAAAGAACTTTGTAAGAATCCATGAGACAGTTGAATGCTCAGCACAGTGTATTATTTCAAACCCTTTCAAAAACTTCTTGATTTGAGATATTTACACACCCTACTGTACTCAAACCTTTACGACTATCACAAGATTTTCAGCTCTTTGCTTTAAAGCTACTTCAAGTGCTGGGTCCAGAGAGGAAGCAGCAACGCTGCTGATTTCTGTGAAGTCAGAGATTTTACACTGTATATGTAGAGCCAGAAACTTGATGGATTAGCTGTTCAGTTTCCATGATAACCTACACCTCCTGGAATGCATTTTTAACAGCCTTAACAGTGTTTAGTGTTTTCCGCACCTTATCAACATCGATAATGACTACTAGTAAGTAAGCCATAGCAATAAAAGTAATGTTTATACAGCAAGATATAGAATTCTATGTTACAATATTTTACAGCTATTACAACAAAGCCTTCTCTATTAGCCCTTTTTTAAACTGAATTAGTTAAAAAAAAAAAAAAGACAAAACTAGGGGTAATGTATTTTCTTGTCAGGCAGTCAATCAGAAATTTGAATTATGTACTGATACATGATCAGATTTGTTACCATTTTAACTCTAGACAAAGTTTTTACATGAAACTGGCTAAACCACTTGAAATTAGTGCATTGATGACAGATTTGTTCTACTTACTGTATTTTTCATTATAGAGAATATAAAGAAAATCAGCAGTAGCATTTTCAATTTACAAAGGCAAACATATAGAGGCAAAGCAATGTATCACAAATACACTACAAGGAGTAAGATAAGGTATTGTCTTAAAAAATATATTACTTCTTTACAGTTCACATAAAAGTAGTGTTTTGTTCATTTGATATCCAAAAATGACAATATTTAATTGAAAACCAAAGTCTGCAATTAATAGAAAAAATGCAAGGATTTCTGGTAAAGATGCAACTTTTTCTAATAACAAAACTAAAATTCACAGGACTCTAACTGGTTTTGACAACAAATTTTAATTAGGTTGCTTTTCCTATAAAATGTTATTCTAAAAGAGCATATGAGACAAGGTTGCCAGATGAGCTTGAGCTGGTAACTACATAAATCAATTTAGCCATTATCAGAGGCAGAGATGCCCTGTTACAGAGAATCCTGCTTATAGTTGTGGTAAGATGCAAAAGTTTAAAAACAGCAACGGTAAAATAGAAGTGAATCAGAATAAGCAAGACACTTCCTGTGAACAGATAATTTATTTGTGCATATGTATGTGTATGTACAGTAATTGTACATATATATAAAGACTCTATGAAGTCAGAACAGAATGTCAGCTAATAATGGTGTTCAAAGATTTTTTTTTTCCTTTTGCTTATTTTCTGATTTGTCATTTAAGGTCACTTTCAATCATTTTTGGTACATAAGGGTCAGCCATTTGACAATTATGGGTTTCTGAATTATATGGAAATATTTTTAGAATGCTTGCCACTGCATAAAACCAAAATGTTAATGGCTTCGCTAAGTCAAATGAAATTTTAATGGCCATGGCTTAATTTTTCTTTCAGCCTGTTCACATCCTTTAAGTAGCATTAAATGTGATTCAGTTGTCTTCTAATATCACAGCTGACCTGAATAGCCTTTTCAATTAGCCTTTTAGATGAAGCAGATTTGATACATTTTAGATAAATAAAGATTTAGTTTTATTGGTTGAATGTTAATATCCACAGTTCATTTAATCCATTTATTGAGATGCAATGTCAAAAGAACAACAATTTCTTTGTGCAGTGCTAGTGAATAATGTGCAGAGATAAGACCACAAAATCCCACAGCATCTTTGTTTTGTGAGTGAATGGAATTTAAGGAAGACGAATCCAAGAAGATCTATTTAAGATTTTAAGAAAGATGCATGGCTGAGAAGTGAAGAAAATTATTTGCCAGGAAGTTACACATCAAAACGTTTTAGGAAATGATGAGAAAAATAGTGAGCTAGTAATACAGATTCCCCGCATAAATCTATTGTGACATTTTGTAAAGTGTCGAATCTGTAAATCATAGATTGGATGTCTTGTGTGTTTTAAATCTGTTCATTCTGTATGAATGTAATATGTTTTAATTTAATCTTTTAATGGATTGTTTTATTATTTACAATGTATTACGCCTTTTACTTATACAAAAAGTAATATAAATTGTTAGAAATCTACCATAGTTCTTTCAAAAGCATCCTTGATGTTTCCATAATTCTGTTTGTGTGTTCTCATTTTTGATGATAGTTTCTCAAAACCTTCCCTATATAACAGAGGCAGCCTACCTTCACTCTGTATGGGGCAGGCGTGGGCAAAGAGGCTTCTGGGTTTACTGCTCAGCATGGGATACAACAAAAGCAATCTGGGGTGTCTGTTATGTAGAAGAGCTGGGTGAGGATGATTCGGACCGTAGATGTATCATTTCCAGTTGCGTTGTATATCAAAGTGCAAGAGAAAATGGTGTTGTCATTAACTAGAGAAGATTTCAGCACTGACTTTGGTTTTGCCATTTTAGTTGCTTGTATGAGTGTCAGATTATAAGCCTGGGCACAGGTAACTTCCTTTCTCCTGATGCAAAGCCCTAGCTTTGAAACAAATGGCAGCCTGTCATGACGACTGGCTCATTAGACTCACCTAAGTGGAAAGAAGCAGTGACAGCTGTCAGTATGAATAACAGTGCTCCAACTACAAACTCCAGCGACTTGTGCAGTGGGAGTCCTTAAGATAATATACCATTAGAATTCCGAAATGTTGAAACAGATTTTGCATTATTTACACAATTTCCTAGACAAGTTTGCCGAAATGAATGTTTCTGAAAGCTATAAAGGGGGTTATAATGCAACTATTTATAGTCCAAATATATCAATGAAATGTACTTAATAACCTATATTCTACTGGCCATTCCCATTTTAAAAAGGTTAGCAATAAAAATTGTTGTGATTTTTATTATACTAGGTTAACTAAAAATTATCCATTCAGCATTTTAGAAGAATTAACATATGCCTTACCGATTACTATTAGCATTATGGAAATGAAGCAAGCAAATTGCTAAGTTCTAGCATGACTTCTATTGAAAACATATGTGGGGTTTTTTGAGGGGAAATGCTCTCTCTTTCCTTGAACATGATTCTCCCAAATATACAATTCTTCTGATATACAAAAATGTCATTTTACAGTGAGCATGAAACACATGTTAAATAAGCTTACAAATGGTATTTTTCAAAGGTCACAGATGTTGGTGCTGCTACAGTATGAATAGGATACCATTGAATAGGAAAAAAAAAAAAAAATCACATCAAATCTGATGGCCCCAGGCAGTATTATAACATACAATCCAGGGCAAGTGCAGGGGAGCAGGTTGCATGACACAGAGCATGTACTAAAATTGATTTATCAGTATAATTTTATAAACTAGAAAATCTACTTCCTACACTAAGGGTGAACTAGTGCTCTTTGAATGTTTTGGTAATTTGGGAGTAGATTAGTGTGATATGTCATGGGGGAATAAAGGCTGTTCTGATTAACAGGAAGCTGTATAAATAATTGGTACCTAACATTAGCATGGACAGAGATGTATTCACAGACTGAATGAGCTTCATTTTCAAAATCTGTAGAGAGAATGACAAGTAATTCCTCACAAGAAAATATCAGGCAAGATCAGTGATGATAACCTTAGAACTATTCTGTGGCAGAGTCGTGTTATATGTGCTGCAGTTTATTTGAAGTGTGTAAAATGGGGCCCATGCAGTTTGCAGATACTATTTTTCATGCTACTAATATTAGATGTATTATAATAGGAATACGATAGAGAATATGAATATATAATTTTTAGTAAATTTTGATTTTATCACATGCTTCACTGTGTGTAAGAAAGTCTAAACATAGTGAAGATTTGACTAACTCTTTGGGAATTTTGTTTTAGTGGCTTTTCACTAATATTTGCTTGTGGTTTTTGTGTGTGTGTCTGTGTAATGGTTTTTTTAATTTTTAAATACTGGGAAACAGGAGAATTTTTATATTACTATTTGGGAAGAAATTTTGTGAAAGGGATACTAACAATGTGAATATTACAAGCCAAAACTGATCAACAGTGTTACAGAACAGCTGTATGCTGAGAAACAAAGACAGTGAATGAAGCAGATCAAACATTTATCTTTATTGTTAGCTGGAAAATATCTGTCGAAATGTTCATAAGTATAGTTTGGTTTTGGTTAAATTCTTCATTAAAGAACTGGACAAAAATGTCATTCTGTTGCCTGGTTATAATTCAAGGGATTTGTAATTCCTTAGTGGAATGAGTTATTGAGTCAGAATTTCTCTTTCATAACAAGCCTCAGCTATAGATGTTTCATAGTATGTTGTGTTATTTCACCTAAAGATAGGGATGTGTACTTTATGGAAGAGGTAGAGACACAGAAACCTCTGTGAAGTGTTACAAAGCCTTTTCAAGATCAGAGAAATATTTTGATTCAGGACAAGAAACTGAAATGACAATTTTTATTAAAACTTTTATTTCTCATTTACATTTAACTGTCCACATAAATCCTTCTGCTTTCTCTCATTTTCCTGACCAACTCTGCTAAATTCCCTTTCTAGAGAACAGATAGAGTGATCAGAGAGAGAGAATAAACTATCAACTGTAATTTTGACTGGGAATTTGTAGAAAAATCAAGCACCAGCAAATATTTTCCAATCATTCGTTAATTTCTTAATGGTTGGGTTTTTTGGCCTTTTACATGAATATTCTGGGGAGGCATCGTATTTTCAGGTATTGCTCTGAAAAGTCACTATAATCAGTGTCTCTTAAAAACATTTGGCCTGAAGGCGGCTGATATCATGCATTGATTTCTGAGATATTCAGCCAGTGAATTTAAATGGACTGATTTATTCTCAGGCCAGGAAGTATATTGAAGTAAGATATTTTAAATATACTACTTGAAAAGTATTTTCTGTAAATGGTTGAGCACTAAGGGTTTTACAGGCTGTCTCACAAATAAATAGCTATAAAGTAAAATACATTCATGATAGTACATAAAACGGGTAAGTAAAAATATAAAAGTTATAGAGCATTAGGTGCAAGGAGGACTATTAAGATAGTGGAATATACTCAGGGAAAGATGAAGTAGCTAAATTAAAAAAGAGACAGGAGATTTCAGATAAGGTGGTAAGATAAAAGAAAAACCAAAAGAACAAGAGGTCAAATCAAAGATGTACATGGCCTTGATGAGATAGGGATGCATAGTTTGTTAGACAGTTCTGTTCCTTAGATTTTATCTGTTGAATAGTCTCATTCGGGTTCACCTGCTAAAATGAGGTTGCCTTACAAAATCCAAGCAATTTGAGCTGGGAACGGAATGAAGAGAGACAGATAGTAACGCTGTCTTTATAACACTGAGTGACCTGCAGGAGGAAGTGGTACTCTTGTCTAAAGGCAAATAAAATCAAAACTCTGCATAAATGCAGATTGAAACAAAACTCTGCCAGCAGTCCTCAACTAAGTTCCCAGCAGTAAAGTCAGCTATAAGGTGGTATAAATGGGCCAAGGATGCAGCCTGATTATGATTAAGAGATTTTAATAATGTGTTAAGAAAGAATAGTGACATTGACACTTAGCCAGCTTTCTGTAAGACATACATAGGTGCACCAGGAAGCAAGTGTCTGTTTCATATTTTGTTTCAGATAATTGTACTTGAGCATCTTTCTGTCTGAATTCTAATGCCCATTCCTAAGCAATTCAGGACAGAAGTAGAAATAATTCATTACATTTTGTCTTGTTTGCAGACCCTTGAATGTGTGCTGCTTCCTCGGGGAGCTTTCTGTTGCCTCAAATGCTATTCATATAGCCAGATAATTTTGTTTTTTAGTGTGTTTTACTCATAAGTGTTTCAAGGCATCTGTGCCGGAGATGAAATTGTTCTGAAGATTTTGCTTTCTATTAGTGAGCAGTTACTAAGATGAACACTATTATTCTGTGAATTTGCTTTTTGCAAAAGAGATTTTGCAGGCTCAGATGCCGAACAGTCAGTTTCCAGGATCAAATGCTTGTTGTTTAGAGTCAAGAGATTAAAAACCAGTTCTAATTGTAATATGTAATACACTGCCTCACTTTTACCATGGTTATATTCCTAGAAAGCTGGTTTGAAAACAGGATATTTCTAGCAGAATTTACTCATTGCTTATTTACCCTTTAGCAGAAGTCCAAGTTTATTAGAGGCTAGTTATTTGCTATAAAGATGGTTCACAGCACAAGCAAAGAATGATGTTTTCCTGGCAGATAATCATGAGAAAAACTGCAAGCATCAGTGACCTTATATTATGCTTAGAGCAACCAGAGGGTAAGTTTTGCAGATCGCTGTGAACAAGAGTATCCATAACATTTTAATTAAGCGTGACATGACCATGCTAGTGGTGTGGGGACATGGTAATGAGGAGGTAACTGCTGGATAATTTTTTTTGTTAGGATGTGAATCAGACAGGATATTTTCTATGTGTCAGATGACAAGAAAAAGATATAAAAGGTTTAAAAAAATAATGAAGGAAATTTCTGAGTTACAAGATATAGCCAGAAGTAGTCCTTTTAGTTGCTTTCAGCTTAGGAATGGTGTAATATATTATGGATTGTTGCTATGCTGTGGGAGACTTGAATGGAAATGTTTCAAGCAATCTTTTTGAAGAATGAAAAATCAGCATTAAATAGAGAGCAGAAAAACCTCATAAGATAGACTCAGTTATAATCATTGGCTATGACAGCTCTTCTGTGATGCTACTAGGGGCTATCTTGTAGAACAGCAACAACACTGAACTATTGAAACATTATGGATTACCTCTTCTCACATGCAACTTTATAAACTCATATTATTTCATAAACTAATAATCTTAGACTTTGTATATTTTGTTACTAATCAAAGAATGCAGACAGTTTGCTTTTTGTCTTGGCATATCTTACACCTAGACACAGTTCTAGTGGGTTAACACAGCAAACTTTCCTGGATTCAAGGTGGGGCCTCACCAGCCCCGAATACAGGGGGAAAATCACTAGTCCTGATGGCCACACTACTCCTGATACAAGCCAGGATGCTGTTGGCCTTTTGGCCACCTGGACACACTGCTGGCTCATGTTCAGCTGTCTGTCAATCAACACACCCAAGTCTTTTTCTGTCGGCAGCTTTCCAGCCACTCTTCCCAAAGTGTGTAGCATTCCATGGGGTTGTTGTGACCCAAGTGCAGGACCCAGCTCTTAATAGTATCCTCATTGAACACTGTTGCTTATGAAATGTCTTGACGTTGATATTATAACATGCATTTGTATCACTACCGTAAATAGTACTACATCCAGACTTAGTAAATGTAGATCATATTTCCACCATTCAAATATTGTAAATGAAATGTAAGCAACCTATTGGTACATTCTAGCTAAAAGGTTGGTTGGAGCCTTGATATTGATTTCAGCTGAATCATGACAAAATAGAAGGTTACTTTCCTCTAGTCTTTTGAGAATTTGAACTGACAAGAAATGGTGACCCAGGAAATGCACCTTCATATTTCAACTAAAGAAATAAAAAGATGTGACTACAAAGAAGATACCTTTAAAATGCCCCATTACCTGAGATCATATAACAATACAGGTTGAAAAAGTCAAGATTATATTCAGAAAGAAGTCAGAACAAGAGTTTGGAGAAATATGACATGACAGTTTCTTTGAGAGACTGTCTGGAAATATATGGCTAGAGCTTTACAGTATCTGGATTTGGGAAAAGGGCACAGAGAGAACAATCAAAAGATACGTTCTCAAACTGTATTTCATTGCCATGGTTTGGGAATTAAGGAAGTTGGTTAATAATAATCAGAGAATTTTGCAATTTAGGATTAAATCAACTAAGCCAACCTCATGAGCTCCTTAGACTCATAGAGGATCACATCTTGAAGAAGAGCAAGAGAATTTTGTAAAGGAGGGTAACTAGATTTCACTATGGAGAGATTTATTTAAGGTAGAAAATAAATTTAATGACAGGCTTGTCTACACCTTGAAAGGCTTTTCTGGTGTGCTTATCATCCTTGAATATCTTGGCAGCCTTTCTCTGTGGAGATGCAGTGTTCCTTTGCCAGCATAGTTTAAATGATTTTTCTCAAATGGAATAACCTATACTGGCCCAAAGGGTATACCTGTTTCAGCTCCAGGGAACTGCTGGCTAACAGTGTGGTTTTGCAAAACACAGCTATCTTGGCAAAACACTGATGTAGACCACATAGACAATTTTTGAATTTCAATTTATGTTTGAAAACTGATTGCATAATTGTTGTATCCAATAATTCTGGTGGAAAATATGTTCATTTTAATAGTAAATATTATTTTCTCCGAAAAAGTGTATGTATCCCATAGATTAAGAGTAAAGTCGTCTTCCCTTAGACAAAAATAGTAGATTACACAATCCAAATTTTATCTCAAAAGAGAGCAATCACATTTTCTCTAGATTATGCATCTGTAAAATTCCCAACTACCTTACTTGCAGTAGGAGTATGAAAATGTAGTTATGGAAAACCCATATGTCAGCCCAACCCTGGAAAGACTTGACACTTCAATCTAAAAGTTCAAGTGAGCCATCCCATTAAAACTAAACAGATTGTAGACATGCTTGAAGTTTAAACTGTGCATAATTTTTTCAGAAGTACTTGAGTAAAATTCATTGTCTTAGTAGAAAGGCTAGACTCTAACTTGTCGTCCTGCAGCTGTATGGCAGTAACCATGCAACTTGAAGTTCAATTTGTAATTAACAGATGTTATGTACCATTAGATGGAATAGATTAATAAAATATCTTATAGTAGTCACAACTAAAGTAATTTAGCCATATTGCCATAAAATGCCAGGAAATTCAACTTCATAAATCATCTTCTCATGTCTTTGTGACTAAGAGAGAATTATATGTACTCCTCAGTCACCACACTAGCGCAAACAGAAGTCTTAATCCTATTTTATGTTAGAATTTCTGTGTTGTGTGGTGGTGGTAGTTGTTGTTGCTCTTTTTCTCCCTCCAGTGGATGCAGGCAATCTATTTCTCAGTTCAAGGAATTTTAATAGAAAAACTGTCATGTTTATATAACTTCCAGTACAGCTGAGAAGGAAGCAAATAGAAACCTTAGTTTTTACAGTACGTTGATTCAACAGACTGTGCCATCACTGCCAAGTAAGTGAAACCTAGGCTGGCTGAACATCTGCTGTCATTCAGACATTCTGAAAATACATGTTTCCTTCCTTGCATGAACATTAATGTTGTCTTTCAAACTGTTTAAAGTCAACATTTTGATTTTGGAAATGCCAAAGTAGACATGCATGAAAAAGGACATTTTGATGGAAGTTTATTCCTTTTTCATATTCTGTTGTAACAATCAATTTGAATCTCAAGAGAATTAGCTAGAGAGAATTAAAATGGACTGGGATTGAATGCATATTTTCAGTCTTTTACTAGAAAGCTCCAATATAGCAAAAATTGTTGCTATAAAGCTGTTTGTTAGTTTTATTGTAGTGTCAGTATAAAAAATACCTTCTTTCTTCTTTCAAAATAAAATATCACATCTTAAATATTAGCTTATATATATTAAGGTGGCTCTGAGTAAGTAGAATAGAAATATAATTCTGAGCCAACTGATTCGCTATTGGACAATAAAAATCTAAACTAGTAAATGGAAACAACCTTAGTTGAGTATGACAAATAGCTTTATAAAAGCATTTTTTAAAAATACACAACTTTCATAATTAATAATGCAGACTATTGTCTACTTGTTTCAGTAAGTAATCTGAATGCAGCTGATCTTTCTGTTTCCCTGCTGCGTTATTGATGTTGAAGAGATCACTATGTTATTGTTCTAGCAATGCGTAACTCCCTTAGCTGAGGTTTTGGTTTACAGCTAACGCTGTTTGAAATGTGGCATCTGAGTAGATTATGTACCAGTTGAGATGGAAACAAAACACTGCAAAGCTTTCTGACTTACAAATCTAGAACGTCAATGCATTACAACTGTTCAGTTCCACCTTTAGGCATTTGGAGTACATGTGTAATCTATGGCCACCACTTGATTAGTCCATCAAAATACTTTATGACGGCAAACTTCATTTGCAGTCAGAACACCTGCAGAAGGTGGACACAGCACCTGAATTTATCTTGAATCACAGCAATATCTATATATAATGACTAATCCAGATCTAGAAGGGTTCAGCTCTCTCCCAGTTTGTGGTAACCTTTTCTGAAAAGTGCTGGTGACCAACTATGCCCAAAGAAGCTAGACAGATGTCCCCAAAGCCTTAACCTTCTCCTTTCATCATCTCTATTGGAGGGAGAGGTCATTTTCTTTACCTTTTTGTCTTTGTTATTTTCCCAAAGTTCATTATATTCTCTGAGAGTTCACTGAAACATCTGATATTTTTGAGTGCACTGATCTCTTTGCTGTATTCTTTGTAAGTAGGGTAGTTGAATTTCTTTGTATCTCTGTTTGTATAATTCTGAAGTCTTTGTTAAGCCTTTGAATTAGGCCAAAAGAGACTTGGTATCTCACAATGTCTGCACAGGTCTAGTCTGAAATGCCTGCTGTTAGAAATGATAAAAATGTACCTCCTCTTTAGTCAAGCCTGATCCTTCAGTACTTACTACATATTGGAATATCTAGTTTTTTCCTATATATTTTGGCATAATTAAAAATTTTCAATTTCTGGTAAGCAAAGATACTGTACTACTGTCATATGGACTGTTTCTTAGGAGTGAGAAAGCTTGCTCCATATTATTGCAGAGTATGTAGAGAGTAGAGTTTATACATGCGAAATAAGATAGACGTTTCAAGACTAGAATGTCATGTACATATTCTTATATTTCAGCTGAATATATGAGATCCCAAATCCACCTCAATACTCATTGGAGTATATATGTTGAAGAGGTTTTGCTTTGCCATTGATTGAGACTCAGCAAAATTTATATATGCGGGAAGTTTCTATTATGTCATTTGAAATGATTGATTGCTATGGAGTGTAATTTAAAGGATTCGTCAAGACAGCAAAAGCAAAAATTCATCAATGTGTTTCATGACTTTAAATATAACTGTGACAGATTGGCACAGTACATTTTATAAGCTTTAAAAACTTGAAATTATATGGACAACTTCCAGGTACAGTTGCATTATTTACATGAAATTGAGACAGCACTCTCAGTGATTCAAAGCTTAAACATAGTTTTGTTTTTATTGGTGGAATAGTGAATTTACTTCAAATATGGAATTCAGAGGACCTAGAGCTGTTAGTAGCAAAAAGTCTTCTTGTGTGCAAGCCAAAGAGGGATAAATATTCAACATCAGGATATGATTTTTGACAGCCACATTTAGGCATTTATGTCATGGAAAGCTGGAAGACAATAGTGCTGTCTAGGCAGTACTGCAGTTATTATAATACATAAGGATAGCCATACTTTCTAATTAAGAAGTGACTAAATTCTTACATGGCCATTATCCTGTTTTGCTGTCTCAGTAGACACCAGCCTGGTAGAGAACTAGTTTTATAAACAATTCTAAGAGTGTATGACAAATTTAGTTGAAATTTAATTTTGTAACTGTTTTTCACAGGTTTTTTGTTGCTGTTTTTTAACAGCTCTGAAGTGAAGGTTGAAGGGACTTAATTTCAGCATGTGAGCAACAGGTGATCCTCCTCAAGATAATATATACACAAAATAGACCAGTCAGTTTGTCTGTAATGCTTTTCTTTCTGGAAGAATGTTTTCTGGTGAATTTTGTTGTTGTTGTTAGATCTTCAGATTTTGACTTCCAGTAAATTTTTCATGATGTTCCACAACATAATGTTTTTCTTAGACATCCGTGTATAAAAGGATGCAGATTTATTTTAAATTGAATATGCTTTGAAATAAATATTTGGCTAAAATTCCACAGAAGCTGATACATAAAACTGCCATTCACCACTCATCCCTTTCATAAGGTCAGGAAATAAATATTTTCAAGCTTTTAGGTTATCATTTTTTCTAGTCCACTAAATAATTTCAATGCAGGTGATCTGATAGGGCTTATAACATCAGCAGATAACTTTAAATTTAGCAGTACTGCTGGTAATTTCAGTTCTTCAGTTGAGTAATCATTTTCTAATTTATATTTTCTTCTTATTGCATCAAAGTAACATGACGTATCTGTTAAAGCAAAGCTTGAAAAAAGACATCAGCACAACATGAATAGGAGTACCCAGATGTCTTTTCTTCTGAGAAACAATGTTTAGGTTTCTTTTGGGTCATAAAAGACAGACAGTCAAGCATAGCATGACATACGCTTTGAAAGCTCATTTAATGAGAGACTAGGTGAATGGCATGCATTACTACACTTTTTGAGGCAATGTAGTCACTGAGGGTGAAATTAGGTTCTAAGTAATGTTTGAGTGGTATTGCACAGGTTTCACACTGGTTCTCCTCACTTCAGTGATTTTCACTCTTGAAGCATAACTCGCAGCAATATCCAGAGATGTGACCCCTTCTGCTGCAACAAGAGACAATTCTTCATCCTGACTTGATACAAGAGAGATCTTTTAATTAATGCATTCTCTGCATTGTTAGATGTTTCCCTAAAAGTCTCCTTGAACAGCAGCTATTGATGCTTCATAGCAGCGATATCGTGCTGAATAAATGAGAAAACAAAAGTGCTTGTTTTGTGTATCCAATATTGAAGCTGTATTCCCTTATGGCGTATAAGTTTCTGCTCCTAAAGGGAAAGGGATTTTTCCATTGGTACTGCATCGCAGGCTTGGATTAACTTCAAAAATAAAATAAATAGCTTCCACAGCTATGGAAAATGAGTTCTGCCCCTGGTGAATTAGAATTAGCATTACATTAGGCAAGTAAAGAAGCATTTTAATGAAGTGTCCATCCTCAGGCACCTCTTCCAGAGAAGACACCTGTGAATCTTTGCCAAATACTTATGTATTTCAGCTGGGGTTTCTGTTGAATTTACTTGGCTGGGTGAAGAGGCTGCTATATGCTATCTTTGGCAATCTAAACCTTTGTAGAAGCTTGATTTATAGCTGCCCAGGAGAAGACTGGTTCAGTTTTCACTATGTTTTCATTTCAGAGACAATCTAATCTAAAATTATTTAATTTAATCAGTGGGAAAAGTGGTTCTGCAGGCAAAGCTGCAACAGCTATTTTTTTACCCCCAAATTTCCTCAAAATGAGTCAAAGTATCTTTCATAACTGCATGGTGTCTTTTCAGTTAAGTACACCATGAATTCAGTTTAAATTTTCATTGTCTTTTCTGCTTGCAGAATTTACTTCAGCTAATTTAATTTGATTATTGCTATTTCAGACATTAATCAGCAGCCTATTAAACCATCTCACATATATTAAATATACCCCAAAATAGTCCTGTGATGTACAGTCATGGAAAAATAACAGGAAATCAATAATTTTCTTTGATACAGAGAACAAAATTTCAGTCCGTTTGAGTTTAGATTTCCATAAATATTCAACTCTCAATTTTATCAACTTATGCAAACCAAGTCCAGTAGGGTGACTGTAATGCTGGGCACTGAAATCATAGTCCACTTACAAAATATTTATGCAAGTATTTTCCCACACTGGCATTTCTCATCTCAACAGGTATTTTGTAGTACATTGCCACCTATATGGCATTAGAAAGAGAATGAATTTTGACAATGGCTGGGAACCACTGCTATCAGACTGCCTTCAAAGGCAGATAGGATCTAATTCAAATAACAAACCGGATTTTGCTTTATTGTTTTTCTCATTACTTCAGACATATCACTTAAGTTTTGGAAAGCAGGCCCTGACTATGTATGTGGACCATGTTGGGTTTCATTCACTTGAGGTGAAATAACAAATTACACCTGCCATATGTACCTGCAATGTAAGGTGGGGAGGACCCTTACTGGTTATTCACTTTTTTAATAACCATGGGCAAAACTGTTATTTATCATTTGTAATTATCTGTTGCATAAAATAAGCTGATAGTCTATACAGCTCTCTTTTCCTATTTACCACCCCAGTCCTGCAATGGAAGGCTTCTCTGAGTTTCAGTTCTGGAATCAGATCTCTTGTCATGTTTAAAGTGGAGGAATAAACATCATGCACCTAGAGAGCAAGTGAAGCTGGTAGTAGTTCAGCATGTTTGAGTGCGCCTTCTTTATTTTGGCTGAATGTTCTCTCTTTCATTCTCTGTTTGCTAACAAACTGATCATTGCACAGTGTGAGTCAGGCTTGTGAACAGTTACTTTTTGTGTTCTGCTGTCTCTGCTTTTTCTGTGTCAGTCTACTTGGATTGTTAACTTTGGTTGAGCTGGTTTTGCAGTTCACTGAGCTTTTATTTTCTTGCTGCCTACTCTGTATGTATGTGAACCACCATTGCATTGACATCGGAGAATCTAAATGTTGTTTTGAAAACGTGGAGATGGCCTGAATATTAAGGAAAATGGCTGAGCTAAAGCTGACCATGATTTGTAGAACAGCTTGTGTTTGGTGTACAGGATTTAGCTGGTCATTTATGATAGCAATGGACTGGTATAGTATTATGCTGCTACTTAGGCTGTTAATAATCTCTACAGTGTTGGTCAGAATATGTAATTGAGAGTTTCTGAGGAAATAACTCCAAATAAATATTACAGCATTTCATTGTAATTTGGAAGACTCTTTCTGACACAAACAAGATTTTTTTTACCTTTATTTTCAAAATTTTATTTTCTTTTTTCTTTTTTTATTTGCCCCCCCCCCCTCCCCCCCCATTATGCGGTTCTTGTTGCAAATGAAATGAGCATGTTGCAAATAAAGCCACTTACTTCAGGTCCTGATTTCAGATCTGAAAAAAAGTCAGAAGTGTGCTGAAATAAGTAATTTCTTATTAAATTCTTAATTCAGAAATTTCACTTGTTCAAAATATTCTGAGAATTTTACTTTGACTTTATATTTTATTAAACCGCTACTAATTTACACCTGAATATGCAACTTTATGGAACAAGATTTTGAAAATTTGTAGTATTAGAGTGAAGAATTACTTTTGGCTGACTGAAATCTGTGACTACTTTGCAATCCATGGATTTTTTTCTCCTCTGGCTGTTAAATAGTCCAGGATTTTACCTTCTATGCAATAGTTTTAACACTGTCAAACTCCAGTACTTCCAGCTTAATGATTTTTTCCTCTCTATAATGCGGTTTATACAAGAAAAAAGGTGTAGTTCTTCATAGTTTGGCTGTAAGAAATTGTTCATCTCTTGTTCAAGGTCTCAGCAAAAACTGCTTAATAAGTAAATGCACAAACATGTATACTACCTAGGATTTGGAATAAAAATTTCTGTTCCTATTCTGAGAAGGCACATGCTGGTGGGAGCCAGGTAGTAGAAGTACCTGAGTCAGGACTGCTGCTATTAGATACAGAATTACCATGCCATTTCTATTTGGTCAAACTCAACTGGTGTCAAATAATAGTTCCATATTGCCAGTGATACAGGAGTGAAATTAGATCCAGCATGGAGGATGCCTTCCTAGAGTAAAAATATGGCATCGTTATCAGAATAATCAGAAAGAAATCTTTGAACTCTGTATGCATGTGTGTGCACATGTTTGATAATATCTATAATTATATGTTTGACAATGCATGCACACTGAGGCTACTGAAGTTTTCCCTCAGGAACATGCATTTTATAGTACTTATAAATTATTTGTTTGCTATATGTAAAAGGAATGATTCCGCTACTTATTCAAGCTTTCTCTTTGCTGCTTAAACAAAAGTTCACTGTGCTATATCACAATTTGTCCCTTCTTTCAGCTATGTGTAATCTTCTTCAACCTTTAATCCCTTTTCCATTGCCACACAGTCATCACTTCAGCAATTGCATTTGGTCTTCCTGAATGTTTATGCATGTTGCTCATCTGTGTTGAAGGAAATATTCAAATGGCCTCACGTATTTTCAAATCACTTGGGGATGTCTGTCTAGAAGCTGTCCTCCCTGAATTTCCCCAAACAATGCAAATAAGATGATACTTAATTTAACATGTAATGAATTCCTATATTTCTTCCCACAAATAAAGGAGTAGTCTTTTTTTTTTTTTTTTTTTAATCAGCTTACAGCATTTAACTAATATGTTGCTTGCTGTGCTAATAAATTTCAGCTGGATTGCTTTTAGTCTGAGCTCGTCGGAAGGGAGAGTTATATCCTCTGATATATTGTCCACACTCTACACGTGCCATTTAAGCCCCATTCCATGTAGTTCTATTCTGAGATTACTGATTTTCCTAGCTTTTTGTATCAAAATGCAACTATACAATAAAACGGTCAGGAAAGTAAGAGTTAAAGGATGTTGCTAGTTTTACAGTGAATATTGGTTGCATAGCAATTCCTGATGGCCTGAATTTTTTCACTGTCTTTCCAGATAGCAGTCATTTTCAGGAAGCTATTTCACAGCTATGGGTTCTTCTTTTTCAATGTAATGTCTGCAAACATTTTTAAAAACCATTTCAGTTGGCCAAATCTGAATATTAATATTATCATAAATGTACTGTTTTAGTAAATACAGTCCAGTTTCATCAGACCAAGAGCATTAACTGGTATCCAGCGTTTAAGAGTTCATATGGCTTCCTCCACAATCAATATTTTCCCACAGTTTTAACAGGAATAAAAGTTTCAGTCAAATAGCAAGAAGCATGAAATGTCTATGCCAAATCCATTTCTGTTCTCCATTATTTGTCCCCACTTCATTATGTTATATTTCATGGCAGTCAAATGAGTATATGATTTGAAGATTTATTATGTGATTAATTATATGCAATTAATTTGCTTCATTCCAGGAACCACACAAAAATTTATGCTTCTTTATAATTTGATATAGTTAATCAGATGTTGGAAATGAGCACCTGTTAGTTGCCAACAAAGAGGCTGCTTTTGGAGAAGGGCCCTCAGAGCTGAAGGGAGCTGATAGAGAAGATGGTGGTGAACAAATCCAGGACTTAGACTGCAACACTTCAAAGGAGAAATGGCTTTCCTTTGTTAGCAGGCAAAGCCCAACATATCTTGGAAACACTGAGTAGTAATATTTCTATGTATGACACAATGTCAATAGTAAAGGTGATAATAGATAATTTTTAATGACAGATCCATCCAAAGGTATTGTGCTGTCTGTGATTTTACTTTGATGTCTGTATTTCCTAGAAATATTGCTGAGCAGGAAGATGCAGTTACTCTTATAAACATAGGCTGTTGATATTCACTTTGTGTTTCACGCACTTCAAGGGCTTGCCAGGTTAAGAAAAGCTTACAGTTTTACCTAATGCAAGCACATACTTGGAAATACAGTATCTTTTGCTGTACCCGCTTGAACTTTGTATAAGCACAAAGATTGCTAAATGGTTTTCAGGGTTTTGACACATAACTCGTTGCTGCAAAAAATTGGTTTAAGCTTCTCCATTAGTGAATTTTTGTGAGTTGTAACAAAATGTCAGTCCATCTTTCCTTAACTAAAGTAAGCTTATCAGAATTGCCATTGATACGGCTTAGTTATTATATAATATCCTGGGATTTCAAAATACTCTGCACACATACTATTCTAAAATGTCGAATCATGCAGATGTTGCCCTTGTAGAGAAAGACAATATGATTATCCTTTGCCATTCAGTTGTATATTTAAGTTTTAGTCGTAATGATAGTTAATTTTGATGACTTGGAATTTAGATTTTGCTTTAATAATATCAAAAAATAAAATTCCAACAATCTTAAAGTTAACTAATTGACGACTAGTAAACGCCAGCTTTATACAAGTTTAGTCAACCAAGAACTGAACACAATTAACAATGTTTTGTCTTCTATAATCTTCAGGCTCAAATAAATTATTAGGACAAAACCTTAGCTGCAATTTCAGTTCTACAAGGTGCTTGATTTCTTGTAGCTCCAGACCAACAAGGGTTTAGGTTTAGATTTAAAGAAAGGAAAAAGATGATGTAAGCAGATCTGAGTAGCAAATCCAAAACTCAAATCCCTGTCCTTTCCCGTTCAAAGCCTCAGAAACCTGAACTCCCCACTCATGTCCCTGATTGCTCTGCTTCGAGGGGCAGCTCCAGCATTTCTGGATAGAAGCAAATGATTTCCCAGATCCTGCTTTTGTGCAGGTGGCATCTAGAAACTAGACATATTATCATTCCCATTTCATAGGAGGCATAGAAAATATAATAGGCAAGCTCTGAGCAACTCTAATATACTTTAAGAGAATGTATATTATTTTTTCTAAAACATGATTGCAGGTTTTTTTATTGTTAAAATGGTATTCAAATTTTATATAAAAGCCTTATGATTAGAGTATGTAGGCACTGACATGCCAAAATCAAATACATACATCTCCCATCATCCATTAGTGTGCTAAAATCACTAGCCCAGTGGATTTATGCCACCTTGCAGTATAAAATGGGAGATTTGTAGACCCAGGATGAGTGGGCGTGATGGAGTACTGACTAGGAGAACTCTTAAGACTCTATTCCCTGTACCAGGCCCTGGCTGTGTATTATGTATTTAACAGCCAGTGGATGACAAATAACTTGGCTGTGAAAATGTCAGTGTGTTCTACTTTCTGGATGAATGATTTTAATCCGATAGCCAATAGCAAGTAACTAAATAACCTGTGGACAGTGGTGTGGACCCAAAGGCTATCTCTGAACTCTGGTCCTGGAACTGTACCCTAATGGAAAGCAGAGCGAGAATGAGGAGATTTCTCCTGTGAAGCAGGAACATTGCCAATATTCTTAACTGAGAAAAATAAGGCAACAAAAAGACAAGGAATCACTGCACTACTCACTGGGCTAACAAATGTAAGACAAAACCTGGCACTGATAGCATCAGCTTGGCGTTTGTTTTTCAAACAAAGCATTTTGTGTTCATTTTCAGTGAATAATGCTTAGTTAACCTCCTTCAGTCTCTAGATCATGGTGGAACCCATCTGTAGTTCTGTATAAGGAACCTGCTCTCTTGAATGTGATGGGGTTTGAAAAAGACTGCAGCCTGCAGCATTCCTCTTGGTGAGCTTCAGAAATGAACAAGAGATTGAGGTTTCATCTCTGAGGTGATCAATTCTGCATTTTCATATCCAGTTTGAAGACCTGGCATCATGGTATTTAACTTGTATAGAATCAAGTCCTGTATCTTATCTAGTCTTTAGGTATAGAGTTAGCTTCAATTGTTTATGTGCGTATCAACTTGTTGATAAATAAACACATTATGTTTCCTGAGTGGGGAACAGAGCACCTTGGCATTATCCCATCCTATGTGCCCATTAAGTAATTTTATGAATATCCAAGGCTGTATGTTTGTATGCATCAACACACAAGTAAATTTATCTATACAAGTATATATCTATATATGAAAAGCTCTACTTTGCTGAAATCAATTGGCATGTTCTCTTCAACTTCAATAGAATGATGGTCTGTGTGCAATTTGCTGCAACTTTTTGCATGATTTACAAGCCACAGGCTATATATGATATACGGCTTTTTAATTTACTAGATTGTTCTGCTTTAAGGAAGGTAATAAATTTCTCTAGGGTGAAATACATTATTTTGTAAAGAGTAGCAGTGGAAATTAGACTAAATGTTCCAGTAACAGCCTGACAAGTTCAGTCAGAAATTAATCCAGTCTGAATTAGTTCAAATAGAAGATGAAGTATAGCTCAGACAATAACAATGATTTTATATCATGTGTTTTTATATGAGATTTAAACACTCTAACTTGACAAATAAAAAGCATTTCAATAAATGCTCTCTGTCTTGGGAAACAGATGAATTGTGAAACACCTTGGATTTCTGGGGGTTTTATATCTGGTTTGAAGCAGGATTTTGTAGATGTGGTTAACCTGAAATATGTATGTGTTGAGTACCAGAGGAAGAATCGGGAATCAGCTCCTGATTCCATCAGCTTCCAATGTCTTCCTTTGATTCGTTTTTTAAATAATTTTAGCAAGCTTTCTTACGCTACTTTCTGTATCTCTAAGATAGAAATAGTAAATTCCTTTCCTCTGAAAAACATTTTTAGACATGCATGTAAAAAGTGCTATGTAAGTGCTTTGGATTATTGTGGTAGTTTAAGAGATAATAAATGTCATCTGACAAAATAACTCAAGAAGCGTTACATGGAATACTAGATGTTTTTTAGCTTTTCGAGTTTGAATTGCTGTTCAATTTCTAAGCCTAGACTGATGCTTTGTTTGAAACTTCTTTTGAAATAATTTCCACCCATTTAAGCAGTTTTGACTTTGCTGCAGACATGGCACAATAGTTGCATTACAGTGAGTTAGACTACTTGTCAAATGTAAAGCCTAGATTTTCTTTTCCTTTTATCTTGCTGTTAAGGCTGTACAGCTATCCATCAGTTAGATGATTTCCTGTCATGCAAATGGCAGTTGGCATGTCTACCAGTTCTGTTCCTACAAATTTCCAAGTTTAAGAAATCAAATTGTTTTATGTACCATTTGAATAGAATGAACTATTTCATTAAATACAAAAAAGCAAATCTATTGTTTTGTACAGTTCCCATTTTCATTGCTTGTATAACAATCCACAAGTTCTTTGAAAATTGGACACAGTGCTGGCCTGAAACACACCTGAGCTATAACATCATGTACCCCTGTGAACATCAGGAAGAGCAGACTTTTCCCATGAACATATGAAAAAGATTTGGAGATATGCTACACTTAAGTGCCTCTACTCCAGATTTGGGGTGTTTATTCCACCTCCTGCATACTATACCTATTTGCAGAAATATCTGCTCCTTTTTCTTCAGGCTAGGCTGGTTACAGCCAATAAATAGATGTGTATGCAGTCTCTGTTGCAGTATTTTAACCAAAATTATAACCTTGTATTGGCTCTACAGTCTTCAGATGAATTGCACTGTAAGATAAATTTTCAGATGTTCTCAAATGTTTTATAATTTTGAAGGGAAATATTCTGATACCATGCTTTTGCTTGTTTTCCAATGATAGCTACATCTTAATCTGATTTATGTTTAACAACTTTGCTAAGTGGATGAAATTGTGATTTAATTGTGAAATCTTTAGTGGGTGTAATAAAAAGCCTATCAAGCTCAATTTCTGCAAAACCCCCACTATTTTAGAAGAGATGTAAAATACTCAGAGATTTTATGTCTGTCACTAAAAGAAACAATAAAATTATTCATAGTCACAGTTTTGTTCTTTAAAGTGTCCATGAAAAGCTAAAGAGGAATATTTAAGCCTGCAGTGGTGAGACTGGCAAGTTTATCTGCTGTTACTGCACTGGATTCATAATATGTACTACCGTATTTTGACACTGGGTTTTTTTTAATCCGAAGATGACTGAAACCTTCTTTTCTGGGACTTAAGAAGAAGAGAGAGAGAGATTGAGATTTAACATCACCAAATGGATCTGCAGTATCTAGTTCAACAATAGAGAAAATATTTTAAAAGCTTAAATTATTGCTTAACAAAGAACACTGACAGGTGTGATAAAAGAAATAGAAGAATCCATTTTGATTATGTTTCAAGAAACATTGCTATCTCTTTACGTTGCGAACTCTATAATGCAGGAAAAATATTCTCTTCAAAAGTAATGTGAAATTCAATAGGAACTTAACTCTTTCAGCCTTCTTGTTATTTATTGCTTCTAGAGGTAAGAAGATTGGGCATGATATAGATTTTTTGATCACCAGTCCAGGACCAAGAGAAGATGATGAGCTTCTGCATAAAATTGTGGACTTATGGAAAAAGCAGGTATGAACTAAACAACATTTGGCCAAGAACAACATATTCTAACAGCACTGAATTAAGCCTATGTAGTGCTTAAAGAATGTTGACTCCTTTTTACAGATGGCTGAAATATTTTGAAGTAAGATATTGCTCTGTTTAATTATTGATCATGGTGATGTAGGTGCATCCTAAAATTGAAGGTTGTATCAGAAGTACTCCACACACACTCTGTTATATATTTATCTAAGAATATGCAGCTCCTCAGAGGTAAGAAATCAAGCTAAGTGTAGTTTTGAGAACAATGGCTGTGATCTGAGAAATCTGGCAACTACTGAGGCTTTTGAGGTCACTCCGAGCTGCTTTCAATAAATGGAACAGAAAAGAAAGAAATAGAAAATAAATTGTTCTTGCTGATTTTTTTTTTCTAAGGATAAAATTTGGCAGAATTGCATGCAGGGTGAGTATGGGAGGTCAAGGGTGGCCAAGGGTTTGATGAAAAGATTAGGATTCATCTAGGAATCCCAGCATGAAGAAAATGTCAGAAGAGGAGATACACAATGGCCACAGAAACCAAACCCAGACAAGCTGGGAATTGTTTAAAGCTATGAACAAACATTTTCTGTGTTCTCTTTGTCCTCCGAAATATTTATGGCTTATACTGCTAGCTATACTACCTCTCCACTGTGGCAGTTGTAATAGACAGGCTTTTATTGACACTATTTATAAGTAAGGGGTCAGCAAAATCAAAATGCAAAAAGGAAAGAGAGGACTCATACTCCTCTTGCCTTTTTATTACCTTTTATTACCTTTGATTTCTAAGGGGAAGGGGGGAACACAAAAAAAATACCTAAACCTAGAGCAATTTTATACTTTTTGACAGTACTCCTGTCATCTGCTTCACAGCTTTCCACTTCTGTGCTGCTGCTTCAAAGCCCAAATTCATCAAAGAACATCACTGAGGTCATGATGTTGACTTCCTTTTGGCAACTCTTAGTGAAAGATTCTGAAACCTTTAACTTCTAAATTATGGACCTCAGACTTATTTAAATAGTTTAAAATGGCATTTTTCTTCACGGAAAAGTTTAATGTAACAAGATCCTTCCATTGAAAGCTATTGAAAACTAAGTGGTTAAATCAACACCATCATGCTCTTTGATGCTGCATCACCGGGGATAAATGGGCTGATGAGCAGAGAACAGTCTCCATAGAGATTCAAAGTAGAGTGGCAAAACAGAAAAGCTGTAATGCGGTACACAGGTTACGGTTTTAAGGATTCCAAAAAACTTCATAAAGAAAGTAAGAAACTATTTCTGTGTGCTAGAGCTTGGAAGTCTCTGGGCAAACAGGCTGAACCATCCATGTCAATGGAGCTTCATGCACATGCTGTGTAAAGACATTTTCATTTTTTCCTAAAAATCTACACAGCTACATTGGACACTCTTCCTGTTGTTATATATGTACTTTCAACAAAGGAAGAGATAACTGTTACTACAGGCTTTCCCACATTCTTCATTTTTTCCATTTATATTCATATAATGTAATGTTGCATTTTTCTTTCTCCTTTGCTAAGGTAAATAGGTCAGGAAGGAAAAGCCTTGATGTCCCCTTAAGGTGGATGATGAGGAGCAAGTAACCAATCTCACTTTTTCCTTGCTGGAAAAAGTTGGGTTTTTTTCATTAACAAGGTTTACAGAACAACAGCACATTCATTATTGAGTGACAGCTGGATTTTAGCAGCAACAAAACCTGTTTCTAAGACAAGATAGAGAAATGGTCAAGAGGCCAGAACAAAGAGCTTATGTTTTTCGGATGAATGCTCTGCCCATAAGGATGCAGAGTTCCTTTGTGAACACATATGGTCTCACCTTTTGACTTAATGCATTATGAATTTTTTGTTGCACTGTGGCTCAGCTTCAGTAGGAGCTGAGGACCTTCTTACCTAAAATAGACTATTGCGTGGTGGTTACAGCACTGGACACGAGAGAACTTGCCTTGAATCACTTTAGGCAGAGGATGGGACCGAATTGGATTGTCCTGCTTGTTCCTGCTATGTTTTAAGTAAAGACCCAAGCAGCAGTGACATTTCTTATGAAATCTGATCTTTCTGCAGTATATTCTATCTCTGTTTGTAAGTATGTATGTGTATGTCTCTATCTATTAATATCTATCAGTTTATCTTGGTCAGCACTGCATATGCTTATGGCATAGAGAAAGCAGAACATCTTCATCCTTGGACTCTGGTGCTGGTCTGTCCATTGCTGTCAAATCCAGGCTATTCAGGACATACCCAGAATTAGACCATTCTGACATACAAGATGAAAAGGGGACTGAGGCAGCTGCGAAGTTTTGTACAGCTGCTCAAGTCTTTGATGCCATTTGCTAATGATTCCTCACCCTAAGAGGCCTTACTGCTCCCAGGCATCAGTTCCTTGAGCTGAACTAACATACCTACACGCTATTTTGGATTAGCTATAGGTATTTCACGGAACCAAAAAAAAAAAAAGCACACCAGTTTCACTTTATTAAACCATCTTAGAAGGCAAATAAGAGCAACAACATACATAGATTGTAGAAGAACATACATTTTCAGGTGGTATAAAGTTGTCCTGCTTAGCTTTAACAGACTTAATGGAACTACCAACAATTATGAATAATGACAGCTTGTGACAATAAAAAGAGCATAGGATTTCACTTAATTAAAAATGATATTTTGATTGATTTTTCAGCTATTGATTACATATTTTTCTAAAAATCCACACTTTTCCTCAGTTTGATGTATGTATTCCAATATCAATGCTATTGATGTGTCAGCACTCAGTCTATATAAGTAAAAGTGCTTAATCATTCTAAAAAGGGAAAATTGTTGTGGGCATTAACATAACTGTCCTAAAAATACATTTGATTTTGATGGTTTTGTAAATTTGAGAAATGCAAATACTCATATTTTAAAACTTTGTGTTCATGTAAACAAGGTCTACAGCACTTTATGGTGTATAGATCAAGCTGAAATTTGCAAAGAACCGCAGATTCCTTGACACAGAGTAATGAGAAGGTTTTGCAGCCAGCAGTAGCCAAAACTTCACACAATCTTCGTAGCTGACTGCCCCTTCAGACAATACTTTTCCAAAATATACGGAAGTGCCATTTCAACTTTATGAGGTGATGGTGATGTCCAGTGGCTAATCAAATTAGGTTAATTGGAAACATTGTCCCAGTGGATATGACCTACCCTTTGGCTCCTATTTAAAGATGATATCCTGGCTTTGAATCAGGTTTAAACTGCTTGTTGAACTCAGTACTTGTGTAATTGTTGCCTAATTGCATGATTTTAAAGTGAAGTAGATATTTATGGTGGTCTACGTACTCTCATTGCAAAGGGAGGAACTTTAGTAGGTATCCAGGATGGTTTTAGGTAAAGGAATTTTTAAAAATTATTTTTCAATGTGGCCAATACAGCAAAGACTGATGTGTCAAGTTCACTCTGTTTTCATTTACAACTATATACTCCTGTAATGAGTAGCAAGCTGAAAAGATTCCTCTGAAACTAAGTAAAGCTGATGCAGAAGAGATCATGTGTAAGATGATAACACAGCTAAGTGCTAGAATTAAAATATTGATGAAGCAGAGGATAAAGTATATGACTAAAAGTTAAAAATGAATGACTTAAAAGGTCTGAGCATTTTATTCCAAGGCCATTTTATCTGTTACAGACATGTAGGTAATACATATTCATATAACCTCAAGAATTTACAGGCTAAAAATCCAAGTATGGAATGCTGGTGGCCATGTGCAACTGTCCCCACATCTCACAGAGACAAAATGCTCCCTAATGCTTATCTGGTTGCCTGTGAAGAGAGAAACCACTGCAGGCTGCCATTAGGTTGCTGGATTTCTCAAGCTATCCGAAACAAAAAACCTACTAAGACTTCCCACGTACAGTAGGAATTCCATTCCTTCTGTAGCCCATCTAAAGATAAACTTTAATTCCTAATTTCTTGCACCAAAACTGAGGAGATTTCAACTTCATTTCAACAATGAGGACACAAACGCTGATACAGACTGTGGCAAATGTGAAAAACTGGTGATATGAGCACATTGTCTACAAACAGCATGCAGGTAATGGAAATGTAGGTACTTGGAATTGTAAAATAAGACTTTACCAAAAGTTAATCTAGTTAGGGTTCTGCCTAGGGAAATAAATTTAGATTTGTTTTGGGATATGCTGTGTAATGCCCCAAATCTCAAAAAGCAAAAACAAAACAAAAGATTAGAAAACACCGATGAGGTAGCTAGAAGATTTTTATGGAGTATGGAAAGAATGTCAGTGCTTAATAAAAGCTTGAAGTCATCAATTAATGGGCCATGATCAATGAGATTTAAAACATTTTTTAACATAAAAAGAAACAAAATTAACCAGAAGGCAGGCGTAGTTTCATCAAAAAGAGTGAGATAATAAACAGTTACAAATTAAGATTCAACAGCTGGTTTGAGTTTGTATTTGGAAATAGCAAACATCAGTGCCTTGTGACATTGCAATAAAATTAAGAAAAGATTACTCTCTGTTTTAAAGATGAATGTGAGAGAGAACCTGCTAAAATTAAGCATTTTCAAATCGGCGGACTTGGAAACTAGTAATCTAAGAGAATGAGCTACATAAGGAGTTTTCTCATATTAGTGTATAATAAATCTTCAAAATCAGGAAAAATTCCAAAGAAGTGAAAGAATGTCAATGCAAGTCAAACAGTTATAATTAAAAAGGTTGTTTCAGTGACCCATAAAACAGCCTGTGACTGATTCCCAGTAAAATAATGGGATCATTAATTTAGAACTATCATGAACAAAAATCCGCAGGCTGAAAATACAATGATACCTATCTGTGTCTCTTCATGGAAAACATATCCTAAGTGGTTTTGTTATACTTTTGTTTGTTTGTTTGTTTGTTTTTCCCAGGATTATAACTCTGAATGATAAAAGTAATTTTGTTGCTGTAAAGTAGTCTCTAAGATACGTAACATGTTGGCATGTGAAGTTACCATACTTGCACTATATAAAAGAAATAATCAGAACCTGGTGTTTAATATGGAGCTATTATTCCAAAAATCGTTTCATTGTCACCTGTGTTCAGAAGGGGTCTGACCTGGAGATCAGTGAAGTTAACTAGCAACAGCTATCAAATAAAACCGGTTCTGCAATTTAAAAAACACACAAACAAACACTCCACCCCTCTCCCCCCCCATATGATTCTTTACTATATATTAAGGGATATTTTAACTAAAAGTCAGGAGAAATTCTTGACCATGCTTGACCAGACTAGTATAAGAATTCCTAGTCCAGAAGAAGGAGAAAGTGTAAACATTTGAGAGACTTCAAAGGAGAGACAAAAAATTGATCCAAGGACCTAAAGAAATCCTGATGATGGAAATTTTAAGAAACTCAGTCTATTCATTTCATCAGTGAGAAATCTGAGAAGTGGGTTTGATCAATGTGTAGGTTTAAAGAAAGGTAAAAGGAGTTATGAAAAGATGTGACAGTTGTAGTCTTGTTGAACCTGAAGATGAAAACTAATGAGCTTCTCTAGTCAGAACGTGAAGGTAGGAAGTTCAGCTTAGTAGTTTTCCTTCTAGTAATAACAACTAAACACCTGATAGACTATGAAAAAAAGTGGTTTATGCAGTATTGTTGCTAACTTTTTTATAAAAGTTAAATTTTGCAAAGGCAAATCTGAGAAGTCTCTACTTTCTGTGAAATTAGGAGATCAGAGGAGACAGTCACAGTGGTATCCTATATTTTATGAATTGATGAAAGGTAAATTAAGGCTGAGTGTACCAGGACTTGGGCACATACCTAAGTGCTTTTATCATGCAGAACCACTCCCAGCAGAATCTTTTTGCCAGCTGAGCCCTCGTGCTAGAGGTGGCTTCAGTGACACTGAGCATTGTTATATTATCATGCATCAAGCTCCATTTCTATTCTGAAGATTCAAGGATGACTGAAGGAAGTGGTGTGATGGACAGTATCTGCTTTATTTCTTTGTTATTGTGTATTTGATGTTTTGTATTCTTTAAAAAGAATGTGCTGGGCAGCAGACAAGGGGATGGTCTCTTTTTCTTGTCCCAGGTGGTATGCTTTGGGTGATGAGAGGCTTTCTGGCTTGTGAGGGGAGATTGCACTTTACCTGAGGGCAGCTGAACATGTAGAACTCTGAGAAGCCTTGGGAGCACAGGTTAAGTCTGAGATGTCCAGGAAACTGAGGGCCTTGGAAGCTGCCTAGAAATGCAGAGAATAGGCACAAAACACAGGCCTGAGGAATGACAGAAATATACTTTTCCTAAGGGCCTAGAGGGGATGGTACATCTTACTGCAACACCAGGAGCCATTGAAAGGTTGCTGGCTACAGAGCAAGGCTGGAAGAAAGTGCTACCTCTTTTGACCCAGCCCTTCTTACAGTGCTGGATTAGAAGGAATTAAATTACAATGCTCTACTTCTTCCATTTTTCTCACTCTGAACGTTCTTTATTATGAAAAGAAATTCTTGTTTATGCTTTAATAAAATCTGGCTCTTGAGGATCAATGTTTTTTTAAGTGCACTCCCTTCAAACAAAAGGCATGGCCAGGGCCATTCCACATCTCTGGTGACTCCAGACCCTGTCATAAGGAAATCTCACACAACAGACACAGTCCAAATTGTCTGTTTGGAATCTGTCAGCAAGACTGTGCTCTGGACTAATCTGCTTTTCTGGATGTCTGCCACATGGGAAAGCATCAGTCCCTACTCAGAATTTTCTGTTGACATGAACCACAAAAGGCTTAGGAGGAAAGGATGGAGGGGAAGAATTACAAATATTATTTCCTTAGTATAGGGCAGGACATTGCCACTATCCGATGACTACCCCTGCAGATGTCCCTCAAAGGATCTGGTAATATTTTTCCAAAATTTGCAACTGTTTCTTTTCTCTGTTTAGCCCGGATTTGGCCCAGCACAGTTCTGTGTTTACTGAAACTGCATTTGAAAAGATTTTTTCATACAACTGTCTAGAAACTCTGAAATTACAGTAAAACCAGTCCAGAAATTCAATCTGAGCAATGTCTTCTCTCTAGGGTTTACTCCTATATTGTGATATCGTTGAATCAACATTTACAAAAGAACAGCTACCGAGCAGACAAGTTGATGCTATGGATAATTTTCAGAAGTGTTTTGCAATTTTAAAATTATGTCAGCCAAGAGTAGACAACAGCAGTGACAACACATCAAAAAACCTTGATATGGCAAAAGACAAAGACTGGAAAGCAATCCGTGTTGATCTGGTCATAACACCCTTTGAGCAATATGCATATGCTCTGTTGGGTTGGACAGGCTCCAGGGTGAGTAACCACAATAGTCTATGTTTCCTTAGCATTGCTAACCTGTTTTGCCTGTTGCAGGACCATTCAGAGTTAATGGATTAAAAAAAAAAAGTTCCTACTTTCCACACATCACATTCCATGCTATCATCAACCCATGATCATAGGTTAGAGCTGATGAACTCATCACTGGCATTTATGGATGTCTCTCTAGAGGAGTTAGTGTCTATTTTCCTTGAATCTTAGTGTTTGGATTCATGGACTGAAGAGCTAGATTTTCAGTCAGTTGTGTTGTCTTTTAACATCATACTAGTGTTAAGAAGCAATTTAAATGGTTAGAGTAGAAAGATGATTTGGAAAGGGTCACAGAATTTTACATGATATTAAACGTTTGAGGAAGAGATGCTCTGAATTGGAACTTAATTTGTTTTGTAGGAAATTCTAAACAATTTGACATCTTTCTTTTTGGATTAGATAAAATGTTTTCTTTCAGCTGTATTTTAACTTAGTGATTTAAATTATAAATAAAATGGAAAATTTTAAAATTTACACATTAGTTTTTAACTAGAAGAAAATATATTTTGATTGATATTTTAATAGGTTAAGAAAAATTGAAATGATAGCTACTTTCCCAATAGACCCTATAGTCAGTGGGTATAATACAGTACCATATTTTCAAAATAAAAAAATATATCTAAATGCAAGCTCAAAACTCAAATTATTAGTCTCTTTCCAGACAGAATTATTTTTTAATCTGTTCTACATGCTTGCCTCCTGATGTTCATTTTCTTAGGGAGTGATTGCATGGTATGACACAGAGCTGCTGAGCCTGCTCTGAATGATCTTTTTGATGTGCTAGAAGCAGGACAGGTACATTGCTACTCTATTCTACCCAGGTTAATTGGAAGCAGGATGTTTCAGACCAGGGAAAATGCTGCAATTGATGTATTCTCCTGCTGAGCTGATGAGTTACTTCAGTCACTTTTCTGTTTTGAGGTAATAAAATGTACTTATTTGGACCTTGGATTAAATCCTGCGGACTTTGGGGTCCTCCTTATCCTGAAAGTGTTTGGCTATTTAAAAACCCATCTCTCAAATCTGTAGGTAGGTGTCTAGACTAAAAATGTACTCTGTTTGTGAGGCCCTTTGGTTGAGTGGGCAATGACTCCATCTTTCTCTGCCTCACTCAGCTCCTATTCCCTGTTGAGATAATTCTCCTACAGGCTATTGGAGCCCATCATAGGCTGTACATATACTCACTTTCTTGTACAGTACCCAACTATTCTCAGACTAACCGAGTGAAATGATGGACCATTGCCTATTGAAACATAATCCTTTCAGATGATACATTTTTTCAGCCTATTGTCTTTTAATACAGGTAATTTTAACATGTTTGTTTATTATTTGGTTTGGTGTTAGAGCTACTATACAAAGGATAACAATTTTGATTTGTCAGAATTCCTTATATTTGCTATATCTTTTACAGCAATTTGGACGTGATTTACGGAGGTATGCTACTCATGAAAGGAAGATGATATTGGATAACCATGCCTTATATGACAGGACAAAGGTACCATATTCTCAGAAATAAAGCTATCATGGTTTTATTTCTGGGTATGCATTTTCAGTTTATTTTTACTATTCAAGTATGCAGAATATTTTTGCTTGATTGTTTATCTATTATGTAGTAAACCAGTACTCCTTTCACAAGATTTTGTTGCACTGAAAAAGCCTGATTAAATGTGAACAAGTAAATCCAGAAATCTTTTTCTGGCATTGCTGAGATAATTTCTGAAATTTAACAAGAAACATACATTAGACAATGGTATTTAGAAGGAACTGTACATCCTTCACAAAATTGAGAATAACTCACATGCCAGTATTTGAAAAAAAAATACTTTACTGTCCCATTTCAGAATGAAATGTCATTTCTGTGTCACAGGCACCATTTTGACAGGGATTGTGCTGACATTTCAAAGGAAGAAGGGATATTGAGTGGTACAGGCTTAACTAGAAGGCCTGAGGAAGTTTTTTAGGATATGGTACTAAGTGGATATCGGGCATCACCTTGCTTTTAAGGTTCTGCATTCAGAAGTCTTACATGAAATTCTGTTTAGTCAGGCTTGCTGGTCTTGGTAGTAATTTGTAGTATTTATGGTCTAAATGCTCTTGGCTGCAGATGTACTGATCTCTGCATTTATCTGGCTTAATGTCTGTATTTGTACTAGGCCATTTTAATAATAAGCAAAAATCAATATTGAAGATGTTTATTGATGTCATTTTAGGGGAAGGCAAAAGTGCCATGTCAAGATTTTACATTAAACTTTCCTATATATTACTTGTAGAACAGAGACTGCTTTTAGCATCTCTGCTTGCATAGAGCTTTGTCTCGTGAGATGCAGCAGTGATCTAAGCCTTCACTCCATTTCAGCTGTCTCCATATGTGCTTGTCAGGCTCAGATGCTGTAGCATCCTCAGTTCGCATAGAAACCTGGGGAAACTATCAGACTAATGATCCATTTAGTCAAATATCCCGTCTCCAACAATTATCAATACTAGATGCTTCAGAAGAAAATATAAAATTGCATAATAGATAAATGTGCTATCAAAGGTCTAAGGGGGGATGTTCCTTCATGAACCCAGGGATGATGTCAGTGTCTTTCTGCCTTTTATATTTTGAAAGCATTCAACATATAGACTCTTTGCTTCAATATAATATAACAAATGTTATTATCTGCAAGTTAGTACATGCTCTGTTACATAGCTTTTTTGGGTGTAACAGGTAACTGCATCAGAGAGATACAAAGAATTTCAGAAATGCCAGTATTATTTTTTGTGTGCAGCAAAATTTGCCTGCCTGGTGTACACGTATATGTATCATTAAATCTGCTTCTTTTACCTAGAACCCTAAGGCATATCAGTGATGCAAAATGGACACTGTTCATTCACGAACAGCATCAATCAATATTATTTTTTCTTTATTGTGTTTAGGCTTTATATCCAATGTACCATTCAAATCCTTCCGGGAAAGAAAATGTGAGTTTCTTGTGAATTTCACTGGACTAGCCAGGATGTTTCACAGATAAATGATGAGTTTATCTTTCCAGTGTCCTCTGGGAAGAAAAATGCTCTTGTCTTCCTGAATTTTCAGGTAAAGAACCGAGGCAGAGAAAGATTTAAGGCCCTAAAAATCTATTTCAGTTTGTCCTGAATTTTCTCCTATTGAGCATCTGCCTCAGGACTTTGAAAAATGCATAGGATTGTGTATATCCATGACATGCTTCCCAAAGCCATCAGCTGTAGCTGTAACTGAATTTCCAGACCTTCTACACGTCAACTTATATTTCCTCACTGAACTGCCCAAAAACAAAGAAAAAGAATTAGTGGCAGGACTGAGCAGTAAGATTTAAATTTTATTTCCTTAGTACCTATTTTGATGCAGGAATTCTATAACAAGGGCAAGGGAAAAAAAAAAAAAAAGAAAACAAAAACAACCAACCAACCAAAAACCAACCAAGCCTTCAGGGCAATTTTCAACTTTCTTGACCTTAGTCTAGGACATCCATATGTTAAATGACTTACATGAATGACAAGAATGGATGAAATGTTCCTTTCTGCTGGGGACTCTGTTTGCTTTCAAATGTTCCTCCCACCCCAGAATAATATCTAAGTCTCTCTTTTCTCACTTAATTCCAAACACAACCAGTTTACTTCCAGATTTTATTTTCTGCTGCAAAACACGGATGTACTACAGATTTCAAAACAAGGAGTCCTGACATGCTGTTGACACAGCAAAATACTGTTCTTGTCTCTGCTGCACTCTCAGAAATAGCTAGATTACGTTAGCTGAAATTTTCCACAAAGGAGAAAATTCTAAGGCAGATGTGCAATATGAAAATTTTCAGACCAGGCAGTACTGAAGTTCTAATCTACTTAAAACAGGGTCTTTTTTCAAGTAGCACCATTGTAACAGGAAGCGGAGACACCCCATCTCTTCCTCTCCCTCCCCCAGCCCCATGTCCATATGTTCTGCTATTTATAACCTAATGCATTAAATTAAAATAATATTTTTCTTCATTTTACAGTCACAATTTTGTATTAAGCTATTCCCATAAAAAGACAGTTTGAACAAAAAGCCTTCCACACTGCCACCCAGTGTGTAATAAAGTCAAGAATGTGCATAATAAAGCAATAGTGTCTGTAACTGTGAGACTTGAGATGATGACCCATAGTGAAAGTGAAGTTTGCAGTAAGTTGTGTTGCCGCCAAGGTTAATTTTTAGTGTCACCGGGTTAGTAAGCTTAAAATCAGTGATGACAATAATTCATAACTTTAATGTTGTTTCAGGGAACATATACCCAAATCGTTAAATATATAGGTTTTGTTTTTGTTTTTTGGTTTTTTTTTCCTTAATTTTATTATGAAGACTAGAGAACCTTCTTTACTGTAATTCTAGTGCTTTTATTTAATTAAAAAAAATAACTGCAGGAACACAAAATATGGATTTTTTTAACCTGTACGGTCTCTTAAATTTAGGTTGGAACACAAATATATGTATTTCATAAGGTGGTAGGAAACCTTCCTTTCTCGAAGGAAAGCTTTCTCAAACCTAAAAACATTCAGGAAGCAGATATTCTTGTGTGAGCTGCTTCAGATCCCTCAGTACAATTTTAATTAAAGTTAATTAGGCACCATAGGTAAAAACTGAATCACATCTCCATATTTCTCTCCTTGTTTGCTAAAGAGAAGTTACCTGATGTCACTGGCTCTGGCCAGGCAAACTTTCCTGCGTGATTCTGTAACAGTCACTGGGGCATAATTCAGGAGCTGGGCCAAAACCTTTCTGCTTCATTTTTCTTCTTTTATTACTCTGTATGTGTGTGCAGTAAAAGGGATAGAAGGGTCAGGGAGAGTTAAACCAATTCTCGACCCTGATGAAGTGCAAATCCTTTATTTGAAAACACTTGCTTGTTGTCATTAAAAATTTTGGAAGCTGGTATAACAAGTTAATAAACAATGCTATAGTAAATATACTTTGATTTATTTATTTATTTATTTTTAATCTGGTGGGACATAACAGTGTCTGTAAGAGAGTGTCTTTCATTATAAAAAACAACAATTTCCTGGTCTGCTCTACGTTTCAATATATAATTTGCTATACTTTATTCTTCACTATTAATATTTGTCAACCACTTGGCACTGAAGCTTCCACTGTGGCCCACTGCCTGAAATGTGATGCATGTCAGAGAACCCCACATTCCAGCATTCAACAGGTCGTATAAGGAGAGAGTCCTGGTTACTTTAAAGTGTTTCCGAAGGGATTCTGACAGGAATAGGAAGCATTAACACAGCAGTTAGAAATCAATTACATAGCTTTGCAGAGGGGAACAAAAGGAACAGATATTTCCTCGAGGGACTCATTACAAAGTTACACTGTGAAATTATTCCTCAGCCTTGATTGTTTTCTTTTTTTTCCTAGTGTGAATCTTTTTCATGTATTTGTGGGTTTCGGAAGACAGTGTGCAACTATCTAACTGGTGATTTTTTCAGTTCTGTAATAAAAAGGACATTTTGGAGATCTTTCTTTGGTAGGAAAATTGTGACAAATCAAAAATTTACTGCCAATTAACTGTCAGCCTTTTTTTCATAAAAAAGTTGAGTGGATGTCCAAATCTGTGCCTCTTTAGAACTGTGTCCTAAAGCTATGGAAATCAGCACTTGTATATACCAGCTTGAAGTATGAAGTTTCTGTGCTTTCTGTACCAGCTGGAGATCAAACCTTAAAATGATTACCACACTTGTAGAACGAAGGAATAAATTGATCAGCCATCAAGAAGATGGAGAAATTATATATTCTCTGTGTCTCATAAAATTATTATTGCTGTTGCACTGGTGACTGATGCACAACATATTTATGTAAAAGGCAAATAAAATTATCGCTGTAAAACTTTCTTGATTCATGGAGGAACAATACGCTCTCTAAGTAAAGTAGAAGTGCTTTTGCAAAAAAAGTATCTCATTTTTATATGTGAACCATAAGTCAGGTCAGCTGAACAATAGACTGTTGCTCAGAAAAAGCAAGGTCTTTAAGCTAGAAGCCATGGCATCACTGGCTGTTTTTGCACCCCTCCATGTTTGATTTGGGGTCATTTATCCCTTGACCCACTATAAAGAAGTTTTGGTTACAACATGCATTGTGTCTAGATTAATCAGGAGCTAATACGAGTATAAACACTGACCTCTGTTATGTATTTGTGTAACATGGTCATCATTTCACTGACTAAACTGCAGTTTTTAGTCTGAATGTGTGTGTATATATATATGTACATATACAGTTTGCAACATACTGAGATTTGAAGGGCACTTTCTTTGTAATGATTACAAGTTTGTGACATACTAGAACAGCCATTAGCAAGTTTTGATAACATCCTGCCAGCATTTTAACTGAGTGAAATGGGGAGAGATCTAGTGGATCTAATTAAAGCAGATATAGCTCTAAACCGTATTTTTAAACACCTGTCTTTAAGCTGAATAACTATAATCTCCTTGCATGAGAATGCAATAAATGTGTGATTTATGTTCATTTTAATGTTTTATTATTTTCAAAGTGGTTTTTAAAGTGGCTGGCAAACCACAGACTTTCTATTCTTAAAGGAGTAGGTATCCTTGAAGTGTGAGTGTTTCTCCCCTTCTACAGTGTCAGCAACAAGGAATAAGATTCACGAACCACAAAGTTTCTTGGTTGCTCCTTCACCAAATTGTGGAGTTGTTACCTAGAGTAGAGTATTTGTGTCATGCAGAAGGGCACTGCAGAGAGTGTCTGAAGCTGGACGCCATGATATCGAATTTTTACACTCCTTACCAAGAGGATAGGTAAGACTTAATGTGGAATGACTGATCTCCCACAATATGGCTCTCAGACTCAAGTGAGTGCTTTTCTTCAGTAAGAATATTACTGTAAAAGGTGGCTACAACTTAGTGGTGTAAAATGTTGAGAAGTTTTTTTCCTTACCTTTCCTTATCAAAAGAATCTTATAGGTCCTTATGAGTTACCTAGAGAGCTGCTGTAGCTCTGGAATGCATAAGCTATGTCTTTCTGCTGAAATTAAAATTAACCAGTTTTAAGTATAAGCTTAGATTCCAGACTGTAAACACTAACATGAAATTCAAGTTCCAAAAATTTAACCAAGAAAAGCTGTATTTTTAATTTAAGCTGATTTTGTTTGAATTTTTATTATTCTGACATTTGCTGTTAGCTTGTTACTTTTAAAATTCCACAGGAACACAAATATGTCAGATTACTTTTTTTTTTTTTTTCCAGTTTACTTTTCTGACTCTGTGTCCCTGGATGTTATCTGAGGTTGCAGTTTGCAGTTCATAAATACTAGACTGTTGTGATCTTGTTCTTCCTCACAGCTTATGCATTTGAAAATCCAATTCAGATACGCAGTCTATGTTATAAACAGCTGTAGATTTGCTGCAGTCTGGCTAGCTTAAGCTCCGTCCACTCTCTCTGGTTCTCTGTGTGTAGTGAATGGACATAAAAGGTCCTTCTTCAGCTTCCAAAAATACTGACATACATGGTTGTTAAGATACTATGCCTGGTATCTGAAGTGTTACACTGATGATTGTGAAGACAGTTGTCCCACAGACTTCCATTCCCATGGAGGAAACACGGCCCAGACAACCGCTAGTGGTTAAAGAAGAGGCTGAATGAGCAAGCTGAAAATAATGTGAAGTTTCGTCACTTTGATTCTTCAGGGTTGTGCACAGTCAGTGCTCTGAATTTGGAAATGCCTTAAGCTCATAGCCAAATCACTCTGAAATTTGTGTGTAAAATTTTTCACATACTGCTGGTATTTTGGCTCAGCAGAGAAAACCATCAAGAGCAACTGTTAACGTGTGGAAGGCATTCGTATATAGACTGGAAATAATATCTGGAGATTACTTACTCTATTTTTTCCTCTTCTTACTCTGCAGTACTCTGTTCTTGCCTAGTACATGTGTCTCTTTTTACGTTTCACTTTGTAGCAGGGCATCATGTTGGGCTGGCAGATTGACATGAATGATTACAGTAAGCCAAAGGATCATGTACCTGTCCAGGCATGTGACATTGTAGGGCACATTCAGGCAATTTTTAGGTTTTCAAGTTCTCTGGACATTTTTTGATCCCTCTTTTTATCCCTTGGTAAGGATAAGAAGTTAACCACTGTGGCAAAAACTAGTTTAGTTTAATGAATGATTTTGATCACTCAGCATTTAGCCTTTTCCTATAACTGGGAGAAAGAACAAATGTTTAAGGAACAATTTTGATCATTCAAAATTTGTTTCTTCTATTAATTAGAGGGAAAGTCAAAATGTTGACACTTTTTGCAAAGGGAAATGCTTTTTGAAACTCGGCTTTGGAAACAATCCACGTATCAGACTGTTCCAAACCTCCAAAGCTTGGGTCTGCAAACTGTGAGACGCTTGGCTGGCTGCTCCAGGCTCATGGAGCCAATAAGGTCTGAGGACCCTGGCTCTGATGTAATTAAAATTATTTATTTGAACTCAAGCTCCCATTAGCCTGTCAAAGAAGTTGTCAAGAAGACGGGTAAACTGACAGGGGCTCAAATAGGCTTAGATTTTTTAAACTGCCTGGTAAACTAGATTCTCTTGGATTAATTTTTTTTTTCAGGGCAATATTTTGATAATTACACCATTTTTATGAGACACCCATGTTTAAGTGAGTAGTAAAATTCCAACAAAACAAAATTCATTAGCATTTTGCTGAACAGATCCATTCAAAAGGCAATGTTTGTGTGACTATACAAGTATTAAGTAGAAATATTGTTTCCTAGAACTGTCTTTTCTCTGGGAATCCTAGGAAGTTGCATTCCAGTGATTCTTGGCCAGCAGCTTCCATGTATCTTGTTTTTCTGTAGAGCCTGGTGTGAGGATGCCCCAAACATAAGTAGAGAAGATGCTTCTGTAAAACTATTGTGCTCTGCAAAGCCCAGCCCTACCACTTACACCATGGATAAATTTGTGTTTGTAAATGCAGGATTTATCAACCTTTTTTTAGTGTTACTCCCTAACTAAACTCACTTATATGAATTAATTTAAAAGATGTACCATTACCAAATATTTCAGAATCCATATTTTCAGAAAATAAAGTGCTTTTATGGTTGCTTCTACATTTTGGTAATTATTTGAAAACTATTGTTTGTAGCTACAGTAAAAAAGGATGTGGAAAACTTTCCCACTGTACTTCACACAGTTTCAGCCGTGGTGGGATTCCCTACTGCTCTTTCATTCCGGGTATATTCACTGTTCTTGATGCCTTTTACTGCTTAGCAGCAACTCAGAGCTATAGGGCCTGGCAGAAGTCTTCTGTAATTCAGTGTCTGAGCTGCAATAATTTCCCATTTCATAGGAGAAAACTCTGCATAAAAAAAGAACTAGTTTCAACTGCTCCATGCCAGAAGTTCTGAATGATATATTTCCTCAACTAGTTATCTTTTCTGTACATAAGCAAGCATGTGGGAGTTCGGCTGAATGAGAGTTTGGATGGGCTACGGGCATTAAGCTGCCTCAGGTACTTTTCTTAATTCCTGTTTCATGGCTGGAGATTTCTAGGGATGGCAGGTGGAACAGCTTTATGGCTGGACCATGGTCATGTAGAAGGCGTTTCTTTTACCACATCACTACCCAGTGGAGATCCTCAAGAGCTGGATTTATCTTGTAGATTTAGATTTTTATCTTATGTAAACCTATATGTTTTCACAATAATATTCCAGAAAATAATTTTTCAGTCCAATTATTACTTTATGAAGTTCAAGGCAGCAAAATGAAGTGAGTAAATAATTAGCATTGCTTTTTTTGTAAAAGAGAATCTGGGTTTCCTAGGATATAATAGATTGATTAAATTATTAGCATATGAATGTTCTTGCACTCACATTGTAGGTTGTTGGGGTTTTGTAATAGGAGGGTCACATGCTCCGTGTTATTTTGAAGAATCATTGGAACAGAAAGCACTTATTAGTCTTATGTCCTATAAAAAATTAAGATGATAAATAGCTGCCTGAATGTTTTCCACTGTTAAAGAAATACTGGAAAAAATACAACACTCTGTGCAGAAGACTGTATATGATTGATGACAATTTTGCATTTAAAAACGATTGTGTGAATTTGAATGGCATTAAATGTTATTTTGTTGTTTAATAGCAAGTGAGGCAGTTTATACAACTGCTCTGAATAGTAAATTCACAAGATGCTCTGAAAACTACACTCCCAACTTTTTTTTTTTAAGAGTATACTGGTTTTCCAAGGAAAACTAAATATTAACATGAAAGAGGAAATTCATCCTGGGATTTATTCCACAATTTGAAGATCACTATTGCACAGTCTTTAATTACTTGCCTGCAGAAAGCATTTCTATTTAGGAAAATCCATAAGTGATTCTGCAGATAGGGCTTGCCCTGTTTCTCTTTGCATACATCTGTAAAACCAAATAAAAAGTGTGATTGCAGCCCGGGTAAATCATAGAATCATTTTGGTTGGAAGAGACCCTTAGGATCATCGAGTCCAACCATAGATTATTATATGACTGTAATGCTTTGCTAAGCTGGCTCAAGGGTATATAGAAGTTTTCTGAGTTTTGCTACTACCAATCTTTTGCTCAGGTAGTTGTTTCAAGAACAACCACAGTGTTTGCAGCAGACAGCACGTCCAGTTATGCTTGGCAATATAGTTGAACTCCTAGACTCTCTCATGATATTCAGATTTTTGTCTGGCTGAGTCTGTGTGTCTGGCATTTCACTTAGCCAGTAACTTTTATTTTGAAATAAGTCTTACCTGACAGTGACCAGGTTGGTGGGAAAAGTTATGTTTGTGTGGTGGCTTGGCTTAGAGGTTGGACACAGCTCTGAGGAAGCCAGTCTGATTGCAGTCACCTGCACTTCCCGGAACTTTGTAAACAGGTCTCCTAATAAAAAGCCAGCTTTATTTTCCAGCCATTGATTCATTTCTGTTACCATACAATATGATATTTCTTAAAAACATGTATCATTGGGAAGAAGAGCTGGCTATGATTCTATACCCTCATTTTACTACATAAAGATGTGTGATATTCACATGTTAGACTGGGTGTTCAATAGTTCTAGTCTCAGAATCTGTTTTCTCGTGTCATCTGAGAGTTTTTACTCCACACTACCTTTCACTTAAAAAAAAATGCCTGCAGAAGTTTACTTGCATAGTTAAAGAGACATTTTTTATTATTTTTTAAAAGCTGGATGTTACAATCTTATTTTGGCAGATGCTGCTCTAAAACTATGAAGTTAGTGAGACAGCCTAGAGAACATCTTGATGAATTAAACAAGCTGCAGCTGCAGAGTTTCCTGTAGATGTCTGCAATAATGACTGGATTAAAGCAAAAGTAAACATAAAGATCCAAAGTTTATAATATTGGTTTCCAGTGTGATCAGTTGTTCACACAATCATTACTACTGCAATTAAACCCTGAGTCATTGTAAACAGATGCACATACTTTCACTTATGTTGATATTCTTCTTGCTCTCTCAGGAAAGTGGAAATTGCATCTGTGATTTGGGGGATTTCTTCTTTTTGCACCTGGTCTATTTTTAAAAATTAATAATTAAAATCATCTACTTTTATTGGTAAATTAAAAAATGATTATGCATGTTCTTACAAAATGTGCTTTTCCTCAGTGTTCTCTTAGCACTTTAAATGTTTCACATATAGAATGTGATAGTTCATTTTTACAACATCTGCATATAATTCATTTTTATACATAATTAAATTTAATCTCTTTGTAACAGGAAGTTGTGCATCTAACACAAAGATCAATGTACCTAGTAGTTGTTTCCTGTGCTTGGTGTTTTCTGAACAGTTCAGGAAAATGGGATATGGAGCAGGAGTGAGAATGGGAAGTCTGTGGTGGATGTAGAGATTTGATGAAGAAGTGCAGAGCGGCTGGACAAAGTAATGAGGAATGGAAAGGCTACATTTGAATAGCAGCTGCGTTGTGGAAAAGAATCTAGCTTGGTTGAAGAGACTGAGCTGAAAGGGTTCACAAAAAACAATGACTGGGGAGAGATAGGAGTGGAAGTTTGATGGACTAAAAAAATCAAATTAATTATGCTAATGCTCTAAGGTGGCAACAAGAAACAGAAACAGATAAACTTTCAGTTTCCCCAAATAACTGGGTAAACTGCGTTTATCTCACTTCACTCTGGGTGTGGCATGAGTGGAGCCTGAAGTTACATTAGAAATCTGAGGGCTACAACTTAGTACAGGGCAGTAGGGAAGAGAGAGAGCTAGAACAGATACAGATTGTAAGAGCTCAGCTTGCTAAGACTGATTGATGTCACTTTTTTGCCAACCCAAGATTGTTCTCGGTGCTGGCAGCAATTATTTGTTAGCCCTGTGGCTCAGTACATTTCCTGGCTAGTGAAAGAAGACTGAGTATGTTACAGAAATTGAAGGACGCAGTATTTCTTTGAAGAGAAATAAGTGTCTATGTGTATACACAGGAAAACTCAAGGTTAAAATACAATCAGCCACATTCTGAAATTTCTTAAATTGCAGGTCTTTGATTTCACAATCTCAAGAATGTTCTTTTGAAGTGGTTTGTTTATAATAATCCCATATGAATTACACTCAACTGTGTTTCATAAAATCCAGGATTCTGCATTTTTCTTGTTTCATTCACTCATTCATATGAAGCTTTATATAGAAAAATACAATAAGCCATCTGAACAGTATTTGACAAGCTAAAGCTACTGTAAATAACATAGTCTTAAAGCAAAACTGAAGTATAGCTAAAGTGGAAGAGGAAGTAATCCCCGTAATCTTTTTAGTGACTTTCTGTTAGGACACAGATTGTCAGAGACCTACAGGCAGCAATAGGCTTTTGTTCTGTTTTTGTTTACAACAATGTGCTATTGAACATGTTAAAATTTTTGTCTGGGTTGACAGATAGGAATTTCCAAGTTTCTCTTTGTTTTGTGTGCCCCAAACTGAAAACATATTCTTGTAGTCTGGATGATAATGTATTATACTCTTTATTTACTGTGGAATGTTTGTCATTATTAAAATTGTAAACTATGTAGTGTTTTGCAACAAAGTAACCACACAACTGTGATTTTAAACAGAGAATAGTTCAGTTTTATGCACAGCAAGGTCTTCTTTACAAAGTAAATTTTAACAATTAAAAAAGGGCTCATTCAGTTAGGTCAACAGATAATTTTTAAAAAAGCCTTTATTTTTCAAAGTGACAGTAATTGGAGTATGTACTTTGCATGTAGAAAGCCTGAAGACATTCTGTTACTCCATGTTATGAAATAACATAATAATGACCTAGAATATCCTAACATTAGCCTGATTATTCTATTTTAGTCAGTGAATCTACTTTTTATTGTTCAGAAATTTAATAAGAATAAACCTAGAACTAGAGTTAGAGAGTAGTTGTAAGAAAAGTATTCAGGTATGGATTAAAAGCACAGGACATGTCCAGTGGTAAAATGAAAAAAGAATTTATGATTCTGACTTCTGTTACCTTCAAAAGTTATTCATGCCCAGAATTATTAAAATAAATTCCACTGCACTATTTTGCATCAATACCATTACAAGTGATTTTTGCCTGAGAGTATAGAATCAATGGGTAATGCTTGTAATACTGCTTTTTCAATCATGCTTTGTTACAATGTCATTTCAAAGAGTCATTTTTTTTTTCCCTCTGATTTATTTATCATCTTAGGAACAAATTAGTTTGTATTTTAAAGCAGGCAGGGTGATGCAAATATTACTACAGAAAGTACCAGTTAAACATGAAAATTATATTTGGAGAGAATATTATGTGAGAGGCACCTCAGGTTATTTGCTACTGAAAACTGTTATGATACCATTAAAAGGAAAATGCACAGTGTCTACACAGTGCTGTGGAATATTATTATTGAACTTGATGAAATACTTCACATTTCTAGTACAATTACTACTTCAGCATTTATGTTCTACAATCATGAAATTGTTTGTACTGTTGATAGTTTCATTTATAAACATAGCATAAATATTTAGCAAAATGTCTAATTAAAAGAAAAGCAAAAATCACCAGCACCCAGTCTGAAATCAAAACCTCTCAAAAAAACAAAACTAAAAACAAATGCAACAAAAACAGCCAACCAAACCAGAAGATTGGAAGAAACAAGGATTGAAAAAGACCTGAAAGTCGTTAGTCATCTTCCAGTCAAATAACTGGAAGATAGATGCTCAGATATTATAACAATCCACAGAATGTAAAAAATATGTGTTAGTCTTAGTAGAGATAAATACTACTCAGAGTAAAAAGGGTAATTGGTACACCCATACTAATGACTATCTGATAGACAGTTCCTTAGGGCTTGATTCTGCCATGGCTTTTCATCAAGCAGTATCTTGCTCTAAGGATGTCTCACTAACTAGTGATGGAATAGGATGCTGTCCTGCTCAGTCTGTCTGGCAGTATCAATATCAGGACCATGGATGAGTTTCGTTCTTCCATATTACTTTCTGACAGCATTCATACTACACAAGATAATAACTGAATACAATTATTTAAAACCTCTTATATAATGATAGGATTGTATGCATTTTTACCTGGAAATTGCTTTGCTTATATTTTTTTTTCTTCCTCTATTCCTTTCCCTTCCTCTCCATAAAATCATTTAGCTTCCTGTGAAAGTTAGTGATTACAGTGGTTCTTGCTGGCACTTTGTCTCCCCTAATGAGTCAGCTAATGATTTCAGAGAAGTAGCTATCATTTTATGGATTGATGTTACATTGTATTCCCATATTTTCGTTGTAGATTGAAGGCACTCGACTTCATATCATTCAATGTACTGCAGGAATTTATGGATCTTCTGTAACACTTCCTCTACAGTTGCTTTACACAATTCTGAGTCTGTAAAATTGCAAAGCAATTTGCTACACTGAAGCTCTGAGCAGATTTATGTTTTCCACCAAAGAGGTACAACATTCATTCTTATAAAGTTAACAGCAGCATAGAGAAGGAAGAGAAAACAGCTGGCTTCCTGATCAGTGTTTGCAAAGTACGCTCTCATCAGTAAAGAGGGACTGGGGCTGGTTGCGATGCTGAAGGTAGGCTGCATGACAGGACGTGACAGACCTGAATGACAGATGGAAATCCTGGTGTGGTGGCTACACCTTTTTATCAATGGCCATAAATAGGTGGATTGCAGAGCTGCATATACAGTTGTTAAAAGAAAACAGAATCATATTCTCTGTGGGTAAACACTGGCATCACCAAATTCTGCTACTGAAGTCAATAGTTTTTAAGTGTTGATGGCAGCACTGGGCTCCTGTTCATTATTTTAGTAAAAACCCATATATACTACCACATGTATTATTTTTGACATACAGCATATAAAATAAAGTCACAGCCTGTTGTCTTGATTAGCATAAAGCTCAGTGACTCAGATTCTACATCGTAAGAGTAGAAAACAGCATGGAGCTAGATATTTAGAGGAGACTTTAAAGAAGTATGCTTGAGAGAGGCTTTCACTCACATCTCTTGTATTATTATAAATAAAATAATGTTACTTGTCTTTAGGTTAGTAAATTCAAATATAGACGCAGGCACGTGGTAATAACCTCAGCAAAGTGCTTAATTTCTTTGAAATCTGTTCCTTTTTACTGCTTTCTAATGAGTTATCATGCATTTCCTCATTGGTTTCTTCAAACCTTGTGACTTACACCTTTCAGAGATATTAGCTGACCCACTTAATGCATAAGCTCTGTATACTAGACATCACTCCAGAAAGTCATTGCTTCTTGATGTTGGGAAAGGTGGAAATATCTTTTTGAAAGTAAGCAAGTTTTGAACAGGAAGTGATGGAAACTCATCTGTCCTCACCCTCCCTTGCAGCTGCTGGTTTTGCTGAGTCAGTTTGCAGGCACCTTCCTCTCAGAAACCCACTCTCAGAAATCCATTACGATAAACCAAAAATAGGTTAATGTTTTTTATTGAATCTGCTGCCGGGCTTTATTAAGACCCAAAGTTTATCTAGACTACAGCTTTTCCCCCACCTTCCCTTTTCATTACTTTCTATTCTAGGAACACTTTTGTTCTTGCTTTTTGGCTGGCTGGTGGTTGGAGTAGATTTCGTGTGTGGTTCTGTAAATTGGATTTGACTAAAATGTTCTAAGTAATTTTATTAGAGATTTTAGTCTTGAGTTAACATCTACCTGAAAAAAACAATTCGGAAATGCCTGAACTAAAATTCCACTGAAAATTTCTTTCCACTATTATCTTCACTTTTAGCTCCTTGACACGTTATGTATGTTGCACACATTCTCCATATGAAGGTGCTGAACTGCAGAGACTCATCAGCATGCTCAGTATCGTAAGAATTGTTAGTACAAGAAGAACCATTAGGAGGCCATGTCAGGTCAATCATTCAGTAGCACTCTCCTCTATCAGTTTTTTTTGTCTTTTGCTAGTCTTTTACTGACATCCTCCCTTTTGACCTTCTCTCCTCTTTTATTTTCAATTTATTTTTATAAAGCGTTACTATCTTCTCCATACTTATGCTTCCAGGATAAACCTAATTGAAGTTGATGGGAATCAAGTTTATAATCAACTCAAAGTGTTTATTTTGGAACTTGCAGTAACTTAATTGTCAATAAAAAACCCCATCAAACTAGTTGTGCCATGGAGTGAGTTTGGGTAATTTTTCATCTATCAGTATGTATAATCTGATTATGTCTTCTCCAAGTGACCTTTCTGAGAGATGTATGTGTGTAGCTGAAACAGAACATATGTTCTCCCAGTCTGTCTTCTCTTCTCTTGGGCTTTCCTGACTCAGTTTCTTTGACAGTGGTCCTTGTACTTGTCACATCCAAGAATTCCTAGACATCTGCATTCAGTGCATTCAGTGGTTGGCCTTGGAACTTTCTGTTTGAAAAATATGCTTTTCTTTCCTGAGCCTGGATTTCTGTGATCTCAGTGTTTTCAAGTTTTCTTTTGGTTGTCACCTAATGGAGATATTCAAGCTAGTGAGGCAGAGCAGGCTTGCCAGGTAAAAAGCAGGAGTGAACTTACATGATTTCATAAGACTTGTTTGGTAAGGTTCCCCAGAAATCCATGCAGCTCACTGGAGTCAAATGAAAAAGTCTGTAATATTGGACTGTCTTTAATTTCACATCGAGAGCTTCCTTTTCTATTCCTACTGAATTTATGTACTCTCAATCACGGGAAGTAACATTTCACTCTTGAAAATAGGAAGCAACTGGAATTATATTGATATAAAGCATTAGGTGTGTGCCTAAGGACTTCTGGATGACAAAATCCATGCAGCAGTATCGAATTACTGAATCATATGAATTTATATAAATGCGTGCTTTTCGAAGTTGTTATTTGGTGGTTTTGTTCTGTTTTGTTTTGTTTTCCCAAAATTTTAACAGTCAAGATGGTTTAGTTTTCTTGCCTTGTTGTTCCTCTTTGTTCCTTATTTTTTCCTCCCCTCTCAGGCTGATGTAATTTCTGTTTTTAAAGAATTTCATAGTGCAAGCCACAAAACTCTTTTCCTTGCAGTTCTGGTCATACAAGAAATGAAAATGTGACTATATCAAGTTTTCAAATGTCTGTTTATTCCTTTTCTCCTCAGTCTTTTGTGGGTTAGAAACAGCTGTTTGAGACTATTATCACATATTACATTTAATAATCATACACCAAGAAGCTATTTTTAGGTACTATAGTTACCTTTTCAGAAAAATTTTACCAATGGTTGTCTTAGTATTCATAGAAATTCTCCTGACCATAAAAGTGATGGTCATTTGCACCTATTTCAACTTGTTTGTTTTATATCTAATTATTGTTATTTCTAACATTTTCACAGATGAGAAATAATTTAATGCTATACCCGATTATTGTCAGAATCTTGCTCTGAACACAGTATTGAGTACAGAAGATAGCTGCAGTCAATCTAAGAATTGCAGGAATTATTACAACAAAAATACTTCAGTGCGTTGTCAGTGGACACATGATTGTGCAGACATTTTTGATGCAACAATCAGACTCCCTTGTCAGCTGAATATCTTCAGCCCATTATGTGGCAGTTTAGGTCAATATAGTCTGAAAGTCATAAAATAGTGAAATATATACCCACATTGTAAGATATACATTATAAAAGGCTGATTTATTAAAAGTAGCATCTTCCTAAAAGTTTCTGCAGTACTGGTGTGACCTGTGTCCATTGTTGGTGCATGAACACTTGTTCCGTCAAAAATATCCCACTGGCAGAGAACAGATAGGGCAATGCTCAGATCTGGTAGACATACATGAACATTCCCACTGCTAATTGTGTGGAAAGTATTTGCTATTTGATGGATTACTTATGTTTCTGTAACCTCATTTTATTAATTAACAGCTATTTATATTTTTTACTTTTATTTGAGCAAATGGAATCACAGGAAAACTAAGTATGAGCAGCTTAATAGCTTTGCATTTTTAATCTAGTAAGCTATCAGTATATTCTGTAAATTGTAGGTCTTTGGTGTTATGTGCACTGCTTCACTGAACGCAGTGGCCTCTCATATCCAGAGAAGTGCTTTCACATCTTGGAAACTATTGGAAGCAATGTAAGTAGCTGCATTAGTCTCTGCATTAGTCCCAAGTATATTTAATTAAAAAATTTTAATTGACTTGGCGTAAGTGACATGTGAAGATGTCACTAAAGTGACAAATACATGTGTAAGATAAATTTAAGGTGCATTGTAGTATCTTTTACTACGGTTGATTAAAGAAGTCTTGTTGTTACCATCATTAATCTACAATTTACTTCAGCCGCAACACTAATTTTTAGAATGGACTCTGTCCAAGCACAAGTTTCAAGTTTGCAAATGACAGCCTGTCCTCTTCTGTTGTTCATTTATCATTGTCATGCTTACTGCCACTGTAATAATTCGAGACATATAAAGTGATGGGTGTTTCATCTACTTGCTATTTATCATTCAGAATACTGGAAATGCTACAAAGTTAGATGTGATGATATTTCCATTATAGCTCCATTTTAATAATCTTAAGAGCCAAAACAAATATTAAGGAAATAAAACTGATGAGAAACATGTGAAACACCATAAAAATTAGTGAGAGATGACCAAAATTAAATGAGAATATCCCTAGCCACCCTATGTAAGAGTTTGCCATTTTAAAACGTGCAACATCATCAGGATACAAAGAAAAGGTTAGAATAAATGTTGTATGTTAAAGACATTTTCAGATACTTGTCTAGAAGCAAAGTTGTATCAAACAGTTTTATAATTTGTTAACAAGATACTGTTGGCAATATTCTATGTCATCTGCTCCCCACCTTGTCCAATTTATTTGATAAAACAGTATGTCAGAAGGAGTGCAGACAGACCTTAATGATTATGGCCCTTCAGGGTCTTTTGCAAAAGGAGGGAGTGTGCCTCCTATACAATGTCATAGTTTTCCAAAGGATAATGAAATCCGCTGGAGTATGACTGCATTGTTTCTGAATTACAGCTGTAAAGCAAATAAAAGTCAACGCTGCAAAAAGAGTAGGAAAAAACAGATATGAAAGGAAATTCTTTGGTCTTTGAAAGGGAACAATTTTGCTATGACTTATTTGAGAATATACACTCAAGTAATAAAGAATTGGGCCAGTAATCAACTATGGAGCTTCATAGTTAATTCCAGTTTCTCAGCAAATACCAAACATGATAAGGATTTAAAGAAAGAAATTAATCTAATTTCCACAATGTGTATTATCTTCTGAACAGTGCATTGCACATCTATGTATGTTGTACATACAAACCTGGAGTACTTTGCTCTCCAGCAGATTCTTCTGGTTCAGAACCATTAAATCCCATTTTATCAATGATACTGTCTATGTGGTCCTACTGGCTTGTATTCTGAAGTAGTTGTATTCAAAATATCTTCCTAAATTTGCCTTTAGATGGGGAAAATAGTAATGAAATGCCATGATGACAGACTGAGAGTTATTTATAGTATTACTCAATTATAGTAGATTACTCAATTTGGTATTTTGCAACACACTATTATTACCAAGCTATTTGGTAATAAATTCTAGGATATCAGTGTACTTGGAATCTGATTAAATGTGTACCTTTCAAGAAGGCTGAGTTAATATTGATGGAGGGGATGAGTAGACTTGGTTTTAGGAACATTGTGTAGACAAACCTGGCAGAGCAGTTGCAGGCAGAGCAACAGCTTCTATGTTTCCTGAGTGAGCAACTTCAGCAAAGTCTTGTTTTGTTCAGTGCAATGTCAGGAGGTTGCTATCACTGCAGTATTTTTCCTTCCTGACCAAACAGTGGAAAGGAAGATGGATGCTCGTGGTACTGGTAAGTGTGGGCTGTGTTGTCTAAGCTGTACAGTTTCATTTCAACAGTATAAAGAATTTGTCTAAGCTCACTGGAAGTACAGGTTGCTTAATGCATGAACAGTGCATATTCAGTGGCCTAAATTTTTGTATAATAGCAAGATCCTTTGTATAATGAAAATCAAGAATTTGTGCACAGTAATTTCTAGTAAACTCTGATTTCTTGGGATCTTTTCTATGTCTTTACTGGACAAATTGCTAACGTATCTTGATACGTAGAGTAAACCTACTTATGTTGAACTACTCAAGAAGGAGGTTAAAAAGACACATGAAAGTACTCCAGAAATGCCAGAGAAAAGGGGGTCTGAAGAGCTTTCCACTGCATTCAACTTTTCTCATTTATTTAAATGATGTATATACAGAATCTGTAAAATCAGTATTTGCCTCCCAAAAGAAACATGCTCTTGACCAATACTGATTTATATAACTAAAGCTAGAATTCTACTTTAGTGAGTAGGTTTGGGGGTTTTGGTGAGTTTTGGCTGGTGGTTTATTGTTTGTTTGTTTGTTTGGGGTTTTTTTGGCTTTATTGTTTTAAAATGTGAGATGAAACCAAGTGCCAATAGTAGTATAACATCTGTTTGAACTTTGGCAGTGCTAGATATCATCAAGCAGTACTAGCTCTGTGCCTTCAACTCTCTGCTTCTCTTTCATCAAAAGTATTATTGACCATTAATGTCAAAATGAAAAATTAGAGGTAGCAGTTCACGTAAGAAAACATTTGGATGGCAGCTGTTGCACATTAGGTGTAGTTAATGGTCATGTTTGCAACCACAAATGTAATATTTACATTCATTGAAAGAACAGAATTGATTAAATGAGATAAAAGCAGAGTGATACCAGCTGCTCCAAAACATTGTTGTGAGTTTGATTGTTGTTGATTTGGCATGTCTTGGATCTGCTGAATATTACTGACAAACTGGAAAAAAATCACAAGTGGGCAAGCAGTTCATTACTTGAGCAAAAAAGGAAGGACAATAGTGAATGCAGTAATCAAATTGGAATTAGTGTAAAGCTCTGCATAGATTGACAAAAAAGCAAAATCATAGGTTATGATTAACATTAGTAACACTTACATTTCTAAACAATTGGCATATATCAGCTAGCGATTAATTTAGAAACATGGCTTGTAGCTACTGAGAATGATATTCAGCATCAGATACTTTGTTTTAGAAATTTTCCCTGTCAAGCAAATGAAATTAGTTTTGCTTGCAGAAAAACATAAAGTGACAGAACAAAAGAAATGGGATGCAATTTGGGGTCCCAGAGATACGAAGAGCTTCTATTAAAGAGTATCTATAACATTTGTCTGCAAGTGTACAATCTTTTTTCTTGTTTTACTTTTTTTTTTTTTTTTGCAGTGATGTATGTGTATGGATTGCCCTCTCTTGTTCTTAATAATAGCAAAAGAAAAGGCAAAATGAAAGCCATAAAATCCTGTCCTCCTAGGACATGCTCTAGGAAATAAATATCCCCAGTATTGTTACCTGATAGGTAGTTTCCATCTCTTCTCTCCTTTTCTTTTATTCTGCTCAATATCTTGTTTTCTACCATTTTTTTTTCTGGTCCTTTCTATGTGAAAAAGGATCAGTTTTACATGTTTAGGGTTTTTCATAGGTTCCTTTTATTCCAGAATGTGACATTTGAACTTCCTAGAAGAAACAGAACATTATTTGTCTATGTTTATAAGTGATCTTTTCTATTGCAGACGCAACTTTGAACTCTCAGTTCATTGTGGATATGTGATTGTTTTCAGCTTATCATACTCCAGCAATACTCTGTAGTTGTCAGGTGCACTGTCTAGAGTCAAAATATTCAGATGTTGAGAGATTCATGGTGGAATATAAAATACTCTAGAAAAGAGGAGACTGTTTTTACACTCAGGGGTCAAAGTAATAAGGCATAACATGTTTATTCTGAATTGATTTTTAAAAGAAATAATAAAATCCCCGAAACAATAGTAAAAACGTTTCCCTCAGATTTCTGATATATATCTTGTATAAGCCAAATTCATTATGGAAAAGTGAAAAGACCTTTATATACACTGTTAAATTGTTTTACTGTGCATTCTAGTAACAAATCTCTCATCCATGTGGAATGTATCACTGCCTGAAATCAATGCCTTTATAGTAGAGCTTAGCACAATGTCCACTGACCTCAGTGGGAAAGACACTATTTCAGTGGGTTTAGTTTGGGTAAAGTGCAATTATTACATGACAGTTCTGCAAATGCAAATTTGGGCAATATAAATGACAAAGAATTAATGTGAGAAGCAAGTAGCTTCTGACCGTGGCAAGGCACTATTCATGGAGGTTGCACTGTATATGTCAATACAGGACAGTACAGGAACAGATATAATTTTAAAAGTTACTATCTGAATTTTAGTAATAACACAGAATACTTATATAACTTCATGTTGCCATAATTACCATTGACTCTAATTATTTGCCTAATTAAAGATTAACTGTCTCCAAATAGAATAGTGAAAGTGTTCCATCTTACTTCACTGGATAGCTATAATTTGCTAAGAAAGATAAATTACTTAGTAACTTTGGATGGATTCAAGAGGCTGTCAGCCAGAATTACTCTTAAATATATAGTTTGCTGGTTGGGAACTCTGGAAAAGCAGAATCAGAACCTAGTATTCTGTCCTTTCTGTCCTGCCAGGCTCAAGGGAACATTGATGGCCTCTGGCTCTCTTCACTCAGGAACATCTAAACTCTACCATTCAATTTAGTCTTCATTAACATTGTCGAACAGTTAAACTGGCTTTCATTCTACCTGGTGTCATTGAAAAACAGCTGTTAGGAGAGCTGCCAGCTTGACTGCTCTGGCTGTTGAAGCTGAACAGTGTCAATGAAAGATGGGCCTTTTCTGTAGAGTTGGACTTAGAACTTCCAATTTTAAATGCCCCTAGAATGAAATGAAAACAGGCTTTTTATTTGGTTGAAACCCTGATAGAGTTTGAGGTCAGCTGACAGTTAATGTTATTTTTCACATTAGGGGTTCAGTTCTTCATCATGCCTTGGCAAAACTGTGGCTTGACAGGACTGAGATATGGATCAGGCACTGGAAAGAATGGGAATGACATAGAGTAACAATAAGCCAGTGGGTACCAACTGATTGAGGTGAAGTTGTTCCACCATACCATGGGCCTGCTCTGATATATAGACTTAGTTTCCTGACCCATTGCCATGAGTATGCTGGACAGGGTAGCTCTCCTCGAGGCAGTGCTTGGCAGCTGAAAAAGTAGAAGTGCTGGCACAAATGTTCGTAAATTTTATGGTAGTCAGAGATTTTCCCAGCTAAGTGGAATTCATCAGTGGGTAGTTCTCTAGATAGCTTATCCTCTCTCACAATAGAAAGAAAATCTAGAAGATTATGAAACCTTAACCCTGAAGTTTTCCTGGCACTGGAATTTGAGGTTGTTCAGAACTGAACACTGATCAAGACCTAACTTCAAATTACTCAGGAATTGGCGAAGTATTAAGTATTCTTTTTCAATAGAAGTGAGTTCTTTCTTGCTTCCATACTTCTCTAAATAGTGAGGTTTCACTGTTTTAAATTCACCTACCTTAGCAGCTTTTTAAGATTGTATTTCAATATTGAAAGGAATGCATAAGGCTACGTATTTTACCATATCAGACATCCTGAGATGAAGGTAGGCTTGTGGGTGGTTCCTATGCAAGAATACTATCCTATGTTATCAAAAGTGAAAATATGAAAAAAACAAAACTGACTTTTGATGTAAAATGTTCATTAGGAGTTTTGTGTGTGTGTAAAAAGACAATTGCAGTTCTTGATTCCTCCATTATAACTTGCTTTTCCAGATGGAGTATTTTGATTTTTCAGATAAGCCTTCTGTAAGTATTAGAAATTTGGAAAGCTTTGATGCTTTTAATGCTTAGCTATACATAATTAGCATAACCATTGAATCAGCCTGAATGCACTTCTAGAGAACATTACTGTATTAATTTAAAAAACATTGATGATTTTATTAAGAAAGTCAAGCTATTGACTCTCGTGGAAGAGAAATGTACGTTTTATTTGAATTCTAGTCCTAATTCTTGTGCATAAAGTCTTTAAATTGTAATCAAACCAAAGAGTTATGAACTAGTCATTGGAACTGAAAGCATCAAGCAGCAGAATTATTTTTTAACTTGCTTTCACATTTCAAGGTCAGCACACTGATGAAGACAATGTATTCTGTAGAGGATACAGTGGGTAGAAATGTCAAAAATTAACTCCTTTTAATTAACAAAAAGCACCAGTTAAAATTTCCCTCTAACATCTTTATTGACTTACTTATTTTTAAAATTCTTTCACAGAAAACCTTTCTCAAAGCTGCAAGTGAGGAAGAAATCTTTGCACATCTTGGCTTGGATTATGTCGAACCATGGGAAAGGAATGCTTAACACCGTTTTGCAGTGTACATTTATCAGTTGACACCAATGGTCTTTCACCTATCTTGTAGTCTGATTTTGATGTATATAAAATATGTGTCTCTATGACAAGTAAAAAAATTGAAAACCGTATTAGTTAGAAGTCATTATACATGTTGATGTTCCTAGAAGAGAAGAGTTTAAGTTCTTCTGAATCCTTTCCAGTCTTTTCCGTTTTAGTCTTTTAAGTTTCTACATGTGAGTGTCAAGATAGATCTTGTGTCTGGAAGAAAACTTGAAACTGGTGAGATCTTTGCTTGTGATAGGAATTTAACATTTCTGTGATTAATACTTGCCTGTTATAATACTCTCAGCTATGACAATACCTAAATAATACAAAACATTTGACCTCAGTCCAAAAAATACTGAAATGCATGTTTATCTTTAACTGCATTTCTTAAATATTTTGCTGAATTCATATATAAAAATCACTGCTGAGTATAAAGCTTAACAACCTAGGCAGTAATTAGCCTGTCAGGCTCAGCAAGTTGAGACTTCAGCTGTAATAGTTTTCCAGGTGGGGAATTACTCTACAAAAACCATAAACAAGTTGAGAATTTAGTGAGAGTTCAAAACATTTCACAGGAAGAGATTTTGGAAAGTAAAAGTGGAAAAACTCAGTAGCAATCTTCAATTGTGAGGAAAAATACTATAAAATTGGAGTACTGATTTTGACTAAAGAAGATTCAAGTGGTGATGTGATGGTCCTCAATAAGGAATTTGAATTATAACCTGCATGAAAACAACAGCTTAAACTGTCAGGCTCATGACTGCTCTGAGGTGAGAGTTTTTAATTGTCCACACTCAATTTCAATAGCTGGAAATTTATTTATTAGTAGATTTATATGGATTGGAATGGAGCTCTTTGGCTATTGGATGCTCTAGAATGGTATTCCTTTTTTTTTTTTGTCAGAAATTAATCTGAGATGTGAGAGACTTTCTGATAAAAGTACTCCTACGTGATATTTTGGGTTCAGAAAATTTCCAGGTAGTTCTTGTGACTGTAATGATAATGAAGAATTTGTAATAAATTTACCCTTTAATGTACAAGGGCATTTAGTACTTTAGTACATTAAGTTACTTAATGACCATTCATATGTCATTTGTAGAATAAAGGTGATTAAGAACACCAAGACTGGTCAAATCATTTTCTTTCTTAAAAGCCTGAACTTTTTTCCCTGTTAAGGCTGATTTCACATCTTGGTATGACTGGGGTAAAATGGCAACAATGAGGCCATGCACAACAATTATTACTGACAGTAATGGATTCCCATATTCAAACAATGGTAATGTTCCACAGCAATGTAGACTTGAAGTTAGTGGTTAGTACTATAGAAACACTTTGAAAATACCAGTTCACATTAAATTATACTTATTTATTGTCCAGATCTTTTAGGATACAGTTTATGCATCCCACTTTCCATCTCATCTACTGTATTCATGAAAAATGCTCTAATTCAGTTTTGTGCATTTATTTGCCTGGGTAAAATGTTACAGGATCAGGCCCAAAAGTGACTGTAGGAAAATGAAACCTATTTCTGAACAAAGGATCAGGTTTTACTACAAGGTGTGTTTATTGAACACACCCATCTGGCTCACAGGTAGTGTGAAGATTTCCTAAGCTTGACCAAACAACTTGAAAAAAACCTAAACAGTAATGTCTTTATCAGACTTACTGCAGGAAATGCGTGCTATCCGATGAACCAATTCTAGAAATTGCGTTAATCCTAATTTTATGGTAGAAGCATTTTCAAACTGTAATTTAAGCCTCATTTGATGCCATTAGTAGAAATGTAGGCAAGACTTTCACAGATATAGTTACATGACAGTTTTGATAGTAAGCACAAGTATGCTCATTTTGTTTACTCATTCCATTAAGCTGAGGAATGGACTTTTAAGAGGACTGCATCACAAACTCTTCTAAAATTTCAGTCAGAGACGCAGAAAAATGTGATAACAGCATAGAGTTTTATTCTTGCCTATGCCAGTAAAAACATCCTTTTTAAATGCAGTTTTGCTAACTGAGCTGAAAATACAACACTACTTTCTAAATTGCTCTAACTAGAAAGTACTGGCATTGCTTCCTGCTCTATTGTGCTGATGTATGAAGCACCTTCTCTGTGTTTTGCATCAGGATGCTGACACAAGTAGCAATGACATTTTTCAGCCCTAGTGGAAGAGAACAAAAGCTACAGTACCTTATCTAAATATACTAGCTACTTGGCCAACATTAATCAGAAATTATACATTCCAGTTGTGCTGTTTCTGCATACTTCAAACCACAGAGGAAACATGAAACATTCTGATTTCCACATAAAGAAATGTTTGAAATTCATAACTCCCATCTTGCCTGCCTATGCATCACTTATAATTACACCACCTGTGGGGGAGGACACCAAATAAGTTCTGTCAGCCCCTTCAAGAAAACAGCATATCACTTCAGTCTTTTCCTTCTTCCAGTTTTTCTGAAATTTTTTAATAACGTATTTTAGAGAGAACGAAAAGTGGAATTACTAACTGGATCAGGTAGTATAAAAATTACAGAATCGTTAAATGAGGGGTTAGGTTAAACAAAAGTTCAGATTAGATGACCAGGATGACTTGACTGTGAAAAAGATAGCTTCTGTTATGAACACCTCCACAGAAGAACCCGTACTCCAGTCACCAACATAACTACTGTATGCAGCATCATCCCTGATAGCACTTGCCAAACTCATTGTGGGTGCAATGGCAGAGGCAGAAAAGTATAAACTTGTTTTTTGGTAAACAAACTGAATCCTAACATGATGCTTATTGCATCAATTAAATCTACTCCTACAGTTCTGAACAGTGTCAACCCTGTAATGCTTTCGGTTACTCTCAATGATGCTTCTCAACTGAGACTACAGTTAGAAAAGATAGAAGTCATACGGGAGAAATGGGATGGAACAGGCCAAAGGGAAGAACTTTATCTGTTGAGCATAATTGGATCCATGAGAGTACTGAAACCTCAACAGTCTGGTGGAACAGTTGGAGTCAATGGTAACGATGCTTCTGAACTCATGAAGGATAGGTGAGGCATGGGGGTCTGGAAGAGGGCAAGCACTTGTAAAAATAATAGACTGATGCTTATAATAGGAGGAAGGGAAGAGAGAAGTTCAGATCGGTGCACTTAATATCTCCTAAATTGCTAGAATGATTAATAGATTTTATTTTTAAAGCACCTAGAGGAAAATAAAGTGATAAGTCATTGGTAAATTGTTAATCAGAAAAAAATCATATAAAGCTAATTCAGCTGTAGAGTCTCTGGAGGCTGATTTTTAAAATGTCTGTCCCTCCTCCCCTTCTTCTACTCCAAGGCAATTTAGCAAGTAGTATGAGGAGAAAGATCGTTGGTTTTATAAGCATCTACATGCTAACTATCTAAAAACTGATCAGTGACTGTGTCTCTGGGAAAAACAAGTAAAAGTTAGAATAGCACTGTATTTTTGTCATGGTTTGTGGCAATTTGTGATTTGTCAAATACCCCAGATGTTTTCCAGTGACAAACATGGTATTGTATGGGCAAAATAATGTAGCCATTAACAAACGAACAAATCCAAATGCACAATCATACAAATGCTTTGCTACAAGTCTCTTGAAGCAAAAGCAATGAGATATTTTTAGTTTGGTGGGCAATAATGTAGTTAATGTCATCAGTGAGTCCAGGTGGTATAATATACTAAAGAAAGAGCTTATTGTATCTACACAGCTCTACAAAACTGCAAATCCGGGCAACCTAAATATTCATACAACCATACAAACTTTGTGGAAATTACTGGAAATCTGAGAATTGCTGCTATTTACATGAATTACTCCAGATCTTAAAAAAAGAATAAAATAACCAAACCCAAAGATCTACAAACCTTACAATCCCCAAATAAGATGTGTTGTCTATAGCTTCTGCCAGAATTTTTTGCATTTATCAGGTGAGACCATCTTTATGCCTTAGTATGAAAAGTATTCTTTTACTTGTTGAACAACTATTTCTTTCTATTATACAGTTTTCTTCAGCAACTGCAATTAAAATAATTAAGTCCTGGGTCTAAAGGTTAATTGAAGAAGTCACATAAACCAATGAAGACAGGGAGCTCTGAAAACCTTCCACAGAGGTTAAACTTCTGCTGGTATAGTTGTCATTCTAGCTAGGAGACAATGCTCCTGGCTTTGCCTTTAAGGGCCCAATAGGGACCATATCTGTAAAAATGTCATGTGTGTAGCTAGGTGAGTCAGACCTTTTCAATCTTAAATTCAGCTAATTAGCTGCTCTGTCTATATACACATTGAGCCTCCTTTTTTTTCTTTCATGTTTCATTTTACAAAGAGGACTAAGTAATATTTGCCCCTGCTCTGTAGATACACTGAGTGCATTTTATTTTAAAAAAGATGCATCAGATGTAACTTGTTTTGGCTGATGATGCTCCTTAGGAAAAAAGGTTGGTTCACAGTCATGGCTAGTTTTCCCAATTTAGGAGTTTATTTACTTAGGATGAATTGTCCTTTGCCTATTTACAGCTTATTTTGCATGATTTATGGTATTATACATTAGGTCTGTCAAATTCTAACTCTGGATTGAGTCTATTTATTTTTAAGTAAAAATGTTGATCTTTGAATGTGGAAATGAAGCGGCCCAATTCTCTGCCATAGTTCTACTGTGCATGTGTGGCCTCACATCTTCCTTGGGTGTCTACAAAGTGGGTTTCTCTGGGGGTGCCTGCTCTTGATACTTAGAATCCCAAATCTATGTGGATCATTTATTGCACATTTCTATTTCAGTTCCTCTTTCCTGTATTCAACATCACAGTTATTTATAGCTAGATGGTGTTTCTGTGATGGCCAAAATGCTGAAGTGTTGAACATTAAAAACACAAACCTCGCAAGTTCTATTTGTCCCCCATCTTCTCCCTGGTCTTTGCTTCTTTCAGTTTGCCTGGTCATTTCCTTGTTTGAAAGTTGTGTGGAAAAAAGTGAAAATGTACTTTGCTTACACCCTGGCCTAATGTGCTTTACTGAACCCAAATATTCTTTGACAATGTCAAAACAAATCTAGGAAATGCTTTCATCCATGATTGTTGTTCAAACCCCTGCAAAATACTTAATGTAAAAAATATATTTAACAACTTCTTCAATAAATCTTTATTATAGGTAACGTGTCAAATCTAACACTGTTTTGCATGTAATGCCTCCAAACAAATAGTATTCTCAATACTACTGGTAATACAAACAATCCGTATCAGTAGCATTGTGGGGGCTACTGAGCTACATATCGCAGAATCCCTAGTGCTTTGGGTAAAATGGTATATCACCTGGGTGATCAGGAACAATCACACCTGCAGCTGGTGATTGACTACGGGGAGAGAGTTGAGTAAGTACATAGGTTCCCACTTTGCTGTGTTTTAGTAAGTAAACAGATTTATTTGAAAAACAATGTACTTTTGTTTTAATTGTTGCAGGCATTTGATTGTAGTTCCTATGTGACTGTGCTAAATGGTATATTGCTTTTGTGTTGTATTTTCTCCAAAAAAAGATTTTTGGAAATAGCAAATCTTCCTAATTCCTTTGCCATTATTTTTGAAGTTATAAGGGAAAAATATTCATATGAAACTAACTCAGAAGGACTTCTATTAAATAAAGAAGGCCTTTCTAACAGGAATAACACTATTTAATGTATTTGTTGCTACATATACACACACTTGTTCCAAATGTCTTCTGTCAGCTTCAGTGCCTTTTTCTCTCCAGGAAGCTATGCATTAAGATAGAATATAACAAGAAAAGTCTCAATTTTTAAAGACTATGTGATTTCTCTGCCAGGGGAAGTCTAGATCATATTCTAGAAAATGGTGGTTGCAACATCAGGGGTGGGGAAACAGCAAACAATAAAAGCCTTATCCCAGCACTTAGAAGATAGAATAGTAATCTCTGTATATTTCTAACCCTTAAAAGAGAGATTATTTGTAATTGTCTGCACAGCTGTTTAGAGAGGCTGAGTAGTTTACATAGCTTCAAAACTGGAGCTTGGACAAGGTTAGGTAATTGTGTGACTGTGTAGGAATGTTTCTGCAGTTGAAAGCTATTGCTGATGATACATGTCTGAAAGTGTTCAATTTTTGGTAGCCTAAGGATGAGTTGAAAGACCATATGGTCCTGTGGGTTCCATAACTGTACTCTATGAATCCCATACTTCACTATGCAATGGCTAGGAAATTTTGCTTTTCCACTCTGAAATGCAATAGATCAAAACCATGTTTAGCAGGAAAGCTACGATCTACTGCTTCTAATGACACTGAAATCCTTGTGTTCTGGTTTAAATTATAGGATATGAGTTGGGTTTCTATGTTTTAAACTATACAGTGGTATCAGAGATACAATTCCATGCCTTTTTGCCTTTTTCACTGCACTTTAAGTGTGTTAAAGGCTGCTAGAAAGTATTTTTGTGTTGGTGGTACGTGAGTGGGAAGTGGTTGTTCTGGAAACCCTTCCAGACTAGTTGCAGGGCTGTAGCTGTTACAGGGGCAGTTGACAAATGATGGGTTATATAATTTGAATCTATCATTATACCCACAATAAAAAAAAAAAAAATCCAAATACCACAAATATCCATATGTAACTGTTTGGACAGAACATCAGAATGACAAGGGAAATATGGATGTTTCTCTCCCATTCTGTCTCACCACTTGCCCCAAGATAGATTTGACTTCATTAGGGGAAGAGAACATGTTTCTGAGTGAGAAGCTCCACTGTCAACTACACAATTGCTGCTCTTCTACTCCTTGTTGCAGGGGCTTACAACCCCTTTCTTTACTTACTTTCCTGAAGAGCCCAGAGGTTCCCTTTGACTGCAAATGACAAGAAAGTGGGATATTGAACATCATAAGCAAATTTCTGTCAGATGCAAATAAATGGGCCCTAATGACCCATCTATTTAAAACATGATGATGTAAGCCACTCTGGTACATGTGTGTATACAGGGAAAGATTTTCAAAAGCACCCAAGTGAGAAACAAAGTGTAGATGAGTGATCCACTCCACTCTGAATTTTATGACAGATGGCTGCTGAGACAATCCACACCAGATGATAAATGGCTGTACATGAAAGCCTGCAAATCACAAATAAACATAAAAAATGCCTCCAAGAAACATGTGAATCAAAGTTTAATGATTATTAACAAATCAAGAATTACAAGCTGTTAAAAAGAAAGGCTGAACACAGAATAAACTTTCTTCTAATGTAAGGGATGGATGGACAGGTACGAAGACTAATCAGAGCTTTAAGTGAGGAACTTAATATTAAAATTAATCCAGTACCTGAGAAACCAGAAGACAAACCTCCATGAGACATGTGGTAAATCCCCTAGAAGCAACTCATGCCCAGTGATGTGGCTTCACATTAAGTCCTGCAAAACCAAACTTTCAAGTGTAAGGTAGCACAAATAAGCCACAGACAAATGGACAAGAATAATGAAAATGAATAATGATGAGCTATTGTGAGTTACAAATCTTAAGGTTGTATTATTTGTAAAACAATAATGGAGGCCCACTTGACAGCTGAAGTAAATTACATTAAATTAATAGACTTCAAGAAAAACAAATTATATAAAACATCATAATATGATGAATGCCTGTCTTGATGGGCTGGTTGTGAGAAATGGCTATTATGGGTAACTATTTTTTTCTGGTGGGAAAGGTGAATAATCTCTTCAAAATATACAACATCCAACTTTTATAATCTTACCAATTCCTCATTAAAAAAAAAAAAAAAACCAAAACCAAAACCAAATAGCATTGACATTTATTCATATTGCAACAGGAGAAATGGAGAGTGTTTATTTTAAGAAATAAATCATGTTAAAATAGACCCACAAATTTTGTAAGAGCAGAGAAAATAATTTTCTATAGACAGAGGTTTACCATATGAAAAGGAATACTATTGTGGGTAACTCTTTCTTGTAACAAGGCCTTCTATTCTTCACCAGAATCCCCTCAGGCTAACTAGTGTATTGATACCAAAATCTAAATTACATTATTGGCAAGAGATTGTTGAGAGATTTTGACTGAAATAACAGAGCAAGAAAATTGTAAATTGGCATTAGAAAACACTGGGTCTCTATCAACAGGGAAATTTGTCTGATATTCTCTATGCAACACCATGTTAAATGTGATCCAGACTGGAAAAAATAAAAATTGTATCACCATTTAGAGTTACCCACCCATGACATCTTTACTGTCTTTCCTCTTCCCCCCCACCCCACCTCCTGTTTCTCCAGGACGGGAAACTGTTCATTATCCCTTTTTATCTCTTCAAAATATCACACAAACAGCAATGTTATGTTGCGTACTAGTTGAATTTTACTGCAAACAGTTTATCTAAGAGCAGACAGAGAAGAGATATCAATCCCAGGATGTAATTCAGTTCTCTAAGGGAACAGAGTTTAAGCCTGAAATTCTTAGTCTTCTATATGCGTGTATGGATTTCTTATTGTAAAATGCAAAAGTCTTGGGTTTAGCTTTTGATCATCACACAAAGCTTTTCAATAAAGTATTATTAGTGCCACATCAGAGTAGTGTCCTTTCTTTGATCTGGGTTGTTTCACAATTGATTTAACACTTCCTTAACTCCTTAGTGCTTACTTAAACATGTCAGTCATTTCTGTGCAAAACCAGCAAACTGTGTAAAAAACCCCAAATATTAAGACACCTAGCAGAAGCATAGTGTTGGGCAATTATTGACTTTGATGTATGAGATGTTTGCTCTCTCTCAGCACAAACCAAACTCCAGGCTTCTAAATCAGGAGACCTATTTCAGCTCGCATTGTGCTGATTTTAAACTGATGAAAGGCTTATTGTCTTTAAAGGAAGATGGGCTCAATTATGCCAGTGAAAGAACTTGCAGTGTCTGTGGGATGAAACTCATGGAAGAAGTAATCTGACAAGAGGAAGTTTGTTTGAATCGGGAAAAATCTGTAATGGTGGTCAGAAAATTAGCAAACACTTCATTTATGTGAAAATATAGCTTAAATACTGTAAAACCAGAATACTATAGGGATCTGCATATATTATTTGATATTTCCCTTTTAGAGATTTACTCAGTAGGATATTGCAGACACTTTATAGTGGCAATCTGGATCCCAAAATAATGGAAAAAACTTATGTAAGTGGATAATAAAATCTCAAACAATTAGGTTTTGTTTGTTTGTTCTAATTTAGCAGGACCATCATCATGCCCAAGAACAGCGAAGTTACTAACCTTATTTTGCAACATGTTGTTCAACTTGCAATTATTTCACTTTATTTATACCTGTGAGGACTTCAGGAAATAAATTTATCAAGTTTTCTTTCTAAGAATATATAACTCAGAATTAGCTCAGATATTAGAAAATTAAAAATTCCTACAAAAGTAATTTCACCTTTGAAGTTGAATATTTAACAATCACAAACAGAATAAGTATGCACAGATAAAACAAAGGTAATAACAAAGGGCTGTCTCTCTTGCCTTCTTTTTTAATTCCTGTTTTTTTATAAATCTTACCTTTAGGTTAGAAAAATCTTACCTTTCTCTGCAACTGAGAAAAAAAAATTGGTTCCCTGATTTTATCTAATTGATTTTTAAAAAGATGTAATGGCTATTAAAAATGTCTTATCAAACCACAAAATTCAGTTTCTGGAATGCTTTAGCATTCATGAGTGGTAATGCAAATGTGAATTATTTCACAGTACACTCAATATACCATCTGCTCCAGAAAGAAAAACATCTGTTGGTAAATGTAAACTGTGGAGCTTGTGTGGTATGAAATATGTTCAGATACTGTATGGAATAAATAAATTGGATGTTGACAATCTATTGTGTCAGAAGCACTCAACTACTTTCTTATGTTGAAAAGAGGAAGAGCTCAGCTGCAAGTATATTTGAGATGCTGAAGGAAATTATTGTGTCACGTCCCATCCAGATGGTTTTGCTGAAGTCAGTCGCTGACAGGCTGCTGCAATCATCACCTGCAGTTGTGAGATGTTTTAAGGTAGCATGAACGTAGATGGAAGTGCTCTTTTACAGCAGAAGTTTCTGTGCTTGAATTTTCATGATGGTGATGACACTGCAATTTGTGGTATTATTGGAATTGGCTGTATTTTCTGGCTTATAGGATGATTATAATGAAATGCGTATTCATATGTATGAATGATAAAGGAGACTTGCATTTTTAATAATGAAAAATAGCATCAACAAATGAATATAACTGTCTATTTTCAATGTGATGCACCAATATAAAAATGGAAAACTGGCAGTAGTTTTAGGATTCTAAGGGCCATGCTAGCCCTTATCAATCCTAATCTAACCTTATAAAATCTACAATCTAGCTCTTGTAAAATTGAATGCCTTTTTTTTTTTTTTTCTGATTCAGAGTATCCTGTTTTCAGATTAATTTGTTCATTTTATTTTAAGCACTTAGACACAGATTTTTATTTTTTTTATTCTGAGTAGGGCAGCTGAGGCAGAAGTGGAAGTCTCAGAACACCACTATTCTGCATCCATTTCCTGTCATAAAAAAGCATAGCGCCAACTGTACTTCAGAAATTTTCTTGACAACTCCCCATCCATTCCTTGTCAGCTCATGGAAAGTACGAAGAGCTTTTTAATACATTTAACAGACTGTTAAGTATGCAGAAATGCATATTTGAGCATATAGATAAAAAGGCCTAAAACTTATAAAAATGTCAAGATTTTTGTTTCAGTTTTAGTCTCCCCCCCCCGCCCCGACTCCACATAAACAAGGAAAACTAATGTTTTTACTAATGATGGTTTGTAGGTTCTGCTGCAGACACAAGATGTTACTTTTTGGGTAGACTCATTGGTCTACTGTTCTCTGTGGTATTGCTAATACCTGTGGTACTCTTGTAACCCTTATCTGAGAGAGCTTTTTATCCTTAAAGATGTCAACTGAAGCAATTCTCACAAATCTTTGTATTAGTGTGAGTTAGCACATCTGGTCACCTGCAACAGGTCTGACCAAACACAGGATGGAAAAATTCTTTGTGAAAACACTAAAGAAAGGGTAGATGTAGCAGTTCTGAAAAACTGTATGTTAAATTGTTTCAAAATATTGCTACTGTTAGAAGTATATTCTATGGATTGATACTCAAAGTACTAAAAACGATCAATGTGTGGACTAAAGTCTTTGCTACATATGGTTTCCCCAGTGGTGCTACCAGTGGTCTAGCAAGAGTACCTACTCTTAACTCATTATCTGTGACATAACTGAGTGATGCATCTTCTCTTAATAGACCTAGCTTAAAGTTTTGCTTCTGTCAGTCTTTCCTGGGATGTGTGGTTTATTCTGTACTTCCTTTTATTAATAAAAAAATAGGAGCGTAGGTATGTTTTTCAGGTCTCCTTTGTACAGAGAGAAATGCTACTGTTGAACACAAGTGGTTTAGAAAATTCCAGAGAACACTGGTTTTGATAAGGTCAAATTTGTCAAAAAATAGATTTGAAAATGCAGACAGATTCACAGCTATCCTGCTGTAAGAAATAAAAGCACAGCCAAAGATATCAATACCCAGATAATAAGAGTGGTCTATGTTTCTTAGCTGAAATAAAGACAAGTTAATAAAATGGACATAAGCCTTAAATATCAGTTACTAGACTAGCAGCTCTCTTTTTTGTATTTGGACATGAATGTTGGATATATGAATTGTTATGTACTAAAGAGAAAAAATAGCAGCTAAACAACCTTTGCCAGTATGAATAACTTGCTTTTTTTTTTGTTGAATTCAGATGAAAAATATTACAGCACATCTAGTAGTAGAGATCAGACAAATGATATAAAAACAATAAAAATGCCTGAGGGACAAACAGGTGTTGAAGAAAGATATAGTTGAGTATCACTATCCATGCAGGGGCACACAAACATTGCCAAAGAATTTGGCCTCTGAGTGCCAGCTTATAGATTAGGAACAGTGCTGGGCCAAGAGCAAAATGCTCTGAGGGACATCAGAGCTGAGCTTATGCTTTGTAGGAAATGAAAAATCCCACAACAGCCCAAGGTCAGAATCTGGTCACCACTCTGCAAATTACAACTAGACAAGACTAATATAGGCAGGGTAGGAAAAAGACAGTACTTTAAATCTCCCTATTAGACTCCTATGTTGCAGCGATGACTGAAAGAACACAAAGAAGTGCATTAAAAAATGGAGGTATTTTAAATATTATCTATTTTCTTCGGCATATAATTCTGAAATAATTCATAGCAGGTTTAAAGGAAGTATGGACTTTGTATGCAAAAGACAACTAATTGAAAGCTTACACAATGCAGATTTCAAAGTTTAGTTATTGTCCTAATAAAATCAAAGCAAAATGGCAGTCAAAAACATTTGACCAAAATTTAGAAGGTATAAAAAAAATTATCAGCAATAAACTTTATAAATTATTCCTTAAATATTTCAGCTTGAGGAAGCAAAAATAAAAGTGTATCTATATGATCAGTGTTTTTAATACTACTTAATATAAGTTGCACTCTGAATCTGGGGACCTTCTTAAGCAGGTGTTTACACTTGGCAGGAAACATGGAAGTGTGTGTTGAACAGTAGATGCTGGTGACTATTGTGAAGATGCAAAATACAACTCAGTCATTGTGAATCTGTAGAATGTGTCAGAAATCTTGTTTGACAGTGTTTGAAACAAAGGAGGAAAGTCTGAGAAAACAGACAAGGGAGTGAAACCCAAGAAGCAAAGGGGTTGTAGGGAGTGAGGCAGTGATAGAATGCACAACAAGATGCTCTCTCGGGGGAGAGAGCAGAGGTGCTGGCAGTTGACAGGCCAAGATGAAGGGCTGTTTTATATGCCTGACAACAGTGGAAAATGAACACAAGCGAGCTAGAGGAACAAAAGTTTTAAAAATAACGCTTTAGTGTATAAGGCCTGAAGAGAGCAAGTTGCTATAAAGCTAAATACAAATAAAAGTGTGAAGTTAATGAAAGGCTCACAAGGAATCAAAGCAACGGCTGTGATTCTCCAGATCTCTATTCACCAAGCAGTCAGATTGTCTTTTGCAGGGCTGCAACAGGCAGGACAGTGGGGGAGTTCTCATCCAGTAGAGGATGAGATTTAGGTGTGGTGCAGGTTGCCATGTCTCCTCCTATGTGATCACAAAAATCCTCTTTCTCAATCTGTTTTAAGACAAAAAATGACACATTCTGAAGTCAAAAGAGCTGCAATTCTTGTAGGAAGTCTCATTACAAACATGAGATTCAGTGGTTAAAATAGGATCAAATAAATTAAGAAGTATTATGCAATTTACCTCTGGTTATGGAGGAGGATTTTCTGTAGCTTTCATGTTAGTTATGTTCTGCACTTGAAAATACTGCATTATTTATTGTATGCATAAAACTTGATTCTCTAAGGTCTGCGAAGAGCTTTTTTATTAAAAAGAAGTGGCAGCATGTTCTGTTTCTTGATATCACACCAACAGCAAACACTAGAGTCTTGAGTGCTGTTACGTCCCTCGATTTGTATCAAGAGTATATTTAAAATTTACATATTTTTTTTTTTTTCCCAGAGGATCATGGTTCTAATAGACTGTGGGATATTTAAAATGTGAAAGATGACAGGTTGATCAGTTTTTTATTTGTACAACTTTTAAAGCTAAGAATGTAACATAAATAATACAGCATGTTATTTTCAACTGGTGAAGAAACAGAACAGCAGTTACCTCAGAACATCAAGTCTTGTTTACCAAGATATTTTAAAGAAACTATGCTACTGTGGTGAGAGTATTGCATACATATTCAAACTGTGCATTTATTTTACTCAGTAATTAAATTCAAATTATTATGAGCTATTTGGCATTCTATTTGACAGGGGAAATACCACAGTTTCTGGCTTTTGCAGTTAAGTGGCTTGTGTTTCTAATGAAGAGAGATCTTGCAGTATGGTAAACTATCATTATCAGCAAGATATGGTTTTAGCCCTGTTGTAACTTACATGTCTGCTCTTTTTTTTTCCTCTCGGCTTATGTCCTCCTTCTTTCTACTCATGTATCAATTATAGACATTTTCAGGTCACTTTCAGTTCATTTTTTTAAACATTGTAATTTTCAAAGAAGCAATGAAATATGAATGCAATAGGAACATGTGAGGAGTAATACGAAACATCTGTTTGGTTTCCTTTTTGCTAAACTCAGTGGCAGCCAGCTCACAGATTAGATACTGGTTATAGTCCCCCACAGTATCTCGGAAATCTGCAAACTATATTCTAGTTCCATATGCACTGATGGTCCTCGAGTGGGTCTAATAAAGGCAGGAGAACTGGAAGATGTGATGGTGACACAAGGCAGATGCCAATGAGATGAAAAAGCCTGCCTGGAAACAGCTGAAGCATAGGTCTGGAAAAAGGAATGAGAGATTTTAAAATAGGGAGAAATCAAAATAGGAAGCTGAAAAAGAGGTTACATTGCAAAATGCACTGTGTTTATCTGCCTCTGTTTATCTCCTCTACAGTAATCATAATAGTGTTGTGTACTTTTAGACATTTCATTTGTAGTAATGCCTGAAACTTTTAAATGACATTTGAGTTGTCAAAATTCAACTGATTAAACATGCAGACTGTTTTCCAGGGCATTATAAGATAACAGATGACATTTAAGACCTCATTAATACTTAAAACCTCTGTACAACTAATACTTAAAACCTCTGTACAGTGTAGTTTGGAATCATTATTTTCATTACCTACATTAAGACATTGAGACACACAGTAACATAATCAGTTGTTCAAGGTATCTAGAAGTAAAGCAGGGAAAAGGTGTTGAAACTTAGTCGTGTCTTTGACACACTAGCCCACACTGAGAAAACATTTGTTCTGACTGGACTTTTTTATCTGGAACATCTTACTAGAAATTCATCAGGATAGCTACTATTTTGAAAATGTCTGAAATTATGATGAAAATGATTACTATTTCCTTGTGGGAAGGAATCCTGCATAGATTCATGCTGACAAGTTTGCCATTGTGCTAATAACTCCCTGCTTGTGCTCAATGTTTACATTATTTTCTAAAACTACTGAATCACTTAAATCACAGGAACTAAACCAGCTTTCATTTTCTCCTTGTAAAAATAATCACAGGGTTTCAAGAGTACAAGAAACAGAGGGCTGTGATCCTTGTCCCAAAGGAAATGTTTTTTTCTTCCTATGTTTGTGCTCTGCAGTTCTGTACTTTCTATACTTGAAAATTATTCCTGAAAGAATCTTTCCTAGAAACTATATGCTGGCTTTGTTCCCTTGGACTCAATGTGCACTTAAGTGTGGGATGTATTAGGTACCTTTCTAGAGTCCATCTCCAACTATGAACCTATGCAGAATAGCTGTATGGGATATTTCCTCACATACAGAATGCTTAAGACAACTCCTGGCTGCTTGGCAGATTCTAGCAGCACCGTGGAGGAGGCACAGCCCATGTGCAACTTTCTCATTCCCACAGCAGTGCAACATTGGTGGACACACATCATATCTTGCTTGAGCAGAAAAAGAGGAGTAAGCAGTGATTTGGGCAGTGGCTTGCTTGTATGTCAGCAATGGTGGTAGCATTCTGTACATGAGGAAATATCCCATACAGCTATTCTACATGGGTTCATAGTTGGACCCACTTATTGCCTATAAAGAATGTTTCTTTAACTTGCTTTGGAAGTGGATGACACTTAAACACAAAAAGACAAATATACAGAAGCACAGATTTGCTTTCAAATGGAGTCAGTGAGAAAGAGTTGTTATACTTTACCACCAAACTTGTTTTACAAATGCTTTCTGATATTAAACAAGTACTAGAACTAAACTTTCAGGGAGCATGAATGCAACATAAACTAGTGAAGAACAGCTGATAAGAGTAAACAAACTAATGATCCAATTTGATACTTCTGTTTTACCAAAAAACCCATAAAGTGGGAAAAAAATAGTCCACATAAAGAAGTGCTAGAACATTGGTTTGCTTTAAGAATGTCTTTTCTATCTTGGGATCCATCTTTCATATCAGATGTAGGATGTGCTGTATGGTGATAAGAGAAGTAAATATGATCAGGGTCATATTAAGATGGGCTGGCACTACGCTCTGCCCTTAGTTGTTCTAGTCCCTGAGGAACTATAATGATCCCCTTGATTATCCAGAGTGATGATTCCTTGGAGTATACTTAAAGGAGAGATTACAATGTACCTTAGAGCCACTCCCAATTGTCCAATCCATGTTCACATTCCATTGCAATGAACTCTGGTAAAATAATGTTTGCACTGTCTTATTACTATCTAGTGTATTACACTATAGTAAAAACATTGCTTAATGTAAAATATATCATATTACAGTGAATGATCACTTGGCAGGAATGGTTATTTTAAAACTTTATCTAAGGCCTTTAAGCTTTCACCATCTGTTCTACCTTCTAATTATACATGCAAAGGAACGTAATTCACAAGTGTATCATGAAAGTGGATAATTGATTAAATGATATTGCTGCATGTATCTGTGTTTGGTTATTCAGTGCCTCTGTTTGGCTTTTTAGCTCATAAATCACTCTGAATACATTATACAGTGACATTTTCTTGGCACACAGACAAGAGATGTACTCTCTCGCACTTGAGGGAAGGTAATGAACTGATGATAATGATGAATGGAAAGACAATACCAGACTGGTCCAAATAGTAACATCAAGTATGCACGCTCCACTTCTTTGAAGGAGTTGGACCAACCTGCTCTTTGCAGTACTTCAGAACGTGGACTCACTTGGCAACTGTCTTAAATAAAGAGCAAAGAGGAAACTGCTTGCTTAAATGGCACGTGACAGCCTGCATATATCCTTTTGCATGATGTTCCAATAACTGTGCATTGCTGTGAATGGAAATCTTGGAGCTTCATTTTGCTAAGTCATCCAAGTGCTTATATTACTTTCAAAAATATTACAATGGATTTGATTTCTATTACATGCTAAGATTAAGTTCAACTTGTCTAGGGCCTAAGGGTGGAAAAAAAAGCCTATAGGCTTGGGAAAAAAAAGCAAGAGCCACAATAAGTAGGAAGAAAAATTACTTGTAATATGTTACCACAAGTAGGAAATTAACTGAGTTCACAGATTTTAAATAATAGTAAAATATAAATAATAGTGTAGCCTTTGCAATACTTAATTATCTTAAAACTAGCCAATTTTAGTGAACCCACAGAAAACTCTGATTGGAAACTGACACTTGAGCTTGAGGTCTGTTTTGATGAGAGCTTGCTTAGGCAAGACAAAGTAGAAATTTGAAGTGCCTTATACAATGCCTTAGTAAAATTGTAGATTCCCTTCAGATTCATTTTGAAGATGCACTTAGTACTAACTGCACTTCCATTTCATTTTCAGTGTTTCTGCGGCAACTTTTCTACAGTAATATATTTTATGTACATTTTGTTACACATGATATATCTTAAGTGTGTACATAAAACACACTGAACAAGAATGCATTTGTCTGAATGAATTACAGAAAACACTTATTAAATCTGTTTTGAAAGATGCTTAAAATTAAGCAGAAGAATATCACATTCTTAAATTTTAGCATTCTATCCATTTAGCAGTCTATCCATTTATGCTGTAGACTCTGTGATTCCCAACAGGTTTTAACTGACTTTCTCCCAAACAGCTCGTCTCGATTTTTTTTTTTCTTTTTTTTTTTTTTTTTTTTTTTTACTTTTGTCCCCTGACTTAAGCAGATAAGGAAAGTTCTTTGTGACATTAATGTATATTTAATCCAGATCATTACTTCGGTAGTTTGCCCTCAATCTTCTTCCAAGGACTATAGTACACACCCCAGTCGTGTCCTGTCATGTCTTTTGTTCTTTCTCTAATGTCTCCTTCCCTCATTCTGACAGGTAATTTAGAAAGCCTGCCACTTATCTTACTTGCATCTGATTCCACTGAATGTGAATCAATTGAAAGATGGAATATAGTGGAACAAAACAATCTGTAGTACGTTTGAGTATTTTAATAAATATTTTAAAATATTTTTATTGTCTTCATAAGGATTTCCCAAGTGTTAGCAGTGGAGGCCAGACAGCGCACTACAGTGATTTTGCCAGGAAATAATATGTGGTTATTTCCTTAAAATATTTTTTTAAACATCAATAAATAATACTTTGCTCTTGTGCTACTGAATTAAAAAAAAGCAATCTATGTTATTGTTTGCTTGGAGGTAAAAATACATGTATGATGGAATGTTAAAAAGCAAACATGAAATGTTAGGGAAGATTAAAACCCCTGCTAAATCCCTAGATGAGTACGTAACACACTCAGCCATAGTGTGCAATGATGTACTGCTCAGAGAGCAGACAAAACAGGCAGATGTCAAAATCAGCACCTATATAAATCAATAAAGCCCATAAATCAGATAGTGATGCTCCATCTTAACATGTATGGACATATGTAAAGTCTCATTTACTTCACAGGTCTAAGCCAGGGACATGCAAGGAGAGGGGAGGTCCAAGCACACATTGTAAATAGTAGGATTAGAGTCTTAGGACTGGAATCAAAGCTGCTTGAATCAGTGGGACTTCCTTTGCTGACTTACAGCGGACTGTTAATTGGTCACTGTCCATCTTTTTAAAGATTTATTTTATATTGGATTTTCCTTCCTTCTTTTATATTGTCTTTTTGTTCATTTGGTTTTTAAACTTTAGTGGAAAGTAATTCTTACACTAGAATCAGAGTTTAACTTCAAAACCACATTTTCCTCCTAAGTTTGAAACTGGGAAAAGGAAAAAAAAAAAAAAATCCTTATTATACTCAACCTTTAAAAACCTCAGGAGAGCCAGAAAATAAATCACCAAGGGTTCAGTATTTTTAAAAATAGATTAATTCTTTCTCTAAAGCAATGATTTCATATGGCACATTTTGAGTTTTTCTGTATCCACAGGTCAGTCTTTTTTTACTTTTCAATAACGAACAACCACAGAGATACTGACTCAGCTTGACAATGTTTATAGTAGATGTTATTTAAACTATAATATAAATGACTTTGAGATATGAAGGCAGTTGTATAAAGAGTCTAAGCATCTCTCTCTGATCAGTGATCAGAAATTGTTCACTAGATAACTGTAATTCATATGGCGATCTGCAGAGCAAAGACATTTTGGACAGCTGCCCAAATTCACTTCATCACATGGTTGAGTTTAATTAGACTTTGTAGAGTGACAGATTACAAAAACAAAAGGGGCTATTGGGATCATCCATGCTGACTTCCCATGCAGCTCAGGCCAGTGACCTTTACTGAATAAATTGCCATTCCAAGAACAAAGGTATTTTCAGTCAGGTATCCACCTTTGTTGTAAAAACTCCGGTGATGCGTTGTAACCCTTAGTACTGTTGACCCAGTGTCTCCTAGCTACCCTTGTTCAAATATCTTCCTTGCCCAAAGCTTTATACCAGCTAAAATCAGCCCCTGGGCTCATTCTGCTGCCAGGGCCCTAGAGAGGCCCCTGGTCCCTGCTGCTGACCCCTGGGGCCTGGCCTGGCTTGGCTCTGAATGACGGACCAACTGCTCTCTCTGTCTTTCCAGCAAAACTGTGCCCATCTGTGGGAGCCAAGTGGCTCCACAAGACACCAAACCAGGTCGCCCCTTAAACAAAATCCCTGCTTGGGGATGTTGTGGTGTGCATAGAGCCCAGGAAGGTGGTGGGCCATTGCAGTTGGATTTTCAGACATCTGAATTGCCTTTAATCAGTCAGCAACTTAACACAAGTACATCCCCAAATAGGGAATGTAAGTCTACTTTGTAAGGAAGTCAGATTGTCAGTTAAATATAAATGAGTACATAAGGCATGCAAAGGTAGAAATAGTCACATTGCCATGGGTACTAAAAGGAACTATAAAGTAATTGCAAAGAAATGGCTTTCAATGGCAACCAGTGCAGATATTTGAAAATCTAATGGTGTGCACTTCAGGTCATGTAATAAGCATGCTTGAGAGCTCCCTTTCTGACTTACCAAATTAAAACTAAGACTGCTCTCCATGCCTTGATTCTGCCTTTGGAAGTATATGTGCTCATAATTAATTCTAGAACATATTTATTTTTAGGCAGCTGGGATCTATAAAAACTGAACGAACCAATTTGTAAAAAAGAGAACAAGAAAATAAGTTCGCAGTTCAAGTGAGAGAACAGTATTTCTGTTGGTGGTCTGGTGTTTGTTTGTTTTGCCAATGGAAGAAGTGAGTAATAGCACAGAGTTATTTACTTTGCACGCTTGTACTTACCCATACTTTCAGAATTTTTAGCATTCAAACTTTAAATGATCATGGCCACAAGACCTGTATCTGTACTTGAGCCTGATGAGCAATTATACTCTTCAGCTGATGACAACAAAACTCAGCTGTAGCTTAAAGTTCTATGAGAGTCATACTGACCACTTTCTGTGTTTTATAATATATGAATAACCTTCTTAGACTAATACTAATTAAGTTTGTATGGTTTCTGCTGTAAATTATTTTCTGAGCCACTTAGGACTTTTCTCAGCCAATTGCATATATGGCAAAAGGTTAATTGTTTGTCAAAGACGAAGAAAAGGGCTCCTCTGTGACTCCCAGAAGAAATTAAGAAAGTAATGAAATCTCTCTATGGGAATTAATCTACTTCATATGTGATGTACCAACTGCAAAACTTCCATGATATTCGAATATATATTTTCAAGAGCAGTGTTTGACAAAAACAGAGTGCATATTTATATAAAATAATGGCATGGATTTCTGCATTGTTCAGAAACCTGGCTAGCAACAGATGCAATCATTTAGGTTGGGCTGTTTTGAGAAGAATTATATCACGGATATATAAAAAGTGCACGTCTTTCCTATGCTGATCAAGGCATGCTGGGTTGTTCAAATTAGCCTACAGAGAGAAGGAAAATTGTACTTGTATACATGGCAACCACTATCAGTCAAACAGAGATTGCATAATTATTGTGGCATGAAACATTTATGTGGCATATCAGTACCAGAAGAGAAGGGAATTGACAATGGCACCCAACAACTGACAAAAGAAACCGTATATGATACCACACAATAATGTAGTTTTCACAGCTTATTTAGAGCTGATTTATGATGCAGAGTTTATAGAAATTCCCTCATTCTAATTTTTTTAAGACATTTGTAATGTTTTGCCTCTTTTGTTTCTTTCTGAGTTCCTTATGAAAAGACTCATCTACAGAGGTGTTGGTTGAAGAATCCTAAAAGTAAATAAAATTATTTCAAAAATTGTGTAAAAAAGTTTTTAAAAGTAAAGAAATAATGTGACCTTGTCAGAAAATTATTTATTAATTGTTCATGCAAATTACTTTCTTACTTAAGAAACAGTTGTTTCCTTCTCCCTCATGCTACTATTGGGCCTTATACTCCGTCCTTTGCTTTGTCTTCTATAGTTGACTGTGTAAGCAAAGCTGAGATCAATCAGCTTTGATGAGACTTATGTGTAAATATCTCACATGTGGAGAAATAAAGTAGTTTTTGCAATCCAGAATTGTAGAACGTAATGTTTTTTTGTTATGAGTGTGTACTTATACATACTGTTCCATAAAAAATAACTAATGTTTTGCAAACCTCAGTCTGAAAGCTGTGAAATACAATAAAATGTAGGAAAAAATATTTTAGAAAACATATAGGGGCAGGGTAATAAAATAAAAAGCTAGAAAGTTAGCATGTGGGAGACCTAATGGTGGAAGTAAGGTGGAGGTAAAAACCTGTGCTTTGGGTGCTAAAAGTTGTGCTGATTATTTCACTTTGCATAATTGAAATGGTTAAAACCTGGGACCTGAGTGTCATTTAAGGTGCAGCATACATTTATCTTGTATAACATAGCACTACTTTACTTTCTAGGTCTTCTGTGTATAATCACATCCTGGGTGAAATGTCAACTTCATTGAATTCAGTGGGTGTTGTCTCCTTGCTTTAAAGAAGGGCTAGAGTTCATGCTTATATGTGTTTACTTCTTTACTAATGCTGACCAAACATGAGAAGTAAAAAGTTAGTAATGGTAAAAATCCTCTTGCTGTCTTCACAGTTACTATTTCCAGCTGCTGCAGGTTCTCTAAATTGGCAGACAAGATATTTCTTTGCAGGGCAGGCCAGATCTTCTTCCCCTTACCAGCAGCAGTAGAATCAGCAATACCAGCAACCAGCAGAACCTCCATTGCTTCTAAAGCTTCTTAACAGGTGAGTAACATTTGACTAGGTGTTACTGTCCCTGGTGTACAGATAAATAAAATTAAGTATAGAGCAATGTATTCTATATTTTTTTTTTAAAGTTTTTTTTTTTTTTCACACAGAACTTTTAAACAGTTCTTCTTTGGTTGGAAAGGAAAAATGAATCATTGATAAACTAGAAGTAGCAGAGAGCAACTGTAATAACAAATATTTTAACTGAAATTTGACAAGGAGTCATGTCTTACCATTCTGAATTGATGCTGATAAAGGTATTAGTTTCTGGATAGACGAACTGGTTCAAGGTGATTTGGGAGAAACAAATAGAGAGAACCTTTAGGATCTAGAATGGGCTGGCTGATTTTTTGGCTGTAACCTATACAAGCACTAATCTGAAAGAAGGTTTACACCTTTAGCTTACTGACATTTTTTTGTTCTCTATGGAGCTCAATAAATGAAAGTTTGATTCCTAGAGGTTCTGGAGCTTGTTTCTAGCCATATGAGAAAGCATAATCTCTTTATGAATGAGGAATGATCTGAGTATCACCACAGGATATTTAGAATTCTAACAGAACAAACTAGGAAATACTAATTTCTTATGGAAATAAAATCTACCAGCACACTGGAGATGTAGTTTGGAGTATTGCAATTGGAAATTATGGAGTCATGCTGTAAAGAGGACAGTGGTCAAAGGGTTGTACTTCTCACATATAAATATAAGTGAATTTAAATAGTTGTCGTAGTGAATAATCATTATTGCAGTACATTTTTCTTGTAGCCAAAGTTGTATGTCAAAGAGAAGAAACAAAATAGACAGTAACAAGTATTTACACTTGAGGCTGGCTTTAGATTTTTCCAGAGCCTTCTGTTGAACCATTCAGGTTACACAAAACCAATTAATTTGGCAAACGGATGGTACCTGGCCTTTTTGGCAAATGGTATCTGTCATTCTAGGTTGGTTTCTTGTCTTCTGCACACAGGTCTGACTGAGGAAGTGCTACATTGCCTCACGTACCACAGTTAGAAATTTGTATGAAAAATATTAAGTTTTAGAGTAAAATACAAACTATATGATAATAGGGTATTTTGATTCTTGGCATACAAATATACACAGTTTGGCAGTGGCTATAGTTGAAGAAAAGGAAAAAGGTTTGCACACACATTCTAGAAGAACAAGACCTGTAGAAATCTGCAAACCTGGATATGTGGCAACTTATACAGTGAAGATAATTTCATTAGAAGTCAAGGAATAATTAAAAAAATGAACATAAATAATTACAGTATCCAGCTATTACTACTCTAAAATATTAAACACATACAAGTCTATTATTAAGAACATATGTTTCATGTAGGTTTTCTGTTTTTCTGCCATTATAAAGATTTGGCTCTTAGCTTATTTTTTAGCTCACAAAACTCCAAATAGACCAGAAACAGGAAGCTCAAAAATATTTTATCTTTTAAAAAAATGTTCTGGTTTGGCCTGTTAGGATGCTCGGGGAGGGCAATTTTTCTGCACCTTTTTAGATACTATTTTGGTTTTTTTATATTTTCTTCCTAAATATAATTGTAGTATAACACATATTCATTGAATCTTATCGAAACAAGTCTGGAAACTGTAATTCTTCCGAGTTTTCGTAGTTCATACCTACTGACAGTCACATATTTGTTTAATGTATAGAAGGGTTAACTGTTATACTCCATTGTCCTAGAAATACTAGTTTCTTTTTCTACTACTGAGGAGTAGAAATAAGAATGCATGAACTGCCTGCCTTCTTTAATACCATTTACCTTCCTTTATGGCAATATTTTATGAAACTTCTTGTTCTGACTCTATATTACAACACATTTTGGAGGCCTTCTATAGTTCCAGCCTTTTTTCTCATCCAGACATAAAAATGAGCTATTACAATAATATCAAGCCTGTTATCAACTGCTGGAAAGGACTCTGTATTCTGTCATATCCTTCATAATTTTAAAAAATTTATGATATCTCTAAAGCACATTTTTCCAATGTTGTCAATCTTCTAGTAAAGTTTCAACATGGTGAGAATGGAATAAGCATTCAGAATTTAGAATCATAAACTTTTCTTTTTCATGATTGTTGCTTTTTTTCCAAAGAAAACTTTATAGATATGTAGTCTTGAACCTTTTCCTTTTCTGTATTTTCCCGTGTTCATTTCCATTGTATGGTCCCTTTTTAAGGATAATTGCAATGCTGATGAGCCATGCATTTTAATAGTTCTATAACAAAGTAATAACTGTTTATTAACATGACAATATATAACTATTAGGCAAATAATACCTTTTAGGAGAATGGTAACCCTTATTTTTAAATGCGAATTGAATAAAACATCAGTAAAAATGTCATAAAGACAAACAAAGAGGACTTAATGACATTCTTGATCGTATTTGATTTAACTCTTTTTAACAAAATTTATGTTTTAGAGTTAGTAATTGTTACTTCAAGATTATTTTAAAATAGGAATTGTATAATTTCATGTAATCTGCATTTTTAGGTATGCAGGATTATTAGGACCACTACTTCTTTTGTGTTATGACCACTTAACATAAAGAAGGTGATTTTCTAAAAATATACTTGCATTAAGATCCATTCCAGATTAAGTTTTGCAGCTTCAAAACTACAGAGGCTCTGTTTTCATATGTTTCTCAGTTTAAGACTACAGAAATATTTACAGGATCTTTTTGTTTTGGGGGCTGATGGGTCATTTTACCAGATATAATTGGGAAATCCTGTTTACTTTAGAATACACTTCTATTTATTCTTAACAGTGTTCATTCTTTAATCTGTATTTTGCTTAACAACTAGAAGGTGGGATGTTCAGATTTTCCACATAATGAACCAATTTACAAATCATTGTTCCAATCCTGAGTACAGCTGGGTCATACTGTAGTGCATGACATTCTTGTTACTTAAGCAAGGTAACAACAAATCTTATGCAAGTCTGGTGAGTTGAAGGCTTAAAAACAGTAGTAAATTTAGAAAGTGGCTTATGTTGATATGGCAATGTTATTCGTATTCATGTTTGAAAACTGAGAGCTCTCTGTTATTAACGCTATGGTGTTCTGTGTCAGGCTGAAGCAATTCTAATAAGGGCAGAATAAGTGGTGAGGGGGAAGGAATATTATCCAGAGGTTCCTATGTGTTGAGATAAACAGGTTCAGTTTACTACTGAGTAGTTTGCAAAGATCTGACACTCTGCAAGGATCTCAGCAAGAGGTGGCCTAGGAGATGAGGGGACAGTGTGTGATAACAGTGACAAACTGCAGCTATTAGTATTTGGTTAAAAGAGTAACTCTGTTGGAAGCTTTTGGGAATAACAGAGCTGTGATAACTTCATCTGGATCAGGAGATGGACTTTCCAATTACAGTTCTGGGTGATTTTTTTTCAGCGTCACTTCTGTATAGGAAGGATAATAACTAACCCCTCATCAGCTCACTTGGCCACTACTATTCAGTGGCTTAGAATGTTCTGCTAACTTCAAGTGACCAAAAAAATATTTGAGGAAACACTTCTGCGGGTGTTTATGCAGAAATTCATATGTATCAACAAAGATTTACAGTCTAATGGATCAGCTTTTGTAGTTGCTTTCTCTAATTGGCTATAAATATGATATTCCTTTGTTACAGAAATTACATGTACTGTAAATCAGTACCCCTGTTTCTACTTGTCCATCAATTGTTTTATTTCACCCTTTAAAAGAAAGATTTCTTTAAAAGATAATCTAATTTTCCCTGCAAGCTTTCTGCTCTTAACATGGCAAGGGCGGCGGGGCGGGGGGGGGCGGTGGCGGCGGCGCAGAATAGATGTCTGTCTCTATTTACTTTTAAGTGTAGGAAAAAGACTATTTGTATTAATGAAACAAGTACAAAATACACTGGGCCTGCCTTTGAAACCCAGTAAGTGGTACAAAGGCAGGCAGTCACATAAGAAGGCCTTCACCATTTCAGGATGCTGGGGAATTATAGAAGGTTTTAAGTTACTATCAAGAAGAATTAGGATGGTGACAGTCTCAATCCTGTAACAAACATTTTATTAGAATTAAAATTAGGCATTAGAATACCTCTTATATTTGCAATAATTATAAAGTTGGTTTATCAGCTTGAAGACAATGACATAGGCAAGTTTTGATCAAATCACATAACTTTAGTGATAGACTTTGTTAACTTCTGCTGGAAATATTAAAACCTTTTCTTGCAAATGTAGTGCAACTGTCTTTCAGGTTTGGAGACTAAGTTGAATTTTACAGAGGCTGGATGAATTATTGAATGTGTGCATGGTTACAACTCGAATGTCCTAGTACTAGTAAAAAGTACTATTTTATAGAGGAAGAGAAATCTACTGTCGTACTAAAGAGAATACTTAATAGCAATGCATGGCATACACACTGCATTTTTCCCTGTCAAGACCAGCTAGGAGAGAATTGTTGCTTGTTGGAACTTGTACGACATGATTTATGCATGCATGCTTCTGAAATGCTTGGGTGACAATAAATATGATAATGTATTTATCTCCACCTTTGAATACTCAACCTTAATGTTTGATTCATAAACAGAAATTTTGTTCTAAAATTAAAATTACCCTAAAGTGGTATCAGCAGGTATGTAAAATATACTTGCATTGATGTCTTATCTAGATATGTGGAAATATTCTATGTGAAGATTATTTTTAACCAGCCTTCTTCAGTTAGATATGTGATTAGAAATATCTTGGTTTGGGGCTTAGTGGAGGATACTGCATTTCTCAAGATAGGACAGGTTCTATATTCTTGGTAAATTGTTCATAATGCAAACCTGTAAACACTTCCACTGAACCAGATGGGAGAACTGATAGTCATCCATTTAAGTAGACACATTTTATTTTTTGAAATTTACAGATACAAAATCCACGTTATTCAACACTTCTAAGGATTAAGCCTTCTCACTAGAAATGGCAAATATAATGGCAGAAATCCCTTGTATTTGGACAGATGTTTCTGAGTTTACTTATTGTTAGTATTTTTAGTATTCTTTCTGTAATACCATAGATAGCAAAGTGTTATTGACTTCATTAGTTTCAAAACAGTGCAATTTGCTGCTGAACATGCTGAGAAAATCACAGCTTTGATCACAAAAGCTGAAAAGACAAATGCTGCAATTTTCAGTAACATGTTTATAGCTTGTATGTGGCTAGAGATTTTCATGCATTACAGCTTTTCTAGTGCTTCACGAGTGTTTCTGGCATATTTTTGTTAGTGTTCTGTATTTTAATCTTAATATAAACAGGATAATCCTAAATAGGAGTGGTTGTGTGTCTGTACATAGAGAACATAGCTATTCATGTCATATTTTGTATATCATTGAACATTCTGTATATATATTCTGTATATCATTCTGAATAACAGTATATGAAATGTAAAATATTAATCTCGCCTGTTTTCTTTATAAACCCCTGGCTCTTCTACAGAAGTTACAACAGTAAGGTTGGAAATCTAAGTGTTACATTACTTCACAGTCCTGCATCAGTTGAATTCAGGACCATACTTAAGCATCCTAGCTGCTTGGGTACTTCTTGCTTATTTCTAATGGTAGAAATCAGTTGTGATCTAATTTTAGGCTACACACAGAGCTGAATGCTAGATTCTTAGTTCTTACTGATATAGAACCAAAAGATAAGAGTGAGTTTGATCTGCAGAGTTGAATTCTTACATGCCTCAGTCTTTATGATCTCTGTAATTCACAATGCATTTCTCTGACCTAAATTGTTCCTTTTTATATTGACCTGTGTATACAGACTACTACAAAGAAAGCAAGCAAGAGCAGCTCTGGCGTAGGGCCTCTGCTACTTTGATATGTGCTAGGGAAACTGTTTATTTACTCTGAAAAAAGACGATTAGTCCATTTGCCACAACTAGAGAAGCCTAACAAGTACAGTTTCTATAACAGATCTACAAGGAAAAGGTTTATAGTACTAAATAGACCTGAAAAATTCAAAAGGCCACGGAAAATAAACTATTTGTACCTGGGTAAGAGGCTGAAGAAAAAAATGAAGTGTAAGCCAAATCCCATCTCTTTCTGGATGACCAAATGCAGAAAGAAAGTTTTTTGAAACGGTTTTTAAGCAGTTGACTCCTCCGCATGACCTATGCCTTTATTTCTTGATCACTGGTTACCACCACTGCCTCTAGTTTGGTTTTGTAACTAATGAAATAAGTAGTTGACAGTGTAAGTTTAAGTTATGTACATAAATGTAGTTTTAAGCTGTGAATTATATTTAAATACATTTATAAATCTATTTTATATACTATTATATGTATTTAGATCCAGGATATATTTATATTTTTATATATTATGTATATTTATTCATGTACAAATTATTATTATAATTCATATTAATTATATTGTTATTGGTGATCCCTTTTGTCTATATCATTCATCTAGAGCAATCATTGCAATGAAATCCTCTGGGGATAGAGAAGCTTATGCTAACATAGGGCTTGAATTTAATCATGTCTCTTAAATGTTCATTCCTTTCTGCCTCTGAACCAACTGTAAAATAGGGAGTTGGGTTTTGTTAGAGGGGTTTTTTACAAATAATAATAAGCTCGCTGAGGATGTCAACTATTATTTGTAATGAAACTTGATCTTTCAAAGAATCATTCTTACTGTCTCTTATATAATTTTCCACTCAAAACCAATCAATTTATGTAGGCCACTGAAGAAATATTATTCTGTTTACCCAAGCTGGGATCAGAAGCTACTGGTGTATGGCATCATTAAAACAAAATGAAATAACCCTAAGAGAAACAAAAGCAAGTAAGAGATTTTATTTTCAAGTTCAAGATATTTGAAGCAAAGTTCTTCGTACACTTTGTCTGAATCATTTTGTGCTGAAGAGCATATTTTCCCTGTATAAAAGTAGAAACTGCTTATCTCAGTGGTGAGGTAAATCTGTGCCTCAAATACAAATAAGTAAACTCACTTCTAAGGAGAATGCTTCCTTGTGCTTGTAGTGAAGCTGAGTTCTTGGAGGAATGTTCTCATTCACTCCATGCTTGTGAAGGGTGGTGTTCTGAAACCTTTTCTCCCCTTCATTTACAGTGCAGATGGTGCAAACATTTAATCTAGACAGAATGTATTGTTAGAATAGTCTAGACAGGATATGATTAAGAGATCACAAATGGGAACAATTTGGTTTTGAAAACTGTTTATCTGATTACAGGGATAATGACTTGAAAATCAACCTGGCAATTTTGCATTATTAGAAAAGTGATATTCATGTTGCTTCATCATAATGTTTCCAAATAGAAGCAGATTTCTGCCATATATTACATATGATTTATCTCATGGATGACTCAGTGCATCTCCATTTCCATCTCTTAACAGTCTCAGCTACTCCATGCATGGAGGTGGGTTTTTTTTGTTTTGACAGGCAAAGGCACATCAAAATCATGTGTTAGCCGCTGTTCTACACCACTAAGTCTATACAAAGAGCTTATGAAACTGAAAACAGAGAATGACATTAATTTTTCAAGTCTGATGCTTTTACAAAAATAGACTCCTTTGAGAGCACCTTCATATTTAAATAAACATTTGTATTTATTTTACCCAACTGAATGACCATCTGATTTTGAAACTTGCATTTCCGCATTATGCAAGTGCATTTAAATTCACAGGTGTGCTTCTGGCCCTAAACACTTTTACTGGATGAAAACAGGTAGAGACAGTGTAGCTGATCTATTTTTATACCTTTGGTTGACTTTCTTACAAAGCACTGTTGTGACATCTGCATGATGCACAAAGATTAATGTGGTAAGTTATAAATAAATACTTTTTCCATGTTTTGCTTTTTCTACAGTCTCTGTAATCCACTTCATTGTTCTCAACACATTTGGTTAAAGCATTATGCTTTAGACAGAGCAGTGTTTGTGGGCATCTATGCCTGTTCTGTGAGTGAATGACTGCCATGGACTTGTCTCCATATTATTTATTTCAAACTTGGTCTGAAGATGCAGACTCAGTACAAGGTTTCTGTCTTTTCCCCTGTAGCATAAGCTACATATTCAGATAACGTCTGATGAGCCTACCTGTGTCTTCTGTTGAAAGGAAGAATGAAACCAGAAATGAGAATCAACATTTGATGACAAAGCTGACTCAAGTTACAGACACATGGCAACTCTGAAATTTAATTTTTTCCACTCACAAGTCTGAGCTTGGGCTACAGTCAGTATCCATCTGAAAATACACTTGCAGAAATTATTTATCTAGAGATGTTTTGATAATGGAGGAAGATCACCAGGAGAATACTTCAAGAATTTGTTCTAAGACTAGTGCTCTTCAAAAGTATTCAGAAATGACTTTATGAAAATGCATGAACAGTGATCTGAGAAGGTTTTGGTGGCTTTGTCTAAACAATAAAAAATGAAATCCAATCCACATAAATGCAAAATCATGCAAGAAGCTCCTAATGTCACACTCAAAATAATTGGCTCTGAGTGAGAACTTGGGGTTATGGGAAGTCCATGAATATGTCAGTACAATATTGACCAAGAAGTGTTATGAATTACTAGGAGAGAAGTAGAGAAGAAAAAAAAAGAACATAATAATGCTAGACTATACATCCATACTTAATTTTGCTAAGCACAGACTGTTCTGATTCTATTCTAAAAACAAGGTAGTAGAGCTAGAAAAGGTTCTGTGAAACGTGAGCAGGATGATCAGGATGATGGAACAGCTTCCATAAAAGTAAACTTAGAGAATATGGAAAAGGATGTACTTGGAAACTGGGAGCTGGAAAATCCTCTACTCACTGTCCCTTACACTTTGATTGTTCTCCATAGTACAAAGTTGTTATATTTCCTATCTATTGATCAGTATTACTGCAAGAGGTTATAGTAACTTCCTCTGGAATAATATTTCACTATTGGATTGTGTTGTCAGGTGTGCACAACCTTCAAATGTTTGAGGAAGGATTTCTTTCATTCTTGCCCTTATTTAGTTAAGCCTGTAAACTTATTTGTTTTACTTTCAGTCCATATTTCTGCTGCTTATATTTTTTTCTTGTGTTACTTTGCTCTGTGGAAATGAAAGTAAGAACACTCAGAGAAGAGAGCCTGGAGCTGCTGGAGGTGGCAACCACTCCTAAAACTGCTTAAAAAGAGGTAATATTATTGTGGAATTGAAGGATGCTGAAGCTGTCTATGAAAAAAAACCAACCAACCAAACAAAAAAACCAAACATAAATTAGGAGGAAAATGGAGTTCAAGAAAATAGCATTTATCAAATCAAGATGGAGAAGAATTCAAGTGAATACAAACAATAAATCAGATCATTCAAGTTATTTTTAGCTTTGAATTGCTCCTGGTACTGAAGCCTCCTGCTTCTGTATTCCTTATGCCCATAAATTTGTTGATCACCAGTGTGTAACACTGCCTATTTTGACCACAGCCTGAAATAATCTTTTACAATAATCTATAAATCACATCCTCCTCTTGTCTCAGTTACATTCACATCCAATGCTTGTTACTCTTATCTTGGTCTTGCTCTCCTGATATTAGGAAACTGTTCAATTTTTTTTCTGAACAAATCTACGATGTGGCAGCCTCTGCCTAAACATTATTTGTTCTCCGCTTAAGGTTCTTTATCTACAATCTTGTCATAATGCCATAGAAGCCAGAAGGACTCATTCAATTTAGTGCAGTATATCACAAAACCATTTAATTTACCCACCTATTCTTATTTTAAACCTCATGATTTCTGGATTTTGAAAACTAAATTTTTTCATGCTCAGGGAAAAAGAACAGGAGTTGACAGAGAGCCATAAATGACTAAGATATTTTAGGGAGGTATAGCCAGAATCATAGGTGAAAGCAAACTTTTGTATTCCTTTCTGTTCTCACGTGGAAACAATCTTGTCAGAGTGCAGATCTGAGGACCAGTTTGACCTTGCGTTTGTGAGCAAGATATGTCAAATAGCTGAGGAACAATGTGCTTTTTTTTGTTTCAACTGTTTTTAAAAATGCACCTCTTACTCCTCTGATACATCTTGCCATTGGTCCCTCTTTTCTACCAATTTCAGGTAGTTATAGAACTCCTATAAAAAGCCTCCTTGCTGACATTTTTCTGCTCTCAAAGTCAACTTCTGCCCAAAAGTGTGGGTTTATAGGCTTGTGTCAAGCTTTTGTATCAGCCTCTGTTCTTGATGAACAGTGGAAGTAGTTCCTGAGTGTGCCATGTGAGATCCTTTTCCTCAATTATTCCAATGTCTCCAGACATCATCCCTGTTTTGTGAAGCTAAGTAGACCTGTAAAGTTTACATAGAAGGCTTTGTCTGAAAGAGTGAACTTGCTTGAATCATTCTACTGTCACTTGTAAGGGCAAACATATTTCTGTCCCAATTTTGCAAATATAAAAATAATGAAGGTAATCAAAAAGTTATTCCAAAACTGAGTAACTTGACTGAGCAATATTAAACTACTCAAGATATCTGTAATAATACAACTTAATCTTTGAAATAACTATTAGCTTTCTTAATTTTTCTTTCCGTTTTCTTGTTTTTCTAATGTACGTAAGTCATTTCATAGTTGACTCTCATAGACCTTGGCAACATTATCTGAAAATCATTTCAGTCAGAATGGTATGCTTGAAGATTGCTGCTTCTTACATCTTTTAAAGTCCAGCCTGACATCTTGTATAATACAGACTTGGAAACAAGACAACTATAGTTAAACAAATGATCCTACTAAGTATTGTGAAAGACTCTCATGTAACTTTTCTTTCCAATAACAACAGGAGTGCTATGTTTGTAGTTTTTTTATTTGATATTGTGACTGTTTGCAGGGGATGCGGGGAGGGGTGGTGGTGGGGGGTGGAATTAGGCAGTCTCTCCAGTCTGGCAAAAATTTCCTAAACGATGCATTTCACAATATTGTATCTATCTAATGGCACCCCAGTTAACAATGTTAATATGAAAGACAGCGCCCCGAGAAGTGCAGTAGCCACAAATTTGCATGTTATGGCATCAAAAACATTTCTATTTGTCTGAAGATGAAATTTTAGATATTTGCAATCTAAAACTAAGCATTATCTACAAAGATTGAGAGGATACGAGAGGGCAAAACTTATTACAGAAATTTGTTATTCAGTGGGTAATCATAAATCAGAACAATTGCTATCGAAATAAGTTCTTCAGAATGTTATTACACTTCTGTATTGGAGAGATTTAAAGAAACATTCTCATTTTGTTAAGGTGTTTCCTTTTTTTAAGATACTTCCTCTCTGTTTATTTGAAGTTCTGCGAAACTGTAGGCTATATGGATGGATGTGTCTCTTTAAAAACAAATCACTCTCCCCAAGCATATACAGGACATATCAACAGGTAACTTGCAGGTCTGTCTCTGCTCCTGTGTTTTCAGCTGACTTTGGAATTCTGAACATTCAGGATAGAGTTGCTAAGTACTCGTGGTGTTGGATGGAATAAAATGAGGTTTAGAGCTTTCAATTGAAGCATTTAATAGAAAAAATGCTTCCAAATATTCATCCTGCCTGATGATGATTATTATTATAAATCTGTTGTTGTCTAGAAAGGGTAGGTACTTCTCTGGCTACTCTTGCAGAGTGGGAATCAGGTAAAAACCCACACTGAAAACCTAACAAGCTCAAGTCACCACAGCTGTGCTAACCACAGAAACAGCCACACAATATAGTCCTCCTTGCAACGTTATCCTTTGGATAGGGCTCTAAACCCAAAAGAATAATTCCATTGATGCGGCTGAATGTCCTAGTACTGCTTATGAGATACATATCAATTTCCTCTGTGCACTGCTTTCAGTTGTTCTGAAAAATAAAACAGAGGAAGAAAAAAACAATCCTAGATCCTTCTAAATAGTTCCATACACTTGACCCCTGAAATCAATGAGAATTCTTCTTGTGTTTCAAATCTATTATCTCCACCCCTAATGGTCTAGCCACCTGGGTTTTTCTTTTATACCTTAGGTCAAACACCATTGATAGCTGTGATATCCTGCGTAGTAGTGTGCTAGAGATTCACGGAAAAGTGTGGCAAGCATTAAAGGTAGAGGTCAATAATAAGAGTTGTCATCCATCTGGTATAATACTATTAACAAACCACTATTAAGTTCTTAATACAGTATGGTCAGCTATCTTCCTGCTACAGGAAAACCCAATGTGGTGTTCCAGCTTTCATGTCTTGTTCAGGAATGGTGGAAAAATACTTCATAGCACTAATGCTCTTTCAAGGTTTTATAAAGAATTTATTGTGTGGTTGTGCTGCCAAATATTATAAGTTAAATTATAGATATAAAGCAAGTACTGAAAGGAAGACTAATCACAATGTTTTTTCAACAAATACAAATAGTTGTGTAGAACAGGAACTGGTTTAGTGATAAAGTTTGTGTTGCATGAAGATGTGCACGTGGCACAGGCTTTACTGGTGCTCTAATAATTTGATGAGCGCTGCTATCATTTTTCTAAAGTGGCAGTAGATTAAATATTATTCATCCAGCAAATTCTTGTGAAGAGAATCACCTTTGAAAGTTGATGACACAAGTCAGCTTAAAATTTGATTGTGGTATTTGAAATACCCTCTCTAGAGCCAGTTATTTATGATGCATTATGAATATTTCGTGTGTTTCTTTACAAGACTCGTTACCTTAGTATTATAATTTATTTTAAAAACTAAACTTACACGGACATAATATAGTTCCCTCTGTAGCATGATCTTGTCTCTGGTAACTTAGCACGTTTTTCTCCAGGCATTTGTGTCAGCCACACGCAACCATGATGTGAAAGGAAATTGCTTCCAACGCCTCTAAAATTGCTTGCTTGGCTTGAATTAATCTTGATCGAATTTCTGTCTGAGATGTTTAAAACCCTTACAGAATCTCATCCTTTGAGCACAGCTTTGCTAATTTGATTCTACATTCCAAAGTGACGACAAATTTTGAGGCCCTGCAGGGCTGCTGTTGCTGATAATGTTTCTATGCGGGTGGCATGAACCATGCTGTTCATTAATGTGACATACCTTTATAAAGAATGTCCTCATATAATAGTTAGGGACACAAGTTCATTGTTTTCTCATTTAACTGTGTTGCCTCCTAGTCTAAGGGACCCAATGTGCGTTCAGTTTTGAGAAAGAAAAACAAGGAAAAAGAGTGCATTTATGTTCAGATATTTAAATTCGGAAGAAAGGCAAATTATCAACCTTATGATTGTTTTTAATCAAGATAATCTGAAAACTAGAGATTTACCACAAGACAGAAAAAACAGAAAGGGCACAAAGACCTGTACAATATCATCAAATGACTTTGAAATGGCTTTTAGTTTGTAACAGTTCAAGTAAGTTTCAGATACCTGATAAATTGAATTGTTTATTTCTAAATGAGGAAACAGATCTGAGTTTTCAGTTACTGAATAGTGTGTAATTAATTATCTTAGGCATTTCTAAACTTAAAATGTTATTTAATTCTACAACATTTATTTTAACTTAGCATGTAAGATATTCCTGAAGGTACCGTTTAAAAAACTTAATTTCTGTAGGAAAAACTGATATCATGTTGTTCAGAGTGAGGTCCAAACAGTGGATGTTTCTTTTTGCAATATAAAGCAAACATGGTTAAGAATAATCTGTTTCATTAGAGTTTGAGAAAAATCTTGCTGAAATAGTATTGTGTTAATAAGAGTAGCCTAAAAGTGCTGTCCAGTAATAAAGCATGTAGAATCACCCATAAAGAAACAGTCTATATAATGAGAAACAAAGTACAAGGTCTCAGTTTGGGTTTTCTGTTTCCTACACTGCTTGCTCATTCAAAGGGCAGTGGATATTCTGTAGTGTTCTTTCTGTAAAATGGATTCTAATTACTGTAGTATCTAATATGGAACAAAGCTGACAGCAGTAAGCAATTTATTTTCCTTGGCTTTGCCTCACATATTTTCACCTATGGTATATCTCATCACAGATTAACATGATGTATTGTAAACATCCTAAAGTGGGCAAGGAAAGTCAGATGTGCAGTTTTGTTAGAGAATAATTATATTTTTCATTCTAAGTGATACTTAACTAGGTCTTTGTTCAAGAACTTTGCAGCTTTGTGAGTAGAATTACATTTTTTTTTTTAGCAGGAAAAAAGTTGTGTGTTTTTTTTTTTTTTAAGAGATATATGCAAGTCTGGCATTTAGACAAAAAATAATAATGTGTTATTCCTCAATGCATTCATATGATTCTGATGGGTGTGCCTACCAGTAATTAGTATTTTCATTCAGATAGTTACAAATAGAGCAGGTTTTAAATAAAGCAACTGCCTTGTGCACATGTCCATATACAGATACATATTTTGAAATAACAGATGAAAGCTGTGCTGTTTTAAAGACGACTTGCTCTCTAATGGACATTTTCTCACTGTAATCAACGAAGGGCCTCACTGACTTCAACAGCAATATAGGGGCAACAGTTCCTGAAGTTAATTGTAACAGTTAACTTTTCCTGTTTTCCCCAGGGTGCTGGGTTCTTTGGCATGAAGCAACCAGCTTTCCACCTATAAGTTTATTCTGTTATGTTCTTCACCATCATTGCAGTGAGATTTTTTTTTTTTATTATTTCCTGTAAAGCAACATCCAGTTTCTTCTAATTATGTGCTCCACAGGGATTTCCTTAATTTTGACGAGCCAATCATTTTGCTGTTATCTTCATTTGTTCAGTATGCTGATAAGCATAGCAGTTGCTCTAAGTGGGTGACAAAAATGGTACTTATATTTTATGACTTTTATTACTTTTTATGTAATCTTTTCTACACAATTTCTCTTGTAACTTTATTTCTGTTGACCCCACAAAGATAGACTTAGCAGCATACAGTTTGACTGCAGTGCTGTATAGTAGATTTTTAGTGAAGTACTTATTCTATAACCTGCACTGACTTTGGTAACCTGTTTTGACCCCAGTATCTGCAGAGAATGGATTGAGAGAACTCTCTGTGAGTAGATCTCCATGTGGCTTATCATACTCAGTTCTAAGACATGAGGAGGTGGTTTTAAGCACTATGAAAGAAGCAGTGAACTTCGAGGGCTGGAAAGCAAAAGGTCAGGAAAATGAGTTGGGTTTTCTCTTTTTTTTTTTTTAGTTTTGGTTTTGGAACCAGGATGGCATTGGCCTTCTTGGCCACAAGTGCCCAATGCTGGCTTATGGTCATCCTGCTGTCCACCAGGACCACCAGGTCCCTTTCCCCTATGCTGCTCTCTAACAGGTCATTCCCCAACTTATACTGGAACCTGGGGTTGTTCCAGCCCAGATGCAAGACTCTACACTTGCCCTTGTTATATTTAATTACATTTTTCCTCACCCAACTCTCTCTTAGACATATTTTATATTTCATTAGATCACCTTTTATTTTTCAGTAAGTTTATTCTGCAAGATGACTGCAATATAGGAAATTTAAAAATTGTGTTAATTATAAAATTTTGATTCACATTTCACGTTTCTGGAGTTCTTTCTCAGAGCAACCCATTTTGTAAAACCTCACAATTTCTATTTACATGACTGACATAATGTAAGTTTCATTACCATGAAAATGTAAAGTAATATCAGCTTGTCAACATCAGTGTTACTCAGAAAATTCATTACAGGGTAAATGCTAAAAGTTATTTTTTACTTTAAAGTCTACAGCAATTTGATACTGATTTTTCATTACTGTACATATTTGATGTTGCCTCTTTCAGTTTAAAGTATCTGCTTACCTGCTCATAATACCTTTCTCTTCAGCCTTTGCATGTATATATATTTTTTTCATGTACCCAGCAAGTGCCCTACGTTCATGGATATTTTCTAAGAATCATGGGAACTTTTAAATGAAGTTGTAGTTATGATAACTCAAGTGACCTTGCTCTGTCTCCCTCACCCTCAGATTCTTGTGTATATGCTGTAGCTTGATCACATTCATGGATATTTGTGATACATGTTATACTTTGCATTTCAGTTCTCTTGCTCTAAGCAAAATCAAAATGGCTTTAAAAAACTTGGTAACAACAGCTTAGGGAGAATTAACTAGAAGTATGTGGGAAAACTTATAATGCATATTGTGAGATCAGAATGAATGTTTAACTTAAAATATATTTTTATTTGTGACAACACAAAAAAAATCCTGTGACAGTGGTTAATGAAGGTGGATTCTGAGCAATGCTCAGATTGATCTTGCCTAACTGTAGCTTTCTACAAGTCACGAGGAAGTTTACTCAGAGACAAAGGTAGGCATCCCAATGAGAAATTCATTCCACCTATCTGAGACACCTGATTTCAGATGAAATGCATCTAGAGGTGCATATACCTTACACTGACTATAAAGGGAGTTCAGTAATTAACTTAAACTAGATGTCTATCTTTTATAGAGCTAACTGTAAATGTGTTAATGACATACAGCTAAGCAAAACTGCGTGATTAGTTTGTCAAAATTAGTATGCCAATGTAGGACCTTAAAGCTGAGAAAATACATCTGACAATCTAGTGTTAATGGACGAACTCTTATTGCAATTAGAGTGAAATATCTTACATTTAGGGGCCATTTTCACTAAATTCCTGATTGCAAATTTGCTCTTTTCAGATTATGACCAAAAGAATGGTTGCCATAGCAGCAAGTCTCTGCTTTTGAAGAAAAGAAAGGGCAGTGTAACACATACAAAAATAAGCATAAACTTTTTAAGTGGAGAGAGGATACAAAATGTAACGACCTTATAGAAAGTAACTTTATGGATCAATTTCCGCTGTCTCATCTACCTTCCGCCAAAAAAAAAAAATAGCATTGAGAATGGGTTTTCTACAGGGATGGAGCAAGGGCCAGACAGGGAAACCATGATTTCTTGTACAAGAGAAGATGTACAAGACATGGTTCATTAATATCTCCTGAAAAGAATTAAAGTTAGGTCAGCACAGTGGAAAAAACGTTAAAATTCAACTACATTCTTTGCTATCCCATGGCTTGTCCCTGGTGTTAGTATGTTTCTTCACCCTCTACTATGCTCTCATTTTCATACCATCTGTCTCTTGCATAGTATGACAGATACAGAGGCTTAAGAGGGTGAGCATTTGACAGGTATTATGGAAAGAACATGGAGAAAATTAGGATCTATTCTTGATGTAGAAGAAGAAATCTATTTTAGAACACTTGGGTTTTATTGGAAAAGTGAGTTTCTAAAAAGCACAATTTCAACGCAGGTGAAAAGTTGGAAATAAAGGGTGGAATATGTTGTGGAAATAGAGGAGCCAGGTTGCCATAGTAAACTCTGGGAAGCTGATAACCCTTGAAATTCAGGTTATAGTTACACAGTCACTATGCCTATTACTGCATACTGGTTTTACTCTGATATGACCTGTCTTATGCTTATTTGCTGCTTTCTGTATGTTGCAGTGATGCTCAAACTTGTGAAATTACAGTAGATAAGAACAACACTAAAATAAATCCTTAGAATAACTTATATCCTGTCCTCAAAATCCATAATTCAAAACATTTTGTTCTTTCGTACTTGTTACTGTAACTACCTGTTAGCACATAGGGTGATGTTGATTTGAAGCATTTACCTTTGAGCTGATTTCATCTATCATTCTTTAGTATTTTCTCAGTTTATGTTCACTTCATTACTCCATAGTCTGTTTCAACCAAAGTGAAACCTAAAGAAAAAACAGAAAGCAAAAGAAGATCAAAAGAAACCTATAATTAGCGAGGTGAACGGTACAAGCAAGTGCTAGTGTGTTACTTTGCCTATCTCAGTGCTCAAACTATAAATTGGCCTATGCTCTGCTCCTACAAAATATTCAGGCACTGAGAACTTACTTAGTCTCCCATGCTTGGCAACATTTATGTATGCTGAAGATCAGGTGCAATAGGTTGCCTGTCCAGTTGTGCAGAACCTTGCTGTGAGGTCCTTGGCATCTCACAATTGTTACAATTTGCACCCATGCTTCCCCTTTAACACCCTGAAGAATACAGTAGGCAAAGACTAAACTTCCCACATCCCTAATTCCACTCATTGCACGTTTTGCTTAAAATCTTGCAGATCTTCCTAGCAGACAAATAATCACCGTGTTCACCTGGAACCCAACTCTCATCTACCCACTTTACTCAAGGGAGCCCAGGACGCCTTGAATCAGTGTGGATCAGTGTGTACAGTGAGACTGAAGTAGATGTTGCTTGAGGGAACTGTGACTCCCTCTCTTTGAGAAGCCTGGCAATTACAGGAAAGATTGGTGGTGTGAAAGTTGTCTAGACATCCCTTGTGAACAATTTGGAACTTATCATTATGGTCTCCTAAAACAAGATGTAAGATCATTATATATGAAGAAACTATACAGTATTTATATGTTGGTTTTGAACAATCTGAGAAACTCGGGGTTTTTTTCAAATTATTTAATTGGATTCTTGATTACACCACCATGTAGGACTTGCTTGTGTGGTGTAGATGCTACTACATTAATGAACCATCATCACAGGCTTTGTAAGTTCAGGCCTATGCCTTCTTAACTGGCGACTAGACTTTCATTGGATCAGTGCAACTTTCTCTTCTAAGGCTGCTGTCCACAGGCTGCTTGATAATTGTAGGTTTGAGGCCAGCTCTTTAAAATTCCTCTTTTCTTAATTTCATGGTCTGCTTCTCATCATGTAAAGCTTTGGCAATTATTGTCCTATTATTAAAGGACATTTCTCAGTTTTTTATGGACAAAAAGTATATCTTTTGGTTAAAAGTAATGAATAGATGACATTTATCAGGAGACTCGTGCCTAAAAGCATCTGTTTGTGGTTTAACCTGGGCTAGCAATACAACTATGATAGCTGCTTACTCACCCCCTACCCCCAACAGGGGAGAGAATCAAAAGGGAAGGGAGAAACTTGGATTGAGATAAACACAGTTTAATAAAATAGCAAAATACTAATATGCTACTAGTAAATATATATATATATATATACACATATATATAAAATAGAAATAAAAGATACTCAAGGCAATTCCTTATGAACTCCACCCGCACCAAGCAGCCAGTCCCAGGAAAGCAGCACATGATCCCCAATAGCGAAAAAAGAAGAAAAAGACAGAAAGTCTCAGAGGCCTCTGCAAAACAGCAAAAGCAGAACTAAATGTCCTGAACGAAAAATTCCCCCTGCTCCAACAAAAAAAAGCGAAGAGAAGAATGAAACAGCAAACTGAAAGGTCCCAACTCTCCTTAAATATGAAGCATGATGCTAATGGGATGGAATACTCTTATTGATCAGTATGGATGTCAATCAAGCTCTGCCCCATCTCTGCCCCCCTTTCTCATTGCCTCACACCTGTGGGCAGACCCAAGCAATTAAAAACATGAGCTCTGTGCTGGGATGTTATCTTCTTGTTCTCAAACTAAGTCCAAATAACGACCATGCTAACTATGGAAAATAAAGATTTCTAACTGCATGAAGAAACTTAACCCATTTTCAGTCAAAACAGAACAGCATCCTTCAAAGATTAGCATGATGATTTCATCATCTGCATGTTTAATTTTAGATTGTCTGCAAGATACAGAGATACTGCCTCAGATACCAGGTGTTGTTTGATGTGGCTGGTTTGGGTTTTTTTTTGTGGTTTTGTTTATTTGGGTTTTTTTGTTGTGTGTGTGGTTTTGTTTCTTTGTTTGATTTGGGTTTGTTTGTTTTCTTTTGTGTGTGTAGGTATTCTTCTTGAAAAAAAAAATTCATTTTAGCAAACTGCAAGCTCTGTTTAGACATCTGGATTTTCATTTTTTAGAATTTTAATTTTCTCAGAAATAAATGAATTTCCTAGACTTCTATGAATTTAACCACTTCTCCCAAAACTTCCAAAAGTTCCCAAAATGGCTTTACACTAGTGCTGCAGAAGCTCTGCCAGGATTTTGTGTTAAAGATATAGTCAATAATAAACCTAACAACTGGTAAAGGGTTTTTTACTGCATTTTAATAGAAAAAAAAAAAATATTGTCAAGTGAGACCGGGTATCAGTTGTCTATAGTATTGCTTTACAACAAATATATTTTTTGGTCATAATGCATTCAGGATTTGGGATTTTTTTGGTTTTTTTCTGTTGTTGGGGGCTGTTATGGTGTGGTGGTGGTTTTGGAGGGGAATTTTGGGGGTTTTTATCTGTTTTTTGTTTCTTTAAAAACAAACAAACAAACACAACACCTTACTGATGTTTCTGTGAGAGGGTGACTGATTTCCACTGAATGAGGGGACAATCAAGGCTGCTTAAAGAAACACTTATCAGTAACTTCTCAGGTATCCTGGCATTTTTGATGGTCATTCTATTTCTCAGTTATGTTCATTTTTAATTGATAATGAAGACATAGTTTCCCAGTTTCCATCCCATAGCTGTGACTGATTAATGTGCAGGAACTGGAAGAAGGTGTGGATGAATGCCACAGCTAAAGAATGTTTCACAGTCTGCTTCTGCTCCTCTATCACATTATGGTCCTTTCTTTTATACAATTAAAACAATTCTATGATTTTCAGATACAACAAACTTTTTGTCTAGTAAAGTGTATTCTGTTACTCAGCAGGAATCTTTGGAAGTTCTCTCCAGCTGAAGCAAGCAGATTTGTGCAGATCTATAAATTGCCTTCTCACTGTCATGTGATTTAGTTAATACCATATATTTTTCCTAATATACTAAGATTCATTCAGAAAAGCCAAGCAAGAAATTATGTAATTAAATGTGCATAAATTTAACAACAGCATAAAATCTTTGTCTTAAGAGGATTGTTTTTTTCCCTGAAACATATTCGAAAAGTAAAGAAATTGGAAGACCAGCCTCTTCTGTAGTAATTTTCAGAGAACCACATGGGTAACAATTCTACTTATGTAATGAAACATATCATTTTCTCTACCAGTGCCAAGCAGAAATTGAAATGACTAAATGACACTTAAATTCACTTCTACAAAACAAAAATATGAGGACTAAATAGCAGATAAATGGTCAATAACCTAAAATGAAAGTGGATAATGCAGTATATATATTTCAGAAAGAACTGTAGTCAGATTTTTGAAGGGCTAATAACCTTGGGGTTTTTTTTAAATGCAAGAAATAAGACCACCACAAAAAAAAATAAAGTAAATTGTAGCCTTTGATACTGTCTCCTAATGCACTTCCTGAGGGTATTTATAAATAGTTGATGGTTACATTTGAATTAAATTTCAAATTGATTGGACAAACAATAAATTTATTTTGATTGCTCCTGCTTGATTTTAATAAAGCGACATTTCAGTTTGGCTGAAATGGAATAGCACTAAGAGAATGGGAGACAAGGTTGGTTACATGGAAGACTCCTCTAGCCATTCATTACTTACAATATTTTACATTCCCCATTTACTTGTCTTGATTTATTTTCTGCTTTGTTATACTGTTTAGGGGCCAGGATATATTCATTTACTTAAAAATTTATGCCAGATCATACCTACCAAAAAGCACAGAATCACAGAATGTTAGGGACTGCATTTTCAGCATAATTGTCATTTACATGTTTACTACCATCTAGGAATTTTAAAAATATTTGCAGGATAATATTTCTCTAGGTTAAAAATAGTCTCTCTGAAATAACTTTGAATTAGTTATACAAGTATTACCAAGATTACAATAAAAATATAATAAATGAAAACAGTATCATTAGGAATTCAAATAGTGTATTTCTCATCTGTTGGCAGTATGAAGTATATTCTGAAGCTATTCTTTTATATCTTCTAAAATAATGGACAGTTAATCTTTCCCTCTTTAGCGTAAAATCTTGTATTATTTCAGAAAACCCAAACTATAGCTCTGTCTAACAACCTTGCTGTTTATGAGGAGGAGAATATAATATCTGTCGCTTGTGATTTTCCACTTTACATTGCTGCAAAGCCGACATTATTGGTTTCCAGTTCAGAGCCAACACCTGCAGAGAGCACCTGAATCTCTGTAAGGTTATTTCAGTTCACAGGCCTTTTAAATCAGCTATTCCGTAGTACATTCAGGAGCAAAAAAAATCATTTAAAGATGTAGTTAATGAATTTATAGCTAAGTGCCTAACTCTTATTAATTTATGCGATGATAATGCAATATTTTTTGAGAACATAAACCTGTGTTCACAAAGCTGTATCTGCCAGTTTCTCTGGCAGTACCTTTACATATTGGAAAGCCCTGACTTTTATGAGTCCTCCTAATTAGTTTTAACTGAACTGATATAAATTCTCTATGTATAGCTACTAGATAAAGCAAGGATATTCAATCTGTTGTCCACAAACTCCTGTGGGGCCATGGGCTACTTTCAAGGAATTCAGAGGAAAAGATAAGAAAAATAGTCTTAGATATGCCTAATGACAAACTACGTGGGAAATAATCTATAAATGGAGAAACTATTGGGGCTGAGGAAAAGGAGGGTAGTGCATATTTAAATAATAGATTTTTGAAAGCACTGCATTTAGCTGATGTATTGTGGAACTTGTTCCTAGAAGTATAAACTTCTAGAGGTCTTCTTGAGACCCCGAAGATTTAGAACAATCCCCCTGTGTCATGCCGAATTTCTACTATTTTTCAAATTAAGAAACACCGTCTCTCACTTAGACTTGTTAAGATAATGCTTGAACGCTGACAATGATGCTTAACTGAATTTTACTGATAGAAACAATAGCCAAAAAGGGATGTTAACTACAAAAGCTTTCACTATTTCTCTACTTATTTATTTAAAGATAGCTGTTTGAATACTCTAGAAAAACAGTTATAGCTTGGCAGAGCAGTTGGCATCTGTTTTTCCAGTTGTTTCATTCATGGTTGCATTAGTTATATCTGAGGTTAACACGTGTTTTCTTTCCTGTTCTGCCACAATGTCGAAGCGTTTTTTTGTGTTGTGTGGTTTCTTTTTTTTTTTTTTTCAGTAGTGCCTTCCTTCTTTATCAAGGACTCCTGTCTTCCCTTTGTTTGGCCTGGAGACAGACTGCTTTTGATGATTATGCAGGAGCCTTATAGAGCTAAAAGCAATATGTAACTAATCAAATTTCCCATTTAACTCTGTTTCTAGATGTTATATTCCTAGCTGTTTTACTCTTTGGTTCAAAACATCTGTTAAAAACATACTTGGATAACACTTCCTTTAAACATCCAGTGGATGTTTACCTACAGCAAAGATATAGTAAGCCTGTGTTTTTACCTAAACATAAAAGTAATGGTCTATTGAAAAACTTAAAATGTAGTTGCTTAAGCATTAAACTATCACAAACATTTTTGCAAGGTACAGCTGGTCTATTTGTGTATGGTTTTTATTTTGTCCGTTTCTTACTGGTTTATATCATCGTTAATTTATTACTTGCTTGCTGAATGTGAAGAATATTCCCACTTTTACAGAATGAATTAAATACCCAAAGAATTCAGGTAGTTCAATATCACATTCTCAGAAGATTCTTCTGGAAAAGGTAGAGTTGTTGCCATATAAAAATTAATGGAAAATTTTTCAGTTCCTACCAGACAACCTTGTTTCATTTCCCTCTTTTCTTGGCTAGCTAGCAAGAACCTATTCATCATCATAGACAAAGAATGACATTTTTCCAAATACTTTGTATAACTGTGGAGAAATTACTATTTTACTTTAGTGAGTATGCCATATAGGATTTGTCCTTTACTGTAAAGCATTTTTAATGCTATTTTTTCTTCCTCAAAATACTGTTACTTTGTTCACTGATGCCAGCAATCTGTGTGTGTAGACTAGGCTTCTTCAAGAGTGGTGTCTCCATGTATTTCCAAGATTGCCTTCATGCTTTGACTACTCACCTGAATCATACTGTGATTTTGGTCAATGTTTTTCAGGTAGCTTTTGATAATTTGTAATTTCAACATTCACAATGAGTAGTCTGTTTAAATAAAGGTGTGCCTCTTTGTGGCGTGTATATTTTTTTTCTCTTCATGTTTTATTATGTTCTGTACATTACCACATATTTAAAGTTGGTTTAGATCTGCAGGATGTTAACTCATGGTATTTGGGATTTTTTTTTTTTAATTTCACATTGCACAAGTACTTAATAATTATTTCCCTATGCCTATTAAAAATCTCATCTGAGGTTTATTTTGCACTTCATGCATAATTAGACAATCCACAATCCTGTTGCAAGGTATCTTTTTTTTCCTACTTCACTTTGCCTGTCTTTAGATACTGATTGCCTGATCAGAGTAACTGAGGCAAGTAATATTTATTTATAAATATAATAAATCCTGTAGAAGTAATCCTTTTCTCTATAAAGTATTATTTTATTGTAAGATTGTGATCTGATATCTGTTCAGCAAATAGCAGCAAGCAGGGTTGAACAGCTTTTACATGCTGATTGTTTGGATGCTTACTTTGAATGTATATAATGTGTTTGGCTCACTTATATGCTATGGTTTTGGTCCACAAATGAAAGTTTTTTAACACAGGGGCAACAAAGAATGAATAGCAAATACTGTGTGCTCACTCACTACTCTTACTTCAAACACAGTTTACGAAGAGTAAATGCTGAAGTGAGTATTCACACTATCTAACTTCAGACATTTAGCTGTAATATTTGTGTTAAGAACTGCTCTGAATATTGCCAGGCAAGACAGAGAAGCAGAAGGGTTTGTAATTGTATTCTGGATGTTTTAGAAATATTACACGTATATATGATGTGCAGAAGAGGAGAAAATGCAGAGTATGTACAATGACATTGGAGAAATGTTGTGAATTTAATAAACTGGATCAAAGCCCTTTGTCTGCAGTGTTGAAAAGCACTCAAATTTTGGACTGCTTTTCCCAATTCATCTGCTTTAGAAATCAGTAGCATTTTAACAAGATTTTAATCAATCTCCACAATCCCTTAGAACAGTTGGAATAGAAACAATTAACTAAATAAATACTTACCTGAAAACAGGATACAGAATGTGATTATCGTATTTTATAATACTGACATTGACAGACATGGCAGAGAATTTTCAATAAGCATGACTGATCAGTGTTTCAAATTTATTCTTGTTCTGATAATATGTAACAGGTTCAGCAGCATAATGGCCCTGTTTTGATTGGTTAATACTACATCATGGTCTTGGACAACTTTTGAATTGCAATCAACTGTTCTTAGGACATGCAGAATTTCCTTCAGTACGTCTCCTTTGAGTCTTGATTAGATCTAATGTTGTTTAGATCAACTCTTAGTGGGAACACAATTTGAGATGTGTTAGATGTTAGAAGTTTCTCCTAAAAGGCAGAAGGTGAGTAGGAATTCTGAAGAGAGCAGTAAAATAAATAAAAAAGTCAGAAATGTGAATGAACTTTGCTATATGTGGTAATAATATTTTGGTGTGGATGCTAGTGGGATAGACATCAGTCAAGAACACAGAACTGCTGCTAGAACAGTTCATGTGGCTTATATCTGGTCACGTTCCTACCCCTGCCCTTTCAGATGAGGACAGGAATCAATTGGGTATTTACTTGATATGGGAGAGTAGGTTTTATGTAGTGTAGTCATTAAATGTGATTCTGGGAAGCATCACACAAATTGTACTACGCTTTCTGCATGCAGTAGGTGTGGTGTCTAGGGGAAGGGCTATAGCACATGGCCCTTGAGTGCTAACTGAAAAAGTAATGTGATCTGCCATGGCAGGAAAATAGAGAACCATTGCTATAAAGAGTAAAGATATTAACACTGCTGCTGTAATTTCCTTCGGCAATTTGAAGGCTCACAATTGACGTTGCAAGGTGATCCTCCAAGATCTCCATTCACTTGTAAAAGAGACACATCACTGAAATATGGTATCAAGTTTTTGACAGCACGCTTTTTTGGAATTTCTGTTACTGGCATCAAGTGATCTGTAATTTTGCCACTGTGGTACTGCCTAGTTCATCTGGAGCATGGGTTTGTTGTTTTTTTGTTTTTTGGGTTTTTTTTGTTTTTTTGTTTTTTTTTTTTTTTTTGCAAAGGTCTACACATCTCTGGTTATAAAGATATTAAGACAGTATATTGATAACAAACTGGGATGAAAAGATTCAGATATCATTGCAATACACTGAATTCTGCACTACCTAGAAAAGTTTGTCTGTATTTATTTTAACAAGAAAGCCTACCCTATTAGAATTATTTCCTGGACAGCCTTTGGAGGGAAGCACAAATGTAGTATACTACAGTCTCATAAATAACAAATTCTCTTTGCAATGGTATTTATCATATTTTTTTCTTTTTTTCTTTTTTTAACCATGAAAAGTGATTTGAAGTACTTCATCAAAAACCCAGTATGGTTGTAGGACCTCTGCATACTTTTAAAAAATTATACTTCATTCCCTGGACCATAACAATCAACAGTCATGATTAGTCTTGTAGCATTTTTATTCTGCCCTGTCTCATATCCTGCCATATTTTATATCCCATTTGTAACTTCAACCAGCTGACTTTGAAACATTGGTAGTCCTGCATTTGACTAGTAAACAATAATTAATATATTAATAAGTTTTCTATTCTGTCAGATGGTTGCCTCTTTAAATAGTACAGCAAACTTTTTGTGTAAATGGAGCTTTCTAACTGTACCTGAATATACCATGTACCTGAATTTCACTAAGCCTGTTTTCTTTCAGTTTCCTGAGCAGAATATATTTGCATTCGTTGACATGTGTCCTGTTCTCCCTGAAATACCATTATTATTGCTATGTTTTGGAGATGCTGCATTGGGACCAGGATGAAAGGAGTGTCATTTCATGTAACTGATTTGCAGAGGGAGATGGAGAAGAAAGGTCTTGCTGAGTATGGAGGAGCTGTGGGAAGAGAGGTGGTTTGCAGCAGAGCTGCAGCAAAATTCCAGTGCTATAGATGGTTTCGCTGCAGGTTTTCCCTGAGCTGCAAAGAGATGGTGGCAGGCAAGATATCTGTTACAGTGCAGAGCAGGGATCCTCTGCTTGAACTTGGCTCTGTAGCTGGTCTGTGTGGGTAAGGGAATGCTCTGTTGGCTCCATATGCTCACTGCACTCACTTGAGGATGTCTGGCTGTGCCCAGGAAGCAGAAGCCTCTTAGGGAGAGGAATCCGGAGTGGAGGCAGCAGCATTTGATCTGCTTTCACCTCACTAGTGAAGCATACCTTTACTGCTGAAGTTCCTGATTTATAGCAAGGAGTTAATGACTATATTAACACCTGAAGTTCTCACTCATATTTGCAAAGGCAGAAAACTTGCTTAGCAAGAGTAAGGACTGTGTGAAGGCTGGATCTCAGACTGCCTTATGAATTTGCAAGCCAACATAGTAGAATAGTGGTGAATTTATTCTCATGGTTACCAGGAAATAGTCTTTACAGGTTTTGAGGTCACAGATTGCAGAATATAGGCTTTCTCATGTTCATGCATGGAAGAGAGGAATGAGGAGAAGACTCTGAGAATTGTCTGTATGAATATGTATTTTGCAATGTGCTCTACCTCTAGTGTTATGGCACCTTTGGGGCTTGAGATAGTATTAGCTTGACATCCCAAGGGCATGGAAAGGAGCCCAAAGGAAATGCACAAACTTCCTATCTGGCTTAGATCCCTGCTGGATTTTAATAAGCAGATCATTCTCCTCTTGTTTAGCCCTTCATGTCTACCGCTAACTATTTTAACAAACAAGATCTTTTAGGCACAAAAACTCTCCAGTATTTCGAGTTAGCTGCCTCCTGGGTTTATTCTGAGATTTATAAATACACCTACAACCTTCTCAATTTTTTTTTTTTTAATTAGTTTCAAAGGGATAACTGATTTATTTCAAAAGAGGATTAGCCCTTTCAAATATTTTTGTCCCAGCTACCAATTAGAAATGTGTCTTTCTCCATTTTTAGCAGCCTTTTTCCATATTTTAACAGTAATTACTATTATTACCTAGTAGTCAGTACCTAACTTTTTCATATAGAAAGCATCCTACTTTCTAAACCATAGAAAATCTTTCAATGAAAAACTCTTCCAATGGCAATACACCTCCATAACACATGTTGTGCAATGCATGTTATTCAAAAAGTAGAAAAGGGATCAAATTATTCTTTTCTCTCCAGTATCAACATAAAACTGCATTATGTATGTTTGGACAATCATGGCTTTGGCCACACTTAAGCTTCCTGTAATATTTTCTGTATACAACTTTCCAGTTAAAACATGTATCAGAGACAAGATCCTGGTAACTCTGCAAACTCTTCGGATAGTCACTTTCTAAAGAATAATGGGGGATAATTTTGTTTTGTTCGTTTGTTTTTATATAGTTTACTGGATGTTCTTTTAAAATTATCCACAACATTATAATTATAATTTTCTTTTAGGTGCAGTTGATTGTATTTACTAATGACCATTAAAAGTTCTCATGAGAATACATTTTAATCACTGTTTCTAATCCTGTCAAAACCAAAACAAAATAAAACAACCTAAGCTAAAAAGACACATACTAATATTCTAAATAATATGAAAGGTATCTTTGGCCTTTTTCGAAGCTCTTAACCTGTGAAGTCATAAGCTGGATGTGGAATTACTATTTAAGAACTCCAGACTTTGCCAGAGTCCTTGAGGAAAATGAAAGAAATAGAGAACTGATATTCCTGGCCCTCAAAATTTAGGAGAACTTGGACAGAGTATGTTGCTTCTAAAAGGCTTCAGCTCATTATCTTAATCAGAGAAGAGCAATAAAGAATAAATAGTTCCTCTTTTTTTACCCTGTTTATATTACCTATTGATATGGTCTTATCTGAAATACAGTAATTGACTAGAGAGGCATCATCTGTTAAGAAATATTCTTCTTGATTATGGTAAGAAGAACATTTAATCTCTTTTTATTAGTTAGAGGTAATTGAACTATTAATAAGAGTAGCTAATATTCTTCATATTTTTCAGTTGGTAGGTTGCCAGTTTGGTGCTCTGTTCCACTTTAAAGTGCAGTTGTTTCATCAATTCAAGTGTCATCTTGACAACAGAGGGGGTCAGATTCAACTAGTTCAAAGCAGCTTGACACAACACCACTTCTAACTTGGTTTATGTTTGAAATGAAAAATATTTCAAGGCTCCTATTTTTATTTCATATCTGTGTGAATTGTGCTTGTTAGGGTCTCAGTCCAGTGCTGTTTTGCAGACAGAAATTCAAAAATAACAACTGAGAAAGATGTTTCAGTGAATGTCACTGAATAGTACGAGCTCTGATCATTATTTAACAACTAAATTCAAGTTCTCTGTTTTTCATTTTAAAAAGATCCATGTTTGTGCAATCTGCTTTTGAAGATATGATGGTAACAAAGGAAATGCACAAAATTATCTAAGTTTTGGTGAAAGGTAACTGTGAATCAAAAGTTCTTAGACAAAGACTTTTGAAAAAAATCTACTTTACATTTGATAATCTGAAGGTGTTTGGTGGGGCTTTTTTCAAACTGAAGTTACAAAATCCCAATTAGAAATAAACTAAAGGAGCAATAGTACCACATGTTAGACCAGTATGGCTCACAATAAAAGGCAGTAGATCTAGTAAATGTGTTGAGAATAGAATGAACTTGGCATTACAGGTAGGAGAGGAAATAAGCAGTAAGAAGCATTTGTAACTAAAAGATTTGTAGGCAGAATGTCCTCAAGAATACTCTTATGTTGTATATTATCTCCAGTATGCAGTGACCTTGCTTTTTGAAATATCATCTAGACCTGCAAGTTAAGAAATTGAGTAGGAAGAGGGCTGGAAGAGGACCACGTGTAGCTCTTGATGTCTTGCAAATCAGGCTGTGTGACCTTTTTGGATGGATAATCAAGTTGCCTGTTAGTAAAAGCAGGTTTATGTCTGATACTGCTCCTAGTGAAATATTGAGTAGGCTCCATTGGTTTCAGTTTAACAAGAAAGGTCTTATTTGCCAAGTGATATGACTTCTCTGAATTTTCACAACAAAATTATTTCCTGTCTTGAGGAACCTGGGAAAGGAAGAGACCTGACTGAGCGCTATAGATGTAATTTTCTCCTGCTTAGGGGGAAAGTGCTCTCAGTGTCTGTAACTCATCATGACTTAAGAAAGACAAAGTATTATTTTTAATGCTGTAACTAATGCTTGAGAGAATATGTAGTTGGAGTTTGTTGTTAATGTCTGTTTCCCCTTCCTTTTTGCTCCCTTCCTGAAAACTTCAAGCATTCCCCTTCTTTCATCCCGTGCACATTTTTTTCCTTATCTTGTCATAAACAGCAAAAATAGGATATCAGATATCCTTTTGTATAGTACAGTTTGAAGGCATGAGGATGCAAATTCTTTTGGAAGAAAAACACTGTTTTCAAGGGGTACAACACAATGTGAAATCAGCAATAGGGTCAGCTCCAATGTTCCCAAAGAGCATGTGGAGTATTTGGATATTGTTACTCCTTCTCATCCTATTGTCAGGCAATAGGATGTGAACAGATACTGTGTGTTCTCCAAGCGGAAAACTACAACCTCTCTCTGGGTAGTCAAAGTGCTATTTGCTTCAGCTGAAAAAATGGTAAATTGGAAGCATGAAACGCATGAATGTGGGAAACTACAGCGGGTCTGCGGATTCCCTGCCAGAGGGTATGGGAACAGAAATTAGCCTTGAAGATATTGAGGTTTACCCATGAGAAAGAAGGGAGTAAAGGAGTATCTGCAGATATTAAGGTGCACTCATGAGAAACAAGGGAGTAAAAGAGCAACATTGATGTTAGCAAAATTAGCCAATGATATGTTACTATTGCAGCCTGTAACCAATAGCAAAAAGACACATGAGCTGGTAAAGGCTATATAAAAAGCATTTGTGGCAATAAATGGAGACTGCTGTTTGTATATAAGAAGAACTTTGTCTGGAAGGAAGAGCACAACTGCCATTAACATGAATCAGAGGTTTGGGGTGGTTTGTTTTTTTTTTTTGTGCTTTTGTTATAGGCTAGAATTTATACCTCAGGATCATATGATCTGCTGTTTCTTGACTAGAACTATTTTTCAGTCTCTAGTTATTCACCAATAATGGCAAACTGATTTCTACTAATGAAAACTCTCAACTTGTCCTTCACAAGTTTTTACTGTAATTTCTTTTTCGGCCTTGGGCTTTGAGAACCATACACTAAACTGATGGTAAACTAGCTCTAGAGTAAAGAACAAAATCTTACACTGAAATGTGACCCTGCAATAATTAACATGGTACCCCAGAGGATTCCTTGTATTGTGATACTCTTTCCTCTTCAGGCAAATTAATGGTCCTTGTGATTCCTTGTAGATTCCAGTGTTGTTTTTATGCAGACGACTTTACCATCTGCATTAGTGGGCCATCTGTCACAGACCTTCCAGTTGAAGTACAATGTAATTTGAACCTTGTGCAATTGATTGCTGAAAAAATAGATTTAACAAGCTGTTCCCATTTCATCTTGACTTTGAATTCTGGATTTTTTTTTTTTTTTTAAACTTGCCACTTGAGTAGAGTCCTTTTTGGAAAATTATTTTGTTCATTTTTCTTCTAGACATTTGTTAGCTTTTTATGGATTTGCTTGACTACTTTATCAATTACTATTGAATAAAACAAGATTGTTTCTCTACATTAGTGAGAGATTGTTCTTGTGAAAGAAGTATTAGTTTCCTGTTTTTCATTGCTACAAATTAATTCCAGCTATCATGTAGGTACCATAACTTTTTGTCAGTATTACTTAAGAAAAAGTGCCATATTTCTGTTTGATTTATTTTGGTTTTTACTTCACAGGTTTCCTCAGGGACCCATGCATAGACTGAACTGATTATGCAAAAATGAAGTTTCTACCTGTGTCAGTTTATTTTTACTCACAGATTCCTCTGTAGAAACATACTTATAAGACTCCAATGTCTTGTATTTTACATATCAGCATCCTTAACGCTAATACATTTAAACATTCAAAGTGAAAATTCTCTAAATATTATCGTGATTATAATTTGTTTAAATAGTAACTCACTGATATTCAGAGATCTGCATTATAGTTTTCATTTTTATAAAGTCCTAGATGTACTGAAATGGACATAAAACATCTGCACACCTGATATACTTTTTAAACTACTTCAAACTGCTTACTTTAGGTCCTAACTTTGGAGGTTGTCATTAAAACAAATGCATGAAGGTCTCCTCAGGGTTTTCATCTTGTTTAAACAAATTGAATTGATTTAGTGTTCCTATTACAATTTGTTAAACTTACTCAGGCTGTTGGGGGACAAAATGTCACTGGGCTTTTTTATAGATTACAAAGAGTGAAAAAAAGGGGAACTGCTCAGCAGGTTGTTTTGACATTAATTCATTTATAACATGCACAAAATGCTCCCTTCGTAGTAAATTTTTTAATCCTGTTTAATCACATGTGTGGCAGAATGCAAACCCCGCTCTTTCCCCCTCCCCGCCCTCCTTCAGTATGGAGAGAGTAGGCACATCTCCCTCTCTCTGCTACTTGAGGCTAACAGCTGCTTTTGTTTGGCCCAGAGCACCCTGGCCAGGGCCATTAGGAGAAGGGATTGCCAAGGCGCCAGTGAGCCGCTGGGCACCTGTGACCAGTGTGGAGGGATGTTTGGAGGCTTCAGGGGCACCCCACACACGGTGTGGGGGTGCAGAGAAGCTTCTAGAATGCCTACAGTCAGGTCTGATCAGCCAGTATAAAAATGGGACTCTCTCGTCGAGACTGGGCCCATTGTTGCCGGTCTCTCGGAGCTGCGAGCTGAAGATTCTGCCGCAGAGAGCCCCCTCCCCGGGATGGAGACCCCGCTTGCCTTGCCGCCATGTGTGTGAGTAAAACCCCTCGCAGGATTGCGAGTATATTTATCCTTTCCGTGCACATATGCACGTGTAACTTCCCATGCTTAATACAAGCACGTATCAAATTATTTCCTCACACAATCGCGAGTGTATTTATATTCCGTGCACATTTGCACGCGTACTTTAAATTATTTCCTCGCACAATCGCGAGTGTAACTTTATTTCCTCACACAATCGCGAGTGTATTTTCCTCCCGTGCTTCCATATAAGCACATGTAGTATTCCGTGCACATTCGCACGTGTAAGTAAATTAACCCTCGCAGAATTGTGAGTGTATTATAAATTTACCCTCGCGGAATCGTGAGCGTACGCTTTACCTGTATCTCTTTAAGAATAATCCCGCACCGTGTTCAGGCAAGTGTGTACTCCTCTGGGACTCGGGGGTGGTTCCGGCATTGTTTTGGGTGAAGCCACGTGCATGCATTCTGTGGACCGCCTGTTGTACTAGTTGCTGCCCCTTAATAATTTTCCTCAACTGATACCCGAACTTATATTTAAGTCACTTTTGGAGTGCTAAAACCCTGTTTCTCACCGGTTTAATAAAAGTTGTTTTGGACCCTGTTGTCCCTTAAATTAGCCTCGGGGTGCCTCCGTGACCACATGTCATTTTGCTATTGTTTCAGAAAACAGATAAACTTTTACAGTTTCCTTACATAGTTCCTACTTTTAAATCAAGAATCTCCATTCAGTAATTACAGTAAGCATCCATATTATAATAAACACTAATTATAGAATCCCTATAAAAAAACTTTTATGGTATTTTTAGTCAATCAAGAGAAGCAAATAACATTAATTTCTTATGTCCAGTTGTAAAATCATCTGGAAACTAGGAATGCTGGCACCACCTATGACATGGGAGATGGCATGCTGAAAATTAGTGATTTTGAAAATTAATTCGAGCCAGACTAGAAAACTGGTTTGACATGATGGTGATGCTGAAGCTAAAGGGCTCATGTGACTTAAGACATAAAAGCAGAATAACACCAAAAAGAGGTGGGAAGATACTATACTACCTTTGTATGAACAGGATAGTAACTGTTCTTGGAATACTAGGTTCCTTTTTGGAACCCATAATTTGAAGAAGATGCTAAAATATTAGAGAGGTTCAGAGAAGACTCACAAATGTGATGATAAGGTTGGAAAGGAAGGACTTTGTTTCTCTAATGGGAATCAGTTCAAGGAAATTCTGTCTGTGTGATGCAGAAGAACAAACAGATTGCAGTAATCTTTTCTCTGCTAAATAGCTATGGACTGTTACTTATTTTTATGATGAAATGTTATTAAACTATTGTTCCAGAAAATTACTTAAGAACAAGGCATTCTTTGAAAACTTATATGAACATATTTAATCTATTAATTTTAAAAATAGCTGATTATTAATCTTTGGTATTTTGTGGTTGATAATCTTTCCTGGTTTCATTTAAAAATACGCTGGGTTAAAATGTTTTTTTAACTCCTTTTAACTATGGTATTGTATTGGAATGATCTAAAAGGTTTTAATTGAGTAACTTTTTTAAAAGGCTCTAATTTACACTAAATACAATAGAAAATGCTTGTCTCCAGTATATCCTTGATTTAACCATTCTGATGATTTATTACCACAATCTATTATCATAGCAGCTGTTCTTTGATGATGTGCAGAATTGGAACAATAAATTTCTGGTATAACATCTGAAAAACCAATACATTCTATGAATTTAACTTAGCAGTGTGTGAAAGTTTGTGTATGTTGTGGTGGTGTTAGGCATTTACTAATCTGTAGTCAGTGAAGTCCAGAGGACAACTCAGATTACGGATGGGCCAGTTTACACAGGGAAGGTGTTTCTCACAGCAGGCTTTAAGAGCCCTGGTTGACAAGTCTCAGGATGTTGAAATTTGAATTGCAAGCCTAAAATTCAGAACCCTATCTCAGAAATATCTAGGTAACAAAATGTCATTGATGTATTTTTGTTTGGATTTCATGTGTAAAAAACCATTATGGATCTGAATTTGAAGATATGTATCCAAGGTTACATGGGAGTAAGAAAGTGAATCTCCAGGTTGATGGCCTAACCATCAGTTAGTATTTGCACATACCCCAGTTCCTGACCATCCCTCCCCTCCAACTCTTACTAATGTCTCATTACTCTAAGAGAAAGAATGTAAATAACTTAACGGTTGTGAGCGATTCTTGAGAAGGTAATGATATCAAAAGGGTTTAAGGATCATAGTGCAGAGCCAGAAATACAAGACCTACTGAAGTAATACTGTAACAAGCAAAGTTTCTTAGTTTACAAGCAGGCAAATAATGAGTAAAATAAGTGATGCTGCATTATATTGCATTAATGAGACCAATATTGCTATGCCCTCCATGCTTTAAAACAGATGCTGAAATATTAGAAGACATTTCTGCAAGAGCCACAACCGTGATTCAACACCCAAAAACCTGATTTGGGATGAAAGACAAGAAGCTCTGAAGCTCTATCTATTAATAGTTATTTTATTCAAGAAAAAACTGATATTAATTTAATTATTTCTATTGGTATTCCTATGAGAAAAAATTTCTGATGATAAAGGGCTCTTTATCTGATAAAGATATAAGATGATTTCGTAGCTGTACTCAGATTTAAGTACTTCATGCGTATTTTACAAGGAAAATTTGGGAAAGCAAAACAGCAGGTGCATTTTTCACTGCTTCAAATATTTAAAACTGAAGGATTTTTACTGATTTGGTTTTATTTTTGGGGTTTTTTTGGTGTTATTTGGCTGTTTGGTGGTTGGTGTTTTTTGTTTGGTGGGTTTTTTTGGTGCTTTACTAAAGTACAGTAAATTCAGGAAGTTATAGGATTGATTATGTGCATGTTTGTGTGAAACTGTATGCTATATGATGCACGTGTCAGGTGACAACAGGCGACAATAATCCTCCTTTCTTACTTTCAGAATCCATGACTGATTCATTTTGTGTGTGTGTGTGTGTAATTTGCAATACCATCTAGAGTAGGCAAACTTAGATTTTTGGGTATTATCCTGTCAGACATTAAACATGTGTATTGAAAACACTGCTCTGGTTCTAGAGATTTGTCAATTCAAATAATTAGTAATGAACAAGCTCTTTGCTTCAGTTAAATATATTAACAGTAACTCCTACATATGTCTGAAAGGATTATCTGTGGAGTACGAGGGTGGGGGTTTGCTCATCTATAGTGACAGTAGTTCTGGCAGACATGAAGAGTGCTTGCGGGAAGATAAATTGTGTGCTTGCGTTAGAACACAGGAGTCAAACTGACTCCAAACTGCTTCTTCACTCAGGTTCATTTGACATTGGTCTCACAAAGTAGCCTGGTAACTTTTATTTACTTACACAGCCCAAGGTTTTAAAACTCACAAAGGATTTTCAGTAATGTTGGCTCTGTTTACAGAAGGAAGATAAATATAATTATATGATATTCAATCTAATAAATATATACATATCCTATTATATTGAATTCATGGTACGAAGTATTCCAGCTATTCGGATACTAGGCTGCTGATAAACTGGTGTGACTTGTACTCAACCGCCTGCAACTACAGACTGGATTAACGAAGCCTGTTACTCATAAAATCCATAGACCATTTAAATATTTTTTTCCAGAAGTGAAAATATACTAAACTTCTGTGAACTCTCCCTCATTATCCAGCTTTAAACATAGTCACTGTAACATGTGAATGAAGTTCTATACTTGTTCTCAGAAACTGTGACTTTAGAAACAAAGGACACTTGACCCATTTACATTCAAAACCAAATTGAAAACCATGGATTTCATGATGTTCATACGGGAATAGGTGAACTGATCATGTAAATAACACTGAGCCCTTAGGTAATGCTTATTAAAGTATAAACCTGCTTAATTTGTTTTCTGTATTTTTTTTTTTCCTAGTGAATTGAGATGTTACTTTTGCAGATCTTCAAATACCATCTTAGCAATTTGCAAATTAATAAACTATTAGGTGGTAATTTTGTAGTTTTGTTTCTTTTTTTTTTTTCTTTTAGAATGATGTTGTCTTATGGTTTTGGTAGCATGAAGAAAGCAGTAAAATTCATCAAGGGTGAAATTCATTCCTGGAAGAAAGCCAGAAAAGGGAATTTGTTCCAATTATGTTGTGCTTGAGACCTGCTATGATGTGGTTTTATTGAAAAAATTATGGGACTAGGATTCTTGAAGAATTATTCTCAAATGATTTCTGGTATGCTGTGCTGATACCACTGTAATATCAGAACATCTCAGGAAATCAATTAATTTGCAATCTGTAGGACTCATGAGAAACAATTAGACAGAATTGAGTGAGATTAAAAAGTTTTCCCAAGGTCATACAAAAAGTTACTATTGAGGTAGACACACTAGAGCCAAAAGGAAATAAAATTTTTATTCTATTAATTCAGACACTTCTTTGTGGAATACAGAATGAGAGCAATTGAGAATTCCTATGAAAAGTTATTGAAAACTTGAATCTGGATAAAAGCATTGTGCTTTGTTAAATAATCTTGACTATTGAACTTTTTTAGTACTTAAAAACAACCTAACAAACCCAAAAAACAACAAACCAAAAACCTATACAAAAAATGGGAAAATTATCTACTGGCATAGAATAAGTTTTTGTTTTGTTTTGTTTCTAAACTGAGTTTGTGCATAATCATCAAATCTACAGGTATTCCTGTTAAAAAGAAAAAAAGAAAATAGCTTTTTTTCCCAACATTTTGATGAAACAACAGTTCTGTTTACTGGTCTTTGTGTTTCACAGTCCAGTTCCTTGACTAAAAGTTCATTCTTATTTTTTACAAGGGACACAACAAGAGCTATATGGTTTTAAAAGAAATGAAATGATGTCTGATTCAGAAGGAGAGACTTGTCAAGCTTTGATTCACAGTTCATTTTATAGCCATTGTACCTAGTCTTGTTTTTGTTTCAGGGGTTTGGTTTTTTTCAACCTAAATTCTAAATACATTGAAGCTGCAATGCTAGGCAATACTAGTGCTCTGGTAAGGAAAGCAGTTTTACATTTAATTTTAATTCATATTACCAAAGATACATTCCCTGTTATTGAAAAGTAGATTCTTCATACACACATTTAAAGTAGAGGTGAAAATGACCTATTAGGTTGCCATTTTCCTACCACTGCAGGAGGTTTCTATTTAAATACAACCTGAGGCGTATTTTCTTTATCATTAGAGATGTACATATACTGTGTAATTATTTCAGTTCAGCCCTTTGGGATTTTATAACATTTTTGACAGAAAAATCTAACAACATTTAAGATAATAACACTGGATAGATCAACTGTCAGATTATAAATCCTTAACAAGTTCCAACAATATTAATTTTAAGGACAATATATTTCCATGCTAATGAAATGTTAGAAGGTGGCAAAGAAAAGAACGCAGTGTAATTCTTTGCATCTCCTTGTGCTGAAATTTCTTCTTTGGAACTGAACTGTAATTCCATGACAAACTAGGCACAGACTAATAGACAGACTTGATAAATGTTTTCTCTATTTTGACTCAGTTGTGAAATGCTGAAAAAAGGCAATTTTAATGTTGATTGAGTACAACTTCTGTAACAATTATTCAGAGCTTAGTTAAAGATGTTTGCAGACATTGCAAGCCTTTCCTGTTCTCTTTAAATCCCATCATTTTCTTTCTGCACATTCACACTGTTATCAGGACAAATAAAATAGGTTTGGGCATTATAGCTGGAATTTGGAATGCGTTTATGTTATATAGTTCTTATACATTCTAATTTCATATGTAGTGTTGCATATCTATGAAGCATCAATAAACTATGAAAGATCAAAAGAACAGTAAATGCTGGAAAAGCGATATAGAAATGTCTCCTGGTTTTACATCTGTATATATACCTTTTTAATAAAAAAAAAAATCTTAATTACATACTTATATTGAAAGTATATGTATTTTTAGAATTGTTTTGTGATTTTGCTGCTTTTATTTGCAAGAGATTTCCTTCTTTTTGTAGCTATGAATCTGCACTTAGAGGTTGAGTGTGAAGGTAGTCAGGGGTAGCAAAGTTTTTCATACATTTAGGATTGCTTTTCTGCAACAAAATGTTCTCTGGCAAAGTTCCAGAAAACACTATAACAGTAGCTGACAGGAAAACTGAGAGTCTACTGATTTGTTAATACATGCAAAGTTCTACATTTGTCTCCCTGAATCTCTCCATTATCCTCAGAAATAAAGCTGAAGTTCCTGCTCTCATCACATTGCAATAACAAGGACAGTGGTTTTGATTTAAGCCCCAAGCAACACAGAAGCTAAAGGACGCTGTAACCTAAATGCAACTTTGGCCTGTAAAATGAACCTTTGAATTCTAAAGCAATAGATGACTGAGGTAATTACTAGAAATATGGATATTTCCATGGTTTATCACTCAGTGCCAATATGTGTGTGTTATCGCAGTATGCCAATAAGGGCTTACCACCGAATACTTGCATAGTGGAAATATTCAAATCCACTTAACTGGATAAAGGTTAATCTTTCTCTTAAAAAAAATGTTCTGATGTTCAAAGAAGAAAAAGTATATAAAAATAGACATGTACAAATTCATAGGACTGTGCAGGCCAAAAAAAAAAATAAAGGGTGCTGGTCCAACTGTCTACTCTCTGTGAGATTTGGAAGACTGGCAATCAAGGAAGGTTCCCCATGACTAGAAAAAAGGCAAATGTCACACCCTACCTTCAAGGTGAAAGAGCAGAAGGTGGGGAATTATGTACTCGCTTCAGATCACAGGCAAATTCTGGAATAGGTCCTCCTCCAAGCCATTTCAAGGCACAATAAAAGACAGGAAAAAGACAGTGAACATTCAGTGTGAATTTCCCAAGAACAAATCCTGCCTGATCAACCTGATTGCCTTCTACAATGGGATGACTGATTCTGTGAATGATGGGAGAACATTAGATTCATTTATCTTGACTTCGTCAAGGCTTTTGACAGTCTGCTGTAGGATTCATCTAGCCAGCTACGGAGATATGAACTAGCTGCATGGACTAAAACTTATGGTAAAAACTGTCTGGCCTGCTGGCTTATAGAATAGTAGGCAATGATTTGAATTCTGGGTGGCCCATTATGAATGGTTTCCTTCAGGGGCAGAGACTGTTTGTAATCTGTACTGGGATGACGTAACAGCGTGCATCACTTACAGACCTGTGGATAACATCAGAGTGACCAAGCAAATCCTACATCTAGGAGGGAATAAATCCATGTATCAGTTCAGGCTAGGAATTGTCTGCAGCTCTGCAGAAAAGGACCTGGGTATCACAGTATCACAGTATCACAGTATGTTTGGGATTGGAAGGGACCTCAAAAGATCATCTAGTCCAATCCCCCTGCTGGAGCAGGAACGCCTAGGTGAGGTCGCACAGGAATGTGTCCAGGCGGGCTTTGAATGTCTCCAGGGAAGGAGACTCCACAACCTCCCTGGGTAGCCTGTTCCAGTGCTCTGTTACCCTCACTGAGAAGAAGTTCTTTCTCAAATTTAAGTGGAACCTCTTGTGTTCCAGCTTGATCCCATTGCCCCTTGTCCTATCATTGTTTGCCACTGAGAAGAGCCTGACTCCATCCTCATGGCACTCACCCTTTATATATTTATAAACATTAATAAGGTCACCCCTCAGTCTCCTCTTCTCCAAACTAAAGAGCCCCAGCTCCCTCAGCCTTTCTTCATAAGGGAGATGCTCCACTCCCTTAATCATCTTTGTTGCCCTACGCTGGACCCTCTCCAGCAGTTCCCTGTCCTTCTTGAACTGAGGGGCCCAGAACTGAACACAATATTCTAGATGGGGTCTCACCAGGGCGGAGTAGAGGGGAAGGAGGACCTCTCTCGATCTACTGACCACCCCCCTTGTAATACACCCAAGGATGCCATTAGCCTTCCTGGCCACAAGGGCACAGTGCTGGCTCATGATCATCCTGTTGTCCACCAGGATCCCCAGGTCCCTTTCCCCTACACTGCTCTCTAATAGGTCATGCCCCAACCTATACTGGAACTTGGGATTGTTCCTGCCCAGATGCAGGACTCTACACTTTCCCTTGTTAAATTCCATCAGATTATCCCCTGCCCAACTCTCCAGCCTGTCCAGGTCCCGCTGGATGGCAGCACAGCCTTCTGGCGTGTCAGCCACTCCTCCCAGCTTAGTGTCATCAGCAAACTTGCTCATAGTACACTCAATTCCCTCGTCTAAATCATTAATGAATATATTGAATAATATTGGCCCCAGTACTGACCCCTGAGGCACTCCACTAGATACTGGCCTCCAACTGGACTCCGCACCATTGACCACCACTCTCTGGCTTCTCTCTTTAAGCCAGTTTGCAACCCACCTCACTACTCTATTGTCGAGACCACACCTCCTCAATTTAGCTGTGAGGATGCTGTGAGGGACTGTGTCAAAGGCTTTACTGAAGTCAAGGTAGACCACATCCACCGCTCTGCCATCATCCATCCACCTTGTTACATTCTCATAAAAGGCTATGAGGTTGGTCAAGCATGACTTACCCTTGGTAAAGCCATGCTGACTGCCCCTAATGACCCTCTTATCCCTTATGTGCCTTGAGATGGCACCAAGGATAAGCTGTTCCATTACTTTCCCAGGGACAGAGGTGAGGCTGACCGGTCTATAATTACCCGGGTCCTCCTTCTTGCCCTTTTTAAAGACTGGAGTGACATTTGCCTTCCTCCAATCCTCGGGCACCTCTCCCGTTTCCCAAGACTTGGCAAAAATGATGGATAGCGGTCTAGCAATGACTTCAGCCAGCTCCCTCAGCACCCGCGGATGCATCCCATCTGGACCCATGGATTTATGGACGTCCAGACTACTTAATTGTTCCCTAACCCAGTCCTCATCGACTAAAGCAAACTCCTCCATTAACCTGGCTTCATCCGGGGTCTCAGGGGTACAGGGTTCCCCAGGACATCCTCCAGCGGAGTAGACAGAGACAAAGGCGGCATTCAGCAATTCTGCCTTCTCTGTGTCTTCTGCCACCAGGGCACCCACCTCATTCATCAGTGGGCCTACACTGCCTCTGGTATTAGTTTTATCTGCTATGTATTTGAAAAAGTTCTTCTTGCTGTCCTTGACCCCTCTCGCCAGCTGTAATTCTAAGGAGGCCTTGGCTACCCTAGCTGCCTTCCTGCATCCTCTAACAGCAGCCTTATATTCCTCCCAAGTGGCCAGTCCCTGCTTCCATGACCTGTAAACTCGCCTCTTCTGCTTGAGCATACCCAACAGATCCCTATTCAACCACGCAGGCCTTCTGGCTCCCTTCCTCGACTTCCTACGTGTGGGGATGCTCTGATCCTGAGCATGGAAGAAGCAATCTCTGAATGCAATCCAGCTCTCTTGGGCCCCTTTTCCTTCAAGCAGTCTTGCCCATGGGGTTTCCCTCAGCAGTTGCTTGAAAAGGCCGAAATTAGCCCTGCCAAAGTCCAGGGTTGCAATTCTACTTGCTATTCTGTTCCTGCCACACGAGATGCTGAACTCCACCATCTCGTGGTCACTGCAACCCAGGCAGCCCTCAACCTTTACTGCTTCAACCAGACCCTCTTTGTTAGTGAGGATGAGATCCAGCAGTGCACCTCTCCTGGTCGGCTCCTCCACCATCTGCATGAGGAAGTTATCATCAATGCACTGGAGGAACCTCCTGGACTGTGGCTGGCTGGCTGAATGGTCCTTCCAGCAAACATCAGGGAAGTTAAAATCACCCACAACAACCAGGGCCTGTGACTGTGAGGCCACTCTCAGCTGCGCATAGAAGGCCTCATCAACTTCCTCAGTCTGATCTGGTGGCCTGTAATAGACACCTACAACAGTACCACCCCTACCAGCCTGTCCCTTGATCCTGACCCATACACTCTCAACTCGTTCCTCATCTGCTCCTGGGCAGAATTTAGTACATTGCAGTTGCTCTCTCACATAGAGAGCAACTCCACCACCACGCCTGGCTGGCCTGTCTTTCCTGAAAAGGGCATAGCCATCCATGACCACATTCCAGTTATGTGAACTGTCCCACCACGTTTCTGTAATTGCCACCATATCCTGGTGGACAAATGGAATATAAATAACCAGTGTGGCTTCTTAGTAATGGGAACTGAACACACATGGTTGCGTTTGCAAGAATGAGGCAGTGGCATTAGAGAAGTGAATATTCCCCTCCATTCAGCATTTATGATCATATGCCTGGAAAACAGAATCTGGTTTTGGTCTCCCCAGTACCAAGTAGACATTGACAAACTAGAGAAAGTCTACTGGAAGACTTTTAAGATGCTTAGGGGCCTGGAGAATATGAGGTACAATAGGAGGTTGTGGGAAGTGTTTGTTTAGTCTGGGGAAAATCTAAGGGGAGATCTAGTTGCTGTCTTCCGTTATGTGAAGGAAGATTATAGAGAAGAGGGAGCAATACTCCTCTGAGAGGTGCACAGTGAAAGCACAAGAGGCAACAATTGCAAACTACATGGAAAATTCCAGTTAGATATAAGGAAAAAGAATCGCAGTCGGAGTGTATAAGTACTGTAACACTTGCCAAGACAGACTGTGAAATCTGCATTTCTATGAAATTTACTATCACAGGTAGCTAATTTTCTACATTACAGTAAAAACAAATGCTTGAAACAGAGCTTAAAAAATAAATTGTCAGGAAAATGTTCCCTTCACATAAAAATGAAATAAGATGGATATGACTTTATATTCAAATGCAGCACATTGTAATTAGCCAACACTATATTTCTCAAGGAAAAGAAGCCAAAGCACTTAAGTAATATTTCAGATAGACTTCAGTTTGTTATGATGAACATAAATATTCGCTTGCTGACATATAATGGCCAGTATTATTTATACAAGTTTAGCCTGCATTCCTGAAGTTATTAAACAATGTTATGATGCTTATTAACTTATATAGTGCATTGCAGTATTGATCTGTCTTTTTAGAAATTTGTAGTGGAGTTTTACTATGAATCACTCTGCATATAATCATAACTCTGAGTTTTCGCCGCATGCAGTTCTTAATCTCAATAGACTTACTAAGTAAAACAGTCTGATGAAATACAGCTAACTTTCAGCAGTCTTTCAGCACATGTACCCAAACATTTGGGCTAGAACTTTACTATCTATACCAATGCCACATACTCCAGTAGCCTTCATTATTTGAGAAATATGTCCAATGATAATGCTAATTCTGTTGGTGTATTACTTGTTTAATATTTGTAAAAGTATCTTAGGATTATTGAGGGTTTTTGTAAAACTGTTTGTCTACTCTTTGATTTCCTTTGTAACATTCTATAACTGATAATGCTAGTCAGAAACCAAAATGTAATTATGCCAAAATACCACTTCTTCTAGTTTATTGTCATATAAATATCAGATTAGTTCCCTAATTTGACTGACTGTTCTGTAGACTCTCTTGCATGATAGAGTGTATCTAGCCAGTTTATCTTATTTTTATGACTTCAGTAAACTATGGCAACAAATAGGTTTACAAGCACAGGTATAAAGAAAGTGTTCTCTCATTTGATATTCAGAAAATATTCAAGCGTGGTGTGTCAAGAGTAGGCTGAAAGTTAAAGCAGAGAGATTGATCAAGGATTTTGTAATATTCAACTGAATAAATTGCTAAATGTCTTTCAATGAATGGCAAAAAAGCCAAGAAAAGTGTGTATTCCTATTCTACATCACGTATGCATATGATTCATCAAAGATATGACATCTGCTTTTTACCTGCCCTAGACCAGCCTAAGGACAAATTCTTCTGTTTATATGCAATTTTTATGGATTAAATAAATTCTGTGAAGGTTTTATGAATTAAATTCATTGATTGTAAGGTCACATATGTAACACTAAAGTTTATGGAACAAACCCTTCATTGAAGTATTTTATAATGTTTGTTCTCCTAGGCAAGAAGTAACACACAAAATACAGAATTTAAACAAAGAATTTACTGTGTAAAATTCTCTCTTAAATGAGTCACAAAACTACCAGAACATTTCGGGCATCTCTTTAATAGTTATGGGAGCTGATCAAACTCTTGAGATGTTTTTCATCATTTGATCAATAGATCTTTACATTCATTTGAGAAGCATGTTCTTGTGTGTTTGAGCTGATGTAAAATTCCACTCTCGGAAAGACAGAGATTAAAAGAGCAAGGATTACTAAATCCCAAGAGGGCCCTTTCTCCTGCATTTTTTTTTCTCAGTGATGTTATTTTGGATTTATGTATTTGTGACCCAAGAAATCAAATACTTGACTGTGCTTACAAAGCAGAGTGAAATTCTCAACAGCAAGTTGATATGGATTTTCTGATTGTACTTCAGAAGATATTTAGCAGTTCTAAATAAGAATAAACCACATGTATATTTTACAGTTCTTGAAAAAGAATTTTAATGTATAGCTTAAATAAAGATACCGAGATATATTTGTTACATGCTAGATTTATTTTGCACATATCAATAATAAATTACTGAAAAATGTAAATAGGGTAAGTTTAGAAGAAAGTATCACAAATTGTTCCCCATGTAAAGATTAAATGGGATTATTGTATAACTTTGTAAATTCACCTTGCTAATAAAGCAAAAGCTTTATATATACAGCTAAAGTTAAATCCTGTTGCCATAGCAATCTACTCTCCACAGAATGAAACTCTCATTTCTATATTTAAAACTTATTTCATCCATCCTATACATTTCCATTTCTATAAACCCTAAAAGAAAAAGTATTTAGTAAACTAATTCTCCAGTAACAGGCCTTAATTTTGATTACATAACTACATAAGCAAAAAAGCCAACTTTGTTTCTCTTTTTTTTTTTTTTTTTGTATGTGAAGGAAGGGATAGCAATATTGAGTCTTGAAAGGAATAAAATAAATAGGAAATTACCTAAAAGTCGATTTAAGATATTAAGGATAAAAATGCAAGATAAAAATGCTAGGAAAGAAGTGGTTAGAAAGATGCCACGATGAACAAAAGGAAGACAGAAATGTAAAAGCATTGTTTGGTTTATTTTTTTTAGGGTAAGAGGGCTCTACATGGGCAAGGAAGGCAAATAATCTTTTCCTACTGCTTACATTGCCATAGCTTGTAGAGTACAGTATAGAGAGTTGCATTGTTAGGAGATAGCACAATATAGATCATCCCTCATCCCACAGTAAGTTTTTTTAGTTGCTCTTGGTGTGAATGTCATCCTAAAGTCAATATGGAAGAAACATTACTTCTTATTTTCCTATTAGATAGTTTCTTGTGATTTTAATACCATTAGTACTTCCTCCCCTTCAAGCAGCAGTGTTTCATGTGTATCGGTTGTGTATGAAGTCTGCTGTAGCTGGTATATCAAAACCTTCAGTTGTCCACTTCAAGCAATAAGTATGTGAAAATCTATTTCATTAGATTTGATTATTTCGGTAATGGAACTTATGTTCCATTTTTTTTTCTGCTTGTTTTTCTATTTGCTATATAATCTTTTTGCATACTGCTGACCAACAAACCTGTAGTTGTCTAGATCTTTTCTGTTTTATTTTTCACATGTTCTTGAATACAGGTCCCTTATTTGTGATGCTTTCACTGTTAGATACTACACTAATCTTACAGACAGTTAAAAATTTTAATGTGAGGAATACCTGCTCCCCCTCACCATTCAGCTGGATGTACTGAGCCTACTTTTATTTTAAATAAGAGCAGTTTATTTCTAATCTTCGTCCCTGCTAACCATCTTTTATTTGCCCTCATGTTTATAGTGGTCTTACTGTAAATTAAGGTAAGGAATTTTAGTTTCAGGATGCTGTCATCCAAAATTTCAAATGTTTTATTAAGCTGTGCACTTTTCATCTTCTATAGAAATCTTTACATCCTTGTATTTTTAGGTTTCTGACTGAAGAACCTCTTAAAATGCGCTTTAATTTTTGGTGCAAACTCAAATTCAGTGTTATTTTCCACAACTCTAATTTTTTCCTCTATATTTTTTTAATTTCAGGATACAGTCCTCTTTGGTAATAATTTCCTTTCTGTTTTTTTTTGTGGGCTATCTGCTTACTTCTCAGTATCTAGAGAGGTTTTTCAGTTAGAACTGAAGCCTTATAACACCATTAGCGTAAGTTTCAGGTTGCTTTTTTCAGGTTTTAAATACATCTAAATTCTTGAACTTCTCATTTCAGAACACTTCACGAATTAATTCCAGCAATTTCATAAACTTGCTCCTTCAGAAATACAGGAAATGTAGAGCTAGTACCCATTTGTGACTTTAAGGAAAGCTGTTAAGAATACTCCAGCACCCTGTTGGCTAGTAAATTTGTCTTAGATCTTATATGACACTTTAACTGGGTAGAAGAGAACAGTGTAATAGAAGTTTCTATTTCTGGCTGGGAAATTGTGGCCTCACCACACATACGGTTTTTGTGGAAACATAACCTCCGCAGATGAGGTTGCTTGTGCTGTCCCATGTAGGGGTACCAGGCCTTCAGCACCAGGATGACTTTGCACCTGTACCCAGATACATTCTACCTAACTTTTAAAACTCTAAACTGAGAGCCTTGTTGATGCTTTTCAGTAAAAGACGGGTGCTACCAGCAGGTAGTTGTCCCTCGGGTAAGCAGACTCACAAACTTACGGAGCTTCACTCTCTGTTTCCAGCTACAGAGGAAGTGTAGGTTGACTAGCCTTCTGATATTCACGTGTCAGCTAAATCATCAAATTATTAGAAAAAACTTAATTCTTCCTATTCTTTCTTTCCTACAATCTTTCAATTTTCAATAGAAAAGCTGTTTTTTTCTAGGAGAAGTAATTGTATAGCTTATGACAATTAGAACCACTGAGCAAACTCCCAGTGTTTATACAGACATATCTCTCAAACCATTTGCATAATGTAAAAATATAGTTGATGCTTTGCTTACATTACACCAAGGCTATAATGCATAATGGAATTACATGGGAACTTCAGAATCACGTAGTGAAGCAGTGATCACAATCTCTCCTGAGATCATCTGTGATAAATCAAAATTTTATTTGACTCTTTATTCAATCAAAAAGATGACTCACCAAGTCCATATCTATTATTTGTATCTCAAACCAAATAAAGTCTGCAGAATCTCCATAAAAATGTAAGGCTTTTTCTTCTTCTAAACGAAATCATTTAAGTATATTTGGATTAAATTTTCAAAGGATATACACATAAAACTTTCCAAAGGAAACACAATTATTTTAAACACTTTAAATCAAAATAATTAGAAATACATTTTGTGACTATCAATTATTTTTAACAGAAGAGTCTTCATGTACAAATCAGTCAATTGAATAATGTTTATATCATTTGTCAAATAATACGTCAACTATTTTGTCATAAATTCTCAGATTGGCATTAGTCACCTCTGGATTCTCTCAGTAAATTACTGTCATTTTGGACAGAGGCCGATTTTAGAATATCGGCTTTTTACTTGGAGGTAAACCTGATTCTAAAAAGAAAAAAAAAAAAAAAATCTCTGTACTAAACACAAAGGATGAAGATATCCAGGCACCATTCTGAATTTTGATTGACCTCAGTCAAATTATGGATATTCTGTAGATGAACACTGAAGTGCTGCGTTGTTTGTTTGTTTGTTTGTTTGTTTAATAGGTAGTATAACAGAAAGCAGGATGACAGTTTAAGTGTTGTCATTAATCTGATATTGTGTAAGCCACAGGATCACAACAGTCTTTACCTAAGTGTTCTGTATGCAAGCATATATACGTATATTGAAGTGTTAGCATATGTTGAAAAGTATAGTTTTCATCATTTTTTCCCACTATTTTTATATGACACTACCTTTCCACGTCTCTATTTTCAGATAAAAATTCCATGCTTTTTAATTTTCTATGCTTAAAGAAACCAAGAAGAATAATATTTCAAGTATTTATGAGTCTTGTAATAAAGTTTGTGTTATTTGGTTGCTCTTTTATGGTGTAATTACTACACATAGTGCTGAATTGTGAAACATCTTCTGATCATGGAAAAGGGCTTAGTAATCTCTGAAGAGTGGTATAGCTTTTGTGTGAATAGCTTTTGTAGTTGGTTGTTTCTTTGCTACATGTAAGACAGAAAAAATAGACTATCTTGTTCTCCTGAAATTAATTTCTTTTAGTCTTACCAATGGTACAGAGGAATTTTTTTGTGGGGTATTGAAGATGTACCACTTCCTCAACACCTGCTGGTTTAAATTACTTGGAGACACTGGGAATATACTTGCTTTCACAGGTATTTCTAACAACTAATTACCTGTGAAAATTCATTTGGTTATTTGCAACTTGAAATGACAGGAAGTGTTATGAGAGCAGTAGGTTAAATATATTCCCAGCTTACCCACCTCTGTTTTTTAATTCTAATGATTGAGCTTTAGTGTATAGACTGTATTGCTGCTCCACTGGTTACTATATCAATAATTAAATAATGCATGTTTGATTTCTATATGAAATTAACTCTATGTTATGTTGTAGGTAACATTTATACAACGGTATTCCATTTTATGGTAGGAATAATTATTCTAGTTAACTGAAATGAATAATAATGGCAAATGCTATCCTGAACTTCTATCATTATCCTGTCATATAATCAAAATCACAGTCTCCTTTTAATTAGCATAGCTCAATAGAATGGTTATTGCCCACAAAAAAAAAAGTCCTGTAGGATTAAAATATTTTGTGGCCATTTGTTACATGTCATCAGATTCTACCTAACAACTTTTGAACTATTTGTTAGCCAAGGATCCAGGGTACACAGAGATGTTTTTCTCAGTCTGGCAGGAAAGCCATATAGATCTCTTTTCAATTCACAAACTGTGAGAATTAGTATCACCCAAGAAAAATACAGGAAAAGAATAGCAAAGATAAAAGAATTAGATTATACTGCAGTGTTTCAATTCTTGAGGACATAAAAAAGACAGGCTTAAAATTGCAAAGAAAAGGCCCCAAAATGGACGAGATTTGCCACATATGATTCATGCTTTTCCCAATACAGCATTTAAAAGAAACATTTGATTTAGTAGAAGTTATGAGACTGTGAAATCACCAGTATTCTATGTTGTGTGCAAACTGTGCTGGGCTTCAAGCTTTGTAAATTAATGCTGCAAGACATTGCACAGCTTTAACACTGATTTACCCATGAATATATAGATTACTTAGCAGATATAGACAAGTTGTCTATCTTCTGCCAAGTAATTTTTCCTAATTTTCAATTGTGAATTCAATAATGTATTTAAAATTTATACTCCAAACATGTTTTGAATGATACACCAAAGACATGTTTTTGATGGTGTATCTTCTGTCTATATTCTCATTTCAAAGCTGTGTTGATTGCGTGAATTTTATTGTGAATTACATACCTGCTATCCATAGCTCAAAGTTTAAGTAAGCTTTCGGTGTTGTACTGGATCAAGACATTGGAGGAGCTATTTTTGGCATAAAAAAAAGCTTCCACTCTCAAAAAAAAAATCTTTAGGTAATTTTTGATACTTTGTCATAATTTTTTCACTCAGTAACTTTGGCTAAGCTCTATGATCCCTGTTCACAGGGCTTTCATCTATTGAGGCAGACCAATTAGGCATGTGCACAATTTTAAATTCATGTAAAAGTTCCCTCCGAAATGATTCATTCATTGTGACTACATATTTTCTTCATAACAGAGTGTATAATATGTGCTACATCCAGGTGTCTTGGTTTCAGTAGCACTTCATTGCAAATGCAGACATCCACTATAACTCACCTGCTTGTTTAGGTAAGCTCAGGGGATACCATCCATTTTTCATGCACTCTACTTCCTGCAGGAATATAACCTGCATAGAAGGACCAGAAAGCAGCCATAGAAGGACCAGAAAGCAGCTGTGGTGCACTCCAGGCAACTCCTACCTTGAATGGTTGGCGGGTCAAATCCATTGATACGGCTGTATACCTGTTGCATTATTGAAATGTAGTCTGAAAAATTATTTTTAAAAGGATTTTCATGGCTAAACTCATAGTGTTAAGTGATTAATTATCTCCTGCTTCCAAGTCAGAAGTGCTGAATCCACATTCTACACTATTTCACTTTATAACTTGACTTTTTACCATCTAAAGGATCTTTGAAGAGCCACTTCTAATTTTACTATGTAGATATGCTTGTAAAAATGGATGACTTCTCAGATAATGAGGTCCAACTCTATAGAGAGTACTTGGAATGTGAGCAACCTTTTACTGAATTTGCATTTTCTGAATCTGTGTATTTAGAGGGAAAACAGTGGTGAGAGCAGAGCAGTGAACAGATGGGCTGTCATTGTTCTGTCTTGTTTGTTCTGGATTCCAAACTGATTGCAGTTCAGTTAAGATCAGCAATTTAATTCTTAAGAACAATGATCCTGGTTGAAGGCTAAGTTCATAACATCTGAGTTCACTAACAAGGTTTCTCCCTTAGATACTTCCCTCATTTTCCCCTTTCATACCGAAGCTTGTTTGTTGATATTACTTGAATTGTTTTCTGTGTCTTTCCCTTTTTATTGCAAAATACACATATCATTAGCAATATCTCCAATTTCACAATTTCTCTCTTTTCTTTTTACTTTATCTCTTTCTGTACATCACTTGAAAATGGAAGTTTTTGAAGTTTTTTTTGCACTCAAAGGTCTCATATTATCCTCGAGCTAATGTTACTGATTTCTTTATTGATCTACTATCATCTTTGTCTGCGTTCCATTTTTAAACTATCACAAAGAATATCTATCCCTTTATTTTTCTGGTTAGACAACAATGAGAAAATTGTTCTCCAAAATAAGCACAATTGATGCTATTTTTTGTTTCCAATTGCTTATTTGATCTGTCAGTCGTCCCACCAATTTCAAACACAGCTAGAAGTAAAAAGTTGGACTAGAAAAAGATAGAATGAGGATGAATACTCTTTAGCGTTATAGAGTCTAAGGCAAGACTATAAATACAATGAGATTTCTGCTTGTAACTTCTATCACATTTTTGAATGCTGTATTTTAAACACATTTTTTTAGGCATGGCTTAACAACTGAACAAAAATACCATGTAAACGTTGCTTTATTAAAATGTTTAAAAGGCAAAAATACTATTGTATGAAAAGAAAGAGTGATTCTGTAAGGGAAAAAGTTACAGGTATTTTAAAGGAGGGATGTATGCGAAAGGAAAATAGAAATTTCTGGTGCCTCAAACTAAACAGGTATCATATTTCCAACATTTTTTCTTATTTTCCTGGAACAACTCCATGGTTTGCACCTGATTAAATGCAGTTATGATTTTCATATGATTTTCCATTCTATATAGACAATAAGCAGGATGGGATTGCAATTACAGTAAGAGAAACAGCTGTGTTAGAGCTCTAATTTTGAAGCAAAAACAACTGTACATAAAAAAATAATGAGGCTGAAGACAACTAGCTCACCTGTATGAGCACATACAGTAAAAAAATGTGCATTTCAGCTGCATCTGCACACCAGCTAGTGTCAGTCAAAGAAAAGGGCAGCATTAAAACAGATACTTTAAAGTATTTCAAGTGATCATTAAAACATGCACAACATGACACCATCTAACACATCATTTCTGTCTCCAATTTTCTTTCCTGTCACTGTGTAACTCTTTGTCATATCGAAAATTACACTGTAAATTCCTTGGGGGCAAGTTTTGTGTCTTAATATATTTTGCAAACTGCCAGCAGTCTTGGGGTGCTGTATAATAATGTGTTGGATCTCATTAGTTTGTGGATGTATTTTGATACAAGTAACAGTATGTGTTTAGTTTGCTAACCAGGTTAGTCAAATCAGGTTTTTTCCCATTATTTCCTGTTACCTGCTTCTCTCTCTCTGTGTAAAGCTATATGCACACAGAGATGCACACAAATATCTCTTGTAGGACCTCAGTCCTACATATTTGTTAAAACAGTGTAGTTCAGGGTTCAAACGGACAAGATTTGGTTTCAATGTGGCTCAAGCTTACAAGGAGAAACAGACACTCAGTATCTCAAAGGATGTTCTCAGCAATTCAGCCCACTTATCTCTAACTCAGGTAAGACATGAATAAATTGGAGCAGCTACAGCCCATAAGTCCATGAATGCCTGCTGTTTCTAAAGTCTCAGATCTCAGCTGTTGGCTCAGTGGGAATTTTGCCCTGTGAGGTATTGATCTTCATATCTCATTGACTTCAGTGAGAGTTGAAAAGGGCTCCACAGGTGATGCCGGGTACCAGTGGAAATTTAAATGTCCAGATCACTTTGAGTATCTAAGTATTAGCACTAAGAAAGACTAATCCTATCTCACAAGTGATACAAAGTATTTTATCCTTATACCTGCCCATCAGTAGGCTGTCCTCAAAACGGGCACCATATGCTTTCTCTTCCCTTCCCTCTCAGTTTGGTGATCTCATGGAAAACAAATGTTTGGGGGTCTTTTATTTATTTTTTTTTCCCCTATTGAATTGCTTTCAAAGTGACTCCCTGTGTGATCACAAATTGAATAGACTGGATCTGAATAATAGGCCAAGGATGGAAAAAGGGCAAACTAGTGGTAGCATCCTGCCATTAAGTGTTCTTCTATATAATTTGAAAGTGCACCAGTGGTAGAGGTGAAGGACAGATCGATCTCACAAAATTCTGATTATTTATTTTCTTAACTGCAGATGGGAAGACTACTTTGGTTAGAAAGTATCAGTATGTTGGTGTTCTGACCATTTTGTCAGATTACTGCCTTGACATTAGATTGGTTTATCTCTTTGGAAATTTCATTTACTGGTGTTTCCTCTACAGAGCCTCTGGGTAATTCTGGATTTTCAGAAATGTTAAATAAATCAGTTGAAAATAGCTGAATCTTCTGCTGGTAGTTCAGAAGGTGTTTGGATCATCTTTTCATTCTAAATTAAGTTTCATAGGTTTGTTTCAATTTCTTGTGATACTGTATGAAACTGCAAGTTTCCAACAGTCACTTTAATGAACGTCATCATTTTTCCCCTTCTGTCAAATTAAAAACTACTATCATCAATTATTAGTAAAGTTAAAAGTTGAATCCAGCCAAATTCCCAAGATATTCTAGATCTCATCCATCAGTGACTATGGATAACTGAAGAAAGCACTTGTTACAGGATGTTCTGTCAGCTGTTGTTCTCTGTATTGTGGTACGTTTTTCTTTTTTTTCCCTTCCACATTGAAGTTAAAGCCAAACTTGACAGTATCAGTAATTACATTTGCATCAGGATTCTATACATTATTTGCTCTGATTGTAATAAAAAACAGTAATTTGCACAACTCAGATGTATTAGCCATGTCAGTGGCCCAGATTTGTTAAAGAGATTGTATATTTTTTTTAATCTTACTTCTATATGGTTTTCTTTTGCAATCTAGCTTTTTTAAATTAATATTTTAGGTTCAAGACCAAAATGTTCTAGAATCAGAATCTCTTTATTTAACCTGCACTATTCAGTGTTATCTGTAAAGCACTTTGTAAACTCTGAGCCAAGTTATTTTTTTCCTGCATTTCCTTATGCCTATTGAATGTGCTTACTAAAAACATTGCAATGTTGTTTCTTAATACTGTGATACAATGAATTTGTTTCTTCTGAGGACAACCTTTGTTTCTTCAGAAGAAAGCAACAGTCTTGAATTTCTAATAATCTAATTAGTTGTCTACAGATAGCACATTTTCTTGCTAGAAGCACCAGTTCCTTGAAAGAAAATGTACTTATTTGTGTAACCAAAGAGTTGATGTACTTCCTTTAGATTCAGATATACCCAAATACCAGTAGATTATGTTCTGCTTTGATAAATGTAGAGTATACTGTTTGTTCACCTAAATAATGCCACTTATATGCAATCACATCTTGCAGTACACTAACTCTTCTGTACCACTATGGCATCTGCATCTCCTTTGAAGGTGGAAGACGGTTATACAGATAACTATTCCTGCTGATTGCTGATTTTATTTCTTATTAATAAGCATTTGACTTAGTGACTGCTGAATAACTAAAGACTGGGAAGGGTTTGCAAGTCTGGATTCATTAGATGATTTAATTCATCCATCTAAAAGTTATTTGTCACTCTTACTCTCCAAAACTCCCTTGGCAACTATTAGAAAGAGGAGCTGCCAGAAGGTTCATTGCTTCCATCTTAAAGACCTACAAGGGAATCCTACGCAACAAGCTCAGTTAGCCTGTTTTAAAAATTACTAAATTTAGGCGAAGAAAAACCCCATACTCTGCTAGTGTATATTTGCTAATAAAAAAGAGTCTTGAAGATTGACCTCAATGGAACAAGAACTGTGAACAGAGAGCTACATCACTGGGCTGAGGTTTCTTGGTATATTTTAATTAGATACTAACTGATTCTCACTATCTGACTGTAGAACTCTATAGTCAATACAAGTTTGTCATTAGGAACTTCATCAAAGGTTTTCTACAAATATAAATAAGTTATGTCATCTGCTGTTAAAATTTGTAAGTTCCACTAGAAAATCTACAAAGCTAGGTGGGTAGAATTTTCCTTATGCTGTACTATGCTAGTTATCCCTTATTAAATTATTGCTATCCCTTAGAGGCATGTTCCGAAATATTTCCTACATACGTTTTTTTTTTTTTTCCCCTCCAATGCTATCTCTCATTGCTAGTTAGCTGGAAAGATGTGACATCTGACCCAAATCTTAAGAGTAAAAAAAGTGATTTCCAATCTTTAAATTTATGGCTTTCTTCTGATTGACGTGAAATGTTCTGTTTTATATAATGAAATAGCCTCAAAACATGCATGAACCATAGATCAGATCCTCTCAGACTCTTTACAGTTCAAATTGAGAGGAAAATAAAGGGCAAAGAATCAATTTTAAAAGTCAACTACTTGCCCTTTGTCTACAATTTATCCAGGGTCTGCAACAGCCCACACAACTTAGAACAGCTAACAAGACAGTCTGCATGGTTGTGAATCACCAAAGTGTAACATAACCTGCTTTGTACACTCCAGACCAGTTCATCCAGAGATGTTCCTTACATGCCAAAGAGGTACACAGGTAATGGAAAGCCCAGTACTCCAACAGAAACATTACCCAAATATCCTCTTCCTCCAGTTCTTCTTGTAAGCACAACTCCTTTTCTGTTTATGGAGAAGTTAGAATGTTGGATTAAACTGGGCTCCAATTATACATGGCAGAAATAAACTTTCGTCCCATGAGTGAAAGCTTCCTTGCTGTCCAGAGCCGCAATAGCAAACACTTCTTTGTTGAAAGACAGAAGTACACTATTCCCCATGCCTCTCTCAAGAGGAAGAATACTAGCAGTATGAAAATGACAATTTGCTATTTCAGCAACTTCATATTTCTAGTACTTTGCCTTCAGACCTCTGCAGATAACTCACTAAGTTCTCTAGGCAATGTTGACCAAGGAAGTTATGTAGAAAAAAAATAACCAGGACTCAAGATTTACATTTTGCAGATATTAACTGGCTTTGTGCTGAAAGTCAGTGAACAGTGTTTGGGTGTTTTTTAAACAATGCTTGTCTCCAAGAAAAAGAAATCAGTGGTGTCTAAGCACTCTTCAAAAATCTCCTGTGTGATCAAGTGAGAGCCTTACCAGTATATAACACTGCTCTGTGCCATTAGTAATGACAGTCTTAGAAAAACAACCTTAGTGTTTGTAAAGAATTTAAAAAGTAATTATATACAATATATATATTGATGCAATATCAATTGTGGTAAGAAAACTATTTAATTTATTCTGATGACCATTTTAAGAAAAAAAGAACCTTTCTATAATATCTTAAATTTATTCACAAATTTGATAATAAATAAGTTCATTTTGTATTTTAATTGTCTGCAATTTTAGTGGGGTTTTTTTGTTCTTGATATTTTATTCCATATTTGGCCTAACCACTCAGATAAATACACCACACTTAAGGATACTTTTTATTTTTATAAGGAGAGGGGTGTCATCTTCACTGGAGAGTTTTGCAGAGAATATACCTCAAGAAATTCTAATTGTAAAATCCAATCTGGACAGAATTCACCTCAGCAACATCCTATTTTCTTTTCACTGTCACACCAGCTGAGATCAGATACATAGGGCTTGACAGAGTTTTGGGGGTTTGGAGGTAAATCATTGTCACTAAACCAGATTTTAAAACTCAGATTACTTTCCCATTACCTACATTGCTCGGTACCCTTTGTGAATTGTAGGCTGGCTAGGAAACAGGGATCCTGCAATGGCAAAAAGCTAAAGTAACACCCACTAGACAGGCCCAGTGCTTACCCATTCTTCTTACTCTCATCAGTCTTATCAGTGTTATACTGGCGCTCATAGATTGTGGTCATCCAAAGGTTGCTTGGATTGAATTATGAAACAATAGAAACTGACCCAAGATCAGAAAGGGCAAACAAGTTCAGCAGCTTGAGCTCATCCATCTGTCCTCACTGCTGTAACTGATTTATTAGAAAACACAAGTTTTTGCCTGGGTAGCACCAAAGACTGGGTGCAGGCCATGTGAACACCATATTCTTTAATTTATAAGGTGGCAATTTAATAGTATTTGGCAGATTTAGTCAGTTCTCTAATTAAATAAATAAATAGCTTCTGATCAGTGAAGGAAGGAAGGGAAAAAGCACAGAAAAAATTCACAAAATGCACTGAATTTTCCTTTATTTACTTCCAGGCATCACTCAATTTAGTGCATAAGAGAAGGGAATTGTTTGAGAAGAATGAAAATATTCTAGATGACAAAATCAGAATGTAAAACTCAAAGAATAAAGAGAAGGTTTTTTGTTTACATGCATTTTTTTCCAGCTCAATGAGAGATTTCTCGATGCACAGTGTTTTGTAATTTAATATTGGGGAAAAAAAAAAAATCAGTTGAATATTTATTTACATAGTCATGTTCAGTGATAGAAATATGTATAAGTGGAGCTGCCTGATTGTTACTTTAAACTGCAGTACAAGATTTAAATGTGTTGATATGTCATTAAGAAATTTATATCTTCTTCTGAAGAAAAATCCAAATGATCTAAGTTAAATATATTAACACAACATTTTACACTCACGCTATATCATTTATTTCCATGAGTTATAGATGACCTCATAAGTCATGAGTGATGAAGCAAAACAGAGCTGGAAGTAAATGATGAAAAGTCATCAGTAGAAATAAATGGTGTATACAGGATCAGCCTGCTCTGCAAGTTCTCTTTATGGAACACCAATTTTCATTGTAGACTGTGCATTGATGGACTGCAATATCTTATATTAAGTGCTGAAGCAACATTAGTGCCTTGGTTGAAGTGTGAGTGGCTGATGGTACTACCAGTGATTTGGAAGTAAGTAATAAGCATGCATGTAAAGATAACTAAAGGGTTGTGTTATGTCTTTTGCCCTTGCACAGACAAAGAGGAAATAATTACAGATAGACAAGAAGGGAGGAGATTAACAAATTGTTCTTATTTTGTGGTTAGTTCCTCATCAAACATAACAGAGATTCTGTTTCCCAGTATTTGCAGACAGGTCTGTATCAAATACAGAAGAAATGGTGGAGAGCAGGTGATGCCAGAGGAGAAATGGGTAACGAGTTTAGAAGAATTTGTTTTCATCCTGCTGGTTGTAGAAATTACCACAGAAAATAATGAAATTCCAGGTACATTTTAGAGAGCTGAACTGACTTTGTGTGTAGCTACTACTCCTACAGTGTTCTACTAACACCAAAGAGTTTACAAATGAAGAGCTCAGTGACTCTGTCTTCTCTATAAGGCAAATGGAGATAACTCACCTGAAATATGGGTCATTCCCTAAAAGAACCTATCTTTGTATCTTGGTTACATAGGAAATGCAGACAACTTAGCTGAGCTTCAGTGCCTCAAAGACACAATACATGCAAAAATGACTACTGCAAAGTATATGCAAAGGGTGAAAGAATGTGGGTAGAGAGGTAACTTTGACCAGAATGAGAATTGTGGTTCCTGATTGCCAGAAATGGGAGGGTTAAAAAAGGGGAAAGTGATTAAGGACGGAGGAAGCTGCCTTAAAGAGAGGCATGACAAAACAAAGAACTTGTTCTATATGGCTTCCCAAGGAAGAATTGACTTGCTGATGATCTAAAAGTACAAGAACAAGTATGCTAAATATTAAAAGACCATTTAAGCTAGCAGGAAAAAAAAAATCTTATAATAAGAACTCCTAGCTGGAAGCTGAAGCCAAACAAATTCAAATGAGAAATAAGGGATAATTTGACAGCACCAATGGTATTTAACCTTCAGAGCAAAAAGCTAAGGGCAGTGTTTGATTCTCCATCTCTCTGCCTTCAAATCAAGACTAGATGTGTTCCTGTAATATGTTAACCATAAACTATTGAGCTGGTACAGTCAAAAATGAAATTTAATGACCTATGATATACAGGGTCAGAATAGATGATCTAATGGATCCTTCCTGCCTTGAACTGTATGAGAAAGTTAATGGAGCTGCACATTTTACAGAGACAAAGAATTTGTCTTTCATGTCCGTTACTCAGCACGTTTTTTTTTCTTATTTTTTTCAGCTGGCCTGTGTAAATTCATGTAGAACTGGCTTTCCTTTGAAAGTTTTATTCCATGTGTTACTGTACTGAGGTACAGAACGCCTATAAGCTCCTCACATTAAATTTGTTTTGCAAAATTATTTCAGTTTTCTAGAAACATTAATGCCAGCCTTGTCACTAGTTAATGGCAAACAAATACACTTGGCAATAGGATCTTTACACTGACATGTTTGTGTCCCTAATTAATTCAGATGTAATCATTCACTACATCTTCATTCCCATATTTCTCCTCCTCTGTGTCTCCAAGGTTTTTTGGTAATTAGAGAGTTGGAATTACAAATTCTCATAGTCTTACAGGGTTTTTTACCTTCTTTTTCTCACCTCATCTTTAAGCAGAATTTTATTCTCATGTCTCTTCTTGCCCTGGAGGTCTGTACAACCTCCCTAGTGCTATCCTTACTCCTTTTCCTATCTAGGAACTTAATCCCAGATTGATTCATTATATTTCTCCAAGGCTTACTATAGCAATTTTTTAGTTCTGATTTTTCTCCTGATACACACAGGTCTGCTTTCCCCCCTGTCTCTTTCATGTTTTTGTCTTCCAGAAAGACTGGAAGCCCTGTGTTTAGAATTAATATTCTTTCTTGGGAATAAATCATGTTTCTCATGTAAGTACTACACTGCCATGCATTTGATTACCAGATGTTCATAATTTGAATATCATATTTCGAATATCATATTTCTGTAATGGCATCTCCAGAAACAGTATCCTAGTTACACACTGGATATAGAGGCACCCCATGAATATTTTATAACTCTGCTCATGGAGGATTGTCCTAAAGTGTCTTTTATAGCTTAGTTTCATGGTTAATCAATTGTCCCATTGCTGAGCAAGTTCTTTTTAACCAGTATTGTTTCTATTACTTCTAAGCCTCAGCTCTCATTGTTCCAGTACAAATAATTATATACGCTTTCGGGTTGTGTTGTGTTGTTTCCTGTGGGTTTTGTGTGGTGTGGGTTTGTTTGTGTTGGTTCGGTTTTTGCTTTCTCTTGTAAGACAGTCTCTCCCTCTCATTATTGCTGGTTTGGTCAGGATCTGAACTTTCTAAAGGACGGTGGGAATTCTAGTTTTGGGCAGTGTAAATTTCAGTAACTGCGCTGAACTAGTGAGTCCTTTGAATTCAGTGTCATAACTTCAATAGCAGGCAGTGTCAGATGCTTGATTGGAGAGTGAAACAGTTGTTCAAAGGGAAATTTGTTTGTTTTTAAAACATGTCAAGCACTAAGTGGCTTGCTTTTTAGCATGCAGCATGTCTAATATTTCTACATTAACATTTTTCTTTTTGATTTTTGGACCACGCTAACTTCTGGTGCCTTTTATAATAGAATTAGTTGTATTCATCTTTGAATTGTATTATATGTGGAAGGTGTGAACTGACATGCATATCCCAAACCTAAGTATGTTTACATTATTTTCTGTCTCCAGCAGTTAAGAAGGTATACCTCTCTCCCAGCATCAAATTATTACATATAACATAAGACGTATTTGATAGTTTTCCACCGATTTCTTCTTGCTTCAAAACTCAATTATTTAAAATTGTAGAAGATTTAATTGTATTTATTCTCTTATCTGCAGCTGAGTGATTTCAAAGCCTTGATTCTCTGAAGTTTTAGGTTAGATATAATTTTAAAGCTTCTATCAATTGGCAAATTTATTCCTAAATGTGCATTAGGGATGAAAAAATCAATAGTGAAAGCTTTCAAATAGTAAAGCAGTTAATGGCACGGTAGTTTGGTTCTGGAGTAAGATTTGGACGAGCAGACTGAGATGAATGAGTTTCTAAAAATTCTTTATTCTGGTCCTTTTAGAATGTTTGGAATGGAGGGAAAAAATAGCTTGTAAACCAACTGCGAAGTAGAAAATGAACTGTAGATAAACTTCAGATGTAAGCTGAACCCATTGTGTCCTCCTTTTAATGGCTAACAATTAGAATCTTGCTTTTTATCAATTGCAATTGCTAGCACTTGAATCTGTGAGGTGTAAAGTTAATACTCAGATTTAGCACATACATTAATATTAGGGATGTATTGATAAAAATATTATACAAATTCTGTAATATTCCGTATTACTTTTTTGTATTTCATTTCTCCATAAACAGGGAATAGCAATACTAATATGACCACTAATACCAATAACAAGCCCATTAACTAGTGATTTGATGTTGTGCATTGAGCACATTTTAGGGGAGTTTAAAGTTATTTAACTTAAAGGGATGCTGATGTTCTCTAATGCAAACATGCCTGCTGGATGATGTGATCTAGGCGTACCTTCTTTCTCAGTCTTATTAATACAGCAGTAAATCTTGAGAGGAACAAGTGTGTGTGGTAGACTGTCAAATAATTGTTAAAGAAACATTGTTTGCTTGAAAAACATTGTGGAAAATATGCTTAATTTCACTGCTAAGAAATAATACCCAAGCCTGAAATCCATTAGTGTATGTAATTGTAAATATACATGAATGGTGAGATTATCCGCTGAAATATATACATAAAATGAAACCCCATTGAACGTTTCCTAATCATTCTTAGCATTTAATTTAATTATTTAAATTATGTTGGGCATCAAGCTGATTTTTTCATAGAACTACATGTCACGATCACAGGATTTTACTTCTATTTCTTAACATTTTTCTTCTAGATATCCCTTGTTTGTTTGGGTTATTACATTTATCTATACTAAGTGTCATTCACTGTGAGAGTTTGCAGTCAAACCATCCTTCCACAAATCAGGGCAATTCATGACAGTGAAGGCTACCTGAAGCACGTGCCAGAAAATTTCATTTAAGGGTACAATTGTTTGGGAGAGAAGTAGAGTTCAGAGGCAGCTACTTTCTGCAGTAGGTTTTCCACCTCTGGCAGTGGGCAGTAATACAGATTATATTTTTCCTGTGGAGCAGTAACTCTTGATGTGGAGTAAGTACTAACGGAATGCAGATTCACAGCCTGAGTTTTTTGCTTCTTCCTTTGTCTGCTTAAAAAAAAAAAAAAAAAAAGTAAATGAAAAGTACTATTTTCAGCATTTTCTTTTAATTTATAAAGATTCTTCACCAGGGTAATAAATGCCACATTATTTACTTCAGAGGATTGAGGGGATTACTTAGTTAATGTTTAAAAAGCACTTTGAAGATAAAAAGCACTATTGAACGGCTTAAGACTTCCTGAATAGTTAATTATCTAAAGGTCCTATTCTCCTCCCTACAGGTTATTTCTATGTAGGGGAGAGTAAACTCCGAGCTTCACATCATGACTTTTAAAATCAAGCTTTTAAAATATTATTGGTTCCAAATTTTTTTTCAGTGGCCTGAATCTGATTCCTTCAAAGTCAATGGCAAAAGTTCAACAGATTCCACTGAAGCAAGATGTAGCTGTTCAGAAGAAGCAAGTTGAAATAATTGTTAGAGCCCCTGTCCATATTATTTATATTTTGTCTTAGTGCGCATATATCTATATGTGTGTATATACCTGCATATATCCACTCACACATATATACATGTGTACACACACAAGGATGGTGGTTTGCAGATCAGTAAGGTATGTTTTTTAATTTGGGACTTTGGGCATATGGGACTCATTCTTTTATAAAGACTCACTTTGAAAGAGACGCACTGACCTTGGTGGGAACATTCACAGGCAAAATGGATCCCATTACAAGATTTGAATGGAACAGATGAATGATCTTAGCAACAGTCTTAGCAATAGTCTGAGAAACACTGTTGCACACATATCAGCTCTTTGCTGTAGAAGGCATCAGTCCTCCAAACACCAACACATATATTTAATTTTGCAAACATTAAATATCTCTTCTGATCTGACTGATTAGGAGTCAGATGTTAAGTATTTGTTAATACTAGCATCATTATGGCTTAAATTCGTCAATATATGGCATTTGAGGAAAAGAATCATGAGAGTTATATATCTAACTGGAGTTCATAATTGATTCTTCCCTAAGATGAAGAACAGTATCTCAACCTGAACTCATTTAAATTTGACCTTTTAATGTGCTACAGCAGCATACAATCTTCTGCACTTAGCTGTGTTGGCTCTTAAATCAGGGTCTAGATGTAAAAGGTCATGCTGAATTCTTGAGTTACATTTTTAACAAGAATCCATCTTAATTTTTTTCATGATTAATACCAAGAGCATGCAGGAATGGTAAAAGGAAAGAGCAAAGGAGAGAGAAGGGATTTGATTAACAAATTAGCCTCTGTATACCCTGTTCTCTTTGCAAGCACAAACTAATCTGACAACAGGAAGCACGGCTAAAGAAGTGATGGCTAAAACACAATGCTATGAAATAAAAAAGTAGTTGATCTTTCTAGTGAGACTGTAAATCTCGAGTTTAAAAAGGAATGTTTGGTCCATGTGTGTCAAGCATTTCCAAAGTACCGACGTTAATTAAAAGTTTATGATTTTATGCTTCTAAAATATTCTTCTCCCACAGGATCTCATGAAATATGTGTGTTTACAGGAAATTGTGGAAATAGTGACTCATCTTCTCAATAATTTACGCAGGATAATTTCTTAAAAAGCAAGATCAGCAGGGGCTTTTTTCCTTGACTGAAAAAATTTGGTTAGCTACCTTTGGATGTTCTCTAAAAAAGGAGAATTTTCAAAGTAGAATCTAAGTCATGTTTGCTCTTTGGCAATACAGTTTTACTGCTAGTTGCTCCAGTCCTCCAAACCACGGCCTCGTATCTGTTACTAGAATTTTTAAAAACGTAATTTCTGACTGTTACATTTTCCAAACATGTCTGTGTTTGTGTCATGTATGTAAGTGTCACAAAATGCTCCCCACACATGGAAATCACTCAGGTTTCCCTAGCCCTTCCTGGGGTGTTTGTATGTACTCTCTGCAGGCCATGGTGTTTTTCTTACATGTGATTTAGGAGGCTGAAGGCAAGTGATGGTCAATGCATCTAAAAAGTGATTGAAACCTAAATTGTATTTTCTGTCTTTGAATACTGCAAAAAGAAATGGAATGATGTCACTGGGGGACACTAAACATTCTGACGCTGCTAAGTTCAGTTTAAGTGGACCAAGCAGAAAAAAACTTTTCACATGTGTAAACACAATTAAGTGAAACTCACTCCAATTACCAGCCTAGTGAGGCAGCGCAGTGAAGCCCAGGGACATGTGACACTCCCTCTGATGAGTCTCTGTGCCAAGCTCTTGGGCAGAAGCTGAGCACCAACACACTGCAGTTCCACCTCAGGTACTCTGCTTCCACACTGTGTTGGGTGTCCACACAACAATGTTCCCCCAACCCCAGCCTCTACTGCCCAGTGTATTTATAGCCAGATGTTGACACAAGCTGCCAATCAGATCACAGTACACCCTTCCAGCAGTTCCAGGTACCATTCTCCTGTCAGTAGTTGATCCACAGCCCACACCAAGGCTCATTGCACTCAGATCCTCTTTGCCTCAGCCACGGCTCATCATGCTATGGCCTTGTTTGCAGTATCCTCTTGGCCATAGCTCTTTATACTCAGTCACTCAGCTCTTGGTCAAGACAAAGCCATGATGCTACCATGGCAAATGAAGGACATTTTCTCTATACTTCCATTCAAAGTAAGCATTGATTCCTGTTAGATGGTAGTTGGTAGATGGTTTTCTGTATCACAGTTCTGCAATCCATCTATTAGAGCTGCCTGTGGATAGTTTAATCCATGTTGTAAGTTACAAGACCTATTTGGGTTCCTCCAGTTCACAGCTGAAAACCATAGCTCCAACGGGAACAAGAATAACATATAGCAATTAGGATATGATGCCATTTTTCCTTGGCTGCATTCCCTATTGCAGGAGCTGCAAGAAAGGGCATAGAGTTGCCACAACAGATAAAACATACCTCCAGGATATTGTTATAATGATGTCAGAAATATAACAAACTCTTTCAAGTATTTCTTATAGACAGCCCTGCAGAACCTAACAATATTTTCATAATGAAGAAGATTCAGGAGCTCTGTTTTTGTTGTTTTTTTTTTTTAAAAAAAAAAAGAATAGAGCAGGCTTTTGCAAGTATTCAAACATAACATGATGTCCAACTTAATGAATATGTTAAAAGAACAGCCACAGGATACAGAAAATGTTCTACAAGTCTGCTCCATTAATTTTCTAAGAGATTGAGAATCTGCTACAACATTGGAATTTCTTTTGGGATTTTCTAATTTAAAGCTTATTGTGGTCTTCCTTTCATTCTTAGCCTGCACATAGTAGGTAATGAAATTTGACCATATAGACAGAGGGTGAAATAAATAATATTAGTACTCATTAATTAAAAAAGCAATATGAGTAATCGTACATTTTTAAAGTATGCATGGAAAAAGTACATTTCTGAACTGCAGAAGTATTTTAAATTCTTGCAGTGACCTGCATGACCTTCTCGTCAATAAGCCCCACATGAATAATGCAGCCACCCCAAACTCATGCCATTAAAAAAATGGTAATAATTGTCTGACATGCACATGCAACACTACACTGGGGATCAATCTGGCCCAGAGCATTCCATTAAAACACAAAGTGAGTTTCAAATGCATATGTAAAAAAGAAACATCAGCTATAATGGAAAAGGAAGCCGAACAGAGTGGGCTTTAGGTATTAGTATGCATTTTCCTTTAGAGAACATTTTGCCACACTTGTACTATACATAATGCCATTCCATATTTTAGGTACAATCAATCTACATTTTATTTTGCTTTTAAAATTATCCTGTGAAAAGTACAAGGCAATCAATGTACTGTACTCTAGAGAGATGGTGGTATTGTTTGAATTGCTATTGCTATTTAATATTTAGTTTTCAATAAAACCTTGATTGGAGTTCATTGCATTAGCTACCATACAAGTACTTAGGAAAATGTGGCCTCTAATCTAAAGTTCAGCATCTCTGTTTGAATTATAAAGCTATGCTAAGCTTAGAGAAAGACAGATAAAACACATTAAAGTGGCCTGGTTATTATTTGTTCTTTATACTACCCCTGAACATTCAGAGATTGAAATCTCTCCACCCACCATCTTGGCATTCTCATATCAGTTCATATAGCAGGATACCTAATAAATAATTTTATTGGAATTTATGTTTTCTAAGTAATTCTAAAGACCTTTATCACTGCACAATAGAGTATTGGACTTTACATAACTTTAAAAGACTGTCTTCATAACACTCTGTAGAGTTTAGCCCCTTAGTTTAGCAGTGAGGAATTCAGTTACAGTTACATGAAAATAAGAAAACCATTAGTGGGTGTGTTTGCCTTCTACCAAGCATGAAATCTGTCCCCATATATGTACTTGACATGAAAAGCGTATTCCAAAGTGTATAAGAGGCAAAGCAATAGTGGACCAATTATCAGAGAAAGTCCTTTAAGATTTCAGAAATCCTGGATGCATATTGGCTTGACCAAATGTAATGTAATATGGTACACAGCAGATTTCAGCCTGCAGTGAATTTTGTAATGAAGTGATAAACAGGGATTTGGAAGAGAAATACCGACAGGTCTGTTAATAGCATTGTAATATTGTTGAACATGAAAAGTTTCTGAAAGTTTCCATCATATAAAATTACAGTACTCACAAAAGCATTTCCCAACACAGAAAAAAGCTAAACATAGTAACAGCCAACCTGTCATTCTCCTTCCTTTTTCAGCATTCCTGCTTTTTTTGGAGGTCAATTTTAATGAGTATGTACAAGCACCTGAAAAAACAGGTGCATAAATTAACTACCAATTAAGGTAGTTTTTTTTTTTTAAAAAAAGGAAAAAAAAAAAGAAAAAATTTAATTACTAGTTTCTATATATAAGTTCACTCATTATCACGCAGTATGCCTGCACGTTTATCACATTGCAATTACTGAAGTTCCAAAGAAAAGTGATGTTTTCATTGTGTTGCAGTTTTGAAATTGGATACGACATGAAGCAAAATAATTTACTTTCAGATTTATATGTCAGTGGGCACAGTTGTAAGAATGTTATCATGATTTAATATAGCAAGTGCTTAATTATTTCAGTATAATATCCCCCTCCCACCCCCTCTTCCATCTAATATCACTGTCTGGAGTGGTTGTTGACCTACTTTTCAATTAATTGTAATGAGAATACAAAATTACCTTTGAAGCATTGCTTTTTTTTTCCACTGGATTACCCATGACAGCTGAAATGGTGAATTCATAATTGATAAAATTTGTTGCCACCGTCAGTAGTGAATTGGTGTTATTACCCAAAATCTAAAAAAAAAAAAAATAATGGCATTAGGAAATACATAGAATGTTTGGAATAGGACTCAAACATCACAATTACTTATAAGACAGAAAGAAATTTAATATCTACAAATACAAATTAAATGTCCATGTCTTTGGGTGTTAACAGACTAATCCTCCTATGAAATATGATCAGGTGATAGCCGTGTATTTTAGTCAACTTTGTTGGGGTTTGACTGAATAGCATAATCAACATTGGGCATTGCACCCATAAAACAAGGTAAAATGTTTTTCTTTGCATCAGATAAAGAACAGAAGAGTAAAGAAAGAAAACAAGGTTTAAAAAAAATCTATATAATGTAAAGAATCTCACTCCAACAAAACACAGAGGAGGTACAGCAAAGAGTGTAGATGTTTATAGTCACAATTTCAAGGCAGGCATTTAGATGCTTGGACTCCAGAGTGGAATTTGGAAATGTAAGTGAAATGCCATGGGTATCTGCACGATTCAAAAGGTAAGCTATGAGCCTCCAATTGAAAGCCCAATGTGACTAGTAAATTATCTAAGAAAGAAATGCTGAGAAGGTGAATATAATTTCTAACCTTTCATAACTGTCCACTAAGGACCATCAACCCCTATTCCTTTCCAGTATATACCCATTTAATATTTTGAAAAATTCAGGTTGGTTTACACTTTGTTTAAAATTTAACCACTGGAGTAGAACAAAAAGAAGACAATGCTCTTTTTATATGACAAGTTTTGGTTCAACTACTCAGTTATCTTTTGGGAACTTAACTCCCACTGAAACCCAGGAGAATTATGTACCTAATTACTTTTATTAATATGATGCCTAGAAGTCAGAAGACTACACAGAACATTTAAGACCTAAAATCAAGGCCCTCCTCTGCCTGAGGGGATTCAAACTCGATATTCTCAGAGACTGAGCTAGTCCTGCATACACAGAGTCAAAATACCAGTCATCCACGTGTAGAGTTTAGCTACCATCAGATGATATCAGGATTTTACAGCAGTATTAGTTTCATCAGTTGATGGTTCAAGAATTTTAATGCCAATAAGAAACACAGATGGAAACTAAAGTCAGCAGATGTTAAATAATCCCAAGTACCTGTGACCTGTCTGTTATCCATTCAAGCATAATTCCTTCTACTTCTTTTTTTTTCAGAAACATGTCTCAAAGTAAATATTATTAGAGCAAATGGATGGCAATTATGTTGCTGCTGACATCTCATAATACAGAATACCTACCTACAACGTAAGTAATATGCAGACTGTAGGTTATAGCATTAGAGACATTTACTGTATCCATTTCATTCAGCACCATAATAGCTACAGACTGTATTCAGCACTTGCTAGCAAAATTAGTCTCAGCTAACTGAATGCGATTTGTCTCTTTCCATTTCATTATTCACCACAATTTGTTGTTGGTACCTACAGTATTAGCACCACATGAATCACCTTAAAGTAATTTAATCAGACAAGTTGTCCTGTCACTTAATATTGGTCAACTCAGGCTGCACTGAAAGCATAATTTAGCTCAATGACCGAAAATTAGAGATGATGCTTGTAATATAGATTACGTTCTTATTTTCAACTTCAAGTTGGTTGCCCTTTAGGAGGTCTTTTATCCTGTGTTGCTCACATTGATGACAAGGGTTAACAGTGGCCATTAGTAGCTATTAGTGCAATAAGGCTCATAGGTACCACCCACTGCTAATTCTCAGACCAGTTGTTAATCCCCATAAAATTACTTTTAAGTATACAAGTCAAGCATGTCAGTATTGTCATGCTCGGCCATGAACAGTCTATTATCTGCAAACACATAATAAATATTCAGGACTGTTAAAAAAAAAAAAAAAAATGTAAAGGTATATATGGCTGTGGTTTTGTTTGTTTGTTTTTGTTTGGTTTGGTTTTAATTATTCCCAGTCTTTTCCATATATCTGGATAAACGAAGGACCAAGGACAGAAATATATGAGAATATCAAGGATGAATGCAACATAAATCAGATTTCTGCCCAGGCTGATGGAATTATAAGATCTCATATCCTGAAACTTGTATATAAGAATTTAATTGTTAATGTGAGAGGTTATCCAGTGGTTTGTTGGGGAAAAAGATCTATGAAGAACACTTCAGACACCACCCAGCTACATTATGTTTGGTTTTGTTTTTTTTGTTTTTTCTTAAGATAGTTTAAAATATTTTTCACCAGGTAGCTAAGTCCTTGGTTAGTTATGGATGTTCCTGCTCTTTCCTGCAGGCGTTTTATTTCACATGCTGAATATGCAGTACTGATGAGCAATTTCTGTTGCTTTTGGCTATTAAGTAATTGGCAAACAAACAAGCCCATGAGGGGTGGGTATTTCACCACTATTTAACATTTTCAGAAACTGTTGATGGTGTTTTTTGACCTTTAAAATCTGAAAGGCAATGTCACAGGGAAGTGGAATTTTGAAAGCATGGTGCCACAAATGAACAAAATACTTCTCAAAGAGATTGTGTAGATATTTTGCATCCCTATATATACATACATAGAAAGCATTTAAATAGTGTATTTTCTACGTAACTAACTGCATATTATTGTGCAATGAACAAAAATAAATAGGACATAGTTAAAGAGTAAGCTGTTGAACAGACAGCAGCTTATTTTGTTTCTGTCAGGACACCACAGACGCTGATAGTACTTAGATACTTAATATTGGGTTTTACTTGGACAATTTAAACCAAAGACATTTAATTTGTGAGGCAGTTGGGGCATTAATAGTTCATATCAATTTAAATTAATCTAAACAATGGTATTAAGAAGTCAGGGTGATTTTAAAAGACTAAGAAAAACAGTTTTTCACATAATAGTTTTCTATAGAGAATGTTGATGAAAACTGGACCCAAACATTTACTGAGACCAAAGTATTTTACTTATTATTAACTTTGTAATTTTTTTGTAGCCAGGAACAAATATATATATGAGCGCTTCAATTTGTTTTTCTGTTTCAAAGCTGTCAGTCAACTTTGGCAGTAGGAACCATTAGGTAGATGACTGGTACCTTCACTGTATTTCTGTGATCTCATAGCAGGACTCAGGATATTAGAGGGAGATCAGGCAGAGAAGCTGGAGGTGTGGTAGAAGAGGGATTTTCACAGCAGATTTCTGGGAAACTAAGACCCAAGTAAAAGAAGAAGCTGTCAGGATGTCAACATAATTTGGTGGGGTTTATAAGTGTCTTACCGGAGAGAAAAAAGTCTGTTTATTTCCACGTCAGTCCTTGTGTACAAGTAATCTTTGCTTAAGGTTTTTGTCAGTTTTTTTTTAAGTAGTTAATCTTAGTCCTTCTGAACTCTCTACTTTATATAAAATGTAAGTGCAAGACCTATGTTTCTTTTCATGATGGAAATGATGGAATTTTGTCTGCTTAAAATGATGATTTTATCTGTATATTTTTATGCAGTAACAAAGAAATTATGTGTAGAATAAAAAAACAAAACAAAAACAAACAAACAAAAAACCAAACAAACAAAAAAACACAAACAAACAAAAACAAACCCAGATGGTAGAATACTGCAAATGAAGAGAACTCAGATGCAGAATCTCAAAAGGAAACATTTCCTTACCAGGTACACCTTTACATCATACCATAGAGACAGTCACGATGCATACCAGGAACAAGGGTACAGCCCCAACAGTTGGAGTTGCAAGTAAATATCGTCTGTTGTTTTCTCAGGTATCCTCGTAGTTTACTAGGAAGTCAGCAGGTTACTAAATGTAGAAAGGCATTTGCTTCTCAACCCCTAACTACAGGTCTCCTGTGCCTTTTCTTTTTGACAGTTTCTGAAAGGGGAAAGAGCAGAGTGGAAATGTGGTATCTCTGGATGCTCCACCTAGGATAAAGTTTAGTATAGTTATCCATAAACACAATAGAAATAAAAGATGTTTGTAGTTCTTGAGAGATATATTGGATGGGGAAGCTGATTTGTATGTTATGCACATAAATTTAAAGACAAATGATGCTTCTGCCCCCAGTGGAAAAGATGTTAGAAACTTCAAAGTCACACATTTATTTGAGCTTCCATCCTTCACTCTGAAGTCAACTAAATGAAGTCAACATATCTAACAATGCTAAGCAGCAACCAGTGCCAGAAGAGAGTTTGCTAACAACTAATGAATAGCAAGAAAAGATAAAAGTCCCAGGCAGCACTAATAGTCCTCAAATAATCTTATGTGAAATAGAAATGCTGTAAGAATCTTGGACTTTGAGATTTGCGGTTTCCTAACTCTTCAGTATTGGGAAATTCCAGAGCGTTTTGTGGAAAGTAATATAGCTGTTCCATAACTAACCCTTTAAAAAGTTATAACACTGGATTGTTCTCGTTCAAAATACTCCAGATTTAATGTCCACACTTTTGCATTATGTATTTTTAATTTTCAATTCAATAAAACCATGTAAAATCAAAACAGCTGAGTATTTGAAATGCTATGCATATCAAAATCAAACTGACACTTTTGTCTCTGAAAAGAGCACACTTGGGTAGGATAAAAATGCAAGCATTTCCATCACCTTTTTCCAGAATCGACAGAAAATTGATTTGTTACGTCTGCATTGTCCCAGTCTTAGTCTTCTGTGTTTTTGTGACTAGCTCAGCTTTGGAGGCTATAGTGTTATCATATACAGAATATTTAAGCATTGATACATATGATTGCCGTGCCTTTATCGTGAGTTACCTTCTCCAGCCTTTCCATCTTCCACAGATTTTATCAGAAGTCTTTTTTATTCATTTTTACCTCATTGGTGAAAGTACTGAATAGCTTGAGGATTTATACTGATCTCTGAAGAACTCCACCAGAAATGTTTTTTCTAGTCCTTCACTTAGTAAGTTTTTGTTCTGTTTAGTGTAAGATCTATAGACATTGTATTGTACTAATTTACTATCAGATTATTTTGCAGTACTGATTCAAATGCTGTACAAAGGCCATTGTATCTGCTCAGTTACTTTTATCAAGTAAATCAGAAATTTTGTTGAAGAATGAAATCAGGTAGTTTGACAAGACAATGTGTCTAAATTCAATCCTGCCACTTTTATAAATACGGCTGGCATTGTCTTCTACCTGTCATTTTTGTCAGTTGACTCCCATATTAGTGTTTCCATATTTTCCATGGGATTCATGCCAGGCTAACCAGTCTGAAAGAAACCATAGTCACCGCCTCTATTTTTTTTTTTTTTTTTTTCCCCATACTGATGCAGCATCAGCAGTTTTCCAGGTATCTGGAATTTTCATGTAGGAATAGGAAGACAAGGATCATTTGTACTCTTTAGCACATAGGGATACTGCGGGCATCTTTTTTTGTTGGTTTTTCTTCAGTAAATATTTATTTGCACACATTATTGACAGATATTTTAAAAAGAACTTGCTCACTTTCTGATAGTCCAGAATAGATCTCTACTTTGGCATTGTTATCATATTCCTTAAGATGCATTTAAAAGCTATGCTTCTGATTTGCCAGTAATTCTAAATGATATAGATGTAGAATATTTCTCCTATTTACTCTTCTTTTACATAGTCTACCTTTTTTGAATATGCAATAACCAGTTATGTTAGTATTTAAGTCATGAATCATCACATCAAGTCTCAGGAATGCCAGTTATGTCCAATTCCTTTTCCACAAAGAGAATTCCCCGTTCCTTTTGGTTCTTATGGAGCTTCACAGAGCTTGCATATAAACAAGTGAAAATGTTCATGTTTTCTTTGTACTTTTTTGTCACATCAGTTCAGTTTATCCATGAGGGTGCAGATTTAGATCTAGCAAAGTGATAACCAAGCTAGCTGTAAACGAGGTAGCCTGGGTATCAGAAGCTGCCAAGTTGAAACAGCATAAAATTTAGTTTAGGCTAATATATTCAGATATTTTTTGAAAGCTCACCTGAAATTAGAATCGTATTCTGTTTGCCTCCTTTATAGCATAGGTTATTTAGTGCCCTCCCAGCTCCCTGAGCCAGTTTCCAAATGCTGGTATATCTCACAACAATGTGACCCACAAACTAAAGCTTTCTGTTTCACAGCAGTTCCACTATCAATAGTAAAGTTTCCATATTTACACTGGTAGGCAATATTTCACACTGCAGAACACATATCCTCTCCCCATCATGATGTCTTCTCCAAAGACATTTCAATTACTGATAGTTCAGAAGCCTCTGAAGATGGAGGATTCCCAGCACTGACAGGTCACTAAGTGAAAGAGACCAAGGCTTAAGAAAAAAATGCAGTGATGCACAGATGTGCAGCGATATTTGAAAATCATGTGCTAACCTTTTAAAAAAGGTACACAGTGTTTAAAACAAACAAACAAAAAACTTAAGTCTCTCACTCTCAGACTTCCTATTGAAATACATCAGTTTTTCCTGTTACAAGATTCACTTCCAAAACTCTCCAACTGCTTCATGCTCACTCTAAGCATGAGTGTCAGATGGCACCTCAGGCCAAACATACCTTCCGTGTCTTTACACTTCTTTTGTTTTAGTGTGCTTTTTGAGAGAATGATACTTTTGCAGAAGCTGCAGCAGAGATTAATGTGTTTTTTCACAGCTCCTCAGATCCTATAATTCGACCTTTGCTTTCCACTACCTTTTTTGACTGCTACATTGGGTAAACACATGATCAATGTCTCCAGCTTCTGGCAATTATTTTCACTTTTCATTCACATCTCATTAGTAAGGTGGGGACTATGCCTTAGTGTAGCTCAAATAATTATCAACCTGCTCTGATGCCAAGAATAAGTGAAATAATGCCAAAAGAACTCCCATAGTCTGTCAGTAACCATAAAAATAATGTTTGATACGTTCCGATTACTTTGTTATGCAATTAAGACCATATAGGCTAGCAAATTAAAACTGATTTCAAACAGAACTTGATATTCTCCACTTCTGTAACTATTTCATTAGTACTACGTATTCCTGAAAAATTCAGTATCTTCCTATTAATCCTCCAACCTTATGCAGTAAGTTTTATAGCTTATCTTTAATTAGAGTCAAGAGTTTCAGCTGCAATTGCTCTTGAGTTGTGTGTGGTGTCCAGTTCTAAGGCAGTCCATGTTCACTTTCATATTTGCAGTCACTGCCATCGTGTTTGTCCCTCCCTAGATAGCTGATTCAACGCCTGCTAAAATCAGTGTAATCAGCTTCAGTGGGCTTTCATCATCCATAGCCAGTCTCTTCTGTTGCTGTGGGTTTTTCACCAAGTTATGTAAACACTGTTACTGATATAAAGAAATTCCTTGGAAACAGAGAAACTTTATTTGAACAGTTGCAACTGAGTATTCTCAATCAAAAAATTACTTTCATTCTGAAAACCTACCAGTTTACCAGACAGGCAAATGGAGGGAGTGAGTTAGCTTAATATTTGTAAAATGATTTGTTAATGTAAAGCCACATCTTTCTTTGGTTCCCTTTGCTCAAGTGCAGAGAAGAGATAAAGAATTTTGCAGGATAGCAATTACTACTTTCTTATATCATCTGTTGCTTCTTTTGAGTTCCAGCAAGCCACAATGAAAGACATAATTGAAGTAAAGCTCAGTCACAAGAAAGTATTGGATTGTCTTGCCCTGTCCTTTTTAAAAGCTCGATTCAGGGCCCTAGGGACCTTGCAAGAACAAGCTCACCATGGTGACTTTAGTTCTGTTTTTTCTGGACTAAACCTGATTGGCTATTGGAACAGCACATTTTTGTATTTTGCAGAGTTTAGAGCTTTTTTGAAATACTTGAGAATGTATAATTTTTAACTGTAATATTGTCTTTATGACCCTAAAAGGTCACATCTGTTATATTCTGCAGTCAAAACAGCTCTGCAGGGAATCTTCTCTCTGACACATGCCAAATTATGCAGAACCTCATCCATCTAATTGCACGTCATGTACAGCGATTTTTAAAGAGTATTTTTAGACCTCAAGACTCCTACTAACCTTTAAAAAGTGCTCAATCAATTTGTTGTGCCATCTCCTATCACCTGTTTAATTTTTTATTTGTACAACTGCTAAGTTAAACAAACAAACAAAAAACCTCACACCAAACAAACAAAAAACCCACACCAAACAAACAGAATACGGAAACCAGCTTGACTGATTCCTTTGTGTATAAGCACAGAAACATTTGCACCATGCATATTCAGGTGAAAGGATCTCCTCTAAACAGTTACATTGTTATGGCTCATGCAAGGGACACCTATGGCTTAATTACAAGGCCATCTTTTACAAGAAGCTCAAAGCTATTAGCCCTTCCATGTAGTATTTCCTTAAAAGGTTCTCTTGCAGGGCCTCCTGGGTTCTTGTACTCTTGTACTACTAAATATTCACTTGCAGGATCATGTTTTGCATGGGTATTCAGACTATCATATTGATTTTGCTCTCTGTAAGAAGTGCTGAAAGGTACAGGAATCTTCACTAGGATTAAAAGGAGTACATAGTAGATACTGAATTTCAATGGCAGCTGAGTTCTTCACTTACAGAAGTGAGTCTGTAAAAGCCTCTGCCAGTATCTTTCCTGCACTTTTGAGAAATTTGGGAATTAAACTTCAACATACAACAAGGTATTTATTAATACAGTTTATGCTTTTAAGAAGATTACATGTGCACACATATTTTATTTGTATAAAATATTCACAAGGAGTTGTATGTTTTTCTAACCATTTAAAATTGATTCCCTTTTTGCCTGGCTTCTGCAAAACTAAACTTGCTGTACATTTCAAAGATCCAATAATTCCTCTTCATACTCAAGGTTACTGATCAAGACATATTCCTTAGCATAATACTTGCTTGTCAAAAATTGTGGACTCCTCAAATTCATTAAGTCAAGCAAAGTTTACATGGAATATGATGGTAAAAATTTTAATCTGAGGCACAATATGAAGACTTTGTATTTAAAACAAAGGTTAAATTGTTTTGAATCTGTTGTTTGTTACATGCACCCTAAAGAGGCCAACACAAATATTTGCAGGAACACCCAGATGAGGTTACACAGGAAGGTGTCCAGGCAGGTTTTGATTGCCTCCAGAGCAGGAGACTCCACAACCCCCCAGGGCAGCCTGTTCCAGTGTCTGTCACCCTTACTGAGAAGTTTCTTCTCAAATCTAAGTGGAACCTCTTGTGTTCCAGTTTGAACCCATTACCCTTGTCCTACCATTGGTTGTCACTGAGAAGAGCCTGGCTCCATCCTCGTGACACTCACCCTCTATATATTTGTATACATTAATAAGGTCAGTCTCCTCTTCTCCAAGCTAAAGAGACCCAGCTCCCTCAGCCTTTCCTCATAAGGGAGATGCTCCATTCCCTTCAGCAGCTTTGTTTCCCTGTACTGGACCCTCTCCAGTAGTTCCCTGTTCTTGAACTGAGGGGCCCAGAACTGGACACAATATTCCAGGTGTGGTCTCTCCAGGGCAGAGTAGAGGGGAAGGGAGAACCTCTCTCGATCTACTGACCACCCCCTTTCTAATACACCCCAGGATGCCATTGGCCTTCCTGGCCACAAGGGTACAGTGCTGGTTCATGGTCATCCTGCTGTCCACCAGAACCCCAGATCCCTCTCTGCTACACTGCTCTCTAATAGGTCATTCCCCAACTTATACTGGAACCTGGGGTTGTTCCTGCCCAGATGCAAGACTCTACACTTGCCCTTGTTAAATTTCATTAAATTTTTCCCTGTCCAACTCTCCAGCCTGTCCAGGTCTCACTGGATGGCAGCACAGCCTTCTGGCATGTCAGCTACTCCTCCCAGCTTGGTGTCACCAGCAAACTTGTCCTTCATTCAGTGAAACAAAATAAATGTACCATTGTGGTAATACCTGTTTTGATAGAGATGCAATTTGTATAGACTATACATTAACAGACTACAATACTCTGCCCAACAGCTTCAGTGACTAAGACACTGTGGAGAAAATACTACACCATTCTTTTTCCTAAAAGAATGTCATGTGGTTAACTAGGATGGAATAGCACAAACCATAATTTGAAATGTATGAAAATTCTCTGGTACACACACCAATTCACACAGTATGTTCTTCGTAACACCACTTAGGATTTCCTAGTGTGATATGATTTGTAAGAAGTCCAGCCATGTATAGCAATTTTAGTTTTTAAGAAGGGGAATATTTGCCATGTTGCTTTCTGCAGACATGGACTATACAGGGTTCACATGCAGGAAAGTGTACCATTCAGAAATATGAAGATGATGAATGTTTTTCATGTGCTGTTTATGTTCATTTTAAGGTGAGTTTATTCAGACTGAAATGTATTTATGTTCACTTTAGAATAACTAAAAAGGAAGATCTTTCCTCTCTAAAGCCTCCCACAAAGGAACAACGACAAGGGTAAGGGTTGACATGATATGGGTAATATCACAGTAAGTGTGATTGTACTGAACATCTTTAAAGGCATACAGAAAAATCCACATTAAACCTCAAGAGTCCCTAGATTCCCCCAATTGCTGTATTTGGTTATGAGATGTCTGAAGTTCTAATCCATCCTAAGAACTAAGAAACAAGTAAGGTCTTTTCTTTCTAATTCCAGTAAAACAGTAATAGAAAATTATTTCTCTAAGCTCCTCTTGCTGCCTAACGCCTGTAGTTTTTTTAACCATCTTTCTGTAGCAGTGTAATGATGTGTGCTCTATCACAAACATGGAGTTGCTCTTTCTCTTAAGACCAAACTAAGTAGTATTATACTTTTGTATAAATAATCAGGATAACAGTGTCCAGAGATGTTTCTGTTCCAGACAGCTGCTATTTTCTACTTTGGGACTGATTTTATTTTTTTTTTTTTTAGCAAAGTTGTTAAACCATTAAAAACGTATTTTATTTCCATATTAGAACTCTATAATTGTTCAGGAAAGCATGAACAACTCTACAGCACCTATACTGCAGGAGCACCTCTCTGTATTTTTTTTTCCTATTCACATGAATATAAGTCAAATAGTATTTCAGATGTACATACTTCTGGAAAATAATTGATTTAAAGGATAAATAACTCTTTATCATCTTGTAGTTCCTTAAGAAATATAATACCACACGTTTACATTGCAGGAGTTAATAAATGATGGCAAATTCCTCACGGCATTATCAAACTGTGTGAATTTGTGTATCTGATAAAATATTTATTAGCTGCAGTCTCTTCCTACACTGATTTTCCTTTTCATTTATTGCTCTAGGCCCTACTATGCAACACTAAGGTGATCCTCATGGGCATATGCCCCCAAAAGAAAGGCAATCATTATTAAATACCCAAGTTCAAAACCACAGGCTGACTGAATATTAATTTTTGTTGGGTTTTTTGGTTGGTTGGTTGGTTGGTTGTTGTTTTTTGTTTTGTTTTGTTTTCCTTTAAGTAAACTGTCATACTATTTAATTATCTTTTCTAGATCATTTACTTGACCTTTTTTAAGATTACACAAAAACAAAATTTCATTACCTAAGCTGATAATAGATACTAATTTCTATTGAATTATGTCCTAAGCTTTTCATACTTACATTTAATCTCTTCTCATTGCTGTACAATTCTACAGAAAGTGATTTGTTCTGATTCTTCATTCAGTGTTTACTGTCTGGATAGAGGTCTGCTCTATATTATTTTCCTCTCCTATAAACAACCAATCTTTCAGCACCTTTGAGTAAAGCAGAACTTGCTGGTGATGGTAGAAAGAGCCTGAAGATAACTCCTCCTTGTACAATGTTCATTTCAGAGTTTTGTTTACCCTGTCTGTCATATTGTACAGGTTCACAGGACAGACAATTATCTTCTGGACTGTGATCAAATATGCTTTGCAACAGGTCTTTGCTTATCTGAGCACCACACAACAAACTGTCAGGATCCCTTTTCCAATTTGAAAATCTGTGTGTGTCTATTAAAGTAGATCAAAATTTTTTAAAAAGCATTTTGCTCAGGAAAAGATCTCATCCTTGAGTTTTCTGCATTTCGGTAGTGGCATAAGAAGCTTTGGAGGAACCTGTTTTCAAAGTTTAACCATAGGAAATTATATTTATATTGAGAAAACCAGAGGCACTATATTCTCATTTCATTCTCTTTAATATCCTTCATAGATTCTCCATCTGCATCAAGGATGTAGGCCAAAATAGGACATGGAGACATTGTGTAAATAATATTTTTTATAATATCCCATGTTCCCTAAAATGGAGACATCTCTGGAAATAAGCTAAATTGACACACTGCTGCAAAATGCAAACAAATGCACATAGGCAAAATAATTCTGAATTATGGCTTACAAGAATACACATTTCATAAAGAACAACAGCAAGAAAGTCTCTGGAGAGTGCAAAGTCACAGACTTGTGAGATCTATGTATTTATGTAGATTCATACAAACAAATGAAGAGATGCCTATGCTGAGCCCAAGGCATCCTTGACAATTATGAAAAAGCATAAGCAACCTGAAGAATGAAGCATCCTGCAGCAACCTCTGCTATCCACAGCACTGTGTATGAGACCTTAACAGAAACAGGAGATGAACAGAAACCATGCCTCCCCCGCCTCCTTTCTCTCCAAGCACTCTTCCAAAGAGGAACTTGGGTGCAAGACCACATGATGTATATAATGTTGCTGTTTGGTTATTTCATTACTGAGATTTTTTCTTTGCACAAGGTAGATAGATAGGTATCTCCTGTCTTGGATGAAAAGTGAGAGACAACAGTTTCCACTTCATTTGTTCTGTGGTAGTGAACATGAAATCTGCAGGAAGTAATCACTGGCTCATACCTTGTTAGAGATTAATCACAATGTTTGAATCAATACACTGTCTTTTAATGTTTTTTCTTTGTAAAATCAATCAAACATGCATATGAACAAAAGATATACCTAAAAGAAATTTAACATCAGTCACAAGATTCCTAAATGATATGTCAAAGATAAAGAGCTCTAGCCTACAGTATTACATCACTTTGGAGAAATCTGAATTTTAAAATTGAGATAGCTAATAAAACAAGAGTCATACTTATGTAGACCCCTGAGCTTGGACCTGGACAGTGATACAAAGGGGGTAGTATTTATGTATTAAAGTGGTGATACGATTCAGATTCTAAATTATTTAGACCCTCCAAACCATTGAAATCAGTGAAGCTTTGTACACAGCGCTAGCCAAGTATCTAAAGTGCTGTTTCTTTTTAAGCCAGCAAGTTGGTTGATCATATCTTTAAGTAACTTCATCAGGAGAGTGCTTCTCTCTTATTAGTTAGTGGCAGTTCAAATTTTATACAGAGCAGAATATTCTGTCATTCTGTCCTGCGGATTACTTCTGTAAGCTGATCCTTTCCCCTTGCTTCCTCTTTCCTTCCACATTCTGAGAGGAGGCATGAGGGAACCATATGATGTTAATGTGACTCTATGAAGTTGAGTTAGAGAGATGTGTCTTTTTGTCTATTTGATTCTAAAGGCAGTCAGATTCAGGTTTTGATGTGCACTTGGAGAAAGGTAACTACTGCACACATGCTGTGAAGGTGTCTGTTAAGATGAAGATTACTCCTTTTTCATCTAAATACTTATCTGTGTGTGAAAACTACATAAAATGAGATTCAAGTTTTTGAAAATTATTATCACCCGTTTAGTTAAAGCAGCCAAGTAGAAAGATTTGTAAGAAAAACTATTAAGATGTAAGCATTTAGTATGAATGAAAATGTCTGAGTTTAAAAGTATCACAAGAAAAAATATAAAGGTTAAAAAAAAAAAAAAAAGGCCATGTTAATGAACAAGGACCTGACTGATAGAAGTAAAACAGAAAACCCCAAGGAATTTGGGGTTTTTGCAGCAAGAGTAGAAGGGTTATGTTTCAACAGGGTACAGGACGGATGAATTGTTGGTAGGTAACCTTCACTCTGAGAACAGAAAGATGGCAATGTAGTTACAGCTCACTGCATAAGCATTTCCCCCTTATTATCCCAACAGGAAGATAACAAGAAGACGGTACCCATACAGATACCCAAAATGAGGAAACAGTAACCATGGGCCATAACCTGGACTCAGAATGACAGAAGTTGAAGTAAGCAAGATTTCGAGGCAAAATACTGTGCTCTATTCATTTGACCACGTTTTTCTTAAGTAGTTCGTTGTCAGCAATCAAGAGAAATCTGGGAGATGTAGTAAAGTCTTGATACTAGCCATCAATTCGCCTCCATGCTCATTGAAGCGATCTTGACAAGGCCACAGAGAACTTGGCCAGCCCAGAGATACACACCTTGGTGCTTGTGAATAAGGAAATAGAAGAGCAGGTGTGAGTGCAATCCAAGAGAATGAGTGTGAATGACTAGAATCAGTTTTGTTTAAAATAGATATCACCTTCCACATCAGTAAGGTTTTATACTTAGGTTTTTTACATTAAATTCCTACAAAAGCAGGCACTTATTGTTTCCAGAGACCCATTTATATGTTATGAGGCATGCTATACTATTGTGTCCACAAAGGAAGCTAAGCCAAATTTGATTCCAATGTCCTTATTTACTTTCTTTCTCTAGAGATGCCAATGTGCTTTGCTTTTCATACAGAGATGGAGAGATAATAACTAAATTACTTTCTCCACCTGTTTACATATGACACCTTGTCTCAAGACAGATTTCTTAAGGATTTACGGGAAGATGTTCAAAGGTAGAAATGGCAATTAGGTATCTAACTTAACTGAGAAAACTACAGGAACTTTATTGTAGGAACTGATAAAGACTTGCTTTTCCATAAGGAAAATTCGAATAAATTTATTTTGATTTTATTTTTTAATATGAGCCCATGTTTCCAATGAAAGCAATGCTGTAACTGCTGTATTTTTTTTTTCACGCTGAAAACTTACATTCATATATGCAATTGTAATTATAGAAGAAACCTAAACAAGATGAGGGAAAAAGTATAATTTGTGATTGTAAATGCTTTGGGTAAAGTGGCGAAATGAGAAGAGGCAAGAGCACTCTTATCTCAGCATTATTTACCATATTCATTTAAAAGCATGATGATATCGTTTGTCACTATTTTGAGACTCATCTTACACATGCTGTTAACCTTTCTGAATAAAAACACCAATGACTGTTATCTGAATGGTAAAAGTAACGTAACTTACTATTTTATAGAGAGTAGTAACACAGTTCACTGAGCCTGAGTCTCTACTGTTAGGCATAGTCTAAAATCATAGATGCCCTGTGGAATATTGGAACTTGTCTTTTGATGATGCATTACACTGACTTCGCACAAAAGTAAATTATTCTTAAATCTCGCAGGACAATATAGATTTCATCCCGGTTTATTCATTCATGGTGAATTTTGCTTTGATAAAAATCACTCCTGTATATACTCATTTGTAACATTAGGGATATTGTGGCCTCAACTACCATCAGAGTTCAGGCAGTATCACCAAATTTTCATATCTCTTTTTGGCATAACATCTAGAAAGCTAGAAGCTCACATTACACTGTGAGTTAAAATGTGAATTTCTGTAATTAGGAACACAAGCATAGTAACTTTAAATGAAGGTCATATCCTTACGAGGAGATGTATAATGAGGGTGAGAAGTACACATGCTGCTGAAACATAACCCTCTGAACTGTACTTCATAGAAGTTGTAGTAATGATTCATTCGTTTTGTGGGTTTTTTCAATTAATTCAGTGATGGGTGAATTCTTTGTCTTGCTTTTATTGTCTCTTTATGACATTTGTCACGTAATTATCATCTCTTAATGTTTCATAGGATCTCCCAACTATCTTCTGTTCTCAGTAAAATTATTTTCACTGTTGATCTATAGCATTAATTCTTTAAATAAAATTAGATCATAATATTGCAGCACAGACTCCTAATGCCCAAAACTCAAAGCTGTAATAGATCAGCATTTCCCAGGTTTTCAATGCAAAGTCTTGTAAATTAAGGGTTTGTAACTGGAGTTGTATTGCAATCTTAAATTGCTCCCTTCATCAGATGCTTAAAAATAGTAGTGTTCTGAACATCAAAATATTTTATTATTTTTATTCAAGAACCTTCGTTCATGTAAGTTTGAGGAATATTGATCAAATTAGATTTCTGGTTAATTTTTAGTTCTAAAAATTCTTCCAAGTGGAAACTACTTGGAATTATTTCAACGCTCTCTAAAATGCTCGGTGTGCTAGCCACTTGTACTTCATTGTTGTGTTATTTCAAATTGTATCTTTTAAGTTAAATATATTCCAGCTGCAAAAAGTTAATTCTTTTGGTTATAGTGACCTTAAACTATACACATTAAGCATTTTTCTTTTGAAACTGTTCCCATAAGTTAGGTAAGATCAAGTCTGAAAAATATTTAAAGGGTTTCTCAATGATTGTTCTAGTTGTATAGGTTTCTGTGCTATTGCACAGAACAATATGGATTTAACCGGTTTATTTTACCTTAATTTTATTATGCATTTAAATATTTAGTTGAGGACATTGATCATACTACCACAAATGGAAAGATCATTGTCCTTGTATGAGGTGCATTAATACATAGGTTTCATAGTGCCTCACAAAGAAGCAATTTTTGAAATAATTCAGTGCATCAGATTAAAAAAAAAAAAAATTACTACAAGTTGAATATTTGTGTTATGAAACCACAAAGACTTAAGACAACAACCCTGAAACTCATTGTTAAAATTCATCCAACATAGAAGAGCAAAATTATGGTGCTCTCAGTGGAACTAATAGCATGACAAGAAAGGATGAAAATAAGACACTTTGTGAATTTAATTTATTACTTGAAAATTTTTACATTATTTGTATCCGAATACTGATTCGAGTTCTCTAACACTACTTGAGTTACATATTTTCAAATGAGCTGAACTGTAATATTGGCATAGTTTTAGTGAGACAGACACAGCTATGACACAGTATGTTTTCTCACAGTGGTATCTGTAATTGTACATCTTGCATATCACTTTGGAATCAGATCGTACTAAGACTGAAGGAATATCACCCGTCCCATGGCACACTGACATAGGATGTAACTGGTGACTGCATGTTTTGCTGGGAATCATTAGTGGCTCAGCTAAGATTCAGCAATGAAGTGTGTGGTTGCTGTATACTTTCAAATGAAATTTAAACAGGTTTGCTTGAAGTTTAAATGAACCCAGTTCACTTTGTTGTGAAACCAATGAGGATCAGTCACACTGTTATTTCCTATATCTCACCTGAGAAAGGGTAATAGTTTCCTTAGTTAATTTAACTGAACCACTTGTGATTTTTCTTTTAATACCATTAATTACCAATGTCACTTAAATATTTTTGAAAATGTGAATGTAGGCTAATCACAGATGTACCTCTACTAATCATATTACTTTCCTTTCCCAACAATGATTTTGGCCAACTTCATCTTGTGAATTGCATTTGACTCTCATTTAAATCACTGCTTCAGAACAATTTATTTTTTCAGCACTTCCTTTCATAATTCATTGTGATATTCTAATTGCTGTGGTACTGTCCTAAATTTGCAACAGGTGAGTCCTTTCAAATCCTTCTTTACTGTTTACAGCTTGGCTGATACTAAATCTTTGGGGAAAGAATATTCCAAATTACATTTTTGAAAATGGTCCAAAGAAATTAGAAAGTCTGAAGGGAGCAGCATCGTGAGTAGGTATCTAATATAAAGGCATATTTAGTGGCAAAAAGATTAATGAAACTGGCAGAATTTATTCAGCAGAAAGATGTCTTTTACATTGTTCTGAAGGGTTATGGATGCCTTCTATACTTAGCAGAACTAATGGCTAGGAGTCAGGCCCGGCTGTAAGGTATTATGCATGTGTAAGACTCTTGGAGAAAACCAATTGAGAATGGAAACTTCATTTAAATGACAGCTTTTTTTAATCAGTCCCCTTCACAGTTGTCTTATTCAAAGGGTACAAGAATGATAGCTGACCTTCTGGATACAAAAATGACATTTAAAAATATGAATTATGTCCAAATTAATCCAGTTATAAAAGGAAAATACATTATATCATTTCTTTGTCTTTGGTGTTACTGTTTTGCAGTGATAACCTGTCTCAGTTGAAATCTGTGGGAATTTACAATTGATTTTAACTCAGAAAAATGTGCAATCGCTTGACATTGGAAAAAGAGTGACTGAAGAACTTAAGGTATCTATTGTATGGTTTTATTTTTCGAAACTATGCAAATAGAGTTCCTGATGTATTCTAATGGAAAACTAATATATACTGGGCCTGAGTTTCCTGATTGTTATAAGTAGCTTTCCCACATTCTGGTGGCTAGGATGTACACTTGGGAAGTGGGAGGCACAGATTTGAATTTGCACAAGCTAAGGAGAACAAAAACACAGTTTTTATGCTTTTGAACAGATTAGCCTAATAGGTGGGTTGTTTTGAAAAAGGCAGGTATCATCAGCCAGCTAAGTTCCAGAAAAAAGTGAGTCCCAAAAAATTGTCTGTTTGCAGAAAATTAGTCCAGTCTGTAGAGCCCACGTGGATGGAGATCCTCAATATGCCCCACTGTCACTGGTACATTTGATGGGCTTTTAGGCTCATTGCTATGCTCAGAGTGGTTTATTGGCTGGAACTGGGTTTCCCTTCCACTCACTGAAGGGGTTTTGTGGGCCAGCCTACCAGGTTTCTTGTGTGTGTTTATTTACTACTGAGGGGAAGCTGAGTACCTAACTGTGACTCCCTGGATCATCCTCTTAGAATCAGCCACCTAAGCTTTTGCTGCTGTCTAGGTTGGAAATACTTTGTCCCTTTCTTTTCATCCTAAGTTAATACCCTTGCTTTAAGGAAACTGTTTTGTCACTGTTTATTACTACATTTGTTGTTCCCCAAAAAAAAGATGCTTCATGTACTAGCGTTCTTCCAAATTCTGGATGTCAGATCTTTCTGGAGCCATTTTATCAACGGTCTAAGACAAGAGATTCCAAGGTATAAGTTAAAGGCCTTGACAAATGCTCATGGAATTCTGAAATAGAATTTTCACCTAAAATCTTTTGAAATTGATGTATTCCAGCTTCTGGAATATGCAATATGCTTACATAAGAAGAAAAAGGGGGATGGGGGTGGAATTTTTTTTTTTTTTTTAATTCTTTAAGGTAGAGAAAAGGCTGTTGCTTTTTTTCCCCTCATGGGTAGATTTTCATTTTTGACAGAGCCATGTGCTCACTCAGTTATTTTAATGGAATTTTCTAACTACCTCCTTCATGCTGTCCTCAATAATTACAATCATCACCATCAGTTTTGTGAGCCTGTACATGTGAAGGGATTTGTGCTGTATCTTCTTCCACCACTTGTGTCTAACAGTATCTTTAAGAAGGCATTGGAGAAATCTCACTATACGGAAATTTGTATTTTGTTAGAATATGCTTCAACTAAATTGCAAAGAGAGTTAACTTTCCCTCTTTGGCTTGCTTCTGTAGCATAGTCTTTTACTAAGTTGATGCTTAGTAAAAAAACCTATCTGAAACAGGCAAGAATTGCTCTTGCTTTACAGCTGCAATACCTGTAAGAGGAAAGGGAAATACTTGCTCTTTTTAAGCAATGTGTGTTAATGACAAATGCATCACTTTACAATATCAAAGGTTTCATTTCAGTAGTTAAAACAGCAACAAACTATGGAAAACTTTTTTTTTTTTTTAATCTGAATACAATTATAACCAATGTACACAAGCTGCTACGTTGAGAAAATATTCTGTGTTCTTTTGTTATTTCATGAAACAACAGTAAAAATGGGGTGGGAGTGGAATCTAAACCCTCAAGTCATTAAGTCATAGTTCCATCAACTTCCATTTATAACAAGTTTTGATGCAGTAAAAGTCAGTGTACGCAATGGAAATTACCCCAGTGTGAAAACAGTGTGCTTGATTTTTCACGTCCTCATTTTTCATCAAAACCATTGTATCATTGTAGAATACAGGTATAAAATGTTACTGTATTGATTTGAGTTTCTCTACTACCTAATCAGCCACAAGCCATCAGCGTGTTGTAATAACAGCAGGTCAGAGCATCATTTATCTATTGTTTCTAATACTAGCTCTTCTAAAAGAGCTACTCATGCCTATAGCAGCAGGTTCACACTTTTTTTTTGCCAGTTAAACTATATTGTTAAACTAGCATTTTTCAAATACATTACAGACAAAAACTCTGGAACATCATTTAAGGCTAGATGAAGTTTCAGCTAAATGTTTTCTCATCTTTTCCTGATTTAGGGATGTAAACTCCAGTCATCATTCTTTTTCCAGTAAAGTGCAAGAGATAATTACAGAGACCATAGATGTGTGAAGTATCAAGTACAGCTTGCTAAATATCTTACAGAGTTTATTTCACTGTAAGATATTTGCTAATCAAATGTGCATAATCTAAAATATTCTAGGTCCATATTTAGCTTTCAAAAAAAATAAAATAAAACAAGGAGAAAGGGGCCATGAAGTAGCTTGTACCCAAAGTGTGCCTTGCCATAAAATTAGCATAATAGTTTTGGATTCCTAACACCTTCCCACTCCAAAATCTATCAATTTATTGCAATGAAACAATCGACCTTATTTACATAAAAGTTTCAGAATATTTGCTTGACATGTTTTTCAAACTAACAAAGCCTTGCTCCATACACAGTATTTTTCTATATAGCTCCCATTTTGCATAATTGCATAGTAATTAATGCCTTATAAACAAATTATGGCAGCTACATCCATTGCAGTAGAGATGACAGAGTTGCTGCATTTGGCTATTTAACCTAAAGCCATATAAAAACAGTTAATGGAATTTCATTTATCATGCTAGCATTTAAATCATGATAAATTTCTCCATTAAAGATCCCTGACATTCTTATATGACAGTAGATGAAGCTGAGTGACGTAAGCCTGTGCCCTCTTGTGGCAGATCAGGTTGGTGAAGTAAGCGAACGCTTAGAGAACATATTCTTTAACTCCAACAGTGTTTCTGTAGAATGAGAAGTTTTAAGGGTTCAGTTCTGCAGGTACTGAAATCTGTGCCTACTCCCATAGTTTCCTAATGGAGCAAGGGCCATGGGGAGAAAATTACAGGCATTTCTGATTCAGCTCTGCTATTCAAACTCTGCTTTGAAATCATGTATTTTCAAATATGAAGAATCACAAAAAAAAACCCCTGTGCCATGATGATGGGTAAAGCTCTTCTAGTAAAAGATTGCTCAGACATTCTGCAACTTCTCTACTGAGACTAACCAAGCCAGCTTATCGTTGTAAATACCCTGGCATACCCTATTTACAGCAGACAAATCATCAAATACAGAAATAAGCCATAACAGTTCAGTCCTATCTTCTAGAGATACTAGAGTTAACTGATATATAGTCAAGGTGTACTTCAAATGTTTAACAGAGAAAACTAGTGTATGAATATACTCACATTACAAAGAGCCTAGGGAGTGTAATTTGGACTTTTGACCAAGGAAGAAACTTTTTCCTTCTTTGTTGCCTTAGCAGCAAAGTATTTTCCAATTTTATTTTTCAAGGCACTTGTTGATTCAGCAAACTCCATTTCTTATTTTGAGCTTCTGACATAGTTTGTGGGTGGTTCACCATGAAAAGGTATAACAGAAAGAGGGGAGTGGCACAGCTGAGAACAGTATTAGATGGTCATGAGAAATCTACGGAGACAAGCTAAGAAGTTATATGAAAAGTCACAGGAGGTTACAATAAATAAGTGATAATGGTTAAAATGCAGAAGCACAGAAAAATGTGGCTAAGCAAGACTGGATGTCAGGTTTTGCTTGTCTGTGCAGAGCTGCTCTTCTAATTCACTCCTGGAACCAGATCAGAAAGGTCTTTTTAGCTCCAATTCAGTACAAGAAAAGGCTGAGAAACTTTCTGAGGGAAGAGAGATGGATATGAAAGAATCTTTAAAGAAAAAACAACAAAAAAACACAAACACAAAACCCCCCCAACAAACTGCCCAAACAAACAAAAGTCAATCCTTCGGGTTCAGCAAGTAGAAAATTAAGCTCAGGCTAAGTATAATGTTGTAGTAATGTATTTACTGTCTTGGAACTTCATGACATAAATTAACAGATTTGAACTAGAGCAATAAGTTCTGTTTCAATCTTGTATTCAATGCTTTAAGATCAGAAACCCCATTGTTTAATTTAATGAGAAAAGTGTGACATTCATTTAGCAGTTGATTGTTTTTGCTGTAATGTTAATCTGTACAGTTATAAGGGTCTGCCTGTTACCTAGGTTTTGAGCTTGGTAGTGCAGAGCTCTCCCCCACAGATGCCTTAATGACCACAAGTACTATGATGTGCTACATATTTAGATACTAGCAAACATGTCCACCATAAATAAAACCAAATGGTATTCAGATATTAGACTGCCAAAGAAAACTGGCTGTAAACAAGGTAGCACAAAAACAAACAAACAAACAAACAAACAATGAACCAACCAAACAAAAAAACACAACACCAAACAAAAACAAACCTGAAAACCACAAGAATAGAAAGTAAAAATAGGAAAGTAAAAAATATTGGTTCTTAAAGTTGGCAGGGCCAGATTCCCAATGTAATAACATCTGTATATCCTTTTGTAATGCCATGTCTGCTAAATGGCGCAGTCAATGCTAGGGAATATTCTAGGAATCAATAAAAGGAATGCTATTGATTTGGGAACATATCAGGAAAAGCAATAACAAAAGGCGAAAGCAAGGACAATGGAGCTTTTGCCATGTGTTTGGCCGAATCTCAGCTTTAGTATTTCTGCAGTTGTCTGTAAGGGCCTTCTGTGCATGGTAGCTCCCACCAAGCAAACAGTATAGAAAGCCATGGGTCCTTCTGTAAGTGGAAAAGGAATGTGCAAATGCACAGTCTCCCATGTGAGACATGCTGCAATGGAGTGGTCTGTTGCAGTTCATGGAGAGCAGCCTCAGCAGACAAAAGAACACAAGGGGTGCAAGTGGGTGTCAGGACCGGGAGGGTCCTTGCCCAGGTATGATAGAGTGGGTGGGAAAGCTGCCGAGAAGAGGTGAATGGGAAAACAGAGGAAAGCCAGGAATTGCTGGTGTCTGCAGTGAACATGGCCTTAGGGTTATTGCTGCCTTATACATTTCATTGAAAACAAAAAAATGAAACATTGTGGATTAGCATCCGTGTAGTTGTGAGCACATTTATTATTAAATCCTACTTCTTCATGTCCTTTGTGTATTGCTATCATGACCAGACAGCCTACCATTTCTAAAACATCTGTTTTGAAAGACGTGTGAGCATTTGCTTACAGTAGCATGTATTTAATGTTTAAGCACTTTCAGCAACTCTTTGAAACAATTAGCTCATAATGAGCAGCTCCATGCTAGGAAACTGTACTAAAAAGCTTATTAAAAACTTTAAAATGTTAAGACTCTGGCTTTAACAGGAAAAGGGCCACACAATCATTGGCTCACTCTGGGGAGATTTGAGGTGTTGTTTCTACAAAGCAGAAAATAATTGCTGCAAGGAAGTTTTATTTCACTGTAAGCTTTTGTGCAAGAACAATGTCTGAAGGTACATCAAAGCCTGCGGAGGGGTGAGTGCTCTGTAACAGATTCCTGAAACATATGAACAAAACTTTGACATGATACACCACAAAAGTTATTTGGGATTTTCTTGGGCTTTTTCATGAACATTTACCTCACTTCCTTCATCATCATCAAGCTCAAGGTGCTGCCTTGCTAGCCCAGCTGTAAAAACTAGAGCTTGACTAGAGATACTCAAGCCAGGAGAAAAGACACACAAAGTGTTTCCCTACACCAGCTGTTCCAGAGAAGGGGGCTGACAGTGAGGTCTTGCTACAGGGGTACCCCATCAAAAAAAAAAAAAGAACTTGGCTCATAAGCAGGGCTTTTCTTTGTTTCTCTTGACCACAGAATAATGTGGCCAATATTTGAGAACTCTGACTTCTTGAAGCTGTCCTTGAAAAATCAGCAAGGTTTCCTTGTGAAGATCCCTGCCAGAGGTCCCAGGAGTCCTAAAAAATGTCTCAGATTAAAGTTCAGCCTTGGAACTGGAATGCTTTAGTTAGCTGAACCCAAAGGATAGAAATGGAAATAAATAAATAAAACCCTCTCTCCTCCTTTCTCCCAAACTTTAGATCTGTTTATTTTTGCTCTGAGATGTAAACTCTTCTCATCTAAATGAACCTAATCTGTAGCTTGCAACTTCTGGTCATTTTGCAAAATTAAGAAATACCAAAAATGGTTCATTTCAACTCTTCTATTAGAGGTATTGTTTCACATCTCATATGCATAAGAGGGAGTTAGTGTAAAGTTATTAAAAATTTAGAAAGCAACAATGCTATGAAAAATACATGGAGTGCATGTGCATAACTGTTTAAAGCCTACTTTTTTTTTTTTTTTAAATCCATACCTCTTCATGCTTAAAGCTAAATGTAAGCTTTCAGAACCTCAGTGCCTGAGAGGCCCATCTAACAGTTTCTATTGTGCTGAAGACTATGCAAGTGCATACTATGAGATGTTGCGTGCCATGAAGAGCTGATACTTTAGGTAGACAAGAGTGATCAAGAAAAGCTTATTTAGGGATTATAGATGAAAAAAGTGAGGGCCACATAGAATAAATGTCCTTTGTAAGGCCACATGGATTTCTAGTCAAAATAAGAAATAAACCTTGTTCACATACTCTGTCTTCTGTAAAGATTGAGTCACTTCAGTTGTTTACTCAATAAAAATCACTCCAAACCTTAACAACAGGTATTCTTTAGCAGAATGTACAGCTTAGTACTTGTACCCAATGTTTCCTGGCATAGTCAAGGGGAGTTTTATCATCCTCTGAAATAAGAATAGTATTTCAGCCATTCAGTTCACCACAAATGCTATTAACATGTTAATCTTCAAAAAGAAATGAAAGGTTTCCCAGCACAGATCTTGCTGATTGTTCAGGGTTTGCGATACATCCTTGTTAGTTACATACTTGCCCTAGTACCTTGGATCCAAATGTATCTACGCCCACACAGTAATTCTGCCCTGAATCAGATCTTGTTTTCTTGAGGATTCAAGCATGCTGCATAATATAGCTGCTAGTGGGATGATAGGCCACTGGGTCCAGAAGTAGCCATGGTGCTCCCACTAACAAAAACAAAATTTTGTCATGACTTCAGTAGCTTTGTGCATGTGGCTTAGACACTTCACTCCAGCATCTTGCGTCTTGGTTCCCTTTGTCCCGTGTATGTGAATTGCAGCTCCATAGATCATATTCTGTGCTATTGAAAGATATTATGAGGAAGCAACAAAACTTAGAAACCTCCATTTACAAGAAAGACCTGAGATGCAGATATTTGGAAGTATCTCCCTTTTTCCTTCATGCTCAAACACATTTGAAAACCTGTTATAAAATATGCATTGAGAATCACAGCGATAAAATATTCCTTCACATTCTCTAAATAAACAAAAGAGTTCTTGCAAATTATGAAGATTTTAAAGATATAAATCAAATAACCAATGTATCTTCAGTGTACCTTGTTTTCTGTGATTACCCACACAATTATCATAATTGCCCACTGTATTCAATGCATTTTAGTAATATTCTAATTGCTATTATGTTCCTGAAAATGTCATATTTCTAGTCTTGTAAACTGTCACCGGATGGCATATGTGCTTGGCTTCACAAATTATATAACACATCAAAGAAAAATAACCCTTTATCCTCACTAACTTGGCTAATTTTGGATGAAAAAAAATCTACTTTTAAAAAATTTCTATTTTAGGTATCGCTTTAAGATGATGGCTTTGCATAGATCATGAAATTAGCACCTGTGAATAAATTGAGCAAAATTATCCAAATTAGAACATGACCAAAATGCTACGTGAATATATTTACTTTCAACTTTGCCTGCTCCCACAGCAGATAGAAATATCAAGTACATACAACACCCAATATCACAACAATCCATGGCTTCTGTTTTGAAGATTGTTTTCTCTAATCAGTTCAAAATGTAGGCAGGCTGAAGTTGTATCTGTTGGTAAAAATGTGGTGTAGATACATCCTCTGTTAACATCATCTGATTTACTGTATTATTTAGTAGGCCTGGACTCCAATTTTAGTTAGTTCTAATCCCTTGCTGGGGATTTTTCATATAGAGTCCTCCGGATACAAAGGACAATCATGCATATCCAAAATTCTCCAGCATCCAGAGAGGCAAAAAAAAAAAAAATCACTTCTTATAGTTATGTTTTAAAGTATATTTAATATAGTTAAAACATGTATATTAACACATAGTTAACAAATTATGTACATGTAAAGCTACCATTGCTGTTATTGGCAGATCTGATGTATAAATGATACAACATAGAACACTTGTGAATTTTTGTTAGCTTGCTTTGAAATCATTTTAGAACAGTTACGCTTTGAAAGAATGCTATAGCATAAACCACAAAAGTTAGAGAGCATGCACCGCCATTCTGCTCCCCAAACCACCTTTGAGCCCCAGCAACAATCTGGGATCCCCAATGATAATTGGCTGCACATGCATTTTGAAATCTTCAGAGTGGAGGATTGATCTGAGTGTGGGAATTGTTTTCTGGAAGCAAACTCAAAAAAAAGGTAAAAAGAACATTTCATTTAAAACCAGCAAAATTGAGCTAGGGAATGATTGAAGACCACTTCAGCAGGGTTGTTCGTTTGTTGTTGTTTTGAGTTTTTTGTTGTTTGTGGGTTTTGGTTGTTGTTGGGTTGGTTTGGTAGTTTGTTTGGGGGTTTTAAATTATTATTTTATTGTTATATCTTGCTTCTATAATGGCATCAGAAGACCCAGATTACCTGAAAGAGAGTTCATGAAAACAAGTCTGCTGTACCAAACAAAATTTTGAAAAGGTGCCTCTGTTTTTGATGTCCAAATACTGGACACTTAATATAAACATACTACATTTAGTATACACTTATACTTAGTATAAGAATATATTTAGGTGATGAGTACCCACAGGTACCTCATCAACATCAGCTGCATTTTGAGAGCACAAACCACTTTGAAAAATCGGGACCCAGTTTTGCATAGGTTGGACATGACGAAATTGAAGGCCTGCTTTTAAATCTTTGTAATTACCTCTACCTGTAGAGTTCATAAGCAATTAAGTCTATCTACAAAAATTTCTGAGGCAAACAGTTCCATTATTTTCTGTGTTAACCTGTATGGTAGCCTTTGCCTACAAAGCATTATGTCTTAATAGTGAAGGGTTTATTTTGCTCATATGCCTTTTGTTTTTAGAACATTAAAGAGGACCTAAAACCACAAGAATACAATTATTCTTTGGGTTTCTGTGAGGGAGGTCTAATTAAACAGGTCTCCACCGTTACAGGCACAGCTGTGAAAGAATTGACTGTGACATCCTAAATTGAAGGCAAGGTCGCTCAACAGAACATTTTGTTTATTATTTGAGAGTAGAATCCGTAACAAAAGAGATTATTAATATCAGAGGAATATAGATACCATTATTTTCTTGTTTTAGGTGCTTTGTTTTTTGACAAATACAGTAAGCTGTTATTTTAATGTCAACCTGTTCTTTTAAAGACTAAAATAATTACTGATTAAGCTTCTTTGATGAGTTAGAGTGGATTCTATTTAGTTAAAATATCCCATAGTTCTCTGATGTGTTAAAATGACCCAATTTATATATGTATTTACCAAGAAAAAAATCTAACTGAACTATCAAAAAGTATGGTGAAGTGACCCAATATCAAAAGCTAAGCGAAGTCAAGGACCACCCTTTTCTGTTTTAATTACTGTCATTTCCTCAGTTCCCCACCTATAAAAAGTTTGTATTTCCTTGTTCACCTCTTTTCTGATATTTTATAGTCAGGCTGTTTCAGGCAAGGACAGTTTGCCACAAAGAGAGACCCATCTTGATTTTGTGATGCAAGTCTTAAACACTTCATTCGAATGCTCTCACCTTCCTCTGTCATGGGTCAATGGCAAAGTCTCATTTGACTTCTACAAATGTAGGTGCAGATGCAAGAGATCCATTTCATGATACAGGTGTAAACAACTGAAAATATTTTCAACGGGAAAGTAGGACTTCAAGGAACTGAGAACTCTCGACTTTGAAATCTACAGTGTATTAAGGGAGCTGTAGCAGATTCAGTCTCCGGGCTACTATAAAATATAGTCAGCCTGTAAAGTAGTCTGGGACCTGAACAAAGTATAACTAGCTTACTTAGAAGTATTACAAGTATCATTTTTTCATAATTTTATGTTTAGAACCTTCCACATTTCCTCACATTCATTTAACCCAGAATGATTATAACTACACATGTGAAAATGAAAGTCAAATGATTTTACATATTGAATAATTTGCATTTTAGAAATATTTCTTTATTTTTAACCCTGTGCATTTGATTTTATTTTTTTTTTCCTTGAGATTCATCTGCTGCCAAGCCTTTATTTCAGCCAAGGAATGCAACATTTAAGGACATGGAGCAAAACTGCTGATTTTTAAAAAATTAATTAAATAACTGCCAACCCAACTATACAGATAAAGGAACTTTAAATGGCCTGAACTTCACAGACATGGAGAAGTAAGCAGGAGTAAACATGTAAAAGATGGAGAGACTAAGATAAAGGTATGGGATATGATTATTGTTAACATAATCATCTATCAGCTAGTTTCTGTTTCACTAGGCTGATGCATAAGATTTCACATTTTACTTTGAAAATAGTGGATTTACCCTGTTCTTTGCATTAGTCTCACCTATATCTTTTACTGTCATCTCTTAAATCACAGTGAGTTTTTAAGCTGGTAAGAGGATAATGACCACTCTCTAATGTCTGGATAAATAAAATCCCCATCTAACATTTTCTGAGCTCCTAAATGAAGAAAGCTATGTTTAAATGCAACTTTCAGGAAAACAAACAAAATTGGTGAGGTATTTCTTAACAGACTACCTTGTTTTCATTTTCCTGGTTACAAAGGGTAGATACATTTGGAGCTATGAGTTTGTATCTACTTCCCACATGCTACTCAGAAAACCTGACCAGATTCATGGAGTTTGATTCTCCACTGTAAAAATATATGCATCTGTCATAGCTGTTTTAAGGGCAGCGAAAAGAATACATCTTTCCTGCACTGCTTACAAAATGGACTGCTGATATCAAGGCAAATGTCATCCTGTAAATTATTTTGACATGGTTATATTTCTTCATATTTGTTGTAATGCACTTTACCTGAACAACCTTCTGCAACAACAGTGGCAAGGATAGTAATTTTTTAATCATGCTATCTGAACTCTGTTTACAACAGATCTGAGTAAATAACAAAGTTGTAATACTCTAATGACTTATCTACATGATTATTACTACTATTGGTAAAGAACAGAAAAATAAAAACTTCTATCATAGATGGATTTAATGAGCCAGGTAAGGTTATTCAGTGTTACCACAGCAATCAGACTGACTGTATATAAAATACTTTTCCATGAATATTTTTTCAGCCTGAAGAATAATCAGTTATGCATTGAAGTAGACTCACTAACCATTCCATGTATCTTGCATTACAGATTAAACATACTGTTTTAAATCCCTCTGTTTTGAAATAATTATTGCATCTGGAGTTCAGCAGTGCAGCAAACAATGACAAATCCCAGGAAACAGGGGGCTGAAACTCTATACCAGTTACTTCAAATTACAGGAGTTTAATGTATGATGAATGGCTCCTTATGGTTTGTATGATACCATTGGTGTGAATAACAATTCATGCCATAATATCTGACAGGTTTCTATCCTGACTTTCCAATCTATTATGGAAAACAGTAGTGAGGATCAGTTTCCTTCTTGAATTCATATTTGTAGGATTACTGTAGAATAAGCGATCGGTAACCATGAACTACTAATAAAAGGAAATAAATACACTGAGGAATTGTGTTGACACACTGTAGAACATAAAACTGTTGATGCAGAGTGAAAGACAGATTACCCTGAAGTCAATGGGAATTTTGCTGTTGGGTTCCATATTGACAACATTTGACTGTCAGTACAGAGTCTGGCTATTTTTACCTTAAATTAATGTACAGTTCATCAGCTTCCCTATCCCTCCCCACTTATTTTCTTCTCTTCCTACACTCCCTCTCTCCTTACCTCTCTTTGGTTCCTGTTCTATATCTGCCGCATCTGCCAGGCAGTTAAATTTTAAAATAGCTTTTCCTTTGAAGTGCTAATGCCAGCACTGCTATTTCTATAGAAAGTAACTGACTGTTGTGGTTTGCTTTTATTCTTTGTTTTATGTGTTTGTATGTGCATATGTAGGGTGCTATGTGATTTTAACAGTGAAGAGCTGGAAAAAGTGGAAAGAAAGAAAAAGAAATCCTAATTAAGTTTTATAAATAAAAGTTAAATCCCAGCTGTTCCACCTCAGGCTGTGATTTTGTCAGATCTCACAAGCTAAGCAGGTTGAACTTGGTGAGTAATTAGATAGGAGACCTCTGAGGAAAACCCGGAGTGCTGTACTTGGTGGCACTAAAGATTCAGTAGCTGCCACTGTTCCTTTTCAGTAAGTATTGAATCATTGCTTATGTTGTTCTTTCTTCATTCAGTCCATTAGTGCCTACTAAACGTGACAAGTCTGTTTCAGAAAACCTGTATACTGTTTATTGCCAGAAGGTAGAAGGATGTTCTTCTGAAAGGACCACTTTGTACACACACTCTTTTTATAGTTTTCAACCATCTGCTAGTGGCCAAGGATAGGAAAGAAGATGAACTAAGCACTGGAGACAGAGTATTGGACCTTGGGTCAGTTCCAGCATGGCATTCACGGGCTTTTTTAATCACCAGAATTTCTTTTGTATTGAACACTTGAGCAATCACTGTTGTCTTCTTCAGGATGGTTCTTTTTGCTGTTGAATAGAATATCTGTGTGTTTATTTTTAAAATCTATATTTATTTACAGTAATGACTAATTGCCCTAATGTGACCATTATACAATACGCTGTGCATTTATGATTTATGCAGCAAAGTTTAAAAAAAAAAAGTATTCCATACTTGGGTATTAACTGAAAAGAGTTTGGGAGTCCTTACTGATACTGTGAGATTCAGCAAGCTCAGAGGTGTCCATTTTAAATAATTATGTTTTGTTCTTTCACACTAGGAATGTTTCATTTATGAGTGTGTTGCATCTTCCATGTAAGTTGTTTCATTTTTTCGCAGGTATAGAAAAAAGCCCACTGATTAATAATGAAGTCACCAATTACATGTGCACTGAAAAAAAAAATAATTTGCACTATCTGGATTATCTGCGACATTTGCTTTGAGAAAGACTATTTGAGACAACTGTTTCCTAGTCTGTGTAAGTCAGGAATGTACTCTAAGCTCAACAGGTTGTCTTCTTGTACAGCTGCTTATTTGAACTGATTCTGTCTGTTTACAAGAAATTACAAAGTCCTGTTTCCCTGAACAAGGCAATGGACTATTCCTTCACTGCTTGCTCCAAGCCACTATCTGCCCACTCCCTCAAAGGCTCTCTCCTTTCCTAAGCTTTTTTCAAGGCTCTGGGTACAAATTCAAAAGATAATTACCTACATTCTCTCTGTTTATTCTCTAGACTTGCTGGAGAGGGTATGTGTGTTGGGAGGTTACAGACACCTAAATCTTCACATAAAATTTGAGAAGAATTAAAACTTTTTCTTCTGTATAGGAATGTCTTTTTGATTTCACGGGTCTTTGGGGTATTTGAATGATAGCTAGATATGCCAGTTTCAGCTCCCAGAGCATAAATAATTCTTATGAGCACCTTAAAGGAGGGTGTTCCTCTGAAAATCTGAGGCAGGAATTCAGTAAGTCGATTAATAATGATATGTATATTTATATTTGAGATTTATCACTTTAATAACAGCTTGTATATTTACATCTGAGATTTATCACTCTGTCACACAGCTTTGTTATTGTGCCCAACGGCTGGTCAAAATTTGGGGGTTTGTAGACTATTCCCACTAGAAGGAGAAACTGCTAATAGAGATTGATCTTCTCTCAGTGCAGTCTTGCTTCTAAAAAGCAACATAAAAAAAATAGTCCTGTTGCCTTGAGCATAGCAGAAATTACACATATGGAAAAAACTTTCCTTTTTTCAGGAGTTCAACCCATGGCAGTCTGTGCCAGCAATCCAAACCTTGTCTAGGTTTTTTCCTAGGTACCTGTTCTTTCACAGGCTCTTTGACAAGAGCCCCTTCTGCATATTGGCTGCACCTGCATGTGTACGTATGTCCTACATACATTGCCCCTATTTTTTTTTTCCTTGTGTTTATTTCCTGCTTAAAACAACAAAACCGCTCCACCCACTTCATTCACATTCTGAGCTCAGTCTTTCAAGCTTTTGTTTTGTACAGAAACATGTAATTGTGTTTGGGGTTTAGAGACTACAGTCATTCCAGCTACTTCTTTCTGCAAAGGAGCATAATGACTTCTTACCTCTATCTTAAATGAAGAGGGACAGCAGTACCCAAGAGCTGCAATGAGGTTTACCTGACCTATTATTTTACAACATTATAAACCACTTCCCACATGAAACTTCAAGGCTAGCAAAATAATAAAGGTCTTGGTTCAGCATTGTGGTGTAGTGACTTTTCCTTACAGTGATCTCATGTCTGCTCCTCCAGAAGCTGGAAATGCATTGAGGTTCTAAAGGGCAAGTTTGCAACACCCTTTACTCTTTGGCTAATTGCACAACTTCAGGAGAATGTTCAGAGATGGTGTTCTGTAGACACTAGCCCTGTCTTCAACTTACCCTAGCTGTGTATAGATAATTTTGGACTGGTTTTGGGGTGATAGAACTACAAAAGCAATTTTAGTTATGGTCTGCTCTGACTGAAGGAACAACTCAGCTACAGAAGGTACAACTCACCTGGACTAGCAATTCAGAGTAATATCTTTTAATAGATCATCTTATTCCTTGCTGTCACTGTTCATTCACCCTTCCCATTTTCTCTCTTCTTTCTTCAGTTCACTGGCTCTGGTGACACAATTTAGAACAGTGCAGCGGACATACGAGTGAGGTTATTTAAAATCAAGGGCAATTTTAAAAATCAGAAATAGAGTACATGGCAAAGTGTTTCAGCTACAAAAATTACCTACACTTGTTTGGAATGCCCTCAGTAACCCTTCAGGAATGACAGAATTGCCCCATTGTTGGAAAATAAATTTGTCATCTTTCAACACCATTGATGTCCTCTCAGTAACTTGTGTCTATCACTTTACTGTTAATAGGGATTTCTAACAGTCTTTATGACTTCAGTGAGAAAAAGTAATTTCCTGATAATTAAAATGTCAGGAATTACAATACTCCATTACTACATAAACATGAGAGAAGATGCATTTCTCTGAAGTCTTTCAAAGGTTGGTATTGTATTGATACCAGATGCTGCCTATGTCAAGCCCCACAGTTTCATATGATAAAGCTCCAGTAAGTTTTATGCAGACTGAAATCCACATTTGTCTAGATAATTTCACTTTGTTACAAAGCTGTGAAGAAAAGGTCTATAGAGAATGAGGAAATGTTGAGTCAAATTCACTGTTAATGAACTCTAGTGACTTGAGTACAGAAAGGTAGATCTACCCCATTTTTTGTCAGATGTTTAATTCACTTAAAAATTAATTGAAAATCAAGGCAGAAGAGACCCTTTATGCTTTGAGTTTTAGTCTGTGCTTCAGACTGAAATACGGAATCATAATTCAACTGAAACCAGTTTCCGTGTAGCGGCCAGAATTAGTCATAAATCATACCAACTTCATGAACCTTAGTGGATGAAAAATTGTGACCAAACTTTGAGTGTTAAGCCTTGAATTAAGCAAATGTCACATGGCCTTCAGGCCAAGGATATTTCATGTGCTGTACTGCTATAATTTGCTTTTAGTTTTACTAAATTAGGACTGGTCCTGTCATAAAATATTCTTTCTTCAATATAATTAATTTTCTAGAAAACAAAATCTAGAAAGTTTCTATCTTTATATTTCATATAAGCTATTGTAATTGGGAATTTCATGTCAAATACAGTGAACACTCAGAGAAAATTCAGTGAATGAAATCCTAGCCCCAATGGAGGAACTAGCAGAATTTTTTATTTTTGTGTGATCAAGATTCCATCTAAAGTCTTTGCTAGACATGCACCACGACTAAATGTCTAGATGTGACAGCACTGGAACTTGAAGTCATCCACAGTATGAACACACATTACTTGAAATATTTCCAATGAATCTGTGTCCATATAAATTCGGATATTGCAGTAGTGGATATACATTCATGTGTAATAAATCTGTTAATCTTTTAATACCAACAAGGCATCAGCAAGGATGTTATTCATTTGCTAGAAACATAAAGTTGTACTTCAATAAATAAAAACAATATAAGAAATCCAAGCTTTGGAATTCTGAATACTTTTATAGGTGCGTAGCTCTACAAGAGTCACTGATATGACTCATGAACAAAATTGCCCATGCAATTGAGTTTAGTGATGAGTCTGCAGAATTTCCAAAAATACTCAGAAACAAATCAAAAGCATTGAAACCAAGTCCTTTCTCCCCCATCTCTAGCCATGGTGATTTTTTTTTTTGCATCATAGTCCTAAGTCATGTGTAAGTAGAAATCTAGCACAGCAGACAGACTGGGTACCCATAAAAGTTTTTCTCCTCTATCCTTTTAATTATATGGTACCTTTATCCCTCTATCACAAACATATGACACCTCATCCACCATCTCATTTAAGAGCTTTTTCCAGAGTTTTACGCTAGCCACCTGGAAGCAGGTGTCTGTATATGGGCAACTATTTAAATGGAAGAGATTAAAACTAGGACAGAAATTTTGAAGGAGTTAAGGACCTGCAAGAGGAAGAGGGCTTATGTTGAAAAGAGATCAATGCATAACAAGGAATTTGCTAGAATCTTTAAGAATCACAGAATCAGTCTGATTTATTTCAGTACCTCTGAATTTCACTAGTAATCTTGGAAAAAAAAAAAAAAGAAAATGTGAAATCTACTGTTGATCAGTTGATTCCAAACTAGCCAACAGCCAATAAATTGTGTTATAGGATAACAAAATTTAAGATTATGCACCACAGCCTAAGAAAAACCTTTGTATAATCCGGTAGTTTGAGAGTCAAAATTTGTACAGGGAAAAAAAGTTTTTGTTAGTACTGAGTACAGGACAAGCTATAGGCCATCAATACAGAAAAGTCATGAAAGAAAGGTAAATGCTGTCTTTATCAGTGTTTAAATGAGGATGAGAGACTTAATGCTATTATGCACATCACTAGTAAGAGTTTACTAGAATGCCATTTATGATACTCTGTCCATCAGTGTTTAAGACAGACTAATTCAAACTGTAAACAGGTCCTAAATGTCATCAGAACTTGTTTCATGAAAAGTGGTGAAAAGAGGATCTGGTGAAATTAAATAAAAACTGAGTGTTGCATATAAATATATCAAATGGTGAACCCAGGAGAATAACACATAAGAACATTATTGAGAGAGAAACAAATGAGACAATTTCTAATCACGGACGTGAAGTTCGGGCACTGCCTTCAGTAAGGAACAGTGACACTGATTTTAAGATGAACCACTGGATTACAGAAGATATTAGATAACATAGTCTGCTGAAAAGCAAAGAGTTTTTGATTAGTGATTCAGAGGTTTTACTTGAGTCTCATGGTTTACTTTTTTTCCTTCTAAAACTGATGTACTCATGTGAAACTCACAATTCTGACAAACTGATTTATATAAAATAGAAACTAGAAAGTACAGTTCCATTTAACATGTAAATACGTTGGAACACCAATACTAAGTGCAATGAAGTAATATGGTGGTTATAGCCAGAGGCAGTCAGAAAACAATGAAGAAAAGTAAACAAACACCAGAATTAAAAGAAAACATCATTTCATCAGAATATGAATCCAGGACACACACTTTTAAAAACAAAATCAGAAACAGCTCTCTCCGACAAATCTCTTGCAAATTTAATTGGCCTGTGACAAATATTGGGATAACTTTACATGCTTAATTTCAAAAGTTCAGAAGCAGCCTTGCCTGTATTGTTATCCTACAGTAAGAATGGCTTGCAATACGTGGGAACCCTTAGAATGCACAAATGTGAAGAAATTGCGAAAATTTTTAAAAGAGGGAAATTAAGATTCTTTTTTTCTCTACAGAAGACAAATATTATTTTAAAAAGAAAATTCAGCTGTAAGTCTCAAGAGTTATTGTGCCAAACGGGTAGTTTAAATGCAACCATTCAAGTATTAAAAGTAGAGATTTTAGTCCTGCTATAAGTATAAACCACAATCCAACCTTAGCTGTGGAGTTACAAGTAATTGCTCTTTTGTATACAAGTAACACAAAATCTACAACACAATGAGAAAGGAAAAATAACATGTCATGTAAATGAAATTTTTGCACAAAGGCGCTGTGCCTTTTATTTTCTTCTTCCTCCTTGCACAGCTTTAATCCTGATTGTCTATGATTATCTAACTAAAGGCTTGTGACAATTTGGGGGATCTCTCTATGTAAAGCTTATGAATTCTGTTTGATACTAGGGAATCTCTGTATACAGCTGTGTCGGGTTGAAAATTCTTTGCTGATCTAAAATCCACCAGAGGTGACAGGAGAAATTTTTGCTCCTAGCACATGATCAATAAAGAATTGTTAAACTTTGATAATATCCGATTTAAATACAGTCCCTTGAAACATGATGGTACTACCAGGTAGGTGTTCTTATAGGTGAGGTGAGGAGGTCATAAACAGGTGATAAATCATCTGTTCTACACAAATTTCATCACCTGATAAGGGAAATACTTAACTAAGAAGATAAGGTGGCTCTAAGAGCAAGTGTCTCTTGGTTGGGGTAGACTAAATAAATCTGGTAGTATGTATTGGAGGGGGATGGTAGACTTGTAGGACTTCTACCTGTATTTGGAGTGGAAAATAACGGCAGAGAAATGCAAAGGGGCTTCTGCCTTTAACAGCTGTTCTGAAAACCTTAAAATCTGAGTGATTGCTTACCCCTGCTGTGAAGAAACTGCAAATCTAGCATCCCGCGAGCTTAAACAAATGGTACTTGAAGAGATCAGCGCTGCCCCTCAGCAGAGAGGGCACTAAAAGCCCCGTGCCAAGATCGGCCCCGAAGCACCGCGGAAGGAGCCGGTGTTGCTGCCTCAGCAGACCGAAGCAAGCTCCTATGCACAACAGCGGTGCGCTGTATGGGGAAAGCCGGCTTTAGCAAGTGGCAGGTGGCCGAACACTTGTTTTTATCAAAGCTGGGGGAAACAGAGGGTTGGACAGTTTTGTGCAATTGAGTTCTGTCCTGCTAATATGGTCACCGCCATATGGATGCTCAGTGGCCTTTCTGCCAGCAGGGGTTTTTGCACTGCCTGCCTCATCCCCTCCGTGCTTGGCAGCAGGCAGCTCGGGCCCCTCTACACGGCCAAGGCACCTGGCGGGCGGGCGAGTGGTGCGCCTGCCGACGGCGGCCTGTTTCCCCCTCAACTGGGGAATGCCCGGGCATTCAGCTGAGCGGAGACTGAAATCCGCTTCGTGGCGTTGGAGCCTTTACAACTTCCCACGGCTACTTCTGCCCTGCCCGACCGCTGCCCGCCCGGCTCTCGGGCGAGGTTCCGCTGCCCGCGGGCTGAGGGCGCGCGTGCCGCGCCCGTTGAGCCCTAACAGCTTCCCCGCGCGGGAGGCGCGTGGGTCGGCTCGTGCAGGCGAAGTGGAGGGAAGATCTCCCGGTCACCTGCCCGGAGGACTAGGACTCTCCCTCCGCAGAGCTGGCAGGGCACGGGTAGCTCGGCGCAGCCTCCCCTGCCTCCGCGCCGCCGGAGCCCCACGCCGCGGGCTGAACTCCGGTGGAAGGGGCGCTCCCGTGCGCCCTGCCTCTTCCCAGCCCCCGCTCCCCTCCGCGTGCCTCCTCCTCTGGTCACCGGGACTGATGAATTAATCATGATGTGGCTGCTGTTAATGCATTTATGTGGAGCGGGCTGTGCCAGCGGCTCGAGGCGAAGCGCAGCGGGGTGAGGGAGCGAGGAGAGCGCCGGCCCCTCCGCTCTTCTCCGGTGCGGAGCCGCCGCCAGCCGCGCGGAGCCGAGGCTGCGGCCGCACCGTTCTCCATGGCTCCGGAGGAGGTAATGGGAATGGGGACTCGCTCCCCCTTCCCTCGGCAGCCCGGGAAGGGGGCAGGGCTGGCGGGTGCGGGGGTGTGGAGGGGGCACGGCGGCGCTGGCAGGGCAGCTTTAACTTGCCGGGAGGGGGAGAGAAATGCGCATGTTGGCACGGGGGAGGCTTCGCCTTGCGTCCTCAAGGTTTCCTCCAAATCCTGTCCGTGGTTTAAAAACTGCTCTACTGGCATAACTGAGTGGGAGCCAGGTTCACTTTTATCGCTGCTGACGCTGTCAAAAACGTTGTGGCTTCAGCAGTAACAGCAGCGAGCCCCCTTCCTCCGCTGGGTCAGCCGCTCCGTGCGAGAAATTAAACGTTGATAAGCCATTAGCTTCATCTTGCCCGCTTACGCGAGAGTGATGAAGACTTACTAATTAATTTACATGCGAGAGAATGATCTCTGAAGCAAGGAAAAAATACCCCGTTGCACCTGCTCCGCCGAGACTTGTCTTCTGAATCTGGAGGAGAGCTATAAATCATGTAAAGTGTTCGCGGTGGAGTCGGCTTCTGAGAGCTGTAGGATTATGTATCCAAATGCTGAATTTATATTTCCCACTAGGAAAAGACTGAAACTCAGGTCAGATATAAACTACATCATTTCATTTAACGCTAAACTGCAGTTATTTATTGTAATTCTAGAGGGGATTTTCCTTCTGTCTTAATTAAATAGAAAGTACTATTAGAGCATGTACCAATGATTTACACATTGTAGCCTGAAATCTTTTGCAAAGTTGGAAGTGCTTGACAGTATAAGGATGGTGCTTTAGAATCATATATGTACTCTTATTTTTGCTACACATGGAAAGTCTGAGAATAACCAGCCTGTTAAATTTGACTTTCAGGTTTTAGTCTGTGCAAAACCATATTTTCCAATATACATAATGAAGGAAACTTGGACTAGGGAGACTACAGCTTTCATTGAAACAGTTGACTTTCTCAACTGCGATTAACATCTGTGTAATGTCTGCTTTTATTATTTCTGTCCTTTGAAGAAACTTCAGAAATGTGATAAGCTACTTCCAGGAATTTTGCTTACTACCTGTAAGGCAATACTGTAATAGTTCTTGACACTTGCCTGTTAAATAAGCTGAACTGGGGAGAACTACTGTTCAGTAAGATATTTGTGTTTAGGAATATTTATGCTTGTGGCAGGTGTTTCTTCATAAATTAGGAACTGGGGGTTTTATGCTTATAAGATCATGTTTTTATATTGCAGAAATCGTTAATACTTTTGGTTTATGACATAAGTGAACTTTCCTAGATTTGACTAGTTTTGTTGCTGGCAAAAAACAGACTGAGGTTTTGTCATTTTAGACTGAACTAACCTAGACTGGGGTTAATTGCTTTAGTAGCCTAACATAATTTTGATAATACTGCAAGTGGTAAATATTATTAAATTATTTTGTTCCAATTATGTAAAAATATTGCTTTCTGATTAAAAAGATGTCATGTTATAGACACTGTACGTTGCATTAGGTCATGGCATCAGAATGAGGGAATGAAGGAGCTTGTGTTCTTCAACAGAGCATGTGATTTGCAAGTTTCCTAAGTTGTGAACTTATTGCAAAAGTGTGTGCATGTGTGTGGTAAAAGAGGGTTATACTAGGAAAATAAACTAATAATAACAACCCAGGAATCTATAACATAAGCAAGAACATATGAGCTAGGCTAATCACTCAGTATGCTTACTTTGCAAGCAAGTGTGTACGCAGTGGTTTTCATATCACTGGTCTACAGCAACAACATAAGGGAGCCAAAAATAAGCACAATCCAGAAATTAAAAGAGGTCAAATGACGGTCAATAAAAGTGGACTTTGTTGGGTTTATATTTGAACTTGGGAAAGGAGAGCAATTTGTTTTCTAATTTGTCTGTCTCTTAACTGGAAATGGCTATCATGAACAACAGTCCCCAAAGTGGTCAACTTATACTAAATGATGGACATTTATTGGTCTGAGGTAGCACTCAAATAGGAATACTTTTTCTGTGTAACTGGCATTGTTCTGGTCAATGCTTTGGCTGTCTAGGTCATATGTGGATAACATGGAAGTTCTGAAAAATTAGGGGTTTGAACAGCTTCTGGCATTGCTTAAGTTTCAGTCCAGTGTACATTAAGTGAAATTTCTATGGATCAAGTTACATTGGAAAAGCATTTTCTTCTTTTCTAATCTAAAATGAAAAAATCATTTGTCAGCCAGAAGGATGTAGGGAAATATGTTTACAGTCACCAGACTTTACTGTGTGTACAATAATGACTTGATTGTATTCGATACAGTGGATTGTGGGCTTGGTGACTCCAGTGAATGACAGACCTGCCTACATTTTCAACATTTGCAACAGGTTGAGCATGCTTTTTCTACTGTGAAACCATAGCGCTGCATGTTTCTTGATGGGCATAGCTTTGAAAAGAGCTGAATGGAGAAGAGCTAGCTGTCTGCAACATTGCTTAATGTTCTCATGATGCTGTACAAATAACTATGTGGCAACTAGTTCATATCTGTAGGCATGTGAATATGCTGTGCCTATTTTCTGTAGATGTTTTTGAATTACACACCGCCTTAGGAAAACTTTTGAATGGGTTGTTCAATTATTAATATAAAAGTAGTGTGTTACGAGGGGTGTGGGTAGCTGTATGTCCCAACAGAAGCTTATGTGAAGTTTTCAGATAGCAACATGAATATAGAAAGGATAGTGCCAGCTTTTGAGGCGTATATGCACAGAGTGCAATCAAGTTCCTTTTTTGGCTGTTTATATAGAAAGCAGAAATCCATTAAACAGGCAAGGAGGACAAATATTTAATGAAGACCTAAAGAGGCAATATCATTTCAGTATGTTTGCAATGCACTGCGCTATTTAGTTGCTGATTAAATCTTTTTATCTCAAGGAAAGCTTCTGGTCATATGCTTACATGCAGTGTTCTATAAAAACATGTAATCCAGAAGGGTAGGTGTTTAAGTCTTAAGACTGTTTTATCTTAAAAATTAAAAATTACATATAGTCCTCTCAACCCCAGTTGAACTTTAGTAGGAACAGTGGGAACAAAAAGTCTGGGAAGCGGGGAAGCAGAATAGGGAGCAGTTCTTCACTGTAGTAATTCAGTGCTGAAGAAAAAGCCTTTTTGGGTTAGGCAACAATCTTACCTAATCCTAGTCATAAAGTGACCACAGTCTACCTTAAAGACAGTTAAGTACTTTGCACTTTTGCTCTTTCTGGAAAGAGGTTTCAAAACCTCTCTCCTAATGCTTAGAACATTCTTTGAACTTCCACCCTAAAAATATTATTTAATTCCTGATTTTTAATATCTCAATACTGTTATTTAAAGGCAATGCCTGTTTTGGTCTGTGGCCCTCAATACATTATAAACATTGATCATGTGCCTTTCTCAGCTTTTTATGTACTAGGATCAAACAAGCAGTTTTTTAGTCTGTCTAGTAAACAGAATAAATAGGAAGATACAGGGCCTAGTAACTTGACTCTCCTGAATTCTGAACTTGCCTCACCTGCATCAAATACCTTGTACTTGAAGTGTTTCCTCAAAGTCTTGAATCATAGTGCTAATGTTCCACTTGGTCTGCTGAAAATGCTTTATCAGATATTAATGAAGATCAAGTTTGTTTTACAGGTAGACCAGACTGGCTTAATGTTCTTGCAGTAAACTAAACATGGGGATGTGATTTCTCTTTTCCTGTTGTTCTCAAATGATAAGACACCATGTAATCACATAAATTCTGCTATTTGTAATCATGTGGTTTTGAAGAGTCACTAGATGTTTTCCTGTTTTTAATATACCTATCCCAGTGGTCCTCCAATTTCTTCTGTAAGTTAGTGAGAGCTTCCCCTGTGTCAAGAGTGCTTCCTGTAACCACTTTTTATCAAAACATCTCACTTTTGGCCAAGTTCACAGGCATAAAATAAGATGAGTCTAAAGTAGGATTTCACATAAGTCCATTTGATATGTCACCATTTGGCAGTTTTATATCCATCTTATGTTACACCCCATCTTTTCCATCTCAGTAAATAATTGCTAATGATACCATATCAAATTCTTTACTGAAATCTAGAGAGATTAGACTCTAGATTTCTTTTGTTTTAATATTTTTTTTAAAAGTTAATTTATTTGTTCCATACTAATACGTATTTAAAGTTATGTTTAAATTATCCTGATTTTTTTTGGTAAATGTCCTACTTATTGTTAATAACCCTTTAATTAAAAAGAAAAAAACAAACCCCCAACTTTTCATACATTGAAGTCAGGATAACAATTGCCTAGGTCACTTGTTTCTCTCTTCTTACTCCTAAGCACCAAGTTAACAAAAAATGAGATAGAAGTGGAATATAGTGGGATTTACATGACGACATGAGCAACACTTGAAAACTGAGTCATTGAATTACTACTGAAAATAAACTATAGAATTGAAAGTAGTAGTACTGGACGTGACTGAGGAGAGTCTGTTTGTGTCTTCTCATCTCCCTCCCATCAGGTGTTTGTACATACTGGTAAGATCCCTCCTGAGTCTTTTCCAGGCTGAACAATCCAAGCTCTTTCAACCTATCTTCATATGACAGATATTTCAATCCCCATGTCATCTCTAGGGCCCTTTAATGGCTGCACACCATTATGTCCGTGTCCTTCTTGTACTGGGGCACCCAGAAATGGACACAGTACTCCAGATGTGACCTCAGTGGTGCTGAGGGGAAGGATCACTGTGCCTGCTGGCAGTGCTTTTCCTAATGCAGCTCAGGAGGATGTTGACCTTCATTGCTGCAAGACCATTTTTCTTGCTTGTGTTCAACTTCTTGTCCACCAGGACCCCCTCATCCTTTCCTGCGCAGCTGCTTTCCATCTGGTTGGTCCCTAACCTTTTACTAGTGCATGGGGTGAGAAATGGGTATTTCCTTTTGCTGAACTTCCGTTCTCCAGCCTGTTGAGGTCCCTCTGAATGGCAGCACAACTACTCCCAATTTTGTATGGTCTTCCAACTTGCTGAGCGTGCTCTCAGACCCATTTTTCAGGGGTTAAACAGCATTGGCCCCGATATCAAGCCTTTGGGATGCACTATAAGCAACCGGCCTCCAGCTGAATTTTGTGCCACTGATCACAATCCTCTGAGCCCGGCACTTCCACCAGTTTTCATTTCACCTGACTTTCTTACTTAATCAGTAATATGTAGATTACTGCTGCTGTGTAGCTGGGAAAAGTAACAGATAAAAATGTCTTTTCATCATCTTCCCTTGTTTTGATTTAATAGCACTGGCACATGTGTATACACACACAGTAATTGGCAGTTGTCCTTTTGTGTTTGTTTTAGCATATGAGTGTGAATTACCCATACCATGTGTTTGACACAGGGAAGATAGTGTTATATGTCACACAGACACTGCATTTTTTTCATTAAATCTACTTCCCTTCCTCTTTTTTTTTTAAGGGAGAAGGAACCTCTGGGCTTGATATAGTTACAGAGATTTGGAATGTGTAGATTTGAAATTGATTGTGAAATAAGGGTGAATTAATCAGGCTATGGCTGAAGGTCATGAAGCCTGAATGGCCTTTCATACAACTGAAGCAGTTGTGTATCTTACCTTAGAAAAATGCAAGCTCTTCTAAATATATGCTTGCTTCACGTGACTAAAAAAACTTGAGGAAAAGTGCATCTGTATTCTGCATTTCCTCTTGTTATGTCACGCTCACCTGCTTTGCCAGCAGCAGTGAGCAGAAGAGACACTGGACTAGTTTGGTCTAGGATCAAGCTGTTTATCTCAGGAAAATTTGTTTAATATTGCTTGAACAGAATGAGTTTCCTGTTGGCTTATTGAGTCACTGGTGCATTCGCTTTTAGCTGAAAAGCTGTATTTTCTTTGTGTGTGTGTGTAGAAGAGTGAGGAAGAGAAACTTTTTCATCAAATGAAGGCCTTCAATTTACAGAATACTTCAAAAGGTAGTACATAAAATACTGAAACTGCTGATTCTCTTTTTTTGCCTTCTTGAAGATATGGCGTCCTAGGGACACAATGATGAGCTAACTATACTTTTGACTTAATACATTGACACTGATTTTGAGAAGCAATCTAGTCTTTGCAATTTGATTCCAAATTCACATCCTGCAGGAACGCCATTAGAAAAACGGAAGAATTTTACTTCTCTGTGTGATGCTGAAGCATCTCAGGATGCCTCCAGAATTTGGAGAGAAAAAGACTCTTGGCATCTAAGCTGCAGTGAACAGGTGGGAATCAAAAAAGCGGTAATGGGCACCTGTGCAAGTTTACAGCTCTGGCCTTTACCAAAATCAATATAAATTCATATGTTCATAATCTGAATTTCAGAAGAATAACTGCTTTTGTTTTTTCTTCTTTTTGTTGTTGTATAAAATTTCCTGTTAATGCTGTAGATCTGTTTAACTTCAAAAGGCAGAGCAAATACTTTTCAACTGGTGCTAAAAAAGGCACAGATTTAATTATTAGGTAAAATGTTACATATTACCTGCAGAACACTGGAGAAAATTATTTATTTTTTCCCCTACTATGACTCTGCAGAGTGCTAAACAACCATTTTTGTATACACTTAAGTCTCTGCAAGTAAAGTCTTACCTTTTTATCATCTTCAAAAGTATTTAAAGGGAAAAAAAGTATAAACTGTAAACAGAAGGCTTTCCTTTTTCTGCAGGGATCAACCATAGAAAATGTGTTCTACGTTTGTATTTATTTACAAGGGGATCTTAGTGTATACCTCAAAAAATGTGGAAGTCCAAAAGCATGATAATATGGAAATAGATAGTGTTGATAAACGGCAAAATATCAGTTAGTGGAGATACTGGTTTTTAGACATGAATGAATAAAGTAATCCAAATACTGAGTGTAACTTTTTCATTTCTGAATGGAGAGAAACTGGACCACTTCAGTCCTTGTCATAATTTAGTATTTATATAGTGCTTACAAGGTACAAAACTCTTTATAGATAGTAATGATCTTCATTACACCCTCTGAAGGATGTAGGTGATGGTGATCTACAACTGAATTATATAGGACAAATATGTTTTAGACCTAGAAATCTGATAGGAGTTTGAATTTTGATATAAATTTGTTTGAAGTGTAAAAAAAGGCAGACTATATCCCTCAGTATCCAAAGTCAGCTCTTACAAGGTATGCTTTCATTTTTAAGGAACAAAGATACAGGGTTTCATTCTGAACTCTTGAATAACATCATGTCTCTTTGATAATGGAGTCTAGTCAGATGTAGTTTTTCCTGAATTGATGTGTTGGCTACTATACAGAATAGTTAATTGAAGGTTCATACAGAATAGATATTTAATTTACAAAGATTATGTCAGATTTAGGTTCCAATTTTACGGAAATGTGGTTACGTATGTGAAGAGGGAGCTTGTCTTTCCTGTCTCCACCTTCCTTGGTTGACAGACTTTCCTTCCAGCAATCAGTTGACAGCAATCAGTTTCAGGCTTATTCCTGGAAGGAAAAGGTTTACAGCTTTACTTCAACAGTAAGATTAAAGTAGCTGTCATCTATTTCCTTGGCTTAACTACTTAAATCATAGCCATAAAAATTCTATACTACTCAGCTAAACTGTTCTGTGCATTTTATACAGTAAGCAGGTCTTACTAAATAAAAGGTGGTCAAGCCTTGCAAACAATAGTTTGTAACACAATATAAAAAATTAAATTTTGACTGGAACTTTAGAATTTTTATTTATTACTTCTAGGCAAACTAATTCTTTCAAATAAGACTTACACAGATATTGTAATGAAATATTTTATCTTGTGACACTGTCATATACAAAGGAAACATAAATCATTCATAGGATGAACAAGTTCATGTCTTTTAACAGCCAGATTCTCAAACATCTTCCAGATTTGCCTCACATTAATTCCCACATTGCCATGTTTCCCATTGTACGATTTATAAAGGAAAGTACTGCCAAGTTTAAGATAGAAAATCATTTGTAATTGTCAACTTTGACACTTTCTAGTGATAGATTCCTAAGAGGCAGTATGAAAATAAACATTGAAGATTTTTTTTTTCTAGGTTAACAACAGTTGGACATCTTTTAGACCTAAGCCTCAAACATTAGGTTCTATCACTCTCAAAAGGATCTGATTCTGCTTCCTTTGCACCACATGCTAACTTTAGTTTATTCTGTAAAAAAAAAAAAAAGCTCAGTTGAGTTAGATTCTGTTTTTTGGGGGGTTTTTAATCTGTTTACTTAATTTACAGAATTTCATTTTACAGCTTTGATTTTGGTCTGCACTATTAAATGTTGAGTCTTCCAGTAGTTTTGGTAACCTGTGCATAACTGATATTCTGGCTGTTACATTTTTTCCTCCCCTCCTATAGTAGATTAATGAAATATCCCTACAATGCATAGACTTTTTTGTGCTTCTAAGGTTTTCTAAATTCAAAATCTGACATGTGCACTGGAGAATGAAGAAAAAGAAAAGGCTTGTTATTTTCATACTCTACTGCATTCTTAGGTTAGGTCTAAGTTCCTGGATCCTAAAGGATGTTCCATGCCTGTATACTGCAAAAAATCCTGAGACATAAGGCCTCTTTAGCAGGTTAAGGCTAAATGTGTTTTTGTTGTTTTCACCCTTTTTATGATCTCCCCTTAACAAAATTAAGGACGTTTAAGACATTTATTTAAATGTTTGATGGCTGGATTTTTATGCCTGTAGTTTATCTTCTGTCTCCTGATAGCATAAATAGTGCCAGCGATAGAAATTTCAAAACTAAATTTACCTTGAAAAGAGGACTGTTATGATAATTACATATGGAGTTTTAGAAAATTGAAATAACATAAATCTTCACTAAAGAGTAATTCCTCAAAGTCAGCTAAACAGATATTCAGAAAAGAGCATTGTATCTCTTTCCTTTTGAAACCCTGTGTGGTCACATGCACAGAATGTTGTGCTTTAATACTCAAAGGAATTGTTCTACTTTGCTTCAATAATGAAGCAGTTTCCTTTAATCAAATGAAAACCAATAGAAATACACAAGCATCAAACATAGCTCTGTATTGCCCGCTGGGAGATATTTAGATTTGTGCTAGCTTGCACTAGGAGGAAATGCTGTTAGAGCATTTTAGTTTGTTTTGTGTCTGTAAAAACCCTAATATTCAGTGTGTAAAATTTCCATTTAAAATAACAATCTGATAATATCATATATACCGATGAAGGCAATTAACTGTTTGACCTGATGTAGAATAATATGCATGTTTGAACATGTTATTCCTGTACAAGTTGCTCATAATACTTTACACTGTAAATAAAGAAATATGGGCTGCTCTACTGTTTCAAATTTGCTTTTTGTGATCCTAGGGTATTTTAATTTATTAAATGAAAATGAATTGCTTATATGTATGTGTGAGGAAGGAAATAACACCCTAGGTGTTTAATTGCAAGTATTTGTTTTGATGGAGAATATTTTTCATCTGTCTATAAAAGATTCCATGCTGAAAAGGTTTGGCGAAAGAAGAATGTTAGGATTGTAGAATAATTTTTTAAAATTACGAATCTAAAAATGCCGATTGTCTCTGCATAGAGCTAATTACATGTGCATTAGTATTTTGACACAGTCTCTGCCTGTGCAGTCACGTGCTGTTGATCCTGGTCCCATGAAATGTATTCATTGTGCACAGTTAATAATAGCAGCAGATAGTTTTGAAGTTTTCAGTGGGAATGATAAAATAATAACAATGTTTATTTTTACAATCTTATTGTAATCTTACTTTTTTAAACAGATGCAGCAACCAAAGCATACACAATGAGTTGTTATATAGGAAGCTTTAGGTAGGACTCAGAGTTAGGTTTCGGGTTTGTAGCTATTGAATGAGAGATGTTCAGTATGGGTCTTCACTGAATAGCTTGCCTCATGTACAGTGGTTTAAATCTACTGTAGTCTGTAATTGAGGTGATAGTACCATTTAGAAGTGGCTTTTAACACTTAAAAGTGTACTCAGATAAGGCATGAGGAATTTTAGGTATCAGTGTAGCACTGGTCAGAAACTTTCAGGAGGAACCTATCTGTTGACATAGTACTTCGGCTTATTATTTCATGAGAAAATATTAATTCTGTCTAAGGGAATAATTTCCTACTCCTAACTGACTTTAAGGGAACTACAGGTCTTGAGAATCCCAGTTGTAAGGCAGCTGGCAGCAGGAAATCTATATAGCTAGGGGAGTTTGTTTCACCTAACTTGATGAAAAATTTCTTTTAAGAAAGAGCTTGAGGAAACTTCTTTCCCCTTCTCCAAATTATCTAAGAACTTTTGCCTCTTAAATGGAATTATTTCTTGTACAACTGCAACTTCAGAATTCCTCAGAACACAAATTCTATCTTTCAGTTGTCTAAGTATCCAAGCATAAAATACCTTCATCTTGACCTCTTAATGTCTAACTTAGTCTAATTTTGATGCTGAGTAAATACCAACTTAGCTTTATTACATTCCTGTTTAATGTGGGATGGCTCTGAAAAGTGAATATTGAATATTGCAATCTAATTTGTAAGGTAATAAGGAAAACATTTTGCCTATTTGAAGTTTTACAAATTGGTCCCTTTTTATTTAATATCAAGCAAATGAGTTTAGGAAGGCTGAGTGCAATGGAAGGGCTATAAGTGGTTTTCCCCCCAAATAACTGGACAATGCTTTCTAAGGCCCATTCAGCATTATTCTGACAGGTATGGCAGGAGAAGGTCCCACCCACCTCTTTGCTGATGATAAGGTTTTTCTTCCTCAATTTAATATACAATGCAGTTATTTTTTTAGAAGATGCTTTATTCTGTGTCATTCAGCATAATTTAGTCACATTTTCTTTATAGTTATAGTTTTTACATTTCTTATTAGTGCTGATTTCTTATTAATTTGTCTGTTTTCTGTTGTTTCTCATCAAGTGTAATCAATATTCACTGCAGATTTCTTTTTATGCAGCTCTTTTCCCAATTTTTTTCCTTTAATGTTGTGGTTCCTTTGACACATATTTATGCTTTACTTTCTGGCTTCTCTAGTGTTTTTTGGCTTTTTTTGTTGTTGTTGTTTGGTTTTGGTGGGTTTTTTGGTCTGTTTCTGTGTTTGTTGTTGTTTTGTTGTTTGTATTTTATTTTCCTCACACTTGCTTCCCAGTTTTGTTTTTGCTCTCTGCTTGTCATTCTTCACCATCTTCTGGTCTCTCAGACTGGTTTTATGAGTTCTGAAATGAAGCCTCAAACCCTGTTGAACTGCAGGTTTTGATCAGTGCTGCCTGGGATGGAATTTTCTTCTGAAATATTTCACAGTAGATAACACCAGTTTGTCAAAATGCTACCTGTTCACCAATATTTTGACAAAATCAATAATTCAATGGTTCAAGTGCTCACCTGGTATTTGGATTGCAGTAAACTGGGCAGAATCAGGGCTTGCCACATTTTGCTTTTATGTTGCACTAGGTAAGCATATCTATATACACATATATATATGTGTATTTTAAATTAAAGTTGAGGAACTTGTGTTTTTATGATGCAGCAGAAACTGTCTGTAGAGTAGAGCATCGTATTTCTTGGTGAACAAATCTTTGGCTAACCAGCTGTAAATGTAAATGAACTTTGGATTTGGGACATTTTTGTGACATCTTAAAGCAAAAAAAGTTGGCAGTAACTGGATGCCAAAGGATGTAGGTGCCTGTAGTTCATGTTTTTGAAAGGATCTTTAGTATACTATCATTTATTTCTGTGAATGATATCCTTCGCTTGAAAAAGAGAGCTGCACCTCAAATCTTCCTGTCTTTATGGTCAGTTGCCTCAGGGACGATTTCACTTTTGATCTTGGGTTAGTTACTTAATGCCTGCAAAATGAAGTATTTTCACAAAATGAGTGAGGAATGGACCTTTTTTTCCTGATTTTCCTCCAGCGTCTGAAAATAGATGAGCAGGTATAGTGGAATGTTTATGTTCTGATTCTTCCAGGCACTACAATTGTTCTTGGTTTCCCGTTGTCTCCTGAATGCCTCCTCTGGCAGCTGGAGAAGAATAATGACATTGGCATTACCTAAAAGCAATTACAGCTGTGCTAACATGGGCCAAAAGCATCTGAGAGAGGAGGCTGTGTCATGTCTGGTTCCTGTGAGTTCCTTGGACAAATGGGCTTGCAATGGGAGAGCTGGGAATTATCTGCTTTGCTGTAGTGTGCTATTTGGGGAAAAGACCTGGGAAGTATTTAGATGTCAATAAAGCTGTCTAGTTTGTAGAGTACACTTGGGTGGTGAAGTAAAGAAGTAGAGATTTGAATGTCCAATAGTGCTGCTACCAGCACAGTCTCAGAACTGGCTGGCGACTTTGGATGCTCTCAGTTTTGTGCTACCAAATGATATGCTTAAAAAAAATATTTACAGAGAGCTGGTATTTAATATTTCTGAAAGTTAGAATGACTTTAAAGGAGTCAAGTTTTCAAATACTGGCTTCATGTTTAAAGAATCTAGTCCTGTATATTAATGGATTTTAATATATGTTGACAATGCTTTTTCATAGGCTTGCTTAAAAGTAAACAGAATAAACTGTTCTACTCTGATGATCTTTTTCCTCTTGTTTTTCACTGAAAACAGGTAGTAAACCTTCTTTACATTAGTAAATGAAACACAGTGGGTTTTGTCAGATTTCAACAGACACTTTAAAATGAGTATTTGCAAACGTAACATTAATTCTGCTGAAATCCATAGACATGTATGTGTTTGAAGCTACAATGGCTTAAATTGAGCTTCCATTGAGTACTTTTGAGAGGGGTGTTTGTTTAATATTGGAACACATTCTGTATATTCAATTACTACTTAAATAATACAAATTTTTTTTGAAGCCCATGGCAAATCAAATTTTGAAAAGGACCTCAGCATAAGAAAAGCAATATATTGAAACTTTTTTTTGCAGATTAAGAATGTTTTAAGGAGCTGGCATAGGCAAAACTTCTGATTACTTTTACATGATATTTGGTTTGTGGTATTGAAAAGAAAAAACACAATATAGTCACATTTTGTACAAAAGAACTTAGATTACTTAAGTTTTCAGGCTAATAACTGTCAGATGTAGTTAAATGCAAATATGTACTATTACTCTGAGGCAAGAGTATCTACTGAATGGGAAAGTCTTGAAGCATGCTGACCAGAGAGGGATGGAAGGACCTGTTAGAAGAATACCTGGTAAAACAGCAGTGTTTCACAACAGCTGTTCTGTATCTGGGGAAAAAAGAAAAGGGAGTTATATACATAAATAAGTTGAAGTCATAGAAGTTTGAGTTAACAAAGTTAAACTGAAATGAACATTTTTATTTAAATTGTATTAAGTCAATAAATACATTACACTTCTTCCTTGTCTCCATTGAGTGTATTTCACTGAGTGACTGTTTTATTTCTTAAGAAACAGGTGTACACATTGATCAATATATTTTAGGGTTAATGTAGTTTAATATTCCTGAATTTTCTTATATTGATGTAACCTCAGATCCTATCTGGCAAATTAAGGTGTATCGCATGCGTTTGTCTGAGAATAATTACTTTGTGTGCTCAAGTCATAGGTTCTCATTATCTCACAGTGAAAATGCAGACAGGTTAAAAATATTGTTGTATCTTCTTGCCAAGTAGTAGGCTTAACCTGCTGCATGTGAAGCTGTTATTTTGAAGATGATAGTAGAAAGTAAATAGAATATAACAAAAAATGTGATGTACTTCTTTCTAAGGGGAGCAAAGAATATGGAACATGTTCAACAATAGGGTGGAAAGATAGATGTCTGTTTTAATGAAGGCTAGGTAAGAGGAATGTCTGAGTTTAATCCAGTGATAGATTAGGTTCTGTCATATTCTCATAGTCTGTGCTCATTGTACTTGTTATTATGTGGTAATCCAGTTTATCCATATGACACGAGTATAAAAGAAGACTGTCTGCAGAGCACAGTGCTGTCCATTTTCCTGCCTGACTCTTAGACACCAAAAAGCGATTGTGCATTGTGCTCCATTTCTAAGTGTGGCATTACTTGCCCTTCATCAGATTCTGTATTTGGCGCAGAAAACAAAAGTACTGAGAGTCTGTTTTGCATCTCCTGGTCTTGACTTTAATTGGCGAGTCAAAAGATGGGGCTCAGATTGGCTGTCAGTGAAAAAAAATTATCTTTCTGCCGTGAACAGTCAACAGCTGGCCAGCAGCTGTGTGTGAAAGGGCTCAACTCTAGAGCCTTGTTGTGGAAAGCTAGTGGTTTATCATCCGTATAATTGGTGTCTGAAATCCATCTGCAGCCATGTGTCGACAGGTAGCTGAGGTTAGAAATTAACAGTCTCTAACAGTGATAGCAAATTCCTGGAGAAAAACATTGATGCTATAAGAATGTGATAATGCTATAGTGTTGATGTTGAAGGAGCCTTAAGTCAAAGTTTTAGTCCCAGAGCCTTGGCCAAATTCTAGTTTAAATATATGCTGTTTGCCTACCCTGACTGTCTTACTTTGAGGATGTTCTTTAATGTTAGAAAGTGGGGGGTTTTGGCTGTGGCAGATGTGCATCTTTTACCCTGCTTTTCATGTGCGATCATCTTAAATGAATCCTGTATTTAGGCATTTCTGAGGCTAGTGTAAAGAAACAACTTCTTTTTGGCTTAAAATTCATGCTATTTGCTCTGAAGTAGTCAGCTCTCTTTTATCCCTCTCTTTTTTCTTTTTCTTTCCCAAACATAGTGTTTTGGTTTTGGTGAGATTTTGATTTGTTTTGTTTTGTTTTTGTGAAAGACAGCCTGCATGCCCTGAACATCACACTGCCATTCTAATTCTTAAATTGAAACCTTGATTTTTAGATTTTTATTTATCATCTCAGCATATATGCTGTCTTTCCCCTCTCTTTGTCAGAAAGATTAATGTGAGAGTAAACTATTAGCATAGCAGGGCACAGGATTGTATTAGCTAGTTCTTGTCTCTCTAGAAAGAACTCGTATTCCTTTTTTGTGTGTTTTCTTTTAATTTGTTGACAGTAAAAGCAGGATCCCACTAAAAGAAAAAAAAAATCTCTTTGGAAAGCTAACAAAGGAATAATTCCATATAACAGAAATGTCACACAGGAGTGGTCATACTTTTCATTGCTTGAATCTTTAGAGTAAAAAGCAGAAACTGAACCAGTCATTTAGTGTGATTCTTGGATGCTACAATTGTGGTAGTTGAGAGTAGTTATGTATGTGGGCAAACAGGAAAATAGTAAAAGCACTTTAGCATTTAAGGGTATATACTGTTTGAATTTGTCCCTGAAGAAGCATGGGGTCACTATTTTTCAACACTTGGGTAGGATGACAGAATAACTTAAACTCTATTTGTAACAATGCTAACTGAAGCTGATGAACCACTGCTTTTCATTTAAGAAGTACCAAAACAAAGGTATGTCACTCAGTAAAATAACAGTACATGTAGCTGAGGGGGTTTTGCTGAATAATTCTTAGGAGAAATGAGGAAATGTCACAAAGGTGAAAATGAGCCAGATGCTCATGACCTTGTGTAAATGACTACTTGAAGTTCAAATTCAGACACTGAGAGCTCTTTAGATGGAATGGTAGATGATGGTGAGTAGTCAGGAACAGAAAACAAAAACCTGCTTGTGTTTTGTTGTGCTGAGAAAAGTGGAACTTAATGACTCTCTGTAAATAAGAAAGATTGCATCAGACACTCAGTTGTATCATCTGTTTCTTTCCTTAATCAGAAAAAACCTTGGGAACACTAATTTTGTGTAGTTTTTTAGGTCACCTGCAGTCGAGCTGATCCTACCTTTAAGCAATAACCAACTCTTTTCCTGCTAAAATAATCAAGATAAGAATGGAAAAAACAAGTGCATCATGCTTTGAAGCATTCCATCTCTGATCTGAGTAATTGTCCCAGGGGATCTCTAGAGAACTTCAGTTTTTCTCATTTACTTTTTAGAGCACCAGGAGCACTTTAGTCTGTTGGGGAAGCAGTTATTCAATCTGCACAGTGCACTCTAACTCACTTTTGAAAGACTTGCACCTGCTTCCACTGAAATGCCAGCAAAGCCAGCCTGGGTATTAGAAGAGTAAAGAACTGAATATGCCTCTTGCATCTGACTTGGTACACAACTTCTCAGTAACAAGAACTATAGTTGCAAATAACCCCTTAGTCATTCTGAAACTGGGAAGGGATTAATTTTTCCAGAATGGGGTGTTGGTTTTTATTATGTTTATTATGTTTTTGTTATTATATCAACTTAGATAATTTTGAAGCTGTGGGTAATATGGTCTTTTATCTAGGCTGGCTTAAAAGTATATGAGTTTGCAATCTGTAGCATAGGTAATGTGCAAAATAATGATGTGTGTCTACTAAAAGTGTTGTTTCTTGTATCATTTTGACTCTTACTGTTATGTGTGGGTACTTAAAACTTGTCACAGAGTTATCATTTAACATCTGTTTCTCTTACGTCTATTTGATGACCCTTTTTCCTGTTCCCATACAGTTTTTACAGGAGTGTGTTACTTGTGTTCATATGGTGTGTATTTCCAGAACATAGATACTGAGTGTTTGGGTTGGATTTTCTTGGTTTAATAGTGGTAGAGCTAGCTTAGACCTTTCTTGTGGTTCTGTTACCAAAAAGGTATTGGAGGCACTTCATCCTGTATGTCTAATCATCTCTTTCATAGATGTGGGTGCTTGAAGAGAAGGCTCAGGGAGACCATATCAGTGTTTATAAATATCTGATTGGAGGGTGAAAAGAAGATGAACTGTTTTCAGTGGTGTCCAGTGACAGAATAAGAAACAATAGGCATAAACTGAAACACATGAATTCCATCTGAACATAAGAAAATTGGGGTTTTTGGTGGTTGGTTTGTGTGTTTTACCGTGAGCGAGGTCTGGAGTGGGAGTTTTTGAGTTTGCATTTGGAGTTTTTTATTATTTGGAAATAATCCCAAACAAGCTTATACAGATAAGTAAGTTTTACATGATGATAAAGAGATGAGATTCAAGTTAATGGAAGACAACTGAAAAATATCTAAAATACTGTTGGAAGAAACCAATTTTTTTTTTTAACACTATGTTCTTAATTAATTGCCTTTTATGCAGCGGTATACATCTGTTGAAATGTGAATAAAAGCTCTTGACAGTCTTGTTTCCTTCTGTGAATGCACTAAGTCTAATCATTTCAGTAACATTGAGCATTTCAGTAAAACTCGTGGGTTATGTCTCCAATCAGTTCCTATTGTTCCAATAGGAAAAAAAGTATTCTGAGTCATTATATAACCAAAAAATTATTCTTGTTTTTTGATTACATGTCTCTTAGATTTTATAAAGCAGGTAAGACAAGTAGAAGTTTATTCTGTTAGGTGTACAAACTAAAACACACTTAGTTTAAGGTAACTATTCAATTTCAACCTGAACAAAATTTTCCACAGAATAAAGTAATTTTAAAATGCACTCACTTTTTAGAAGCATTTTAAGATTTATGGCTTGTAACTGAAGATATTCAGAATTACAGATTAATTACTAAATTGTAAAAATAGTGTATATTGAGGGGTTGCCAGACATTTCTAACCTGCTACTTAAGTCCTTTATTCCCAGACAAGTGTGTATCATAGAATGTTCTGAGTTGGAACGGACCACAACGATCATCAAGTCCAACTTCTGTGCCTGCATAGGACAACCCCAAAATTCGTACTATGTGTCTGAGGGCACTGTCCAATTGCTACTTGAATACTGTCAGGCTTGTGGCCTGGGGAGCCTGTTCCAGTGCTCCACCACCCTCTGGGTGAAGAACCTTTTCCTAATGTCCAACCTAAATCTCCTCTGGTACATATTCCTGCTATTCCCTAGGGTTCTATCATAACTTGAACAACTGTTTCTTGCCTGACCACCACAATGGCAGCAGATCATTCCCTTCCTCTTCTCGAGAGGCCCCTCCAGGAACTCACCTTCCCCTGAAGTATTCTCATTCTGTGCTACTATTACTACTGTGATTCAGCACTAATACAATAATTTATCTAGAAGGAACATATCTAGAAGATGGTCTGACTGGAGTCAGTTGTTGCTCGTAGACCATCAGCCTTGATCAGTCAGAACTCAAGCACAGAATATGTCACCTGTGTTAGACTCCTATGCAACACAAAGCATGAGATGTAAAGGAAATTAACTACAGTGTAAAAGCAAGCATAAGACCTCTGACCACACGTAAGATGTTTGTACTCAAATGTTTGTACTGTTTCACTCTGTACGCAAGCAGATGTCAGCAAGAGAGTAAGGTATACAGAAGTTACCCTTTTTCTTTTTTCTTTCCCCCTCAAAAAAATTGTTTCTAGTGCATTTGGTGGGTTTTGTTGTTTCTTAGTTCATTTGAGCATCAGAATTCATTGTGTTCTTATACAGAAATAGAATTCACTTTGTGTTTTATTACTTGTATCCAGTCTCACCTGAACGCAAAAAGAAGAGTTTGTTGCTAATGTCAGTTGGAAAAGCCTATTTCACTATCACAGAATATTAGGGATTAGAAGGGACCTTGAAAGATCATCTAGTCCTATCCCCCTGCCAGAGCAGGAACCCTTAGATCAGGTTACACAGGAATGTGTCCAGGTGAGTTTTGAATGTCTCCAGAGGAGGAGACTCCACAGCCTCCCTGGGCAGCCTGTTCCAGTGTTCTGTCACCCTCACTGAGAAGAAGTTTCTTATATTTAAGTCGAACCTCCTGTGTTCCAGTTTGCACCTATTGCCCCTTTTCTTACCATTGGTTGTCACTGAGAAGAGCCTGGCTCCATACTCCTGACACTCACCCTTTACATATTTATAAACATTAATGAGGTCACCCCTCAGTCTCCTTCCAAGCTAAAGAGACCCAGCTCCCTCAGCCTTTCCTTGTAAGGGAGATGCTCCACTCCCTTAATCATCTTCGTTGCTCTGCGCTGGACTCTCTCCAGCAGTTTCCTGTCCTTCTTGAACCCAGAACTGGACACAATATTCCAGATGTGGTCTCACCAGGCCAGAGTAGAGGGGAAGGAGAACCTCTCTCGACCTACTAGCCACTCTCCTTCTAACACACCCCAGGATGCCATTGGCCTTCCTGGCCACAGGGAGTGCTGGCTTGTGGTCATGCTGCTGTCCACCAGGACCCCCAGGTCCCTTTCCCCTACACTGCTCTCTAATAGGTCATTCCCCAATTTATACTGGTACTTGGATTGCTATTGCAAGGAGTCTCTGGTCAGATTATAGATTGAGGTTAGGATTTTAGGCAAAATCCTGACATTGCTAGAAGACCTCAAATTCACCATTGGCACAAATTCTAATTATTTTGTCAATCTAAGGAGCTTGCTAAGAAGCTTAAGAAGAAAAATTCCTGTGATACAACAGATGTGATAGAGACCTCAAGATAGTAATTGATGAAAATCATAGAATCATAGAATAGTTTGGGTTGGAAGACACCTTTAAAGGGCATCTGCTCACGCTCCCCCCATGCAATTAGTAGGAACATCTTCAGGTTGCTCAGAGCCCCATCCACCCTGGCCTTGAATGTTTCCAGGGATGGGGCATCTACCACCTCTCTGGGCAACCCATGCCAGTGTTTCACCACCCTCATAATAAAAAATTTCCTCCTTTTATCTGATCTGAATCTGTCCTCTTTTAGTTTAAAACCATAATGCCTTGTCCTATTGCAATAGGCCCTACTAAAATGAAGTAGTGAATTTCATAGTGGGAAACACGGTGATGTTGCAAGAGAGACTGATAGTTGCATGAGACACAGGCAATGCTAGGAAGTTTTGGCAACAGTCATAGTAGGCTGAGAGATTTTTGGTTCCACAATAGGATTCAGAAAAATAATCAACTTTTTTCTTCCTTAAAGAGATAATACTGATAAATCAATCAGTATCTCAGAGGTAAACTGAAGACTGTTTAGTTATGGGTTATTTCTGTATTTCTCAAAGCTTATTTCAGAAAGTAAACCTGGGGGGTTGTATCTCATGCTAGAATCATTTGGAGCTGGTGATACCAAAGGCCATATTTAGGTAATGCTGATCCACTAGAATTCAGAATGTTGAAGCAAGCACATCAGAGGTAAATGTTTCCACAGTTACACAAACACGCATCTTAGTGCTTTGTAACTTTGGCACATAATAAAGTTAAATTAGGAGTCTAGGCTCTGCAAAGTCAGTGGTGGCTTCAGAGGCTGATTAAGATAGAAACATTGCATTGATTGCACAGAGGATCCTCATTTCATGTGAACTTAAATACCTAAAGAACAACTCTTCAATTAAATTATGGATCTATGGAGAAGGGAACATTCCTTCTATCCTCATCTATACCTGTCTCGTCCTTACAGAGGAGCTCTCTGCCCTCCCAGAACCTGGGAAGGGAAGCAGTTTTCAATAGATTGTGCTTCTGGGTTTTGGGTTGGTTTTGTTTTGTTGGGATTTTTTTAATGCAATTTCCACCACCCCTTCACCCCCTGACTTAGTTGAAGACAGTCAAGTGCTCCTGCCTCTTGTCCTAGTAGACAGAACTTTTGAGTATGAGAAATATGAGACTGCAAAATTTGCAACCCTGTTCCACCCAGAGAGGTGATCTTAGGCTTGTTACATGATGATAGCTAAAATATTTTCACTGATCAAAATGGAGATAATCCTTTTTTCTTTTTTCTTTCTTTTTTTTTTTTTTAATCTTGCAGCTGTTCCATATTATTGTCTGGCTAGTTGATGTATATAGGAAATATGTTGCATGTCTGTAGTGACATGTCCTAAGGCAAAGCTCTGGAAGAGACCAGACTTTCTCTGCCTGGAGGTATCTTCCCTACCTGTGAATTAGTCCTAGGGAAGCTAAGCAAATCAACATAAATGCTGTCGTACAATGTCTGCCGTGTAAGTTTTCACACGAAGATTGTCAAGCTTCCACTTTTACTTTAGGAAATATGTCTGCAGTAGATGGGATGGCAGGGTTTTTTGAGGACTTTATTTGTGGAAACAGTGAAAACTAGAAACAAAAACTTCCTTTTGGAAGCTAAACCTCTAATCCTTGATTACTTGGCTAGGACAGTGACAGTTAATCTGCTGGTACCATTAAGAATTATATCTCTCTTCTGGTTTTCATTTCATCCTTGGATAACAAAACCCAAAGAACTTGGATGCTTTTAATATATCCTTCCCCTGCCAAAGAAGTAATGTTTAGACAGCTCCCACAGGAGTAAACAGTTTTGCCAAATCTTTTATATATTGATCAATTCAAAACCTCTCAGTAGCCATAGCATTCTTTAGGGTTTTTGTTTGTTTTCTTGTTTGTTTGTTTTTATATGAATTCTTGTGTATGTTTAGGACCCAAGGACTTCACATTGTCTTGATGGGAGTGACATTTTCTAAAATGAAACCTTTTTTTGCAATTATGCACAAAGTTAAGCCAACTGCGTAGAGAAACTATCACTATAATAATACTCTTCAGTTTTACTGGAATGTCTAAAAATGAAGTATTATATGTATCAACAGCCTAGATTGTATTTCAGGCATGAAATTTGTAGTTAGAAGGCACCAGAAGCAGTATGTGTAGTGGACTGATTTGACACAGGAATTAAAAAAAACAAAACAAAACAACCAAAAAACAACAACAAAAACAAAAAAAAATCCTTTAATGAGAACAAATCTGGCTCACAAGCATTGCTGGTACTATCGAGTGTCCTCTTTCAGCCGCGAAAGATATAATCATGATCTGAGATCGAAGATTGCCTTTGGATTTTAGCAACGTATTTTTAGATGAAAGTGAATTTTCATTGTTGCTCTCTTATTATTTATCTATATTGACTCAGTGGTAGGTAAGGTGTTTTCCTGTATTGATAAGCTTTGCTAGGACATCACGTGCTGATCATTTCACTTAGTAAGTTTTAAAGCTTTGATATCCTGAGCATTAAATGTAGATTTAAATGAGATTTTATTCAGGCTTTTTGGTTTTGATGCGTTTCCCAGAAAATTAACTGCAAATGAAGATCGATATACTCAGGTTTAGAGATAGGTATATGTAGAGGTAGATGTTATTGAAGAAATGTCTTTAACCTAAACTTGAACTTTCGTGTTTCTAAACTGTTTCTTGGAATGTGATTATTCTAATTGTTTCTCCGAAGAGAGAAGAAACTCTCTCTTTGCCCCCAAAGCCATTGTTATAGAAGCACTGTTCACAACTTTTTCATTTCTTTTGGTAAAAATATTTTTAGAAACAAAAAAATCCTGAGTTTAAAAATCAACAATTCACAATTTTTCCTGTCTCTTACAATCCTTGCAAACTCTGTTTTAAAAAATGCTTTAATTCTGTCTCCTCCATCACTTCAAAAATAACACATTGAAAGTCTTTCCAGGTGTTATAATTTCTTTTTTACGTGTTAGGATTTGTTTTTGGGAAAACTGAAGCAAAATACACATAATCAGTAGTATGGCAGATATATGCTGCTTCCTATTGACATTGTGCAAAATTTTACTTGATCACGTTCAGTTTCAAATAATTGTAAAAAATATCTTTTTTACATTTTATATTGACTTGTTTTTAGTTTTCCCCTCTTTTCCTCAGATTATCCTTTTGGCACACTGGATATGGCTCCAGGAAGGTCCTTTTTAGCATTTTCTAATCAGTAACATAGCAATGAAACTGAAAATTCATATCTTAAAATGAAAATCAGGAAGGACACTGTAGGGCACAGATCTGAAGTACAGCATACAGTATTACAGAGCACCTGCTAGTTGATTATGTTTATGTGCTTGAGCAGTTGGTGGTGCTTAAAGCTGACATGGCACATTGAGATTCATCGGTTTGATAGCAGTGAGTCCCAGGGTCCATGCTGCGGGCTAACAGAGACACTGAGACACCGGCAAACTCTAGTCGGGAATGAAGTGCTATGGCTGTAACTGTGACAGACAGGATCCCTACCAGTTCTACAAGTAAATGAATATATAAACTTCCTATTATGCATGTTTTAATAGCATAAAGGCTCTTTTTCCTTGTCTGATAAATATATATTAAAAATGATGTGATGTTTTTGAAATTTTGCTTTTTCTTCCTTAATCTATTCTTCAGAAAAGCCACGTTAAAGGTGTTACAAGCGTGTCAGGGTATTCTGAGCTGCTTCTCTTAGTGATCTGGTTTGAAACATGATACATACACAAAGGCATCAGTTCATAACTTAGGACAAGTAACTAATTTTGAATAGAAACTTACTACTAAATTTATTTAATAGTATCAGCAGTGGTGAAAAACAGTGCTTATTGTTTCTATAAACAAGGCTACCCTCCATCTACTCTACAACAATTTTTTATTTATATATACGCCTTCACTTACCAACTTTCAAATTAAAATATAGCTGATGAAGCTTGATGACTGTATCATTTTTACTACAGACAGAGGTATTTTGCAATGGTTCAGTGCAGGGATAGGTAGAAGATTACACATTTTAGACACAAAATGATACCAAGTACATTTTGATTCCACCTTGTTCAATCTCAGTCTTCAACTTTTTTGTTGTTGGTTGTTTGGCTGGGTTTTGTTTGTTTGTGTTTTTTGTTTGGTTTGTGTGTGTTTGTTTGGGGGCGGGCGGGGTTAGTTGTTGTTTTGTCCCATCTATGGTGACCAGTACAGATACTGCTGTGGCACAACCAAGCTCTTAAGACAGTTATAGATTAATATTTTTAATAGCACCCTAACACATACCTGTAACTCGTGTTTGTAATTTTGAAGCCCTGAAAATGTGCCACAGAATAGATAATATATTCTAGTCATGGTTACTGGAGTTGTCCATGTTGTCCATTGTTAAAATTATAGATTACTGTACTTTTAACTAGTCATATGTCAAGGTGTTTCAGCTGTTCTGAGAAACTTCTCATGCTTTTACCATTTCCTATAACTTTGATCTCTTATTAAAATTAAATAATACTAGCAGTTGTTTTTTGAAATTCTTGCTGCTTTATAATTGTTTCTAAGAGCATCAAAGACTAGAATGAAATTGATATTCTTATAACTTAATTAAAATGTTGTTTTACTGGAGATACTAGGCATAACCTTCATGATCAAGCTGTGCTTCTGAAAGAAGTCATTATTAAATTGCAGAAAGAATCTGCACACATTTAAATACAAATAAATATTTGAGCCAGACTTAACTTCACACTTTAATTTACAACTTCTTCCCTTGAGCTTATCTGTCTGCTCAATTGTCTTGACATCTGATGACTTTTCCATGCTATATTTGCAATTGTGTCAGTTTTAATGGGAAATATTTACAGTATCCATGGGTAGGTATACTTCATCTCATCCTGGACTGAGGTCAAATCAAGTAAATCCCTATGTCTGAACATATGCCACAGAAGTCATTAAGCTTTTACATAGGTTATAAAGATGTAAGTACAGTTTACTCCACTGAAGGAGGAGAAGAGTTCCTATGTGTATGCTAATGAATTCACACATGTGTAAGTAGCTCCAATGTAGGATGTACTGAAACTGTTGCTGGTGCACTTTGCAGATTGGTGTAAGCACATGTGGCAACTTCATGTACATCAGCTAATGTTGCCATGATTGTAGCTCTTACATGAGCTTTTAGTGGTCTGTTTGGTTTATAAACTATATCTCTTGCTAGTAGACTATGTCAATTTTCAACAAGCCCAGATGTAGACTGGCAGTGCAATCCCATGTTCTCTCTAGAGATAACACTGCCTGAGTGCTATACAAAAACAACCCTTGAATGACTGAAAGTGAGGAATTCGATCTTTTTTTTTTAGCAATATATTTTATTTTAACAATAATAACTTCCAGTAGAGGCTTTTTTCCCCTTTAATTATATTAAATTCCTTACTTTTTGAGAGCACCTATAGTGACCTTTTTGAAGTGTCCAGGTTAGCCCATGTTGAGCATCTGGCACTTTTTATGAATAAAGTGTTTGGTATATTGGTTTTTGGATTGAATCTTATGGACGTTAGGTGATCTAAACTTCTTAAAGCTTTCTGTTTTACTTCTCTCAGGCACAATTTAGGAAAAGATAAGATGATGCTTTGATATGTTTCTTTTTTCCTTTTTTTTTCCTTTTTCCCTTATGTTCCTGCAACCTTTTTTTTTTTTTTTTTTTTAAATTTAGTTTTATGCCAGAAAGTTCTTACTCAGGGTGAAACAAGCTTTATGGAAAACACTGTGTGCTGCTTACATCCACATTAAAAAGTGTTGGATTTTTGCACAGGACAACATTCCTTTGCACAACACTATCAAACAGAAAAATCAACTGGTGGCTTTCTTGTGACCTTTTTTATTGACAGACATTTTAAGAACATGGTTAGTAATATACTGGTATTTAATAAGTGGCAGTTGATGTTGCAAGGAGCAACATCAGGAGTTCTCTGACAAAGGATTTAATGTCTGAGGCCACTGTTCGACATATATCTCACAGACAACAGTTAAAATCAATAAAGTATGCTAATTTAAGAAGTAATCACTGGAAGCCAAAAATGTGACCTAAAGTTAGCTAAATATTTATTGGAAAGCAAATGGCATAGTTATAATTTTTCATGACTTTTGATCTTGATTAATCATGCTTTACTTCAGAAATTAATTAACTGACCATATGTGAATTTATGTTCTATGTGTCCTGTGTGTACCAGCTTTATAATCAAACAGAAATCACCATTATACTAGAAACTCTTGTAATGCAATTGCTAGTCAAACTTTACCGTTTTCCATTTATTACAAATGCTCATTAAAAATACAAATATAAATACTGCAAGTTGATAAGGGCTTAGTGGCAGTCTTGCTGCCATTCAAACAGAGCAGACAGCGCTTTGAATACGAGGGGGCTGAAGCTGATACCACCTTGCTTTTGTTGTGCAGGTTGCTCCTTCCCTCTCATATGTCCTGGCACAGAGACTCACTGAGTGTCCATTAAATACATGGAGGCAATAGCGTTTTTTCAGCTTCATCTCTTGATAATCGTTGTAGAATCCTAAGATCACAAGAGGAGGAAATGCTTAGTGAGAGGAGATGAATGATACATGTCTTAAAAGGAGTCATGGCCTTTTCTGTTCTTGTCTAGCCAGAGAAAATTCTTATTTCTGAGAGCTGGACTACAGGGCAAGGAAAGTCCTAGACATTTCATTAAGCTATTGATTTTACTCTGTTATTCAGTGAGTTTAATAAGACTCTGAACTGAACAGAGAAGAAGGAAGTTCATGGAGAGGAATATCAGGCTTCTAATACTAATCTGTATCAGACAGATTCTGAAAAGTAGTACTCCTAAAGTAAGCCTCGTAAAGAACCACTTACCTTCTGCGAGTTTATTTGAATTTTATTTCTTTAATTTTAAAAGACAATTTCTGGATCTTCTCCTCACCCATTCCAACATTTATTTCTCTGCTCATGTTTCCTTTGAGGAGGCAAATATTTGGGGAAAAGAAATAGCAAGGCAACTTGTCTGTGGATCTTTGGAGAAAAGAAATACCAAGAGAAGTTGTCTGTGGATCTTTCAAGACATTGTACTTGCAGGCAGGTGAAAACTTGAAGATTGACTCTCAGCGTGGCTGATTATTGGCAGCATGTTACAAGTATTCCAGAGCAGAAAACACTTCATTATAGGTGCAGCCAAAATCTCAGTCAAGACGTGCATTTCAGAGAATAAATAATAATGAAGCGACAAGGTATTAAAAAAAAGTTTACTCTGGAAATATAAAGACTTTTTAACTCTTTGAAAGACCTAAAAGTTTCATAGTTTGTTGTGTGTTTTTTTGATAAGGTGGCTGTGTGTCTGGATTTTGATTCTTTATTTAACTCTACCTTGTATTCTCTCCAGACAGCTTAGTAGCTCAACTTTATTTACTATGAAGAAACTGGAAAAAATGACTGAATGGCAGGGAAAGAATATCTATCTTTAAATTGAAATTTTATATATTTTTCATGAAGTCTTTTTATTCTGTTATCTGTCCAAGGGATCTTTAGTTTGTCATTAATGGAAAAAAGTGTATTTAGGCTTCAAAATAAAGTCTATGTAATTTTTTAAGTATTATTTTCTTCAAAACCAATAACACTGTCAGATCCTTTTCCCACCAGAAGGATATTCTAGAACTTATGCTGAGCAGACTACACATTAATAGAATTAGAGAGTATCTGGGCAGGAGATCTACCTCACCTTCTGGAACGGCTAAACTAAAATCAAGACTGTTCATAGTAGAAAGGGGTGCAGCGCAGTTAACGTCTTAAAAACAGACTGCTATGGTGGATTTTTGTATTCTCTGTGTGCATGGACTTGTCACCCAGTAACACTTTCCTTTTGCAACATGACCCTTTGATGTCAATAGCAGCTCTGGATCCTTTTATTACCTTATTAAGTTGGATAAGGCAATTCAGTAGCTAGTAGCTTACTGTTTCAGGTCTAATCTTCACTACCAGAGGTGTGGGAAAGTCCTCTGCTTTTCAGATTTTTACTACGCTTTCAAAGCTTCTTAATGCCAGTTGCCTTTCCAATCAGCATCTTCTGTTGCATTCATGTCCTCAGGATATTTTAAAAATAATATTTTATTATATATTCCTTGTCCAAAATTGCAAAAGGTACATTTTTTTACGATTATGTCAAATCTCCATTTTTAGAGGAGATGATGAATATAAGGCAGAGGTTGACAAAAGCTTAAAAGTTGCAACCACGAACTAAATATCAACAAATGTTTATTATGTTTTGTTTAATTAATTTGGGCATGGCTCATAAATGATCAAATTATCAAAAACATGTTTGAATGAGATATAGCTCCTTGTGGAGTGAGTTTTTGCTCTGAGTGGGAAGAGGCCTTTCAGTTACCTCTGGTAGTTCTACTAATGCCTTTGCCATCTGAAGAAATCTCTGAAAAAATGCTCACTTTTACTGATGTATTCTGTTTCCTTATCTGCTCAGATTAAACACATGTACTTAATGAGTGGCAAGATTTGGTTCCCAGCCACTCCAAGTTTGTCCTCCCTGAACTCAAGGGGCTTAACAAAATAGTGAAATCTCAACTGTTAGAGGAAAACTGTTTTTGTGTTTACTGTATTACAATGTATTTTGGAATTCAAGCCTGGAAGCACTGGGTGGGGCTGTACAAATACCAAAGACTTCTGCCTGCAAGTGTTTGTAATCTAAGCATGAACTAAGAGACAACAGACGGGTACAAACCAAGGAGGAGAAGTAATTTGAGGAAACAATCAGATGTCAGAACACAGTAATTCAGCAAAGGAACAACTGGATTTTAAAATTGAAGAAAGCAGAGAATTTAAAATAGGGCAATGAAGCAGCCTTGCTGATACTTTCTAGAATGTTTTGTGTGCAGAAGGGTACCATAGGAGAAAACTCTGCAGTCCTCCTGCAAGTAACGGGCTGGACAACAGAAACAAATTACAGCTGGATGATGATAGATGAAACATAGCAACAGACAAGGGTAGATTATGAAGCACTGAAGAAAATGAGAAGGAGAAGACAATGCAGATTTTTGACCTGTATTGAAATGGCTTCAAATCCTTTTTTCTTCTTTTAAAGTATTATGTTGTGAAACATTAGGGTTAAAGCATCGATCCTACATATAGTATATCATCATTTATCAGAAAATTTGCATGTTAATCTGGCATCGTATTTTCTGTCATCTTTAAGTTGCAGTAACTACGAAATCCAAATGACTTAAAGATTGAAGCCTTCTGAGAATACATCTTATTTTTTTCTTTTGTGTGTCAGGTTATTGAAAATTTCACTCTGAGTGGCCACTGGCATGCTTAATTAGCAAGTACATCATAAGAGAAACTGCTTCTTCACCAACTGTGACCAGCAGGTATTGACAAGAAAGCCATGTAAACTCTACAAATGACTGCTGGTGTGCTTAAAACAGCAGAAAAATATGTTCACTTCAATGTCCCTGGGGCATTTAGCTTTGTATATTAGACAGCAGCTTTTACTGGAAACATGAGCACAAGGCTTGTGAACCTGCAAAAATCTATAGATCATGTTCCAGCTGTTTGAAAAAGCCTACACGCACTTATTAGTAGAGTGTTCTCAGTATTTAACTTATTGAGTTCAAAACTTTTTTTCTGGAGGACACAAAAACAAAAAAGTGATTGTTCATTTTTCCACTTTTCAAAACAGTTTTTGATCTATTTTTAATACCTTTTTCTTCCAGGTGTCAGGACAAAGCAGCCCATTTGCCATGACAGCAAGATTCTTCTCTCCCTACCAGCATGAAACTTTTAATTTGTCGAGTAAAATTATTCTTGTTAAGCAGAAAAAAAAAAAAAATTAGAAGGCTTAGTAGATCTGTATTAAATTCTAGAAAGAATTGATGCCATTGCAAATAAGATGCTGCTGTTTCTTATGTTGTTAGTAGAGAATGAATTCTACACCCTAATTACAAATAACTGGGATCGCTGAGTCATGCTTGCAAATAACCTGTTATATTGACCTTTCAGTGCAAGTCAAGATGCAGATAATTGTCAAGAGCTGTCTGGCTTGACCATAGAATCCTCATTTGTGTAGGTGCTAATTTGTCTATCATTAGACCCTTTGGCTTCAATGGACCTAGGCCCTCTGGGAATACTCTGCATTATAAGTTGTATTAAAGCACAGCCCATCTGTGGGGATGTGTGTCAATACATACATGTGCGTACATGAAAGCATCTCAGTCCTTCTGTATAAAAATAAAAATAAAATAAGAATCCTAAAGGTATTTAGCACACAAATTACACTATATTAGAGAATGCAGTGTGTATTTATGCCTTGATTAATTATGAAGTCTTCTTTCACTTACTAATTTAAGAGCACTTGTGATCAGTTTCTCTCTTTATAAAATTGAAGCCAAACACTTTGTATACCTAGTCACAGAGATATGTGTGCATTGTTATTATCTTTATTAATTCAAGAGTACCATATTGTGCATTAAAACTGGCAAAGGATTAGTCTTACAGACCACTGTCATTAAGAACTTTTTGCTACATTAGTGGGTGCAATGTGTAGCAGTATTTTTGTAGATTGCATAAGGAAGCTGTGGAATTTCCATCACTGGTAATTTTTTAAGATCAGGTTATACCAACATCTGTCAAGAATGGTTTTACTATAGCTGATCCTGCCTTGGGGCAGAGAGACAAACTAAGTGACCTCTTAAGGTCCCTTCCACCCCAGTTCCCTGTGGTTTTGTGGAATTGTGATACCACATGTAGATATGTATATAAAAGTTACTCCTTTATAAAAGTTTATTTGTGGTATTTTATCCTACTCCTGTTTCTTAACCTTGACAGATTCATGTGTATAAATAGGAAGGGAGAATGGTTCCTAGTTAATTATGGAAACTCGCAATACCGCTTAATTGGATGCTGCATTTTAAGCTATACCTTGAGACTGATAAACAACAGTACAAGGAAGAGATGAAAGCGAAGCAGCATAGATCAAGACTTGAAAGTTTGCTACATCAACCTTTCTTATTGAAATATGTTTTTAATGGAAAGTACCTGTAAAGAGAGAGCAAAGTATTCTTATGGGAAGTTAATGAGGAGGAAAGACTGGCATGCCTGAGAGGAGTCTCGAAGGACAGAACTGACAGTGGAGAGGTGAGTTCAGTGGGAAGTCCCAACCGCGCAGCGTGCTGAGGATTTACAATTCCTATTAAGTTCAGCATGATCTTAGGGATTGTAAAAGAGTTGCAATGACAAGTACTGCTTTACACAGTGCCACGGATTTTCCATTTGAGCATTTATAACTGAATGAAAGAACTAGAATTCCAAAGGTAGACTGCTGCAAGGAAACAACATTTATTGAAGAACACTGCTTTTATTTTTTCCGGACAATGGTGGCATGTTTGGTAGAATTGTTAGCCTTTACTGACTGGTTTTACAAATAACATGCTTGTTCAGACTGTTCTTTGAAGTTCATAAAAGTGTGTGTATTCAGACTTACTGTATGTCTTGTCCTGTTGATGGTATGAGTGGTATGGTTAGCTTTATGACCCAGATGATAGCAGATGGCAGCAGAAATGTTTATTTCTATGCAGCTATGCCTGCAATTAGTTATCAACTTCCCAAGCTCAAAAAGTGAAAACCCAAGGGAGATGATAATTACATTGGAGTTGAAAAAGTATACTGTTCTCTAAGATGGTACTCTTTTGAGAAAAGAATGGAAAAGCTGGTGAATAAGGAGGAGAAAACCCAAGCATTTTTCCTGAAGTGGTGTGGTCTAATAATGGAAAATTAGTTCTCAATCAGACAAATCGAGTACTTGACTGTTCTGCCAGAGCCCAGATTAGTGTCGTATCAGAGGCCTATCACACATGGTGTAATGAAATACCATTTTTGTTAAACATTGGAATGTTTCATTTTGTTTTTTTCTATAGAAGGAACATAAATTTGAAAACTTTGGAATTTATATGGCTTTGCAGAAGTGATCTTCAGTACACATTGTAACTACAATTAATATAACTTAGTTGGTATGAGAAACACAGTGTGATTTCTTTCATCCAAACTAGACTAAGCTTGCTAGGTTTAACCAAAATTAAACCTCTTATAAAAGTACAGCAGTAGCCTCACTGGTAGCACAGATTTCGGTATCTTGACTCCTGAAGTGTGCCTTAGCCATAAGCCATCTTTCAAGCCTAGTAACAATTTGGGTTTTGGCCAGTTGAAGACATCTGTTATTTTGGGCGATGGGACCCTCCCATGAATATTACTGAGTTTTGATTTTTTAGGTTAATATTATTTGCTATTATTATTTAATATTTCTGCTATTACAATACATGTCTACTATTGAATGTTAGCTGTTAAGGATGCTATTTAAATACTAATGTATAATAATGGCCTGAAAGAATTTAGGTTTTTGCAACTGACCCAATTTTAGAAATTTTTGCCACATTTGCAGATTCAGAATACAAGCAAATACTCCATTTATAGAGTGCTCATTAAGAATGAAGTAGCAATTTATTATAGGAATAGGTAAGAGGTCACTGAAAGTCCCTGCAGCATGGGACTAAAGTATTTCCTTTTGTTAGTCATACTGCACACCACTTTCCATTAGTAAGATAAAAATCTGGTAACATGTGGGTACCATAAGCTGTTTGTTACCTCGGGTATCTACATGCACAATTAACTTTAATTTTAATTAGACATATTATAAGTGCTGATAATGGTAAGCATATAAGCAAATATTCACTTTCAAACAATATAATATGTGAAGATATTTTGTTGCCTTAAAAAATGTTTAACTTTTTTTTTAAGTACTTATTAATTTTCTATGCCTCTGTTCTTAGCTGTTTGGCATAGTTATTATCAGGTGGTGTGTACCTGTCAGATCTCATTAATATGGGCTTTATTTGTAAATGTCTCATGTTTGTGAAAACTTGGACTTTGATATTAAAGGTTGTCTACTTAGAACGGAAAGATTGAAATATATTGGAAGGTTTTGAAAAAAGTTGCCTTATGTTTCTATGTCTGTGGAGTCTTGAAATGTTGTGTGCATATTTCTGACTCTAATTTTTATAGAACATGACTAGTTTGAGCCTTTTTGGTTCTGGATACTCATTTGTCACAGTTAATAAAGTATTTAAGAATATGTGAGCAATTCCAATGAATTTTGAAAGGGAGCTATTAACATAAGCCTAAAGGTTTATACTTGCTGAAGTGGGGTCCAAGTGCCAGATACAACAGTCTAGTTAAAATATTCCAGGACTTGATTTGGAAGATAGGTCAACTGAGTAATATGTTGCTGAAATTGCAGCATGATATGTAAATGATTATAATATATATATATTTTATATATATATATATGTATTTGGCTTTGCTGTCTTTGGTAACAAAATAATGTAAGCAAACACTTCTAGACTTAAGTATGGCTTCTTTGCCTCAAGGAGTTCTAATGTGTGCTTAAATTCCAGAACATGCCTAAGAGCTTTGCTGGATATCTCTCTTCAGTCATGTCTTGAATAGAGAGAATAAATGAAAAAGTAGTTCCAAATAATTGAGATATTGACAACTAATCATCAAGAAATAAGTTGTGAATTACCAAATGGTCTTTTGTGGATTGTGCTTCAAATGTGTATTACATTAGAGACTTTTTATGTTTATCTTCTCATTCTGAAAAAAATTACGACTGCGCACATTTAAAAAGTTATGTACCAACAGGTAAGGACTCACTCTGTTTTTAAAGTCAGTATTACGTTAATGCTTTCCAAAGCACTGTGGAACCCTAAATACGTTGCAATCCTCTTGACAAAGGCATAAACTGCTAACATTTTAATAGCATCAAAACTATTCTCTACTGTTTTAGGAAAGGAGAAAAAAAAGTCATTGATTTTTATTACTTCCTTTCTGGAGAACCTTGAATCTGTATGCATTAATATACTTAAATTTTATATGTGATCATTTTAACAAACTTTAACTATGACCATTGTACTGAACAGCTTATTTCACTGATTGTTTTAGTATACATATTTACGTGGAACTTTCAGTGAAGTTTGCTAGTGGAGCAAATTACCAATGTACCACCGATTAATTAAAAAAAAATTACATTGCATAGAAAAAAAAAAAAAGTTTGTTAAAGAAATAGCAAAGTTCTTAGTTACAGCAACCAACCTTCAGGGATTTTGGGGAAGAAAACCACAAATGCAACAGTTATTTCTGTAGAATACCTATAATTTGGGCGCAATCTTAAAGTTAAAATCTCAAACACCTAGGTAGCAGAAATTAAAGACTAAATTGTATTTTTCCATTTGTTATTTTGTTTTGCTTAATGGTGTAGGAATACCTCAGACTATTAGACCTTTTGGTCTCATTTCTTCTGCTGTGCTGAGTAGTACCTGTTTCATGTGTATTTTGTTTTGTTTTGTGAAGCTTTAAATATGGTGCAGCCATAAATCTGAAATATTACCACAATGGCATACATGATGAAGACAAGCAGTGGAAGTACAGACAGAGGAAGGACAGCTCAAAATTTAAAAAAAAAAAAAAAAATCAGGATACAATTTAGACGTCTGTTTCTTTATAATGCCTCTAATAGCAACACATCAATCAGTTAAAAAAAAAGAAGCCGTGGGAAGGCGGAGCAGACTCTATGCAATTGGTGATTCAGAGAGTTTTGGCAACCAGGTTTTAAAAAAGATATTTTGTGTGTATAAACAGAAATTAATTGAAACTCTCTAACTTGGCCAAATTTGAGAGAAGTTTTTGTGGGCTCAGTAAATTGCTGACAATGCTTTGTCATATTACAAAGTCCCGTTTAACAGAACAATACTAAAGCTTCTCGAAGAGCACGTTGCTGTATATTTTTTATAAACTGAACAAGCAATGTGATATTCACCAGCTTCATTATTGGAAGCAACTCAGCTCAGTAAGTTGCCATTTTCAAGGGAAAAAAAAAATCTCCTTGGGCAGGCACCCAAGTGTGAAGAATTTCAGTGGACAGGTTTTTGGCAAATTTACATGCAACTGGAAACTGGATTTGCTAATAGATGGTGTTGAGCTAATAAATGGTGTTGAGCCGTGTTGGTGTGAATCATTCCAAATTAAAATGGCAAAGATAGGTGCGACTAGGGAGGGGGAGAACTGAAAAAGGAGGGAGGAATGACGTGCAGGAACAAAAAGAAAGGTGAAACCATTAAGGTAAATGCTAAGAGTGCAGAGCAAGATAATACAAGAGATAAAGATCATGGAGGGTATCCAGTAGCTGGATAAAGGTAGATGATAGGTGTCATTTTACTGTAAACAGATGTCTGCTTAAGTGTTTTGGAATGAGCAGTTTCAGAGAAGTTGCATTGTCAACCAAATAATAAAATGTCAAGAGCAAAGACATTGTGGGTTTATTAACATTATTTAACCCATTCTTATGAACTGTTCCAAAGCTACTGAATTCAGTGCAAATAATTCTTACTGGCAGGTGGGGCTTGTATCGTATACTTACTCTAGAGGATGTTTACTGCAAAAGGATTATCAAATCTCAACAAGCGAACGGCAGAATGCTTTTATCTAGACAACTCCCAAAGCAGTGTCTTGGCATCTTGAATCACATGCTTGTTTTTGGTCTTGGACTTAAAGTACCAAATTAAAATAATCTATAATGCAAAATGTTTCCATTCAATTATTCTGATTCATTTGACTATATCTTAAATGGCTTTATTCAGCTACTTTTGATACACGTGTATCTCTAACAGGTGTATGTTTAGTCTGTTCTAAAATTCAGATTTCAGCTAAACCTTCCTTGAAGGAGGCACCAAGAAATCAGTATGTAAGAAATTAAGACGTCTTTTCCTTCATTATTCAAAGATAATAGAAACATAAGAACCACAAACAGAACATAAAACCACAATAAGGTAGACTTATTCATTGACTCTTCTACTGCAAGGACATTGGGCATTGGATGGAACTAGTAGGTAGTATGTTAAAGTTAAACCAAAGGAAGTATTTTTTCATGTTTCATGTAGTTATGCCATGGAACTCCTTGCCACAAGCAGAGCTTACATTGATTTGAAAAGTAATTAGACTGGTTACTGATATTATCCATTAAGAGCTATAAAGCTAATAATTCTGTATCAGAAAGCCACTGAAACTGAGACTCGCTGGAGGCTCGGAAAGTGTGCTTGGAAAAATCACTGTGTGTTTGCCTTGGTTTTGTACACTCCCTTACACATTTGTGATGGGCCACTGCTAGAGGGGTGATACAGGACAAGTGAAATGCTTGCTCTGACCAAGTATAACCTTTCTTACATTAAGCTTAACAAATGTTTCAGTTAAAACTACTCTGAAGATGAGAGCATACTTCAGTTTGCATGTAGCTTCAGAGATGGAGAGCTGGCTTTGTTTCTTTTGTTCTTTTTTTTTAATTAAACTTAATCTGAAATTGACATCTCCATTGAGATGAATGGGATAGCATTTCTAGATCTTTGTTGTTGTTACATGAAAGTATGTTACTTTCATGGCTAATTATATTTTCATTTACTCACTGCATTTATTCTTTTTTTTTCTGCATTTAATCACATATCAGCTGTTGTCTTGTATTTAATTCCTATACTTCCTTTTCAATACATGAGAATTGTGCTGTAGAGTTCAGTGTTTATTGGCAGAAAGCTATATTGGACTACACAATTTTTAAGCATAAGAAAAACAATATGTGGTATCTTTTATTAATGACCTGGATGGTGGAGGAAACATAGGTGACAGTAAGCAAGGAAGGGTGCAAGCACACTGGAGGACAGGACTGGGTGTCAAAATGTTACTATATTCAAAAAATGGTTTGAATAAAATGGGCTGCAGTTTAATAAGGACAAGTACAAGTAGAAATAATCAGAAATGTTTAAATGTACAAATCCCAGGTGTGGAGCTATTGACTAGCTGAGTGCTGCACAGAAGAGTTTCATGTGATTTGATGGATTAGAAGCTGCTTGAGAATTAATACCATCCAAGCAAAAAGCACAAAGCATGTAAGGATTATTTACATAGGCCATAATCTGGAAGCCAAGTGGGGTGGTTGGTTGGTTCTCTGTGTTAGTGAGGTCTTATCTAAGGAAAGTGGCCTAGGATTCGATGTCATGATCAAGGTGGATATGAAGCAACAGAAAGAGTCTAGAGATCAGTGAAAATGGTCAGAAGTCTGGAAAACATGACTCACTAGCCAAAATGAACTGTGACTGTTATAATGTACTTGCTTAGGTTTTTCTTTGTACAGTGTAATGTCTTCAGATTCATTAAAATCTGTTACAAGAATTCATCACTTACTCATGTTACTTTATGCCCAGGCATCTATAATATGAAGAAGTATCAGAATTCATAACTTTCTCTGTTAGCTCACTGTCTCTGTTAGGTTGCTTCATTTTTTGTATTTACAGCTGCTTCTCCTCTGGCATGTGACTCCAGCCTGTCATGCTGCTGTTTTCTTGTCTTCTGTAAGTCAGCCAGCTTTGCTAATACTTTCAATATCGATGTAAAGCTGCATGGCTTTACAAACACAGAAAAGCCACAGGGATGTGACCATCTAAATGTTCAGCAGAGAGAGACAAGACTTTTTTCTTTTTTTCCCCCCTAAAACATGCTGAAAAGAACCCCACAGATCAAGCTAGGGAGTTGTTTCTTTATTCAACTCTGCCTCACTCAGCGTTTTGCTCCAGCTTTACACAATCTGGATATAAAGCTCCTAGGTGTTTAGTTCCTGATCTTCACTAAAGTTAGTGAAACAAAAAAAGTTGTACTTTGAGGTAGGACAGTGGAAACTGGTCATTTAGTCAGAATGGAGATTTTTCTCTGCCCTTCTTTGTGCAGAACTCGATAAAGTAAACAAATGCATCCAAACCTACTAATAATTATTTAGTCTTTATTTACATGAAATGTCTTTTGAAAATATATTAAAATAAGTCATTACATGTTTTATATTATTTACCTCCTAGTTGTTATGATCCCAGAAGTGCGGTTTTCTCAAATTGAACAGTGTTTCCCCTTGAGCTCTTGTAAAATCTACTTTATAGTAGATTGTTTATTTAAGACACTAAATACTGTATTTTGAAGTTCAGCTTAAAATGTCTTTTTTCTTTCTTGGATGTTCTTTCTTTTTAATTTGTGTTACATGGGTCTTCAGTAATATTAAGTGGCAATGACAGCCCTAGATTAAGTGTGCATTGTTCAGAGCATAAAATTTTGTCAGTTTTAATTTTACTGCCTTTTTGTTTCACTGAAACATGTTTTTTGCTGAACTTGCAAGGGGATGAGCAAGGGTTATCCTAGTTCATTTATGTAATACAGCAGTCAAAGTACAAACACCCGAGAAAGAAAAATACTTCTTTTTATTATCTCCTTTTATTAACAAGTTATTTGTGTTTGCCATCTTCTGTTGACAGACACCTCTGAACTCTCTCTTTTGAGAAAGACTGACCAGAATGAAATGTACTGTTCCTAGTCCCTCTGAACCATTGGTTTACCAAAAGATATTAAAATCGTACTGGCATTTTTTTCTCACTGCTTTTGCATACTGATAGTGTGCTTGTCTTTGTCCACTACTGTGCATCAAGCTGGTTTTCATTGAGACTTTGGAGTGTTCCACAAAGAATCCTAAGGGTAGGTCTTTCCAAGAAGTCTGAGGGATCTAGGTAACCATCTCTAATGTGAAATTCAAATTCCAAATGAATTAGTAACTGAAGCTCTCTTAGGCTCCTTTGAAGCTCTCAGCCTCTATCTTTTCCTGGAGACATACATGGTGCAAAGTTCTGAATTAACCACATGCTAAAGATTTACTGCACATTCCTATGCTGAGCTTGTCTATTAATCCACATTGAATCTTTTGTGTTTTACTCAGAAACTAGTAGTGAAGTACTTTGTCAAAAGGTCAAGTAAACTATGTTGACCTCTTCTTCTCCCTGTGCTATTTAGCTTTCATGATCAATGGAATCTAAAAGCCATGTAAAAATTTTGCTCAGGAAAAAAAAAAAAGCATTGGATTATATAGGAGGGGAGGTGTAATCTAAGTAAATTTATTTGCTTTTATCACATCATAGTTCCCTTCAATTTTCTTAATTTTTTCAATGTAATTTCTCCAAATTTATATCAATTACTGTGACTTTTTTTTAGTATTGTTCATAGCTTTAAAATAGTTATCTTTCAACATGGGAGCTGATATTGCTTGATAGTTTGTCAACTTTATAATTTTAAATCCTTGCAAAACACCCGGATATATTTCTAAACATGCATGGTGATTTGACATTTCCTTTATGTTCAGCTGTAGCAATGTAACTCACCATTACAATCATAAGGAATCCATTTTATGGTTACCTTCACCTTTGTGTCACGTGGGCATTCAAGGTATTTGGGTTTGCCTTTGTAATATCACTGCAAGGTGAGAAACACAATTCTGAAGAGCACAAGGTGAGAAAGAGAGGGGAATATTTCATAACTTATGTAACTTTACTACACAGTAAATTATTGTATTACTGACTTCTATAGGACTAAAATTAGACCGGTGTAAATTCTTCTGAAAAATTTCACCCTTGTGTTCGAAGGGAAGTTACTGTAAGAAGGCTGAGTTATGTATTTTAGAACACATTGGCTGCTGAGCTCTGACTTCCCATGTGAATAATCTCAGAGTTTGAGGAGTTGCTCTACTTGGAGAACATGTAACCAACTGTAAATTCAAACTCCATCTCACTGTTATGGAATCACTGTGCAAGGTATGTTTGCTCCAGCCTCCCACAGGTAGATGTGGAAATTGAATTCCAGTTCATTCAGTCTCTACTCCAGTCACAATCACGATACTAGCCTTACCACTTTTGCCTTCTGGCCAACTCACGCTGTAGTACAATTTAAGGTTTTTTTGTAAAGTTTGATGTGTTGTAGCAAATCTAAGTTTTTCTGTGGTTGAACAGCTGTTCATGTTTCCAGCACATACACATGTATCTGTTTGAAATACACGTCTATAATCTACATTTATTAGCATCAGCTGCATTGCTCATGAACCCAAGTAATTTAAGTTCTTGAATCTGACTGCATTATTTTCTAGTACTGCCTGTTCTTTAATTCTCTGTGGGCTATGTATGTGTGTGTATTTGCACAAATATAGAACCTAACTCTGGTCATTAGAATGATTAATAATGTGGGTTTGCCTACAGATGCTTAGTTTTTTGCTTTTTGTAACTTCCATTGCTCCCTCCACTCCTTTCCTCTTTCACTACCAGCTTTGTGGTGCTTTTAGTAGAAGTTGGTTACATGTTATAATTTAAAATACTTCATGTCAAATTTTTCTTGCATACTTAAGAACATCACAGATCCATAATGTTTTATGAAATAGGTTGGACTTCATGATTTATTTCTCTTGCTACTTTTAAATATGAGTGAAATTTCATTTCTGAAACATTCTCAGACTGTGAATGACAATTATATGAGTCTTTAAAAAAAAAAAGTCTGGGGAAATGGCTTCATTTTATGAATGTTTTTGATGTGCTACTCTCTAATTTTTATATAGTTTGGTAAGCTCCATGCTATAGGAATTGAGATTCTTTCGTGTTCAATAATTGAACCTCTTATTTCTCACACACTTGACACTTCAGTGTTGTTTGATTGTAACATCTTGATTCTGATCTCGAAAATTTGCTCTGAACTGTTTGTTATCTATAAAATCTGAGTTAGTGACTTTTTCTTTTGACTGCAATTCCCTTTAAGGCATCGGTAGGTGTGACAGCTTTCCAAGTACATCCATGTCAGACTTTCCCCCCTGGACAGAAAGGTTCTGGAAAAAATTTAACCTGCTTTTAATATTAACATTCTCTTTGCTTGAAATGTATTTAAATTGATAGATGCAGTAAAGAATAAGTGGGTGAAAATATTTTAGCTAAGAAATGTCAAACTACAAATCTGAGATGAAAATTCAGCATTAAAAATATAAAATAATGTACACAATTTATAGTTTCTAGATGAAATACTGTCCTCCCTTGAGAGAAAAAGCTCTTATCATTGCTTTAAAACAGAATTGGCATCAATAACCAGTAGCCTACATTGCTTACTTGCATTCCCCATTTTAGCATGCTATAAACAGAAATAACTATTACATATTTTATAGTTACAAATTTAAAATCCAGATTTATTTTCCACTGTGGACACATATTTAAGGTAAGAGGACTGATCTTTTCATAATCAGAAAAAATCCTTTTTTGCCATAAAATTAAACATGATGTTGCTTTAAATAGAAGTATACATTTTCCAAAAACTGGACTGGGAGGAAGTCGTATTATGACTATGCTTTGCAAGCTACTTTATGTACAATGACCAAAATGTGAAATACTAAAAGCTGAGAGCAGGAGGACATAAATCTGGGATTTCAGCAGAGATCCTCTTTCCCTAACTAAATTTTATGTTAATCTTTTTAAATTATTGTGTGTTTGTGAGGGGTTTTTTAAATTTAAAGTTCTTATGAAATGGTGCAAGGTTTGGCCACATGTCATCAGCTGCAAATAGGTAGTCTGCAAATGTTTGCCAGAGAAGTGTTTCCTCCATCTTGCTGAGTTGGAAAATGGTTGTATCAGTGTCTGAGAGCAGGCAACCTTCAGTGAAGTTTTCAGCCATCCTAGAGATACAAAAGCTTCAGATGCTCAACATCTTTAACACTACACCACCATTTACATAGGGAATTAAGATTTTCTAGTCTTACATTCAGTCCTGTCCAGCTCAATTTCATTAATGGAGTAAAGTACTGTTCTTAGTGAGTGAATAAAAGCAGAATGTCTTTCTGATTTTACGTGCTTTTCAGCAGTCTGATTTGAAAGTGTCGGTTTGGTTCACTTTGTTTTTTTCTATGAATCCCACTAGACTTGCAAATTAACTGGTATTCAGGTGTTGACATTTGTTCTTCAAAAGGTTTAAAGTCACTTCTAATCTACTGCTGAAAGATGCCACAGAAAACCTGCTGAAAATACTTTATTAACACTCTGGAAAAAACTAAGAATGCATTAAAAATGGAAAAAATAATGTACTCAAAAGTAAAATGTACAGTGAGATAATTATTTTTTTTTTAATTGCACCAAGCATAGGGCCTGCTGAATGTGCTTATAGGGTCAGGTTGTACAAGATGAGTATTTTATGTTTAAAACTGTCACATAAAAATACTTACATCCTTGCTTTATACAACAGTGCTCTCATGGTGACAGGGAACATGTGAAAGAGAATTGAGGACTGATCCTCAACTTTTTAAAATTGCCTAAGGAAAAAATTCAATTGACTAGAACAGTATTGAAAGTGTGTGTTGTAAGCTATATACTAAGGAAAAAAAATTATTGTGGCCAGACAATGGCAATCATTGATCACAAAATCAATCAGCTCCTCCTACAGAAAGTAAAGGTCTTTTGCCAGTCTGGAACTGAAAGAACAAAATGTTGTGCTTTATTTTTTTGGCTCTTTTATTTGGGAGGGAAGGAGACTGAAAGGGAGAGGGAGAATGCAAGATAATGGAAGTAGCTTTTGCCTTTATGCCATGTTAATGTGTTGGTCCTTGGGGAAATGTCCAGTTGTTGTGGCAATATAAGACCAGTATGCTGCCATACTGTATCTTTTGGAGTAGCTGAAATCAGGGGGTTCACAATCAAAGCACATGTACTGTACAGCCTACACACTGGTAATGGAATGACTCTGAACATTCTTACACTTTATTGCTCTAATTAATATGCAGTTATTTATTAAAATATATCAGAGCCCCTCCCTATCTCTGCCTCTTTCTCTTCTCTTACAGGAATTTCTAGCACTTTGCCAACTACCAAAATACTGATAACACCATTCAGACTTAAGGATAGAAATATTAAAAGGTTATTATAGGCTATCTGGCTACAACATATGTTTTCCAAGTTGATGCTATAATTTTAAAAGTAATTTTTACTATCATAGCCAGGAAACACAATATTTGAATCTGGGAAGGAATCTTACCATGCTCTGGTTCAATCTCTGACCACATCTATTGTGGCTCCTCCTAGTCAGAGTTTCTAACATGACAAGCCCTTAGCATTTGTCACAAGTCTCACAGATTTGAAGTATTAAAGTCCAGATCCTGAATGTATGTGATAGCTCCTAAATATGATTTTACCTTAAAAACCTAGGTGAAAATAGACAGACAGAGCTTGAAGGCTCCAAAAAATTGCTGTAGGCACTCTCAGCCATCAAAGCACCTTTCTCAGCAGTTGGAACTGATTTGAAGTGAAGCAGCATTAAAGGAATAGTGCAGAAGGCTTATTTGGGTGCAAAGTAACACTGAGCTATGGGGGAGAAGTGATGCTCTATGGCAGGGAACATGTTCTGCTTGAATTAACCATGCTTTTTGATGCAGCAGTACTGCAGGTATTTTCACCCTGGCTTTTTTTGTTTAGCGCACAACCATGGTATTTTTGTGGGGAGACCTTCCTTAAGCTTGTAGATGCAGAGGGTTTATGCATAGGGAAGATGTCATATAACTGTCTTGACTGGGGAAAGAAGAGAAGGAGTTGTTTTGTTTTCCAATGAAGTTTAAGAGACTTTGATATATGTTTGTAATCTTTAGAACTTTGACTTTGGTTGGACTACTGACATGCCTACGGGTTCAGGCTGTACATCCATTTGAAAGACTGAGACTGCAGACAAGCTCTTCCAAGTTCTGCCTTTTCTAAGTGCAAAAGACAGTCAGATAGGATGCCTACTAAATCTCAGAAATCCTGGAGATAAACATAAGAAGTGTTTGGTATTAGCTATCCGCTCTCTGGCTTTTCAGAGTGGTGAGTATTCTTTTACTGTATTTTAACACATCACTTTGGCAGTGGGAACAGGTCTGGTAAGGAGCAAAGGATCTGATTTCTACTTTTTCTCTGATATCCAGATAATAAATTTTTACTTACTCTGTATTTTCAGACTGTCATCTTTGACTCTGTTTTAGCCTGAGGAGCAGTGCTAAAGAGCCATGAGTTTGGCAAACTGGGCTGTTTTCTGTGTTGCACTCTGGTTATTAGGCAGTTTCAACTGTGTCCTCAGTTGCTTTCATTGCTGTGTCTCTGCAGCTGCCTATTGGGTTGAACATGCGTGTAACCCAAATTGGCTATATGTTGAAGACATTGAGTATTTGTTCAAATAGAGTATTACGTATTTGTTTCTTTTCTAATGTGTTTGCCTGTTCTGTATCATGGTATTATGTTTACCTTCTTTGTTAGCAAGGATTTACTCACCAGTCTGAGTTTTTCCTCTTTACTACTTTCTGTATTAACCAGATTTTAGGATTGCTAGGCAGTTGCTTTCAGTGGTCTCTGACTTCAAGTTCTGCATGTTTATTTACTTTGAGGAAAGGTAGGCTATGAGGCTTTTTTGGTATAGTTTTGAATTTTCTGATGCCCAAAATCTCTTAGCCTACCTAAACTCAGTGTGCACTGGATCTGTTTCTTAGTTTTTCAAAACCTTTTATTTCATCAAAGTTCATACTCAGTTTTTTTTTTGTCTCTGATCCTGATTTTGATCTTCTCTCTCATCAGGGCCTATGCCAATACCCACAATTTCAAAATTAGATTTTCAGCTTTGAATCAATTGTCTAGATAATTTATGCTTCCAGCTTTTGCATTCCCTTATATCATCTGTTTAATAGTCATTTTTAAAAAAAAAAAAAGCTCCTGAGCTGTTTTTTTGTTTTTCTCTGCAGTATTTTTCACAATCCTGAGTTAACTAAAAAAATATTTAAAATATCAAATACTTAAGAACAAGCTGTAACCAGAAAAATAAATATGTCACAGTATCACAGTATGTTTGGGATTGGAAGGGACCTCAAAAGATCATCCAGTCCAATCCCCCTGCTGGAGCAGGAACGCCTAGGTGAGGTCGCACAGGAATGTGTCCAGGTGGGTTTTGAATGTCTCCAGGGAAGGAGACTCCACAACCTCCCTGGGTAGCCTGTTCCAGTGCTCTGTTACCCTTTGGTTGCATGCAGTAATGAAGTCCTTCTTAAACGTTGTTCAATCATCCTTTAAAAGGCCAGAGCATTTCAATTCTGATGGGCCTTTCAGCTGCTTTGTTTTATTGTGGGTGAATTCTCAGCTCACTTCATGCCAGTGCTTTTCAGTATAATCCTAAGCCAAGAAGTTGGCTCCTCCTCTTAGTGGCTGAATTTGACATTAGAAGGTCTCCAATCTCCTGACTGTTGGATAGTAGGACTTATTACCAAGGGAAAGATCAGTTTATTTCGTGCCTTGTATAATGGGGATATACAGCAACTATACGGGACCCAATACAGCAATTCTTACTAGTCAGCATCATGTAACTGCTTCCCAGAGTCTGATGCCAGAGCCATGGAAGGGTTCTCCAAAAAGATATTGCAAACAGAGGGTAAGATATTAAGTTTGGCTCAGCAGTCTTGGATGAAGTGCGTGACTGTGGGAGAGCATTCAAGGTGGGGACAAAGGAGCCTCCTTGCCTGCAAGTCTTCTGCTTTGTGGCATCTGTCCCCAGTCAGCTCCTCATGTCCCTCCTGGCTGTCTCAGCTCCCCATGCAGCTGCCCATGTCTGCTGAGCTCTACCTAGAGGGTGCTCACCTTGCCTTGGGACAGTGCTGAAAACATAAGGTACAGTATTGTGGAGTTCTGCCCAGAAAATCTCTGCCATTAGACTCCTGTCTTCACTTTTTGGAGTACTGAAGTTGTAATGCTTTGGAATCCCCACCAGTTCAGATTGGCAGGTTGTGAGTTTTTTGTTGTTTGTGGGGTTTTTTTTCGTTGTTGTTTTGGGGGGTGGGGTGGATCTTTGTTTTGTTTTTAATGTCAGGAAACTGAGCTCTTTACAAGAGAGCATAACAGGTTCTAGGGTCACCTGTTTGGCATGGATGTCCAGTAGGAATTTTAGGAATTTGCTGTGTTTTACAACAGAGAGCTAACCTGTCATCGTCCCTATCGAATACTTCTGCTGCCATCTCAGACGCTCTGAGCAACCTTTTCCTTTGAAAGATGGGTCGCTCATAAATTCTCTGTGCAAATTCTAATTTTAGTTCCTAAACATCAGTGAGGATTAAGTTGTTCTTAGTGACAATGAGTGTAGGCAAATGAATAATATTCCATTAATTATAGCAGAGGTAGAGAGGTTGAAGGTTTGCCTTAGCAAGATCTGTAGAAATAAACACAAAAGCTAGTTATCAGCCACACATAGTTACATCTTGCACCTTTATAATTACACAGTTACTGCTTATTTGGCTGAAGACCTGGTATGGCGTCTTTGTTACTTCAAATTATATTAGTTCTGGTGCATCATTAACAATTAGAGGTGTAAGTTTAATTCAACAAAATGATAATGCGATTCCATTTGAAATATGCCAATGTGATATGTAGAGTGATTAGACATATGAAAATGGCCTTATCATCTTTATTAGTCTGACCACTATCTATGCTTTACATCTTAATAGGAACTTTTTTTGTTTTTCAATGTCTATTTAGAGGTATGCTTAGAATTTACCCAGCTTTATGGACTAAACATATTAAGTGCCTCTATGAAATTGTTATTCAGTAACCTTTACTTGGATAGTTTGAGTATGGTATTTTTCAAGGTACCACAAAATATAAATATGTAGGTTATGGATATAGAAGGTTTATTTAGCTCCGAAATATATTAGTGTATTTATACCATATATATTACTGTATATTTGGTACTGTTACATATTTGCAGTCATATTATCATCAGGCAATTTTCTATCTTGAGTTATCAGAAAAGGGAATTAGAAAATAAAATGCTAGCCTTAGGGAAGCAAACTTTTTTCAAAACTCCTATCTGCTAATATCACCTGCCAATGATTTAATGTGTTTGTAGTTTATGCTAACCTTTCTTAGCTTTCCTTTTTATCCATTATAGTCTGTGTACCTGGTAGAAGGGAAGCCTGCAGCCAATTGCCATTACTTTGCACCTATCTTTACTCGCCAAATCGCTATTTTTCTCTTTTATTTCATTTTATTCCTGTAAGGTGGTAACTGTTGGCTGTTATAAAACTGCAATCTCATTAGAAAAGGTTCATTCAAATAAATTCACTGCTGATATTAGGACTTCAAAATGTTAATGTGTTTGTCTTTCTTTGGAGTAACATATGTTTTTATACTGATGCTCAAAGAGACACCTTTCATTTCCAGAAGAGTTGTTATGACAGCAAGACAGCATTTTGGGACAGTTTGTGGGATCATGTGTTTCTCGGTAGTACCTCATTTAAGAATTCTTCGTGTGTCTCCCTATTAAAAATATGTCCACAGCTTGAGTAAAATGAAAGTGAACGGAATTCTTAAGTGCATACAAGAATGTTAATGTTCTTTATCAGCAATATGAACCACTGTGACGCTTGTTTAACTCTGGGATCTGTGGTCCTTTTGTACTTTCTTAGTCCTCTTCTACTCCTAGTTTAACCAGAGACCAGTGGAGCTGTGTTGATGCTCTGTGACAAAACTCTAATGTCCTGTTTTATTCACACTCAACCTTTCTTGCTTTCTCCAGTTTGCGTCAGACATTTTCCACCATTACAGGTGGGAGGTATTAAATAATCTCCATGTCCAATCCGTGTATAGTCTTGCAAACAGAGTAACCTCTCCTAACAGATTTTTACAAAGCCCAGTAATGACATCATGGGAATGTTACTTGGTTATTACACTTAATCTGGCAATGGAGCGTAGAGCAAATGCATAGCAGATAGGTCTGAAGATAAAGGGTTATCATGTGCTGGGATAACCGTCATTTCACACACAGTCTTTAGTTTCATGGAATAGTTAATTTGGGATTCCTCAGAATCAGACCTCACTGAAACTTTTTAGGACACAGGTCTAAACATATTCAGTTCCACCTATTTCTAATTAATCTAATGCTAGCATAAACATAATTTCACTGCTTGTAATAAAATTAAGGTCTACTCCTAATTGTTTCTATGTAGCAAACTTTAAAAAAAAATGTATTTTTCACACTCAGAAATGTGCTCTCATTGTCTTCTGAACTCAGTTTAGGCATATCTGACCTGTGTGGATAGAAGTAGCTGAATTCTGTTTCCTTTCACTTCATGTTAAAGACGATATTTTTTTGTTCAACCCTTGGATATGTGCCAGGTATTTTTAAATGTCTATTATTTCACGAACAATTCTATAAAGCAGAATTAAGGTATTATGAAGAGGACTTTTGATGGTTGTATTACTTCTAATATTTAATGCTTAGAATTAATAGAATTAGTCATTGCTTTGTTGGATTTGAATATAGATATTGGATGTTATTAAGCAATGTGTCCCACATGCATTGGCTTATTCATTTGCCTGTTTTTCCAAAATGTATAAGCCATACTGAGAGCAGATTTGCATTTATTATACGATGTAAGTAGTTCTACTTTTGCCAAAGTAAAAAAAAACATCCTAATTTCAGATCTTTGAAAACTTTTAGAACTGTGTTGTTGTTACTTAGAATTATTTATTTGTACATAGATACTTTACACTGGCATAACTGTCACCACAATATGATTTTCTTTTAAAAAATACTCCTGAAACAGTTTACCTTATATAGCCTTTGCTTGTGAATACAGTTCGGCTGCTATAGCCTTTTTCTATTGCCAGCATTAGAGTTGTTCCTAATTGTAGAACTGTTTATATGCCAGCAAGCTTTGAAATGTTTGAACTGTACTCTTAGTGGCTAATTTTTGAGTTGATATCTAATAGGAATAAACAGGAAAAGCAGTACACTTTTAAAATCCAAATATATTTTTAAAAATCAAGACAAACATTGATGCTTTGTTATACCAGTTCTGACCACCTCCCCTTGTTGTTTTTAGTAGCAAATAGGAACATTTCTGCACAAATACCTTGAAACAACAAAATCCTGAGTTTGTTCTTTGTTTCCATTTGGGGGGCAGGCGAGCAGGAAGAAAGTGCCTTATTCCACAAAATACTCGAATCTTATGCTCAAGCATTGAGGAATCTCTTTGCTTTTCGGTTCAGCACGTAACCCAAGTGTAAGTTACCATAACAGATGAAATGGCACAAAGTTGTAATTGGAAGGGGAATTGGAAACCCTGAGGTTTTTATTCTTTCTTGGACTACAAACCTGTTATATGACCTTAAGCAGATCACATAAACCCTGACTTTCCAAAGCATTTGCCCTCCTGAACTGGATGTGTAGGTTGGTCAGCTGCAATTTCCTGTAAGGTGAAAATGGTGCCTTAATAGGGTGCGGACAGTTCATTAACACAAAGTGCTGTGAAATTCTCCAATGAAAAGCATTACAGGCAGTGGAAAGTATTATTAGGAATTAATAATATTAGTTACGTTTGCCCTATGATCTTGTACTTTACCCCAAAGCAAGATAAATCATAAGCCGCTTAGAAGTTTTTTTTACAATAGAGTGCAGCCATTAAGGGTCTTTAGAACATTTCTGCAATACTAAAATGACTTTTCAGCCACCATATTAGTTTCTTCAGTGTAGTCTAAGGTTTTAGAAAAGTAAAACAAACAAGAGGCCAAGATATTATTTACTTAATTAGTCCTCTCTGCAGCATGAATTTCTTTCTGAGCTTCATTTCTGCTTACTAAGTATCATATCTGTTGCTGTTCCTTGTGTTACTAAGCAACACCAACACTGCCAAATAATAGGGAAAACAACATGTAATAAGGCACTATAATTCTGTCCATGTATCATGGGGTTAATTTCTTAGGAATACTCTGAGATTCAGAGAGTGTGCAGTGCAGAAATGTAAAATATACTGTTTTCATTATAAAAAGCAGTTCACATATTCTAAAAATGTGCATTTAATTGCATAAAGGCAGAAAACCAACACAAAAATTATTCAAATAACATTCCAATTATATTCGATAAATCATCTTTAAAGCCTTTACATTTATGTAGCAATTATAACCTAACCACAGGATCTAACATCTTAGAGCTTCATCAAAATCAATCAAATATCTTAGACTGACACTGGAATGTTGTTCTGGTGGAATTGCTCCCAAAGGCAATTTTGATCTGTTTAGGCACCAGTTTTACAGCACATTCTGAATTTGATTATTTCTGGTAGTGTTTCCTGGGTAAGGTTTTGTTCTAGCAGTGACTGTAAGAAATTTCTAATATATAAAGCAACTAATTAATTGCAAACTGGTTAAACTAACATACTTATTTTTAAAAACGCTACTAACACTTTGGTCCATAAAAAATGCAGAATCTCTTTTGTTAATTGCTTTCTAAGTGTGTTTCAGAGAGAACTGGTGATTTCAGATGGTAAATCAAACAGACTGTCACTGACATCACATGTAAACCTGAAAATCATTTGGAAGACCACTCTTTCCTTGGTTCTAAGTGTGAATTTCTCATTCAGCTTCCAGGCTTCTTTGCATAACAATATTTGCATCTGATTCTTAGATGCATGAAACCAGATTAACTATCAGTTAATTAGGGATAAAACAATATTAGTGTGTTGGGTTTTTTTAAAATAAAAGACAATTGTGAATCTGAGCATTTGGGGGTTAATATTTGCTATCTATCTGTGAGCGTAGAGCTCATTCAGGCTAACGAGTCATTCCCTAGATATCCAAGAAGCTGGATTGGGTTTTAATAAGATTTGGAAAATAGATTTAATGAATCTGCTACATTGCCTAGACTGCTATTATCAAAAATGTTCTTATGTTAAATGTTTAAATCTGTAAAGTAAGCCTCAAAGTAAACAATTTTTAAATAGAAACATGACAAATGGCAAGTGGATGTGTTCTCTAAGGTTGTTTCTAAGAGAAGTACTGTGACCAATATATTCAAAAAAAGAAAGAAACTGACAGTGGAACTGAAGAAGGAGCTAAAGTTGTAGTATTTCTGCGACTACTTGAAAATATGAACCATAATTCAAATGGATTACAAAAACAGTTATTGTTTTTAAAATGACTGTTGCTTTACTGTATGAAATAGCTTGTTTCTGTACTCCGTGCTGCAAACGAGTCAAGGATATATCTATTCTACAAATCTTAAAAGATCAAAATTGCTCAGAAATAGGATGGAGTCAAATAATCCTCTAAATTAGGATTTTTGCTGTAAGATTTTCAGACACAGAAACAGGCAATCCAAGCATAATCGTTCTAGTGCAGGTGTTAAATTGATCTGAATTTTTGAAATCACTGCTGTTGTGATGGCAGATCTGTTAGCAATCGTTTGTTTCAAATAATGTATACAAGAATTACCCAAGAGATTTGGAATGCTAGCAGCACAGTTACAGTGACATTTTCTTTCACTTACACGTGCACAGGCACATATGTGCAAGCCTAAAGATTTTTTTCAAATTTTTAAGAATTTTCAAGAGATTTAGCATTCACCACTTGGTTAAAATGGTCATATGCTATGTGGATTAAGAAAATGATAGTATCAGGCTCCAAACAGGTTTGCCTCCCTGCAAAAGCTTTTAGGTGCCTAGAAAGCATCTGGGTATGTCTGATAGGGATCTTTGGAGGCACTGCAGAATGTTATCTGAAGATTTGATTTTGCCAAGATTTTCCCAACACTTAAGTGATTATGCTTCACAACACCTGGATAGTTGCAAAAAATCCACCTTATTCATTATTTCCACACTGATCCAGCTCAGACACTTAATTCTTGCTTTGCCACAGTATTAGTTTTCTGCTTTAAAGGTCTCAGATTACAAAATTTTGTCTATACCTGTGCTTTGTTTTCTGTGTCTAAGTAACTGGAACTTTTTTTGTATGATCCATAGCTCACTGGAAACCAAATGATTGGACCACCATCCAGTGTTTTTAGATTAGGATATACTATTCTAGCTGAGAATTTGAGGAAAGGCATTTACATTCAAAAATGCTTTGGAATTATTATTAATATCATATTTTGTACGGTATATATGGCAAGAGAAGTATATGGTATATGTGGAAAAGAACTAGGGAAATCAAAGCAAGCAAATAATGATCGGGAATTTAAAATCAGATAAACAATTATAATGTTATGCTTAGGGGAAATAAACGCTGTTGAAGGGTTAGTATCTATCATTGGTCACCTATGGTTAAGGAAATAAACGTGGGGCTTTTTTTGTTCTTCTGAAATAAAGTCAGGGAAAACAAATAATTTTGTTGTGATCACAGATGAGATTTGTGAATTGAATTGTGAGCTGAATTTCCAACTTGTGATGTGTTTAGAAATACTGATTTGTCTTATTTTATTTTGTAGATGCTTCAGAAACTTGCTGTGTGTTTACCACAAGTCCTGCCAGCCAACTTGAGAGGGGACTTACTTACCTGTTCTTTCATTAGTCAAGCATAACATTATCTTGAACTAATAATTCCTCTCCACATGGCCTTCCTACTAGTGTCAGCTTATCTTCTGCTGACTCATGCTCAGGGTGCTCCTATTGAGAATGGGGCACTGTTGGAAACACTGAAGTCACAAGTAGGATTATTCAGCAATAAAAGTGAACACTACTCGGCACAGGTGAGACCTCCTGGCACAAACCGACAAATACCTCAGACAATCATCATAGGAGTTCGCAAAGGAGGGACAAGGGCTTTGCTGGAAATGTTGGATATTCATCCTAATATTGTGGTAGCAGCTACAGAAGTCCACTTCTTTGACTGGGATGAAAATTATGTGAAAGGAATAGACTGGTATAGAAGTCTGATGCCATTTTCTTATGGAAATCAAATTACAATTGAGAAAACACCAGGCTATTTTACATCACCACAGGCTCCAAAAAGAATTCATGACATGAATAGCTCCATTAAACTGCTGCTTATTCTAAGAGATCCCACTGAGAGAGTTATATCTGACTATACCCAAGTGTATTACAACAGAGTAGAAAACCACAAGCCTGTTCAGCTCTTTGAAGATATTGTTATTAAGAATGGAGCACTTAATACCAAATACAAAGCTATTCAGAGAAGTCTATATGATGTTCATATGGAAAAGTGGCTTAAGCATTTCAGTTTGGATCAGATTCACATAGTGGATGGCAATACTTTAATCAAGGACCCTCTTCCTGAATTACAAAAAGTTGAAAGATTTCTAAATCTTCCTTCACAAATTATGTCTTCTAATTTTTATTTTAACCAAACCAAGGGATTCTACTGCATTAGAAGTGATGGAAGGGAGAGATGTTTACACGAATCCAAAGGGCGTCCCCATCCTCTTGTTAACAACACTGTTTTAGAGCAACTGTATTCATACTTCAGAGAGCACAATGCAAAATTTTACAGAATGGTTAATCATTCCTTTGACTGGCATTGATGCATTTGTAATCAATGTTTCTTAAAAAGGGCCTGAAACAAACTCTTTCAAACATGTATTTCTAAACTGTAGGGATTCATATTATGAGAACATAACATACTGGTTATATGCTTCACTGGAATAACACATCTGTTAATTCACTGAAATGGTACCCTTTCTGTTGGGAAAAAGAAGTTTCATGTATTTGAGTGATTACTGTGAGTCAGATTCTGATCTTCTTTCTCTCATCATGCAAATACATTAACTTTAGCAGACTTATTTCAGATATGTCTCTGTTACAAGATTTGTGCTGTTTTGAAAAAATGACTGCTTCTAATAGTGTAAAAACTGTAAATATTTGAAATGGTGTTATTCTAACTGTTCTGTATTTTTTGTTGTTAGTATTTTTTATATCACGCACAATGATAGTGGCATTGATTTCTAGAATTTTTCATACAGTAAGTTAAATTGTATGTTAAAACAGGGGCTTACATAGTGGCTCCAATAAATAATTTATCCTCTGTTAATATGCTGAGGTTCTTAATTGATTAATAATAAAAGGAATCTATTTCACCCATGATTTTGAAAAGGTGAACTAGAAGCTCTGTATATCATTAGTATTAAACCATGCTCTTACTATCTCGAGTTTACCAAAAAAATTTCTCCAAACAAAGTAAGAATATGAACTTTTGAAGAAGCTTTAAGTGAGAGTTCTGAATGTAAAGAACTTAAAATATCCCAGGCTGTTCTTTTGTACAGTTAAAGGGGGAGTGAGGGGCAAAAAATTATTAATATCAGCAACTGTACAAATATTTAATTAGTTGCTCTTGAACTGACAAGCTCTTCATTAGTACTACCATATTAGTCATGGTTGTATTCTGTGACTAGTTATTCTGTTGCTTTCCTGGCTTTAGTTGACATATCATCTCCATTGGCACATTGATTCTTGTTTAAAAAAAAAAAAATTTGCTTGTCCTCCAAAGCAGGCAGTATTTTTATGTTGTTATTTCTAATGCAGACCATGGGATGTTCTCAACATTAAAATAACATCTTGTTATACTGTATATCAAAGACAGTGTTCAATATGTTAAGTATGTCATACTCAGATTATAATATAAAAAATGCACCCATCTATACCCCTGCATTAGGAGTTTTCTTGTTTGGTTGGTTTTTTTGTTTGACAGTATTGTGCTGGTCTCTTCTCCTTTTTCATGTAAACATTTTGTGATATATCAATACCAAAGAAGAAAATCAACCTAAAATGTTAAATATGGTGCTAGATGGAACTACAGGTACAGATGTGCTTGTTTGACATGTACGTTGCAATCCAGAAACTCTGGTGCATCCGCTGGCAGAAGTATTCGTCAACTGTGTTCCTCCTCAGGCTTCTCTGAACGCTGGTGAGCTGTAGTTGTGTGAGCCCACACTGAGGATCACAGCATCAAACTCCACCTAACCATGGTGAGGATTCTGAACCTGAGTCCTTCTGTCTAAGCCACTGTTCACCATATAGGAGTGTATATTCCTAACGTGGGATTTGGTCTTCCACTCCACAGGCTAAAAGGTATGTATTGCAGCACCAGTTTCTAGGCTTCTAATACTTTATGGGGGGACTACTTAGATGTTAGGCAGGTAGCAGTATTCCACTGAAGCTGGACAGAATCAGACCCAGCCAGATTATGTGGAAATAGCCTTCATCAAATATTCCCTGTTAAAAATAATATAATTAATTTATTCTTTATCTCTTCAGCTACTTGCATGTGTATATATGAGAGAAATTTTTTTGGATCATATAATTATCTGCTGAAATTATCTTTTTGATATATGATTATTTACTGCATCTCTGATTTCTACAGATTGTTATCTACTTTTTCCACCTTTTCTGAGATTGTGGGTTCTTAATTATTAACAGTGATCAGATCTGGGCAGTACTCAGAAGTACAAAGTTGATCTAAATCAGGTGTGGAAATGTGAATATATTTAGTTCAAATTAGCCAAACCCAGGATGTTTATGCTGGTCTTATACCATCTCTACAAGGACACTGGGTAGACAAGCTATAATAATTACAGTTGTATAGCTTAACAATGCCTTCTGTGTTATTTGTCAAGTAAAAAGTTAACCCAGAAAAATTCTGAACTCTGAATCAGCAGGGTGATTTTCTGTGGGACCAACACTTTGTGTTTTGTGGGCACAACATTTTTATCTGATAACAGAAAGCCCAAATCCAGATTCCCTGTATTGTTTAACATAGCCTGTTCTTTCTGACCAATGCAGTCTCAGTGACGAACAAAACTCTAATTTCAGAAACACAATATTGCAGGTAGCAACATAGCAACAGTGTGTATCATAGATTGTAGTTTTACTTTCAGCATCACTTTCTGTTTCTTATACATTCCAAAACTTTCCATGTTCTTCTTGTTTTGTTTCTTTTCAATTATGATTCCATTTAATAGAATCAAATAAGGTTGTTTTTTGTTGTTGTTTTCAATAAGCTAATTTGAAAACAATGTATACTTTAACAGAGGTTTCAGGTAGTTGCCAGTAATTGGAAAGCTCATGTCTATATGTCACATTTCATTTAATAGACTTAGAAGAAAAAAAAAGGAAAAAAAAAAATCTAATGTCTTTCTACATTTATGCTTGCAGGCATCAAGTCTTTCTCTTTCTTCTGTGAAGTTTACAGCTAATCTTTAAATGAGCTGAATGTGGGAACAGTTGGCAGAAGCTGTATGCATCTTTGAAAATGCAGGTCCCTTTCTGGAATTTACATTTCAAGGAGAGCTGATCTGTATGGATTAGTGATGGATATATCTACTTGATTTGTTAGCAGTCTGTGTTCCTGCTCAGCATTTTTGGGAAGGACAGAGTTGATGGAATGAATTCAATTATAATTCTAGAGTTTACTAATACCAGAAGAAATATACTATTCATATTATAATTTGGGTGAGGGATTGGATATTTTGATTTTACGTGAATGAAGATTCTCATCTGAAGTTTTGTTAAATGGTCTACAAAGATGCAACTTTACCTCTGCATAACAGAATTCAGTAAATATAGTAGTCTGTAATTTAAAATTACCAACAGTTTCCATCAGTTTCTCGTTTTGTGGTCTGAATAGTATTATCTCATGCAGCCCTGACCTCCATTCCTACTTTCTTCAAAAGATAACCCTCCTTCCATCATCCTCAGGAGGGAGATCAGATCAACTAAGCCATACTTTAGTAATACTGAAATAAAAAATACTCAATTTTTTGCACTTGGAATTCAAAACTAGATAAATTGTGGAAAGAACTGGAGGCTCACAATCAGTTTAAAGATGTTATTAACTACACAGTTCTCAATCCAAGAAATTACAAATATCTCTTATGAATTTCCACAATTGGTAGCAAACCATAAACTATTTTTTTCCAAATTGGCCATCAAAGGGCTTTCATCTCATTATCTGATACTCAAGAGGTGTTTACAGAAATAAATACCATGTGGGAAGGTTGCTTAAAGAGATCATGCAGTTATTTCAAAGGTTGTTGAGAGCATCTGAAACAGATGATATAGTCATATGTGTAAGACTAGCACAGAATTTATGATGATTTGAGTGGTTCTTTGATGTTGTTCTTTATTCCACAAATATTAAACTTTCACTTTAAACACTGTTTCTTTCCTTTTTTAGTTAAAACACCAAAGTTATAGTTGCTTTGGTATTGTATCGCTGAGAATTAGCAATATTAAGCAACTGCAGCTGTCGTTGGATCAGTTTAGCTTTTCCACAATAAGCATCATACTCATACTTAATACCTAGATGAGTCTAATATTAGTATATTTTTATATGGGCTATTTATAACCTACAGTTCATAAAGAAAAAGCATTGGGAAACTTAAGAGCTAGGATTTTGCCCAAAAAAGCTCCTAGTACTTGACTAATTGGAAGGAAATAAAGAGGTTCCTCTGTTGCACTCACCCACATTACTTTGCCAGGAAGAGAGCTGGATTTTTCATTGTATCTAGCTGTTCAAAGGCCTTGGGCTGACTTTTGGTCTTTTCTTTCACCGTTTAGCCTTGATAGAGAATTTACAGTTCCTCTTGAAGAATACCTGTTAAAGCAGAGACATGTTTGGAGGATCTATAGGCAATACGGTGGAAAACTTTACAGAAGGCATACATTTAGTGCACATCATTGTATGCTGCTACACAACGACTCCTGCAGTATCCTTTTGATACGAAGACAATAGATAATCCTACGAAACGCATCTAAGAAAGATTAGATTGGCTACTAAAGAGGAGTGCATTCACATACAGAGTTTTCAGTCTTCATTCACTTTTCAAAAGTGCATCACAGAGAAATTTAAAAATCGAGATGCTTCCAGCAAGTTTGACTGCTTATTGCCTATGTCAATTCAGATGCTTTCATGAGTTGGAGAAAAGATTTTAAAGTGTAATAGTCCCTATAATTTCTTGTTTAATCTATGTGTTTAAAAACAACACAGGTTATCACCTTGCCTTATAGGAGCACAGTTTAAAGAAAAAAGAAAGAGAGAGACAACCTCCAATACCTTGATTCATAGTAAGAGTTGCACAGTAACAATACTCACAGTAACATTTCCTTGCAGAGAAAAGAACATTTAAATTATTTAAGGAAAGATTTTACTCCTGTAGATTATTATTTTCCATACTTGTGGTTTTGATCCTTCATTTCCTTCAAAAGTTTGAATTTTATCATAGAAGTGAACAGACACAGTGGAATTAAAATCAGTAATCATTTGCCTGGAATATTAATAATTACCAGCAGTTAATGGCCAATATTTCATTACTGGCCAAACAATTTCCACTTTGATTATTTCAAATTTTCAGTGTGACCTATGAAACTGTTTGGCTATTTTAAAAAACAAATGTAAAAGTTAGAACCATCTATTTATAAAAAGACTCGGTAGTATCACTCTGTGATTACTGAGGAATTGGCATGTCTTTAAGGTTAATTAACAATTACATGATCTTAGCCCAAGTCATGAAAAATTTTTGGAAGCCAGGATACTGACAGAGCTACAAATTATAAATTAGAACTGGAAGTTGAATCTGCTTCTTAGGGAAAATACAACAGGTTAAAAATCAGACTGACATGAATCATACTATCTTGGTAAAATAGATGTGATGTAAAATGTACAGTATCTGATGTAGTAGCCCATGTAACAAACACTATGAAGTCTATTTTCTGATGCAAAATGGTCATTCACTATTACATTGTATGTTCTTTAGTTCCATTACAAAAACCTCTCAGTAGGTGTTAAAACATCTTAATGTAAACTCTACCAGTTTTTCTCTCAAAGGACATTTCTCTGGTTCTGTATTGTTTCCTCTGAGGTAAAAACGTGGTTTGAGTCACACTGCAATAAAAGTAGAGAGATATCCTATCAGAATAAAGAATATTAATTTGGTTTATTACAGTTTTCAATGAAGAACATTTTTATATATGTACTGATGATAGTTTAGCAATATCTTCCTATTTTCTCTTTATTAGATAACATATTTTTTCTTACTCTGAAGAATGTTACTCTAAACTTTTACATTGTTACTCTAAAGCTCTGACTTACAGATTTAAATCAGATGGCAGTAATAAAAGGGAAACACAAGTAATTAAGAATCCATTCCCTTTGCCACTCAGACTGGCCAAGATTTTCTTACTTTTCAACCCTTTTAATGTGAATATTTTGATTCATCCTAAACTGCCTATTAGGAATGTATCAGCCAAACTTGCAATAGGAAAAAATAAGTCAAGGGCAACTAGAATGCAATAAAACCTGAGCTGAAGGCCCTCTGCAGCTAAATACCTGTTGGCATAATATGGCACAGTTACAAATGAAAATTATTATTTGCCTGATAAGACAATGAACAGGAGTAAGTAACATGCTACTCCAGGGATCTGTCTAGGTATTCTACATGCCTGAATTATTTTTACAGTCGTTAGGCTGAGACATATGTGAATATACATTTTCAAAACACTGTATTTCATTTTATTGGAGAATACTACAATACTGTAGGACAGGTTGAATATGTTATGTCTATGCTTGGATGAAATGCTGCAGTGTTACTAAAGCAAATTGGATGGGAAGTAACAGTTCTCTAAGTATTGGGCATTTTAAAATTCCTTATGGAAATTAGCAGCACTAAATGCAGCAGATTTGTTGTTGATTTGACAAGGACTGTCAGCCTAGAAAAATGCTGTGCAACTGTCATGAGAAGATTGAAGATACCTTTTCTATACTCTGCCAAGATACAAATCTACAGCTCAAGACAAGTGACACAGATGGAACACTGTAAACTGCAGGGAGTGCATTGCTGCCCTGAGTGAAGGAAGATTAAAGGCTTATAAACAACATATGCTATAGTTACACACACAACACAAGCATCACACATAGTTTGCAAAATATACTCAGTCTAAAATAAAACCAAGCAGAATCTTCAGGTGTGCCTTCAAGTGATCCTAGTGAAGGCATACTGAACCAGGGACAACAGTTCCAGTACAAGCTATCTGTAACTTATTACTTGCATTAATAAACAGAAGTATGGGCTGTGCTCTAGGCATCTTCTGTGAACTAGCACCATATACTGCTCTTAATTTTGTCACCTTGTAGACAATAGGTATTGTATTCAAAATAAGCTTTATCCATTATGTGTTTGCCAAACAAGCCATGATTATGTGACTGAAGTTCTTTGTCAAGTGTACATATGACAAAAATGAATAAAATAGATGAACAGATTTTCTGGGAAAAAAAATGGCTAATGGGTTGCATACTTAGGGCTTTTTAATGTAAAGTGAGCATAGCAAAAGAGCATTTAAGTAAACTATCTTTCATACGTTTCAAAAATAAACTTTCTCTGTGTTTTCATTTCCTTTAGGGAGGTAGAAGTCTTTACATTGTTTAATAATAGACTTGGAATTTTAAAATCTGAATTCGTCTGAGAAGTTTAAAATATTTTGTTGCAATGTCTTAAATAAGAAATTACCCTTCAAAAGTTACTACAATTTTAGTATCATTAGAAAAGTGTTCACTTTTTAGTTCTTTTATGCCTTGTGTCACACCCTCCTGCCTCCCCCTTGAAAAAATATTTTCATAGCAAATGCCCTTCTGCCAGCTGATTTCAATGTTATACAGGCAAATTTCACAATATTAATCACTTGCATTAAAAATACAAAAATTAGGTAGAATTATATGAGTGGAAAAAATGGGATACAAAATAAAACTATGGTCACTTAAAATCTGTACCTGCTGAATCATGCCGAGTATCGTGTGCTCCAGATCATATCGAGAGAGATCAGGGCTGCTTCAGCCATCCAGGTGACTACTTGCAACATCTTTTGTGAGCCTGGGAAGAGCAGAAGAGTTTCCCACTTTCATCAAACAGACATTCAGGCTTCAATCTGAGAAACTCTTTTTCCAGTTATTGGGGTGCTTGTGTGGAAATGAACGATTAGGTGCCTTTTTTACCTGCAGGACAGATTATCGCCAAATTGCAGTATGTATTCCATTGGTAACAGCAAACTAACTTTGGAAGCCCAGTTTAATTGATTTTACTAAGTACTGGGTCCTCCATTATTGTTGTCCAAAACCCTAGTTGTCACAGATGGCAATTATTCTACACAAATACAGTCCCCAGAAAAGTATGAATTAAATATAGTAATCCAGCTTTCTGTAGATACTATTATAGATAACAATAAGCCAGAAAATACAGAAGCTTGTTGTCTTGTTAGGGTCCTTTGTCCATGACTCCCTTCTATCAAATAAGTATTGGGTACGGTGACATATACTTGTATGACTCCCTATCCTGATCATCTATATATTATGATCAAAAGGAACAGGATTAAGTTATCTCACTTTAAATACTAAGACCCAGGATGTTTATTTCACGTAAATGCAACTTTCCTCTCAGTCATCCACTACCTTTGATTTTCTTCTCTATCTATAAATACTTTGTGGTTTTGGTTTTGGTTTTTCATCTACTAATGAATTCTGCCTTTTTCATGGAATAAATAGTTTTGAACTTAAATTGAGTTTTCCTGATTTGAGAAAATTAAAAGCTGAAACATATACTATGGCTTTCAAAAATAAGTAAATTTTGTCTCTGTACTGCGTTAGTACGTCAGAGGATCAGAGTACAGACTTGCAAGCAATTAAGACAAAATAACTAATACTAACACACATAGCAAGGATAATGATTGAGGCTGTTTTTTGGAGGACAGGAAAAAATTCACCTTCCATTTTTAGAAAGTATTTATTTTATATATAACCGAAGCATTTGGATTCATGTGCTCCACTGATGTAAGGTAACACTGACTTCAGTCAGCTACAGTGACTGCAGTGAAAAAACTCTAATTTGTAGCTAAGGATCCAGCCTGAAATGTATATATGTAGAGAATGCTACTTCGGTTTTAGCTGGCTGATATGCAAAACGGAATAACTGTACTTTCTGAAACATAAATACGCTTATCACTTCACACACAAATTAAATATTTGATAGCAATGCTAACATAGAAGCTATTTCTCTCTTAATTTGATTTTTCTGTAGAAATTCTAGTCAATGAGTTAGCTAATGACAAACAATAAACTGCATTCTCTAACTTCATATATAAATGAGTATATTTACTGCAAAGAGAGAGGAGGAAAAATTCCTTTATTTGCATCCCTGGCCTCATTCTGTCAACATATCACCCAGATTGCTGGATACACACAGAGATGCATTCTGGCAATGCTAGGAAGGGACCTGCATTTCCTGCTGTCTATTTTAACTTATTAGTAATAGGATGATGCTTCTGGCACATCTAAAAGAAATTAATATTGGATAAATTCAATTCAAAAAGGTGTCAGGAAAACACATTGCAAATTCACTCATCACAAACTTGAGACCAGTATGTTTCAAAAAGAGTGCCATCGTAATTGTTTACATATATAATTGCCTAAAGCTGAACCAAATGATAGAATATATTATAACACTTTCCAAATGCCTTCAGAGCTGCTTAAGCCACCAGTTCACAAAATAAAAATAAATATAGTATTTTCAATACTAAGAGTAACACAAATAAATAACTTTAATGAGTTTTGTCTTACCTTAGAAAGAATTTTATCTGAACTACCAAAAGATCTTTTTATTGTTGCTGATTCAAAGTTGTATTCATAGACCATTTCTTTGTTGTTCACTGATGATCATTTAGATTGTTTTGAACATGGAGGAATGACGGTGCAGCAGCATTTTTTTAAGTGGTAATAGACTGGGCAAGAACTGCCAGACTTTACATAATTGACTTAAATGTAGTACAGGTTGAAAAATGTTGTAAGACTTTATCTGACCAATGCCAAAAGTAAGACCAATAGAAAAGTCTGAATAAACAATTTAGCATTTACAGTACCTTTATGATAGGAAGATCAAAATAAACAAAACAAATGGGAGACTGATTCTGTAGCTTTTGACCAGAAAAAACCTCCTACCAGTAACAGACATGATGCTTGAGCTAAGGCTGCAGATCTGGACCACTGATTTCAATGTGCTGTATTCTGATATTTTATTCACACTACCTGTGTCTTCAATAGGAGCTCTGATACAGTTACATCCTACTCAAGGTAAGTAAACCTGTCAGAATTTCACTACATGTGAGGATGAAGTCGGATTTACTCGTCTTGTAGTCATGACAGGCAGATGAAGGGCAGATAGAGTAATAAAGATACCTTTAGCAAAAGAGTCTCAGCATATTGAGTAGATTGGCCTTTGTGCATTTTACAAGTGAAGAATGTAAAAATTGTATCTCTCTTAAAGTGTTTAATATCTTATGATTTAAAATAAGCAAGGCTATTAGCCTCTCAAAGATTGTCAAAAACACTTGGAAGTAAGCTGAAAAAGTCAAATTAATAATTTTTTATAAGCAATGTCCAAGGCAAAGAATGATGACTCTTTAATAAGATTAGAACATTTCCACAGTCTTTCTTCCTTAGTCTCCTACTTTAAATCATAACCACTGACAGTGAAATAATTACAACTAAAAGTATTGTTGCACAAAGCTTTCCAGTTATAGGTAGAAAGCATATTTTTAAATATACTACATTTGTGACACATTTGAGCTCTGGAGAGAAAACATTCTCCACACCCAGTACTCCAGAGGAAAAGGTGCTGAACGCTCTCAGCTTACTCCATTTCAGAAAGCCCTCAGGCCTAAAATCTCTCTCTCCTAACCATCAAGATTTAAATGGAATACAGGGCAACCAGAAGCTTAAAAATGCCCTTGGGATGCAATCCTCTTGGGATTTTACATATTAACATGACCAGGCAGCTGAGACAGATAGCAAAACACTGTGAAAGAGTCATGTTCCCTTCTGTATCTCTCCTTGCAACAATAACACACAACTACATAGGCACCAGCTTCAGGCAACAGATCATTTATGCAAGTTGCCCAATGTACTACATGTATTTCTTTAATCTGGCTGCCATTTCACAGAGATATGCATCATGATTATCATCAGGGAATTCAAACAGAGCTTGATCTCATTTACATCGCAATAAAGTTAACAGTGGCTTCAGGTCCTTGAATTGCAGCCTCTGGTCAATAACAGCATGTAGACTGCACAACCTGCTGCCCTGCAGGAATAGTACCTCATCACAATTCAAAAGGCCTAGGGAAATAACACTTTCTTCAGACCTCCTGCCTGAACTACTCATGATAAATTAAATCTGCAGGGATACTGTCTTAACTAATCTCATCATTTTATCATGTATTTCAGTCATGTAGATGGAAAACAATTGCATGTCTTAGTTGCAACTAGATCTAGATGATGCTAATGATATCTCAGGCCATCTTGCTCTCAAACTCTTGATAATTCAGATTGTGCTTTTCACATAAGTTTAGGAGCCAAACCAGACCCTTGTGAAATACAATGCTAGGCAAAAACAGGCAAGAAAATAACAAGGTTCAAAAGCATGTTGGCACCATCTGCTGTCCCAGGTGACTTTGAAAAATAAGCCAGTTCCAAAGAACTGCAAGACTGAAAGAGAAATCACAGGTTTCTTTACAGTATTCAGTTTAATTTTACCTTCCAATTTTAAGCCTTCAGGTGTTCTGATGTCATATATCCACGCTTTTCTCTACAACCAGAATACATAGGCATTTTCTTTAATTAAAAATAATAAGCCAAGATACTCTCACTAATATATTCCCAAATTTCCAATAGCTGAAACTTTTGGGGAAAAAAGAGCAATTACCTTGAGACTTGCACTTCAAATATGGGAGCTGGCAAAGTTGGAGAGAGATTCATCACATGCTTCCTCTTCTTAGCTAATTATCTGGAGAACTATCTGGATCCCCAGCACTATCTGGATCTGCAGCATCAGAGAGAAGATGGTGCAAAAAGGTGGTAAGGTAAACAGTTATAAATCACAGGGGACAACCTCTAGTCATCAGATCCTCATTTAATTTTATGCTAAATGGCATCATTCAAAGCCAAATTCTTCTGCTACTTGAATCTGAATCTGGCACATAGTAGGAACTTGTAACATTTAGATCAATCTATAAGAAAGAGTTTTGTTAACCTAGGGGATATATTCTTTTGTTGATAATAATCAGTGATACATATTCTTTATATTATTTTTTTTCCTTATAATGGGACATGCTATTCTTTAAAAAGATTTGTGCAATATGTTTTAAACAGAAACTCCAGATTTTTAATCTCTCCACTATAGTGTTTTTTAGATCACTTAGATTATCTACATTGTATTTGGATTTTGCTGTGACTCAGTCATTAAGCTTTCCTACATGTTTATGCAGAAAGCACTTAAATCAGGGTAGAGCTATATTTATGCTTCAATACTGTCAGGCATTCTGCCTATGAGAATGAAATATAAATTACAAAATTTAACAAATGTCTGATTTGATAGCTAATATGATTGTGTTTTCTTGACGAACTGTATCTAAAGGTTAGTAAGTCTGTCACAGATGGGAAATACATCAAGTTTGCATTTATAAACCCATTAACAAATGAAATATTTTTTTTAAATATAAGTGCTGGAAAGCAACTATTTTACAATAGTCTTTTAGTTTGTCCTCAACCAAATAGCTGTGCTCTGTCACTTTGTAAAAAATTACAATGTGAAATCTTCTTCTAGTCTTTGGAAGCCAGCAGTGTATATGCTGGTAGATCTTAATCTCCATCCAATTCGTGTCTATTTCAGTTTATCCATACCTCAATCACTGTGACCAAATAACTGAAAAGAAACTAAATTGTTCCAAAGTTTTTTGTGAAGAAGAAGGAGCAGTTTTCTCTTCAAAGTTCTAGGACTACTGGCCAGTTGTGAATTTACTATGCCTTCCTTCAGCAATAGTTAAGTTGTATGCATGTTCAACCAGGGAACATTTTGCGAAAAGGCAAGTGCTGTTGGGACGATTTCTGATGCTATAGAACTTTAAATGAAAATAAACCATAAAAAAGCCGCACCCCCTTTGTGTCTATTGACATGAACCACTGTTAGCATCCTTTCCACACATAATCCTGTACCAATCAATACATAGTCTCAAAGACTGTATAATTCCCTAAGCAGTTCCCTGAACTGTGCAAATGGAGCACAGCCACTCTGTGGCTACACATCTGCTGCAGGCAAAACATCCCCATGGACAGGTAGCCTGTTCTCTGTAGTGGTGTATCCGTGGTGGTTTATTAGTCTGGTCTACTGATAAACCTTGACAAAGGAAAATGGAACAGAAAATAAATTATCTTCAATCTTAAAAGCAATGCATTCATGTGTTTCAATTATAAGGGTGAGGGAACCAAACTATTGTGAACACCTGAGAAGGGAGAGAGAAAAGGACATGCATATATTTACTCCAAAAGCAGACATTCAAGAGAGTTTCTGTACCGAGAGAATTTCAAACCACACAGTAGAAGTCAACATTAAAAGCATTCCCATCATACATGGGGCATATAAAATGGTGCCCGTATTTCATGTGGAAAAAGTTAAAATGTATTGTGGCAAGATGCAGATCTACTTAGCTGCTGGGTGGGTATCAGCAAATGCTAAATAGATCTTTATTTCAGAAGAGAAAAGATATAATATGTTAAACGGTAAAGAAAAAAAGATTACCTATAAGGAGAACATAAATAAAGTGGGGTACTCTTTCTCATGTACTTTACGTAAATAATTTGAGTGTACTGAATCTCATCTGCTACATTGTTATTTTTAGATATATCAGATTATTTTTTTTCCTCTCAAGATTAATCCATGTTGTTTGAATACTCATTGTAGTGTAACTAGAATACTCATGGTTTTAGAAATATTCCATATTATAAGAATTACCTCTCAATTAAACTTATTTTATATAATGTGCTTCTAATGATAGAAAATGACAATACGAACATTAACAAAGATGTTGAATGAGATGCTGAGCCAATTTTTCAGACAAATTAATGCCATGGTGGCTCTTTTTGGATTTTTAAAGATACATCTTAGCTGTGTAAGTTTCATCCAGTTAATTGGAATGACTGGCAGCCTGAGCTGACAGCTACAATTACTTATTTTTCCTGCCACAGCAATAGTTACTTATTTTTCTAGAAGGAGTTGCTTGCGTTTCTTGTGGGAAAACCAAAAAGAAAAAATAGCACTTCAGATTTAGTTTTTCTTGAAGAAATTCTACCTGTTTGCTTTTGACTAATGCTAAGTTTTAATCAGAAAGTATTTTAATCAGAAGTATTTTTGTGTCTATCTGTGTATTATCCTTACTCATCAGTGTCAAACAGGCATTCAGGATTTTCTGTGTGCCTGAAAAGAGCCTGGCACTAAACATGGATTTTTTTAGTTCATGTAAGAGTGCAGTGTGTATTTCTAAATAAGTATTTTAAAATTTGTTATTTCTATGTACATATGAACTGGTACTGACTGTAGGCTCAGTGTATTTTTCAGATGTCTATTTAAAATTCAAGTGTGTGCATATGTGAATATCAGGGTCTATGTCTATAAAAAGCCTCTTTAAATGTTCAAAATCCTAATTACTTTTTCAAAAGATTCCTGGGGATTCTTTCATTCAGATCACCTTTCAATTTTTAATTTACTTTATTAAAATCTTGATAAATCATCGTATTGCCAACTTCTCTATCTGGAATTCATTAACATATCAGAAGACAATTTATCAGTCACATCTCATATATTGCTTCTCATACATCAATTTGTCATTTCTCTGCTTTTATTCTCCTTTGTATGAACTAAGAAAATCTTATCTCATTTCGAATTTTTGTTAATCCAGGACATCTCAACTGCAACTATTTAAAGTAATCTAAATGCTTAAATTAGCTAAGTTTACGTATTCCAAATATTAAAACTTTTTTTACTTGATATATGGAAAGTATTCTGAACTACTGAAGTGTAGAAAAAGGTTAAATTTAAGTTTCATCAATGCTGTCAAAATCTTCCAGTAAGAGATTAATAACTGTCTACACATGGCTAAGAACCATTTAGCTCTTACAGTATTAACAGTGTTGATATAGCAAGACTTCTGTTTTCTGTGCAGTCTTGGACAAGTCACTTAAGCCTCCCTGAATCCCAGAGCTTTCTGCAGGACATCAATCAGAAGGATAGAATAGTGCCCTAAGTAAACACTCTCCTTCCAGCATGCATAAGGCACTATGGAACAACTACAGGTTGCCCCCCTTAGGAAATGCAGTGTTCCTGTTTCATAGAAGTGTAGCGAAGATGAATCATTCAAGATTGTAAGGCAATCAGGCACACACAAGACCTAAAGTGAGCAGATAAGTAACCACACATGTCTGAACTGATATGATCAAAGTGATACTAAAAATGCTTTTGGTAGCTGGCCATCTGCCTCTGTTAGAAGCCAGGCTCTCGTCTGCACTTACATTCAGGTGAAATACGTATTGTCAAACTGCATCTACACCTTTTCTAAGTTTTCTCTGACAGAAAAGAGCTATTTCATAAATGAGATTCAGTCTTAAGACACAAGGTATTTTCTGCAGGAACAGAGGTATGTTTTACAAAATTCAGTTAGAGTATGCAAACTGTCATTAGATAGATGAGAACTCCATGTGGATTAACAGCAATTGGAAAGTCAGTAAGACTTTATGTCAGTTAAACATATTGTCTGAATTTTGAAAAACACAAAACAGCCAGCTTTTGTGCACAATGGTTTTAGCAGATCCAAAATAGTCTCATGTTATAACTGTAATATCAACAGAAGGCTGATCCATAAATATCTGATGAAATCCATCAATGAGGATAATGAAAGCTATATGACGCTGTAATAGCACTTTTGCAGGAGTGAATACGGAAGAATTTATGGATTTAAGACACCACCTAGAAGCAGAAGATGCTGTCGATAATCTCTCTTAACATTTTGCAAGACTGCAACTACAAAAGACAGTTGTGAGCAATGATCAATATGAGATTCATCCCACTGAAGTTGCTTACATTGTAGCTACCTGCATGTAAGCTTATTGTATAGATACGTTCGGTAAGAAGTAATATGCAGCAGGGGAAGAAATATTCACTTGTAGAACACAGTTTATCTGATCTATTTTAGACATCTATGCAAGGTAAGACAGAGTATGCCCTAAAGGTATCTACTTCCATTCACTGAAATCTTCGAAAGAGCGAACATTTGCAAATATTTACAGTGCAAGCATTCAAGTTTGGACAGAAGAATCTTACCCCAATTGCTGTAAATGACAAGAGCAAATGAAAAGCGTTTAAACCTGGATGCAACTGTATTCATCACCACTCTGGCAACCAAAAAAGCTGTTGTGGCCATAAATAATTGGGAGAGTTCAAGTGGAGTTATTCTCTTAAATTCATAAACCTCCTATTTTTTATTTGCCGTTATACGGTAGGTGCTTGTTCTTGAACTCGTATCTGATTGATTTAGTAGTGTTCTGGAAAGTACTCAAAGGAAGAATTTTCTACTAATTGCGGTTAGTGAACCTTTAAAAGCTGGCTACAGTCAGCTCCTGACTTGTCTCAGTGACCTCCTGAAACAGCAAATGCCAATGCATGATTATACTCCACCAAAAAAACAACCAACCAAAAAACCCACAAAAAGCCCACATCCCTTTGTCATTCAATTTCACTTTATCTCCTTACTTCATACTTTGAGATAGGGCTAAAAAGAAGACAGTAGTCATGTCTTACTAATCTTCTCACCTCAATCAAATCCCTATTATTCAACCTTAGTCAAACTGAATTATCCCGATTCTTTTCAATCTCTCTTTCTTTCTGTAGAAGTACTACTCTACCTTTAATCATTTCCTTAACACCTATCTGGACTCTTTCAGTCTCAGCTTTATCTTTCTTAGGCAGCTGTCAAAGAAGGCACTGGGATCACAAACATGTACAGAAGTAAGAGTAGCAATATCTTACATGGGCTTTCTCAGATTGCCAGTGAGCCTGTGCATTTGTTCATTCCTTCAACTTAAGAAACAGGATGTTCTTGTATCAGACGATAAACAATCTCCTAGATTACACAATTATATGAGGTAGAATTTGTGAAAGTTTCAAATGACAACACAAACTTATAATGTCTTGTAAATATAATGTAGTCATGAAAAAATGTGTCAGTCTGCCAAAGCAAATATTTTACAACTCCAGGGGAGTATTGTGAGAAAATATTTCAGATTGTTTGATAGAAAATACAAGCCTAACAGTCACAGAATCAAGAGCAAGTATAAAGAACAGAATGAGTTAAGAGAAAATAACAAGTCATAGGAAATAAAAAAAACAGTAGAAAATTAGTTGATCTAGGGAACCTGCCTAGGTAGAATGGGGGAAGAGTAGGAGGAGCAAGATACTTCAAGAGATCAGGGATATTTTACTCTGCCAAAAGTATCAGAGAAAATTAATTCCCACAAAGCTTATATGAAATTTTGTTCTGAATCCTACAAAGTTTGTCTAAGAGACAGACATCCTTTCCGCCCTCTCCTCTGCCAAAGAAATGCACAATGAGACCTTTTAGTCCTTGATATCAAATTGGATGTCAAGAAGAAAACATTAAGAAACAACTTTTCCTGGACAAAAACTGTCTTCATAAAGTTCTATTGTTGGTCAGAAAAAAGGACAGAGGTAGCATAACACAACTGAATGATCCTGGAAGTAAAACCATAACTTAAGCTCCTACACATTTTTCATATAGCATTGATAGAGTATTTGGGCCAAATTAACGTAACGTAACTGATATCAACCTAGTTACATAAGATATATGTCTGAGTCACATTTTCTTGAAAAATTTGCAGCTATTTCAAGTCAAAGAAAAAAGCAGAAGCTAAGCATTCCATCAGAAAGCTTCTTATAAAATTCTGCATGACTGCAGGAAAGAAAAAAAAATGTTTTCAGATAACTGAAAAAAACTTTAGGAATATAGATAAGCCAAGTTCACCAAAGCAATCATTCTCTTTCAATCAAAGGGTTTTAGATGTTTTTTTAGACAAATTTTGTAGCACCAGGATGACATCAAGTGGCTACTGAAGCCAATTACTCCACACTTGCTGGAAACAGTCACTATGACATTTTCTTAATAAGCTATTCCTACTGTGTAAACACAATTGTATTATGAACAAATGCCTTTATATTAAATGTTATTTTTGCGTATCTTAATTTCAAGTACTCTGTGCTTTCCTCAAGCCTCTCTCCAGAATTACTAAACCTAGAAGCCTTCCAACTCATTAAATGAATCTCGTTTTCTGATTTCCAGAATTGAAAGGTATTAGATGGAATATAGATGCTTTTGGATTTAACAGGTTTATTAAACTTTGTAATAATTGGAATAATTAGACTTAGCTAGTCAGACTTTAACTAAAGGGAAGGAATTCATCTAATTCCTTGAAAGAGCTTCATGGTATGTAAGGCAGATTATTAATAATCAAAAGAAATTTCACAGGTTAATACAGTGAAAATAATAATTCACTGGAACAACTTCCTCAGTGACAGGGTAGAGTCCCAATCGCTGGAGGTTTTCAAGATGCAGGTAAACAGGGTGCTAGATAATTTCATCTAGGCTCCCTTTTCCATGAAAGGTTGGACCAGATGATCTTTCAGGGTCCTGTCCGACCTGGGCTATTCTATGATTCTATATTCTAGACAAATAACAGCTGTAGCTTCTGATAAGCTTGTATTAAGGCTATAGAAATATGATAACCAGTTTAGAACTAGTTAATGGATAAACATTTTAAGCGTCTATTGACTTTATTCACTTGAGAATAGCGGTCATTTCAAATGTTATTATGGGTGCGATGACCAGATGAAGAGAAACAAAGAGAGACAATATTTCTCTTGCTCTCCCAATGTCCTATATGAATTTTTTGAAGGCTAGAAGTCTTCCACATTCCTTTTTTTTTTTTATTTTTCCCGCAGTCTAAATATATTTGAAAAAATTACCTACTCTGAAGATGGCCTTGCAAATATACCTGCAAGACTTTTGTCTGAACATTGTCTTGGCAGCAGTTTCTACTCTGCTTGCATGTCAACCAGTGTCAAATGACACCAAGCTGTCAAGTTCTGCCAAGAGTTCCTATAAGTTATGTTGTCACGTTTTTATTTAAAAGCTCTGATTGACTCTTGGAAAGATGTTTTTATCTGCTGTGGAGCCCACAGTAAGCAGATCAGTGCTAATTCCTGGAAAAGTAAGCCTTAAGGAAGCTACTCGTCTAGAAGAACTAGGCTGCCCTTCAGAGTCTGATGATCATTCAAATGCCCTCAGGGACTCTTTTAACAAGACAGTCATCTTGTTCTGTCTGAGCTTTGGATCTCAGAACTGGACTTGATGAGGAATGACAGCTCTTAGTCATGGCAGACTCTGGAACTAATAAACTACTTTTAGATGACAGACAGAAAACCTGTTCTATTTAATCTGTGATTTATGGTACTGGGTATTATACACGTTTTTAAAAAGTATTTGTCCCTTAAATATTTATGCATTTTTTTGCCTCTATCATCTATTCATATTGAAAGTAGTTTTAGAACAACATAAGCACTAGGATTGTAGGCATTGTCAGGATTAATTTAACCAGTGTTACAGTACTAGCAACTTAATAATCACCGGGGACAACATAAATGCTTGATACTGTTTTCACTGAATGTCGCAGTAAAATGCATGAGTTTTAACAGGAATAGTCTTGTAGTCCTAACATTCTAAGTACTTTATATTTGAATTTTTAAAATATTTCCTTTTAGTAAAACACTGAAAATTCAGGCATCTGTAAAGCTCAGGCCGTTATCCCTTTGAAGACTCCAAACTATTGCTAGCAGCTTAGTCTTACAAGTAACTGGCCAAGTGTTCAGCTGAAGTGGCTCAGTTGGCTTTTTCTAGTGGTATTTCCTTTCTATGTCCACCTTTGATAGCTCTACCAATTATTTTTCTTTCCTTGCTGCAAGATCAAAAGGATGTTCATTCATGACTTCTTTGTTTCTTCTTCAACTAGAATATTGTTGACCTTTCACTTTTAGGACAAACTAGAAAATGAACTGTAAGCTTTGAAAATATATTTGACTGTCATGATGCACAGACAAGAAATCATGTCCCTATTTCAGTCGTAGACTGAAAATATAGAATATAGAATTAAGCACTAACCAACAGACATAATTAAGTCATTGGCTGAAGAACACTGTCAGAGAATGGAAACATGGGGCACTCATCTAAAGCACTTTATACACACTACTTGAAGCAATATTTTATAAATAACTATAAGCACTAAATCGTCACACCACAAAACCTAAAAATAGACAAGGCATCTTATTTCTTAATACAGATATAATCAATAAGAAAACCCATTCTTGTTGTCAGATGCATGTTCCAGTTTCTGTAATTTATTTTTCAGAGCTTTCATTTGTTTTCTCTAAATTAAGGCTAATAGTGTGCAAGTATCAGGCAGAGAGCATGAGCAAACACAAGAACAAAGAAGAGCAAGATCATGTGTGCACGTAGAAACTGCTGAAATTCATTTCCTATAGACTGGAGCTACAATAATGGAAATTATCTCACAACAAACAACTGTAGCTACTTAAGAATCTCTATTTGGGTTCCTTTCTAAGAATAATTGAACATGTTTGCTGATACTGACATCATTGGGAAATTCAAACTTTTCCAAGTAAATGAAGCAAAGGAACAAAGGAATTGTAATGCAGCATTCAGCATAATGCCAGAGAGAGAGATGCCTTCTTTCCAAATTCCAAAATAATTTGATTCCTCATTTTCTTTTGGCACAGAATACACTGAGAAAGAAAATGTGATCTGAGTATCAAACAGGATGTTTGGGTACCTTCCTTTTTAAGGATGGGAAAGGACTTTTACTGACAAACAAAAGGAAAAAAATCAGAGAAGTTGAAACAATGGGGAAAAAACAAGTTACTGAAGCAATCCTATTGAATGCCAAGTGCTTTGTGAATATCAGAATTACTTTGTTTTGATTTAATTGTTTTAATGAGAAAATATCCAAAAGCCCAAATAAAAATATGTTAATGCATTATCACCTAGCAACTTCAGGCTTATTTTATGTTTATTTTTCTGAGGGTCAGATCCTTACCTGAATGAAATTCGCATAGTTCCACTAACTTAGCTGTAACCAGCTGAAGTTTCATGAGCTATGGCCTAGCATCAACAGGAAACATACAACTTTTATAACTACAGTACCTGCTGCAATGATAACAAATTACTTTTTCCTCTCTGATGTAGAGTGCTATTACAACTTGAGGTATAATCAGTCCCAAAGGAGGAATAGAGAAGAGGAGAACTTTCAAAATCTACTTCTTGTCCTACTGACATACACAGAACTCAGTGTTGTCAATTAAAGCATGTTGTGAAACAACTAGATGAAATAATGTAGTTATATGTACCTAATTAATGCAATCCTGCATTGTTAATCTAACCATCAAGAATGCTTATGCCATGGCTTAGTCAACTGCAGGCAAATGAAAAGTTTCACAAATAGCATAATACAGGATTAGATTCTCTAATTGACAGATCTATGTTTTCCTTCTGTTACTGGCACACTGGTAGCTCCAGTGAAGCTTGGCCTTAGAGATCTCACACCTAAATGCTCAATAAGTGCTTTTATAGCATCTTCCTTTGGCAGCTAGTCTTGTTTCCTCATCTTATATGCCATTTCTTCACATTAAGAAGCCATAGCTTGCTATCTAGTGTTGGCAATAGTCTGGTTTTAAGCAGGAGGTTAGACTAAATGACACTCAAAAGTCTCTTTTAACCAATATTTCCAAGATTCTGTGAATACTTACTTGCACTAAGTATTGATTTCTAAGCTGATAGTAAATGTTACGTGAAAAACAGTACATATAATAATTGCTTTGTAGTGCAATTTACTCATCAGAATACAATCAATATTAGTTTTGGATACCACTCCCACTTAGTAATCAATGGTCATTGTCTCAGCAAAAAGTTATTTTGACAAAAATTTTGGTGTTTACACTGAACTGTCATTATTTAAATGAAAATATTTTATTTGAAGAACTATTGCTTTGTTGCTTGTTAATATCTTAAGAAAGAGAAAGATGACAATTTGAGGCCCTAAATGTTGATTATTGGCTGGTGTCATCTGGTGAAACACATAGATGTTTTAATAGTTATTAAGACAGGCAAAAAGATGTTTTATATTTTCCATATCATGGGAAAGCAATCAGACCAACTCACTTAATTTGGTACAAAGGATTAAATTCTCTACTCCTTTACATTTCATCATAATAATTTACACCTGTTCAAAGGGTATGCCAATGGTTACCACACCAGACTGGTTTCATTTAACACCTAATTTCACTCTGCATATATGCAAATTAATACATGAGGTGCAAACCAGTGGAGAATTAGGGTTCAAGGCAGAAAATTATTGTCTGGTGATTAAAATTTCATAATACAGTTATAGAATGAGAGTTCGTCTGAGGCAATTCCTAAGAGTACAACTAAGCACACATGAAGATATTTGAAACTCTTAATTCTGTCACCTGTCAAGAGGACAGAGGTTTGGGTTAGCCCAAGGATGTAAACTAAATAGGAGTTATTCCCAGATGAGTGTCCAGAAATAACTTTTACAGCTGTCTCCAACTCTATACCACTGGGATATCCCAGGCAAACTAGGCAGCAAAAACAAAGTACAGCAGAACTTAGGAGCCCAAGTTTCCTTGTGGACTTTGCCTCCAGATCTGAAGAAATTAAGTACTGCCGGAGTCAAAGCAGTTGTAACACTCAGGGAATTTGTTTTTACTTAATTTATTTTATTGCGAATTAATACAAACTTCTAATCACTGATTCAGGTATTTGGAAAAAAAGAAAACATAAGTAATTAAACAAAAACTTACAGAAACATTTTTCTTCCCCAGGCTCGGCTCAAGCCAAATTCCCCTTGCAAGTCTCAACTTCCTCTATTTTCACCATGGGTTATGTTCTGTCCATCTCAATTACCTCAGGGAGGTGATCAGCAGTGCAGGATGCTGGCATGAGGTGTGTAATGGTTTCTTTGTGCAACCTATTTCCTGAGCTAGGAGAATGAGGTACATAAACAATGAATGAAAGTCAAAGCGAGAAGAAATTTGTGTTACAGGAACATCCAGTCACCAGTAATTGTAAGGAATAAGAAAGCTTTCCCCTAGGAAGACTAAGGTGGCATGAGGTTTCTCTATTTTTTTTTGGTCTTCTTTAAGGTACCAAAAGAAAAGGTAAAGTCCCTAGAAAAAAGCTGTCATGCAAATTTGCTGCAAGCACAGTATGAACCCTAGCAGGCAGATTCCAAGATAAAGGTGAAAAAGGAGTTGGCTTCAAACTTAAAAGCTATAGGACGAGCCTGTAGGATGCTGAATGAGAGCTAAAACGCTGTCTTGCAGCTAGATGTGAAGAAATTTCAACCTCAGAAAAAGTGAAGGTCTTTTCATAAAGGGAAAGAACGGTTTACACAGTATAGAAGATACTGTAGAGAAACAACAGATAACAAATAGCTCGTGTAATCATCAGGCCAGGAAAAAAACTAAACAGTCATAAAATTAATTTGCAGTTTCCACACTAACAGGAGTGATTATATGCTCTAATAGGAAGCACTTAATTTGGGTGCTTAAACTAAGAAACCAAATTTCTATGCAGAAACACAGGAGGTTCCTGGACTATAACACCCAAGCACTAATTTTCTTTGTGCTGCCCTACAAAGAAAACATAAGGCTGTGCTTTTGACCCTACCTCTGCTTCAAAAGGCAGGCACCTGATACCACTTTATTCTTTCTCACTAACAAAATGAAACTGATATCTAGTGGCAACACCTCAACAGCAATGACCTACAGGAATTTTTGCTACTGATTTCTTCATTCCCAAGATTTCACTCATTCATGGCAGAATAATGTGAAAAAAATTTAGGAATTGTATTTACATCGGAAGAGTCAGTCTACATGGAAGAACACAAGATTGGGCTAATAGATCCATGCTAATTCAGGTTCCAAATGCAATAGAGATAAATTACTGCATTATTCTGCCATGGACAACTTACTCTGCTTTATCAGCAAAGCAACTAGCCTAAGAAAACATTGATCTTGTAAAGCTATAGTGCTTTTGAGATCTAAGCAAGTGCACAGTGAGGCATTGTGCCATGTCAACACTTGCCAACAGGTGAATTTATGTGAAAATAGGGAGGTCATTCTAGGCTGACTTCTCTGGTTTGGACCAAAATATAAGCAAGGATCGGTTGAACAGATACCAGAAATGACTGAGGAGAAAAAAAGGAAAAGAAACTGGAATATTACTACAACTAGTATGTCAGTTTAGTTATGTAAATATGCCTATGAATGGTTACAGCTGAGTGGCAATGGATGAGGAGATTTTACAGTCTCTCTGCTACTTCCTCATCAATTATCACAAATTGCATGCTGTACAGGACTAAGCGAGGAGAAGGACTGTACTGTCTAATTCACGCAGATGATACATTTTGAATGACCATTCTTGCTTATTTGTATTTTCAGTTTGTCTTCTATATCACTGTAAAAGATATGACTGTATCCAGGAAACAACTCTGGAGGAAGAGGTGAGTTATCTACTCTAAAATTCAGCACCCAGTCAATGTTAAATAGCCCATGTCTTTTGAACCCTGAAGTTAATTGCTACAGAGTTTTGGGTCTCTAAGCAATGAAGAAAAAAAATTACCAAAGCTGTAATCAATGGATGTAAAAAGTAAAGTCTCAATATGAAAATTTTCTTCTGACTGTATGTTAGATACTGGTTTTGTCTATTACTTTGGTTGAAGAGCCAGCTTCACACAGTATCACAGTATGTTTGGGATTGGAAGGGACCTCAAAAGATCATCTAGTCCAATCCCCCTGCCAGGGCAGGAATGCCTAGGTGAGATCACACAGGAACATGTCCAGGCAGGTTTTGAATGTCTCCAGGGAAGGAGACTCCACAACCTCCCTGGGCAGCCTGTTCCAGTGCTCCGTTACCCTCACTAAGAAGTTTCTTCTCAAATTTAAGTGGAACCTCTTGTGTTCCAGCTTGACCCCATTACCCCTTGTCCTATCATTGTTTGCCACCGAGAAGAGCCTGGCTGCATCCTCATGGCACTCACCTTTTATATACTTATAGACATTAATAAGGTCCCCCCTCAGTCTCCTCTTCTCCAAACTAAAGAGCCCCAGCTCCCTCAGCCTTTCTTCATAAGGGAGGTGCTCCACTCCCTTAATCATCTTTGTTGCCCTATGCACCAGGGCACCCACCCCATTCATCAGTGGGCCTACATTGCCTCAGGTGTTAGTTTTATCTGCTATGTATTTGAAAAAGCTTATAGTAAAACAATACATATTTCAGTTTTTCTAATTAATGCACTATGCAGGTAACATCTAGCATAAATATAAAAAAGATACTATAAATATACTTATTTCTCTCTCTAGAAAATATAAATGGACAGTGTATACATTGGCCATCTCAGGCAAATATAAATTTATCATAGGCGTAGGTCAGGGACTAAAATGACTCATGAAGCATTGATGGTGAAAATATTTATGAAAATACGCCATGTCACAATTTTTTCTACAGCTTCTCTGGAATTAATGCACATCTATAGTGATAATTTCAACATAGGAGGTAATGCAGACTGGCTTAATCTTACTCATTACATTTTGCAATATCAGACACATGCCATTGAGGAAATCAACAGTTGAATAAATAGTGCAAAACCCTTCATACTCTTGTCATGGGAAAGCAAAGATAGTGCAACATATATATCAAATTAGGGTAGGCATGAAAAAGTATCTTTAAGTATGAACCTTAAAATTTACAACAAAGATCGTGATAAAGAGCAAAAGACGTGAAGACCCTGTGGTGACAGAGGCAGGGTAAGATTATAATATTTAAATATAAAAAAAGGTCATAATATTTAAATATAAACAAAACTATATCATCCTCAAAGTAAACTGCAGTGTCAATGCAAATCAGAATCACAGTGCAGGTTCTGGGTCTCAGACATCCTGCTTCTTGTGTAAGGAGAGTTCTGTTTATACGTGTTAAATATCAAAACCAAATGAACTTCTATTTCCAGTCTGTTTTTTATTCCCACTAATCTCTTGCTGTTCTAATTTACAGGACCTCAAGCTATCCTAAATTCGTCCTATTTTTTTCAGTGTTTTAACTAAATTCACCTTAATGACAGCAAAAGGAATAACAAAAGCTTTTTTTAAGCAAATCAACCCAGGACTTTGCTGAGCTGGCAGATTTTCCTGAGCTCTCATAGCTTAAATTTATCACTGAAAGGCTAATCAAGTTGCATTTTGAAACTCTGTGAAATGTTCCTGCTGGTAAATGCATACTGTTTTTTATAGGGGAAGGGAGGAATATTTGCATAGAGCCTTCTTACCTAAACTGGGCAGAATGCCTTTCTGCTATTAAAAGTCCACTTAAAGGCTTACTCCTATTCACTTTCAATTTTGTTAAGGTCATTATGCTCAAATGAAAGCAGGTTCATTGCCCAACTTCAGCTCTTCTCAAGAAGTTCAGCTTGGACCTGAGAATATACACAAAATAGACATCTAACAATAGAAGTATTAAAAAAATTGCTTAATTTACTGAAGACCCTACAGTAAACAGAAAAACTCTGTACACTATAACATTAATGTGAAGCATGTTTAAGGAGCAAAAGCCAATTGAACTGTCTTTTGAGTCACAAATATTACAATATTTGAATGAGATAACTACTCAGATATTCTAAATGAATTGATTCCCCTATATGCCAGGAATCATGTGTTCTTTGACTTTTACATCCATAATGATCTATAATATGGACATAGAACACAAAAGACCTATCTGGTTTGATTATGAAATTCTCAGGAGAACAACCAAACTGATAAATGTAATTATAAACATTTCTTGCATCCTCCCACTAATTTTATCCCCCCCAAAAAATATAGTGGAACAATCTGAAATTTAATTTAATGTTACTAGGACATTTTCCAGCAGAACTAGTTAGCATATTTCTGACTTCTTTTAATAAATAAGAAAAAAAAAAAGAAAAAAACAAACAAAAAAACCCACATAGATCTCTCAGGTCTGTGTATGTTGTTAACTGAAAACACAGAGAGCAGTCCAGAATTTATCTTTGTTAATTCTAGGTTTACTTGGGACTGAATCTCAGTCTTGTCCTGCTTGGTTCTTATAATGGCTCTTACTTATCTGCTCCTGTTGCAGTCATTGGAGGCATCCTCTTAAGTTTGAGGACTGATTTTACTACCTGTATTCAGACTGATTAATACCTTTTGAATTGCTACTTGTGGAAGAAAGCAGTATTCAGATACAAGCAAGGCAGACAGAAGCTGAGTCTTATCTAATCTTTACTGCAATTAAAGTCTATTGAAAAGCGTAGTGGTAATACTCTTTTGTCCCTCAAACACAGAGGTACTGTGATAAGGGAAAAAAGGCTGCTGTGCCAGTGTTAACTCATTGTGAATAATACAAAAAGTGAGATGTTGACTGTGGCTGAGCACACAGGGGACCTATTCTAGAGGAGACTGGAAATGAAGTGTTTGCTTTAAAACTTCTCCATCCTGTAAGCTACCCAATTAAAAGTTTATTGCTAAACCAGGATGTTGATATAGATTCAGTATCTTCTTGACTGCCTCAGAACAGCTAAAATAGTCTACTTTTTTCTCCTTTCCAAAAAAAGATATGTAGCTTTTCTATTTTCTTCTACAAGTGGTACCATCTTTTCTCATTGGAAGAAACATGAGTGTAGTGAACAAAGTAGGGAAGATAAGGAAAGCTTTTTGGGTGGCTAAGTGAGAACAAGAGGAGAGCAGAAGAGATCAGGGAACACTAGAAAGAGACCCAGAATGTGTATGGGATAGCATTTAACATACTGGAATTTGGAAACAAATAAACAAAGTATGGCAAATTTTTAACAATATCAATGTTAAGTTCCAATAGATTCTCAGGAGGTCTCTAGACGAATCTCCAGTTCAAAGCAAGGTCAGCTTTGAACAGCTGAGGCTGTTCTACCAGGTTTCTCAGGGCTTATCCAGCTGGGCTCTTAAAACCTCCAAGAATGAACCTACATGATCTCATAGTTCTTGAGAGTCCCCATGGTCAAAAGTTTTTCTTTATATCAGGTCAGAACCTCTTCTTTCAACTCATGTCTGTTTTCTCTCATCCACCTACCATGGATCACTGTGAAGGGCCTGGGTCCAGCTTGGAAACCTTGAACTGCGAAGCTGCTGTTAGGTCCCCATTAAGCCTTCTCCTAAGTGAAGAAACTGAGTTCTCTCAGCCTGTCCTCATAGGGAATGAGCTCCAACCCATACCTGACAATCTTAGTGGCCATCCACTGGACTTGCTTCAGTTTATCAATGTCTTCCTTGTATTGGAGGACCAAAAACTGGACACAATATTCTAGATGTGGTCTACTGAGTAGAGGGGGATAATCACTTCCTTTGAGGTACTGGCTCTGCTTCTATACCTACATGCAACCAATGGTTTTTCTAACCCAGGGAACTCTGCTAGAAGTTGTGGCCAAATTATTTCTCCTTTTACAGTGTTGCAAAGGAGGTGTACAGTGTATTTGTGATGGATTATTTTCAGTTTCCAGTGACTAAATGTCATATCTGTGCAGGTTACAATGGTGACATAGTACAGTCATTGATTAATAAATACACAGAAAACTAAGCTTGCTGTTAATTCACCTAATGACTTGAATTACTATATTGATTTCATAATTACTGTATTTGTTTCCTCCATGCCATCAAAACTTTTTCTACAAATTTTCTGTTTAAAGCTTATTTGGATCCTACAAATATTTTAGATGTTTCCATTTACATATTATCCAACAAGAATCTGGAACAGCATCTGCCTCCTGCTTATAACAGTTTGTATTCACTATTTCCTTTACTATCTTCTAGGCTCTGAGTTTTACTACATCAGAAACAGCCACTTTGGACATTGGGCATCTAACTTCCTGGCTGTTTACACCAGCCAGATAGAACAATGTGAATATTCTAATAGGATCCTCAAAGCCCTAGAAAGCTTTGCAAATGACCTTTTGTAGTACCTTACATCCTGTTAATAGATCTATGAATTATCATAATTTGTACCTGACTTGGATTTGGACATAGCAGAATGGCATGCCTAAGATTTATATTTAGATTTGATATTAAGAGATTAAAAATAAAACCCTGAGATGCTTTAGGTGACTATTTCATTTCATTTGTCCGTTACTGCCATCTAGTGATATAATTTACAATCTTCAAAACTTCCCATCTGGAAATTACATTACGTCAGATGTATGTGGAAAGACGCAACCATATTCTAAAATCTATGCTTCATTTTTTTGCTAATGTAATGCCCTATGCTGGCATGCAGTTCTATGTATATTCAGTTTTGAAAGTTAATGTTTTTTCTGTCTTCCCTGTACGCATGCAATTAAAGACCCACATACTCGCCTAAGAATAAAACTGTTCAGAGCCATCGTAGTAGTTTATAATGTATTCAGCTCTTTCTCTTCTGGCAAATTTCCCTTGAACAGGCCATATTATTTATGACTGCAGTGGTTGTTAGTAAATTGTTCATAATGATCTATATTAATATAAATTCTTAAAATAATAGCAGTCAAGTAAAGGGAGCCAATTTCTTCCTCTCTTCAGTGAACAGAAAGTGTCCTATCATTGTTTCAAAAGTAATAACTTCCCAGATCTCTTACGTACCTAACATGAGACCATGAAGTGAGAAAACACCTAAGAGTGAAAACTGACTCCTAGGATATTACCGGATGCTGAAGTTCAAATGAGGCACACATCTTAATCATGAGGGTAAATTGCCTGTTAGAAACATCTATTATTTGTCTGTGATGTGATGTCTTTAAATTAGATTAGACTTCCTAAAGAATTTGCTAGAGCTCAAATTGACAGTTTAATTCATGTGAAAAGATAGGGTTTTATAAGCATCTGGTTTTAATGCCTAAGTAGCAAACTACTTAGTGATTTTCAGTATTATGTGCATTTATTTTTGTTTTCTCAGTCAGATTATCTCACTTCCTGTCATGGTCATCCAATTCACAGTGCTCCTGAGTTTAAATCAATTTATACATTGAACAGAAAGAGATACAAACCAAATAAAACAAAACCAATATCTAAGAATGTCAGACTTGACATAATCACATCAACCATAATTGAACAGCACATGAAAAGCCTTTCCACATAATTCTTCCATGGGACAGTTCAGACTTTGACCATAGCTTATCACAAGTGCCTGGAACACAGACCAAGCACTGAGGGTTCAGTCACAGTGAGCTCTGTTAACATTTTCTTCACAGGTTGATCTTTATGTTTCTCCACGTACTGCTACAGGCCTCTAGGGCACATTTTTATACTTGTTTTGGTGTCTTTCCTTCATATCTCCCCTAGCTCTGTCACAGAAAAACCTTTCTACAAATGTTGCTTCAGCTCAGCTGAACAAACTCTACGTGATATGCTTCAAAGTCTGTGATATGGGGAGGTGAATAACAAGGCAACAGAATAGACTATATATGCACTTTATTGAAGAACCTGTTCTGATCAGCATCAATTTAGAGGAGTATTTAGCCTACATACGTTAAGCATATGGTCTGTGGAATGTTGACATTCTTTAAGTTAAGTAATGCTTGGGTCCTTTATTCTAGCAGAAACTTGTATAATAAGCACCTTGACTATTATTATCATTGTGAGCTAATATTTTGTTTGAATATTTCCAAATAGCAAATATCTTCCTGTATTTTCCAGTTCTCAATGTTAAAATGAACATGTACATTTAATTCTGAGTTTGGATTCAATTCTCTGTACAAAATAAAACATGATAATCTAGCACAAAGGTAATCCTATTGTCACATATAGAAGAAACTGCAGTTTCCAGCTCATTTAGTGCTAATCAGCTCCAAAATCCCAGAGAGTTTCATTCTGAGATTTTCAGCTTTTCATAGATAAATCTCAATGTAACAACACAATCAGGAAAATGCACCTCTGATAATATTAACTATGCAAACTGGAAAGAAGAAAATGCAAGTTACACATTGTATTCTGTACAATGGATGTCTATTGTCCCTGGAATCTCTACAGATTTAGATACTATTAATAAATATACACTCTACCATATTACAGTGAGATACTCAAAATACATATTTCCAGCCACTTGAGTGAACTGGAAGAAAATGCTGCTTCTGAAACCAGAGAAGTTTTGGCATTGTTAATTAAATGCACAGATTATGCTGTTGAGCATATCTATGACTTCATGCATTCTCACCATCATTGTCAAAGTAACTAACCTGATGGACCACTAGCAATTTTAAGTTACACTATTATGTGAGCCACTGAGTTAAACATCATATCTAAAGCAAGAGATTACTTTGGGGGATAGAAAAGCGGGCATTTTGAATTATCTTTTAAAGAAGCTATCTGCTAGTGTCAGAAATCAAAGCAAGGATAGAAAGTTGTAATCATGCTTATACTGAGAATTTTTATTGTCAAATACTGTAACCTGCCAGAACTAGAAAAGGGGATCAAACAGGTGCTTTCAAATCAGTGTGTTACTTAGAACTGGTCCAGCAAAAAGGAACATTCAGTATTTAAATATGAAATAAAATGACGATAGTAACTAAGAAATTTTCTTTAATTAAAACAACTGTTAGGCTGTTGAAAAAAAAAAAAAAAAAGAATAACAGCATGGGATTAAGTTAGACATAAGGTCCTGATTTGATCTACTAGTTCATGACTACCAAAAGGGGGGGATCTTGTTCCTTCTGCTTCTGACTACATATACTGTTCTTTCTCCTTTTCACATTCTGCTTGTTCTGGCTCTCCCACACATCATACCCTGCGTTGAGTGAATTCAGCTTGTTGAACTAGAAGAAAACTAAGCTAACAAAGAAAGAAGAGTGAATAGTTTGTCTATCCTTTAAAGATTTGAATCAATTTATCACACAGTTAAGTGCTAGAGCTGGTGTGAGGGAAGAGGGGGCATCATGCAGCTAGGAAAAGCTGAGGAAGAATTTACCTGTTTTCAAAAGTGCAAACTGTTAAGCTCCACTTCCAACCCGTCTATACAGCCTTGCTCCCCACTGGGTTGGTGTACTTAAAAAAAAAATCAAATGAGCCATATTGGAACTGACATAATTACAGGAGCAGGAGTGTTTAATCAAGGCATTTGGAGAAACTAGTCTACAGAAATCACACTAGATAAGTTTGCCACTAAATCAGAGTTTCCCTCAAACACAGAAAATGCTCTAGTTTGGAAGTAATGCCCTCAAAAATAAAAGACAGGACAAATCATCTCTGTTTTTTCATTTTGCTAAATACTTAGGAAGTTTTGAGCTGTCAGCATTAGAGATGCGACTTGACTGTGCAGCTACAAAGTTCAGGACATGCAGCAATCAACTGTTGTACTAGCCCACCAAAAACATCAGGTCTGCATCATCCATGACCATCTCTAGGTCAATTCACAATTAAGTCTCCTTCAAACTCTGTTGAAAATGGTTAGGCTAACTCAGATGTGATCGTTGTGGTGGAACAATCTCAAGATGTATCCCTTTTCTCCTACAGATATAGCTCAGTGTTACAGCCCTATCGTGTAAAAAAAAGATCAACTAATACCACTCCCACAAAGATCAGCTTTCAGGTGGAACAGATGTAAGGAGGTCTCTAGATGCAGCTTCCTGCTCAAAGCAGGGTCAGCTTTGAGATCAGATTAAATTGTTTGGGGCTTTATCCATTTAGCTCTTGAAAACCTCCAAGAACAGAGACTGTACAAATTCTTTGGGCAGCCTGATCCAATGTTAGTGCAAATCTGTCCCAAAACAGGATGACTAAATTATTTCCTTTGCATGGTCAGACACTATTGGGCAGTGACAGCACTGAAAGACTATGCTGAATTTTGGTGTAGAAAAGATCATAAAGTCTGATTCCTGGCAAAAGCAAAAATTAAATAAATGGAACAGTTAATATACATTCAGTAGAGAAGCCATGGGGGATACAACAGAAAGTACCCCCTCATAAATACTCTGAAACACTGATCATGTCTTTCACATCTTTGCCTTTATTCCTCACAGCCTGACTACCAAAAAGCTTTTTTTTTTCTGCTTACCTTTTGTTTTTTTTTTTTTTTCCTCTGGCCTACTCGTTGGTGAGAGGTGAACTGAGAAATTCTGGACAGGTGCTAGTTCATATAACATCCACAAGGCAGTTTTCTCTTAAAATTCAGATGGCCATACATCTGAGTAAAACAAGGCTGAAAACAGCAGGTCTTAATTATTTAGTTCAGTAATGTCATTCAGCAGACTGCATCTGAAAAAAAAAAAAAATTAGCTGGTAGGATCAAAATTAGTTTGATCTTAGAACACTCAACTGAATTATGAAACAGCTATCTTTTATTTAACTATACACAAATGTTCCTTCTCAATATCGGAAACCAGGTTAAGGCCCAAATAAAAATCAAGACCAAGGCACTCAGAGAATGGTCAACCTATTTTTAAATAATTTCCCATCTAAATTACCATTTGAAAAGAGCAAATCATGACGATATATTATCACCTTCTGTAATTGCCCATTTCACTCTCTTGGGCAGTGGTTGAGAGAAATTAATATTCAGAATTCATCTTTTCATTTTTATTACAAAATACATTACATAAGACCACTGTCAGAAATAGACAATGGACTTTTCAATTATTTGAGTAGGATTAAATACTGAAATCCGTGTGCTTTCAAGGAAAAGTGATATATTGTGAAAAGGGCAAAAAATTATACTGAAAAGTTTGGATATTGGTTTACATTTCCAACTTTGCAGCCATCAGTGATCAACTGGAATGTATGTCTTATTTTTGCTCTAACTCAGCTGCAAAGGAGCAGCTTCAGTCATTTCAGAGTGATACAAAGTATCTTTATGGGGAGAAAATACTAGATAATAGGTAATTATTCAATTCCTAATGAATAGCTTAAATAGAATCAATAATTAGAAGCTGAAAAAAGAGAAATGCAAATCAAGATCTTAAGGTGATAGATGGCAGCACGGAGTGGGCCACATGGAAGAGGAATTACCAAGAAAAATAAGGGTCCCATCTTTTGACATTTCTGTCAAAATTAGGTAATCTTTTGAAAGACGAACTACGATAGAACTAAATTACTCGGCTCAACAGCAGAGGTGACTCAGTAAAATTTAACAGCCTGTTAAATGATCAACTCATATTAAACTTTCTAAGGCTTCTTGTCACCTGGAGTTATATTTGCAATGTTTTGCATCAAAACAAAATCATACTTTATAAATTTCAGAGCACCTTCTAATATAATTATAATGGGGCAAGAGGTGGGGGGGAACGTAATTAAACCAGATCTTAACTCAGGGAGAAAAGCAGAATAATCCCAAGGGGGTTTTCTTTTCTAAGGCTTAACATCCTGAGAGGGAGTTTATTATAACAAGAAGATTCAAATCATTTCACTACATTGTCTGATAAGATGCATTGTCTGGCTATAAATTGGAAAGTGAAAATGTTGATGTTCCCACTCAAAAGACAGTAATTCTGGTCATTTTTGTGTTATCCTGCATTTCACTTGTGTATTTCTGAGTCTGATTTGAGAAGTGGTATGCAATAGTTTGGGAGCAAGAGCATATCATAAATGGCTTTTGAGATTATTTATAGATTCCTTATCTAACAAGTCCCTTCTGCAAAAAAAAAAAAAAAAGGATAACTTTTCACCACAAAAAAATGTCAATGTTATCAAAGCTCTGGTTTGAATACATTTTGACAAGCTTTAAATCCTTATTTTTATTGAAGTATTTTTAAAGATATGTAGATACTGAAAAAGCAATTTCATTTTCTATGAATAAACCTTTTCAAAATAAATTCAGTGAAGACTCAGACAAAAAAACAATTAAGGAAGATACAAAGTATTGAAAGGTCTTTAAACCCTGCACAGTGAAACTGACTGGAAAAAATAATCTGTTTAGGAAAATATTTGTAATAGTTACTCTGCCTTAATTTTTTAGTCAAAACAATGTTAAATATTTTTGTGATGTGTTTATGACACACACAGATCACCCAGCACACTTTAGAATTAGGCATAAAGAGTTAAGATGTGAAACAACTTTTAAGGAGTGAATGCTTACTGCACAAAAAGGAAATATTTTTCTTTTTGCTGTTTATCAGTCTCTCTCTCTAAAAAAAAGTTGGAGCAGATGGCACAGAGGCTTCTTAGAGATATTCTCAGCCACAGAGACAGCCGTATATGGATTACATTTGTTCAGAAACTGAAAGAGTTTGCTTCTTTCTCTGCTTTAGGAGCTCACACTCTGCTATGAAGGGGAAGAAGTCTGTCACAATACAACTAATGACAGAAGAATAGATCACTGTGCAATCCTGCACTGGATGAATCTTTTGGGACAGATGAACCACTACCCAGTACTACTTATGAGAATCCCTCAAAGAAAAAGAAATAAATGTCTGTCTGTATAACTACGGAAATATCAGGAGCATGAAAGACATTAAAACCAGATCTGAACAAAACCATGTGGACATATGTAGTGAAATCCTGGCCTAGTTATATCTATTTTAAAATATATATTTTTTACTTCAATAGAGCCATGACTTTTTCCTGATGTCCACCCATTTCTATCTGTCCTTAGTATATAACAACTTTCTTTCGCATACCCTATACAAAGTGATCAAATTTATGCACATATGAAGCCAGCTTTCTGTCATGCCAAAAGGGCAAATCATCATATCACTCTCTCATTAAAAGTGAGGAAAACTTTTACATGGGAGTATCTTTTTCTCTAATTCTTCAGCAGGCCAAGACTGAATCTTGAATACCCAAGCAAGTAAATTTTGGACCTTATGCCACTGCAGTTGTCATACTGATACAAAGGCACAGAATATATGTCTAAAAGCTTCAAAAAAGATAAAATCCTTCCAAAATGCATTTATTCTCGCACAGTGACTTGTGATAATTCTTCTTTAACTTCATATCTCAGTCCCCTTCACAGTGATATAAAGTAACTTCTAGCTAATCTAATATTCCCCTGGCTAAATACAAGATCTAGTCATTTTCAATTGTTCTTTATATTGTACTTTTCTCTCTTTCTATTTGCACTCTTTACTATGATGTCTTTGTTTCATTAAGTGCTGGAATGCACCAGGAGAAATTTCTTTTTCATCAGAATGGCAAAACTGTTCACCATCATCAAATTGTGAGGTAACAGTTTTCAGACTTCAGTCTTTAAGCAAGTTCCATGTCCCAAGCAGCAGAGAAAAATGTCACACTGTAATTATTTGTTATTTTCTTTAAAGGCTCCCCAAGGAAAAGAAATCAACTACAAACAATCGATTAAATCACAGATCTACAGAAAGAACATGGTTTTAGTGCAATACAATACAGCAGTTTCTCTATATGGCTTCTGCAAGCTATAAACACTTAATATATTTAATAACTTTAATTTAAACAAAAAAGGTTGACTTTAAAGAATAATATTGTTCCAGAATAGAAGAAAATACATTTGACCTTTTTCTACACACAGTATATGCTAATAAGCTGAACACAATGTTTAAATGGCTCTGAAACTGTCACAGAATAAACACGATTACACAAAACACACAGTCATTCTGCTGAATATCTGCTACAGGGCCAAAGTAGTTCGTACAGGGTTGAACAAGAGCGGCTTTTATCATAGTGAGTGAGCTTCTGAGTTAAGGTTCTCAGAAGTTACTATGAACATAAGTGCTTCATTTCCACAAGTACCAAATTTCATGCTCCTGGAAGTCAGACCTCATTAAAAAAATTCTGCACCAAGACTGTTTCAGAAATGGGACCTCTGGGGAGCAGCTGCAGAGAAGACATTCAAAATCACTAGCAACTTTTTAGTACCTTGGCCTTGGTGGTTTATTAATAGGTTTGTTGTAGGTCCCAAAAATGTTTGCCTCTAATTAGGTTACAGATTGCAACCTTGTAGGATCCTGCTGTCTGCTACATTTACAGTTATGTTACTAACGACTTGCTGAAAGAACATAAATTCAGTATAAACATACTCAGTTCCTAATGGAAGAACTCTGTATGGTGAGAAAGGCTGAAAGTTTAATATTTTTATTTAACTTTTTAGTCAAGTGTAGATTTCACTTCTTATTGAATACATTGGTGTTAGCAATGATCCTGGAATTGTCTGTTCTACATCAAACTTGGGGGGAGAGGTACCCCAAAAAATAAGCTGAAATATAAAAGAAAGCAGATAGCACCTATATTTCTAAATACAAAAGAACAGGCTTTACTGTTCAATAGCAGAGGAGTTGGTTCAGCAGTCTTAAAGAAGTGCACCTGAAGGATGCTGTTCCATGAGTTTGATATGCTCTAAATTTTCATTTCAAAACAGGTTGTGTTGTTCAGGAGATTAAACTGGCAAAACCAAATACCTCTCATTTAAGGGTTTTCTGTTCTTCATCAACATTTGAGAGAATAAAGCTGCTGCTAAGCTGGGCAAGTACTCTTTTTCTGATATAAAAGGTAACTTTCAAAATAAGTACCTTCAAAATATTTATTGCATACAAAGACAGAAACTTTGGGAGAAAATTATTTTTTTTTCTTCACATTTCAAAGTACTCTGTGTTATCTTGTCTCCAGGTACGTTTATACTTGTACTTCCTACCATGAAGGTGGAAATTTTTGTACATTTGTTATAAAGCAGCCAACATGGCTAACATAGACAGTTATTTCCATTCTTCATACAAATTAGCAGGCTGATTTCTCCCTAATGTTTACCTCAATAATTTACCTAAAACCTCTAAACTTTAGGGATAGTATGAATAATCAAATCTATTTAGAATACTATGCATTAGTTACTGTGAGATAACCAACAGATAAGATTATTTGAATGACCCAATTTAGTTTACATTTAGCTAGTACTTGTTAAAATTCTCTATTTTCAAAGCAGAAATGTAATGCTTCATGGCTTATTTTAGTTTTGGTTTTAGTTTAAAAATTATCCCATAAAACTATATATCAATTATCATATTTAAACTAAGATATCAAATCATATAAGGAAGGCACCAAAATTATACCCCAGAGCACACTATTTCTGAAGGAAAAGAAATTGAAAAAAAAAAAAAAAGTGTTCTTAAAAATAGACTAGAAGACTGTTTATCACAACCACCAAATATTAGCAAGGAGTCTACAGCAAATAATGCTCAAGTTAGTATGCCCTACTGACCTAAACATTAGATCAACCAGATCTCATGTCCTGAATTATAAACTCTAATCACGGCATATGGAATGTGTGGTTGATGGTTTTTCAGCAGGTTGCTACACGTAGAAAAAAGGTCCTCACATATACCAAACCAGTCTGAATTTTAGTCTTACTTCACCTAATTATTTAATCTTGGGGACTATCTGAAACTGAGCCTGAGGCAGGAGCAAGAATTTTTAGTCTAAGACTTGGAAGCTGCATTTTTGACATGTTCATATTAGAGAACTGAATTAAACTTCACTTTAAAGAAGAGGGGTGAACAATAATAATAATTGAACAAATTCTTTCATCGGGCTACAGGAAATGAGATGATACGGTATTTGCACTCAGAAATCTTAGCAAAAATAGGTCTGTTGTAACATTACTTGAAAAACACATTAAATAAAATGTAACTGCCCGTAATCAGTTAAGAACTGTTGACCTCTTCATATCCATAGCTTTAACATTGTGTCATACTGTTTTCACAAGAATGCTCTCCAAACAGTTTTCAAGGTTAACTTTGCTGTTACTCCCTCTGGCAGGGCAAGAAGATAATTCTGTCTCCTCGCTAATTTCTTTCCCAGCTTGTTTGATATCAGTAACTTGTACCAATGCTAAATGAAGTTTTCATCTTTTGTCAAGGCCACTGTTTGGTCTGTCTATTTCTAAAGCTAATATTGATACTTCAAAGGATGTAGAAAAAAAAACATAGGATGCTTCTTGTTAGTGAGATTGCTGAGAATGTTCTACACCTTCAGTGACAACATTGTATGGCAAACTGCTGCATTTTTCCATTTCAATTTCAGAGTAATTAAAATTGAAGAGGATTTGTTTTAACCTGATTTGCCCCTGTGGCAAATAAAAAAATTTGTTAGTCTCTAGTTACAATGTCAGACACTGAGATATGCATTAACTGTATAAACCTGAAAGTTTTACTTTTCAAATCATAACCACAAAAAAGTGTTCCATTATTTATATTACTCACATTAGTAATTCTACTGAAATAATACTATGCAATTTCTTTTTAATTTAGGGTTTGTGATGCTTTTCGACACAGGCAGCTTAGTTGTTGAAAAAATAAATAGATCCAGACTTATACTGAGGACCAGATGTAACAACAGTTCAGAAATCCCTTTTACTGATGCACATCTTTCAAGTTTGAACAAGCTCCCATACACTGAAGTATGAACTTTTGTTCAAGGTACAGAACAAAAGCTTTTCAGCCTGCTGCTGTAAACCAATATAATTGGAACCCACAAGTCTTTACTCATTTACACTAGCTGAGGATCCGGTTTACAGGAAGGTACATTCCTTTACATTTGAGGCTAACAGATTGTCTAGATGCACTACCACCATTTCCTAATCACTCAGGAAAATGCTTAAAGTACTCAAAATCTTGTAAGCCAATCCACATATACACAGGTGAAAGAAACCCTCACATTTTATTAACATGTAGGTATTTTTCCACACACATCTGAAATGCATTCTTTTTCAAAAATGTTTTCCAATGACAATAATAATGTGTAATCTATGTGGAACTATTGCATTACCTGTAATTTATTTGCCTGAGTTCTTATTACAGTGTAGCTGATCCACACTTGCTACACTTGCTAATGTTTTATATAAACAAAAGGCCTTCAGTCGGTAGACTGACATAAAGCTACAGAAACGATAGCGAAATAAAATAACAGACAGAACCCAGTCTTGGGGGATTACACACAGCTACCAGTTACACCATCCTGGGACAAGACACAGAAAAATTTTTCTGGCTATTTATACTTTGAAGATGTGGTTCTGCAGTCAGGCCAGATGATCTTGCTTTTACTAAAATGAGGAGTCCTTATTTCCCCTTCTTTTTCCTACACCTCGCTAATCTGGCTGAAAGCTACTTTTTGTTGAATTAATCTTTCATTGAAAACTAACTGGTCAGTTGAGCTGGGTTATGTAGAGGTACACCAAAAGCCAAAGACCGCACAGAATAAGCAGTAGAAGCATGCGGCTGGGATTCAGAGAGAAAGCAGAGGTAGCGGTGAACTGTAAATTTTGTCTCAGCTGATATCAAGAAAATCTTAAGAAAGATTTGTAGCTGAACCAATTAAGGATTTGCTTCCACCAATGTCTTTCTCTAGATTTCCACAAACATGAATAGTGAGGTTTACATTTGAACATGCTAGATTCCCCAGTATTACACTGAATTCATTAGTACTTTGACTAGTGTACTAATGAAGCACAATAAATGAAGACAGCAAAGTCACCTGCAGACAAAGACAAATTGAGAAGAATTTTTAAAACTGTTCACACATGCTTCTTTTTAATGAAACACAAGGTGCCAATGGTTCAAAATCATCTATCAATGCTCAACTTTAAACATTTTTTTTTCCTTGAAGTCATTGAGTCTGCAGGGACTTAAAATGAAAATCATTGTAAGAGTATACCTACATTGCTGAATTAATTTGAGTGAATCACTCAGGTCATACAGAAAGACATACTTCAGACATGAGAAACTAGTAATGCAAAGCCAATTTGCAGAGCACTCATTCCACTGAACATGTTTTGTAGAGATACTGAGGCTTGCGGCAGCTTATCATCCCAGTCATAATACTACAATCAGCTCAACTGTCTTTTCCAGAGAACTGTAGAGTGAGTTGTTTGTCCTACTGAGGGCACAGAGAACTGTCAGATACTGAGCTGCTTAGCCTGTTTCTCACCAATACTCTGGCGAAGATACCTGCATGCAAAAGCATCTTGCAACCTAGACGGATTACTTAACACAGAAATAATGGAGCACCACATTTTAATGCAGAGATACCACTTGTGAGGGAAAGGCCAGCATCAACACTTCAGTAACAGTTCAAATTTAGCCTGCCCTAAAGTGCAGAATTGAAATAAATTATTTTTATTTTCCCTTTAAGAAAGCTGGATAGGTACCCTAGTAGCCCAGAGCAATCTGCAGTTTAAGACAGGTCTGTATCACCTATGTGAGAAGTACAGCTGTCTGTGTTCAAGTTCTAACAGTAGATCACCCATACAAACATACAGCTAAGCAGGAGTTAACAGTACTAGGAAGAAAAAAAAAAAAAAAAAAGACACACTTTCAGGAAAAAAAAATCCCAAATAAAATATTTAAAAGAAGTAGAGCCTTTCTTCCTTAAAAAGAGTAAAAAGAGCAGTATGGAGCAATTGAGGGCTAGAAAAACATTTATTTGGGTATTTCTGAAAAATGCTTATTTTGGTTAACATATACGAAGTGGAATTTTAAAATAATCAGATGGGAAACTTTAGTTTTAAAAAAAAATCAAATCATTCTATTAGTTGCACTAAATTTCTAATGCATCTGTACTAGTTAAGCTGGGTTTCAGCTTTGATTTGTATAATACTGGTACTTCATATATTATTCAAGCAAGAAGGAAAAAAATAATGAAGATTTTGAGGCTCCTCAAAAGTCCAGTGTTTTCACTAGGAATCTTTCACTGACTTCAGACAACACTGAATCAGATCTCTGAATATGAGTTTATTCTAGTTTAGTTTCATAAGCTGTTTCCTGCAGTTTGTGTACAATCAACTTTGTTCATCCTACTTGGCCCAGAAAAAAGGTTTTGAAGGCCAACTACTGTATCTTGCATTCTTTTAGCAGTTAAGATGCTTGCCAGCTTCATTCTTTCAGACACAAAATATACAAGCTTTCTTTCCAACATCTTTGACTATTACCATTCATGTCTGCAGCATATTTTTTATATTTGTGCTTTAACTATCTGGGAACAGTTCATGTGTCTTCATTTAAAAAGTGATTTAGTAAAAATAATATTTAATAATAATAGTAATAGTAATAGTAATAGTAATAAATGTATCTTGTTACACAATTAGAACATTTGCAAACAAGAATGCTCTTTCTCTTTCGCTTATATAAATGGATTTTATGCAAATAAACATCTTTTGCAAAGATCACTCACCACCTGCTTTTATGCATTCAGAATATTTTCCTGAAATGAACCTGCACAAGTCCTACTTTTAGCTAAACATCTAAGACTTCAGGTACTGAACAGTGAAATAATTTACATTCATTTTTTAAAACTGAACCTGGTCAGAACATTACTATTCGAAGCTTCCAAGGCAGCCTAACATCATATAAATATTATATACAACTTCAGTATTTTTAGTTATGTTTTCCATTATAAAATTTATCTCAAATACTACAAACAATAGTAATTTAATTACATGTTTGTCCAGGTAAGTATGCTGTGTTACAGAATAAATTAAAAACTTGAAGCCTAACTGCGTCACAATTTAGATTCAGCAGTTTTGTCTGTGAAGCCCTTGGTAGCTCCCCTGATCACCTGTTAAGAAGTTGTGTTTTCATTTTTGTTCAGCAAAACACACAGGGCAATGCAGGGTTATAGTTTCATTGAAAGAAGTTCATCCTAAGAGAGAAAGACCCTGAATGGATTCTATTAAGCACATTACAGAACAAAAACATTTAATTCTTGCTCCATACGGCTAAGTCCAAAACAGAGACAGGGAGCAGGTGAAAACAGTGAGACAATCACTCTTACAAATGGGTGCTGACAAATTAGTAAGCACTATGAGCAATATGATCAGACTCCCAGCAATCTAGTCATCAAGAAAGTTCTTGTAAGTATCATGGTAAAAATGAATTTTGACAGATTTCTAGAAAGCTAATCAAAAAGCTTTGTAAATGTATAAGCAAAGCCATGTGGTGCAGTAGAAAGCCAAAGATTCTTGTTTGCAAAAGTAACGGTAAATGTTGTCATCCTTGGCTAATTAGAGGCACAAATCAGCTTCTCAGTAGTGAATCAAAGGAGGCTGATATAAGTACTGACGGTGTATGAAAGGCCTTGAAAGAAAAAAAAAAAAAAAAAGCAGCTCCTGTTTTATATGATAGGAGAGAAGAAGGTAAAAAGGCCACAACCCACTTCTAAATAATCTTGATGTACCTGATGTCACATATCTTACCGTCCACACGGTAACATATTAAGCAGCATTAAAATTGTACCTAATGTTTAAGAAGGAATGTTTTTCTCTAAGCCACTCACATATGAAAGTAAAAATAGAAATAAAAATATTGATTAGAGCAATAAAATCAGTTATCTCATGCCTACATCACGAAGTCCTTATATATTACTCCTAAAAAAATCCCAATTTAGGCCACTATAACCCAAAGCACTTTTAGAATATAGCAGCAACAATTCTTCAGAATGCTTTTGAAGCTATCTTCAGAATGAGCATTTTAGTTGCACTCATTTGTAGCTGCTTAGCATAGTTAAAGACAGAAACAAATGGATATCACACATACATACCTATACAAAAATACATGCACCAACCCTAGGTTTATCAAGAATGTCAAATTCATTGTGGATATAAACATCCTTACATGTCAGCTGTCTGAAATTGTACCTATGGTCATCATGTTGCTAATCAGAAAAGGTCCACTAGACCAAGAAAATAAACTTCTTTTTAAAAGTATGAAACTTAAGATAAAGAAGAAAACACATATACAAGTGTGTGTCTGTGTGCATGTTCAGTTGTGAAAGCCACCACCATAGGCTGGTCGATCTTATTCTAGTTAACATTCATCTTAACCCTGTATTTAGAATATAAAGAGTAATTCACATTAAAACAAACAAACAAAAAACACAATGAATCACAAACAAGCAAACAAACAAAAAAATGAAACAAACAATCCACCAACAAAACACCAAACACATACACAGGGTTTCATTTCTGATCTTTCTTCTTTTGGACATTAGACAGAATGTGCAATTATGAATGATGAACATTCCAGTTGTAATCCAGGTGCTACAGTAGTAGGTCTAACAAATACCATTTCTACATTTTAAATGTATAGAAAACTAATTAGAAAAGGCCCAGTCCTGTTATACCACAAGTTTTTTTGAGAAATACTATTCTAAAAATTTGGGCTTAGTTTGATTATAAATAGTATCTTGAGCTAACCACTCAATCTGCTATTACATCTGCAGCTTCTAAAACTATGCTTCCAGCCTAATCATATTTCTCCAAGCTGCCATACAAGTCCAATGAACTCCATGCCAGCCTCTTTTGTTTCAAAGCTACAATTCAAAAATTAGAAATCATATGGCTAATAGAAGATAAATCTAGGGCTTTTTCTCATGTCTGTGTGTTACAGACCAGTTAGCTTTCCCTTCTGGCTATGTCTACTATGTAATAATCATTCATGGAGGGACAGGTTACAAGTGTTTGCTTTAGATGAGCAACCTAGAACAGCTTTTAACATTAGAAAAGTGCTGTTCAAACAGAACACCCAATGACTGGCAGCTAAATATGATTAAGAATGTTCTTTACTTAGACCGTTAGATTTTAAAGAACAGTTTAAAAATGCCAAACTCTCCCTCTTCCCCAAGGCAATGATCAAGAAATTAGTAATGCCAAGAACACAGGGATGGCTTTTTTCAGATTCATTAGCCTTGACACACACATATACATATATCTTTATATTCCATAACCATAAGAACACCAAGCATTCTTTTAAAACATCACTTCTAGTGATTAAAGTGAATTGTTAGTTCCATTTGTAAAACAGCAAAACATTCACCACATAGTACTACTGAGATTTGAATGGAAAAAGTGCATAGATGTATCCAAGCTATTGCTCAGTCAGTGTAGGAATCAGTTTGAATATGTTTGCTCAACATGCACACACTGAAGCTTAAGGGAGGTTGATCACTGACTTTAATGTGAGTATTCTCAGTCCCACAATCACCCACCTTTGGAGCTGTATAAGAATAGAGAAATGAGTCTGCCAAACATTTAAAATAACCAGCATTGCCCCACATGTACTGCCATCCAGGTTCATTGCAAAATATAACAAACCATCAAGGTTCACAGACCAACCAAGGGATCACTGTTTTTCCCCCTCTGCAGTTATTTACAGCATTAAACTATTCAAAAGATAATATTAGCATTATCATAATCCTGTCACTTTGAGGACAGTAAGTCAGTGAATCATCTCTTAATAACAGACAACTGATGTTTTCTTATAGGTTTGGAAGGGTGTTTTTGGGGGTTGTAGGTCTTGTGGTGGAAAGGCTAGTGGGGGTTTTGCAACTTTTTAATTGGGTTTTTTTAATTGGTTTGGAGTTGAGGGGGTGGGACAGGGGTTGGGGTTTTGCTGTTTTAGTGCGGGGTTTTGTTTGTTTGTTTTTAAGAAACTTTGATTTCTCCCTCCTGGTCAAGTTTCAAATATTTGGGCTTTGTAGGGGAACTGAGTACTGGCAGGATAGAATTCACATACATGGAATGCATGAGCCAAATGTCCTATTATGTCCTGGAATATAGAACTCTTCCTATCAGTTGCTCAGTGTAACAGCAGATCTCTGCAAGATATCTTCTGACTGCTTGATGCCATGTATCTTACCATTTTACTTAAAAATCAGCATGAAGGAAATTTTCCAAAGATGCTTTCTTCAGCCCTCTCTTGCATGTTCCACTCAGAGTTATGTGGCAAATAGAAACTCGTGCCAGCCCTTAGCTATCACAAGGCATTGTACCTCCAAATATTCACATTAGAAGTTATGAATGGTCATAATAATATAGTATTTCCTTATTTTAGGGGGCTATAAACAGCAACTTAAAGCCAAACACCTTTGTATCCCTGCAGGCAGACTTCTTGATCAACATAACATTTTTTATTGGAAAAAAAAAGTAGATTCAGCAATATCAAATAAAATTTTGTAACCAACACCCCTCCCCCCCCACTTTGAATTTTCTTTCTCCTTAAGGGAAGCACTCATGTGGTGTTTTAAGTGAGACTTTTTCCAATACACTGAGGGTATTGGAACCTCTCTCCCACAAGTTACGTGTTTTAACTTTGTCAGGCCTGAATGTGTCAGGCAGTTGGACTAGATTATTGCTCTAGGTCCCTTCCAACTGAAGTAGTCTATTCTATGCTAAATTTATACAAGGCAGAAACATTGAAAAAATAAAGTTCTATACAAAGTTGTATGTGTCATAATTTAAAAAAAAAAAAAAAGTTGCCAACAACTTGAGGTCACAAATAAGTTCTTGTAAAAACACACACAACTGCCCACAAATGAAGAAAAAAATCCCTTTTGTACTCTTTAAGACACCACCTGGGACCTCTGGTGTAAGCTGATGAAAAATTTGTTCCAGAGCTTCACAAACACTATGATCCCTTTTGAAAATACAAGACAGTTGGGATTTCGAGTCCCACTAATTCTAACTGCTCAGAGGGGGTTGAACCAATAAATATCCTCTAAGATATGTAAGTGCTTCACAATTCAATTGACCGCTTCTTTACTTTTTTGGTTGGTGTTTGTTTGGTTTTGTTTCAAACAACCATTATTGGCCAAGATCCACAGATCTACACATATGCATGAAGTTTGCATGGATCTTTTTATAGGAAAATGTTGTTAAATATAAACAGTTATTATACCAAATTACACATACAATGTATACAATACTGGAGACAACAATCCTTGTATGCATTAAAATTTCAGGCTACTTATTTTACACTAGCTACCAACTCTATGTGGCTTTCAGAGGAATGCCTGAATTTAATACATTTCAGAAAACAGGCCTCAAGGTTTAAAGGGATCAGATCACCTCTGTTTTTAACAAAGGCAAAAGATTGACTAATGTGTTCATTATTTTTTCTAAAATTTCAAAGTTGCCTGCTCCTTTTATATTTCTGAATAAAACACATAATAAAGGTTTAATTCTGCAATCCAAATCAAAATGTGTTTTGATTGTGTTATTAAGAGAGACTGATAAATTATACATCAGCTGGACCAGGTATTTTCCCAACCCACAAATTAGTAATATCAATTATAAACCACAAAAATCAAGACTGCTCCTTCACACACAACGGAGAAATCTTATTACTCTCAGTGAGAACACTTATCTGAATAGCCACTTCTGTTCATAAAGATGGAAGCCTCAGACTCCACTCCAGATTTCATTGCAGTCTTCTGTGGACATAACCCTTAGCTAAAGCTTCACACACCATCTAATGTCAAAAATCAACATTCTCAAGTCTGACGATGCTTTCACCCTGCTTTAGATGGTCTATCTAGCACTCAAGCCTAAAGCATAACCAGTGCTTATATTTCAGCTGCTAATCCAGCAATTTAGTGTTCAGTCCCCTAGGAAAAAAACTCTCTCTCTCTCACTCTCTGTTTATCAGAAGAACACATACAAAACCAAAACTGACAATTCCTCTAGCAGGCCTATTATATGAGAAGCTGTCCAGCACCATTCTGAACAGTCTCTGGTTTTGTGCAGGTTAGGTTTTCTCTTCCCAGGATGACATAACTGTCTGATTGAAAGCAGAAAGCCCAACAGAGCTGGAATAAGCACTGCATATTATAAATCACAAAACATACAATTCTTGCTTCAGGATACAACTATGATGGCTTCAGGCCAGAAGCACAGAACCTCTCTGAAGAAAATTTGAAAAATTCAATTGTATCTTTTGTAATATTCTAAGGAAATATTAATTCCAAACTAAAACCAGAAATCTTGTATTTCAATGCATGCTACACAGATCAGAATTAATGACTGTTTGTTATGACAGGAAGGAACAAACTGGACCTGAGTTTACAAAATTAGGAGACTTTGACAAATCATCTGATACTGAAAGAGCACACTTACTGAATTTCAGGAGTGTCCAAACTTACGAATAAACAGTATGTAACAATTAGTATTGTGGCTACTTGTGACACTGTAGTTCTCAGAAATAATTTGAACCAACTCCAAACAATTCTAACTGATTAATCCAGACTTCTAATATTTAAAATAGATCATCTTTACATAGGAGATCAAGTGTTATATAACATAATAAGGGTCCAAAAAGAAAGACAGCAACTTGAAAGCAAATGGTTAAAGAATTTGTTAGCAAATAGGATTAAATATGGTGAAAGATATTCCCAGCCTTGGCATCCATCAGGGAGCCTCACTGGTGCCTGGATAAGCAGAGGAAAGCCTTGTACACAGACCTTGATATCTCCCCAGCAAAGTCGTATTTGCAGCGAAGGACATTGATAGAGATTCTTTAAAAAAAGTGTGCTGGGGAAAGGGGGGTTAGACAGAAAACACAGCACAGGCTGTGAGAACAAGAAGTCCTCTCCCAGATTTACATTGTCCAAACACCATTGACGTACGTGAGAGAAAACACAGACGATAAATTCTCATTCTCAGCGCACATTTCAAGCCATCAGTTTAATTATTCCTATCGGACCTGTTGTCCGTTGCACTCCCATTTCTACCTCCCCCAACATATGAGTGATACTTTCCATGTTTTCAGCAGTTTTACAAAGCAGCGCTTTTTGTGCACCCAATCTGCAGGTGCAGCAAAGACCTTGGCAAGGGGCAAACCGATTATCACTTATGAAAACAGATACACTGTATTGTTCATACTTCTCCAAGGTCTTCAGCAAAGCATAAATTCTCATGAAAATGAAGGTTTTGCAGTTCAAGCATCAGACAGCTAACCAGGTAAGTCTTTCTATTGTTTGTAGAGATTATTTTAGAGTATTTTGTAACTTATAAACTTTCTCTCTCTCCCTCTCTTAGCATTTGTTTGGAAATTCAAACAGGTATTTTCACAGCTCTTAAATAAAAAAGCTTCAAATGCTGTGCAGTAGTGCAATATACTGAAAACAGGATATTGTTATTGAGTTGTAATTCATTTTCAGGTCAATTCTACAGAGATGGCTCTTCAGGATTTCTAAGAACTCTACTTTTTTTGCACATATTTCAAAAAATGAGATTGCACTGATGAATTTTAACATCCTAAATACTGTTAAGTCTCTGCTGAATCCTAAGCATTAATGTTCGTTGTCTCATACTTGAATCTCTGTTCTAGTCTGCACTAGTTTTTAACAGCCTCATAGTTCAAAAGAAAAGGTGCTGGGTAAAGAATATAATTTATTTTTATTCTCCTTAATCTATACATTTATATTTCAGGTTTACTACTGCCACAAGCGGAGTGGATCTTGATCTGACTCGTCGTTCCTTTTTCCTATGCATATACTTCTTTGAGAATTGGATCTAAAGAGGCATAGGGCATGGGAAAATGGGGCGACTGAGGTACTTCACCATTTATTTCAAACAGCATTGCCAAGGTGACTGTGGAAGTGTATAAAGAAAACAAATGTATGAAGAAATGAAAGGTTAATTTGTGAAACTCTCACTTAACCATCAAAAACTGCATAAAAATATACTGGTGTTATTTATGCTGATATAATGGTTGTATGTTGGTTTCATACTAAACACCCAATTTATCACAAGAATAATATTTTAAGCATTTATCCAGATACAGTATTTAATACATTGTTTGTTTTAATGTTCCATCTAAAATACATGCATTGCTAAAAAGCTACTTCTGTAGTCCTTATTCCCATAAACCTCCAATTGAAAAATAATGGGAATGTCATCACACAAACTGCAAAAATGGAACTCTTTGGACCTGTCTCACAGTTGCTGGGATTCAGCCTTCACTGAATTCGGTTAGTGCTGACTCAGGTATGTAAGGCCCAGTCACGCAAATGTTACCCAAATGGGCTGTCTTCAAGGTACTATTTATTCTTAGGGCTTGATCTTTTAAGATCCTAAGTACCTTTTACATGATGCCTGCATGTATGGAACTAGAAATTCCTCTCTTGTAAAAATCAGACAGTTAATAATAAATCAAATAATAAACATGCTAATTTTTTTTTCTTCTTTCACCCACAGGTGTCTTGGAAGCGTAGAAGTTACCCTAGATTTTTTCATTCAGTAGAAAAATGGTCATTAAATACATTTGTAACATTTCTGTCCAATTAATTTTACTCTAAATACCAATGTATTACATCAGTTCTGGGGAAAAAAAATACTATTTTTAAACTATGTAACTATACATGCCACATGTCAAATAAAAATCTTATGTTTCAGTCACAGATTAAAAGTTTGAGTTACCCTGCATCACAAATTCTAACAAGTCGTATAAAGCTATGCGCTTAGAAAAAGCAAAACTAGGTGCATTACAAGTTCTTTTACTCAGTGGTTATTATGCTACACTATTCAACCCTAAATGAATATTTTAGAAGATACTGTTTCATTATCTGTAACATAACAGTGTCAGAGGACTATTCTATTTACACATCACTTTTTTCCTTAAATTAAAAGGCAATAAAAACTTACACCCACAACTAACATCTTTATTCACTGATTTCATATCAAAGCTTGTGGTAAATGGGATGGAAGTAAATAAAAAATGTATTATTTAACTCACTTGTGAGAGAATTTTTTAAAAATTTTGAATATAAGAAATATTTAATCCAGTAACCATTATTAAAATCAGGAGGAACCTCCAGAATCATTGCACATAGAGGTGGCAAAAAAGGCATACAAATCAAACAAAAATATAAATAAACAAGTGCCAACTCCCCAAAAAACTTATAGTTTTTCAAATTCCACAGAGATTTCATGTTAATATACAATTTTTAAAATGTAATTGTATTTTAAAAGTGTGTATTTTACCATTAGTACATCTCTTGTATAACTTGGGCTCTAACAGTCCCCAGAGCCCTATGCAACAAGACTACAATTGATGGGGGGGGGTGTCAGGCTTTTTTCAAACACAGAGTACAAAGTTTAAATTAAAAGCTAATAGGCAAAATAATGTCATCTCAGCTATTACCAAAAATAGAGGTAAACAAAGTGCTTTAGTTTGGAGAAAAATCAATAAAAGTATCAGGCCAGAGACCAATCATATCAAACACGGTAGCAGCGAGACAAGCAGCAAGATTGAACTGAAGGAGTAAAATATGAATGTCAACAAGAAGATAATTTTAAGATGTGGTATCTTTTGTCCTTTTAATTTAAAATTAGTGTATTTTTCAAAAATAAATTTAGAATAATCAGATAAGCTACCTAAAAATCAAATAATAATCACAATGTTTACATTCACTTACTATGTTATGGAAACAGTTTCAGTTCATTTACAAAAATGAGGGGCAGGGGGGTGTGCATATGAACTTATAAACAAGAACCTCATTGATTTTTTTTTTCCCCTTTTCATGCTTTTGATTTGGTTTGGGTATTTTCTTTGTTTGTGGGTTTTGTTGGTTTGCTTTGGTTTTTTGATGTATTTAAAATCCTTTGAGCTGAGTGAATCAAGCTCTCGCTCTTCTTAAATACCACTGGTTAGTGATCCCAGCTTTCACGAGTAAAATCAAAACTTCACAAACCATAACATACCTCTAAATGTTCTCAAACTCCACATTTTTTTTAACTCCAAGACATCACTCTTTGTAAGCATATATAAATTGATGAAACAACAGGACATGCAAATGATAAAACTCAGGACAGATATTGGGAGCAGAGCTAGCAAATCTGGAGAAGGGATGGGACAATGACGGGATAGTGAAGCACAGATTATCTACAGGTTTTTCCACCTCTATCCAGTTGGTGCTAAATCTCTCAAACACAACCCATAACTCTACGCTTAAACACTTTCCTCAACAAGGCTGAAGGGAAAGTAAAAGACATGGCTGAAGTGCACATCTTTTTCTTTTTTCTTGGTGGCACAGTGTAAGACCCAAACTAATTATCACCCAAAAAAAAAAAAAGAAAAGTAAAAAAAAAAAAAAGTGTTTTAAGTAGGAGCAGTAAGTATAGGAGGTAAGGACTGCAGGATTCCATTCTCTAAGGCTTAAATAGCAAGACAGAACCCTAGCTATAAATGTCCTTTCCACCTCCTAAAAACATCAGGTTAAGATGAACTGACAAAACAGTGTGATGAAAATAACAAATAGAAGTACATGCTACATTATTGTATAGTAAATACTCTGTGGAGTAAAATCAAGGGCTGGAAAAATGCAAGGAGCATTGCAATACAAAAAAAAAAAATCAGTATTAAGGATTTTACTGTTCTACAACTGTATTATGGTTTGTACCACTGCCTGAGTTAAATGGGCAGTGAAAGCTTTAACAAAATTCCTTTGCACAAATATACTCCTACTGTTCATTCTGTTTGTCATTTCTCATGTCGCTATTGGGAAATGGGGAAAAAATGGGACATGGGAGAGGGGAAAGTGTGAACTTACCTCTATCTGCAGATAAAAGTAAAAAATGTAATTACTAAAATAAAATTTTAAGTCAGACAGGAATCAAAGCAGTGATCAACACTGACACTACACCAGCTGCACAAAGAAGGAAGCACCAAGTTGGAAAGGACTTTTGATTATTTATTGTTCTAAAGCATTGCAAATCTACCTCTAAAACAAAAAGAAATCTAGTAAAATTCACTAGTTTAGGGTTTGAAAGTAATTTCATGACTCCCCAAATAAGGTATTTTCCTTTCTATCAGCAGAAACATCCATAGAACATTATCATTCTATAAGAAAACAAAGATTACTAAAACCAAGCTTTGGTTGCATTAAAATACCAACATTTTGCATTACAATGACTGGAGTGTAATCGTGTCATGCTCCACATAATGTACAATTGCTCCTCTGTTTTGTAACAGGCAAGTGAAGCAGATTTTCCCTTTTGGAATATTTTTTTGCCGTTGTATCTCATATGAACCAAGATTTGTTTCAAGATTCCATGTTGTACTGATTTTCAACTAGATAATTTGTATGTATGTTATGCAAAAATTTATTATATCAGCTTGTACTTAAATGTGATACTTAAGCTAATTTATGCTGGAGGTCTCAATTCTCAAGTCAGATGTACATGGAAATGACTTTTCAACTGGAAACAATTTAAAATTGGAAACTGTTTTTAAATAGAAACAAAATTATGAAAACAAATTATTAAATTATCAGCTCAGTAAACAATCTGAACATGTGCATGTCCCAGATATCAGGAGAAATCACTCAGCAAGGCCGGATGTATCATCTACAAATACTGCTTACACATACTGCCATGCAGAGTAGGAATGTTATGTAGGAGTTCTATATTGCACATCTACAGTTTCAGCAAAGCAACAGCCATGTGAAGGTGTGTTTATCTTAAACATGCACAGTTGTCTTTTAATTTTTACTGCATTGTCCATTAATTTCCACACGCAAATCTCCATGGCCAAAAGAGAAGACTCACACTGCTCTATATACAAAAAATGTATGTGTTTATAGCTTCCACATCTAAAAAAATCACTTAAGCCATCCAGTTTTGGACTTCCACTAAATATGTGACAGAGGTAATGAAACCAAACAACAAGCACATAAAACTGTTAAGGTTAAATCATGAACCACGTTGAATAAGAATTTAATTTCAAGGGTTTTATAATAATATTTCAATTTAAAAAACACTTATCTCATAATACAGAACAGCCTTAAAATATTTGCCAAACAGAAGCCAGTACAAAATCTATAGAATCTACAGAAGATGGTACAAAATGTATAATAGTAATAAAGTATAATACTGCAGTTTTACAGAGTTGTTCTATGCAGCGTGTTATCTGTAGGAACATCTTGTAAACACACATAAAAAAAATTTCCGGTAATTCCTGAATATTTCTGTATTGGGGGGGGAGGGGTGGCATTTGGTTTGGTTTGGTTTTGTTGGTTGGGTTGTTTTAAATGCTCTAAAGCACCCCCAGGAACTAATACATTTACAAAACAAACAAACAAACAAAAAATATACTGAAAGAAAATATATTTAGTGTATATTAATGCAGTGAATATTAAGAAACTAATCCACTCTCTCCAAATAAAGAGCACAGCACTAGGAGAAGCAGGACTTAGCTTAATCTAAGTTACAATGACCACACTTTTAAAACTTTCTGGCCAACTAAACTTTCCTATTTGTCATGGTGTTGCATTCTGTAATCACAACTTAAAAGCACTGAAAAGGTTAGAAGGGGTGACATCTCAATCCCCTTCTTCCTGTCCTGATAGTCTCTTCCTGAATTCGCACTGCCTATGGCAGTTTTCCAACCCTTCCATATGTGACTTTCACTTAGTCATGCAGTAGTTAAACAAACAAATACACACGGTTTCTGTTATGATAGCGGCTCACACATTAAGTCCTCATCTAATCGATGAATCCAAAAAGTGTCAGTCCTAGCAAAAGTTAAGGAGCAGTAGTGTACAACCAGAAGCTAAAAAGATAAATGCGGCAGCACTGTAAGCTATTAGGTCAGGTCACTTACAGTTGTGGGATAGTTCCCTAAGGATCACAAATAGTTGAGACAAATCAAATGGAAGCCAAAAGCAGATTTTCTGAAGAACTGCTGCAAGAGAAATTCAATAGTTCTGATAACATCACTTCAAAATAAGTCTCTGGGGCCTGCAGAGAATTCTCAACTAATCCTGTCAAGTTTTGAGCTGGTAGAGAGAAGCTAGCCTCCAGCTGTTCAGTATATTTCACCACTTCGAAATAATTATTTTCTTAATAATTCCTGCTTTAGTTTACATATTGGAAGACACGAATAAACATTGTGGGTTTCAATTACACCCGAAGCATTTTGATATATAAAAGAAAATTTAAAAAAGGGTCCTCCCAGAAGTCAGGCTAAATTAACTTCATTGTGAAGTTTTTCACTATCATTGTATGCAGTAGTTTTACAAGACACAGGGAACAATATCTTTTTCAGTGCCTTCCTATTTGGTAACAATGTTCATTATATGACCAGTTTCCTGCAGTTCCTATGACTCCCTGTTCCTGCTTTTGCCTCACTGCATCTGAGCTGTAAACTAGACCAAAGAGGCAACCTGCCTAGGGAAACAAAAGAAAAAAAAAAAAAGGCAGATGAAAAATTCTGCTTCCTCTCCCCCCACAAAGGGATTAGTTCTCTGATCTGATTCACTGTGTACCTGCAAAACCAACTGCATCAGTATAATGAAGGAAGAAAAGTAGAAGTTGCTTAAGTTGGAAGGACACTCAGGAACATCTTTGGAATTGCAGTTTGAGGAAAGAGTGTTTACATTTCCACTTTCTCTAGCACACAAATACCTGTGACAGATTTGCCCTGGAGAAAAGAACCAAGACCCAGCTAGAAGGAAATATGTTCATCTCTGCCTTTTTCAAAAACACACTGACACATCTAGATTGAATTTGTTTGTAACACTACCTGTCAGTACAGGCGTAAGTTAGAGTGGGAAAGCAATAAGGAATCATGGTCTGTACATCCAAATACAGTATTTTGTTACAAAAACCAACATGGTTAGCAGCAACATACTCTATCACGAACAATTGGTCTTCTCCTTAACCGAAACTAAAGCTAAGTATTCAAATTTATGTTCCAGCATCTACATAAAACTTATTTTTTTAAAGATGCCAAGAGGTCAGTTTTGTTACTACATGTGAACAAGAAAGTTGTGGTACTGTATGGAGAACTGTGCAGATTAAACAGCTCACTGGCACTGAAAAGGAACAGTCCTTCATACCTTCTACCTGCTAACCTTGCACCAACTCAAGCCAGTTTTCTGACATTCAGTTAAATCTTGAAGATGTATCAAAAGTGGAAAATTCTTTGTTTTAGGTTTAAAACAAAACAAAAAAACCCACAACAACTTCAAATATTTTTCGTTGTTAATTTTGTTTTGTTCGTTTTTTTCACTGAAGAACTGCAGTTTAATGATAATTTACATACCAGATACATGTGCATAAGGGGGGGGGGGGACGGGGGAAAGAAGCCTGACTCAATACCTGACCTAAAATAGCTCAGTTTGGGACTAATCTGTTTTGATTGTGTTTTTGTTGTTAGTCAGTTTGTTCGGAGGTTTTTTTAATTGTTTTGCTTGGGGGTTGGTTTTGTTTTCGGGGGGCTTTTTTGATCTCCCTTCCCCCCCATATCAAACAAATGCTACATCAATTTAATGAGCTCTAATTCTTCCAACTTTCAACACTTGGACTTGTCACAGTATCACAGTATCACAGTATGTTTGGGATTGGAAGGGACCTCGAAAGATCATCTAGTCCAATCCCCCTGCTGGAGCAGGAACGCCTAGGTGAGGTCGCACAGGAATGTGTCCAGGCGGGCTTTGAATGTCTCCAGGGAAGGAGACTCCACAGCCTCCCTAGGTAGCCTGTTCCAGTGTTCTGTTACCCTCACTGAGAAGAAGTTCTTTCTCAAATTTAAGTGGAACCTCTTGTGTTCCAGCTTGATCCCATTGCCCCTTGTCCTATCATTGTTTGCCACTGAGAAGAGCCTGACTCCATCCTCGTGGCACTCACCCTTTATATATTTATAAACATTAATAAGGTCACCCCTCAGTCTCCTCTTCTCCAAACTAAAGAGCCCCAGCTCCCTCAGCCTTTCTTCATAAGGGAGATGCTCCACTCCCTTAATCATCCCTGTTGCCCTACGCTGGACCCTCTCCAGCAGTTCCCTGTCCTTCTTGAACTGAGGGGCCCAGAACTGGACACAATATTCCACATGGGGTCTCACCAGGGCGGAGTAGAGGGGAAGGAGGACCTCTCTCGATCTACTGACCACCCCCCTTGTAATACACCCAAGGATGCCATTAGCCTTCCTGGCCACAAGGGCACAGTGCTGGCTCATGGTCATCCTGTTGTCCACCAGGACCCCCAGGTCCCTTTCCCCTACACTGCTCTCTAATAGGTCATTCCCCAACCTATACTGGAACTTGGGATTGTTCCTGCCCAGATGCAGGACTCTACACTTTCCCTTGTTAAATTCCATCAGGTTATCCCCCGCCCAACTCTCCAGCCTGTCCAGGTCCCGCTGGATGGCAGCACAGCCTTCTGGCGTGTCAGCCACTCCTCCCAGCTTAGTGTCATCAGCAAACCTGCTGATAGCACACTCAATTCCCTCGTCTAAATCATTAATGAATATATTGAATAATATTGGCCCCAGTACTGACCCCTGAGGCACTCCACTAGATACTGGCCTCCACAGCACTGAAGCATTAGGTGTGTACCTGTTATTTTCCTAATTAAAACTGATCCAACTTTTAAGAAGTCCTAGGTATACTCTCCCGCGCCTCCTAAAAAAAAAAAAAAAAAAAAAACGGTAGCACTTGGATTTCGCACAGATTCCAGAGACAACCTGTTCAACATTCTGCAAAAACTGTCCCCGCTCTGTGGCACGCTTCAGCTGGAGGGTGCCAGGAGCCGGCCAGCCCTTCTCCCCGGCTGCGGCCCGGGCAGAGCCGGCCCTGCGACGCTCCGGGCGCTCCCCCTGCTGGTGCTGCCCCGGGGAGCGCCGGGAGACGGGAGCGGCCACAGCGAGACGGAAGCAACGGCAGCAGACAAGGCGTGCCAAGTCAAAGGAGCCGGGGTTTACAAAAGCACATGCGGAGAACGGACTGGATGTTCATGAAGCGTATGGGGAGACGAGCTATTGTTTTGAGGCTTTTAGGACTTTTGGGCCTTTAGGTTTTTTGTGTTCTGGTTCTGCAAACCATCTCTTTCTATAATACACCCCCCCTTCAGAACCTGGAATTAAAATGCTTATTCTTGTAAGCAAAATGTATATTTTACCGTTTTTGATAGGGAGCTTTATTACACATCTACATTGTGGATCTTGTAGTGATGTTTTGTTTGTTGGTGGTGTTTTTGTTAGTTTAGGTTTTTGCTTTGTTCGGTTTTATGAAAAGAAATATTTGTAAATATTAAGCAATCTACAAGGAACTGAAAACTTAAAACATACTGGAATTACTCAGTCTTGATTCTGCTTCATAAAACATGCACTACAATGCAGTCCAAATTCAATTTTCTTGGTCCTATACGTTACTCCCACCTCTCTCCCCCATAGGACCACTCCTCTGTTCTGCAGGAACAAAACCCTATCAGCTGTAGACATAGAAAGCTGTAGATCAAGTGAAGAAGGGAAAGCACAAAGAGAAAGGAGAAATCTTACATTTAAAGGGGTTAATGACATATCAGACAACTTATTTCTTCTATTAGGGACAGATTTCCTATGAGATAAGTCAAGTTTTCCAAACAAATATCTTTGTTGGGGTTTTTTGTGTCTTACGTGTCAAAGAGGATAAATTAAGATTAAGCACTAATTGAATTTTAATTAGAAGTATTATTTTACATTAAAAGTTAGGGGGGCTGTGTTTGGGTTTGGTTGGTTGGTTTTGGTTTTTTGTTTTTCCAATTACCATACAATATCCTTTAAGGAAGAAAAGCATTACCCACTGCCAGAGGGAGTCTGAAAGCAGTAATAGACTACCCCTTTATTGGACCACAGTGCACTGTTAAAATTAAGCTGTTACTTAATCACTGCTGAATCACGGACGTGTGGTACTTAACAAATGGAAGTGAATGCTTTTAGCCCGTGAACAGATTTTTCTCTTTCGTACTGCAAAGTGCCACTAGGTGACGTAAATCAGCATCATCATCAGAGGCCTTGCACCAGTGCAAGCAAGCAGTGTTCACAGAATACTGGAGCAAGGAGCAGAGGATGTATTAGTCGAACTAGTCTAATCAGAACATCTAGAAAAGCTGTCAAGGAGGAAGTCACGAAAGTAAAAGTCATATTCAACAATCATCTGTTTACCATTGAGTTACATATGTATCTGTACATTGCTCCAATAAAATACAGTCACTATAGAAATTAACAAATCAAGTCACATAGGATTGTTATTTTCTCTTGGCTGACTAGAGTGTTGCCAAAGAAAAGCAAACCTGTATTTACACTATTGCAACAGAAAGGCTTTTACTTTGAAGTAGCTGAGCAGTTTAAACATTTCCTTTACAACACTACTTTTTAAAAGCATAATGATATAGATCCACAATAAATTAATACAATAAACAAAAATATTGTATATACCTTTGTTCAAGTTCTCCGTTCCCAAATAATCCACAATACTTTTATTTGCTTTTCTGACCATACGTAAATGCAGAGGTGGTGTTTCAGAGAATTGCCCTAAGTGATTCACTAAACTTCTAAGACGTGCTATAACAGGGTAGCTGACTCAATGGTTATCTCCCAGCAAAAGCAAAGCAAATCCCTATTCGCCACCCCTACACTCCATAAAGTATTATCTTATTGCCAGGTTCATATCCTGAACTGGAAACAACTTAGTGAAAGATTAATGATTCTAGTGCACAGGAAGCTGCTGGAGTGAGATGGAAGGGATCATTTTCACTGATCGCTGGCAGATAAATGAGCTTACCTTGATTACCAAACCAAATTCTAATAAGATAATGAAAGAGGGTGTGTATAACCACAAAGGCTGTGACCAGAGTACTTACAGTTCTTACATTAGTCTATCTAGAGAAAGTAATTATACTGACCCACTGACTGTAAATACACCTGTATTTATTTATATAAAGCAACAAAACTACTCACTACTAAAAGGAATCATCCTGCTTCCTGTCTTCCCTGCTTTGCTCCAAATATTCCTCTGTGCAAGTTACAGAGCTCAGCCAACCTCAGTGGGACTCCCTGATAGATCAGAGGATTACCTAAATTCAGAGCATGTGAGTAAAACCACGCCCAGAGAAGGGGAAGACTGAAACAACTCCCTTCGACAGCAAAGAGCTGTTAGCTCTACTCAACACATTTCACTTAGCTAGGTGTGTCCTTTGTGTGAGGTAGAAATTAAGGTGGTACGTGACATTTTTATCTGATGAATGCGCTTAGAATAATTTTTCAAATGATTGAATGAACCTGTCCCTAGTGTTTTTCAGTGCTTAGATACTTTCACTTCTAGCATATTGACAAATCCTTGCACAGCTTCTACGCATGAATATTTTCCATAATCAAACCAATACCACGAGAATAATTGTTACTTCATAGGACATGATCTTCACAACTGATGCAATGACAAAAACATTTCGGTCACTATGTTTTTTGTAGTCTATACGTTCACAGAAAGTGTTAAGGGAAGACGGAATAGATGTTTCATCATAGGACCTGCCAATTGTTAATTGCTAACCAGGAACACGCGCCAATTACCGTTTAAGTTGTAATTGCTTTCATGTGATGGTCGCTGATGGCATTACAATCACTCCATCAAAGCTCTTTGAATGGAGGCTTTGCCGCAAGCCATGTTCTGTATCTTAGGTAAATCATCAAAATAACACTCAGTGCATGAATGCTAGCATTCTAAAAAATGTAATTCATTTCAACCATATGTTTTCTTGTGCTTATGACCTTATCATAGCCACTGACACTCCCTCTTGGAGTTTTTTTGAGCTCCGTTCAGTTTTATTCTAACATTGCAGCGTCGAATGATCTGGAAAAAGTAAAGATTGTTACCAGAACCCCAAATACACAAACAAATGAAAAAACACTAGAGTTCAACTAAAAGAAGTATTACGGAAAGCTATTACAGAAAAATAATCATATTAAATAATAATAAAAGCTTCTAAAACCAAAATGCACAATGGGTTTCTAACACAGGACAGCGCTATACATTGTTTATATTGCAGTCACATGCCAATACAGGAAAACTTAGTCATTAAATCACCTACTTCTGTTTACAATAAATCGGCCAGTATTTAAAACATGGGCAGCCACCAGAGCGACTTTCGTTTTATGTCTGCACATGGTTTTCTGCTAACGGTTATAGCAGTACAAAAATTTTGTTGCTAATACATTTTATTTTACCCAAGAGGCAGCAAAAGTCCTTAATAGTAAGTCTGTTGTGTTTACAATTATAAATTCGAACTACTAGTATAATTTCAAAATGATTGCATTAAATGCAAAAATATCCTCCACAGCAAAAATTCTCAGAGCAATTCTGACACATATCTATGAAAGTTTTTATCATCAGCAGATAAAGCAAAGGAGATTCCCCACCACCACCCTTTGAAAAGATACTTGATTTTCTAAAAGAGCTGAGCAAATACTCCTAGCATTTAGGTACAATTTCAAAGCCAAACTACTTCAGAGGATGTAAAGAGAAATTACAGTAAGACTTTCTCAAGTGATTCAGTCCATGAAAAAAGTGGAAAGGAAGCATCACCAGCCTGACTGTCATCAGCCAAACCATAGCATGAGCCCGAAAGACTGCTCTGCTACCAAAATACGTTATCTTCCTGTGTCTTTTGAAATTAAGGCCTTTTTTCCTAGAAGCTATAAAATCAATTATTCCAATCTAGTCAGATAATAACATGTTCAATAACTGAAGAATTAAAAAACCAAAAACAAATACAAAACAAAACACTACACACGAATAAATCCACAAGTTTCATTAACACTAAAACAAAACAAAAAAATGCACAAAACTGACAGTGGCAATCCTTTTATTGCTTAAAACATGAGAACAATAATAATCAACAACTAGAAATAATTACATAATAAAGGAATGGTGTCTTACTGATGCTTCTGATTAGATGTCACCTGTAACATTAAATATTTTACAACAATTCACTTCAGAAATTGCTTATGACTTTATCATTTTTTCCAGATCAAACTTTCTAGGACTAATTTGCACTTTTCTTGGCCTAGGGGAAAAAGCTAACTAAAAGTCTATGTAATGGTCCATTTCAGACAAATGACCCACCGCATTGTTTCCCAGTAATTTTTCTATAACTTTAAATGTTCAAGACTAATACCCTTTGATTGTTGTCAGAGCAGAGTACTTAGCAACATTCTCCTCCCTGTATTTGTTTTTTAATTTATTTCATCCGGTAAACATGGAAAGAGAATTTGCAGGTTTCTGCGTGATTTTTTGCTTGCCCTTTTTTTTTTCATTAAAAAGGAAAGCTGTAACTTTTAACTTGATTCCTACAGTTTTTAAAAACTGTATATTGCTGTGAGTGGAATTAGAAGCATGTGAAGACAATGTAACTGTCATCCCTGTTAGAATATTCAGATAACCTCTTAAGTAAAACGTAAATATCAGGTATGCAATGTAATTTCTTTACTACGAAGCATATGTTGTCACCTCCTAGAAGTTTCATGCTGATAAAAGAAAAAAACAGACTGCCCAGATGGATACTCAAGATTCTTTTGCTCTCCTTGTAATTATGAGGAAAAAAATTAACTGCAGATATATGTATGAAGAATATTGAAAATCAGCATCTAGAAATGTCTTATGTTACGCTTCAGTACACTTAACAAAAAAGCATGCAAATCCCATTACATGTTATGAGAGAAAATTATATTCCTGCCTGAGAAAATGCAGAAAACCTTAGAGGAAAAAAGAGCTAGAAAGGTAGCATTATCTGACTTTTGCAATCTCACTCCAAATTCGTCATCTTTGAAAAAAAAAAAAAAGGTGACAAGTTCTTTGAAGTCTAAGAATGAAATGTTGTCTCAGGCATGTTCAGGTCCGCGTGAAAGCTAGTTCATTATCTCTGACTGTATAAACTCAAGCAGTAGTGACTGTTTACTGAAACAACCTGTAAATGTGTTAGTCTGTGTTTGCAGAGGATAAGGACTGTGCCATCCCAGACCCACTTCAGACCGCAAAAGTGGTTCTTTTCTCACCCTTATCTGAATCATCCTTGAACAGACTACCTCTGAACAGAGTTTACACTCCTCTTCTTTGATCTACTTTATAAGAACATCAGAACTGTTTACTTTGAAATGCACAGATTTCTTTCTTGGAGTGCAGGGAAAGATATGAACAGATACATTCAAGCCAACCAGTAATTTTCTCAGTATTTCTTATCCTGTCCAGTATTCTGAAACATAACTGCTCATTGCTTTTTATTGAATAAATTCATTAGAATTACTTTATTCTACTGTCTATTAAATAATGCAAAACTTCCCACGCTATTTCCTACAAATGACCTAACAAATTGCCATGCTAATGCCACTGTGATCTAGTTTCAAATATTATCTCCCTGAAGACTTCTTTAAATCTCTGTTACTACATAAACTGAAGTCAACATCTGTAGCTCACACTTCAGAGGAAGTTGAGAGTCCTAATTGCAGCACTCTGCCTCATGGACAGCAGTGAAAAATATTTAACGGTGCATTTACAACTAACTCTTAATTAAAACAACATCTGCCCACCCTAACTTGACAAAGAGCAATCTGTTTACTCATAAGCATGTTAGGAATATACTTGTTTCAGTGTTTCTCCATAATTTTTTACCTGTTTGCAAGCGCGAGGACTACTCGTTTGTTTCTACCTCAAATCTTTCTCCTTTGCTAGTAGGCAGGCAACAGGATTCTTCCAAACTTTGCATCGAACAGACAAGAGAGGAACCAAATTTGGGCTTAAGTCTCATAAAAGAGGTCTCTCTATGTACTCCTTTGTTACCAGTCCTTTTTGAATCCTCATCCTTAGTACTAGGAAGTAAAGATTAAAAATCACGGTGTGGTTCAAGAGTCGAGGCCATCTTGGGCAGCACAAAAAGCACGGGCCATGATGCAATTATCAGCAGCTACGTGGTCAGGAGACGACTCAGAGCTGAACTTGGCGCCAAGTCAGGGAGCCTTGAGTTCCCCTAACTACTGCGTTCAGAGATTAGGTGGATGTAACAATTACCTGAAAGGGGAGATTAAAGCGCCTCTCAATGGTGCCCTTTGTTCTCGGCCTCATTTGATGCCTTGCGGCCTTTTCAAACTACGTCGCGGAAGGCGCTTTAAATGTTTGCCCCCAAAGCCGGGGCGGCTTCAGTGAGCGGGGAGCGCCGGCTGCACCGGCGGAGATGGAGAAGGGACCCTTCTCCGTGGAGTGGCTGGCGCAGAGCAGCCGCGGCGGAGCCCAGCCCATCGCCGCTGCCCGCCGGCCGCGCTCCCGGCCCGGAGGCACCTGCGACCCGGAGAGCCCGGCGGACCCCGGTGAGTCCCGCCTCCCCTCGCGGGCGGGGCGCGCGGCGGGGCGGTTGGTGGCGGCCGTTATGCCGACGGTCGCCGCGTGCGAGGCCGTCGGGGAACAGTTGTCGCACGTGCGGCCTCTGCCTACGCCACGGCCCGCGCGACCCGACACCCGCAGAAGGAAGGTCCCTCCCCTGACGCCCCCGTCCTGTCCCCGCAGCCGCGCCGCGGGACCGGGAGGCCGTGCACCGCAGCAGCCCCGGGCTCGAAGCGGAGGCGGGCGGCGGCGCCGTACCCGGGCGGGCCCGCACGAAGTTCTCGGCCGCGCAGCTGCAGGAGCTGGAGCGGATCTTCCGCGAGCAGCGCTACATCGGCGCCAGCGAGAAGCGGCGGCTGGCCGCCGTGCTGAACCTCTCCCAGAGCCAGGTGAGCGCGGCCGCGGAGCCCCGGGCGCGCCCCTGCCCCTCACCGGGCCCGGCGCTGCCTCAGCCCTCGCACACCTCCAGCAGCTGGTGACATTGCAGGATTTCTCTCTGAACAGAACCAACCCTACCCAGCCCATTTATTTCCCTGCACCAGTCTTGCGTTACGTTCCTGGTCCAAATCTGATCTCTGACTGGCTTACCGTGTGCCGTGGAGTCGTCACAGTTTGGTTCCTCCTCATTCCATAAGACAATTACTTTATACTGAATGTAGACCAATGTTATTATCCCTAAATCTTGTAACTGTTAATATATTCCGTTAGTCTGATAGTAAGACTGACTTCAGGATATATTACTATATGGAAAAAGGACAAGTGGGTTGGTTTTTGACTCCTTCTTTTCTTATCCTCAGATAAAAACCTGGTTTCAGAATCGTCGTATGAAGTTTAAACGTCAGACTCAAGATGCCAAGGTGGAAGCTCTTTTCTCAGGCTTATTTTTGCCCTACCATTGTTACCCAGATATTGCTATATCCAGCTGTTCTCATGGGATAGATGTCAACATCTCTTCTACCTCTGCTGTTTCCCTTCACCCAGCTGTACCAAGCACTGCCTTGTCATTACCTTCTGTTCCAGCTCAGTCCCTTCAGCCGGTTTTGCCAAGTCCAGCTTTACTGTTGCCTCCCAGCCCAGGACTATCTTGTTACTCTTCCGTAATTCCAGCGATTACTCTAACCAATGACCACAAAAGACTGAGGTTCCAGCCATATCTTCCTTCCTTTTAAAAATGCCAAAGATTACCTGTAATCTGAATAAGAACTGCCAAATATCCCTAAGAGTAATTACTTAATTTATTTTGTGATATTAAACAGTTCGATGATCCTTTTTTTAATCGAATTTTGGAGTTTATGGTGAAGGAGAAAATAATTTACCTGTGTTACAGAAGTAATACTGAGAGTGGAAGTGGAGGACTTAAAACTTCCATTTATTCCTGGGGTCTTCACTATGTTGTCTTGAAACTTCTGTGAGATTTCCAATCCAAAGGTTTGTTTTCAGAAAACAACCTATAATCACATGATTATTTCCACTGAAAAAGTCAAGTACTGTTTACCCTTAAATTTACACAGCAATTATATCACATAATAGAAAAGTGTTAAAAACTTTTGACATTCTACTTAACTGTCTTTTTCTTTTAAGGAAAGGTTTCTGAACTACAGCAAATGCATTGAAGTGAAAATGGTACTAAAGGTGGCAGCCCTAAGAACAAAACCGCACAAGTTTTCCAGTATTGTCTTTTATCTGTATATTCTGTGCCACTTCTAAAATGGCCTCCCCGGTTTGTTGATGCAAATAATTTATGCATTTAAAGAGAGCTGAGGCTAAGGATTTCATTGGCAAGCATGTATTTTGATGCCACTGTCAAACATACTTCTAATTTAAATCTCCTGATGAAAACATAGTTTTTACTTGTAAAGTTTCAGCCTCACTGATTTTAAACTGCAGGATTCTGTTAGGCTTGCTATCATGAACACTCAGGGGATGTTCCTAAAACTCCCAAAGCAAACTTCATGGAAAATGGCAAAGCCAAGCCTTTAGCGGATGATGAGATGCAAGAGATCTTGAATCAGCATAAAAGAACTGCAGCAGGTGTGATTATCTCTCCTTCCCTGCTCATCATAACCACTTCGCAACTGTCAAGATGGGGAGAGAGCCACACAAAACAAAAAATAAACCCCACACCACCACAAAAAACCCTCCCTTCCATGCAGATTGCTCATAAAAAATAAAAGCAGGCAGCTAGTTGGCAAACAGGGCCTACCACAGCCTTGTGTCATGCCTTCCTTTCTTCCCCTCTCTCTCCTCCCATTGATGTGTTGTGGAACTACAGAGAGCGAAGTTGAAATCAGTCCTTGGTAGACAACAGGGAGACTGAGACACAGGAGGGGACATACTTCCATACAAATTTATGCCTCCTGTGTCTCATCAAAAGATGTGTTTTAAGTTCTGGTGAAAAAGCAATCCCAGAGCAGCTATAGCAAGCTTATCTCTGAATCTGCTCTCAAGCACTCCTGCTTTTCCTACCCAGCGGGAGGGTGGGAGGCACTTGAAGGACTTTTCCGTCTCCCAACCTCAGTGCCACAGCAGGACAGCACTGCTCTGAGGTGCAGCTTGGCTGTGCAAAAGGCAGCATGTTTGAACACAAACTATACAATGCAGGGAAGATGCAGCATGACTATTAATGGTCAGCCTATAATTTCACACCTTCTATTAAAGGGCTTGATTTACTGAAAAAAAAAAAAAAAAGGTTCAAAATATGCGATTATCATGGACATTTAGTGGTAAATCAAAGACCAAATTTGCAGGTTAAAGTCCCATTCAGATGAGACAGCTATGAACCCAAACACAATTAGGCTTCTAAGTGGTTTACAAAGTACTTGTTTTAGTAATTACAGAACTTCTATACTGAAGGCTTGAAGTGTTTAATTCCTGTTCGAAGACACACTGACTTAATTAATAATTGTGATTAACACAGCTGATGCTTCCAGGTAGAAGATGGGAGTGGGAATGGAAATGGCAAAGCAATAAGTTTATTAATATTCAGAAGAGAAACTCACCAACAGTTTATCCTTCCTCTTCCTTCTGGAGGATGCACTTAGCCAAAAGCAACTGGTAAGATTCAGGTTCCCAAACACACTCAGCAGCACACAGACTATATCTCAGCATGAGTGTAGGAAAGTTAGATCAGATGCATTAAAATATCTAAACCCTTCCCCATTACCCAAAACCAGAGTTTAGGTGTCCATAGTTGTTTACATTGCACAAGTCCAACTTTTATAGAGGTGGCACATACAACTGTGCAGATTTTATATATACATATATGGAAAACTGGGGATGTGCAGTGAAAGCCGGAATCTTAACATGCCCACTTCAGACTAAACTTAATAGCTTTGCCGTGCACCACAGGAGTTTGACAAAAGCAAGCACCTTTTTCTCCTCCAGTTCCCTTTCAGCTGCTTGTTTTCAGTTTACTAATATGTAGAATGAAGATAGATTACTGATAGTTAAAAATAATAGCCTATCAAACAAAAAATTACTGAGTGGCATCACATCCAATAAATTTTAATACTAATTAGTACAAATATAAAATTATTAATTTTCACATTTAACTTAAAATAATAAACACATACTCTTCCAAATCAGACAAGAGATTCTGACCACAAATTACATTGCAGCATACAATTTTCTTCTTTGCCTGCGCCTTCTTACTTTCACTATAATGCATATACAGGGTGGCATTGCTTGTCCATTGTGTTCTGAATAATTGGATGGAAGGAAGGATGAGGAAGAAAAGGTTGATGGTAGTATGGCAGGTCATTTGCCATAAAGCGGTAGGTGCTTTGTTGTGCATCATATCTGGGAAAGGAGAAGCTGAACTGCACAGCAGGCACGGGGGTAAAAGGCAGAAGTCTCTGGTGCTGCGGAGCAAAGGGGTAGTGGAGACCATCCTGAAACAAAGTGGTTGGGGTTCCCGTGGGACAGCTGTAGAGTGGAACTGGAGACACGAGGCTCTGCTGGTGATCCTGTATCTGCCTCTTCAGTTTCATCCTCCGATTTTGAAACCAAGTCTTGATCTGAGCAACAAGAAAAACGGGGTAGGGGATGGAGAAGACAAATCAGAGACTTTGCTTAAAAATAAAGTGCAAACTATGAACAACTGTATCTCAGATGCTTTTCCCATTTTGCATCACTTGAATAGACAGAATTGCAGTGATAGTTTTGCATAAGTTAACTGAAGGCAGAGGATCTTGGGGTATAGAGCATGTGTCCATACTCAGCGATTTTGGAATTATGACTTTGAGTCTTTAAGACCATATATAAGCTTTGTGAAGTTTCCACAGATCACTGCACATCAAGGACAGCAGTTTACCTTATTAAGAAAAACGGAATGTAGGAACACTGATACCTCCCCGGTAGAAAGTGCCCAAGTTCCCCGAGTGTTAACTCCTTAATCCCCGAGGGATCCCACTACCCTTCCCACAGCCCCTGCTAAACTCAGCTGAAGACTGACCACTACGTCTGCTCAGCGCAGGGAAGGCCGATGCCCGGCTGCCCCTGCTCGACGGGACCGGGAAGGATGCGCTTCCTCCAGGACCCACCTGGATCTCCGAGAGCTGCAATGAAGCCGCCAGCTTCCTCCGCTCCGAGGCTCCCAAGTACTTCTGACGCTGAAAGGTCTTCTCCAGCCGGCAGACCTGCTCGGAGGTGAAGGCGGTCCGCGCCCGCCGCTGCCGCTCGCGGGTCTCACCGGGCACAGCCACCGCGATGCGCTCCCCGGCCGCGCTCTCGCTCTCGTAGCCCGAAGACTCATCGGCGCTCAGACTGCCGCCGTCGGGGGCTGCAAAGGAGGAGGGAAGGGGTGGCAGTGAGGCTTCTTCGCCAGGAGAGGGGGGTGCCTCCACCTCACCTCGTCCTGCCGGGCCGTTGCATCGACAGGAGTCGAGGTCCCTTGTGTCCCCCGCGCCCGCTCCCCTCTCTCCTCCCTTCCTGTCCCTTCCTCACCCACCTAGCTCGGACGGGTACAGGTCGGTGTGCTCCCGAGGACTGTCTCGGTCCCGCTCTGCCCCGCAGGGCTCGCTGTCCGCGGGCTGGCTCGGCCGCGACACCCTCCGTCGGGGCTCGGCTCTGACCAGGAGGGGGGTACTGCCGAGAGAGGTGGGGGCGCAGGGAGGGGGCGCGCAGCAGATGTGGGGCCTGACCCCGTGAGGCTTGGTCTCTTTCAAAGGGAGATCGGCCTGGTTCATGGTTGAGAGGGGCTGGAGGACCGTAGGGCTCGACCCGCTCTTATATGGGTGCTCTGGTCCCGGGTGGGCTCGTTTGCAAGTGTGAACCCACATCAAAGTGGGAATCGAGCAGAGATAACAGCTCCCAGCGAGGAGGAAAGTTCACACGTCTGGCAAATGTCTACAGCCCCTGGCTCCAGCGTGTCTGCAGAGCCGGGGAGACCCCCTTGAAGTGCAAACCTGCCCCTCTCCCCCGGCGGGCAGGGCACGGGCAGGCCCAGCCCCGCAAACGGGCGTTTAAAGATCCTGATGGGGCCGATAACAGCGCGGTTTCACCCACCCCCTTTTCAGCCGCGGGGTCCCGCATTGGCCAGATACCCGAAGGCAGCCCCGAGACTGCCCAGCCCGGCCCGCACCGTCGGGGCGCAGGGGTAATCCGAGGCAGGGATGAGGGATAACGTAACATATCGCAGGGCCTGCCAGCCCCGCCGTCAGCACCTCACCTTGGGAGAGACCAGCCTCCCTGGGAAAAGCCGTGGGGGGCCGCTATCAAGAAGTCCCTATCCCCAGGGCTGAGCCCTCATCGCCGGGGACCACGGCCGGGTGGTGGGGTTAGCAAGACCGCGGGCCTTCTCAGCTTGAACTTGGCGCCGTCGGTCTAGCCAGAGATCTCCCAAAGAGTTTAGCGATCAAAGCACTAAGTGAGCAGCAAAGCTCGCACCTCATCAGCTTCAAACTATCCCAATCCACACATCGCTTTTCGAGTAGGACGACGCCCTTGTAATGTAGGGAGAACACCAAGACATCCCCCCAGCAAAGCTTGGTTGGGAAAAGGCTGACTGGGGGAAAGGGGCATCCCGGCCGTTCAGCCCGTGTCCGAACTCTTCTTGTGTCCAACTTACACTCAGCTTTTAGCCACCCCACTGAAAACGACCGCACCGACCACGACCCCATAGGCAGTAGCGATACTTGGATAACCCACGTTCTAATCCTCGATGCTGCCTAAAGAGCAGGGGAAATGATCGGCATTCAACTGCTTGAACGCACTGACAGGACTTCAGTTTCCACTAAAATCCTCGGGGTTCCCACCAGGATGCACAACCGAAAGGAGAGGGCACCATAAACCCGGGTCTTACAGGGCAGGAGTTCGTTTCTTTCTAAGAATAAAGCAATAATCTCGGTTCCCACACATAACAGTAGATGTGAGTTTTCTTTAAAAAACAAAAACAAACACACACACAAAAAAAACCCCAAACAAACAAACAAAGTCAAACAACTAACCAAACCAACTCGCCTGAAACCTTCCGAATTAATAATGGGAGATCAGAGGAGAAAAATCATATTCGTGCTACCAATTTTCATTGTTTCAAGCATTCCCATAATTCACTGGCCACCAGAAAAGACAGTATTATCGACCTCTCTTGTCCCACCCCGATGGTCACACCAGCTCATCCCAGGTCTGGCCCCAGGGCAGTGATAAAGCCTGGGCACTAAAGCAATGCACACACCTTACCAAGCCCACAGAGCCCAGGAGCTGGATGTCTCCTGGAGCTTTGCTTGCATCACTAGCCCCTAAGGGCAGGGATGGGAGAGGCCGTATTTGCCTTGGCACAGCCCTGATAGAGAGATCGGCCTGTTCTTTATGGAGTGCTGGGCACAGGCACTAATGGAGGTTCAGTTACTGCTATTGTAAGACTGTCATTTTGGCTGATAATGCACAAGCCAGCACAAAAGCCCAAGCAGTTAAACACCAAGCTGGAGCCCAGACTCCCTCCCTGGATCTGAAAGTCATACCTGTGAGTGCCACTGAGTCAAGCAAAACCAGTAAACAGAGAAGCACTTAAACCCCATAGCATTTCCTAGACACATGTCAGTCAGAGGGATAGGTGACTCACTGCTCCCCAAAAGAGCTAAGTGCCTGCACATTCATTTTAATAACTTGTGGGTTTAATAACTATTCCTGACCTATCCACCTGTGTATGGTCCCTCTGTTTTTTGGAGCAGATGTGTCACCGTACTTACTGTTTCCATCTTATTTCAGAGTATTTCTGAATGTCCATGTGTGGACAATTCCAAGCAGAGGAAACTCAGGCTCCATCATATAAATTCATCCACAGCAAATTGTTACTTATAATGATAGTGTACCATCTGCAGAGCCTGATTGCCCTGCCAAATCAAGTTTGGAGGTAGTACTTGAAAACCACTGGGATTCAGGAGCTCCTAAGCTAAGCATACCTGCTCAGCAAGCAGTGTGTTCCTGCCAGGGTGGCCTTCCCACTGGTTCTCCAGCAGATAAAACATGCTGAGCCAAGCAGCCCTGGGTCCCCTGTGGCCTGTAGTTCCCACACCTGGACACACCAGGACACTCGGGGACTCTCATCTAGGGAGAGACACTTCCCAAAATTAAACCAGGCATGAGATGATCATTCAGTGCTGTGCCCAATGAGACCAGCAGGCACACTTGTATTTATACATCATGTGTCTTATGTAGAGGGAAACTGTTAGTATCCCTGAAAGGCTTCTGATGTTTCCCATTACTTGACTGAGGCTGCAGGGAAACAGCTGACCTGTCCCGCTATTTGCTGAAAGTCAACGAAAACTGAGTGCTTTTTTTTTTTTTTTTCATTAGAATACAATTTTAATTGCCTGTTAAGGTGTTTATACCCAGCCCCAGGATTACACACACACACACACCCCCTCCCCCAGATGAACATAGCTGCATTTGTGGACCACAAAACCCAGGAACAGATGGGGAAGGGGTGGGAGGTGTTATGTGGCTGTTGCAGCTCCCATCAGAAAGAGGTGGCAGCTTGAGAAACTTGGAAACTATGATGACCCTGGGTGGACAGAGGCTTTGCAGCGACAGTTAAATCCTCCCCTTCCCTTTCAGAAAAAAATGGTGCTTATAGGAGACACAAATTTACTTCCACTCAATTCCTTTTTTATCATTTGAAACTTTCCTATCATTCAATTACTATATGACCATGATCAAAAATAAATCTAGTTTTTTAGCGAAATTAATGTCTTTTAATGTCAGAAATCTGTATACCCAGAACTTAGGGATACTGTAGAATCTTTTAAATCATGTAATAAAAATACATGTATTTTCTATAAAGAACAAAGTGGTCTCATATCTTTAAATCACATTTCAAATATTTATTATTCTGCATTTGCATGTAAGCATTAAAACCACGAGAAACATGTTTGCTTCAAGAAGTGCAGTGATCACTTATGTGCACTTCTAACTCGGTATGATGCCTGGAAATTTAGGTACAGTGATTAATGCCAGGATGTGAGAATTACAGCTAAGGTCATCAGGACAAGATGCTCTTTTCATGTGACTTTTACAAGACTTCTAGGGGAAAATGGTAGATCTATCTCTCTTGTACACAATGGGAATATTTATTTGGGGACTTTGTGCACACACATGAAGTATGAGTCCAAGACAACAGGCATGACTGTAGCAGCTCTGCATACATGAAGGTATTACTGGGGGAAAGGATCAGCCCATTTTTTAGCCTGCAATGTTTCCTGCATCTGTTACTAGAAGCTCATCTTTTACTAGAAGCTGAAGCACTTGTACTCCAGAATGGTGGTGGTGGTCCAAGTCCTTCAACACACCATCCCACCTGTTTTTATGTGACAGCATAAGAAAAAAAAAATGGCCATAAACTGGAACACACAGTAATAATCCTTATCAAGAAAAATAATTTCTAGCATAGTTTGGTAAGTCCAAACTTTCCTTCTACTAGCTATGCTTGTAACTAGTAGTCCATGAAAAAAAAAAAAAAAAAGGATGGTGTACCAGGCCACCTATAGTAGCATTTGTCACGGACTAAGAGCTGATGCACTAGGTCACCGGACCCTGGACTTGCTGAGCTACTCAGTTACTGTCTCCATCATATGCAAATCTTGTATTGCTTTCTGAAAAGCACAAAGATATCATAATCTTCTCGCCAAAACTAGAGAAGCAGGGATGATAGAGGATGCACTAAGAACAACTGCAATGCCACTCCACTCCTTTAGGAAAACGCACACAAAACCCACAACGACAACAAAAAACCCCACACACCTTCAAAACCCCAGAAACCCAGTAGGTTTAGCTGTAGAAACAGGCAGCAGTTTTTTTAGGAAGAGTCTGCGATAGCCTTTCAGAGGTAAGTAAGCTGACTGACTGCAGGGAACGAGGTTGACGCTGCTGGAAGCGCAGGGCAGACACGATACGTTGCCTGCTCTAGCCGGGGCCAGACAAACACGCAGGACTGTAGCCTGTGGCAGGGCCCGGCCTAGGCTTTCGGTCTAGGCCAGTGGGATAACTAATCCCTGTTTGTACCCTCCGCTGCTCCCCTTTAGAAATGCTAACTAGGTTATTCAGTGCTTCCTTTGATGTCCTGATAGGTGCTATTAGATAGTCAATTAGGCATCAGTGAGATCGATTGTTTCAGAATAGATGCTTTTTTGTTTGAAGTATCTGTGAACACTAACAGGGCCATCATCCAGCCGCTCCTTTGCCCACGGGAACAATGCGGGCTAACACACAATAAATGACAAATGCTACTGACTCACCCGGCAGTGCTGCACCCCCTTCACCCGGCTCACACACTGCAAGCCCAGGTATTCCCATTCAGCAGCTGTGGGAACAAACACCCACTCTGCATTAAAAACAATTTATCGGGGAAATCTCATTCAGTTCTTTGCGCAACTAATTGGCAAAGCGTCTAGATAAGTTAACTACAAGTTAGCTCGAAACAAAATAGTACTTGAATTCCCATGCACACCATCACACGTTGCCTGAGGACTTGTAACACCTCCACAGTTGTTCAGAATTGCCCAGGTAGAATAACTAAGAACTAAAGCAAGAATTAAAGCACTTAATCTACATGAATGCCAAAGAGTTGCTGTGATTAGGTCCCTACTAAATATCATTAGAAGATAACGCTAAGTCGAAGCTTAAGAGTTTAAGAAAAAGCTACGAATAAAAAGTAGCAAAGTCTACACAAGAAACGAGTCGAGATCAGAAGACCTCTCCTCTTTCTTCCTACTCCCGCTTCGGTGGGATTTATCAAGTTAATTGTCATCTAATTGCGTATCAAAGAAAGAGATAATGGGCAGCAATTAGATGTAATGGCCTGCCAGTGCGAGATCTGTCCCGATTAGCACACAACGCCGAATAATTTCACCTGGTTTGTAAAGAGGTCCCTGGAGTGGCTCCATCGTGTCTGGGAGATGCAGGGGGGGAACACCCCGACCCTGTTCCCAGTCCGCGGTGGCTGCTCTCGCCAAATTGGGACAGGCGTTAACGAGCACGGGCACAGACGGCTCCCTGCCATTACCGCTGTGCTAATTCAATCATGTTTCTCCCCCTCCGTGCACACACTGCAGGGGAGAAAGGCTTTGAAGTTAGTGCTCTGGCAATTTTCCCCTCCCATTCTCTTTCCCTCCCCAGGGAGCCCAGTTTCCAGGTTATACAACCTCTTCCTCGAGAGTCGCCAGGCCGGGAGCTCCAACAGTTTCACCACACGAGCATTAAACTGCTCCTCCCCAGCTAATCGGTTCAGCTTTTCCATTTGTAGCTGACTTGCAGACAACCCTTTGTCTCACCGGATAACATTCCGGTACTGATGGTTATTGTGATGCGATTAAAGACACAAAGGGGAGTGTTAGAAACGAAGGGGGCTCTCAGTCACGCCCGTGGGGCAGCTCGGAAGGTTCTCCGCGGGGAGGCCGGCCAGGGGCGCGGTCGGTGCGCCCTGGGGCGTGTAGCGGGTGCGGTGCCGAGGGCAGGATCGCTTTGCTCTCCGGCGGGGCACTGCCAGTGTGCAGTGGCCCTGCCCTGGTAATCATACACCTTCATGACTGCCGAGGGTAAACCACAATGGACGATAAATTCAAACAAGCATGAATAAAGCATGAAGGGTTGTCCGGGTTTATTTCTCCCAGATCAAACATAAAATTTGCAACCAAGTTTTAGTGACATATTTCGACCACTTTAGCAAAAATGAAATTATTTCACATACAGTTTTATAGACCGCTGAAATGTAGTAGTTACCTTCTTGGGAAAGACGATTTTTGCAGGTAGAAGAGGAATTATCATGTAGATATTCGGAGGAATCTGCTAGTATTGGGGACTCAGCCAAGTGAGCATCACCTGACGAGTTCGTTTGAGAAACTGTCGAGAAACGGGACAATATTTGCAAGTTAGCGCTGCCAAAATAAGGCATTTCGTGTGCTTGTTGAGTATACATGTGGCCAAGGAGTCATTATGTTAAGTGATCATTAGCACCTTTTCAAGCAGAGCCCGGCTTCTTCCCCACCAGTCTGCGTGCAGCTCGTACTCCCGCAAACAGGGCTTCCCGCCAGCCCTGCTCACCACCCGCGCCCTAGCACGAATCCCGCCTGCCTTGGCAGAACTGCAGGAAGCCGCATACCCGCGCCCCACAAACAAAGCCTTCATCTCCGACACTGCCTCCATGGCCGGTGCCGCCCGGCCCCGCAGCCCTGCTTGTCTCAGCATGGTCCCCACAGCCTCCGTGGTTTTAAATCGTGGCACGCTGCAACACTACATGCTGTCCCGGCGGGCTCAGCTTTCTCTGGCTTGCTCTAAACCTTTGTACGGAGGGGATACTGCTCCCTCAACCCTCCGGGCACGGCTGGGCCTCCGTCGAGCGGTGCTCGGCTGTCGCAGGGTCAGGCTGGCTCTGGGCTGAGCTGCCATCGCACGGCTCAGCCCGGCCCGCCCGCTGTGAGGAGCCCGGTGCTGCAGCGGCGCCGGATCCGCGTTACCAGCCCCGGGGCTGGGAGGGTAAATCCGCGGAGGCGGACGGGACAGACACCCTACAGAAGGCTCAGCCGGAGCTGCCCCCGGGACATTCGCAGACCCCGATAAGGTGTGCTCCTGTCGTTTCCTTACTACCTTTCGCGGGGTGGGGGGGCTCTCTGTCCCCACGGAAGCAGCTCCCCTCCGCGGGTGGGAGCACTTTGTTCTCCTTCTGTCCTCCTGAGCCCTTTCATCTCTATTTCCCCCGGGCCCAGCTGCGGTGGTGCCCGTCCCCCTTTCCCTTTCACTCCCTCCATTTGGTCCGGGTTGGGGTCGCTCCTGTAGGGCTGCGGGCAGCCCCGGGCCCGGCCGGTCGTCTTGAAGGGTGCCCCCCCACCCCGATACCGCCCGATCTGGCTTCTGGCAGCACGAAGGGCTTTTGACTGTTCTTTTTCTTTTTTTTTTTTTTTTACGGGGTGAGCAAAGCATCTGGAAGAGAGGTAGTGTCTTTCTCTGTGGCCATAGAAGATTATAAGGGCATCAACTAACCCCTCTATCACTAACTTCCTGAAAATGGGCTAGTGGGCTAGCCGAATCGAGTCTCACGCTTAAGACTTTTTTTTTTTTCTAGGTAAACTGTATATTTATTGAATTTGACTCTTCTGCTGTTTTAAAAATGTCACTCCTTTAGAGAAAGTATTCACTATTGCAGACCTCTTCCTGGACACATCCCTGTCCTCTAGTGACGTCTGACAGTCAGAGAAGATTGCTGGTGTTTTGGTTGTTTGTGATTTTTTTGTTTGTGGGTTTTTTTTGTGTGTGTTTTTCTGTTTGTTGTTTTGTTTTCTGAATCAATATAGCCATTTGGTAATACCTGGCTTTGAGAAATAAGCCTCCATTCAATTAGAATTTTTCTCTCATCTCAAGAAGTTTCCTTAATCCCAAATTGCATCTTATTCCTGAAGAGATCTCAGCAAGACTGATAGCACCTGAGCCCTTACTAGTTTTCTGAAACTGTTGCATTAGAACCACCTTAATTGTGCAATTGCAAGCAAATGTAATATCTCAAAAGGCTAGAAAAGCAGTATGGATTACAAAATAATTAAGGAGACTTCCAAATGTGACAGCCACTCAGAAAATCCAAGGCCATAGCCTTCAGCTGCACAGTGTTGCTTTTTACCAGGTGAGTGTATCCAAGGCATAGATTGGCCCTGTATACAAAAGAAAATAAGTGTGTTCAAGGATGAGTGACAGAGAACCTTCAGACCATTCATTATGACATCCCAGATTACAAGTGCACAGGAAGTCTTCTAATAACCACAGAGATCATCTCTAAAGTGATGGAAATTTTTATTGCTCTTTTCATGCTAGTTCACAATTGACTTTGAAAGATTTATGGCAACTTACATCATTCAAGGATCATTTCTCAGAGCTGTTTTTCTAGCCTGAAATCAAGCCATTTTGATCTTATGTTTTCTGGAGCATTATTCAAATTTTTAAAAGTGCATAGCAGAACAGTAACAAACTTTATTATCATTTAGGGAAAACCAGCTTTGGAATGTTGTATTTCTTTTTGATAATCACCCTTGTACAACATTAGGTACATGTGAGATGCCGAGATACTATTTTGTTGAGACTTTTTAGTTGATGAGAAATTTCAAGTCTAGATCCTTTCCAATATCTGTTTAGGCAAGAGGCCCTCACTAATCTACTGAGGCTACACATGAGTGTGTAGATGTATTTACATATTTATTTAGAAAATAGTGTTTTGGATCTTAAAATCATAGTCTGTATGTTCTTTTAAAGGCTGCAACAGAAAGCATTTCTTCTGCTGCTATAGCAAAACCAGTATTAGTAACAGGTGCATGCACATATTGGTTAAAAGCACAGTTCCATCAGACTAAGTGTCACCTGCGAAGTAGCTGAAGGGGTTGGATACCTGCTTTATGGAACAGGGTGAAACGCATGTTTTGCACTTACCCTGAGTAAATTGCAGGATGCCAGAAGAGATCTAGAAAATGAGCCTATGCTTCCCTTAATGAAGAGGAACTCTCTTTTATGGAAGAATAAATAGCTCTACAATCTTTGTGGAAGGAATTCACAAGAAATATGGAAAAAGTTTAGGTTTATTAAAAGATTCCATTTATATTAATGTTTGTCCTGTGTTGTATTTCTATTTTACACAGTTGCCTATAAATGGAGGGGCCTGAAGTCCAGGATCCAGATTTTCCAGTATGTCTCTGTAAAATATTTTGCTCAGTGCTGCATCATAACTCCACCAGGCAGTTATAGACAAGGGCAGCCCTGATGGTTATTGTTAGTGCAAATCCTCCTTAGTCATAGTCCATATCAGAGGGTCAGACACCCAGCAAGAAAGCTCTGGGATCTCTGTACCCTACAAAGCAGGGTGCTCCCCAAAAGCCCACAGGCTGTGCTCTGCAGGCGCTGCTGAGGTCCAGAGTGGGTGCTGGCAGTGCCGCCAAGGTGAAGCCCCCAGAGGCAGCCTCTTGCCGGGCCAGAGGTGGGGGCTGGGCCATGTACGTGAGCGGCAAGGACACAACACTCTGAGGTCCGTAAGGGAGAGATGGGCTGCAGAAAGGCTCCGTCCTCAGCTCCTGCAGCTGTCGCTTGAGCTTCATCCGACGGTTCTGAAACCAGGTCTTGATCTGGGGGAGAGGCCAGGAGGGAAGGAGATGAGATTACAGCGGCACATAGCTCCTGCCATGGCCCACACCCAAGCCATTGCTCAAACCGTTGTTCCCTCTCTTGCCCGTTTGCCCCCGCACTCACCTGCACCTCCGAGAGCCGCATCCTGCCCGCCAGCCGGCGGCGCTCGGCTGCCCCCAGGTACTGCTGCCGCTGGAAGGAGCTCTCCAGGGTGCTGAGCTGCTCGGCGCTGAACGCCGTGCGCAGCCGCCGGCCGCCCCTGCCGCCGGCCTCCTCGGGACCCGAGCACTCGGGACCTCCCTCCGGCGGGGGCTGCTCCGCTCCCCACGGCCGCCCGCCTGCTCCTGGGGAGAGGGAAAAAGGGGTGAGCCAGGGCCAGGAACCTCGGGTATGCCCGCTTGCCTCCGGGCAGCCACTGCACTGCCTTTATCGGCGCCTTAGGGGCAGCACAAGGCCCGTCCGTCCTCCCCCTCCCAGCGCGGGTTGCCCCGACGGTCGCGGAGACTGCGGTTACCTGCAGCGGGGGTGGCCGCCAAGCGCTCCCTGCTCCTGCCGCCTCTTCCGGCCCGCGGGCCGGCGGACTGCTCCTTGCTCCGCTCGCTCATGGAGGGGTTGAGGCGAAAGCTGGGCCGGTGGCTCGTGGAGGATGCTCGGTGCGGTGAGCCCTCGGTGGGGCTCTTGAGGGCCTGGCTGCTCTGCGACAACCATTCCACAGAGAAAGGGGCCTTGGTCATCCTGCTTTGTTTCAGAGATGCCGGGAAGGAGGGTGCAGGGGGCACCGGCTATTCATTTATACCGCAGCTCCCGGAGGAAAACGTTGTTTGTGTAAATACACATCAAAGGGCCAGATAAGTATCATCTAATTGCCATCAGTCCTCCCCCCCAACAAAAGATACCGTTCACACATTGCCACAGCTAGCGAAGGCTCGGCTCCGCTGTGTCTGCCCCTGAAGAGTTCACTCCGCCGTCAGTGATTTACAGCTCTTGTTACATCCTATCCCGATGCAAATGGCATTTATAGAGTTGAGCGGCCTCAAATGGCGCTGGGGAATGCAGCCCCGGGGGAGCCCACTGGGACCATCCCCAGATGCTGGCGGGAGAGGGGACGCTGCTGCTCCCTATCCCTCTTCCCCTAGAGCTGTCTTTTTCATTAATTTTCAGGCAGAAGATCCACTGTCTAAAGCGATCTTCCTGAGCCTGCGTCTCTCTGGGCCGAGCACTGTGCTCCCGAGACAGCCTGAGGCACGCAAATGGATAAACTCACTCATTGCATTCTACTGAGTCTGCAGCATCAGGTTAAAAGTACCAAGCACAGGGTGAGGGGCTTGAAGAAGAAGGTTGAAGGCTGTTCAGTTGTAGCAATGGGCCAGCTCTTGGCTGCTTATATAAAGTATGTTAGAAAATAATCAAAAAAAGACTATTATTGCCTTAGAATTAATACTCTGCTGAGACTTCTGCTGAGGTTATAGGAATCGTGTCACATATTTCCTCCCAGATGTCTTGCAAGCTGTGCAGGTCACACAGGTTTCTCTGTTATCTGACTCCCGCTATCCTTCCTCTTACTACCTTATGCATGCCTTTCAGAAGTGTTCCCATACATCCATCGGTTTTGTGTACACCAGGAACACTTGGATGCTGCACTAATGCCTCTGTAGTACATTTACAAAAGGTTCCTGGTGCTTTACAGGCAGTTTTTCACTGTAAGGTTAACCATGAATTCCCTCCCCTTACCATCCTCTTCTGTGCAAGAACAGAGTGTGACAACTGCACCACTGATAACTCCTATCACTCCTGCCTGGCATCAGTCTGCCTCCAGAAATCACGACTGCATGTCTGATTTGTCTGTGCTTGTTACTGTTTTTGGCTTTACACTCAGCCTTTACCCCCTGCACACAAACCCAGTGCTCTACTGTCCTTTTACCCTGCGATTTGCTCTGATATTCTGTCACTCCTACTGGATTTTTCAGCATTCACTTTGTCTGCAATGACAGTTAATGTAACCATGATTCTGTCTATTTCTTAAACTGTCAGTGAGGTAGAGGCTTGAAGACTGAACCCCTCCTGCTTAGTTTATATCTAAATCTTTCAACATATTCAATTTTAATCTTGCAAAGATGTATCTTTTTCCTATATATTAATCCAGTAAAAAGTTCTACTCAAATCGTCTTGATCTATCTTTTCCTAAAGTCGACATTTCAACTTGCTATATCCATCCATCACAAAATCCTACCATTTTCTGCTTACTAGAAAATTGTTTCATTGAACTATTTTCAAGTTTGACTTGTAAGCCCCTTCTAAGCTCTGTCTCTCCTTTCATGGCACAATTAAAGTTGTTCTCTGCTCTACCAGTGATGCCACTGGTCAAGAGTTTGTCTCTGCCCAACAAAAATACAAACGCTATTGTCAGCTTTATTTAAATGTGGCTAATAACTGATCTAGAACCTTTGTTTCCGGCCTGTGTAGGTAGGGATCGACGTCGCAGCCTGCACTGCAGCAATAGCTTAAGCCCACTAACAAGCTTTGTGGGGGAAACTAAGGGAACTGGCATAAAAAAGTCTAAACAAAAGTTCAAGCATTAATGCCTCCCATACATCTGTTACATACCTAAAGAAGCTCAGAAACATGTCCAGCATGGACAAAGCCCTGCACGACATATATATTTGTATTTTTTCACTGTATGAAAGCATCTGATATCTAATGACTTAAAACTCCATCCACCTATCCTTCCCAAGCATTTTCTGATTAACATTGGAAAATTTAGAAAGTTTACTTGACCAAACTGTACAAGATTTGTTTTAAATTTCCTCTCATTTATAAAAAAATCCCTCTCCTTTTCCACCCTCAAAATATTCCATGCACCGGTTCTTAACTATAATTTTCATTAGATAATTGTGAAGACTACACCACCACAAACCGAAGGAAATATTTTAGAATACCAGAACTTCTAAGCATTAACATATTAGCCAGTCCTGGTGCCAACACATTTCATACAGCAGACCAAGCAGGCAGGAGATAGAGAGGAGACATACAGGAATCTGCTCTGTTAACCAAGTTCCTAAATGACAAGTCCCCCTGAGATGGCTGCACTTAACATGTGGCCTGGCTGCAGTCTCTCCAGTCAGAACTGGGAATACTAGTGCCACCACCTGCCTGAAGAATCCTGCCCGACCTCCTTTGCAATGACTAAATTCTCATAAAGATCAGAAAAAGGAAGCGTAACTTTCCTGCAAGCTTCCTTCTTGATTTAAATACCCCTGATTACTTTAACAGCATTCTGCCTCACGGATGGGGCAAGATCCCATCCCAAAGAGATAAATATGTCCCTTGTGCCCAGAATTATTTCCATTCTTAGTCCCTACATATTATATATACATATAAATAACATACTTACATGCTGCTTACATACTTATAGATAACATATATACCTCTATATCTATATAAAAATATTTTTTAAAAGTATAAACCAATCTATATTATGTTATTCTTGTAGCTTTATTTTATGTCAACAAATAAAGGTACTTGGCAAGCTGTTGGATAAGACAAAAAGAATATATGACATACGATGATGCTCTAAAAGATAGAAAATCTTGGGTTTTAGCATCCACTGACACATCTGTTTCATAGTTTCTTTACAGATTTTAAGACATTTTTACCATCTGAGCTGCAAATTACATGTTTATACACTGCTGGTTTATTAATTGCATTGTATTGAGGCAAATGCCACAGCTGAAAGATGGTGTCAATTGTTGAGCTCTCAGATACACAAATTGATCACATTGTGACAAGGTTAAACTAAATCTCATTTCCATTATACATAAAATGTAGAAATATCACGGATAGATGGCAGATGACTTCTGGAGGTAATGACTGCCACAATATTTAACAGCTGCTAGCTTAATTTTATGTAAAATTCTTAAGCTGCCTTCATTCTATTTCTATGTATTATTCATTAAGTGTTTGTTTGAAAACCTCCTGCTAAACTGTTATCCAGAAATGCTATGTTTAAAATCAAGTGATATTGTCACTGGGCTGTAAACATGCTCATGCTAAAGTCCTCAGGAATTTGTCAGGGAAGAGCAGGAACAAACAGGACCTTCACTCTGCTGCTACAAGCAGGTAGAGACAAAGAGCCCAGACATACCAACGTGACTGCCACTAGCAGAAATTTGAAGATCCATTTACTGAAGATAATGACAATATTTTATGCAGATGTCTGTACAATACACAGTTGCCCTCTTTGGGGAGTCGGAACCTTCTCCATGAACATAAAGGCCATCAGCTTCCTGAAGAGCACAGGAGACTGAGGATCATAATGCCAAATGCTAAGCCAGGCTGGGCCAGGCCATTCTGTGGGAGGTGATATAGAAGTGAACATTTTAGCATCCAGGGGAATGAAAATGAGTTGAGATTTGTCGCTTGACACTGAACCCTCATATTTCTTTTGAGCTGCAGCTGCATTTAAAGAGGACAAGAAGTGGCTTTATAGATGTCTGGCTGGGACAGGTAGGATGGGATAAAGATAATGGTCCTTATACACAAAGTAGCACCACAGAAATGCACACGCACAACCGTGGTTTCAGGCTGAGGATGTTCTGCAGAACTAGCTAGTCCTGCTTGGATGCTTACTGGGGAGTTTATAACAGATATATTTTGGGATAATAGCCCAGCCCAGAACTATTACAATTGTTGCTCCACATCTTCCATCCCAAAGGCCAGCTCTGCCCTAGTAAGCCAGCTCAGAGCCCTCTAGAGGGGCAGGACTGTGCTCTGAGAGATCCCCTTCCCTAATGAAGCTTTGAAGGAACTGAGGAGAGAGTAGCTGAGGGCTGCCAAGTACCTTGGGTTCCCCACAGGTACTGGAGAAAACTGCCACCACTTGGCCTTGCTGCAGTGGCGGTACACTAGATCAAAGAAAAGGACTGTCATTTTGAAATAGCAGGTGACCCTTTCTCATAACAGTGGAGGGTGAAACTAGAGTGAACGTGTGGTCCTTGGGAGTAGCTTGGTGGTGATGCAATGCAGAGACTTAAAAGGGCAGCTTATGACACACAGAAGGATGTGGATCCCTCTGTGGACATGCACATTTATTTCCTGTGGAGATCTGCCAAGTGAAACAAGGGCTACTGGCATCTGCTATACAATTTATATGGTCTTTGTCGTGGCATGTTTATCCAATCATTGTAATTTCTGAGAAACTACCCTTTAGGACTTAAAAGCGTTACAAATGGCCTCTAACCAATCTCTTCATTATCAATTATTATAATCTTTCCTCTTTGACAGAAATAAGAGCTACTTTTCCACAAGGAATGAAAAGACCATATGCGCAGAAATACCAGGAAAGCTTGGATTAAACAGAGTGATGATGCATAGAGGAAAATTAAGTATCTCATCATGCTTGGAATTGATCTAAATCAACACAGCACTCAAAATGCCAAGAGCTCCCATGGCTCCTTACCATAAGGCTATTACCAGCCGCTACGCAGAATCAGTGAAATGTTTTTAAAAAATATACATTCTGCAGAGAGCTGCTGTAAATATTAAGAAAGAAAACACATGTTATGTTTTTAATAGTTTCTTACCCAAATTTAAGCTTATTAAACAAGGAAGTCAAAGTCAGTATTAATCAGGGCAACATTTAAAACATGTACTGCTGTTGTTACAGAAGCAAGGTTCATCAGTAGTAATCAGAGTTTAAAAACTATTAGTTGAAAGGAAGCAGCATGAAAAAAGGCTTTAGAAGGGGTTTTATTTTCCAAAGTAGATAGGAATTAATTGTCAGGTGCATAAATATGCTTTAGGATCTGGATTTCATTAAAAACATGGATTATCTAGGGATATGAGGTACATCTACAGAAAATAATGTGCATATGCAAATTCACATAAACCTCACTGGTTTTAGTAATTGTTCAGATCACTTGGACTAATAATCTGATCAAGACCACAAAATGTCACACTTAGACACTCTGAAGACACTCTGAAATCTTTTCAAAACCTAACAGAAGCTTACTTCACATTTTAGATCAAGACCCTTTCCTTTGTCAGTCTTTGCTGAAGGATAAATTTTTTCATGATGGTTACTTCTAAAGTTACATTTAACAACCTATTAAACATAAAACTGAGAATGCATTCAATCAGAAATGTTCCATTAGTTTTAGTTATTGTTTCCCACAAATACCTTCTAAAGAAATGTAGCTATACTATGATTAAAGCATTTATCATGCTTGAAAGTAACTTTTCACTTTAAGCTATTAAAGAATTACTCCTTTTTTTTATTATTAGTTTGATTTTAGAGTTGGCATTTGAGCATGATGAGTCAGCAGGAGAATGAGCTATCACAGCTGGCAGCCCTGGGTCATCTATCACCCTCTGTGCCCATCCTGGTCTGTGCCATACAATGCTGCTCTGAAATGCATTGGTCCCAGCAGTGAAAATATTTCACTGACTTTTCCTTCCCTTAGCTTGCCTCTAATATAAATAAGATCTTTGTACTGCTCCAAAACCAGTCTGTTCAAATTAAATGGAAAAAAAAAAGTTACATTTTTCCTGACTTCAAGGCTCTTCTGTTTCCTGTTTCCAGTTATTTCTTCCCCTCTTCTGTGTTCCTCACTCTACATTGTTTCTTCCTGTTTTCTTTCAGTCACTTCTGTCAAGTGTCCTGCAAATATTACTGTTAGCTGAGGAAGAGAATAACTTTGGCAGTATGCAGAAGTGTAGCAACAGAGCACAAATTATGCTGTCTGCCTTCACTGCACCCTAGAACAGGGAGCACTCATCCTGACATCCTCTGTCACTTTACTGACAAGGGAAAAAGTGGGCTACAGTGAGTGAGGACAAGAATGTAGTTAGCTAAGATGATTAACACTGTCCCTATAATGTGTAGTTCAATGTCTACGTTTGCTCCAAGCAATACAGTGTACTTCCTTTGACAGGTTTTACGCAAATGGATGCATTACACACCAATAGAAAGTAATTAAGATTTTAATTTATGAAGTTGCGTGTGCATGTATTTCTTCAAAAGATTAATGGAAGCAGCTGAATGTAAACACATGTTCGGTTTAAAAATGGAATTAAAAAAATCTCTGCCATTTCATGTTTGCCTGTTTCTAATGGGCAGAATTCAGACAGAACATTTTTCACAGTACCTTTGCTCATAGTGCGGCATGTACATTTAGAAGCCTGCAAAGGTCTCTTGTGCCATCTCCTGGTTATAGCAAGACTTCGCATCCAGGAAACTGCTACACAGGGAAAAAAGTTGCAGGAGTTTAGCTGAGGCAGTGATAGAATCAGAGAATCATTTAGGTTGAAAAAGACCTTTAAGACCACCGAGGTTAGCCGGAAACCTAACACTGCCAAGTCCACCACCAAACCACATCCCTAAGCACCACATCTACACATCCTTTAAACACCTACAAGGATGATGACAGCTAAGGCAACTGATGAGACTTGCTTTCTACTCTCCCCAACACAGTGATGTGCATGGTGGGCTTTTACTGCTCTGCTGCTTTTAGAAATCATCACTTTTCCATTGCATTAACATATGTATATAATGCAAATTCAGTATACCTCTACAACGTTTTACATAAATTCAAGTAATGCACACCCTAGCAACACCTACTCTTCTGCTATGTATCAGTGGAAAAATATAAACAAAACTTTGAAAATTAAAGTAACTGTTATACAACAAAATTAATAATCAAATTCTCTGATTGCAGGTGTTCAAATTTTATGTCTAATCTACTTTAGTGAGAACACAGAGTGACTGAAGATTAGTGCTGAGCCACTGTCCTTTCCCAGGGACAGGACCAAGTGGGCCTGGGCACTTACTACAGTTTTATCTGATCTGTTCTAACAAATTTACAGGAAAGCAGATACTACAGGCATGTTACAGGTCTGTGACCTGTTCCAGTGCTTCACATGAATCTTTCCAATGTAAGAAATGAAACTGAATCACTCTTGCTTCAAGATTAATACTGCCTCACTTAAGCTTCACAGAGCATGGAGAAAACTCAACCTGTCTGTAGCTACTACAGCTTTTTACAGTAACATTTCACACACAGTCCTGCTCAATCTAATCTTGTCTACATAAGTCAAATTCTTTCACGCTTTCTCTGTTTATGTTTTTAAACATAATTTTATTATGGTCCTCTGTTCTCTTTCATGTTGCCTGTATGCATCTTAAGTGTAGTGCCTAAATGGTAAAGTATTCACGTTGATGCTTCACCAGTGCCAGAGAAAAAATAATTACCTTCTGTCATATATGACTCTCTTATAGGACACCTCTGGCTTTACCTCCTTTTTTTTTTTTTTTCTTTTCTTCCTTTTTGAAAACTTTACACCCAGATTCATGTTCAGTTTGTGACCTATTATGGTCCCCAGAGATTTTTTTCTGAAGTTCTGCAGTTATTTATAATTTCATTTTTATCCTTCAGAAATGCAGGACTTAGAGCTTAAATTTAAACCATCATCACAATTATTGGGAGTTCTAATCCTGTGTGTTGTGTAAGTATGCTGGATTTCATCAGTAGAAATCCCAGACACAACTGGATCCAGGCCCCACCTGTAATGATAGGGCGTGAGAAGACTTTGTTACGGTAACCCAGGATAGTTTGCCTCCCCCATCCCAGTATGCAGAGTCCCAAGCACGTCTTATCATGTTGTGACTGTTACATGGAATAATTCACTTCTTCCCATCACAATATGTAGAGTCCCAAGCACATTTTATCTCATTACGATAAGCCAGGACAGTTTGCTTTTTGCCCAGCACAAACCCTTGCACAGCTGCCAAGCTGAAGGTCAGCTGTGGATCTTGGAACTCAGACAACAGCACCTGCATTACATCAGTTTGCTAATGAGCAGAACAGGACATTGCATATGTATGTATTAATCAGCACAAGTTTTATTGCCCATCTCTGAGGTGCTTTTCCATGAGCATCACTCCCGAGCAGGGGTCCACTGCATTGAGTCCCCATTTGATCAGTGTCAGTGCCCCAGGGTTCCCACTGTGGTAATGCTACGCTTTTGATAAACCCAAAGCTTTTACTTAATGAGACTTGTGCCTCATCTCTGAGGGATCTGTACCTGCTTTTTGCTCATAACATATGGATAGCCCCACCCATCCTGCTCAGTTTATCTTCACAGTTTATCAAGCACTGGTATTCACCCTTTGAAATAACGTATTAACTAGCTGTGTACCCACAGTATCATCATCTGGATCTTAGTGACCTAATATATAATCAGGTCAGGTGGACCCAAGATTATTTCATTTTTGCTCATTATTATAGAACAGATTGAATCAGAATTTAATGTTCTCATACATCTAATTAATCTGACAGTCTCCCATTCTGACCTGCATTCCTCTTTCCTGGCTAACTTTGATCATAATATGCACTGTTCAGAGGGGAGTGAAATAGCAAGCACTTCAGGCTTTTGCACTATCTGATATTTATTCAGCTCTCCTGGTAAGCAGAGAACTCTTACTGTATAATAGAAAATTACTTAAGAATCCAGTTTTACTGTTTCACTTTTCCTTTGGTGGCAATAGCATTTTATCTGTCCAGTTTTGTTCCTAACCTGTTGTGCTGTTCTTTTATATTTGTTCTTGTCAATGCAGTCTTCTTGTTCCTATTTTTTTCAGTATTCTTTTTTGATTTTTTTCCAGGTCATTGATGAGCCCCTAATGCTGCCACACTGCTCTGTCAGTTTTCTTTCCTTTGCATGAGGATAGATTGTTATACTTAATACCGCCTGTTTTAGAAACCTCTTTTTAGAAACTCTCAGCCCTCCTGAACTTCTATTTGCTTTAGAATTCCTTCCCTTGGTACCTTATATACCAATTCCTCAAATTTATTGAAGTTTGCTTTTTTTGAAGACCACTGTTGTTATTCTGCTTCTCTCATCCTTTCCTCTCAATCATGAATTCTCTTGTCTCATGGTAACTTAAATCTCAATTGCTTTCCACCTTCAGATTTTCAACTAGTTTCTCTCTATTAATCACAGTAAAACCTTAAATAGTAGTGACAGTCAACCACACTGTGGTCATCCAGACAAAGGTAGATCTGCCATTTAGCAGAAAGGTGGAATTGTTAATTCTAACATACAGTTTAAAGTTATCAAAGTACGAAATCACATTGCATAACCCAGTGGAATCTTCTGCCACAAATTAATCATTTACTGGTATTTAAAATACTTACAAGAAAAAAACTTCAGGGAAAAAAATTATTTCACAATGCAAAAGGTAGTGGTGACAGTTAAAATGACTATCTGAAAATTTCTAACATCTATAACATTGACATTTTTAATAACTAAACGAAGACAAAAAAATTCATAGGTGAAGAATACCTGTTAGTAAGACAAATTGCAAAGATCAGTACTCAATTAAGCTTGATTTATGGGACTTAAGTTTTCAAATACTGTTCAAACCTGCATTTCTAATTCTTTGAGACTCCTCCTAAAGCTCAACATCTATTTTAGTATTATTATTTATAAAGCATGTTTTGAGAAATAAAATCTTCTTCTAAAAAAATATTCATTTTAAATCCAGATATTCTTTGGATTGTATTTAAGCAGGTATGAGGGAGAAAAATAATTTATTTGCGCTCTTACCCTCATTGTAATATCAAGGATTGAAAAAAATCTACCGTATGTCTAACACTGAAAAATTATTGTTAGCTTCTCTCTTCTAAAACTACAGTCTATTAATCTGTCATTTAGAAACAGATTTCCTAAAATTGTATTCCTTTGCAAATCACATCCTGTACTCACAGAAGAGTCTCAGTAATGCTTATGAAACCACTCCCAATACATAGAGGATGAATGTAGAAAACTACAAAAGGACAGTTTAGAAGTGGTTGAAAAATTTCAAAGGAAAGAAATCTGTCAGAATAATGAATTGGTGTCTATTCATTAATTAAATATTTTTCCAGCTTCTTGATTTGGGTTTCTATGGAATAATTTATAGGATCCAACTGAATTTATCCCTGTTTCCTGGCAGGCTTCTGGAGGTGCTGGAGCTGGAAACCTACTTTCAAATGCAGCAGGTGTAACTAGGACACAGCTCCCAGTTCTCTAGCAGGAGGCTTGGAAGCCCCAGGGATCCTGGGGACAGACACCTGCAAGGGGACACAGAAAGAGCACCAATGCACAGAGCAACTGCAAAGGCTCCCAAGGAGCAAACTTCATTTCAGAAATCCAAGGCTCACAATTGGAAAATAAACAACATAAAAACAAGATGAGAGAAGTGTGGAAACAATGAAGAAGAACTAGGACAGCTGGTGGCAACATTGGCTTAAAGAACAAACTCAATTTTTTTCCAAACATGCTAATTTGATATTGGAATGGAAACATGGGGCCAGACTGCATAGTCCCTCATTTATGCAATTCAATTACTGATGCCAACAATTTTTTGCCAACTAGATACAACTGAACTTGCTTTTTTGACATGTTTTGTCCTGTGTTTTCTTTTAAAAAGACTTTCCCCACAGAAGGAGAAAACTTTAGTCCAACCCTTCCTGCTTGTTAGTGATAAATAAGCTGTAAACTGTAAGTTATACATTAGACATAACTGTATTCTGAAATCAGTGTCACATAAGATGTGCATACATCAGTGTTCATGGACAAAAATAAATCAGTTTCCTTGTAAAAGAGTGTTGTAGGTTGTGGGATTTTTGCCTTTTTTTTTTTTTTCCTTTTTTTCTCCAGTAGCTATTTACATTTTTTTGTTGTTTTTGGGGAGTGGTTTCTAAATACAAAATCTTAAATATCTGATTGATGAAAACACCCCAAAGCAAAACCATAACTCAGTACTATGCATTTATAGTAATATAAGGTCTGATACACTCAAGCATTATACAGAAGACATAAGATGATTTTTAAATTCTTGTATAGCACTAACTATTGTCATCGAATAAACATAGTATTTTCTAGACATAGTAGATTCTTTAATCCTGATGAAACCGTAATAAATATATGAGCTAATTATAACGAGTGCAACATATAAATAAGTAAATTCACAAAAGCAATTTCAATAGTCTGGCAACTGTATAAAATGAATTTATTAAGATAATGTGATTACCAAATTTTGTGGCGTTCATTACATTAGTAAAGCTTATGCTACTTTAAATTCTACTGTCTTTCAAAGGCAAGGCGTGGCTTTAAGTGAATGGTAATTTTTAACTGAGAAAAACAAATAACTACTAATAAAAACAACTCTTTAAAATAAATGCATATAGATCAAATATGTGAAATGTATGTCTGCAGATAGTTATTAAAATTCTTAAATCACCATGTAATATAAAGATAGAAGGTAAAGATTAAATGTTTTCATACTTAGCAATTTTTAGAGAAATAACAGCACATTTTACTTACTCAAGGGTAAGTCAGAATACTACGATTAATGACATGCTAAACCTACATATGGTAAATAACAAAATAAATCATCTTAAAAGCAGAACAAATGCAAGAAAACCCTGTTGAGGACTGAGCTCTCCACTGTTTAAATCAACAAGAGCACAAAAGTTAGTCTGGTATTAATATATTAGTACGAAAAAGTAACTCAAGTATTAAACGGAAAATATGGACGTACCTTGTGTTTGACTCAGAAAGATGAGGAGCAGGTGGCCTTTGATATACATATTGCCGTTATTGACAAGAGAAAAACAGAAGCTTTCCTCTTAAACACCGAAAAAGCTACAATTTAACAGGTGCACATGCATTTCTGTCAAATACAATAGTACAATTTGCAAAATATGAGACATGTGCACATTCCCATTTCTTACATCATTATCCTTCTCCATCACTAAAACACACCAAGACAGTTAGTTCACATCTGCTCCCCACATCTCTCAAAACATCTTTTTAAAAAAATTTTTTAAACACAGTTGTAGCAAATCACTTTCAGGATAGAGTAAATTTTAGCTGTTTCTTGCCCTTGTCCACTTCTCTTCCAATACTAACATTGTCCCCTCTGGTAGAAATACTAGAGTTTGTAATTAATTTTTAGCTTTAACATTTTGGCCTTGCATAAACCTGGGCAGCTCAACAAACTTTCAAGCAATAGCATCACATTTCATTGCCATTTAGAAGGTCTTGTAAGTATAAGCTCTATAAATAGGTTAGCACCGAAGTTTTACAAGATGCAGATCCGAATTTCACACAGTTATCTCCTGTTTAATGCTGCTGGAGCACTGTGATCTACAAAAGCAACCTCAGGAGCAAAAGCCATAATCAAATGTGCACACATACGTACACAAATTCGCAATGTGATTCTTGTGCCAAATACAGAAAGAAAAGCAATTTCTTGCTTATTGTTTTCACAAGGCCATGAGTGCAGAAGCAGAGCAACAAAGTGGTAATATTTAGATTCAGATCTTACTTTCATTTGGAAACAGGCTAGACCAATGACATTAAAATCAAAACAACAAAAAAAGGAATGCAGCATGGCATTCCTCTCCTTCCTCAGTATTTTTGACGAAAAAGATGGTCAATTATTTAAGTCAATTATAGTTTTCATAATACACAACATAAAAGCAAGAGACATCAACAGTCAAAGGACAGCAGAAGATCTGTGTCTCTGAATTATATGCACATTGTGACAGGGTACAAGCATATTACATTTATATAAAAATATATTCAACATTTAATGAACTATACTCTGAACTCTCCTAGGCCAAATTTGCAATAGAAGCTGTAATTTTAACTTATTTCCATGGTATTTTTTGATATTTGCTTTTAGGCTAATTATTTTTTTATCTTAAAGAAGAGTGACAAAATGAATCATCCTTTTCATCTATAATCTCTCTTTACTTTTATCTTTATTTTTATTCTTTTGATCTGTCATTCAGTTGCTAGGGAATCAAATGTCATTAGTCAGCATTTTATAATTCCATGCTAAGAAATACAATCATTTCAACTTGAGATAGAATTTTAAGTCTCTTCACTTAAGTATTTGCTTGGGAATTGGTCCAGGAGATGAAGTCAACTGAATCCAGTTTTACAATCTACACTTAAAATAGAACAGATGAAATGCAAATAATTACTGAAATGTTGCCTTCATTCTGCGCAGCGTGTCCTGAATTTTCCGTGAATGTTTGTCTGCTGGTATCTGATGGAAGTTGGCACAGTTGTCAGCTGCCAAGGCAGAAATGTCTGCATCTTTAAAATGAGTTATTCTTTGTGTGAGGTAAGACTGCAGCTTGAAATCTGGTGCATATGTATAAGGATTCTCTTGAAATGCATGAACTTGGCTCACAACTTTTGCAATATTTCTTGAAAGAGAATATGGTAGAAAATATTAGTTTGCTTTGCTGATGATTAAAACCAACCAAACAAAACAAGCCCCAAACAAACTTTAAAGGCAATTTCAAAGGCACTGACTATCCTCTTCTATGGCATGTCTGTTTAGTTAGATGTCAAAATGACTGAAACTATCTAAAATGCTGTGAAATGTTGAATTAGATTTTGTTACCCCACTAGACAATACTCAATTTTAAACAGATAGGTGACACACATCATTAAAATAATTACCTAAGTTTAGTCCACTTGTGAGCTCCGTTTGTCATTGTGAATCCTCCAGTTTCAAGTTGTTGGACGTGCATAGCCAAAACGTGGGCTGATGGAATTGTTGGAAGTGTTTTGAATCTTTCTCCTTCCATCAAACACAGGCTGTCACTTTTTAAAAACATCTAGTGTAAAAATACACACACAGTAAGTATTCGGGCAGGTTTTACAAGAAGTTCTTCATTTATTTAGCACTATGTATTTATTTGTCATGAATTAGAATTTTTAGCACTGAAGTTGAAGACAACACTATGAACTAATCTGGTGGCAAACATTTAAAAAGCACACAAGTAAAGAAAGTAACTTTAATCAAAAGATACTTCATACATAATTTTAACAGTGCTACATCTCATCCAAAATTACATTTTAGAACTTCAGTCTACAATTTAAAATTGTATAGATAAAGAAAAGAACGCCTGTAATAAAAATTTCAATTGTTCCAAAACAGATTACAGCCACAAAGCTCTTACAGAAATAATCAGAAAAAGTGTATCTGATGTCCTAGCTTGCTTTGAAATGTCTTTCTTGATAGTTAGTCACACAGCAAACATTTTCAAGAAATACTGAGATGAAAAGTACTGTAAAATCTCAGATTAAGGGCCAAAAGTCTTAAATAAAATTAAACTCTCCTTCATATACAAAGTAATAATTATGGCTTTCATCCTGCAGAGTCACCCATTTAAGCAGATCTTGCATATTCTCCAACCCCAAAGTATTTTTACATTAAAGACTTCATACTGTACCTCAACAGCCTTGAGTTCCTCCATTATTTCAGCTACTTTTGCAGGCAAAATTTTCCAGGCCTTACAATAAAACAAAATATATTTTTGTTTTTCACATTCATGTCCATATTGAAACAAGACTATGTTAAGCAAAGCAGTTACAGAAGAGAGTCTCAAACTTACTGGTAACTGTCGTACAATAAGATTCTCCAAGCCTGCTAGAATTTGCATCGCAGTAGCAAAATTTCTTTGTTCATAGCAGCATTTTGCTATAAGAAGAAATTTTGATAATAAGCTCACCTGCAGCTGAAAAAAAAAAATACTATATAGTTATATATATAGTAAATCTGCATAAATCTACATAATAAAATTAAATGAGAAGGAAGAATAAATGCATTTCCTTTTTGACTTTGTTATCAAAATTGTTGACTGTAGTAACATTTCCCTCCAACACAAAGTTTTCTCTTTCCTGTCACCAAAGTGTCATTGAAGTCTGACATCTCTTCAGGCAACCCATTTCTTACATTCTATTAGGTTTTGACACCTGCTACTACAAAACATCCAAGACATCCCAGACGCTCCCCTTGTGACAAAAAACCGTATTGTTAACTGCCCACTCATAGGTATATTTTGAAATATTTCTTGCAGCTTTGTTACATAGCAACTAATAAACATAACAACAAATAACCATTTTATATTTAATAATACAATAAAAAAGTGACAAACCTTAGACGTGTGACATGTTACAATTTCAGCAGCAACCCAGGTGCTGATGTTGTCTGCATTTCTTAATAACTGTAGAAGGTACTGGTCTTGTACGGACTTCGACAGAAACAGATTACAGACTTTGAGTGAAACTGTCTCAGTAGAAACAGTTCTATGGGGAGAATGGGGAAAAAAAGACAAAAATAATTCATGCTGACTTTGGATTTTCAAAGAAAATCTTGATTGTGAAGATGCCAACTTCTAACCACTTGAAATTATTTTTCAGTTCTTTCAGTCTTGATTTATAATATTTTACAAAGTATGTAATGAGCTATGTTATTTTTTCTTCCTTATACTTACGAGATAATTATGTGATTACAAGACAAGCATATGCAGTATACATTTCTGTACGTAGAGACACCTTCACTGTTTGTTACTAAATAAAACAAACCATGCAGTCTGACACAAAATAACAGCCAGAAATATAAGCTCATTAAAAACTGCAGTTACATAAGAAATTGAGCCTGATATCTAATGGCACCACACAGTTTGTTTCCTGTGCCAGAACCCCGAATCAGTCTAAACCAGCTGATTTAGCCTCTGCCATTTAACAATCTGTGAAATATGATCTGCTTTAGATGTTCATTCCCGATCTTTACACAGAGAAGTCTACTACAGGTAGTGCAATTAACAAGCACTAATTAGAAGCTAGCTAAACCCACTGAATATGTGGTAGCTAGGCCATAATCAAATATAATTAGGTCCATGTGGCTGGATGAAAACATTAATTACTGCTCAGCAAGTAATTTAAATAGGTTGGTAGCCACTCTAATAACTATTGGAAAATTTTTATGCGTTTGTGAATACTGATACTTCATCTGCCTAACAGTACAAAATAAACATTGCACAGAGAGGTTGTGGAGTCTCCATCCATATTCAGAACCCAAATGCACATGATACTGGGCAACCTGCTCCAGCTGACCTTGCTAAAGGCACGGGCATCGGGCTACATGATCTTGAGAGATCTCTTCCAGCCTCAGCTATTCTGTGACACCATAATGGTCTCTGAGATTTGATATACGTAGACATATACGTGATCAAGGAATCTGTTTCAGAAACCATTAGATTTTTTTTCTGTCAAAAATGAAAACTTTGAAGCAATCCCCTCAACACAAGTCTTCATAAATATTTTGGCCTGACCCACTTTAGATTTCAGAGAAATCACCTTGCAAATGTGACCTATCACATACATATACGTGCATAGGTACACAGATATACACATGCATAAAATCTCCTGAAATTCAAAATTGTTTTATAAACAGACTATCTAGTCTGTCAAAAAGATATTCAGTTTTTAAAATGTTTTTCTCTTCCTGGACATATTAAAGGTGTAACACAGTAAATTACTGTGTACCAACAGAATAGAAGGGCATTTAAAATAAACAACTCACTTTTGGACAGCCATACATTTGTCTTTAACACCAAGTGCTCTTGAATTTAGAAAGTGTACAGGATGACATTTATGAAATACCTCCTAAACAAAGAGAGGAAGATACACCTGTTGTTAGATGTAGCAGTTCTTTCGAAATGCCCCGGGATAAAAATGACAGAGGTTTTCCACCCCCTTGCCCCTCCCCACCCCAAGAATAGAATTAGCCAGTCTAAATTTTACTGTAAAGATTTCAAGAAAAAATTAAAAGCCTTATGAAATAAGCTTGAAACAGGGTTGGGAAATGCTAGAGAAAGGAAGCCGAGTATAAAGTAAGAAGCTCAATATTATCTGTACTTTCAAGTAAACCCAGACTTTTGTACCTGTTGCAGTAACGTCAGCTGACAACAAAGCTGTTGCACATTGTATTCTATTAAGAGATACGGTCCCACTTCATCTGCTTTAGCAAGGGAGCCTGGGAATTCTTCTGTAAAACTGTTATGGCAGGGCTTTGGCAAAATTGATGAAATAGTGTACAGTCGCTCTCTCTGATATTGTGCAATTGGTCCCACGCCTTTGGAAAGTTTCCAATTAAAGTTCTGTAGACAAAAAAAAAAAATGTAAAGCTTTGACTGCTCTGAAGTAAATATTACGTGTCCCCTTGATTTAACTTCCTGGAATGTTTTGTTAGAGGAAACACCTTTGTGGATGCAAAACTCTTCAGCTAATCTTCAAGGCTAGCCCAGACACCAATTCCTTTATTCAACATTGCTATTTTAAGTTAATATGGCATGCACAGTCAATGAGTCTGAGTAGAAGGTTGCCAGATCTCAATCACTGGTATTTAAAAAAACCTGTGTATTCAAGCTTGTTGCCATAAAATAGTTTCTATTCTGAAGTCCTATATTTTATATTTTAGTTCTTACTAGCTCTATTTCTTGCACTCTTTTTGCTTAGAATCAAACATCCCTTTCCAAATAAATACTTGGTTTTCCATTGTTTTCCCTACTTGGTTGTCCATGTTTCTCTACTCTGTTTGCCCTTTATAAGTTGAATCCCCAGTATACCTCATGGAACTCTGCACCTTTACCAGGAGGTTGATTCCAAAGTCAACTTGCACGTTATCGATACATTTGACTTTCACATGTCATTTTGTTCACTCTGTAGAGAGATCTTTTTTTCAGGAAAAGCCTACCGTATGCTCCAGCTTCTGGGGTTACTTTTCACTAGGACACTGTATGAATCAGTAAATACAGACAAAAGTTCAAATGTTTTTGCTACAAGCTTTGAAGTTCTAGCAGGAAACCCCTCACCGCCTGTTTTCCTATATTTATAGACTTAAAAATATATATGCCTAATAAAAAGTATTAATGTTTGACAAGGGGCAAAAGGTTTCCCAGTAACTATGAGACACATTCTAGTATCAAGCATGAAGAGCTCAACTCAGAATTTTGATTATCTGAGCTACTGTTACTGAAACAGCTGACAAGGTGCAATTAAGGCTTAAGATGACTTCCACAGTTATAGAACTGTTTATGCCTTAGATACTTTCAAAAGAAAATTTAAAATGCAGGTACATAAATTTTACTGCAGTCTGAAGACATGCCTTTCTGGAAACATCTTCTGAGAGCTTTTTACATAGAGAATGTAATGTTTTTCTGTCCTCCTCGCCCTCATCTTCACACTTGTCCATGCTTACGCACTGATGAGCACTGCCACTCTTCCTGGCAGAAGCATCCTCAAGTAATGACAACAAGTGCTCACCATAGCCATTTAATGGAACAACCTGCAATTGCAAAACACTTTAACAGAATATTGAACTAAATTTCCCATAAATTATAAGGAAAACACAATGTCGCCGTGAGATTCATGTCTCTCCAAAACTAGATACATTGAACACAGCTGTCAAAGATAACATTTTTTTTTCCTTTACTCTAATTGTAATTAGGACATTTTTTTGGTAGTAACAATCTCATATACCATAACTGACTTCAACTGATTTTTTTTTTCTTAAAACTTCTACTGAAATTCTGACTTACCTTAGAAGAAATAAAATCTTTTAGGGTACACAAAAGATTAGTATTTGTTGCAAAGTCTACACTGTAGCAGTCTTCAATCCAAGCCTGCAGGATGTAGAAACTGCGGTTACATATTTTGGTAAGTGATGTGGAAGGATCCAGGCTTGCACTGGTAAGAAGAAAAAGGCACTTGTTTCACAAAAATTGATATCCCATTCCAGTTCAAAACTAAGTGTTGAAAAAACCAAAAGTATTATTGGTATTAACTGTACTATCCTAAGTTATTAAGCTTCATGTCTCTAGAATCCATGGCTCTATGGAACCAATGCTGTGGTTGTACTTACAATCCCTCACTAAATAACTGGCAAAAGTAAAACTCAGAATTCAGAAGAAAAAAATAAGTAAGTACATTGTCAAATATTGCACTTGCTGTAGTTTCATTCTCACTTGTCAAGAGAGTCTTACAAAAACAAACATCAAAATTCAATTTAATTAAGTAGTTCTTTTCAGAAAGAACTACTGCGAGGAAAGTCAATTATACTTTGATAATATTTTTCACAGGAAATTACTATACCTGGATAAAGTCCTGCTGATCCTATCAAGAAGAAACTGCAAAAATTCTTCTTGTGTGCAGAAATAGCGAAATGTGTAGAGAAACTGCTGTACATAACCTTCTAAAAATGCATTTCTGTGAAGCACAAGAAAAACTTCAGACAAGCAAGAACATTTTCTTCTTGCATCAGAGTATAGCAAGAGCAAAAAAAAATTCCTCAAAACATCAAGAATTAATAGGGATTCTAAATTCTCAAGCTCTACTTAAACCTTGATTCTTTTTTATTTTATTTTTACACACCAAATATTGTGATTGCCAACACTGAAAACATAATTTGTTGAAAAAAAGTTTCTCTATTTGCAATTTTGTGAAGAACCATATTGACATTTCTGTTATCAGAAGTTACATTTTAAATACTGTGAAAGAATATATTTAATTTTCTTTTTTTTCTATCATCTCAATTCATGTTTGTTTAAAATACTTTTATTACAATAACAACGTAAAAAGTAGATACTTTAATCAAGAAAATATTTCGTGTAGCTCTAATTAGAGCAGTAGTTGCTTTAACACCAGAATATGCTTGTTATACTAAAAATCAATGAAGTTTATATTTTTTTATACACACACATATATTTATAAACACACACTCTCAGGGTCTTAACACAGGTCAATTGTCATGTCTCGCTGGTGGCTTACAGCTACCATTAAAATTTGGCCTTGATGAATGTGGAAGCTCTGATCCAAAACAATTTGTGTACTTCGTGCAAAACATTTAACTACCAGGAAAAGGAGCACTCAGGATAAGTAACTGGGTCTCTGAGTCAGGATGAGCTGGGAGAAGCAGCTGGGAGGAAGTTGCTCCCTCTACAGTGGCACAGGTCTGATGGAGCCTCTCAGGCACTTTCCATCTTTCATACTGCTATGGCTCAGGTATCTTAAACCAACACTGTCTTCACCTTAGCTGAAGGCTAAAGGACATCTTTGTCCCCTTCTAAGCCATGAGATAAGCCTGTATCTTGATCAGTCCCAAGGACTGGGGAAATAATCTGTAAAACAAACTATATGTTTTCACATCCAGACCCTCTTAATAAGAAATATCAAATTATATGTTCTGAAAAATTGTAATATTCCTGGCAGTAACATAAAACCTTGATTCCATGGCAACTATCAGAGAAAAACCTCAAATAAGTACAGGATAAAAAAGTTTAAAGTTATTAGGTTTTGATTTATTATCAAATGCGTCAAGTTTTAATCAAATCCAAACTTAGCAGTTTGGCTTATTTCTTATCTGTTGGCAGTTCCATGCCCATTTCCCTAAATAAGAGTCCACAGAAATAACATTAAACTTAATATAAGGGAGAAGATTTTCTGCAACATTGAATAACTAGGATTTATCACAGAGACTATTTTTTCCTGAATTAGCAACTATGCCTCAACCCACTCTCAATTAAGGATGTGCAAAACATACTATACCTAGAATATAAATAAGCCATTAAACCAAGCGGTGTACCAGCCTGCAGAACTTTTATTCCATTTTGATTATTACATTGGTGTTTCTCTGTGTTATAATAAAGAAACAATGATGACTCCTCCGTAGGTGCCACATCCATGGTGTCAGTTCTCCCATTATGAATGACTGTAGGCAGCACACAGGATTCCACACCCCACTGCTCTGCATACATGATCTGCTCAAAGATGCAAAACCATGTAAAAATAAAATGTAGGGAAATAAAGAGGAAAATCCACACAAAAGGCAGTCAACTCAAAGCCAAAACACATTTCATACAATTGCTTTTTTTTTTCCTTTTTAAACAATGCTAGCGGCAATTACTAATAGCAATTATCTTTATTTAAATCATTCTTTCAGATCCTACTTAATTTAGCACTTTGACACAAAACATTTCACATTTCATATACTGACCTGAGTGGCCAACTACACTGATGCAGTAATGAAATGACAAATGAAACAAAAGTACAACAAAGTCTGACTTGCCTGCACATATTTCTTCACAAGTTCAAGAAATTGCACTTTTGATTTCATCTCCTGCAGCTGTACTCTCAATTTGGGCAACACAGATTTAGTTTCAGGACCTTTCAATTTAAAACACACAGTGTAAGAACTTCAATGACTCTGATTTACAGAAAAAAACCCTTAAAAGTAGTACACACCCACTTCAATACTGGCAAGTTGCTGTACTCTTACCTTTGCTTCTTCTTTCTTTCTGCAATAGTTTCTGGTAAAACTTTATGGTCTTTCTATAATTTTTTGTCTCCATCATTAGCAATTGCTCTAGTTCCTATTTAATGAGAAAAAGGATTCTGGTTAGAATGGTAAATGTAAGGTTCTCATTGGAAAACAGAAGTATCAGAAGAGAATTATTTTGTATGGAAAAAAAAAAAAGAACATCCAGACAGATAAGAATATGGTATTAACCAGGAAAGAATACCTTTAACCACTGTTCTCATAGGCAAGTTACAGCAGTCATCACCTGTCCCCAGAAAAGCATTAGTTATGTCACAGTTCTACAGATTAAGAACTGGAGCTGGTTCATGTATGACGGGGCCACATCTGAATCTGTTTAAATATGCCTTTAGTTATAATGCACTAACCTGATAGTTTTCAAGAGCATTTTTTAAAGTTACACTCAGAAGTCATCCAGAATTACAAGTGCTGGCTTCTAAAATCAGTTCGTACTCCAGAGACACTCGGTTAAGCAGCTGACACCCAGAACTGAAAGTCTGACTGAAAGCAAAGTTTGCCATACAAGTATAATTACATTATTTTATATGACCAGGTCATAAAGCAGACAGGATAGGTGCTCTATAAATAAAGGACAGGTCAGTTTTGAAGTTAAGCTTACATATTTTATATTTATGCATTTTACACAATTGAAAAAATAAAACTAAATTTCTACAGAATTATAGAACTTAAGCAATGGATAGAAATCAAAGGATATAGGGCTTTTCACAATTAATATAAAATTTAATGTAAACATTTATATTTGTTTGCATATCAAAGGTTTCATTATTTTACCAACCAATGAAAATGGGCCATCCACTTTGGGTTCAGCTTCTGATTTATTATGAAACAACAAACATAATTTGTGCTGTGTTTTATAAATGTGGTGACTTTTGCACTTGGATGCTAAACTAACTGCCACTGACCCAGTTACATGAAACAGCATTTTAAATGCAGCAGACAGAAATCCCACAAGCACAGTGATCAGAAAACACATAGCTCAGAGCTAACATATCAAACAACAGATTGGTAAATAGGTTAGCTTTAATAGGATGGACTTACTAGAAATTAATTTGAGTTTGAGAAAAAACTGTCACTGTTTTTCAGAAAAGCTCCAAAGGTTTAACAACATAATTCATTAGCAGAAAGTCACAAAAGCCCTGTGGATTTTAAAAAGATTTACCGCTACTTAGGCATTACATAAAGAATATAGAAAGCACAGAAAAGTTATTACCCAGACTCTGAATTGGAAACTGCTTGCTTTCACCTAAAGGTCAGTTTTTGCTTCATCAATTAAAGTGAAACCAAGCTGATTAAGGGACTATGAACACAGAAAGGGAATCAGAAAGAGCAGTTGTTTCTTGATGTTCAGAATCTGATGGACAGAAGTGGTTTGTTTTCTGAATAACTTCATGTGAGTAGCAATTAAGTCTGTAGCAAATTTCTAATATATTCCACAACATCTTTTATTTTAGGTAGTCTAGAATATAAACATTTTTGATGAAGCTACACATTCAATTTTTCTGCTCCCTCTGAAGAACATTTAATTTGTCAGGACACTTTTGTATACAACATCCCTCAGCCTAGGGAACAAAGTAATGATAGAGTGACTTTCCTTACTTGGGAAAATTGCAAATTCCAATTTGTCCTTGAGGAATAAATTTTTTACATGCAGAAGGGTTGCTCCACCAAAGGATGCAGAACATTGGCAGAAGGGAAAGGAAAAGAGAAAAGGAACAGGAAAGGGAAAACTGTGGCCAGAACATGCAAAACCTTCATTAGAAACGTCCTACTCACAGGCTGGGTGCACCAAAGTTTGGTGGAGGCTATTAGAAGTAGCTTATGAAATCTAGGGGATAACTGAAACCTAGTGCAGGCACAGGAGAAAAGGGTAAAGGCCAAGGGTGAAGGCTTGTGCCAGCAAGAGAACTGAAGCCAGCTTGTCAGGCTACAGAAAAAAAGCTCTTCTCATTGTGAGGGCAGACTTGGACGCCCCCTGAAGAAATGGCAGTCCTGGCATCTGCCTTCCCTTCTTGCTCTGGTGCAAGGGCTTGGTTTGGTTTGCCTGGACGTGCTCTGTTTGAGGGCGGAAAATCAGCAGCTCCTGGACTAGAGGTGACGTGAGGCAGGGGACATATACACACTTGCCTAAGGACTTATTTTTCTAAATTCAGATTAACCTTTGCTGACTTTAAGAACAACAATGAACTATCTGATAAGCATCTGCACAGTAAAGCATTAAGTATTTTTGTGACATTTGAAAGCGTCACCTTGACCCATAAATATTTTATTTTTTATGCTATTTCACATTTCTTCCAAACGTAAGAGTACATATTACCATGGTTTTTTGAATCAATAGCTTGCTTAGTCCTACTGTTAATATTGTTCATCATGTTACAAATGTTTTACTTTTTGCATCTTATTAAACCACAACCTATCTAAGGTACAGACAATATCCAAGAAGCTCCAGTAGAAAAATAGAAAAGTTGATCATTTTTATGGCAGAATATTTGACTCTGTCATAGTACAATTATATGTTATGGCACTCAGAGTTTCTCAGAACTTGCATGTTCTCAAACCTAGTTAACAGGTGTATAACATTAAAAAACTAAATAAATTTAATTGCATTTAGCTTTAGAAGGTGAATAAAGAAACATTTGAATCATATGAATGTTTTCATTGGGGAGATAAGTGTATTAACAAGATATATATGTCTCTAAAACTGTAATTTGTGTGGTTAGACTCTCATTCAGTACCCAGTTCCAGTTGCAGACTGGACTCGAACTGACCAAGCACACCTACCCCTATGAAAGGGTTGTACCACTAAGTCAGGACAAACGTAATCAAGCTCAAACGTCTAACTATCTTTAAACACTCACTCTTTGAAATAGTAACTCCTAAACACTGGTTTAGCACATGTTACCACAAAGCTGTACAATCAGCTCAGTTTTATTGCTGACTTTTAAAAAAATCTGTCAGAGACATGGGGCAAAAAGTAGGTTGATGTAATCCTTGCCAGACAACGAAAACTAGACTCCAGTTAATCAAGTAACTAGTTTCTGAAATAAATCTGGTTAATAGATGATTTAAACAAAGAAGGATATGGTGGAGACAAACAGCTCTACCTTGCAAGAGAGGCAGAACTTTCCTCCAGCAACTCAAATCACCTTTCTGCTCAAAACAGCCACTTAGAAGCCTTCCTTTGGACTTCATAGTCCTCCTAGACTGGATATGGTAGACGTGTTTTTGTCACTAGATTTTACAGTGAGAAATTGGTAACTAGCATAATTAACTTTTTGGAGCTTCTACTTTGGCAAAAAACTCATGTTAGTTTTCACATTGAGTCTATTCTTGTTTTGGTCAGTAATTTGGTTCAGACAAGTGCATCATTCCCTTGAAATTTGCACAGCTCTTCTTCATTGTTTATGCATTAACAGTGTTAACGCTTCATAAACGCCAATGATTAATGATGACATTTATATTCTAAATAACAAGTACTCCAAGTATAAATGTATAAATGTGCATATTCTCAAAAAAACCTAGTTGAAAACACATGCAGCTGTTGGCTACATCCAAGCACAACAATACACAAGGATTTATAATGTTAAATCCTACTGTTGTCAACAGTACCAGTAACATCCATATTGTTCAAAATGAGATATGCGCTGGTCTTTGCCAGCTGCTGGTATGGAGACTAAAATAATGCTATACATTTTTCACAGTTGGTTTGTAGGGTTTGGTTTGATGAATCAGGCAGCAAAGAGACAGCAGAAAGAAGCTGCTTATCACCCACATGTTGATAGTTGATTGTCTTACAGCTAAAAATAATAATTTCTTGACGGGTGCAACAGTGCAAAAAATAGATTTACATTTAATATTTTTCCCTGTCTTTCTTATATATACTGACCAGTTAAAACTTGTAACAGTTCATCTTTTTTCCAACAATATTGCTAATAGTTTATTTCAGAAATTGTCACGACTGATGGAGTTCCGAAAAACAGCAGGATTTTGGGAAGGTTTTCTTTGCTCATGTTAAAAGTTCAAGATTAATGCACATGGAGCATTATGATTCTATAAGCTTTTATTTTAAACACATTTGGAAAAAGCTGGGTTTCACAGAAAGCCAGTGCTGTAGCAACACCAGCAGGAAGATTAAAGTTGTTGATGCTATGGCAGTGAAAGAAATCAAAATAGTTATGAGACCAAAAAGTAACTGATTTTTCAAACTATCCTCTGTTGAATTGTAGTAACAAGACACCTTAAAATCATTTTGAATTAAAAAACAAAGAGTATTTAATGCTATATTATTAAAAATATTTTAAGATTTTATACCTGCCTTTTTAATATAAACAGTGCAACACAGAATATGCATTTCTGCACATATTAATCCATTCAAAACATTTCTATGCTGTACAAGAGCACTGAGCTTCTGTTAAACTTCTCCTCTGAAGAAAATAGCAGAATACAAACTGAACTGGACTTCATAATCGAAAATGACAGTTTATAATTGTATTCCTTATAACTTGGACACAAAGGGATCTCACAAATTAGGAAGGCATTTTATATGCTACCAAGCTTCTATTGTCTGCAAATAATTATCCTTGTTTGTCCATTGTTTCATATGCAGTCCAAATCACATACGATATTCCTGCATTACTTAGAATAAGATTAGAGTCTAATTTTTGTCCAGGTCTTAAGATTTCACACTAATTTTAGGTAGCACAAGGAATATTAGTTCATTTATCCTCAGAGTAGTATGCATCTTTTTCAGCTATTGGAACGTGCATTCTCTTGCCCTCTAAATGAATTGTTTATTAACTGCTAAACTGAACAAACTGCACTTCATATCAATAGTAATCTTCCTCCAGTGGAATGTACTGGGCACAAACACAATATAATTTTCTACAGAGATACCTCATGACTGTATGATTGTTAGGTTTGCCAAGTTCTTATACATTAATGAAAATAGGAGCTATGTATAATAGCGCGCATTAATTTCATAAGCAAATTCCAAAGCAGACTGTAAGCACCACAAATCTTGCTTCATTTTTGTTATATGCCTGTTAAATATAGAAAACAATCGCTAAGTACTCAGAAGATTCATCTTTTCGATTCAAGCTAAGTTGCTGAGTAGTCTGTAATAATCTTTAATTAAAAAAGACTGCCTATTGAAACAGAAAAATCTATTTAGATGCTTATGAAAACTCCTTGCTCTTGAAAATCTGTTCCTCAGTCAAGAATTAGTCCTTCAAGGAAGGGAGATTTTGCAAGCCCATTTTTCTCTAGTAGTCATGCTTACACAGGATTAAACAACTCTATAGGATTAGAAATACTAATATGAATTTTTGAGTAGATGTAAATTTGAGAGTGACAGTCCTGAATTCTTATTTTTTACTTTTTATTTTATTTATTTTTATACAAACCAATAGCAGCTGAAGTTTCTCCTGCTATTTTTTCCTACAGACTTACACCTGAACAGTAAGGAACAACACCAACAAAAAAGTAGAACATTCTCAATGATTCAGGCTTTAATTTGTTAATAACAGAAAAATAGTTGTTTGGTTGGTTTTTTTACTGAAAACTGAAGTGACATCACAGTACTTAAAAAACACCCCACATGTAAATAGATCAATTGTGACTTAAACTGGCTATGTGGAAACAAAGAAGTCTAGATTGTGTTCTCAGATGTTCAGTTCTACTATGTCATGCTCACTTGAAAATAAAGCAACAAATTCAACTAACTGCCCATAGTAAGGAAATCCACAAGAGCAGTGCAACTCCTGTTTCATCTTTATTAAGCATACATCTGGCAGAAACAATAAGTACACACAAAGTAGACATCTATCCATTCTCAGGGACACAAAAAGATTCCAAGTGTCCCTATACTAATAGGTCTTCCAGCATTAACAATTCATTTGCTTCAATTTTTCCATTTCCTTCCCAAGAATCAGCTCCAACTACATAGATTTCTACAATGTCATATATCATCTTTACTCCGTGGCTTTGGCCTTGAAATATTTACAAAAATATTTACAAACTGATGCTTCTTATATCTAGATGCACAAATGCAGAAAATCAGTAAATACGACCAACACAATATTTATGAGAATGGAAGATCTTGCTAATCTAAAACAACCCGCTCCCCTGTCCATGCTCTCCCATAGCCTCCAAACTGCTTAAAAGGTACAAGGCTGCACTCATAATGATAATCAGCCATCTCCAAGAGCAAATAGCTGCCATTCTGCTGACCAAAGAAAAGGGCTTAGAGCACATGACAGGGAGGACCTCTTGGGAGCCCCAGACACACACCAGTCATAGCCATCCTTGGCTCTTTTCTGTAATATTACCACCATGGGGTTGGTGCATATGGCAGAGGGTACTTTTCCAGTCAGCTCCAGGAAGAGAAGATGGGTTGTAGGTCAGTGATTATCAATTTCACGTCAGTGAACTTTATTTTGGAATACTTACCCTCACCCTGGTTTATTGATAAGACATCACAAATCTTAAGGTTTTTAAAACACTTAAGAGTCAGAATTTAAAAGAAGAGAAAGGGTTTCAACTCACTATGACACAACAAATATAATACTTGAAACCAGCAAGTAAAGAGATAATTATTTTAAATCAATGTACTCACCACTTTTTTAGCATCTATATTTTGTGAATCACTTGATTTCTGCTTTCCAAGATTTTTAATGTATCTATGAACTTCTGAATCAAAACATTCAGCTCCATAAAATGCACTGCTCCAACCAGGACTACAGCCATGAAAGTCAGGTAGACTGGGAGACACAAGGTAACTGTTTCCAGCTGCCTTTATCATGGTCTCTTCCTCTGGTTCTATACTTTCTTCTGCAAAGCCTGGACTAATGCCACAGTCACTGCTTTGTAAACGTTGTTGCCCTCTCTTCATGTGAATATTATTCTGTAGCCTCAATTCTTTTTTAAAATTGTCTGAAGGTGACTCATCAAAATCCATTTCAGCTACTGATGAATTCATAGACTCAGCCTTCATGTCAAAGGTTGCTTCCCCTTCTCCTAAAGAAAGTGTATGGAGGGAAAAGAAATAATGGTCATGTGCTGTGATGCATGCTTTGTTGAACTTAAACAGTACACACAGAAAATCGAGTTATGAGACCACCTATGCTCTCAAACAGTGGTGTTACGTGGTTATTTTGGGTCCGTGCTTTTTTTCTCAACTACATGTTGCAAAATTATAAAGGCTAAAGACATTTCAGAATTATTAAGCTTTGGTCGAAACATTTCTGAAAATTACAAAATACATTCTGTGTATATACAACAAGCATTTAAACCAAGCATAGTATGGAAACTTCAAAACAAAAGTTAAATATGTCAGATCTGTGCACACATTAGTAAAAAGCTTAGCTCTTGATGCTTTTTCCCATTTATAATTCTTGAAGCTTTTAGTCCATACATAGAGGGGAAAAAATACTCGATACCGCCAAAGCAGACATAGATGCTAAACCTTCTGCTCCTACAGGACTAACTCCCTTGAGCTATGATGGGACTTCTTTGCAGTTATTATAATGGTTACTACCAACCTTAAGGGATTGAGGTGACAGTGAAAGGTTGGTATGATGCTGACAGGAGCTTTTACGCCTGCCAGAAGTCTCCCTTTTCACTTGAGCAAATTTCCAGGGCTTAGACATGGCACCTTGAGTCAAACAGACCTGAATTACTGGTGCAAAGAAGTCACATACCCCATGAAAAAGTCTGGCTTTACATTTGCAGTCATTCTGAGCCAAAATGGAAAACTATAACATAGCATGACAGCAGTCAAGTGCAAACTTACAAATCTATGTTTTGCCATAAAAGTTAACAATGTAGGGCATATAAGTAATTCTTTAAAGAACACCCAGTTTGACTTTACCCAAAACAGAGAAGTAACCAAGTTCAAATGTCAAAACTTGGCTGAACTACCTTGAAAAAAAATGAAACTGCTACAACAGCAACCACATACAAGCTGTCCATGAATACACCAAACCTAGAAAGGGCAATGTTTTTTCTGTAATAATGGTATTTACCAGTCCAAGCTCAGTTTTGATTTCAGCTACTGAAAGATGGAGTATTTTGTAAACCTTCAACCACAAAGTTTGTCAGGGAAGATGCAAAACTCACACTGAAGAAATACAAATAAACAATCCACTAATATAACCTCAATGATTGCCCTGAAATAGTGATCAAAAGGCAAAATTGTATTGATTAACAAATCATTTGACCTCCTGATCACTTTGCTATCTACCTTTAAAAAGGCACATCGGTGGATAAAATAGGGAAGTTGAAGAATTCCCAGGAGAGGACCACTTTTTTTCCTATTTGTGAAAACCATTCTGATAGTTAAAAATGCTTATGTAAATGCAAAATAAATTAAGTTCCTAGATTTCCAGACAATTCCCTTCACAGAATTTGTAAATAAATTTATTGACAATGTAATATTTTTGGTTTAATAAATTTTATTTTTCTGCCTAGTTTTGTTTTAATTCTGATAAATGATGAAGAAGGACCAGATCATTGAAGGGGCATCTTTCAATCAATTCTCAACTTCTTCAGTAACACCTACAGAGTCATAAGCATTTTCTGAAGCTCTCGCTCTCTGCCTAGCTACGCTTGTTACACTGCACAGAGCTGACTCAATGTGATTGTCCTTTCCCTTCCCTCCCTCTACTTTGAAGAGCGCCAGTAGAGCTTCTATTGGATGAATACAAGAAAACCACATGTAGCAGTTAGGATTTTGGAGTTTTTCAACAGACACATCTGTGTAAATAAACCTAAGTAAATGAAACAGGCATCCCACTCATTGAAACTGGTCATATGTGAGCTGCTTATAAAAGGTCCCCAAGGCACTGATTAAGTTTAGATTCACCGATAATGTTCATAAGTGCCCAGATGAATGTTTTCCTGAAAACACAAAGTGCCAATCTCTTAAAACTTGAGTCATTGGTTCCTAGCATACACAAAGATCTAGAAACATGAAGTCCCTTCTCACCTTCTGTCTGATTGCTGCTTGCCAAAAAGCTATCAGATTTCTTCAGATCTTGGAATACATTGCCACACTTTGAATCACCCCCCTCAGTTATGCTGAAAATGTAAGAGGATTAGGAAAAAGTAATATTTTACATCCTTTTATATTTACATCAGTAAAATGAGTTCTCACAAATTACTACCATGTATATGAAGGGCTTTATGGCATTTATCTACCTCCTGAAACTTGCATGTTCAGCTTCAGTTGTTATTTTACAAGAAATAAAAGGGTTCAAATGGACACTAAAGCACACTTGAGTAAGATACAGAGATTTTCCAACAGAATTATCAGAACACACACAAACAGGAGGCATAACTCCAGGCACAACTTAGACTGAAAATTACTGTAATGGGTTTTTCACTCAGGATTCAACCTCTGGATAACAGTCTAAGTCATCCCTAACAAGAATAATCATAATTTTAACTCAAAGAAGTTAATTAAAAACTGCTATATTCTCTGTCTAAAGAATGTTAAGTAAGCCATGTCTCGGAGATATTCTGAGGCAGTTCTTGTGCATGATCTAAAACCTAGACTTGTATTTTTACACTGGATAATAAATTGTCAATGATTTCATGGTCAACGGGGTGGAGTCCAGTTGGAGGCCTGTATGTAGTGGAGTGCCTCAGGGGCCAGTACTGGGGCCTATATTATTCAATATATTCATCAACGATTTGGTCGAAGGAACAGAGGGTACTATCAGCAAGTTTGCTGATGACACCAAGCTGGGAGGAGTGGCCGACACGCCAGAAGGTTGTGCTGCCATTCAGTGAGACCTGGACAGGCTGGAGACTTGGGTGGGGAAAAATTTAATGAAATATAACAAGCGGAAGTGTAGAGTCTTTCATCTGGGTAGGAACAACCCCAGGTTCCAGTATAAGTTGGGGAATGACCTATTAGAGAGCAGCATAGGGGAAAGGGACCTGGGGGTCCTGGTGGACAGCAGGATGACCATGAGCCAGCACTGTGCCCCTGTGGCCAGGAAGGCCAATGGCATCCTGGGGTGTGTTAGAAGGGGGGTGGTTAGTAGGTCGAGAGAGGTTCTCCTGCCCCTCTACTCTGCCATGGTGAGACCACATCTGGTATATTGTGTCCAGTTCTGGGCCCCTCAGTTCAAGAAGGACAGGGAACCGCTGGAGAGGGTCCAGCGCAGGGCAACAAAGACGATTAAGGGAGTGGAGCATCTCCTTTATGAGGAAAGGCTGAGGGAGCTGGGTCTCTTTAGCTTGGAGGAGAGGAGACTGAGGGGTGATCTCATTAATGTTTACAAATATATAAAAGGTGAGCGTCACGAGGATGGAGCCAGGCTCTTCTCGGTGACAACCAATGGTAGGACAAGGGGTAATGGGTTCAAACTGGAACACAAGAGGTTCCACTTAAATTTGAGAAGAAACTTCTCCTCAGTAAGGGTAACAGAACATTGGAACAGGTTGCCCAGGGGGGTTGTGGAGTCTCCTACTCTGGAGGCATTCAAGACCCGCCTGGACACATTCCTGTGTAACCTCATCTGGGTGTTCCTGCTCCGGCAGGGGGATTGGACTGGATGATCTTTCGAGGTCCCTTCCAATCCCTGACATTCTGTGATTCTGTGATGATTTCCTTTTCACTCCTGCTTTCAAAAATTTCGTAACAAAAGTTCATGTAGAGGATGACCTCTTCATATATCTCAGTAATTCAGCTGCAACAGGTTGTTTGCCCTGCTTGCCACATTCAACTCTGGGGAACTAGGAGCCTAACCTCCAACCAGTTTTCAGTGACTCCTTAAAAATCCCAATCCAAACAGGAAATAAACTAGCATATCAGGGTCTGATATCTGGAGGTCTTAGTTTGTTCTCTCTGAAGCTTGCTGTTGAGATAATATCTCTCTTAATACTGAAATTTTTCTACAAGTACCTGCCAAGCTGCTTTCTCAAAACTTCCAGTTTTTAGTTCCAGACTGTGACAAAGAAAACATCCATAACCATCCATATATAAATTGATTACTGTTTACAATAGCCCTCAGTAAGAAGTTTTTATAGGTATGCTACATTTGGAGGCTGCAATAAAACGTTTTTATTATTTTTCAGGTAAATATGCCTTGAAGATGAAATAGTAAAAATGAGAAATTAAGCTGGTGTTTTCTCACTTAACAGGCTACTTCAGAAAGATTGCCAGGAGGAACACTTAGTCAAACTAGATCAGTTAAGTAAAACATTTCTAGCAAAGCTAAATTAATTTCCTTGTTCTTAGGTATGAATAGATATAAATAACTAAACTCAAACAGAATAAGGAAACTGAACACTAAGAACAATATATTTCACTTCTGATTAAACAGCCTCTTTCTAACATGACTGTGAAGCTCTACATCACACTAATGGTTGAAAATAACACTCATCAAAATTAGATCTCCATTAATTCAGCTATCCTAAGATGGAGTTACAGACAAGCTTAATCGAAAATATTTTCTGCTAAGTCATTTAGCACTATGTGCTATGGGGAAGACCATGAAGTATCTGAGAGACCAGGAAATTAACAGCTGGCAGGAAACAAGTAAAGCTATCTGAGAAGAAGCAGGATATCTGGTTCCTGCTTATAGGAAGTAAGGAGAAAAGCATTATACTGAACTGTAAGAAGGAAAAAGTTGAAAAACACCTACCATAAATGTGAAGGTCTTTCTCCATTTACTACCTGATAGAGATTCTCCAGTAATTTTTCATCCCAGTAGAGGTCACAAAACTTCTCACAAATTGTATCAGAGAATATGCCAAACTTAACTTCCTTTAAGCCTAAAATGAAGTTACCTTGTTTAAAAAAAAAAAAAAAAAAAAAAAGAAACAAACGAAACAAAAGAGAGGGAAAAAAGTAATTTCTAATAATATGCTCACAGATCAATGATAATATATAGAAGAAAATGTACATACCCATGTCAAAAACTTCAACTCCATTTTCTAGATAGCCATCAAATGCAAACTCCTCTTGTATAAGATGAACCACTTGCTGTAATAAAGCGTCACTTGTGCTGTTCTGGTGGGGGAAGACTTCAACACTAGAGAGATGAGAGTTATCTTGATTCACTGAGGTACATGGTATGTGTTCTTGGTCAGTGAAAATACTGTTTACACTGTCAGCACACACTATTTCTTGGCAGTTGGCTTGAATACCTTGGTTACTTTTATCAAACATGTTCTGTGTATTAGCAGTCTCACAGTTTTGCACTTGGCAAAGGGAGGCATCATTTTCTGCTTGTGTGCCCCTTTTATAACTTGCAATAGTACTTGAAAGTAGCACTGGCAAACTCTGATAGCAATCATAAGCAATTCTTGAACGAAGAGGTTTATTTGGTATTTTCTCTGACACAGCTAAATGTACTGGCACAAATGTCAAAACCCTTTTCTCTGAGTCCTTTTTGAGAATTATGTTATTTATGTGAAGAAAACTAGGTGATGTAGGGCAAGCTAAGGAGTTTGAAGGAACTTCAGACAAAATATTCTTTGCTTGTAGAATATGTGAAGAATCGGATGGTGATGGTAATGTAATCATAGAAGTAAATGCATTGCCTGACTTTTGCTCTTCTGAAGATATCTGTGATGAGTGATCTGGAACTTGCAAATCACACCCAGGTATTTCAGGTGCAGTTTCAACATCTGTGTCCTCAGTAGCACAGCTTTCAGAGTCTTCTATATATCTTGATTCATTATGGTCCACATGTTTTTCTTTTCTTTTATCTTTCTTGAATTCCTCAGAAACTGGTGTGGAAACCTCTCTGAAAAGGAATAAAATTGTTTTGAGACAATTCAAGTAGATTTAACAATGAAGTGTAAAGTTTAGCTTACTCTGCTTTAGGATATACTAACTTAGTTATATTTGCATTTTGCTGCAGAATAATAGGCTTAAAGTGAGTTGCAGGAGAGGTGAATGCAACAGGTAATGTAGCTTTTTCGCAATTTAGAGAAATCTGGCATGGTACTGGTCCTTTAACTGCTACAAGTTTACTGTCACTGGTAATCGGCACAAATCCTAAAAAACAAAAAAACACGAAGATGAATACGTAAAATATAAATGTAAGGTAAATAACAATCAATTTAGACAGAAAAAAGTTTTGTACATGGTTGAGCAAATCTTACATGGACAACTGATCTAGAGAATACTAAACCAAGGTAAATACGTCAAAGAGCCTGATTGCTTACCTAGACTTGACTCTGAAGGGTCCATTCCATGGCTTTGATGTTTAAATTCAAAAGCAACATGATCTTGAGAAGAAATTACTTCTTTCTCAACAGCCTAACAATACAAATTGAAGTTCAAACTGAATTTATTAGAATTTAATTTATTTAAATTCTGCTCAGTACATTACTTAAAAAATAAAAACCAAACCAACAAAGAAAAAAACAATTCCCAACCCCAGATAAACCTATAACTTCAGGATTTTCAGTTTCTGTGATACGCAAGGCAGGAACTTAGTGATGCTGAGACAGAGAATTAAAACAAATGACACACAAAACTCTAAGGACTGGTAGAACTGTTTAGAAATCTTGGTAACCCTCTGTTTCAAATCAGAACTTGTGGGCCATCAAAGTTTTGAACAAAGCCAATTCCATGGATTGACTGGATGCTGTGTGCATTGTATCTACAGATTTGAGAAATCAGCAGAACACAACAATTACATTTTAATGATTTCCATTCTGATAAGAGGGGTTGTAAACGAAAGTAACTGCTGCTGCTTATTTCTGAGCCCTGACACATGTGGATGGTGGAATGAGGGCACAGATTCTTGGGAGAGACCACTCCAACAGTAAGAACTAGAAAACAGCAATACTTAAAGACTACTTGCCAATAAAAAAATAGTAATAATAATTAAAAAAAGAACAAATCTAATATAGGGAAAAATATTACTGAATACAATTTACAGAACTAATTGAAAAAATGCAGATAATTAAAAAAGGTGGCACTCTTACCTTAAAGACAGTTTTGTTCAACAATGACAAAACGTTTTTGCTGTTCATACCTTGTTCAAGTAAATAACAATAGCATGTCTAAAAAGAAAAAAATAATAATAATTTTCAGTTAGTAAATAAGTTTTCAATCAAGTGAGGTATTCTTGGACAAGGACAAAGTCAAGATAAATAGTCAATTAGAAGCAATATAAGTTTAGGAAGTATTATGAACCTATTCTAAGCACCTTATTGATTTCAATGTAAATTAAAAACACACCCCTCCATGTCCCTCGGGAGGTAGCTTTATAAAAAACAAACCCCAAGGTGACTGGTTATCATTTAATTAGATATCAGTCTATCACAAAAAATAAATTAATATTTTGACATTCAGATCACTAAAATAAGACTTTAGACACAACTAAATTTCACATAAAATTGCTTAACTCTAGTAACCTTAATTGCATCAGCTAGAGAAGGTCTTTCTTCAGGGTTTTTTCTTGCCATATCCAGAAGAAATTTTTTAAATCTTCTTGGCAATGCTAGTTTGTGGCTTGGTGGAACACTGTATTTTGCAGCCATCCAGAGAACTGCAGCAACACCATAAATGCAGACCTATTAGAATACCATAGGAGACAGAAAAGATGTAAACAGACCAAAACAAGCTTTCACCTCAAAACTAATTCCAGCTAATTATCCCAAAATTCCTGTCATTCTCCCAAAAAAAAAATTAATGACTTGAGCTTGCAAAGTACAGATCACATTTGGCTTTTGAAGACACTGCTGAAAATCACAGCCCATTTCAAACACCAGTTGTTACACATGCAGGACCAATAATAGTAGCTAAAATTCCACTGTTGGAGCAACAGACATGATTTTCCTTATGCTTTGTCTAGGAAAACTATTCAGGAAAAAGGGTGGGTTTTAGAATAATTTTGAAGAATTCCTTTCTCATATAAAAATTTAGATTGCTACAAGCCTTAGAGTTCTACTATAAAACCTGGACAGCTGCAATTTACTTAAAAAAGGTCACCATAATTCAGCAGTAAATGGCACACAGTAATTAAAAGCTAGGCAGTATGAGTTGTATTTTATAGAGATTACACCTATCAGAAGAATGAAGTACTGTATATCTATTTCAGCAATTATTGTGCTACCTGCAGCTAGATCAACTGCAGTTGCCATGATGAGGGACCTTGAAAAGTACTTGATCTTCACAAGCTTTCTTGTTTTATTTGAAGAATTACAATTTTCAGACAGAGCCTGATTCAGACTACTTAATGCAGAGTTTACATATGTTAGCATGTGCTACAAATGCAATTCTGACACAGGTAAAACACCATGTTTTTTCACATCGCCTCTGAAAGATATAAAAAATGCTCCGGGGACAGAAATCTAAGCACAGTACTAAATAATGTGGTCGTGTAAAACAACATTCTCTAATACTCTTTTGAGCAAAGTGAACAGCAATAAACATGACATAATGAGGAAGTTCACTATAAAGACAATGACCTGTGAACCATTTGAACTGTCGAACAAAAGCTACTAAAAGGTACAAAGTATTTGAAATAGAAGAAAGCAATTCCACCAAAACAAACAAACAAAAAGCCTTATGCTCAGAATTCCAAGAGCTCAATGGGATCACAAATTTAACCTAACTTTATTTATTTAGGAAAAACTTGCCATGCAATCCAGCATACTAATCAAAAAAAATTCCTTTTATTGTGCTAGTACAGTTGCTATGACTGGCAACACACAGTCTTTATTTCCATACCATAATTCTAACTAAATGTTAATAACAACCAAAAAGTTATACAAATACCAGAAAAAAAAGCCAAAAAACCCAGTTAGCTTATTCTATATATAATGCTGTAGAAAAATAAGGAAAAAAAGATTACCCCACATATTCTAAAGAAAAAGAATACAGCATAAAGACTGTAGGATTATTAATTTATACTGTCTGGTGAAACTGCTGTATTATATTTCAGGGTTAGTTTAAGCTTTTGAAACCTTTGAAAAACTGCATGTTGGATCAAAGCAGTTTAAGAAGAAAGAACAACTCTAAAGATGATATATAATAATTTTCTAGTTACAGATAATTTTACAGAAAGTCAAACTCTGTCTATAGTAGGTTATTAATGATTGGTTTTTTGTGATTCATGACTGCTATGTCTAATTTTAAAGGACTCAAGGGGGCACAAGGTACATATTAGCTAACCTCTTTTCTTGTTACATGATAGAAAGGTATCGTAAATTCCGTCTTCCTGACTCTTAAGATCAGTGTTGTACAGCCTGCAATTCAGATGCAGTTGCAGGGGAGACAAATACCTGCTATTTATTAATATTTTTATAACCTTTGGTCTGACAGCTCCTCGTGGCTTATACCTAGAGCAAAAAACTGTAGGATAACTGTACTGGTAAAAGACATAATTCATAACGTTTCCATAGTAATAATATGCTGACAGTGATTTTTTTTATCCAGTCTTCCAAATGAGAATAATGTTTGAGCTTTAGCCTAGAAAGTAAAAAATACTGACCTTAGTGTGACCTCTAGAACGTGAAAACATGACTCAGAAGTCTGTCTCACTGCTAACAAACTGAGGATAATTAAGCTTCACAGAAAATTTTTGAATAACAGATTTTTGGCAAGCAACAAATTTTAGAAGGCAAAATTATTTCTATTATTTGCATTTTTTAGAAGCAATTAATTTATGGGAGATCAATATATTAAAAAACCCACAGATAACAAGAAATATTGGGAGAAATGAGAAACATCAGAATCTCAGAAGACTTTAGCTTTCTTCTCCAAGCAGCAGAGGGATATAATTATCCTTTGATAAATGCATAGCAACCTACATAACCTACCACATTACCTTCTCAGTATCTACATCCTCTTCTTCAATTTCAGGAGCTAAATAAAACATATCACAAGATTCTAAATGAGAAAAGAAACCAGAAACAAAAGGTAAGATATTTGCTTTCCTCTTCACTCCCCTCTAGAAGAAATTGAAGCAGAGCATGCAATGTATCAGTTTACCTTCAGCTTTTGGAGCAGCAAAGAGGACACTTCCATGGCAGTCAATCAGCACGGAGTCCAAACATAAGACCACTGCAAAACAAGCCACAAAAGGGCAAGCCATAATAAATATCTGTTCTTATAACTATGACACTAATAAAAATAATTAATTTTAAAAATAATTTGAAATGTCAGCATGTACGCTTCAATAAATTACGCTTTCAGTAATACTAACGCTGGAACAGACAATACCCAATAAAGTGACAATAGATGCATAATCACCCAAAGCAATTCCTGCAGAACAAAGACAAGAAAGTGGAAGAAAAAATAAAGGACCACAATAAGTAAAAGGGCTTAGAATACTGGAAGCTCATTCTATTTACATCCAGTATTGAAAAGGAAGGCCAAGGAAAGAACAAAGGAAAAAAAAAGACATCTAGATGTAGTCTAGTCTTCTCATCAGTTAAAAATAAAAGATAGTAGATTTATCCTAAGTGTTTTATCTCTCACTCTTCCCTCCTCCAACCTCACCAAAATACAGGGTCATTATCTGGAGACACTGAGACATACGTGGCCAGATCAAGAACTCCTCTAGATGGGATACGATACAAATGCTTAGAATCACGCACTCTCACTGAAGAAATGTTATGTAGATTGGGATTTGGAAAGCCCTGAAATTTCCCATAGTTAGGAAAGAAATAATTGACTTCTAAAACTATTCGAAATGATCTGAGGTCTTCAGGAATTTAACATTAAGGTCATGAGGTCACACTATACAAATTCAATGATGAAAATCTTGTGGTAGGACTGTGTCTGTCTGTTTGATATCTTCAAAGCACACTGTAATTTAACATGTCTCAATATAATAAGCCAATTGGCTAGCTGTGTAGTCCTTCCTTTGTATACTAACATGAAATACGCTGTTTTTTGATTAAAATCAGAGTACTTGGAGAATAGATTCTTATACCAAATAAAACAAGAGGTTAAAATACTAAATTTATTATTTATTAAATAAAATACTAATGAGGCCTAAGTAAAGCAAATACTAATTTATTATTAAATAATACCTTGAAGAGGTCTAAGAGAGAAAAATACAGAAAAAAATATCACCCTTTTGCTTTTGTAGTTACCTGTACAAAACACATCTAAAGCCATTAAGTTGTTCACTGTGCCTAGCGTAAATAAGGGTTTGCCTACTACCCTCAATAATATTTAAGCTGGACCCGAACATGTGTCTTGAAAAGCAAAGCTTTCCTGAACAGGAACCTTTACTAGTTATTTCTGCAGAGGCAGCTCCCGAGAACCCTTCACACTCACTGTCTTTGCTTCTCAAGAGTTAACGCCCCTGGCCCTGAATCTGCAACAAAGTTCAGGCAAACCAGATCTCAAGGAGTTCAGCACAGCAGAGAATTCTCACCTGTGTTATCTAAAGTGCCCATAAGCAATATCCCCTGATAAGAGGAGGGGAAATAAGTAAAATCTCAAAGGAGGGTACAAACAACTTTTGTAGCAGGACTGAATTAAAAAAAATACATGAAGAGGATAGCTTTGTGGTATGTTTTCTTACCCAGATAATTCCCATTTAGGATAATGAAAGAGGTGTAATCAAGGAAGGATTTGGAGGAAAAGGCTAAGTGAATAAATAATAAACAATCCAGTTTATTCCACATTTCATATATTTAACTATGACTTACCAGCTACCAATCTTATTCTACCAGTGTTAAGACAAGGATATTTTAACAAATGCTTTATATGATATCAGCTTCACTTTAATATTATTCAAAAGGAATGCTGAGAGAACTTCATGTGTGTGTGTGGGCACTGAAGGAGTAAACCCACTGTAAGTCATTCCACAATGCACAACTACTCCCAGAACAGGCAGAGAATCCTCTCAGAAATATTTTATATCTGAACACAATAGTCAACTTCAAGGTAGCTTTACTTGTCAAATACGGAATTTGAAGTAAGGTGCGTTCCATTTAGTGGTTTGTACCATTACGTTCACTTTTACAGGCTATGTAAGGTTCAGATCACAATTCAGTCTTTAGTATTTTGAAGACTTACACATTCCAGGTGCATCTTAGTATGGTAACAGAGACTGGCTAGGCATATTAAACTAGAATCTGAGCCTTTATGTGCAGTTGTAACCTTCACAAACATTAGGAACATGGTATGAGGCTGAAATAATCCTTTTATTGCAAGGTATATCAAATACTTAAGTGTTAAGGGTAACATTCCTAAAAGTGCGCAGAAATCTCTAAGGGCCATTTCCTCTTTAACAGTTTTATATCATAAAAAATAAAATAGCTGAAGCTGAAAATTGAAGAGGTGCAGTAAGTTTTCTGTACCTTATTACCCAGTTGTATACATTCAGTTACAGACCTCAAACTCATCCCTGTCCAACCCCTCAAAAGCAGTCTTTTTAAATCAAGAAAAAGGAAAAGGTGGTGGTGGGAACCTCTGCTCTGTTTATCAGAACTGCTATGGATTTATTATTAGTATAAGCTAAACCAACATTCAGAATGCCTATGGAAATTTAGGGTGGTCTTCTCCCGAGTCATATACAACATATCCCAATTCTGTCAAAGCACAGGTCACCGTTCCTCTCTCAGAAGTTGACTTCTGATAATTCTTCTATAAACTGAAGCATAGGGAATGTGGAAGGAGTTATGTCCCTGGGCACTTTAAACTGACAAAGCCCTGTATTGTCAAAAATATGTCAGGAATCACTTGTCACAAAGAAATTCAGGCAAGAGTGGAAGCTTTATGTCTACATACATATAAAACTTATTTCCTCCTGCTTTCAAGAGACAAATCCCAAGTGCTTTTCTTAAAAGTCACAGTACAGTTTCTCCATCCCCAAAGTGTCTAAACATAAAATATGTTTCATTGCTTGAAATCATAAAGATTTGTTTCCCCTGCAAAAGCCACCAAAACTCAGAATGAAGAGAAAAGCAGACATTCTTCTATATATGGAAGAAAATTCCAAATTGAGTCAAAATTTGAAGTAACAATTTAAAAGATACTACCTATTATTTTTTCTGTACACAAAATGAAAGTAGAGACATTTTTATTCACAGAATAAAGAAAACATTAATAAAGAGAACATAAATAACTAAGAAAATATTTCAAGATAGTTAATATAATACCTGGATAATCTATGCAAGTCTGCAGAGCACATAAACACTCATGACACAGAGCCCAGAGTTCATAGTCTTTCAGAGGTTTACCGTACCAGGACAACAGGAGTTTTAGAGAGATCCACTGGAAAGAAAAGAAAAAGAAAAGGTGAGGATGCAGAAAGTTAATAAAAATCATCACAAACCAAAAATGTCTACTGACACAGTGAAAAAGTAAATCCTAATGTACAACACTGTCACCTAAAAAGCATTAAGGTATTAATTGCACTTGCCAGTAATGAATTACTAATACTTCTTACGGAAAAAGCATTGGAAGTTGGCTGTATAGACAAACCAGTAGTTTCTTAATTGCATAACAAAGGTGAGATTTCAGCAAGAATAGAAGTGTTTCAGGAAAAGTAGGCTGTTTGGAAGCTCTTTCTTATCATACTAAGGAAAGACTCTCTAAAAATGCCAAAGATGACACATAATTGTAGAGACACCACCTGGACTTGAAAACAGAAAAATCCAAATGATCACCACTGACAAAAAAAATCCCACATTCAAATCCTGATTTACCCTGACAGTTGTATTGCAAGTCTTACCTTAAAGATTCCATCAACATTTCTTGTTCTTCTGTGAAAGATGGTCACAATACTGACAGAATTAATGACAGATTTATTAGAAGTCCAAGCATGTTCTTTTTTTTAAACACTGGATGTTCAATTGTAGCGACAGCATTTGTTTTTCTGGCTATCAGTTTAGCGTTTGATCCATGACATAATACATTAATGCGACAAAGATATTGCTCCATGGAAACTTACTGTTCTTCAGACAATCCATGTTTTACATTTTGCGATTTTTTTTTTTTGGTGAATGTAGTAACTTGACACTGATAGTGCTGCACAGACACCTTCCCCATCAAGTTGTGCTAATAGAAGAGCTTATCACTACTAGTGCCTCTTGACATCAGCTGGACTTTACAATCTCCATTCAGCTACCAAAGGAACAGTAAAATATTCACTGTAGGTAGAAACCTCTGGGTTAGAGCAGACTCATCCAACTGTTTTAAAAAACAGCACAGCACATTTTCTGTTGCGTATGCAGCCCTAAGGTATTAAACCATTTCTAAATGTCAGCTTTAGGCCATCTTGGGGAAAAGAAATACCACATGCAATTCAGGATTAACTCCGGAAAAATAAACAAAACAAAACCAGAACACACAAGACAGAAATAAAAATTGAAACCTCTGAACTGTTCTGTTGTTTTCAGAGACACCTTCATATCCCAGTCAATGTTTGTAAAATCTAAACAGACTAAGGGTCTCTCACACACAATAGTACAACATTACATTTGCCAAATCGATCTCTGCACTGTCATGTACTGCAGCCAATTTTTCATAATCCTGGCTATGAAATAGAGTTCAAATAGTGCCTCACTGAAGTCTATCATAAACTATGTAAACACAATACTGCATTAACTTTCATTGAGACCAACAAACAGAAATTATTTTCCTGCAATCTATGGGGAGGAGAAAAGGAACTACATTAATTTCTGCATCTGAAACTTCGTTGAAAATTTAATTTTTACCAGAAGACCTTCTCAAAGAAGGTAATACTTTGGGATCGCAGTATTTAAATATTCCATCAAGGTGAACCAGATAAGCTATTAATTTTTAACAAGATGTGCCATCAAACATATTTTGATTTACTTATAATGTTTTATCTTCTGCCTACAACTAACCCACAAAAATGAATTTGGTGCTTTTTTTCTCCTATTCTCTACTGAGGAACACAGCAAAAATTAGTAACTTTGGAACAGACAGATTTGAAGCCAGATAATAAAGTTAAGCTTCATTCTTGAATTTTGCTATTGCCAGCATCCTGTTCCATTCACTAATGTGCTTCTTCACTATATCTAGAGAACTAAGCTCCTGAATTGTCTGATAAAAAGACATTAATTACACAGTAGGAAGGAAGAGGTCAGATATTCAAAAAGATTGAATTATTCTAGAGAACATTCAAGACAGATCTTCAGAAGCTGTTAACTGATTACTGTGTCTGAACAGGGCTGCACTTCCCTCTCCACCGCATCTTGGTCCTCACGTACCTCCAATGTCTTTGCTCACAAACACCTTACAATGAAAGCAGCAGACAAATCTTCAAATTCACCCTGCACAACTGACATGATTGGAGAGACATCAAAAGAGAAATTCCACAGACCAACTAGAGCTTTAAGAGGGTTTTGGAATTTGAGAATATTTTTGTAATAAGTACACACCACTGCCACATGTTTCTCTATAAGAGAATCCCTCCTCTTGAAGTTTGTGTCCCTAGAGGCTCTAAAAGCTGCAGTGAAGAAAGATGAACTTCCTCTATTGCATATACAAATCACCTCTCACTTCAGGAGAAGGTGATGAATACCTAGCAAGGGGAAGAAGCATTTCTCACTACACTGGAGACTGAAGTTAGTTGTACAGCAGAAAGCTGAAAGGTATTTCTCATCACTTCTTGGATATCCAAGCTCCCTAAAGGAAGAAATGACAGAAAGATTTAAGCACAGCAAGAAAGTAGGAATAAGCCCTACAAGCAGCAGCGAAAGTTCAAGCAATTAGAAAGTGTCAATGATAGACAACAAAAAAAGAGGATGAAAAGGCACCAGAAACTGAAATTCTGTTTCAGAAGAAAAAAGGATGTGGGAAAAGCGAATCTTAGCAGAAGTGAGAACCACTGCCATCCACAGGATGGGCAAACAAACCCAAATCAGGAGGAAAAAAAAAAAAGATACAGTCTGGTTACAGACTGGTGAATTTTATTTAAATGTATACTCTCATTGTTTCTCTCCGGCAAGCATCCTAAAGAAAGATTAAATATTAATATTGCTAGCTAGTATTTATATGCTAGTTGTTCTGTGATACTCATAATTAACTGCATTGCTATTGTCTCACTGTAAGTCAAGTCTCTCTGCACCGTGACCATGTCAAAAGATTATTTTTATTCCTAAAAAATACCTGATAAGGTCATCCTTCTAGTGTCCTAATTATTCCAAATGCTCATTGTTCTATAACAGAAGGAGAGAATTCTGGAAGACTTCATTGGAAGACTGAGAGTTCCGACCTGCTGGGGACATGACCTTCTAACATCCAATCTAGTCGAGGTACACAGTAAGATACGTTTCATCACACATTTACATCTGTGATGAAAAACACATGGAATTTAGTTAAAACAGCTTCCACAGGAAAAAACAAAAAACTTCTCAACCTAAGGTTATAAAGCAATTTTTATTTAAGCCTCAAAGCGGGTATGTAACAAAGTGTACTTTCAAATTTCACTGAGTCTGTTTATGTTTTGGTAAACATACAAGTGTAAATTTCCCTTTTTTAGGTATCTGTCTGAGGTTTGGTTGTTTTGTTTTCTAACATGCAAGTCTCTGATTCATGGCTATTACTATTTCCTACAATTCCAAAAAAATCCCAATCAGTCACCAAGAAAAAAAAAAATCTGAAGTGCTGGAAAACTGATGATTAAAATTTTTAGTGCAAACACCTGTAGCATGCATTGCTTCTTAATCATCTATTCAGACATTCTAGCAAAGCAAGCTCAAGGCAAGTGTTCAGCATCTGTGTGGCCTCAAGTCCACTTCATTTAAAGCCTTAACAGGATTGTAATACTGACATAAAACATTTATCACCAAATGAATTTGCCCCAAAGAGCAAACAAAATTATAATCCGCTGCCTCTTCCTGAATTTTTTCTTCACGTTCTAGACTTTTTCGTAACAGCAATTACCTAATCCAGTTTTTAAAGTAAGGAAATGTTTTCCACAGCACAGAAATTTCGACAGAAAATATGGAAAAGCCACATGAATGATTATTGCCTATAGCTACATACTGGTGACATTTTGTTTTATGCCAAAAAGATTGCATTTTAAGCCTTGCTCGTTGAAAAAGTGATGTTTTTTCTTCAGTGCTGCAAAGGTTATTTAACAGATCTTTCATTTATTTCATTGTTGTTACCAGAACTGTAAGACCAAACTTTTCATAGCATTCGGACTATGCCAATGTACAAGATTTTATGAACATAATGGTGGCATATTTTAAACAGCTGAAGCAAGCAAGATTTTCATTCTTTTTTTCTTAGTAAGTACTGTTATGAGAATTGACAACTTTTCCTTCCTCCAAGTATTATTTCCCCAGTGTTTAAGTGTCATTCTCTACCTACACGGTTTTTCACTTCTGATGCTTGACCGGGTATGAATGATTAACAGAAAACAAATGTGTATATGCCAGGTTCTTGTTAACCCTTCTAATGTAAAGGCCATGGCATTCGAATCACAGAGAAACATTTAAAAGCATTAGAGATGAGACATACCTGATTGGAATGAAATTGGTTAGAGAAATAAAAGATCCCCACTCAAACTTGAAGTGAAAAATATTTATTTATGGCATGCAAAACTATAAAAATTACTAGGAAAACCCTCACAAGATACATTGCAGTAGCCAGACAAAAGCAAGCAAGTATTTTTAGTAATGCTTACTAGCAGTAAAGCACACAACATTAAAGAGCAGTGTTGGGGTATTAGAAAAATATTGTCCACTGGAGAAGTATTATTGACAGGTAAGATAAACTGCCTGTTCTCCAGAGTAGACAAGGTTGATCTTCAACCGGATGGGACTGGTATTGCACTTCCTCTAAGAAACAAGAAGTATTTAAAGAGATGCCAGAGATACTATTCTAAAAGCTCTGTTTGCTGCAATCATGCTTATTTGTTACAGAAAAGTAGCGAAAAAGCAGCACTGTAAGTCTGAGGTATTTTTTCCACTTAGTCCAGAAGTCAGAAATCACATTAGTTGAGGCTTCACACTTTTTGTGCCTTTGCAGTAAATGAACAAGCTCTCAGACTCAAGTTTTAGCTTCTCAAAAAAAAAGCCAAAAAAAAAAAAAACGAAAAAAAAAAAGTATTTGGTAAAATTCTGGCACAGAGAAACAAAAGGGAACTTGAAAGTGGCAGAGACACCAGCTGTAACTTTTTCACATAAATGAGAGCACAGTGTGGCTTTATTTTTGCAATTATGAGGAGGTAAGACAGAAGCAGAGAACGCTGTTTTAGAAGCCTGAGGAATAAAATGTGTTTTCTGGAAGCAGAAAAAGAAGCTGAAAACATTACCCTCTTTTCCCCCACCTCCTTCTCTAAGAAGACTTACAATAGAGTCTGCCGTACAGTTCAATGACTACTGAAAATGACTGACCCTTCCTCAGAAAACAAGCAACGATTGTCTGGCTGGAAGCTCAGCAGTCCAGGAAACAGCCATTTCAGAAACCAAGGTATTGCTCACAGATATTGATATATTCAAAAGCTTTTTTTCTCCCTACAGCAGTTAAAGAATCAAATAAGTCAGGTTTTTTTTTTTTGTTTTGTTTTGTTTGGTTGGTTAAGATTAACTTAGGATTTTAATAAGCTCTAAAGAGCATTAGATTTTCACGTGGCAGAACCTGAATATTTGCTGGAACTGATTATTAAAAAAAGAATATAGAGCATGAATCTATCAAACCTTTCTTCTACTGAAAACATAGCTATAAAACTTTGGTTTCCTGGACAACCACCATCCTGCTGTCTTCACTTCAGGTCATATGTATTATGGCACTTCTTATTAGGGTAACTGGAATATCAGTTACTTTTTCTTATTCACTGTGATTGTCCTGTGAATTAAGTGGAAGCAGGATAACCTCACTTCTACTAAGAGCCTACTTATTTGGAAGAAAAAAATTCTGTTCAAGTTGAAAGAACATTTTTTTAAAATTGATGATGAAATATTTGAAGAAAAGGAGTATTTCAGAAGGATAACCGGAAAACAAAACATATTTTGATTTACTTTTCTGTATGCCAATCTCAAGTGCTGCTGCAGGAAAAGCAAACGAGGTATTCATTACAGCTTTTAAATTGTGCAATAATTTTGGGAAACTATAATTCTGAGGAAAATTATTTTCTTCATGCATCCAGACTTAAACTGTTGCCCTGGTAATCCAGCAAGGACAGAACATAGGTCTTATTTTAACAGATGTTTTCCTCCTAATGAAGAGCCCCTATCAATACGCTAAAATTATGTTCTTAAGTGTTGGTAGCTTATTCACCACACCTCTCTAACACAGAGGCTTAAGTAAGCCCTCTTCCACCTCAAGGCAAGCGACTTAAGGGTGGTACCTTTATTTCCTGGAATGCAAAAAAGAAAAAAACCAAAAAAAAGCCAAAAAACCTAAAACACCAAAAAGAGATGACACCTCCCCCAAAAACAAACAAACAAAAACCAAACCCCAAACAAAACAACCCCAGCTGCAGTGGTTTTATAGTGGTCTGATCTGCCCAGTTGTTTCTGTTGCTTGAATACTAAGACACAGTTAGATTTCTGTATACTAAGAAGCTCTCTCACAGGAAGTCAAGTGACTGAAATTACTATGATCCTTGTTAGAAATACAGGCATATCTACAAAATGAAGCACGTTCATGCAAATCCAGAGTAACAAATAACATAGCAAAAGCAGGAGACTTTGGAATTATTATAAATTCAATTATGACTCTTCTGAATATTTAAGGTTGCATAGTCCAGAGAAGGAAGGGGAGGGGAAAAAAAGAAAAGGATTTGTCTAATAAATGGATCTTTTCCCAGAGTTTAAAGAATGCACCTGCAGGATTTAAGATTTAAATAAAGGACTCAATATGTATACAATGAGTAACTCCCTCAGAGAGCAAAACAATGCCATGCGGTACTTGTCCGTATTTACTATTCTCCTGCACTATGAATTTAATACGTGCAGATGCTACTGAGGGGAGAAGAAACAGGTAAGTAGAAAAAAGCAGTTACAACAATCTTCAGTGCTGCCTTGATTTTCTTTCACTATGATGAACCAAAGGCTCTTTACACGCTTGACAGTCCTAGGTTACTACTCCAGTGGAGGTGTTTGTGCAAGGCGAAAAGAGGGATGGATGCAGACTGAAAATAACACCAGATGCCACTGCTTGGAATGGCTGGAAGACTGGCTATTAGGCAAGGAGAGCAAGGCTGAGTTGCCAGTAAAGTAAGGAAAATACCCAACATCTTCGCCTAGGCATAACTGCTGGAAATGAAATATGTGAAGTTTGTGCTGCTGATTTTTATCAAGCCACAGCATTTCTAGGCAGCAGCTCTCCCATCACATGGACTGTTCACATCTCTTTGAGTGTGGCAAAAGAGAAAACCATCTAGTCAGAGACCAAACTTGTCCACCCTGAGAGTACGTAATTTGAGCAGAGACCGTACTACAACTATCTATCAACAAATTCTACTATACTAATTATTGGTTTTCCCTCTTCTTATTTGGCTATTTATAAAGATGAAATGCTTGAGACAACATATCCATAATATTGTGCACATATTTGAATTCTATACATAACAAACACAGAGGTGGTAATTTAAGAACACAGAACAGATACAGCATACGTACAATTTTCAAAAACTTAAATGCACAGGTAGATTAAAAAAAAAAAAAGTTGGAAACTTTTCACCTCCTGAAGCAGATGGGATATTGCCATTGATTTCAATGAGGTCAGGTTTACAGTCAGGAACTGCAACTTTCAGAAGCACCTGGGAGGCCAACTGCAAGGTAGTGAACTTTATGCATTGACAGTAATGGAGAGTTAAAAATCTACATACATGTTGCTAATGTTCCCTTACAAATGTAACCAACTATTAAATATGCTGCTCTAACACACTAGCAAGTACAGTTCATTTGTAAAAAAAATTAAAATGACAGTTAATTTTGCAATAGCATAAATTTCACCATAGCACTTCACCTTTAAAGAGGAAAAAAGGATCGCAATGTTTCCAATATTAACTCTTAAAGTGTGCAGACTAGCAAAATTAGATTTTCCAGGACGCTAAGGAGGGTGAATAGGGAAGCAATCACACACTATTTAAGTCATTTCATCTCCACATAAGTGACTACAGCAACTATATAATGAAGACTTTATTTTTACTACCTGCTCATTACTTTTGATTTCTGACCCTCTGCCACCACCAAGATTATCTTCATTATTGTTTGCGCTCATCCCACCGTTGCTTAATTCTGGAGACCTAATTAGGTTTGATCCATATCTGTTCACACTGGGTTTTGTCGTTAACACTGAAGCCATCTTGTTAAAATGTGGTAAAGCATTTTCATTTGACCCTTTAAAAATTTCAGAAGAGTCTTCCAATGCCATGTAATTGTCTAGCATTTTTGTTCCAGCAATTGATTGATTTGGGCCTTTTAGCATGCCAGCTGTATTTGGCATTTCAGAGGTAGCATCAGAACAGTCTTCTTTGTGATCAGATGAAGCAAAACCTATCTTTTTACCATTAATAAGTGACATATGTTCTTCTAGATTCATGCCAGACACCTGTGTGCGCACACACTGAGCTTCTAAATGAAGATCATGAACCTGGTGATTCTTTGGTTCTATTTCTGGTGGATTACTAACAGCAAATGAATTAAGATTTCCCTTTGAAAAAGCAACCTCATTATTATTGTCTAGAGGTAGTGACTCTTGTGTTAGCAAGTGATTTTTCCTAGCTAGTGGTCCACTGTTGGTTACAGAAGTAAAAAGGTTATTTGTATCCCCAGGTTCAAGTGGTAGCTTTGGGAAGGTTTTAATTTTTCTCAAAGAACCTTTCTTAAAAATGCCATCTCTTTCCAGGTTAATAACACATGATTTTATATCCAGAGCAAGACTAGCAAAACTGTCAGTACACACTGCATGTTTGTCCTCTTCTTTGCTCTTTTTAGGTTGAGTTGCAAGTTGAGAATGTTGAGTTTTCTTATTATCCAGATCATTTTGCATTTCCTTTAAACCACTTTCTCTGCCAGTCACCATAGTAACTACAGAAGAGTCCTTATGACAGGCAGCTGTCACATCTTCCACTGCAGACGAATCACCTGCTATGTTGTTTTGCTCATTTGAATATATTTTAGATCCCAAACTTCTCTGACACATTCTTCCCTTCCACATGTTATCACAGACATCTAGATGCAAAAACAGATGCTTACATTAAATGTGTATTTAAACCTTCTGATCTTTCCTAGTACATCTTTATATTGCTTTCTCTGCCACTGCTGTTACGTATCTTCAGCATGTTACACAAATTACTTCTGGACAAGTGACTTTTAATCATAAAAAATACTCTAAATATATTAATTATGCTAATTAAAAGTTGTATGTTCCCTGTTCCCCAGCCCAAATTCACAAATATTTAATGACGACTTTTTGATATCTAGAAAGGAACCTATAACAGGAAAGTACACAAACTTAGTATTTTAAAAATCATTAGATTTGTCAGTCAATCTATAGTCCAAGAGTAAATACTTTTTAAGGTTACCTTGAGAAGCACCAAATGATTCAATTGAAAGAACCCTTCTTCCAACAGCAGATAGGCTTCGGCAAATACTACTCGATGAAGCAACGTTCAGTTTTTCTTCACATAATGACAAAATGCTCTAAAGAAAATTACCATTAAATACTTATTAAATAATGAATAATTTGTGAATTTTAACTAAAGCGAATCACATTAACTCACACAGTACATCTGAGTTTATACAATGCTACATCTGAGGTCTTTCTTGCACTGTTCATTATACTGTGTGTTTCTATTATGTGGTTGAATTAATTTCTCATTTTTACCATGGGCTATCATGAAATTACTTAACACAGTTCAAGTTTTAGCCTACAGTTAGAACACTAAGAACAACTGATAAAAACTAATATTATTAATGTTATCTTTTATGAACAATAAGATGTAAAAAGCTAGAGTGCAGATTATTTTTTAAACAGCCACTGATTCACTTAAACTGAGTGACACAGGCAACATGAGGAATATTTTTATTACTGAAACTACATTAAAAGTAAATCCTGAATTTTTTAAAAACTGCAGAATACAGTCAGCTAAAAAGCATCATTCCTAATTAGAGAAAACAGTCATTATCAGATAACAAGAAGAAACACTACTACATACCTCTAAACTGTAGCCTGAGCAACATTTGATAGCATTAGCACTAGTCTCACACACAATTAACTACAGACATTCCCACATTTGAAAAAAGTCTGTCACTATGGGCAGGAAGTAGAAGAGAGCTGCCTTTCCAAATGCATCCCACTGTGTCATCAGTAACTGTTCCTAAATAAAACACCGATGAGACCCCATACAGCTCCAAGGAGCTGCTCTTACACACCATTAACCTGCTCAACTGCTCTTCTGCTATTGTGAATGGAAGGCAGAAATTGGATCTGTTGGTTCACAGATAGAGGAAGGACAGGAAAAAGCGAGGCTGTGCTGGAGTTAAGTGAAAAGCCCAGAACAATCTACGGGTTTTCCCTCCATTTAGCTCCCCTCACTCCTTTCCACACAAGAAAGGGCTCGGTGGAAAAGGAATGGAAAAGAGAACACATAGTCACAAAGCTACCTTCATATATTACTCTAAACCAGCCTTGACTGACCCCTATTTTTGAGCTGATTTAAGTAGTTAGACCAGTCTGGGACTTCAGACCAGCTGGAGATGACAGGGGTGTTACACAATCCCTTTCCTGATGATGCTTGAAAGTAAAGGACTAGAAATACAGGAGCTGATCGAGCAGACTCTGTGTCAGGAATGGTCTTCTGCCCGTGCAGTCCTCGACCAGGGAGCCACTATTATTTGCTTTGTGGAAAGGAATCTAATCATTCTTCTGCTGTGGCACTCTTTCTGAAAAGTGCTGATTATAGGTGCTATATCATTTAGAATATACACTCGGGAAAAAAAAAATAAACCAATTAATATCTAATCAAATGCTACTTAGCATTTATATATTTACAGAAAAACTAGTTAGTAGTAATGCTTTGAACAACACTGCTTTGAACATGCCAAGGAACAGAAGTTTCCTGGTGCATGGCTCACTCCATCCCTTTCTTAAATGAAACCTAAACATCATTTGAGACATCATACAAATTCCACAGCATAACATTTGTACTCTTATTTCTAATGACTCTCTCTCTCTTTCTCTGTAATCTCCATATTAAATGGGAAGAAACAGTTAAGAGAAAATGTAGATCCACAAGTGTATTCACCCAACCTTTTTAAAAAAATCAAAGAATTGTGAAACATGTACATCTGCTTTTCAGGTTCTATCTCCATTAGAGTACAGAGAAAGAAGAATTTCTGTGAGCTTGGGAAAACCTCAGCTTACTTGCAAAATCTGAGCATATTACATATAAAGACCATCTCTCTATTAATGAGCACACAAATATTTGTGTCATTTTTTTAAAACAGAAAAATATGTAGGGCTGTTTTACCTCAATATCTGGCCTATTTTCAGGATTCTCTTCTTGCATTTGTTCCAGTAGAGTATGCAGATCTTTCCCAAATTCTGATTCTGTCTCAGGTTCTACTATATATTCTATTGCTGCTTTCAATGTTGCACCCAAAGAATAGATGTGTGCCTGCATGTAGTTTAAAAGAAGCCATTAATATGCTACCAGTCTTCTCTCTCTCCTGCAAAAAAAGCTCTGAGATCACAAGGGATGCAGCTTAAATGGTTTTCATTTTTAACTTGTAATAGTTTACTGAAAGGTGGTTTAATTTAAACAGGAGGAACAAAACTGCTCTGGGTGATATGCTTGATACAAACAAAAAGAAACAACCATGTGGGGTCCAAGTAGAACCCCTTTTATTCCTCACCAATAATAAGTATTACAATTTTTCATTGGTTACAGCTAAATATAAAACTCAGCCCCTCCGTGCACGCAAGTAATATTTAAATTAGAAGCACTCTAGGAGATTGAAATGGCATTCCTCTTACTAAGGAAAAAAAAAATTAATTTAACAAAAATAGTAATTTATAAGTGCTATAAAGCATTAAGAAACTGAGCAGCAACAATATAGAATGAAATTTCTTGTCTCTGAAGACACTTGCAGAGGAGTTTAAAGAAATACTTCATATTTGTCACCTTTGCTTCTCTGCAAGTCCACAGCCTTGTGATGAGCACCAATAAAAAAGGAGGTGAGCCAACAACTTTCTTAAATCTAATGCTAATGCATTAGATTTGCCATACCACACAGCAACCTCTTAATTTTAGAAGTTTTCCTCTTAAAAAAATCCCAACCTTTTCAGATCTGCTTTAGTAGTAGTGGTAGTATACCCATAATGGCCTGCGTTTTGTTTTTATGTTCCATTCAGAGAACACAATTCAGTAAAATTTATAACCCAGACAAATGCAAATTTGTGTAAACATTTAAATGGTGACACAGTACAGACAGGAATTCAAGCGTACTGAACAATGTGCTCTCAGGCTTGCAAATACATAATTAAAAGGATGACCATATTTATACATTAAATCTGGTTGTACTAATGCATTTGCTGTATGCTTTATTATCTTTCATCCTAGAAAGAAGATTGACCCTAAGATCAAAAGTAATTTCTTCCCTGCACCCTCCCCAGTTTTCTCATTAAGGTGTATTATTGTCTCTAAATCACACAAAGAGGAAGTGACTTGTTTCACAGGTATGGATATATATTTACTTTCCAGTGTGGCAGGGAACCCCCATGAAGCAGAGTGCAACACAACCGCATTGGGAAGCACTGTGTGTGTGAGCAGGTAGCCTGGCCAGTTCCACTTCCCCCACTTCCTCCACAGCCCCACAAGCCAAGAAAGTACAAAATAGTGCTGACTGCTGGATGTAAAGCCTCAATTTACCCTTGAGACACATCAACATCAGGACAAAAGTCAGAAAAACAAACTATATGTCATCTGGTCTAAAAAGAGAAGATCAAAGCTTATTGCAAAGCAGTAATTTCAGTCTCAGATTTTTCTCTATTACACAACTTCACCATTAAGCAGAAGAGGTAACGCAAGATTTTCATTTTTGTTTTGAGAATCTCAGAGGAACTCAGACAGAAATTGTTACAATTTTTATTTTGATTTAGCAGAAGAATGAATGCCATTCATCTATTCCAAGAGTAAGAAGGGTTACTCCCTCCCATCCCCCTTCACAACGTAAATCTACTATAACCCACTTAGTGACAGGAGCCCAACTGAACTAACTACACTATGCACAGAATGATGTCTTTTTTTTTTTGGTAAGGTAAACCAGACCATGTTGGCAAAAGGATATGAAACTATGAAGCCTGAGCAAATAACCCACTAAGGTGGTGATGGGAAGACAGTTATGTCTTCATACTTCCTGAAGTTACCACTACCCTCACCCATACTTATTTCAGCTGCAGAAAGTGATCTACACCCAGGACTAATGAAGCTACGCACAAAGGAAGTACAACTGCTACTAATAAATACTTAGAGGATGGTGGTCTTACAGTCTGCACAAGTTAACTTAATTTTAGGTATAAATTAACACCTTTCTAAGCCTGCCCATGACTGAAAGCCAGTAACTGCCCCCCCAAAAAAAATCAAGCCTAGATTTATACTTTAGTATATTCCAATCCATGGAAGAAATTTAACCAAATTCCTTCCACAGCATCCAATAATTTAGGAAGATTGTCTTTGTTTCCTGCAGTTTTTTAAATCAGCTTTTAAACAGTGAAAAGGATGTGTAGAGTGTAGAACTTATTCCTTTATTTTGATATTAAATACTGTTTCAGTAAGTTATTTAATTTTGTGTTTCCCAATAGATGGCATAACAAAACTGAACATAAAAAACAACAAGGAAACAAACTCCTAAAAGCATAATACAGCTCTATTTAAAGAACCTTTTGTATAATTGTAACATTGTACTTTGGTAGATTAATACATTCAATGTTAGTAAGTTATTCCATGTACTTTATATGATCTACAAGAAGTGACAAATTTACTTTAGTAAAAAAATTAATCACTCCTATAAGAACTGAAGGAAAAAAAACCCCCATAACATACAAGTTATTGACATACACTATGCAGACCAAGCAATGTCAGAACACCAGGTGAAATAATGTCATGTAGTGCAGGGACACTTTTGAATTCAGAAGGTACTTCTGAATAGAACAACCAGTTTCAGCCCCTGTATACCACTCCTAACACCTGAAATGGGTAGAACAATGTAGAAGAATTGCTTTATTAGGAAAAAACCTGCTTTTATACTCTAACATCCACTACATTACTGACACCAAGCTTCACTGATTATACTTTAAAGACAATATATTGCTTATGTGCTTTTACATCACGAAGCAAAATTAAGCAACACATTACATTTGTACTCTGTCAGAAAATCCTGCAGTTCTATTTATTCAGTGCAGTGTTCTATTTATAGAAATGCTAAGGTTAACAACCCACATCAAGAAATGGGATGTAGCCATGAAAGAAGAATTAAAAATAGTTTACTTCACACTGTCAACTTACTTGACATATTTTTTGTTTCCCTGTTTGGCATTTGGCAAACAGAATACTTCTAAGGAAATTCAGTGGAATAAGATGTGGATGGAAGAGATTCTTGTTCTTGCCTTCTCTTCTTCTTGTTCAGTTCAAAAGTGGTATTTTACATGTGTCTACAGACATCACTTTTGAGGCTATTTTATCATTTGTACATCACCTGGATGTTTAAGCCTCTCCAGAAATATGTATGTCATCCCTCATCATCTGATTTACAGAATGCAGTGTCTCTTCCAAATACATAGTGCATAAGACTAAGCAAAGAGTTTCGCTCATCTTCTCTCATTAGGAAATATACCACAAATAAAGTATTTCTTATAATACAGAAGAATAAGAAAGTATATTTTAATATAATCTCCCTATATACAGCTCAAATACCAGCTCTAGGAGCAGCATAGAAAGATGAGAAACTTTACTTTGAGGGGGAAAAATCTCCCTTTTGACAAACTTTCTTTATCCACATGAGGATGGACGTGGACATTATAGGACACAGAAATAGGAAGGGCAGAGCAACATATTACCTCATCCCACTTTTTCCAGTTAATTTCTTTTCACTGTGGGGTATAACTCATATCCACTAGTCTGCCTTTAAAAGCACAAGTGTCTTTGAGATGCAAGCCAATATGTTTCAATACCTTCCATTTTGGTGTCCTGTTTTAAAGACATTCACTGTATCTCTTCCTGTACAAGGGAAGGCCACTCTTGTCTTGAATAAAGACATTTTTTTCCCTGGACAGAAAAGTGTTCCGTTGAGATACTTCCTTTTCTCTGACATCCAGGAAAGCCAGTTTTGAACACGGCAATTTCAATTACCATAGCTCGTAATTAATTTCTTAGGTAAAATCATTCACTGGGAACTGCAACATCTTTTCGAACTTGAAATATTCTTTAGTGTAAATCCCCCTCTCCCTTCTCCCAGCTTCCCAAACACCACCACCTGCACAAGAAAAAGGGGAAAGAAAATCCAGCTATTTAATCAACTTCCATGATTAATATTCCAACATTTATGGTTAATATTCCAACACACCCTTAGGTCTCCTGTCTGAACGGGAGCAACGAGATCAGTTTGTGATCGTCCACTAGGTGGGGCGTTCCCCAAGCTTATGCATCAAATCAGCTGCTTCTACTTTCCACATTGTTTAGTCTTAGGAAGAAAATTCCTCTTTTCAGCACAGGAGAGCAAGATGGTAAGTGCAAAAAATAAACCAAATTCTTAAGTATAAATATCTAATGCTTACTACTGCTCTCAATGAAAACAATCTCACAATTAAGCTAAGGTTTTTTTAGCGTGTTATAAGGAAAGTAAACAAATAGGAAAGGGCACCAAAAATTTTCCTTGTCCTGGGCGACAAGCAAAGATTGGCACTGTATTGGCAGTTAGGAATTTTCTTAAGGAATTAAGAGGGTTTTTCTTCCCAGTGAAGATTTTTCCTTAGTTTTTGGAAAAAACTTCACCTGTTTTAAATCTAGCTAAGGAATACAGTTTTTGAGTTATAGGAACTGTTGCATTGGAGGATAATAATACCTGATAAATAGCATTCATTTCAAGAGAGATCCAAAAGGAAAAAAACAAATAGAAAACCACACCAAAACAAAACAACCTCTTCACAATTCCTAAAGATACTTTAAAATTAAAGAATTAAAGCAATTTGTTACAAAAACCCACATAGACCATACTGGCAAGGTTGCACTACAGTATTAGCTTTAAAAAGGATGGAGGGAAAGGGAGGAAGTCATATTAGGAAACTGGATGTCCACATTTGGTCTTAAAGAGTATATCTACTCTTAGCCTAAAGTTAGTAAGTGTAACAAGAATCATAGGTAAAATCATAATTGTATGCATCACTGGGAAAGCCATCATGGAAATAACATGCCCTTTAAAAACCAAAATGGCAACGTGAAGAAAAGACATTTGAGAAAAGTCACAAGTATGATTTATGGTTCAGAAAGCCTTCCTTTCAGTAACAGGTTAAGTAACCTCATGTGTTTCAGAGAAAAATTTGAAGGTCACAAGCATACAAGTAGCTTCAAATCAAGCTAACTTCTGATACTGCAGCAGTTTCCAAGACACAAAGGTATAACAAGGCTCAAAAGTGAAAAAAAAAAGAAAAACAAATAAAAATTCCAAAGGTGAAGATACTATATATTTTAAAAGCATTCAGGCTTAGTACTGGAAGCACTTACCAAGGGAGAGGATAGCTTCTGCCATCATGTTAAAATTTTATATCAGGACTGAAATACATTTAAAAACACTCCTGTCAGTTCCAATCAAACGTTACTTGGCTTGCTGCATCCCATTTTACAACCATTTAACACTATAGGAAGTGAAATCAGAGAATAGTAATGATCCGCACTGGTTTTAAAATCTACAAATCAAAAGATCAGGAGAGAAGTAAAAGCTCCAAGCCTACAAAGAGTGACAGAGGCTCTGTTGTATTACTGCTTGGCAGGGCTAAAGAACTAAGCTTCTATAGGAACTCATACTCACAAACATGACAGAAAAAAGCTGACAAAAGAGCTTTTGAACATTGACTGCATAAGCATTATGGCATATTGCAATTATGAATAATGACCATTTACATTTTGTATTGAGATTTCACTAAGTTCAGAAATGTAGGTCTTCAGCAAAACTGAAAAAGACAGACCATAATAGAACTAATACTTCCTGTAAAATATTTCTAACTAAATGATAAGCTATAGGAATAGTGTAAGGCAGTTTTTGGTTTTGACATTCATAGCCAACCCTTCCGTGCTTTGCAGTTTTTTCTTTATTTTTATTGAGATTGCTTCACACAGAAAGATGTTTCCACAGAATCACAGAATGTTAGGGATTGGAAGGGACCTCAAAAGATCATGAAGTTCAATCCTCCTGCTGGAGCAGGAACACCCAGATGAGGTTACACAGGAAGGTGTCCAGGTGGGTTTCGAATGTCTACAGAGCAGGAGACTCCACACCCCCCTGGGCAGCCTGTTCCAGTGTCTGTTACCCTCACTGAGAAGAAGTTTCCTCTCACATTTAAGTGAAACCACTTGTGTTCCAGTTTGAACTCATTACCCCTTGTCCTACCATTGGTTGTCACCAAGAAGAGCCTGGCTCCGTCCTCATGACACTCACCCTTTATATATTTATAAACATTAATGAGGTCACCTTTTTACAATTCAAAGCATCTAAATGTTCCACAAATGAAAGCTCAAATGAAAACTCAAAGTTTTATAAACAAATTCAAGCTAATGCTTGAGAAAATTACTATTTTGAGAAAACATTGAGAAAAAAAAGACATAGGTAAATATTAATTGTACTTATTCTAAAATGCACTACTTTTATGCAAAAAGAAAAAAGAGTCAGACAGTAATATACTTCAGCCACAAAATGAAAGGGAAATAGGCCTATTATTTTTAATACTTTCCTTCATTACAAATGGACTAAATGCCTTTCTGCATAACTGTAATTACTGGAAGGTGCTGTATTAACTATTAGCTTTTTATTAATTTGACACTTTGGATGTGTACATAATTAGTCAGCAGAATGTGCTAAAAGTGCTAAACCACTGTAGACTGTTCACAAAACATATGCTCTAGCTTGAATTGGCAGCAAATGCTGGAAAAAACACCATTTTCAAACAAAGCTATAATTGCAGTTTATCCCTTCTCTACAGTTGCTGCTCAGCTTTGTCTGAAAAAATTCTTCCACAAAAGACTGCTAAAAAGATGGGCACAAAAATGCATCCACAGGTCAGATTTTCTCAAATAATCTGCTCATAGCTGAAGTTTTCAGGTATTTCAATTTGCAAATTGCCTTTTAATTTACCTAACAACTGCCAGCTTTCAAGTTTGAATATGTTCTTAGGCAAACGTCAGGTGATCAGCTTACATCACAAAACATAAGCAAGGCTTCACGGATACCATAATCTAAAAAGCAATGCTACAACAACATAAGGAACAATGAACCAAGTTTAATCTAAACGCACTTGCAAACAGCATGTATCACATATATTATGGTTGAATGCCCCTACATTTTACTATGTTTTGGTTTGTCGTGACCTCTGTTTATATAATTCAGCTTGAACTGAGAAATTCTACCTAGTATATCAGCCTAATCTCATTGTTTTGTAGTTGCAGGCTTCTTGTCTGTACATGGTTCATGACAACTGTTTTATCTCCATGAAGTTGTCTAAGTTTTATCCACCTGCACCTATGTTTTGCAGCAAGAACTTCCACAACTTACTACATCACAAAGAAGTATTTCCTCTTGTTTGAGTCCATGGGTGTTCGTGTCGTTGTTGCCACCTACTTCTTCTTTTACGAGGGCTTGCAAATACTCCCTCTGTGGCTGCTGCTGCTTCACAGCCTTCTAGCATAGCTTCTCCTTCAGGGCATTCTTTTCCAGGCTAAAGAATATTACTGTTCTCAATTGTTCTTTCAAGCTTTTTTTTTGAAATGCTGTAGCTAAGGAGAATCATGTGAGTGACAACCATTTTGTCAGTCCCGAAGGCTCTGTTGATTAAATCTCGATAGACCTATGATGATCTAATTCACAGTGAAAACTGAACTAGTCTCAAGATTTTATCTGGAGATTAGGAAGTCATTCATTCTTCTACCTACTTCTAAGTCAATCTGTTCCTGAACCTTTCAGAGAGGCAGTGGTATTTATGAATGTCCTCATGCACTGGTGGAATGGCTTTATTTTCAGTTCATATAAATGCTAGAAATTAATTGTTATTGTTCCAGAGAGTCTAAAGTCTCCAGATCCAGTCTAGCAATGACCATGGATCTTTCATCTCCTGAATATCCATGTAAAACAGAAATTAATGAAAGAGAAAACTTTTGATATCAAGTAATGACAAGGAATAATTTTGCTGGAGGTCTTCATGTTGCCTTTAAGAATTCACGCTTACATTTCAAAAGCATTTCCAAACATTCTAAAGCGTGAATTATTGAAATAAGCAGAGATTGCTATAGAAAATCAAGTTCTGCCAGGAAGACCAGTGTGATGATGGGTCCAAAGACATGAGTTTGAATGGGTTACACCAAAAACTGGCAGGTAATTCTACCAGGACTAAGGAAGACAACTTAATCCATAGTTGAGAAAGTGTCAGTACTAATCAGAGGACTTCATGTGGAAGATTCTGGAGACAAAAAAAAAAAAAACGATTGAAAACATTTGTTTATCTTTAACATTAAGGAGCCTGGAGTTTTATGACACTGCACAATGATAACAGGAGAAACCAATCTGTCCTCTTTTCCACAGGTTTTTGCTCATGATGGGAACTATCTGCAAATCTACCCAACACATGTCATCAGGCTTCTAGAAGAGCAAACTTCAAGCACCACAAGCATCAACTGCTAAGACAGAACACCAAGTAGTCTTTTCACTCCCACTCTTTCTCTCATAAAACAAAAATCCTTAAATAAGTTGATCTGAAAAATGCTTTTGTACATCAGAGGATAATCTCCCTCAATCTTAAGGAAAAAATACATAGCTTAGCTTTGATAATGCCTTCTTACAAGAACCTAAGAGCTGAGTATAAACCTAAAATCCTACATATTTTCATTAAGCAGGTTACTTATACAGTTATATATTTCTATTCTGAGGACATTTTTCTGCCTAAGAGACAGACTATTCCTGATAAAAACCAGAAGTCATTCTGTCAAAAGTTGTGTTTCAGGCTTAGAGCACCAGCAATGTGCTCAAAAAGCTGGCTAGAAAAGACTAATATGACAACTTCACAAGGCCAACTTCAGAACTGAGCAACAAGCTGTAGTTTTTTTAAATAATCAAATAATAAACTCTAAGGTATTTTATACACTAAAAAAGAAAAAAAAAAAAAAAAGACTGGCTTCATATTCTTCCTGTGGGTAGCTCTTTGTATAAAGCAACTAAAGGTTGATACTTGCTCAGTACTATGTTCCTGAATGGAACCTCAATTGGGTTGATGATGTAAAAGCGAGAGCAGGAGGATTCCATTTCCTCTTCTATAGCACAGCAGAGGCACAGGTAATCAAATAAAAGTAATTTATTTTTGTCACAGAAGGAAGAGACAGCTTTAAATAACACTCAGAAGATAGACTGGTTTTGACTACAGGAGAAGATAAGTTACCATTTACTGATGACAAGCCTTGCTGCTTTTATATAGAATTAGTCTCAAGAGGAGGCAACTCAAATTACGGGAAACAGAACTCAAGAAAAAGGGCACTAGGTGTTTCAAAAGATTTATTTCTCCTATCAGATAAAAACAAAACAAAAAACTCCCTCTAGGAGAACATATAAAAAGTTTTTTTTCTCCTGCACCAAGTACCAAAGAAAGAATAGAACAGTAGCGAGAATCTCACAGCATTCAAAGCTACTGCTTTAAAAGAGCAGGGAAGTGGCAAAGGAAAGACTTCCTTTATACCTTCTGCTGTTTTGATTTGGGAGAAAGATGAAGGCTTTGATATTTATAGAAGGACCAACAGGTGAGACCTGAGCACTAGCTCAGTAATGATCAACCATCGAGAAATACTGAAGTACCAAATTGTCAGCTCAGTAATGATCAATTATTGAGAAATACGGAAGTACCAAATTGTCAGCACAGTTTGGTAGGACCACCACATATATAACCCAAACCTTTTGTCTTTATGTATTCCCTAGAACAGCAGGTTTCATTTGGCATTTCAACCTGTGCGTTTATATGCATATAAAATATTTGTATGTATATGGTATATATCAATCCAACTGCCTGGTCACATTTCACAGGAATATGACATATGAATCTTAACTCTTTAGCTTTCAACAATAATGTAATAGCTTTTAGCTTGTCTTTCTATGTGCACTAGTTATACCACTTTGTGTGTAATAGTTTATTTTAAAGTTGTTGAAACAATTTGACTGTCTTCCTTTTTTTTTTTTTAAAAATAATAGAAAACTGTAACCCACTGAGAACTGCAGGATGACAGCTGTCACATTCTAGCAGAGCCAGGCAGTGTTCAGCCTTTTCTGGTGCTGATTTTTCTCCCAGGTGAGAGATCAGCAAACCCCACTCCTGCCGTGATAGCAAAAACCAAGAACAAGTTCTAGATAAGAAAACAGACAGAAGTGTGAACTTTCTTCTCATTCTCTATCCAGTATTTCCCCTTCAAGGCTCTATTCAACTCTGTATCACTGTTCCAGTTCTTTTATTTTCAAAAGGTTTTAACCATGTTGCATACCAAGGTTTCTGAACTACTGCATTTTATCACCTCTGAATAAAAGAAGAAGTCATTAAACAGAAGCATTATCCAGTCTGCTACAGATACATTAAAAAAAAAAAAAAAAGGTAGATAAGACTGAAAACTCACTGATTTCTGTTACAGAGGTTCACTAGAATAGGCAACATTGAATAGCCACATTATTAAAAAATTATAAATGCAAGTTCACACATGGCAGACATGGGTCCTTCATCTCACTGAAAGCTCATATCTTAGAAATGTGGGGTTCTACATCAATGAACCTCTGTGTCAGACTCAATGGCAGTTTTGTGATGCAGACAAATAGCTATTTGAAACTGGCTTGAGAGAGCTGATGTTTTTAACCCGAGGCAAATTTGTATTGTAGTGACAGAAATAAGGCTATTAATGAACTCGCCAATATTTAGCTATTCCTGTTGTGCCTTTCATTGGTCAAATTTCACAAGTCTAGCACTGTACTGCCCAGGGCAAGAAAATTAAATAAGAACCTTTTTCACTAGGAAAAGTTTAAAGCTCTTCATATTTAGAGGAGGGAATCAGGACTCAGTATTAGTTTATACTGAAGATGAATTTTTATATAAGCCTGCTATATAGTCAAGCAGGCAAATTTTAAAAGAAGCCTCAAATCTCTGTTTTTGCAACTCAGTCTCTTAATGTTTTTCTAAAACAGAAAAATTAACATTCTATACTGCTCTCTACAGTAGCATGCTAGTAAAACATTACAAAATCAGAGGCTAGCCTTTATACTCAAGATGTTTCTAACTGACTTCTAGCTCATGATTCTGTGATTCATGATTCAACAAGAACAAAAAAAGTGGTTAGTATTTGCCATAGCAAATACAGACACACCTTGTAGCTTCGAGAAGCAGAAAGTGAGATCTTTCTGTCAATGCAGGCAAGTAACAGCTTTAGTCATCAGAAAGTTTTACTGAGCACAGCCGCATCACATACCTGCATACGCATTATGAATCAAAGCAAAAATGATAAGAAGTGTTCTGTATAGAAATCACCTTTACAGTGTAGATCCTAACTCTAAAGTTTCTTTCCTGTTCCCTCTCCTGGCAGCACCAACCCTTAACAGTGCAGTTATTACGGCACAATGGTAACAGAAGTCTGTAAGGAGACAGCAAAGTTAGGGGGGAAAAATTTAACAGACACCCAGGAGATTCTGTTTTACTCCAGTGCTATCTTAGAGACCAATGGTAACTGCTTGGCTGCTTTTTTTGCCCTCGTTCTGTGACAATGCTTACACCAGGAAGAGAAGGACAGAAGTACCCGATTAAATGCTGCTGCAACTGATTAGCAACACAGTCATTTCAAGATCTCGAGACCCTCAAAATCTGCGATCCTTCCTCCAGCCCCACAGCTGGAGCTGTGGCAGCACTAAAGAAGTCACCAGTTGGAAGGCTCAGCCACACTTCACTGTTGGCACCAAATAACCCTTTCACAGCTACTTCCTTCTTAACATCTTTCTCTCTGAAAGGTCTGTTCTACACCTGACACTGAAGCTGACAGCTCCCTGAAGGGCTAGTTTTTAACCTTCCCACTCAGAAAAATAACTGAAGTTGGAGTTATTATTCCCACTTTACAAATGGAGACCAGGTCAGAAAACAAGGCGTAACTCTAAAACAAACCACATGAAATCAATTAGTTTTCAGTCCTGCGCATCATCATTTGGACAAAGCTTTAGATCTCTTGCTATTTGAAATTCCAGCTAGAAACTGAAATTTTTAATAGTGTTGTTTCAGACACCAGGACAGTAATGCATTTCAATTTGTTTCCTGCGTCTATTACCGTTGTGTGCTTGTGAGCGCCAGCTAAGTTTAGCAACTAATTAGACCTAGTCACAATTCCATTAGAGGTCTGGATCAGTAACTCACCAAGCAGGAAACAAAACATCTATTATTGAAACAACTGTAGCTTTATTTGATGGATTTTTTTTTTTTTAAAGAGTTTGAAGAGGAAGAAGTCATCCAGCAGCCATACAAACCTCATTGTGTGCTTGCATTTTAGAAGCCACAAAACAGGTCATGCTCCAATCAAGTGAAACCTTTGGCTGACATAAGTATTTTTAATCAGCTGAGCTTTGACAGTGGAGTAACAGCTATCAAAGATCATCCTGAACATAATGAGTAGCTCCAGTACTAATTTTTTGCTTTTTATTGAAAATAGACAGTTTCAATATAAACACAACTTTCCATTATTTTCAACAAAGCAGCTGCAAAGGTCCTTCAACAAAGAACACCACAGTAGGGTCAATACCAAGGAAGAAGCAAGCAGTAACACAAGATTTCACACCCCTGTAAAAAAGGCAACTTACTGGTATAGTGGAAAGAATATTTAATACTAGGAAAGTACAAGGGCCTAGAGTTTCCTCAGAGTGATGTCTATACAGTGCTATTCTGCTATTGTGTACTAGGAGGTCACAACTAGTGTGAGGGGATAGATGAAAGTATCAATGCCTTTGAAAAAGAGAAGATCTTGAAGTATTAGCACAGAGAAGAAAAATAGCTAGCTTGGAAAAATTACAATGTTATAACACCCTTGTAACAACTAGATAAGGATTAATTTACTGTAGGTCTTCGAAACTGCAAAAGCAAGCAGAGGTCAGTGTGGAATCCCTGGCAGAATTTGATCTGGTACAAAAGTACTTAAAATTGAACCAAACTCTAGAAGTGGTAGGAGGTAAAGCTTTGAAAGTTCCATGAATACTCCAAATACTGCAGCTGTTAGACAAAATGCACACAAATCCCAAGGAAAAACAATACACCTCTCACTTAGTATTCTCACAGTGTTCCCAAATCCCCATTTCACCTTGTTCCATCCCATTGGTCTTTGACCCTCCTTCAGTGTACCTATTTGCTGTATGCGTAAGAGTTCAGCAACTCATAGAGGAGGAGAAAGGGTTGGGGGGGGGAATGCAAGTTTGCCAGATCAGCAAATAATTCCACAAATTTTGTGTTTCTGTGTCACATCTTGAAGTCTTGTTAAGGGGTGAGGGATAGAGAACGTATTTCTGTAAAAATCTTTAGTCCAGCTTCAGCAGTACAACAAAAAGAAAGAAGAAAGAAACAAAAATTAGTCACCTTCGGGCGACTTTGAGGCTTGCTTTCCTTAACCACATCTGAATATAAAGACTACCACACTTGCCAAGTTTACATGCAATACCGGTCACCTCCTAACCACTCCCCACCTGCGCTGGCCCCCTGTCCCCAAAGACTCCCAAAACAACACCCTGGGGATGGGCAGAAGAGCAGGCACAAAATTACTAGAGCTCTGCTGGCCTATGTGACTACATTAACAAATCATAGCAACAGGGAGATATGTTGCATCTCTAGTCTTCAAAGACTGTTGTACTTCATATTCTATACTACCCTTCCTGCCATATCGTTCTCATCCTACTTAGAGGACTCCATGCTTCCAAGGTTCACTTATCATTCCCCCCTCCCTCTGCCAAGAAAACACAGAGAACTGTAAACATGACTATGAAGGCTATAGCAACAAAAAGTAAAAGGTATTTGTATTGAACTACAAAGAAACACAATTTTTTTAAAAAACCTTAAATAGAACATGTTGCTAATTAAAGCATTTGCATTATCTAAGAATACAGGCCAGAAAAAATACTGTATTTAAAAAAAGGATATTAAGCAAACAAGTACTCCTCCAGCATGCAATGAGATAGTTGACTTGGGAGGCTAATGAATTAGTATAAACAATTTAAAACTAATTTAATTTAACAGCATAGAGCATTTGTGCATTGCAAAGCAACAGATAGTCATTTGTTTCTTCATTAAATCAAAGATAAAATTGCTGATTACCCTTCCATGAATTATTTTATTGAAGAGGACAGCAAACAAATTTTATATTTAGTCATAAAAGCTCATAGCTAGTCCCCAAACAAGCAAATGTAGTCAGTGAAGGATACCAGGGAACATAATATAAACCAGCTGTGGTTTAGGGCAACATATTATTCAGCCAAAACAGATTCTCACATTTTAACAGTTAGCAAACAAATGTTTCTACAGAAAGTTAATCTAGCATTGAAAGTTTACTTTTTATTTCCACAAAACATATCTAAACAGCACAATTTATTATTCACAAATTTTAAATGCGTTAATAATATACATTGAGAATGCTGAGCATTTGGTACTGCCAGAAATACTAAAATGATTAAACCCCCCTCCGCTTCACAGATAAATTTATGAACTTGCCTCAAAAGTGTTACCGGTGATATCAAATTCTGGTGGAACAAAGGCACCCTCTGGATCATCTTTGAAAGCAAAAAGAAATGTCATGTTAAAAATTAGTAGTCTTTTTCACTTAAAAACAAAACCAATTTGATAATACAAACTTAATGACATACTCATAAATGATTTGAAAGAAACTATGTATATAGAAGTATTTGGGTTCACTCATATCTAATGTACAAAAAGCTTGTTATCCATGTTTCTTGTAGTGCAAGTAAAATGAAGTGTTATTTTCAAGCTTTCTGTAAGAAGATACCATACTTTTCCTACTAAGAAACAAAAAGAGACAAAACACCCCCAAAGAGGTACATTTACCACGCCTAACCACTTCTTGCCTTCATATATTTATGTTTGCACCAAGTTATGACCTAAGCTGGTGTGGCTCAGCTGTGGCTTGCAGGTTTAATTTGATTAATGCAACATTTCCATTCACTATTTTCCACTGCAGACCTGGGGCATAAGGGTTCAAGCAGCAAAACCAACCTGAACAGCTAATGGCCTCTTCATCTACAGGCATCTTGACCTTTCTGCTTAGTTTGTTTTAATTACGATAAAAGAGTTGAGGAAGCACATTCCCCACCTGCATGCTGCTTAGCAGAGAAATGAGCTACTGCAGCAGCAGCCACTTCTTAGTGAAGTGGTGGAAGGAAGAAAGGGACATCTTAAGAGAGCGATGCTGCTGCATCCAAGCATGCATGTAGTATCTCACTGTACTGATGTCACTTGAACCCAGTAAAGAACACCAGGGGATTTTAAAAAGTGCCTGACTAAAAACCCTGCACTTCACCTACACATACAACTCACCTAGTGTATCCTTCAGTGAAGCCAACAGATGACTGAGAGCCTTTACAAGCAAAGACTATAAATTTCCCCTCTCAACAGGGGAAAAAAAAACCAAAAAGTATGCTCACCAGAGTAGCATACTCAACATAGCTTTCACTCTAATAAAACTTCGTGGCCTGTATTTTAGAAGTGAAATGCAAAGCTCCTTTTGTGAAAATACTAAACTCAGTTATATGGTAGAGAGAACTAGAGAAGACTTTTTTGACATATTCATATATTGAAGATAGTCAGCCATGCCAGGTAGCTATATGCCACTAACTGATTTACAGTTTCTCACTATGTTCTGAGACTCTACCTTTCCACTAAAAAAAATAGGAACTAATTCTGCATCCCCCATCACCATTTTTACCTGATGTTTGGGGGACAAACACGGAGGGGAATTAATGAATAGAAGGTATTTGGTCCCTCCCCATTCCCTGCCCCCAGACTACTGCTCCTTCTTTTAATCACCCCACTATCTTTTCCCTTTCTTTTGATAGAACACTTCAAAGGCTGTACAAGCATATGATTTTTATCACTGGTAAAGCTCACTGTATCCTTTTAATTGAATGTTTACAATGGAAACCTGTCTGATTTGAGAAAACAAGAAGATATCAGAGCCCTTGGCAGAACATCCCATGGAATGTCATTTCAGTGCCACAAAACCTGCAGGAAGCAGAACTCTGCTAAAGCAGAGGTGACAGGCTGTTTGTTTTCTCCCACTGGCATGGAAATCCAGAGGTTATAGTTTTCTTCTAGATAAATGAATCCATAGGCAACAACTATAGGGAAGCAAAAAGGATAACCTCTGCAAGTACCTATCTAACAAACTGTATTTTAAACAAATAGTAACAGGATCTGATGGAAAGGGGAAGAGAAAGAATCAAAGACATAGTGGAGTGTGTGTGCGGGAAACAGAATATATACATAGCTTTTTGCATTCCTAGGAAAAAACAGAGAAACAATTTATTTAAAGAGAACTGATGAAAAGTCTCTTCCTCAGAGACTAACATGACATTAGGGAACAAGATCTTTGTCCATTTGCTTTGCACAGGAAGTTGTTATCCCACATTTTAAGCAGTTGGATATTGCAAATTCCTGGATCGACTGTTTGCCAGTTATTCAATTAGAATACAACATTTAAGAAGGAATTGATTTTTTTTTTTTTCCTTTCCCAGCTGCAAGCAAAGATCTCAGTTGAGGGGTGTTTTTCATGGAGTAGATTTATTCCATTCAACAAGTCTTTCACATACCTTTACAAATACAAAGCTATCTTTTTTCTAATTTCAAGTTATGACAAGCTCTTTAAAATAAAGGAAATTGATTCCACATTACCCTATTAACATGGAACTAAAAGTTAACTCATATTTGAGGAATTTAAGCACAAAACAAATACCACAACAATTAAGAAGATGTATTTTCATCTTTATTAATTACATTTTGTTACATGTTTATTTGAAAAACTACCTTTAATTGCAAAGAAGGCAATAAATATTCATTTGTTGCAATCTTCTCTTACACCATCTTTTCTAAATACTGCAATTTTGATGAAAAGAATAAGCACTTATTCTGACATAAGAGTTAAAAATAAATTAAAGAAAACACAAGACCTGAATAGTGTGTATATGGACTACAATGGTGGTTCTTGTTACAAGCTGAAAATTTTAAAAGCATCATAGAATAAGAGATTTTTTTTGTTTTGTAATATCCCTAACAGGCTCAAGACAAAGACTCTTGAGATGGGTCATATGAAGAGTGAACAGTAACAATAACATGGTTTTTTGTCTGTCATAAATCAGAAGTCAGTTTTTAAGTTAACTATCCCCCCCCATTCATCTGCTACAATAACTGAAGGCCTTACACGCTACTACATACTGGGTTTTAGCATATTAAAATTCATTTCTCAGTCAGTCATCACACTTGCCAAGTCTAAAAATCACGACCTCAAAAAAAATATAATAGTCCTTTATTCAGGAGAGAGCTTTCCTTTCTGACAGTGAATAGGCACTAGAATTGCCCCATTCTCTGTGGCCACAATCATCAAGATACATTGAATGTCAGATTTCTCCAGAAATAGAACACATCCATGAAATTAGAAGAACTGGAAGAGAGCAAGAACGTGCTTTACATAGGTAGAGGCTTGTGCACACAGATACACAAATACGTAAGCTACCATGTTTAAAATGGATATAAGAGTACATTCCCCTGGATAAGTCTCAAAATAAACAGGACAAATTTTCTAAGCAAACTCATAAAAGCCTTTGTTCATCAATCACAAAACTGAACATGTAGTTTCATCCAGACCTATACTCACCCATTCATAAACAAGTATTTGTTTTCTCTTTATTTTAATTACAAGTCTTAAGAATAGAATATAATGCTTTACTACAATCTCTCACTATGAGTTTCCATAGTTCTAAAACAAACGGCCTGTAAACACAAATACTTACCGCTGAGCTGTTCCATGAAGCATACATTGCCATTGGTGTTAAAAGCCAAAGTGTCAGGAGTGATGCAGAGTGTCTGGAAGATTGCAGAATGGGCAATGCTCTTGAGAGAATGGCAACACTCCAGGCAAATTGCCCAAATATCCTGCTCAGTAAGACAGCTATCCCGCAGTGACAAAATATCAGCAAGGGACACATTCTCCTGCCAAAATACAAATTCATAAATTACCCTGTATTTCATGACAGTACTTTGTGTATTATAGATTACATTTGACACAACTGGCTACAAGTAATGTTTCCAGCAAGTTCTCAGACTTTCTGGACACTGATTAACACCCCAAGATACACCAAGTGCATGACTTTGCTCTTAACACAGTCTCTGAAGAAGCACATTTAACCTGAACAAAGGTATCACAGTGTGTTAACATCAAAAGAAGACTTACTATGCAAGCTATGTAAGTTACATAAACACTACATCAAAGTTAGGGAAACAGACCATTTGGAGGTAAAAGCAGAGAGACTAAGTTAAAACATTTTGTTTAACCCATGTCTCCCTTAAGCTCTCCCAGGTGCCTTTGGATAAACTACTTAAAAATTCTCTTCACGGCAGTTTTCCCTACCATCTGTGATCTTGGAAAAAGTACTCTCTAAATTAGCCGTTCTTAAGAATGATAGTGTTATGAAGTTTAGTGGTGCAGACCATTTAATAAACACTGAAAAGCCAAACAAGCCATAGAAAAAGTGTTCTTTGACTTAAAACTAAACACTTTGGTTGGCCTATGAATGTTCAGTGGTTTCCATCATCAATGGATGGCTAAGTAAAGATAAAAAACAAAGCAAAAATACCACCAGCACAACCACACAGTAAGCTGCCTTCTTTCCAGTGCTCCAGGACATGAAGTTACTTATTTCACAGAAACCATGTATTTGTCAAATGGCCACAATACCTTGACCTTTGTTATTAAAGTTGCTATTGCAGCAAAGCAAGGCCTTTGTAGAGAATGTAACATAAAAAACACCAAGATGTGCATTTGATTAGTTTCCACCCCCAAAGCAATACAGAAAAAAGTTTTCACTGAGTGTAAAAAAAATACATCCTTTTAAGACTATAATACAGGAGTCTACAGCAAACTGAAGCTTCTGGTGAGCCATGACTTCAGTATTTTGGACCACTGAAAGCTGGTTCACTCAAATGACCAGAAAACTCGTGTATTGTGTAGCAGAGATGCCGATGCCTTTTCTCTCGTGTCATTATCAGTAAAAGATCCTTGTAAAAGCAATTACGGTTTAATAACTACAAAAAGTGAACTGGCCAGACAACCATGCTTAAATTACTCACTTTAGTTCTCAATTTTCCCTTATATTTTCTTCAGAAAACATAAACCAGTTCAGTAGCATATAAAATTAAGCAGAGGAAGAGAGAGCAGGAAGAAAAAACTAATTAATTGGCCACAGACACTTCTTAGAAGATTTGAAACAAAATATTAAGGAGTAGGAGATGGACAAAGTCCTAGACATTCAAAATACACCATCACCCTCTGTATTTCCTACTCTCCTTCAGCTCAGGCAGCTTCTTGCTTCACTTACTGTCTTTTGTAAACCACATACATCAGACACCAACCTTATTCCTTATACTTTGTACAGTGATGAGAAGCACAGGCTCCACTAAATGACTAAGCAGTTAAGAGTTATGTACATCAGCATTCACAGTTCTCTGGGACCTAAGTGTTTTTGCCAAGATAATTCCCACAAACTTCAAAACAATCTATTCCAGAATCGTGGAAAATCTGGAAAATACATTTCGTTAATTTCATCACATTTGACAAAAAACACTGGCTTGCCTGGGTAAGCTCACCGAGTACTCTTCAAAGCAGCCCTTTTTTATTCTCTAATTACCACTTGATAGGACATGTTCATTCTCTCAAAAAGAATATTGAAAACATTTGTATGTCTGGAATAACTAAATAGAAGGGACTGGTGGGAATCCACAATCAAAGTACATATTGAGCAGGTGAGAAAAATGGGCTCAGGTCTTTCCCACACTGAAGAGTTGACCTTCAGTCTTCTCCTCCTACCCTAAAGAAATACTCTAAATATTAAGCTGATGTGGAAAATGTAGGCCACTTCCACCTGCCTTCTGTATTTTGCCTGGGCCAGTCTGGGAGGGTGGGACGGCCCACACCACTCAACGTTACACATGAGGGACGAAGAGCCAAACTGCTGAGCCATTAGATGGCTTATGAAAACCGGAAAGGACTTCTCATTTTCAAACACACTTTCAAATCCTAATTCAGCTTGGGTTCTTAACAATGCAAATAATAAAGCTTGCAAGATCTAGTTTGGAGAACGAGTGGGTCACAGATAGCTCACCGAACTTTTACTTAAAAAAAAACCCCAAACAAACAACCAAAACCACCACAACAAAACAACAAATCAAAACATTTTGCCCATTCGCTGCAGGTAAGGAACACACTTCATGTGGAAACATACAAAGAAAGATGAGCAAGAGCAATAAAAAGCAAGTGCAAATCTAAATACAAATCCTGACAAATGTGAGGGCAGAACTGGGTTATAGCTATGGGTTATGTGACATAGCAATTGAACAAACAGATCAAACAGGTTTGTTTTGGTTTGGTGGTTTGTTTATTTCCTAGAGACAAAGACCCTTTTACACAGGGCAGCAAGATATGGTTGTACAAAAATCGGGTTGGCGGCTACTGGAAACTCTTTTACCCATGTAAGAAATTTCCCTTTATCGTGTTCGACAAGGACAGGTACTTCCCGACTGCAGCATCAGCACACGGCTACAACGGGAGTTACGAGTCACTCCACACTCGAGGACCATGACTTTGCTGTTGTGTGGAAAAGGTGCAGTGGGGACGGACTAAGCCCAACTTGGTAGCTGGGATCATCGGGCAGAAGAAACCAAGAGCCCGCGGCGAACACGCGGAAAGGTAACGGTGGTGCTGACACGGCCTGGACGCTCCCTGCGGGGCGGGTGAGCCCCCGGTTGTGTCCGGGGCCCGGCGCAGCCGGTGAGCTGTCCTCACTACGGGGGCAGCAGATGACGCAGGGGGGCCCGCGGGCCGCCCCTGAGGCCGCCGCACTACAGGTGAGCGCAGGGGCGGCGGCGGCTCCGTCCCCGCACCTGCCTCACTCACCTCATCCTCCAGCAGCGTCGGCAGAGGCTCGAAGTCGTAGCAGTTCACCTCCTCCTCCTCCTCGTCATAAAACACATCGTCTGCAGCGCCAACAGCCTCCATTCCGCCCGGCGAGGAAGCAGAGGCTTCACCTCCGCAGCCTCCCTACGCGCCCCGAGCACGGCCCTCAGCCCCCGCCGCGGCTCATCCCCACACCCTCCCGCGGGCTGCCCCCGACAGCGACCCCCACAGCGCTGGCCCGCACGCTAGCCCCGCTTTAACCCCTTCCCCTCTCGGCAGGGTCGGCCGCGGAGGCGCCCCCTATCTTTCCCGGCGTCCCGCCGCTGCCCGGTTAAGCGCTCGGCTAGGGCAGCGCTGTCATGGCAACGCAGCCCGCCGTCGCTTCACCCGCACGGCGCGGCCTCACTGCGGCGGCGCCCTCCCTCCTGCGGCGGCGCCCGCCCCCGCCGCCCGCCTCAGCCCGGGGCGTCCCCGGGGATAGACTGCGAACCGCGGCGTGTCCTCCGCGGCCAGCTCCCGGCAAGAAGGCGGTGGCGTGGCCGTGGCCCTTGAGGGGCGCGCCCGCCGCAGCGCCAGCGGCGGCCGCCGGGGCCGATCCCCGTCTCGGCTGCGCTTGCTGGACCAATTGGGGCGGCGGGACGGAGGGGTCGTGCCGCGCGGGGGGCCAGGGCGGCGGCGTTACCGAGCGCCCGAGGTGCTGACAGTCGGTGTGGCCGGAGAGCTGCTCCCACGGGCGAGTGGTTTCCTCCTCTCAGGAAAACCTCGGGCCAACATAAGCCCGCGCCCGTGTGCCCCTGCCTCGCCCTATCGCCATCACCTTTCAAATCGCTGGATATACCGTATAAACGCCGGCGCGTAAAATCGGGCAGATGACCAAGGATTTGTATGATCATGGCCATAACTCCTGATGCAGTTCAAGCCACAACACGCACAAACAAAATCCAGTGTCACCCACTTTCTGTTCATTAGCCCTTGCCCATCTTTGCTGTCCACAGGTTCAAAATCAAGAATTCCTTCACAAGTAGCACCACCTGCATAGGCACATGCGTTTGTTTCACGTAGACCCCATTGGAAACTGCAAATTATGTTGTGTAAACAGGCCGTAGCCGTTCCACTTTCTGCCATGGAAGGGAAATCTGCATTCGGTAACAGACAGGTCACTGCACGAACCCCTGAGCAGGTGTGTCCCAATGTAGCTTTAAGCATGCCTGCGGCCACATCAAAATCTAACATCTCCTTTGCAACCAGTGTGGTGGATGGAGAGAATAAACTGTTTTCCCCTGTAATTAAATTTCACAAGTACAGGTACTTGGAAAATAATAATGCTGGTTTTATTATTCTGCTTTCCTGTATTCCTCTAATTCTGTGTCAAAATTGAGTATGTTAATGAATTAATCTGTACGCAGAACATAAAGCAAAGCCAGAATTTTATATTCTATTTTGTATGTAGTACTTTTCAGAAAAGATTAATACGCTATTAAAATATACATTAAAAACACTGTGAAGCAAACAAAGATACTGTGATTAACTGCCCCATAAAAGTTCTCCTGCACCAGTTGGAAGATTTCTTCCAATTAAACATTAAGTGGATACATTCCAGTTATGGCATGCTACTGAGGAAAAACCCAAACCCAGGCAGATTGGAATCTTTCACATGTATGCTGTCTTCTTACTAACATTTTTAACTAAATTGATGTGAATAAAATGTTTTTCATGATTACAAATATTTCTAATTATATATACATACAATTTGGTAACTCAGGCTTTTAATTGTGAACAAATATTAAAGCATGAGACCTGTCTCCCAGTTTCTTTGGTTCACTTACGTGGTCTGCTGAAGGAACTATTTATACCAAGTGAAATATATGAAAAGTGAGAACCAAAATGAAATAAACATAGAAGGAGCAAGAGAGACTGTACTCCAAGTTATAAACTACAGCAGCACAGGATTCCTCTGTAAATGGAAACTTGTAGTAGAATTAGCCTTATCACAACTGCCTTGATATGCAGGACAGAACAGTTACTGGAACTGATACGGTTTGGTAGATTTTTCCAGAAAAAATTGCTATACTAAGCCTGTGCTCTCATCAGTCATTCTGTTGTTTTGTTTTCCAACTTGGTCTCACGGTTGAGCAACTGTCAAGAAAAGGCATTGTAACTTGTTTGATACAGTCATGTAACAATTCTTACACTAGAGTGTTCATTATTAACATCTGCAATTAATCATAGCCTGTGGGAATTGTTGAAGGATGTGTAACACTACACAGTTCACCATTAGAAAAACCCCCACGTGTAGATGAAGCTGTCAGTTTGTCTGCAGTCATGTTTTCCATTTCTTTCTTTTCTGCGATATTACTTAAGAAAGTTAAAGCTTTTTAGAGGCCTCTCTAGAGCATTGGTAGGCATTTTTTGAAAGACACTTTATGGATATTTGAGTGTCTGTGGAAATTACCTTGTGAGTCTGAAGCTGGCTAAACATGCAAGTCAAACCAGAAATATCTAGATCAGCAGTCAGGTTCTCAAAGGTGAGGGTTCTAAAGAGGCAGAAATAAAAACATTATTTGCACTAACAATATTCTATATCCTGAAAATAAATAAAAAATGTTAGCATAGATTAAATATACCGTGACTAAAATTGTTTTGGTAAAGGATAGTTGAGACAGTTTTCATTATGTAAGTACCAGAGAGAGGTTTCATTTCCATTTGATCAGATTTTGAACTGAGATCTCTTTAGTAACAATTATACCAGAAATCACAATTATTAGAGATTTTGACTTCTCAATTGTAGACTAGAGATGAAAAACTACTAAACAAAGGTAAACTCCAGGTGTAGTGCGGATATTATATTAACACATGAGAAACATCTCAACCAAAAATCATTGAATTAACACAGAGTTTTGTGTCTTAGGCTTGGCGTATGATCACAGACAATACAGGAGTACTGGATCAGCTACATCTGATTTCAGTCTTCTCACTGTTTTAGGATGCTCCCCCTTAAGCTCTATCTAATTTGTAGCAAATGCAGTTTGTAGTTTTCACATACGCAGTGTTTGCAGCAGAACAGCTGACTTATTTCTGTCTCTGACCACAGTCGATAGCAGATGTCTGGAACAAGGTAGTTATATATTATGCTCTTCCAGTACAGTCTCAAAGCTTGCAAGGAGTCACAGTTCAGATATTCCCTAAGGCAATGGTAGTGCCTATTGATGTAAGAGACACTGGAATATTTTTCCTTAATGAATTTGTCCATTCACTTTTTGAGTCTGAATAGTTTTACTATCTGCCATATCCTATTGCAAAATTCCTCAGCTGACCCACACATTGCATAAAGTAATTTGAGGTTCCTAATGTCTAAAGGTGCTGGATAGATTCCCTATTTATTATCTTTCTATCATTTATGATACTGCAGAGTTGTCATATCTCCCCTAGTTTCTCTTTTCAGGTTTAAAGGTCCTGATCTAGTTGCTCTTTGACAGAATAGAAGTTAATCCATGACTTCCATCATGCTGTAGCACTTCACAGTACTTTTTCTAATTGTGTCATTATGTAACTAAAAATTATGAAAGGGAGGCGAGGCAAGGCAAGGCAAGGGAAGGCAAGAATTGGTAGACTCTCAAGAGATTTTTGACAATGACATATTAATGACCTGTAAACTTACAGGAAGTACTTTTCTTAACCATGATTTACTGATTTAGTTATGAGTCTCATGCCTTTTATTTCCAGGTATCTGGATTTTTGGGATATTGTACAAAAATAATTCAGTGGGCACCAGCCACAGAGAATACATTCGTGGGAATTTCAGGAGTGACTGCCAGAACTGCTGTTTCTGCAACATAATCCAAATACAAACTACAAGAGAAGTAACTTGTGTGGGGTACTACTGTTACGCCACTTTGTGCCACTGGAGATGTCTTTCATGTTCTTTTGTAGGTTTTTGCTTTTCATTATAACACTTTGGTTATTCTTTTTAATAGATTATATAATCATAATTGACTATTAAAATTTTGGAGTACCAGCCTTGTAGATGAAAGGTACACATTTGTTACACCACAATTAGATTGTACATTCTTCTTTTGAGAGTTTTCCTTTAATAGCAGTTTGCCTGAAGGTTCTAATTTTAATTTAGTTTGGATGAAACTGAGAGAACTGAAGGATGGCAGTATAAAGAATTGGGTTTTGTGTGTGTATGACTTATATCCTTTTCAATTGTTTGTTTTTTGTTAATCGGAGATCACTTTAATGCCATGGGCTTTAATACTTTTATAGTTTATGAAACTACTGTTCTTCCTTTAGCAGTTATATATATTTCAAGATAGAGAAAAGCTTTCTGCCTGTTGCCAACTGCTGCTGCCTTTGTGGCAGCAGTGAGAAAGCATTGTAATAAAAAGCAAATTATGTGTTGCTGCTATGGAAAAACCTGAAAGAATTCAAAGGTAAAGACACTGCAATTTTTAAACCTGCCTCACTGCTGCTATGAGTTGTGTATGAGCATAAATCTGCTTGCCTGAAGTGCAGGTTGGTTTGTATTCCAAATACTTCAGAATCTTACAAGGGCAATAACCATGTATTCGCTTTGCATTTCTGAAGAGGATCAGAAAATTATATGCATAGGCTGCTTATTGTATAGGGAAAACCGTATATAGGTATTCTCTTTTCATAGGTTTGGATGGTAGAAATGTAAACTTCAGAATCATCAAGCACACTCTTTGGTTATTATAGGTGCCTGTCACATCATTCTTTTCACAGAAATACCAAACTCCTACATGTTAGGAATCTTCTTATTTCCAGCCTCTACTTATATTCATCTGCTTTTGCTCCAACATTGTCATTTATCTTTTAATCTCAGTTCCTATTTCTTTATAGGTTAGCATATTATGCGTACATCTGTTGCCTTCCTTCTTTTCTAAAAGGTACGTTTTCTTAAAACTGTGTTCTAGTCATGATTGCTTTTCTGCTACAGTGCACTTTTGTTGTCTCTACAATACCGATGAAACTTAAGTTCATCTTTTCCTCAGGTGCTTAGAAATTCTGATCTTTTCAATAGAGTCCTCTTCTATCTACCCCCTCAGTGTATTTCTTTATAGAGGCTTGTGTCTCTTTTTCATCTTCATAATCTTCTCACATGTCCATTGTCTAAAGACTAATTTCATACTAGTTTCATTTGTCCTGATATGAAAGACTACCAAATAATTCGTCACTGTTCTCCTCAAGACATCTTTCAATCATCTAGCACATTTTCATCTGAACTACAGCTGCACGTCCACTTCCTGTATTCTTTCTACATGAATTCTATTGGGTGGCAACCCAGGTATAGATAGTTTACATCACAAGGGAATATGCTTTGCATTTAGGCATCTCCACTTTCTTTGTCATTCTTTAAATATCCTATGCTATTGCAGTTGGATATTTCCTTCCTGTATCAGCTGAAATGCAGGGAAAGACAGCAAAAGTAAAGATATAATTCAGCTCCAATTGAAGTCAATAGCAAAACTGTCATGGCACAATTTCCTTTGAAGATAAACCATTGAGATGCAAGATTAAAGAATTGAATTGTTTTTATTTGTATAAAAATAGGAAAATAACCTGGTATTGATCCAACATGCAAACACAGGGCTTTCTTTTCACCACTGGAAAATTAGGACTAGAGGATGTATGAGTCCAAAATCAATGCAATGCTAAGTGTGGTATTTGGGAATTTCTGAGTCATTGTTTCATTAATTCAATTAGATCACTAGGTTTGTCATAGGCAGTATCTATCCAGAAATATATATGTGTGTGTGTATTCACACATATATACATACATAAAGATTGATGATAGGATTCTTTCTATTGGTATTACTCTGGAGTGTTTGATGACTTCCTTTATCTCAGTGTCTTTGTACATCCCAGGTATTCCCACATTAGGCGTGTATTGCAAGCTGGAGACCACTTTGCTTGTTTCATACAGTAAAGTGAGGCACCATGAAAATAAATCACTTTGAACATTACCCAGTAGGCTAACATCAACTGGAAATTTAAGCCATAAACCTGGAGAGCCAAATTTACGCTATAATTGCAAAGCATTCTCCAATTGATTGTGAACTGGTTTAGTTTTGACATTATAACATTGTCTTCATAATGCAATATTGTCTTTATAGTACCTATTGGTCCCCTTGCTCTTTTAATTCATTTCAGTGGTGTTCATGTGGAAACATTAGAAAAAGGTGCTCAGAAGTACATTTTAAAAGATAATGTGCATAATAAAGTTTAATACGATGCCTATGGCAATTTCACACTGGAAAATAAGCTGCAGGGTAGTACTAGCCATCCTTCAGAGAAACACCTCAAAATAATTAACTAAATCTTAAGTTCATATTAAAGAAACATAAATATTAACTATGTGTAGGCAGAATTCTAACGCTGGGATTGCTTATATTTCTCATATTTGGCTATTTCCTTAAGTTTTCCTCTACAGAGATTAATGAGATCATTATGAGCTGCTCATAGTCGAAAGGAAAACATTGACAAGATAAAGTATTCTCCCATCCCTGGGGAAGTAAATCAAACTGCATTGTTTAAATCCTTCTTGAAGTTAAAGAATCAACAGGAAAAGTTCATCGTAAAGAGCCTAATGTCTCCAAAACAATCACCTGATGTCCCCAACTGCTATGAAACCCACGAGTGTAAGGACAAACTAGAACATAGATGATATAATCTACTAGCAACAGAGATAGTATATAGTATTGACAATTTAATCTTTTTTATTTACTAGGGCTATTTGTCTCCAATGAGGATTTAGCTACTGTGTTTCACGCTTGAGTCACTGCAGTTCTTTCTTCCTGACGTTAAATTGGAAAGGCATTCAGAAATTCCACCTGTGCAAGACAAAACAATCCAAGTCTTCTGGGAACATACCAGGTGCTGTTCTCCATATTCCTTACAGGTCCTCCAAAGTAAAAACATTTGTAATCCAGTAACTTGTTCTCCATTCTTAGTTTAGGAAAACAACTGCTCTCCATGGAAGGCCAAGGGCTGCTGTGCTCTACCGTGGAGCTCTCAGGAGCTGAGATCAACTGCTCTTGGCAGAGAGCCCTCTGTTATGTTACTTTGTGCCAGACCTGATTAGAATGAGTCTGATCACAATCAATTTCAGATCACAATGCTGAACTCAATCTTTCTGTCAAGCCCTTCAATCAGTAACAAAGATAGCTGAAAGAACTTTCAAAGGTGCAGATGATCCTTTAAAGTCACTCAGCCTCACAAGAAGTGAAGAACAGAGATTTTTTACAAACGAACTGAGACAACTCTCATACAGGGTATCAGAAAATGTTTGTTGAAAAACACAGTAGGAGCTATACTGAAGCTATTAAAAATGCAAGCTTAATTTCTAAAAAAGTTATGGACAATTTTTTTTTTTTAAATTTTTTTATATGATAGTCTCAACCATAGAGGAAAAGAGCACTCACTAAGGTTGACCTCTGCTATGTTGGATTGAAAGTGCTGTGAATAGAGTGCTTTCCTGGCAGATGGAAGTAGTCCTTTATGCAGGCAGACTTCGAGTTTGAACCCTGGTGCCACACACAGGTGAGTGCCATTTTTGCAGTCTGAGAAAAAACCCCAACACTTCTATTTCCAGTCACCCTAAATTAAGACTTGTTTCCAACTTCTCAGTTCAGCCACTGCACTGAAAAAAATCAATTATTTGCACTACCTGAGTCTTAATATTGTAATTGCTACCTTTAATTTGCTGATGGATGCATTAGTAATATCTATGTATTGTGCCACTGGGGACTCCTTTACACTGGAGAACGGTCCTCTGAGGAGAAGCAGTCAATACTCAGAATCTGGCTATGAAACTTACAACTGGGAAACATAGTTGAGACTGAATCTTGTACCTTGCAGATATAGAACAGCAGGAGGAGAGAAACTCCTACCAAAAACCTCCTCTTACCAAGAGAAGGGAGAAAATAGGTCCGCAGTGTCCCAAGAATACAGAGCCTGAAGAACTGAGCTTCAGTTTGGCTACAGGACTGCAAATTCTTAGACTTCCCTGCCTTGTTTTAGATTTAATTCAGGGGCAGAGGTGACTGATTTGCAAAGACTCCTACAGATATGGTCCTTAGCTGTATGCTAGTGGAGCTCCAAATAGTGTTTAATGAGCCAGGAAGACAAATTGCTGTGTTCAGCTTGAAATCTATAGTAGCTACAGCAAGTATGTGTTTGAAACATTTGTCATTAATTAGGCATCCTCAGTTACCTCCTGGATGAAGCCAAAACCATCTTGGGCATCATAAAATCCATGAACTGCAGTATATGCCTCCAAAATTTGATAATCCAAATGAATCAACTGGGAAAAACTCTCTTCCAATCTGTTAGAGCTATTGATTCATCTGAATCTAGAATGTGTTATTTAATTTTCATTCTTGGTGAAGATAGTTGATTTATATTGAGGGGAAAAAAATAGAGGAAATATTGTGTGTAGCAAGCAGTTAGGTACATGAATATCCCATAAAGAAACTCTCACAGCACACAGGGAGAAGCAGGAGTACAAGGTAGTTCTAGTGCCTCAATCCAGTGTTGTGTAGAGTTCCGCTGATTTCATGAAAGTTTTTGATTCTGAATTGGTGTCTCCATGGACACTCCTTTCAAAAGGCAGGAAAAAGTCAGCTGCTTCTATCTCAGAGGCAATACATCCCTATTCTAATCTGACTCACAAGGATAGGTAAATTATTTAAATTCAGTTTCTTGAAATAAAACACTATTATTTGTTGGAGCATAGCCAGGAAAAATGCTTAAAATAAAATCACCTGCATGCAAGATTCCCTAATTAGGCTTCCCTAATACTTTCCTTACTACTGCATGGAATAAAAGGAAAACTCTTCCTATCATGACTTCTCTCTGAACAACCCCATAAAGCCTCTGCTGCTTGGGACCTAAACATACAAGAACTAGATTCACTCACATGTTCTATGTAACATCCTCCAGTTGTCTCAATGCACCTCATGGCTTCTGGGTTCCCCAGATGTGTGTAGTTGTCTGGTTGGCATAGGACCAGTGGAATGGCTCTGTTCCTACCTTGTGCAAAAGGTTATCTGAGCATGATGAGAGGGCTTGGCCTCCAGGAATGTCCTCCTGAAGCCAGAACCTCCTTGGGACTGCTCTGACCAGTGTAAAGCCAAACTACTGGACATTTTTTGGAGCATTCAGGTATGACAGAACCAACACAGGAACATCTATCCCACCAAGTATTCATATGGTAAACACAGACTACGGCAGAGCCAATACTGTGCCCCAGTAACACTGGACGTAGCAGTGATTCCTTCGGTTTAGAAGCAGCTTTAGAAGCAGTTAATCAGACCAGTCTCTAATCTTGATCTGGGGAAGCAGACTGGCACACAGCTGTCCTAGGCTTGGGGCGGAATAAAGTAAAGCCTAGCAGCAGTCTGGTGTGCCAGTCCCCCCTGGCCATGCCAGGCATACCTCAGCTGCAGCCAACAACCTGGCACTGAGGCTCAATTAATCAACAGGGGTTATATAACAGGCACAGAATTTCAGCCAGAAAAAAATCAAACGTATTTGCACACAAAGCCCTCATTGTCCAGTCTGGTCACTTCTGTTCTGCACCAGATGCTTCTTGTGAACAATTTTTCAGCTTATCCTCAAACAGTATCTGTCCCTGATCATTTAATCAGTATTTAAAGCTGTGTCTATGATGTTATTGATCCTACTTGTGCCTCTAGCTTGTGTTTCCAACAGAAAATCCAGCACAGAGCGAAACTGCAGAACACTTTCTCAGCATCCACAAGAAGAAAAAGATGCGTTTTTCTCCTTTCTGATTTTATGGTTTGTTGTATAATAGCAATAATCTCTATTGCTTTCATATACTTGGAATAAATGACTTTTGAGATTGATGAAATATCTGAGCTTCACTTTAGCTATTAATCATTCTCAGTAGCCATTTATTGCTTCATATATTACAAACAACAGAAGTTACTCCTTAAACCTGCCCAGACAGCTGAGAACTGCGAATTTCAAACCGAACTCTGAGAGACAGATTCACTGATGGCAATTCCTGTGTTGTCTTTTATAACAGTAAGTAATAACAACAGCACTGTGCCTTCCACCTGCAGATTTCAAAACCTACTATATAATGCATTAAGGAAAAACAGGTCTTACTCCTGTAGTTTAAGGGGGGGAAGAAGGTGAGGATATAGGTAAGAAATATTTGTGAAAATCCCTTCCCAGTTTTTTTCTTGTTATCTGAGAAAGCAATATTGATAAACTGACAGAATACCTGCTTTTGGTGCCATCCTGCTAGCAAAGCTCCTTGGGTGTCAACCCTCTGTCTGCAGCTAGGGAACAGGTACCAACTGCCCAAGGGGAAGGGCTGTGTTGCTGTTCTTAGTCAATAACAGCAAGACTGGTGTGAAACAAATATTCACTCAACAAACTTGCTCCACACGTTTCTTAATCTGACCAATCTTCAGTCCCTCTCTTTGCTCCTTACACTCCTTCTCCCTAGGGACTAATAGGTTTTTTTTTGGGTAATCATAAAATAAACATGGGCAATGGCATCAAAGGAGAGAAATTTCCTGTAAGTTTGGGTTGGAAAAACGTGTTCTAACCCTGAGAATAATAGTGCGGGTCCTTGACAAAGAATGAACTACGATGAATTTGAGCATAGTGTGCATTCTCTTGCATTAGAGACTTCTGCTTGGTCACGTATCTGCCTCTTAGATGCCTCTGCTTTGATCATCCATCATCCTTTATTCTGATGAAAGTACAGAGTGTATTTCTCAGTTCTGTGGAATTCCAGATTTGTTTACTCAGGTGATGACATTGGTATAATTTCTTTGCCTAGACAGGGAATTTACCAAGTTTGGTAAGAAACCCTAATGACTGGTGGCTATGGCCACTTTGAATGTGAGTGGTCAGCTGCTAAGGAGCAACCAGGCTGTTCTCAAGACACGACACAAAACATCTTACTGTTGCCACACACGGCCTAAATTCAGCATGAGGTCAAGGTATGCATGAATCCTGGCTGTCTGCGAATAGATGATGTTGGGAGCTCAGAGAAAGAACCCCAGACAACCTTGTCTCTTCCGTATGAGTTACATTACATCATGATAAGGGCAGATGGTCAACAGGTCAAAATGCCAGCTCCACCAGCAACTCTAGCAGTAAGCACATACTGGGTTGCATACAATTGTATCAGTTTGACAGCACTACAGATACCCTACTTACCCTCCTTACCCTAAAGATTTGCAGTCAGATAATATGAAAATAGGATGTCCTCTCACCTGCTTTTCTTTTCTGAAGTATCACAAAGCCAAAGTGGGACTGGACTGGATATCACAAGTTTTTTGTTTGTGCTGCAGCCAACATGAAGAAACAGAGGGTAAAAAGCAGTTTTAATGGTTGTGTCAGAATTTTGATAACAGGCGCAGCTACTGCCTGTTGTTGTAATTTGTTCATTTGTTTTTTAAACAACTAAAGGATAGAATTCACTTTCTTCTCCCAAGTCTGGTCTAAGTACTCTACTTTCCAGTGTTCCATTATCTTTAACCTTGCTTCATGGTTTAAAAACTCTTCATCCAGACTAGCCAGCGTTTATTTTAATGTTTTCTACAATTTAATAATGTTCCATTCTACCAAGTCTACTTCTACATGTAAAATAGGTCTATACTACTAATGACAGCAATTCTGTGTTGTAGCACACAGTTGCAACAGGCACTGAGTAAAAATAACAGCTGAAAAAAAAATCTGCATTAAAACTTCCCTGGTTTTCAACAAAACCTTTGTCATGTTGCATTTCCATTAGGCTTACATAAGATGTTGTGCCACCCTGCAAAGTACCTATGTCTTAAGAGTGCCTTCTTATTCCATCAATTACTTCTCTTTCAATATCAGGAGCCATATTTTAATAACGGAAGTAGGGATGAGTTGCTCTTTACTCTCACTAGCTCATCAGAAGAAGATCAGAAGGGGGAGAGTTGGTTTCTGTTCCTTATGCATCACTGGCTGAATTGTTTCCACATTTCCAATCTAATATAAATTACACTTGTGTAACTCCAGAGGATGACAGAAGAGATGCAGGACCGAAACTGAGAGTGCTCTCATAACTTGCTCTTGGAAGTTTCAAAAAGTATTACTGACCTCCTCTCCTACCCTCCCTTACTCTCCTATTCCACTTTGCACAAAAACATTTGCTATGGATGTCTAAGGTTGTTTTTCAGAGAGCTCAACAAGGTCTTGACAGCTCTCTTCTGAACTGGGGGAAGAGCAGATCTTCCATGAATGCATATTAATCAAATAATATTTTTCTTCTAGCTACCTAAGGAGGAATATAAACTCTTGCCTAAAGATAAAAATTGACTTACTATGTGAAACCAGACATCCACAGTTAGTTCAGTATCCTATCTGCTACTCGCCAATGACGTATGCTTAAGAATATAAGAACACAACATGTACAGAATGATCCTTCCCGACTTCTAGAAATCGGCATTTTGCTGTGATTATAAAAAGACCCTTGTTAACTGGTGAAGAGAGCACAGGAGTCAGGAAAAATTAGTTCTCTGAAGGACTCTTTCTGTTAATTGCTCTTTGCCCTCAGGCAATTCACAAAGGTTGTGACTCAGTTACCAAGTGAGTATGAAAATATTCATCAGACTTTGCAAGTTTGTAAGGACTGGATGCCTTTATAAAGCTGTGTGTCACCACAGCATCACTTGCTACAGAAGAGCCATGAAAATTGCTGTTGCCAACATGGGCAAAATGTGCCATGAAAAGTGGCTTAGAGATGCTCTCACATCTTGAAAACCAAATAATCAAATGATGTTGTAAATCTCTGATCCAGGGAAATTTGTACAGAGTAGAAACAGCAAAGATAAGCTAGAGTTATGTGGTTGTATTAAAGTAACTTTTAAAATTTATACTATAACAAAAATAATGAAAGAGCTAGTGAGCAGAGAACAATAGCATAAGCACCTTTCAAACAAATGTTCAATGAAAATTAGCACTTAAGTGATCTTGCAGCACCAAAACCAAAGACAGTGACACTAGTTTTGCATTGATTTGAAACAGAAAGGTTTTCCTAAGATGGCTTATGTCCAAAATTCTCTACAGCATCTGATAGAATTATGCTATAAATTCTTTCTTCTTATGAAAATTATAAGCTTGATGAGTTTTTCTTTATTTGCAAATTGATTTCAGAAACCTCTAAAGTATTCCACTGTTATATTTTGGAGACATTATTTACTATGTTTCTATTTTGAAGATGCTATTCTGAACCCATCAGTATGCCCACTGGTTTCACAGTCATCTTCCATCATATTTTTATATCAGACCTACATAATTACATTAGTGACCAATTTTCAAAATCTAGAAAATAGAAATATAACTCTATGAAAAAACAAACAAACAAACAACTATACCTCATGTTGGGTCTCTTAATTTCTCTTTGTATTTCTAATAGAAAAATAAGCTAATTTAATCAGTGAATTGTACACATAAGTGGAAAAACATGGATGAGTTTCCTTTCTATATTCCAACAAATTGCATATTATCTATCAATAATATTATCCAGTTGCGTGGAATATCAAATAACAGGTTGGCTGCTTTCCGTGAATTTAATCAAATACTTCTTTTATACTTAAAGTCTTACAACTTCAGTGAGAAAAAGGTCAATCAGAAAAATTCCAATCATATTCTTTCCTATGTCAGATAGAGCAGAGATTTTAGATGTCTGACATAATGGAGTTCTGTCTCGCCTCATTTGATAGGTTGTCCTCTTCTATATTGGCAGCTACCTGATACAGTCATAAATTTTCCTCTAAAACTTCCAATTATCTTCCAGGTTATTAAAAATGTATTGTGTTTTTTAAGAAACTGTAATTTATCTAGTGACAAATTGTCATAAAAGCTTTAATATATTTGTAGACTAGTATTTTTCTCTTGTTCTTTAGAGTGTCAAAATCAAAGCTTATATCCACTGCATTTTTTGCTCAGAAAATGTAAGAATTAATGGTAAAAATTTTATTATTGAAAAGGTTCCCCTTCAATATCACTTGCCATAAAAAGCTATATATAAGGCTTTTTTCAAAATATTCCTTGTTCAGCAGCAAGGAAATTGCTTCCTATCGAAGTCTGAATGTTACTGTATGGCAAAATTCTCATCAGGTGGGCTTGCCTGTACAGAAGAGCTGACCAAAACAGTTCTTTTTCAAAATATGTTGTTCTAAAAAACTGTTTACCAAAGTAATAAGTTTATTTTTTCAGTGTAGGAATGATGTGTCAGAGGGAATGCATTCCACTCAATTTTGTTGCATGAAAATCTCTGTGAGGAACTGGAGATGAAATTTGCTCTTTGCCTCAGACTTTTAATAGCAGCATGAATGCTATTAAATAAAATGACTGTGATCACAAACATTTGTGGTACGTGATCTGCCTCCATCCACAGTAAACCACTGAGTCATCATATTGCATTGCAAACTCATTCATAACATATACTTCCCAGAATATTCTTTCTCAGATCAATGGGCTCATATTGCTTCTGTTTTCTATTAGGCACAAGTGAATTCCACCTACAAATCCATTCCTCTAAGTATAATTTAATTATAATTTGCTGTGTGCAAGGGAAATAGTAGCAGGCAAGTTAAGGAGAAGGATAGTCCATCCTTATGGTTGTCAGGGAAGGGGTCCAGACCATGAGTAACCACTCGGGAAAGAAATTCTGTCATATCAGCCAAATTATTTTCATACTGGGACTCTAAAAACCTTGAAGTAAAAAACAGTATGGCAGAAAAATGCTCTAATGTAACATCAGCATAACTGGAGAAAATCAAGGAGGAGGTAACAAGAAGGTGCATATTGTCAGATATTATAGCTGCATAAGCTCAGAGTGGTTGACAGCTGTTTCATTCCAAGGTCTGTACTAACAGTGGACTATCAATACCTTTTTTTTTTTTTTTTAAACCAAGCCTAGATTAATTTCTAAAATTTATTTCATGGGCTCAAACCTGTCATCCCAAAGCTATGAATTACCCAGAGTCAGAATAGACCTAGGCAAATTAGAGAGAATTTGACAGAGAGGACACTTTTCTACCTTATGATTATACCAACAACTATTCCTCTTTGTTCCAGTTTCTGGAAAGGGACTAAGAATGCCTAATCATCATTCCCATGGCACTCTGAGAGGTACTAAAGCCAAGTAAATATTACATTTAATTTTTAATAATATTCAAAAAGTAACTCTGATTTTATTGTGCATCACCGAACCATCATGGGAGCATTAATCTGCAAAGGTCTATGTATCTGGGATGGAGACAGGGACAGGACAAATGCTCTTTGGCATGAAGTTCTATATTATGTATTGCATATATATATGCAGCCTCACTGTTCTGGTCTTTTAAAGAGTGAAATGAATACAGCAGTGTTTCCATCAAACTATGTGTGCTGCATATTAACAGTCTCCATCTTGTTGGAGCAACAGTATCAATAACAGACCAAGTTGCCTCTCAAGGCACAAGGTTTTGTTAACCTTTTTGCTTCTTAAGATAAATGATATTCTCATTAATAGGTAAAATGTTACCTTTAGATCAAGTTTAGCTGTTATTGAGAACATCACATGTGGGGACCTGCAGGACAATAGGACAGAGGTTGCAAGAAAAGCCTTTTACAATAAATACCTTCCAAAAGGAAAAACAAACAAACAAAAAGTTTCAGTTCCTGATGACACAGAAGTTCTGGATAGCATCCAGTGACCAAATCAGCAGAAAAAACTGCAGCTTAATATTTCACTTAGAGGGAAGGAGCTTTTTGATTCCAGTCTGCGTTATCTTGTTTCGTGCAGTAGAGGACACTGTTTTACACATCATCACTTCCCTTGCCAGTGTAGTGTGGTAACACAGCCCCTACTTTCATCAAGCCTTGTCTTCTCCAAACACAAAAGAGGGGTTGCATCAAGTTGAGGATGAATTGCCATGCATGCCAAGAATGAAATATTATGAAGACATAATTAATATAAACTACTGGAATAATAAAAGGATCGAGTAGAACTTAACGTGTTAAAGGTGTGCAAGTGTGTTGCTTGACCTGAATTGTGATGTGCATGAGCATCCTGAAACCTCCAGCCTGTTTTTCCTGCTAACATTTACCTGCCCACTGCAGCTGAAACGTGGGATAATAAGCAAACTGCCACTCACTCTTCATCAAATCTCTAAGTTCAGCCATCCGTATATTCTGAACCCACAACGTACAGTTATGCTCTGAATTTCTTGGAACTTAATTGAATGGTTCTGAGTACAAGAACTAAATGATTCTGAGTACAGACACATGAAAACCTAGAGAAAAATGTATCTATAAAGGTCATTAAAAGATTTATGTCATGCTACTTGTTTCAGTGCTTAACTTAGCACATCTAGGGAACTATTTAACTAAGTTTTCTTTGAAAGATCCCAACTCTTAGCACATTATAACAGGACTGGGAAATATAAGTGAGTTCTCAGTTGAGGTTTTAACATAAATATGTCATATTGACCTGCCTACCTCCAAGTAAGATGCTGAGGAATAAATTTATAATTGTCTTTACAAAAAAACCATCAGCATAAAAGTTCTGGAGAACTAGAAATTAAGGTTTTTGGTTTTTTAACATATTTTCCTCATGACCCACTTTTGAACCAGTCCATCATTATGTGGAGCCTTCATATAGATCTTATTAGGAAACATCAGTCACATTATACCTTTGATGCTGTCATGGTTTTTGCTTTGTTTTGTTTTTTGTTAAAACAGTGATAAAATAATGTGTTCTGGAACAGGATAGTAATTAAATGACAGAAGACAAAATTTGGGATTCTCCCCTTCCAATTCTCAAGATCCTTCCTGGCAACATCAAAGCTTCTCTCTCCTTAGATTTTTTTAAAGACATATTATATGAGCATTTTCTACTCTATCTTGGACTCTTCTGTTCTTCCTCTCTGCTTCTCTTCATATTTGGCTGCGTCTTTTCACAAAGTCATCGCTCAATGAAAACAGCAAACAGACCTCATGCTCACAGGCAAAACTGGCTATGAAATACTATGGTATTACTTACTTGTACTGTGTTGTGTAGAAACCACAAGCACATATCAAGGTTCTGTTGTGCAAGAACAGTAAAAGTTTACCAGGAAAAAAAATTATGCCTACCTGCATAGATTTCAGTCAGATTGTATCACCATGAAATTACTTCTATATGTCATTAACACTGTTATTAAATTGAAACTAGACTTGTGAATAAAAGTTGCTTGATATTTTTGTACTGTTGCAAAGGTAAAGAGATGCTGTGGGTGTAAGTCTCAAGGAGAAGAAAAGGCTATCTGAATGGTCTATAGTCTCACAAATGATGAGATAATTTAGTTTGGAAAGGACCTCAGGAGATGTCTAATCCAATGTCCTGCTCAAATTAAGGTCTGCTTTGAATTCAGACCAAGTTTTCTAGGGCTTTATTCAGTTGTGTCTTGAAATCCTCCAAGGATGGAGATTTCACAGCCTCCTCAGGCCTCAGTCCAATCTTCATAGAGAACATTCCAACCTAACATCTATTCAGCATCTCCCATTTCCATTTACAGCCTTTGCCTCTCATTTTCTTACTGCAAAGAGCCTGTCTCCCTCTTGGTAAGTTCCTCATAGGTATTGGAAGGCTGCATAGAATTCTGCTATGCCTTCTCTTCTGAGTCTAAACAAGCCCAATTCTTCTCATATGACATGCTCCAGCTGCCTGGCCATTGTGGTGGCCTTTCACTGGACTAGCTCTTCATTTCCTTCTGCCTGTCTGTCTAATGCTTTTTCAAGTTCTGCAAGGCAGGCAGATATATCTGCATCTATTCTAAAGGAAACTGTGACACACTTTTATCACAATTAGTTGCAAAGCGGAAAAGTATATTTCATATCACTGTCATAAACTAGAACCTCATAAGCAAGTGAGCATCTCTAGGCAGAAATAAAGAGCCACTAACTCAACCACAGACCTTATGAAATCAACACAGTTCTGAGTTGAACAGCACTTACCCAAGGCTTTGGTCAGCATTACAGCAAACTGTCTTCACTGTATTAACATCCAGGCTGTCTTACAGAAATCTTCACTACTTGTGGTAAACGTGACAATCTTCCTAGTTCGTCTGGTGAAACAAAAGCAAGAAGCTTTTCCATCCTGAAAGCTTTAAAAAAAAAAAAAAAAAAAAGAAAGAAAAAAAAGAAAAAAATGTTTCCATTAGAATATATCCCTTATCAACCTTCACCTTAACTTCAGTCAATTTGTATTATGCATGTAGTTGTTGTCCATCTATATTTATATGACTACCTAATTGCTGGTAATAAAAAGATATGAATCATCTATTCATACCCTTACACAAAGTTATAAATACATCTATTGATAACAGAAGGATTTCGATGTTTACACAAGCTGTCCCCCAGCTCAGTTTTATACAAATTCAAAGACTGAACTTGACCTATCTATTTCTGATCTACTAGACAATGTGTGTGTCATGTGTGAGGCTATTTCAGCCATTGGGAATGATTCCAGTGAGACAATCACTTGGGGAAGGTGTGATTTACCAGAGGCCTGTTTTTGCATTAGTTCAAAGGTCTATTAGCAAATATATGGAAAAAATGCAGCTTTTGAGGCATAATACTTCTCAATTCTAGAGGGACAATAAAGTAGAGGACTGGAAAGTGCTGTAATTCAAGGCATGCAGCTCTTTGAAAACATGAAATGTTCCCTTTCTAGGTACCATTAGCAGAATTAGAGTAATAAAATGTCCTTCTTTTAGAATCTGATCTATCTGGCCCACCAGTTTTAATTAGTAATAGTTCTACTTAATAAATAGAACTCCCAATTTCCTTCAAAGAAAGCCTTGCCAAGATCTGAAAATCAGGGTTTCACAGGTTCTATTATGGTTAGGACACGTCAGAGAGAAGAATGTTATACAATGTGTCTTACACATTAACTACATCTCTGTAGGCCAGAAATGGGATGCAAGTTTCCAGAGGTATGAGAGGGAAGTGGGAAGAGCACTCATTAATGGTCCTTGTGTGAAAAATCTAAAGCAGTCTTTCATGGCAGGGAGGTGTGTGTGGGGAGAAAAAAAAACAAAACAAAACACAGCTTTCCATGAAAAACAATCCCATGGGAATTATTTATTTAGTTCTTTAAGTAACTCACGGATGTCGCAGGTAGTAATTCCTGGATTACTAGGATTCTGGACATTATTTCTTGCTTCTGAAGTGCTTATGCCTCACAGAAATAAGGAAAGTTGCCTCCCTGCTCTTACAAAAGGCACAGCTGCATGTTTCACAACAAAATGCATTAAGGCACAAGACAAGTATCTTTCCTTTTGTCTTGCAATGTGTCAGGCATACCCCAGGCATGTAACAAATAATAAATAAAATAACAGCATAAGTGTGGCTGGGATTACAATACTATTACCGTACTCTGGAGTCTCTGTCATGGTCTTTCTTCTCACTCTTGGCAATCTACTTGCCAGTTCACATCATAGTTTGAGAAAGATCTGCCAGGATATGAGCTACATACGAGAACAAGAAACTCAGGATATATTTTTTATTAACTTGCTGTCTGTATAGGTGTATCTCAATAAGACCTTTGAATATAGCTTGTGAGCACTGGCCAGTAACAGAGAGTGCAATTTCCAACGTTCCTTTCCTATGAATTCCTAATCTGCCTTCTGAAAAAAAAAAAAAAAAAAAAAAAAAAAGGCTAATATCACAATGCATATCCTCAATTTTTTCCTGCCCTTTCTCTGCTCTAATCTTTTATTTGCACATGACTATATTACATATGTTGATAGAAAAGTCTGGTGCGGAGGTCTTTTTCTAGTAAGAATTATCTAGATTGTAGATGTGGTATATAAGGAAGATAAATGTAAACTGTGTAATAGATCCTGGAACTCACCCTGGCATGGCACCAATGGAGTTAAGCACAGCCCCAAGTGCTGTGACTTCTCCAACTTTGTATTTTATTTGACAGTTCTCTTTCTCTCCCTGGATTGTCATGTAGCCCTTTTGCTCTGTCTGTTCACATTACACAGTAGCTCCTCTGGTGTCTCTTTCAATTTTTTCCATACAAATGCATTCCCTGCGATACATTCAAATTTGTTCACAGAAGACTTCCTTAGGCTCACTGTTGCTTTGGCACACTTACCTTAATGCATAAATAATGAATATTAAGAACATAGATTAATAAATAAATGCCTGACCAAAATACCGGGAGCATCTACACAGGTTAACTTTCATGATATGTCTTAACAGACTGCCAGCATAAAATTTCCGTTGTGGAGGACTTCCAAATTCTTCCATAGCTTTCTTGGTTTCAGTGTTTATATCAGCAAATGGAGGAACTTCCAGTAATGTAAATGGATGGTAGCAAAGGCTTTGATAAGGAAATAGATCCAGATTTATAAGAAAAGACTGCATCTGCCTTCAGGCAAAGGCAGAAAAGAAAACATTACTTTGTATGGCTCCTAATACTACAAGTTATATTACTATATAAATAAGGACTAAGTGCATGCTTTAGTTTCAAAGGAGAATTGGCAGGTAACATTTGATATGAGGACGCTGAAGTTTTGCAGCTGATAAGTTAACATCTCCTTGAATAGCCCTTTAGTGCTCCTCCTCTTTCCCCTGATGACTTTGGATGTGATTTGAGCTGACACCCACAGTTGTGTGTTTGAATAGCTCTATTCAGTGCTAGGTTACAGTTTACACATCAACTTCCCGGACCTAAAAAACATGAAACTCTGGATTATGTTTGTCAGCCTATCCTGAGTTTTTACTTCATTATGAAATTTATTGAAAAAGAAACATTGAGCACTTGATTTTACTCTTTCAGATGTTACAGAAAAACTTACTGAATAATATAAATTTCCCCCAAAGGATTTGTGTCTCTCCATATGAGTAAAAGCTTATAATACAGAAAAGTCTGCTTTAAGAACTTTGCAGAGCTAAGTTATCTGTTGTTAATATACAGTTTTATCCTCTTTGGTTTTAAAATATATAAATCCAATATAAATGAAAACACATATAAAACCAATTATATGATCTGTATGCTTTCCACTGGAAATGTAAACATTTAAAATGAATGAATTCTGAAAGGAATGGCTTTGAGTGTTATTGACTGAAAAAGCAGATGGTGCAAGGATACATTAGTGTCACAGAGCATTGCCTTCATCCTTAGCAGCAGAGATGGCATCTCAATGATGCACTGGGCTTTTCTTCATTGCTTTCTAGGTGGTTCAAGTCATAAAACATAAACTTTGTTTCTTACTAAAGTTGTTCACTGAAGAAATTAATGTATCTCTGATTTACTCTTTGCCTATAGATTGCGTCTCTAAGGGGAAATTTCAGCTTAAGACTGATAACACATTTAACTCTCACCTAAAATCTTAAAATAGAGTGTAAGTATGACTTAAATTATGCATTAATCTTGAGTTAGTCTTTGCAAAAGGGTAACCTGATTTTCTTTAGTCCTCACACACTAGACTTTTATCTGTTTTCAATTATAAGAAGGATGAAGACTTGGCACATGAAGACACCTACCTGTCTTCTTCAATTTACTCTTTCCAGAGACCCAAATATTTTTCCATCGCATAGCTATGTAAAGTATGCTTGTAAAAATAATTCCTGAGTTTTCTAACAACAATATTTGCAATTATCCATATCCTACTGTAACATCATATGGAAATCTCTGACAGACCCAGAGTAAATCCTGTAAGAGTCACAGTGCCTTACCCCAGGCTCTGCTGGGCTTTCCCCAGCCCAGAGAGCATCAGCCAGGATGAGGCAAAGAGGCAGCTGCCTTCACTCAGCTAAGCTTTTTGTTAGAAAAACCAACCAACCAACCAAAAATGAACAGACAAACAAACCACCAAGCTAGAAAAAAGAGATGAAGAAACCAACAAAAGGGATCCTATTTATCACACAAATATATTTGATAATAATAAAATTATTTATATTAAGCACATTATTTTCAGTTCACTTCAAAACAGTCTCAGGACAAGATACTACAGCCAGAGAGACTGTAGGAATATTAAATACTTATCTTTTTCTGGCTTCACTCTGAGGTCACCCTTGCCTCTTACACCATTGCCCATCTTCTCAAACACACAGGAATGGACAAGTCTGTTTGGGGCCTCACTGTGCAAGTATGACAGACCCAGGAAGTGTTCCCACTCAAGCATGACATTTTAATCTCCATTAATTTTCACCTACTTCAAAAGAGACTGCTCTGGACAAAGTTCAACATTCAAAGTCTGTGTAAACATTCCCTGGATTTTCTGTTCAGCCAGACGTTGAACGTGTGTCTGGATGGCACCTCATGGAGAACAGCTGTACTTCGGAAGGAAAAACGAGCCAGGTGACCTCACAAGACTTTCACTCATCTAACTGCTGCTTCTTGACCAAGGTTAAAATAATTTATACTAAACTGCCATCTGAGGCTGGGCCTTGATCCAAGCGTGCACATCAGTTCACACTGACCTTTTTCTAAAGAAGGTGCTGAGAGTGCAGGGAATTGTCCTTGGTATAAAGAAATCCTCCACACTTCTGGCTACCTCTAAATTTCTCATGGCTTTCAGAAGAGAAGGTGTCATGAAAACATGCCTGTGGTAACACAATTGCCTTTGGAACTGGGATGCATCTACCAGGACCTGGGATGGTCCTACAAGGACCCCCCTAACCAGACCTCAGAAAGACAAATAGCACAGATAACTCACAGACATAAAGAAGGGAGATTCTGTAGACCTCTGCAGACTGTCCAGCCATGGTCTGCCTTGCACCTTTTACCTTCCTGTACTAATTAGGAACCATTCACAGAGGAACTTCCACAAGACTTCAGAGGAGAATCACTTGTTCCTGTGTATCTGTCCTACTGGAATTTTTTGTCAGAATTAAGGCAACATACAGGAGCAATAGGGAAAAGAACTTTAACTTGGGACATTATTTGAAAAAAAAAAAAATTTTGCTTTAGCTCCAGGAATGTGTTCATCTGTAAGCTAAAAAAATAAAATAAATATTATCAGTACTTTTTAATGGTGACCTGATGAGCAAAATTGATGAGAAACTGTAAAACTGAAATTAGCCACCAGAGGGAGCTCATTTGGTTAAAAATGGTCAGTGGCTTCATTTACTTCGGCAAAAACACAGTAACTGGAAGTTTACAGACTTCGAACACGTTGTTTATGTATTACTATGCATTAACAAGAAGATGGCAAGAGAAGTTTTGTTTTCTTTCCTGTAAAGGTTTAAGCTGATAACATAGAAAAAAAAATTAAATGAGAAAGTGTTTCTACAAAAAATTAACTAGTGGGTACAAGATAATTCAGACTTGAGGCAAAGGAGCTGTGTGACAATTCATGACTGTAGCAATGCATATGCATAAGAGCATTACAGGCAGCCACAGTGAGTACATTTGGATACTGTTCTCACTATTGTTCTAATGAATGGGACCAAAACAATCCCGTTTGAAGCAGTAAACATGCATGCTTTGAATAATCCTTTCAGCCCTAGTCGAGATTCCAGATGAGCTTTTGGAGTCTGTGAGCAGAGGCTGAAAAAGAGCAGCTTATTCATTTATGTAGTATTGAGATCAGAGGAGACAAGACGAGAAAATGAGGTCCCAGATACCCTTTTTTAATGCGTCCAGTTGTCACTCTGAAATTGTGAGTTGCTGGTAAAAGGGCAAAGAGATGAGAAAATACCTTTTGAACAGACAGCTCAGAGTATCTGGTAAGCAGGCATGGACCCCAGGTAGGCACTTCATGGTAAAGGCAGGATTCATCTCATCTACTTTAGCCTTCAGAAAGTTAGGCATGTGGTATGAGCCACTTGCCAGGTTGTCTTTATAGTCAGTGAAGAGAACAAGGCTCTCAGAGAAGGTGGTTAGTCCTGCCTATCTCAGGAAGGGATGAATTTTAGATTGAAAGTGCTCATCTCTTGCTGATAAGGTCACCTGTTATTGCTCTATAGGTGATAATTTTGGTTTAGATAACTAATATTTAAATAGCTATAATTAGTAGAGATTAATCTTTTAAATGCTCCAACTGCTTAGTAAAATACAGGCTCTTCCTCTTCTAAAAGTCAGGTTTGTCAGTGAAAGTGTATGCTACAGATATCAGCTGATGCTGAAGTGAAGGTCAACATTGCACACTGCCTGTCCATTGCAAGTGCCAGCTTAGGTATCAGGTGATGTTGAGGTCCAAAACACTGACAAATGGTGGCATTCTGATTCCTCTTGTATTGGTCTGTTCTGGAGGTAACACTGTGTCACAAGTAAGTCCCATATTATACATTAAAAAAAAAAAGCACATGTCACACAGGATATTTAATGTTTTGTGTTTTTTTTTTTTTTTCCTTTTCCTAGTGACAACTTAGACAAGTGGAAATAGGCTGGTTATTTGAACAGAAATTAAATGAAACACAGTGAGAAGTGGCAGGTTTCCTCTTCTGTGTGGGTTAATGAGACCCTGTAGGACAGCAAGAAGATGGTTTTAACTGTTCTGATTAGCTTGAACTAAAAGCCACTTCATGATTCACAGACAGAAAATGTAATTTAAAAATGATCAAATTGATGATCAAATACAGACTGTTTGACAAAAGAGATTTTAAAATACCATCTTTACAGCATCTTCTGCTCCTTCCAACCCCATGTCAGGTTTTATTCGATATAATGTGCTGGGCTGTGAACAACTCCCACCAGAAATCTTGTACGTTTTAACACATAGGAAACTTTTCCAACACACTTTCAAGTGGTGTCTTTAAATGCACTGGATATAAATTCAGGACAACCAAGTCTCACCCTTTCTCCTCCCTCCTTCCTGACCTGCAAATAAGTCACCTCTTTGAGGGTGCCCTGTGCTGAGCTCGTTGGTGAGATCTGGCTGGGAAGGAGCTTGCTGAAAGTCTTCACTGCATGGGAGCGCAGTGCTGGATGTCTGCTTTGGGGAAGCTGTCCTAGAAACCCGCTGTGAATTCTTTTGTTATAGATGAACATTGTCCATGCTAGATTTTTCTCCTATTGCTAGCTATTTTTGGTGGTGGTGGAACTTCATTACTGATGGGGAGCTACTGGTGTTTTAATCAGTGGCATCTCATTGTAATCTCACTGCTGGTGAAAAGGGATAAAAAGGAGACATTTGATCCATCCTTCTAGCAAAGCAGAATTCAATACAGAGCCAGAGAGGTAAGACTCTTCAGATGATTAGACAGAAGATTTGAAACTCAGTTCTATAAACAGTAGTTTGAAATGAAACGTGAGCTGCAAATTCTGCTATAACAAGAGCAACAGGTTGGACAACTGAAAGATGCAAGATGCATCTGGAATGTTAATCAGCACATTAAGTAATCTTTGTACTTGTAAAACACTGCTTTTATGTGTGTTAGAAATACATTTGGACAAACAGGCATAGGAATCAGTTCTTTTTTTCTTTTCTTTTTTTTTTTTTTTCCATTAGTACATGGCCTGAAGTCTTTTCTAAGCCAGAAAAAATACATCTCTTTAATGCAGTCATTGTCCTATAGCAAATTGGTAGAGATCATCAAATCATTCATTCTACTGAAGGCCATTTCCAATCTATCTCATTAGCACAATGTTCAATCCAGTTAAAGCTGGGTCAAACTAAAGTGAGCAACTAACGGACTGAAACGCTGCATTTTTTATATAAAAGTTTCTGAACTCGAAAATATAATGTCTCAGATACAAGATCAAATGATAGATTGGAGCATTTTCTTAAGGAGGACTTTAAAAACAGATTATAATGTATCCATGCCTGATTGCTTCTGGGAGAAAAAAAAATGTTATAAAGGGATTATATTGACAAGATACAACAAAGACCAAGTTAAATCCCAAGTTATAACTTAGGAAAAAATGAAAGGCTTTGTGTGTGTGTGTGTGTCTGAATACCATAAAATTAGTGATAAAGGGGATGACCGCACCAAATAGCATCCAGATCATATTTAAATTTGAAAGTAACAGTAAACAACATGTAATCTGTGTAGATTTTAAACACAAATTCCTGTTTGCACATATTATGCCAAGCTTACGAGCAAATGATTTGTGAGAATTGTAATATTCACTTGTGTAAGGTATGCTTTAGACTCGCATGTGCAAAACAGGCACAGAGGCTCATATTTCAGTCTGGACACGATTCTGACAGTGCTCTTCTGAACTTCTGGCTACTAATATCTATACTGGTCTCACAAACGAGTGCTCAGACAGAGTTCTGCAGTGGTCCCGGGACATGCTTAGCACACATCTACAAGCTCAGTTACAGGCAGACATTAGGTTACTCTGCCAAGTCAGTGGGAGGCAAATGAAATCTCTCTAGACAAGCTGGCAATTCGCTTTGCCTGAGGTAACAGACTGTGCAATTTGCTCTGTGGACATATGTGGGGTGGACATATGCATGACCATGTAATTTCTCACTTCAGAACTGCTACTTAACTTAAATAACTTTCACAGGTAGGGGCGGTGGGAGAAAGCCTTTGCTGTTCTCCTTAAAACTGTTGTGAAAATTGGCTGAAACTGACCCTATAAATACAAGTTAATTAGTGAATAGAAATGTGAGTGTGGTTTGTTGATCCGGTAACAGCAACATGAGTGATACACAGACTACTATACAGTTCTGGTGCCCACTGCAAAAAACAAAACTAAACTACATAACAACAACCACAATAATGATGGCAGAACTGTAGGAAGTACCAAACAGTTGAGCAAAATAAATTTGCTTAGTTTATCCAACTGCAAAATAAAAGTCTGATTTTTGATATATTTACTTCTTAAAAGGGGAACTCCTGCTCTCTAAGAAGTCTTAGAAGGAATCAAAAAATACTCACTGGAAATGGGAGACAAAATTCACAGTGGAAAGATAGCGCATATTTAACATCAATTACTGAAACAAGTAATGGTAAAAAAGTGATAATTTGTTTTCTGGAGGATATACTTTAATTAGAAATGGTTACTTGGCTTCTGACATATTGTTCATTATAGGTGGTCACTTCTGGCCTTCAAACTCCATGAAAATAGGAGTTATAAGTACTTGGTCTCAGGAATAGGTAATTTAGCAATACCAACATTTCACTCTTTGCTAAGAGTGGCCACAAAATGCCACAAATAGTAAAGAGGAGAGGTGGCTACACTTTCTCTTTTGCAAATTTGTGCAGATAAATCCTAACCTTAGTTTATATTAATGCTTTCTCTGCTTTCTCAAAACAATGTGGAGATTATAACTTACGGGGAAGATAAGAAAAGTCGTACCTCACTTTGTCAATAAAATACAATTAGAGCTTCACATAATAAAAGGTAGCCAGAGAGATGGATTTTTAGAGGTATTTAGTACAATGTTTCTCATCAGAATTGTTTTTAATATAGAACTGTAAACTTGATATATGGCCACGATATATCAAATTTGGGGCCTTCCTAAGACCTTTGAAAATTTGAAGCCATCAGTATACCTAGGGCTTAATTATGCATTAACAACTTCTTACTGCAAGGGAACCTTGATGTTCCCAAAAGCTAATTTTATTGTCATACCTTTCAACATATAGCTGTAAGAAAATGTTTCTGCCCTTGAAAAGCTTACAATGAAAATTTGCTTCTCAATTTAAGGTGTTCCCCCCACCCTCTCTCCCCACCCCCCATTTACAACAACAGAAATGAAATGTTTTCCAGATTTCATTTGCCTAGTATTTGTTGGAAAAAATGTCTATTTTGTTCAAAATTTTATACTGTGGAAAGGAAACCTGTGACAAATGGAATCCTTTGAGAAGCTCTGGTTATAATAGCAATGCCTGTTGCTCTCTTTTTTTTACTTTGGGGGGAGGAGTGGACAGGGATGGTATTTTCGTTTTCTTGTGTTTTGAAGGGGAAATATGATTTCTTTGTCTTGAATAATGACCAAGTTATTTGTCTCCCTGTTCAGTTTATTTTATTTGGCATTTCAGGGGGAATGACTTACAGTTCAGAGGGATTCAAGTTAAGATCATCACAAGCTTTTATTCTGGTGAAATAAACACATTTCTCTGCTCTTCCTCACCCGCCGGCACTGATGATGATAGTTACGATGACAACTGTCAGGACTATTAATGTGCATTGGGGAAAGGATATAGCAAAGAGCTCTTTGCTATTGTTTTTAGAAAATGTCTTATACCAGTAACAAAATCCAACAGGCGAGACCCCCAGTTTTCACAGTTACAGCAATTCTATCATTCAAATCAAATTTGTGCAGTTTGCCTGCATGCTGGCATCTATCAAGATTCAGTGAAAAAAAACCCCAAAACAAAACACAAAAACCCAATCGCATTTAGGAATGAGATTTTTCCTGTGTACAATGGAGTTTCTTGCAGTGCAGTAAAGTTCATGAAATTCAAATAACTTTTTGAATGACCCAACGCCCTGGTTTCTACACCTGTCCATGTCAGCAAACTCCAAAAAGCCAGTGTGCCAAAACCTCTTGTTCGAATTTCATGCTTCCTTTGTATTACTATCAATGTGACCTTTCAGTGTCTCACAACAGACTAATTGGCCTTTAGTGGACTAATATTCCAAAATCTGTAGGTCTGTACATTGCTGGGCAGCTACATTACTCTTTATACAGATAAGATGCCCAGTTCTGCCCTTGTTAAGTTTTGCAGCAGTGTTCTTTTTAGTATTAACAACTTCCCCCTCCCTGCCCACTGTGTTGCCAGATCAAAAAGGGATGAAAACAAAAACGATATTTCCATGCCCGCGAGACAGACAAGCAGAATCAAGAAGACACTACATTGGTAACAGACTGAAGAAATCTTGGCTGGATAATGCAAGGCACAAAACAAGCCAATATTCACCCTTTGCTATCAAGGAACAGATATATGTGATATTTCTCCATATTCTACTCATCACATTTGCTTACCTTAGATTTTTGTTCTCTATAGCAGTTCCCACCAGTGTCAGTGAATTCCAACCTCTGTCGTATAACAGGACCATGGGCTTTTGTAATGCTGGAACAGTTCAGGTATCTGAGGACAGAAAATAAAGGTCAATTGTCTCTTTGCATCATTCTTATAAAGCACAGTTTTGTTACAATGGTCTAGGTAGTTCAAACTAACCGTAAGGAGAGAGTCTGCCAGAACTGCTTTTGCAGATCTGAATTCAGCTCTAGGAGACAAACAAATACCAAAAAATCTTCATGTCAGGGACAATGCACAAAAAAGGGTCTCTTTCATAATAGCAGCCTATTAAACTAGACATGAGAAAGGAAGGGGAATGGGAAGGACAGTAAGCAGTTTCATCCATTATTGTGTCTCCCTCTTCATGACTTCAGGTTTTCATTAACAAAATACAATTGAGCTCCTCATTACCAAAAACCCTTTAAAACACTCACATAATTCTCCTCTCCCCTGTAGTTTCCATGTAACAGACGCATGTGCCCATTAAGTTATATTTTACGATTCATCTGGGGTAGCTTAACTGAGACATATCTTTCCATTTGCTGCAAGAACAGCCTGGATTGAATTTTTTTGGCAAATCAATTCTTAGTGAATGACAGAGTAAGGACTTTAGTTCCCAAAGTTACAAGATTATTCCTTCTACTTCATGGCAACCCAAAGCTTTGCATAGCCAGGTTCTCACAGGCTATTGGGGTGCAAGACTGAGGTCACACATCCTGACTCCACTTCATACATTAACAGAAAACAGTCCCATAGTATGCAGCAAAATAGGCTCAGCTGTCGGATGGCAGCTTTAACTGACAATTTGCAGGTGGCTCTCAGTGGGTTATAGCTTCTCTCTAGCCACCAACTCACTTATTTTTGAACCCTTCCTAACGTGTGTCAATGCTTCACTTCTGCAAGGCGATGCTGAGAAGAGTCCAGACCACTATAGCTGATGCATTTAGCCCAGAGTTTCAGCAGTAAGGTGATGGCTAAAATAAAAGTATAGAGGAGCTTCTCTAGTGCTGCTGGGGTAATGGGTCACAGCATGCTGTAAGGTCGTCAGTCCTGACCACTGCACGAGGAACACCTGGAACTAACAACGTGAGATTGTTTTCAGTGAAGACAGAGTAAATTAGGTTACCTTATATAACAAGGAACTTATATTTAGATAAAACACAGCCAGCTGAGTGATGGGAAGGACCTAGCTGGTTATTCTGTTGCTTGTTTTTCCTTTCTCTAGTGTGAGCTTGAGAGTGTTGAATAGCAGAGTTATTCCACCCCATTACTTTACACATCTACAACATAAAAAGTTCTGCAAGCAGATCTCCAACAGACAGGTCATTAAGGTTTACTGTGATCTAAAAAGGCAATAGGTTTATAGACCCTGTCATATACTATAGTGTAAGTTACTTTGTATGTTATTGTTTATATAACAAGTTCCAGGATGCTTCATGAAACTTCAAGGCTCTTGCACTTGATGTTTGAAATACTCTGTATACAGTCATATACTTGGTCATTTCATTTGTGTGTGTTTGTTTTTTTCAGATTGACAGACACACACTAGCTCAGCTTTCATTGAAAAATACGGGCTTCTGGAGACAAAGCTACCTTAAGTAACGCTAACAAAGTAATTCAGAGATGTCCACTTCAATCTGCAGACAGAAGCACTGTTCTAAAATCAGCGAGAATCACATCTGTTCATATCCCATTTATTGAACTTCAAGGGGAAATAACAGAAATTAAGTAATATTTTTTTAAACAATTATTTCCTCAGAAACAGTGCAGCAACAGGTGTATCCATTTTAACTCCCTTGTATCATATGACTGTGAGAGTATGCATCTATCTAACCAAATGCCTTTTTTTGCTCTTAGTGACATATTGTATCTCTATAGTAACATCATATAAATAAAAGACCATTTCATTTGGGAAATTCTATTTTTAATAAAATAATTATTTCTCATTTTCCATTTTTCTTCAAAATGCATTAAAAAAATAGATATACAAAATTTGTGCCAAGACTTAGTTATTTTAAGTATGTTGTGGCAAGTCTAAATTACTGACAAGGTGTGTAAGATCAGGGAGTAATTAAATGAAAACACCTTGCATCCAAATTTGAAATCACTCTTCTGTAAAGTCTGCAAAATCTCAGGATAAAATATCTCACTTGTTAGGTGGTGCCAAGAGTCAAAATCATCTCATGTCTCCTGGATGCCAGGGTCACCTGACGTGACCATCTCAATTATCAAATCGCAGTTTTACATCTTCACTCTGTTCTTTGCCTTGGTGTGTCTGAGAAATTAAATCCTCCAGTGATTAAGGATCTTATATCCTTTACTTCTATTAGCATAGGTCCAGTTGGTTTTATGCCAATGCTATAATTTATGCTTCAATAATTCTTTTCTCTCCCTTGTGTTACTAGTCCCCGCGGCCTTGATTTATTTTCTCTAAACAAGCCAAGATCATTTTTTATCAAATTTTATTCTGCTTTCAGCTGTTGTTACATATTGTCCATCTGTACTCTTCCGCTCAAATAATAAAAGAGCTCTACCACCAAACTGGTTAGTAGAATACCTTTTCTTTTTAATACAGGTAACCAGAACCGCTTACTGTGTTGTAGATGAATTTTAACTAGTGCCTGATTTTTTTTTTTAGCTTGCTTGGTATGTCTGAGCACAGTTTTTACTTTTTGCATTCCCTATTATATTAGTGACTCACAGATATGCTGTGATTGTCAAGTTTTGAAATGTTTAACCCCAAAAGCATAACTATTGCTTTCCCTCCTAAATGCATGGCTTTGTTATACCTCTTTTGTTCAGTGAAAAAATCTTTTACTTACTATAGCTAGATATTCCTGCGTTCTGCCATTATTCGTAATATTTGTTCTAAAGCCTATTTCTGGAAGGTCAAAATCTCCCATAAAGATAGTAAATCTTCCCTAATGCTAATATTTCTCTTTCTAATAACATTATGGTGATCTTTATCCAGCACAAATTAAACTCTAGGGGCCTAAAGCAGACATCTAACAGGACTTATCCGTTTTATCGTGTTATCTCTTTTTTTTTTTTGCTTAGCATATTATGAATATATAATAGTCTTTTACTACTCTGCCTTTTACTTCTAGCTTTTCTGAACAATCTGTACTGTTCCTATTTGTTTTGGACCTTATTATTATTATCCTACCTCAGCTGGGTTACCCTAATTATATCTGGCTTGACACCCTGCATCATAATTCAGCTTCCTCTCTTTTTGTCTAGATTATTGTAATTCCTATACCAATATTTCTGTTGCTTTTTAGTAGTCCCATGTGATTTCCTAGCTAGGTCAGGGTATTTTGTCCGTGAGATTGCTCACCTGACTATGACTGTCACCAGCTTATTCTCCTTCTTATTCTCCTTCAGATTCCTCAAATGGCTCTTTCCTTGCAGTGTCTTCACTGACCTTCTGTATCCCTACTTGGGCATACTGAGCAGCCAGGGATGGAGCAAGACAGCCCAGAAAGCAAATGTCTACCCTCTTCCCATATGAGAGTCCCACAGGTGTGAAAGGACCCATTGAAAGGAAGAAAAGAAGAAAACATATTGAAATCCAAAGTTGATAATTTTGAAAGAGTTTCACTTGCTTATAAGATAACCCATGTGAAGAGAGCAGTGGTGGCCTCTTTCTCTCCCCTCACCAGGTATTTCATCTGCTGAGGGTTTCCATGGTCTCTGGCATTGGTGTCCCTTCATCTTCTGCTGTACAGGAGCTGTGTTTGTAGGATGATGTAGGTTTGACAGAGCACTGGCTTTGATGTTAGGAACAACAGAGACACAGGTGTTTCCCCAAATTTCCTTAACACAACTACAAAATATTACCAGTTAACAAATGTACCTCTAGGAATATCAGGCTTTCAGAAATTAACTGATACCTATGATGCTTCATAATTTCATCATAATGTGCTATTGTAAATTCTTGTCAGTAGGCAAAATCTTGCACTGGCAGGAAAATGGAAACAAATGCAACAGCTTTTTCCCTACCTAGCATCCATATTTCTACACTGGAAAATGTGAGAAAGTTGTTCTGTTACTTACAGATGTTGCATCAACTGTAGAGCTGATTTTTTTTTAAATTTATTTTTTATTTCTGTAGATCTCTGTGACAAAAATACCTTGTAATTCAAATGAAGAAATATATTTTTAAAAATCCAAAGATCTGACACTGGAGTACAATCTTAGATTCTGGAGAAGAGAGATTTCTTAAAGGACTTGCATCCCAGGCAGAAAAAATGAACTATGGAGTCAGACGAAGGCAAATAGAGAAGTCATAGCTGACAGTGAGGATAAAAATGGTAGGATTTATTCTTTGTGCAAACAGTCAAGCAAGAAACATTGTTTTGATAGGAAATGAACGGGACGAATCTGACCTTTGTTATTCCAGTTCCTCTGAACTAGTAAATAGGGCAAGTACAGAAATAAGGATTACAGCTATTTTTGCTGCCACTGGAGCAGCACAAAACAACCTTGGTGGGGACAAAGATCCAGCTGTAGGATTCTGTTAATTAAAATAGTCACTATTAAGATATGTACTGTTCTTAATAATCAGAGCTATGCAATTTGTACTACTGAGTAAACAAATCATGCTTTAGAAGTTCCCAATTGGCTATTACGGTCTAGTCTGTCAACTGTCATTTAGTTACAATACCAATTTTCCATGTAGTTTATTTGCATAAACAACATTTTTTTCAAAGAGCTTCATGGAAAAAGAAATCACATTAAACAAAATTAAAATTAGGTTAAAGCAATGTTAATAATCTGACAAACTCCCCAAAGCTAAACTAGTCAAAGCTTTTTTTCAAATTTCATGCTGAGTTTTTTCAATGTGTTCACTTCTCTAGGCAGACTTACACTGTGTTAAAAGAATGATCATTACCGCTTCTTGAATCCTGTTAATTATGTATGCATGTGCAGGGCTGTTTGTAATTGGTCTCTCTCCAGATATTCTCTCATCTCTGTCTATTTTCATGAAAACTTAAAAAAATATCCATGCCAACTATAATTTACTCACTAATCTCTCTCTCTGTTTATGTGTTTCAGGTGACCTATACTGATGTGGCCTACAGTGGACAAATGCTATCACACTGATTTTCTTTGGATGGACAAGATGCATCTGCCTACATTGAGTTATTGGGTCAACAAAGTTTTAACATATTATAATTGCAGACAAGATAGTGCTCGCAGACGCAATGAACTTTCAGTTTAAATACAGAACACTTTTCATAACTTGCATGTATGGCTTAATATTTTAAATGTAATTGGTTTAAGGCAGAGGCCTCATAAAAGGCACCTGCAGACTTTCCAGAGGATAAGAAGCCCGTGGGGGTTGTACTGCAATAGGGGCCTTTGGTGAGCCAAGCAGATGGTTACCCTTGCTCTTCGTAGCCTATTATAACAGTTACAGTCTTCCCTAGACCTTCATTAACACCGTCTATGTGCCTTCACATCTTGTAACATGTACCACAGCTATCTTTTCAAAGCAGGAGCAAAACTTTAGTCTCCTATATATAAAATTTATTTAAATTTAAAGTAATATAAGCTTTTTCTCCATATATTATCCCAGTATCTTGAATTTCACCCGTGTCATTGAAACTACTGTTTTCACTGAAGAAAATTCTGCCCCAAAATGTTAATCTGAGCAGAGACTGTAGGTTAGGCAACACCCCGGGGAATCCCATTGCAGTTGGAGTGGCTAAAACATTGCTTTCCGCTGAAAAAGACTGAAGGACGGGCTTGCAAAGTCTATGGATTTCTGTGGAAATCTTTTTTAATGTGCACCAACTGCCCTCCAGGATCTGAAAATATTGTTAACAAGTAAGTTTTAGATAATGTCTGATAGCTTCTATAAAATTTGCATTGCTCTACAATCCCTAGTGAGCTTTTAGATTTTATATTTATAATGTCAGATGAGGTTTACTGAAAGAGAAAAAATTGAAGCTGCTGACTAAATAAATACAGCTAGATGCCTATGCACCTTTCTCTTGATAATACTGATGCAATGAAAATTTGTCAGCAAAGATGGTGTTTGCAGGTATAGCAGACTTACAAAGAACTAGAAGGGTCTTAAACTGCCATGAATGGCTTTACCTTTGGGAAAAGAGAGACTTCTGTTTTTTACAGGACCTCGTTTTTTCACATGCCATTCAGCGTATGCTTATGCAATCAAAACTGATCTTGTTTATATTTCTCAATATTTCAGGCCAGCATTTTATTTTCTTCCTCAGAGCTTTAGCTGAGCTGCTCTTGCTTGACTGCCTCTGAGCCTGCATCTGATTCCTGAGTGAATGTGCTTTCATACTGCTCAGATAAAGGGCTTTCGCTGCAGTCGTGACTTGCATGGGGTTGAATATTATACCTTTCTTACGTCTAGACCTACAGAGATGACGACATGCTGATTCATCTATGAATAATCAAAGTGAACTCTCAGACAGTCTCAAAAATAGACTTTGCTCAATTCTGTTAACCCCAAAATGCCTGAATGATACTGAGATGTGGGGGAAAAAAAAAAAAAAGTCATAATATGTGCTGTGTAGGGATGTACACACATACCATAAATATGATAAGACACAAGAATAGGGAGGGGAATAGATGTTAGTTAACCGGAGCTTACATGTCTCTGTGTTAAGGACACAGCCAGTTAGAGCTTTCAGCTGAACAGTTCATTCTTTGATTTCCAGTGCTGCTATTTTGACTCACAACTCATTTCTGAATTATATGAATTAAATTTTGTAGTATTAATTTCTTATTTAGACTACTTCACATGCATTAAAATTGGAGAATATTTTCTTTTTTCTTAAACTCCTTTAATAAACTCTTTTCTTTGAACAAATTTTTTTTTTAACTGAAATTAGATGCTTGAGCATTGTCCAATGAGGACCATGGGACACTGGACACTCGCTAGCTTTTATAGGGTAGGAGCCTATGACATGATGCAGTAGATGGGCAACTTGCAAACAGCTACAAATGTATTTTTCTGTCTCAGGCTACTGTCCCAACAGAATAAGATGAGCTTGTATTGAAAGACATTTATTTCTATAATGTTTTCATTTCAGCATCTACAACAGGGGATAAACTTCCACAATTTGTCTGGGAGACTGGCACATGTTTTTTGCCTAAAAATCTGCCTGTAGACATTTTTTTCCCTGTAACTCCCAAGCAATGTGTCTACAGATTTGTCAGCATCCATAGTTTTATGGAAAAAAGTCATATCAGGCAGCATCTGGAATTTACTGTTTATGAATTGGAAGTTTTTATCAGTATTTTAGCCTAAAAAAAAGTTAGATATTTGTCACCTTAATTTTGTTATTACTTCTCAGATGATTTATCTCATATTCCTCTAATGGTCAGCCAAAATGATCACTATGCTTTTATTTACTGTTACAATTAGCTTTACAGTTTAGAAAAACATCTTCCATCCAATAATCTTTTATATTAAATTAAAAATGAGAATTAATGTCTTCTAAAGAACTTTAAAGTAAAGAACTGGTCTCTGTTTAAAATGCATGTTTCTGTGAGGCCTTTTGCAGTGCTGATTTTTTGTTTGTTTTGCAGTTTACAGGCAGTGAAATAAGGTGACCTTCCATCACACAGACTGTGATGAAGCTTAGGGGTCGCCTTGGGCACTGATATCAACAACACCTCAAATTAGTAACCTTATTGTCTCTTTCAAAATTAGGTCATCTGAGAGCCAAGTCCTAGTTCATGCCTGTAGGGATATTACATACAGTATATTTCTATACAAAAAGATTTAAATGGAACTCCTCATCCAATATTTGAAGAATAGACTCAGATTAACAGAAATCAATTTTTCTACAAATGCCAGGAAAGTGAATTATTACTTTCCATGAAATAATATAGCATCTGGCTTATGCTGAGATTTCATGCTGTGACTATGTATTGTCTCCGTATACGTGAAAAGAATACAAAATGACTTGCTGACCCTTACCTTTGTATTTAATCGCCATGTGACATATTCCATGAATACTAGCATGTGTAAAAGATCATGTTATTATATACAGCTGTTAAAGACCTCAAAAGCAAACAATGTGCTACTGACATATAAATAATACCTTCTGTGCACAGTTAAACATTGGTGCTATTTTTACCAGATTTTAAGCTCTTTTAAGGCCAACTGGAACAGCTGAAATAGAACATTTAGAAAAAAATATTTTGATGCTAGGGCACAGATGGCGGTAGCCCAATGTGTCAAAATAAATGTTTCATTTTTGCTGTAACGTGGGAAAAATAGACCTTGTCAATTACTCCAATAGTCGTAGGTGCAATAAATACACTCTGTAGCTAAGAAGAGCTATTTCAGATGGGCATTCAGAGAAATTCTATGTATCCTACTTCCAACAGCCTGGAAAGGTAAATTACCTTAGGCCAATGACTTCCTGCTTTTGAAAGGGCTCTAACAGCTGCAATCAAGCCTGGAGCTTTAATCCTTTATTTGGCACGTGTATTTCACAAACACATGATTGCTCCTTCTGAGAGATGGTATGAGAAGGTGCTGCAGACAATGGGTCTGTTAACTTTAAATCAACGACTTCCATATGTTTAGGAAATTTAGAATGGCTTGAACAGACTTCAGTGTTTTTTCTAGAAGGCTGTGATGGCAAGCAGAATAAACAGGAGAGTCAATCACATGTAGGCAAGTTTTTTTCACTGCTAACATCTACGCAGACATTACATGCCACTGGCATTGAATGGCCACATCAAGCTGGATGCATCCACTGGTGTGTGGCACATTCTATTGCGTTTGTAAGCAACATTTACCTTTCGAAAAGGAGCAATCCACCAAGACACACCAATAAAATGGTAAAGTGCTCTGAAGAGGAAATTCAAATAACCCACAGATAACAGAGTATGCGAGAAGCTCCAGCTAGTTAGGGGTCAACATTTAACATGGCTTCGGCTGTCAGTATTCTGCACCACCTGGTCATAACAACAACGCAGGGCTTTGTCTGTAAAATGGAGCAAAGTTACAAAGAGTGAATGCTAATCCTTATGCTATAGCACAACAGTAAAATGATTCATGTTCTCTTACCCAGTCTTTTACTTCCCATGTGAAATTTAAATCTGCTCCAGCTGGTACAGTAATAGTTCTCACAGTCTGCACGGCCAGTTGGGGCTGGGGGAGGGAGGAGAGGAAAGCAAAGCAAAGCCAAGCTGAGCAGATTTACAACTGAATATGGAAGGCATCTCTCATTTTCCTGAGACTGTGCACTTCCAGGTAGCTCCATAGCTTGCTGTTGCAGAACTGTGGCTTTGTATTTTGTCATCTGCAGTGAGACTGCTGCGTTTCTGCTGAAGAGGTTTTTCCCTGGGCACTGCAGCACAGAAGGCAATGTATAGTTTTGGGCTGTAGGGGATCTGCAAGGATTGAGAAGCCTGTGAATACTATTGCAGTATTCATTGTCTTAATCTAAACCACCTAATTTCTTTCATGCCCTTTTTAACCTGCTTACAACATTCCATGTACCTCAGAACAATACTTTTCAGTGGGGTTAATTCTATTTTCTGAAAAAAAATATATATTTGGACCAAAATAAGTTACTCTGAAAGAACCACTAAAGATGTTTCTCTGCTTGAGGATGAAGTGCTCAGTGTGGGTTTTATATGGGTAGCCCAAGAGAGAGGAGTAAGAAGAAGTGGAATATGGTGCACACAAGAGGTAAAGACTGAAATTGTGAACTTGTAGGCTGAATTTTAGGTTCAAAAAAAATTTTTCATGAGCATAAACCCAGGATGATAACTAAAACTCTGACCCACAAAGACATATCAGGGAGTAAGAAGGTCTGTGAAGTTTACTTCCTACGTTCAAAGGTTCAGGGTGAGGAGGGACAGAAAGCAGTCAAGAGTAGAAGACACCCTGATTACTCAGGTTTGCGAGAAGGACATTCTCCAGAGGGGTGAAAATTATTGAAGTGCTTCAACTTCAGGTTGTTGTGACAGCTGGCATGCAACTGCAGCCACACAATCAATTCTGTCTACATTCTGCTTTAATTACAGATGGATAAATTAGGGTCAGCAAGAAATGAAGCAGCAGACAATGACTGGTAAATGACCCAAATAAACTAAGCCAACAAGAAAATTTCTAAAGAGAGACATGTTAGAGCCACAGAATTTGCTAGAGGCATAGAGAAGTTGTTGAGTGGGTTGTCAGCATCCCTGAAGTTATTATAGACAATTCTAAAGTTAAGGTTGAGCAATTCAACCTCTCTTATGTATGAGAAACACAGCACTTACTCAAGAAAATTGCACCACTTATTCTGAGTACAGAATTCAATTTCCAAGGATTAATAAGTAAACACCTTAATTAATGTATGACTTTAAAATAATTAAAATAAGTCCTTTAAGAGATTTAACATATTTTTCAGTCTTTTATTTGTCCTGAATGATCTTCAGAATAATAATTATGCAAGGGTTTCATATTCGTAATCTTCCACACCAGCCACAGTCAAAAGAGTGGTTATAATTAAATTAAATTATTAATGATTTCTGCCTCTAATTGTTATAACTCGACAGACTTCAGCCTGACTCATTTAACTCTTAACTAGAGAAACTCATCAATATCTTATGGTTTATAGGGGACTTTCCATTTTTGAACTACATGCATCTGAAATATTTTGAATTTGAACCATGTCTAGAAATACCATATAGTAGTTTGCTTTGCTTGTAAATCAAGACATTTCCAAGCAAAAGAAATTTTTAAAGGGAATTTCAAGTTGCTAGTTCATATCAGCGATGTAATAAAAGGTCTAATTTTGTCCAGCCTGTGCATAATTGTGTTAAAAATGTCACTATTATGAATCTCGTGCTTCTCTCAGACTAATTTTACAAGTGGCAACTTCCCTTACCTCTGGAGAGATACTCATAATGCAAGTGAAAGAGCAGTTACAGGTACCAAAAAAGCTTCTGAGGTTTTAAATGGTTCATTCCTTTTCTGCAGGGTTGGAATACCTGCAACACTTAGAAAATTGTAGGTTCCATTTAAAACCAGTAGCAAATAGTAGCAAATACAAGCAATAGTTCAGATTAGAAGGCATATTCTGAAAACAAGGGTGGCGTACTCAAAACAGAGGGAGGTAGTAACAAGCACTAAATTGATCTCTCTAATATTCTCCACGGTTCACTTATATGTGTGTGTGAGTATGTGTGTATATCTCCACGCATACAAGTTATATATATGTGTACACATGCATACATGTATATATATATATATGTAGTTCAGAGCTATGTAACACCTAAGTGCCAGTGAAAGGAAAAATAACCTCTCTGCTTTGACCAGTCTTTTCAGGTCAGCTTCATCCTCTTGTGAGTGCCAACACTGAGGCTCTTTCCGGAAAGGACTCACTTCGGGAAGAGACCATCTGGATGCTGTCTGAGCCACACAGAGCAGAGCGTGAGAGGGAGAGTAAAAACCAAGAAATAGCAAGAAGCTTTGGGTGCAACACAGAAGTGGAAAATGAAGAACTCAGGCAATAGCCTTTAAAGAGAAATAAGAAATGATACTTCCTGGTAGATTTGCACAACACTGGTGGCTCTGAGGAATGTTAGGGGAGAATGATCCCAAGTTGTCTCTGCTGTTTATGTTCCAGTTATCATAAACAATCAGTTATCAGGCAAGTAAAATAATTACTGTGAGAAAGAGCAGAAATTGCTCCAATCACTTTACTGCAGGTCTATAATCAGAACAACTCTTCCTACATGTGGATGTTTCACAAAAATAATATAGAAAAACAAGCAGAGCTACGTGCTGCATAGCAAAAGCATTTTCAGAAAGGAAGAATAAAGAGGACACTGCAGATGCCTGGCACTGAAGTTACACAACATGCCTGAGAAAGGACATGGACGATCATACCACAGGACCCAGCAGGCTGCAGCAGGCAGGAGAAATGGAGAGGGTGGAGGAACTGCAGCTTAATTATCTCACTAGATAAATTCACATCTAGCAGGAGAGCGAAAAAGACAGCAAAGAGGATTTCAGATCACAGCCATGACACTACCCTGTCAGCACAAGACCTGGGGCTGTCAGGTAAGCTGAGGTCAGCACCGAACCTGTGCTGCCTTCCCAGAAGGACAAGAAAAAGTAAGCGGAATAACAGCAACGTGACTGAGTGCACAAACCAAAGTCAGACAATGAAAAATAGGAGGATATGAGAAGAACCACTGTGCATGAGGCTGAAAAGAGAAAAAAAGGAAGATCTCCCAACACAGCCCAGGAATTATTTCATCCTGCTCATCACAGTTCGAGGGGCACAGATGTGCATAGGTACAAAAGCTGTGACTTTGTATAAACTTTGTACAAAATCAGGTCTGTCTCAACCTTGAAAATGCCACTCTCTGTGTAGTCAATTAAGATCCTAACACATGGCTGCTATACCTTTGTTTCCAACAGACTAAAGGTTCAATCATTTTACATCAAGATCAAGTAAGCATACCAAATACGGAAGATGCAACTTTGGACCTAGAAGCTGGAATAAAGTTATGGGAAACTTTAGAGATCCTCAATTTTTCTACTATGGGAAATTTGAAATCTGTAATTATTTTAACAGTTTTACTAGGGAGACAGGAAAATAGAAGTTTATAAAGAATGTATTCTAGTATGGGCAACACCCTGGGAAGTTTGCAAAGAAGGAATTCAATGAGAAACAGCAAATTCTTAATGCAGCTCAAAGTATGGCCATTAGGTGCTAGAGAGAAGATAAGGAAGAATTTGATCTAATGCAGACTGTTATAGGACATACTGATAACATCTAGTTAAGCAAGCACCACTGTGGTTTCAGTCAGAGATTAATCGAGCTCTTCATTTAAAGGAGTAACCAAGAATTTGATTATGTTGCAGAGTATAAAGATTTTCCATTCAAATATACAGTTTACAAACTAGCATCATAAATGTTAAAATGGCACTTAGAATGAACAGTGCCATGAAGGCCAAAGTCAAGGTGTTTGAGTACAGTGCAGTTTCCTAGGTTCTACATAGGCAGGTTGAGACACTGTCCTTTCTATTCACCTCTACAATACCTATCTGAAAGTAGGATTTTTCTGAGGCTAAGTCTACTGAACATCAAATAGAATGTAAACTGCATGAAAAATTTTACCCTGTAGTTCCTATAGCACCAAGGTCAAAAAATTGTGTTTGAAGTGAAATATATTTCTGAAAGACACTCTCTCTTGAGTAAAAAAATTTCAACTTACCATATCACTAAGGAATTGTTGTGAAGTTAATTACTTTTGCAGATTAAAGGGCAAGTCCTATTTTCAGTTTTCAGATCCTAATCACTGGATTTTTCATACCTTTGTTGCTAGATTAAAGAACCTTCTGTGTGGTAGTTTCTGCCCATATAGGTACCTGTGGACAGTGATCAAATCACTTATTTTCCTCCTCTTTTTCTCCACAACTTGAACATATTACATGCCTTTAGCTTGAAGCATATTTCCAGTTTCCAGCTTGTCTTCAAGGCTACTGTCCAAACATTATCCAATCTTTTGGCAACCTCTCTGAATGAACATCACAACAGGAGCAGGCTCACCTGTGCAGCCCTCTTAGTCCTGCTCAATTCACTCCTTTACCGCAGGGCTTGCGGTCACTGTCATGCTCACATCATTTCAACAGGTACTTGTGCTCATTCAACTAGCTATCACAACACCCTCCTTCCTCCCCTTTATGCTCCATTTCTCCTTCATTCCCACCTACTCTTCCTCCAGGTCTTTCTCACTGTGGATGCATACTGGGACATGGGACCCCATGCTATGACAAAAAGCCTCCGTTTAATGAGGTTTGCAGTTCGTCAGTTTTCAGATTAGAATGTGCCTTTTCTGTTCACTATCCGTTCAACCCAGCCCCCATGGAAACCGATGGAAAGGTTTCTGCCTGTGATTTCAACTCTACAGCTGATTGCTCTAAAGTGAAAAAGTTTGACTAAAGACTGCATAAATTAAACATCTCCTTGCACCTAGCAGTGATTACACAGGAAGGAAAGCCTGTGCTGAGCTGTTCAAAATGCTGTTTTGTTGGTCTTTTTCATTGCTTCACTGATTTATATTCAAACCTCCTTATATCCTACATAAAAAATATTATTTTTTACTTTGTCTGTGTAAAAGGACTTCTGCTAAAGATTTTTTATCCTACAGCCCCAGGGCCTTTGAAATCATATCCTATATGTTTTGTCTTTATCAGCAGTTTCCCTGCACCAATCTACAATGAACTACGTAAGCCACTTATACCAGAGACTGTTCAAGTAATTTTGAATTTGACTGACATATTCTGATCTCCCTGGTTTTGTTAAGCAAGCTGAACCTTAATAACACACTGAGAAGATGAACGGGCTAATGAAGCACATTGCATGATCTGGAATCATTCCCTTACAGGTAAAGTTTTGAACCGCTGACAGCAAGAGGATTATTATTGGTTTTTTTATACACATATATATTTTTATTTTTTCAGTTTTCCATAGTTACTTTTCACTCTTGGTGCAATGCTCTGTTATGCAGCTGTCTGGCTCTGTGTTAACTACGTACTGAAGAAAAATAATGTCTCATTGTAATACTGATTATTAGCTTTCTGTGTAATTAAAAAAGAAACTTTCCTTCTTTTCACTTTAACATTACAAAAACATTTTAAGTGCATGTCCACAATGAATGGATCCTTAGTCTAAAACAGTTCACCAGTGTATCAAAGGATGAAGAAAATATTTCCACATTACAACTGTGTACATCTTATTTTTACCCAGGGGAAAAGCATTGTGGGTGAAGTGTAGTTACTTTTGATGTACTGTAGCCTTTGACTGTATGTCACGTTGCTTGTGCTGTGCTGTCAGGTGGAATACGACATTGTTATAATGCTAGAATTAAGGCTTCTGTACTAACTCAGAATGGCTGGGGGTTTGTTTTGTTTATTTTGCAGCACTTAAACCATTCCCTTTACTATTCCAGAAGAGATTAGCTGGTCTTTTAATTCTCTCTTCCCTGCTTTCTCCTCATTTATGAATTCAGGGAAGTTTTGAATAGGTTTTACATAAGATAGAGAGGAACCAGCCCTCCATGCTGATGAGAATGCTGATGTCAGATTCTCGCGCCATCTTGTCAAGGGGACTGGGGCTTTCCAGCTTCTGGCTTGGGCAATGCACTCAGGGTTAGCATTGAAATATGAGTTTTTGAAGGCAGGGGACCTTCCTGCGTCTCATAGCAGAGTGACATTTGTATAATGACAGGGACTAAACCTCACATTTGCATTGAAATGCTATCCCAGTGTGTAAGGACATGCAGCTGTTGGCTTGAGGTAGCTATTGTGTAGTGCTAGAGACAGAAGTACATCCATCCCTTAACGGCCAAAGCTGGCACATCCTACAGTTTGGAGGGACTGGGTATGTGATGCCCCTTCTCAGCAGCACCAGGCACCTTCTTCATGGGAGGCTTTACAGAAAAGGTTCCATTGCAGAGGAACATGGGATTTACAGGAAGCCCATACCTCAATGTGAATTATCATAGTTAAGGTACAGGCTTCCTACACACTGTAATGAAGGACTTCTTGAGTTCAGTTTGCTCCTTCTCCTAATGCTCCTACATCTTCATAGTGATGACAACACTTAAATACTTTGGAAAATAACCTCAAATAAGGGGAATCTCCAAGGAAATTCTCTCAAGACACCTCTTTCTTTCTAGCACTCAGCACAGGGAAGAGCAGAAAAACAGGTTCTGTGTTATTAGAAGGCTTTGACCTCAAAATTCTTCTGAAAAGGCTTTCTCTAAAAGTTCCAGAAAAAATATGGAAAAGAAGGCTTACAGTCAAATAACTGGATTAATTGATCACACATTTAAAGAACACTAAATATGCAGAATCAGAAAAAGCAGCACGCACTCAAATAGTTGAAAAAAAAAGAAATCAAATGACAGACCAAAGCTGTGAATGTTAGTTCCAAAGGCAACCTTAATTCTAACATCGACTTCAGTAAAGCATTTGACACAGTCTCCCACAGCATCCTCACAGCTAAACTGAGGAAGTGTGGTCTGGACGACCGGGTAGTGAGGTGGCTGAAGGAAAGAATCCAGAGAGTTGCGGTCAATGGAGCAGAGTCCAGTTGGAGGCCTGTATCTAGTGGAGTGCCTCAGGGGTCAGTACTGGGGCCTGTATTATTCAATATATTCATCAATGACTTGGACGAGGGAATAGAGTGCACTATCAGCAAGTTTGCTGATGACACCAAACTGGGAGGAGTGGCTGACACGCCAGAAGGCTGTGCGGCCATCCAGAGACCTGGACAGGCTGGAGAGCTGGGCGGGGAAAATGTAATGAAATATAACAAGGGAAAGTGTAGAGTCTTGCATCTGGGTAGGAACAACCCCAGGTTCCAGTATAAGTTGGGGAATGACCTATTAGAGAGCAGCATAGGGGAAAGGGACCTGGGGGTCCTGGTGGACAGCAGGATGACCATGAGCCAGCACTGTGCCCCTGTGGCCAGGAAGGCCAATGGCATCCTGGGGTGTATTAGAAGTGGGGTGGTTAGTAGGTCGAGAGAGTTACTCTTTTCCCTCTATTCTGCCCTGGTGAGACCACACCTGGAATATTGTGTCCTGTTCTGGGCCCCTCAGTTCCAGAAGGACAGGGAACTGCTGGAGAGAGTCCAGCGCAGGGCAACGAAGATGATTAAGGGAGTGGAGCATCTTCCACATGAGGAAAGGCTGAGGAAGCTGGGTCTCTTTAGCCTGGAGAAGAGGAGACTGAGGGGTGACCTTATTAATGTTTATGAATGAATGAAAGGGTGAGTGTCACGAGGATGGAGCCAGGCTCTTCTCAGTGACAGCCAACGGTAGGATAAGGGGTAATGGGTTCAAACTGGAACACAAGAGGTTCCACTTAAATTTGAGAAGAAACTTCTTCTCAGTAAGGGTAGCAGAACACTGGAACAGGCTGCCCAGGAGGGTTGTGGAGTCTCCTTCTCTGGAGACATTTGAAACCCACCTGGACACCTTCCTGTGTAACCTCACCTAGGTGTTCCTGCTCCAGCAGGGGGATTGGACTGGATGATCTTCTGAGGTCTCTTCCAATCCCTGACATTCTGTGATTCTATGATTTCCTCAGTTTGGTGTGTTTGACTTCCAGCTTCACTAATATTGTGTGAAATCAGTTGTCTTTTTTGTGATGGTTCACACAGAATCATATCAATGGTTCCTGGATTTTGAAAGAGGACATTTGAAATACAGAAATTCTATCATGTGGCATACAAAATATTTGGTTAATCAACAGCTTTGAGCATCTGTGAAACATTACACAGATTTCTGAGGCTCATGTTAAGAGAATAGCTGACAGCACTAATACACTGTCATTTTCTACAAGGACCAATATTGCAATCAAATAGCCATTTTTCTAGTAGGTTTTCAGATACTTACCAACTGCAGAGGAATCACAAAGCTTGGTTTACACACCCAACCTGGAAACACCCACAAACATAATTGTTTCACGCTACTCACCCTCTCCCCCATTAACAACTTGGTCCCAGTTTCTTCCCAGTCTCCAAGTCTCCCTTTTCCATTTTGTGATCTTCTTTTCCATTCCAGCTTCAAATCAGCCCCCAAGTCAGCTTGTTGCATCTTCCTAGTCATACCAGCTTCTCTCCTTCTGGTCAGCTTGTTCCATTCAATTCAATCCACTGCTAGAAGCTCAATCTCTTCTATTTTGTTTCCTCTAGCCCAGCATTTGTCTCTCCCCATACAAATCAGATAGTTCCCTCCTCCATTCCATTGTGGTCTCTATGAGGGGGAGGCAAACTGGAGAGTTTGGGAGAAACAATGAGAAGGAAAGCTCTGTGTTTTCCATCTTAACCCTAGCTAAGGGCAGTTAAAGTCAGTAATTTGTAGATCATGTCCTTTAGAGCCCCTATAGTCTGCAGCAGCCTGAGTGTAGGCCCAATCAAGGCACACATGTCCTAAGAAGAGGGGAGACTTTTCACAGTAGTATAACAGAATATATTTAGTGGCTAAAACTGGCATCTGTACTGAACTGCTTACTTTCTAGAAACAGCAAAAAGTGCCCTTATCCCTTCTTAGAATAGCCATCCTTCCCAATTTTTCAAATACAGGGCCCTGAAGACAAGTATTAAAAAAAAAAAAAAAAGTTAACAAAAGCTGTTATTGTGGACAAACACACTTTCCTCAAGCTTCTTTGCTGATAACATTGCAGCCATTTTGGCTGAACTCTTCAAAATCATCCACGGGCAGTAACTGCTGAGGGTATAAATCAAGTTAAATGGTTAACTTTCGGCTATGTTCTAATTAGTAGAGAACAAGGTCTTACAATGGAAAGAATCAGGAAATAAGTGACTGTAAGTGCTTACAGCTCAGTAACAAATGGGCTAACAAAAGAAAGTACTGTAAGAAGAATATGAATAATATGTAAACCTCATGAAGTTTTATAACCTAATCTTCCCCCCCAGTTTCCCATTAACCTCAAAATTAGCTCCTTTTGCTGCCTTTCTCAGGTGTTATTGACTACCTGGGAAACAAATGAAAGCACAGACTATGCTGGACAATCTCACTTAACAGTGTACTGCAGGTTAAGGGGAACAGCTGGAGCAGAATGACAGACTAATGGAAACAGTCAGTCATTTTATTGTCCAGACTGCAAGGTACTCCAGAATTCAAACAGATCAGACAGTAACACCTATGGGGTATACAGACACCATGTTAACAAAAAACCTTACCTCACTGGCATGGACAGCGGCATAACATTAAAGCAGGATATCGTCTGAGGCTGAACTCTTCTAGAGCTTGCAAACCAAATTTCAACCTGCTTTCACAGTATCACAGTATGTTTGGGATTGGAAGGGACCTCGAAAGATCATCTAGTCCAATCCCCCTGCTGGAGCAGGAACGCCTAGGTGAGGTCGCACAGGAAGGTGTCCAGGCGGGCTTTGAATGTCTCCAGGGAAGGAGACTCCACAACCTCCCTGGGCAGCCTCTTCCAGTGCTCTGTTACCCTCACTGAGAAGAAGTTCTTTCTCAAATTTAAGTGGAACCTCTTGTGTTCCAGCTTGATCCCATTACCCCTTGTCCTATCATTGTTTGCCACTGAGAAGAGCCTGGCTCCATCCTCGTGGCACTCACCCTTTATATATTTATAAACATTAATAAGGTCACCTCTCAGTCTCCTCTTCTCCAAACTAAAGACACCCAGCTCCTGCAGCCTTTCTTCATAAGGGGTTTCCATCATCTTTGTTGCCCTACGCTGGACCCTCTCTAGCAGTTCCCTGTCCTTCTGGAACTGAGGGGCCCAGAACTGGACACAATATTCCAGATGGGGTCTCACCAGGGCGGAGTAGAGGGGAAGGAGGAACTCTCTCTACCTACTGACCACCCCCCTTCTAATACACCCCAGGATGCCATTGGCCTTCCTGGCCACAAGGGCACAGTGCTGGCTCATGGTCATCCTGCTGTCCACCAGAACCCCAGGTCCCTTTCCCCTTTGCAGAGAAGTGAGCCCTATAATACTGTCCTGAATTCACTGATACTTGCTTGTTTCCTCCTGAAAAACGTAAGTAATAGGCTGGCAGGATAAGGGAACAGGGATTCACTTGCACCTTCACAGACCTATTAACAGGGAACAAAAAGCCATGGTTTACGTAGTCAAGGCAATTTGTAGAATAAGCTTTCTTTGCAATTCAATTGCTAATTAAAAAAAGGTCAGCTGGGCACAGCAAAAGAAAGCAAACAACCAAACCAAAAACCTGCCCTCCCTGTAGAGTGAACTGCCTAGATAATCATGTTACTACTGAAATTGCTTAACTGAAGCCAGGCAGTCAGCCTTTAAACCCAGCTGATGGATCCTGATTGAACCAGCTGTCTCCTATAGGTTCTTTCTGAACTGGAGGATACTGGTACAGGAACTTGAATTCATGTTCTGGAGTGGAACCTGCTGAGCTGCTAATGCCTGAATCAGCCTGACATTTCTTGTCATAGGCAACCAAAACTCAGCAAGAGTACAGGAGATCTCCTTTACAGAGAACCATACCCACCTTCCTTTTCTCTGTGTCCATGCAAAGAAGATTCTATGTAAAATAGGTTACTGGTCTGATCCTGATGACTTTTTGGTGGTGTTGTTGTTGTTTTGGTTTGTTTTCTAAATAGTCAGGTGGACAATCCCCCTGTGTCAAACATCTCTTAATTGTAAAAAGGCATATGATTTACAGAGGAACCTGTAGTCACAGTCAGCTTTGTAAACTGTAATAGTGTCTCCCCAAGAGCCATTTCAGATTTTCAGGGCATCCAGGATGCTTAGACACATGTTCTGGCACAGGATGAAGTAGCTCTGCGACAGAGCATCCAAAAAGGTCTCTTCCAACTTGGGCTTTTCCGGTCATTTAACTTTGTTGTGCTGTGTCACTCTCATTTCAGCTAACCAGGAATTTTAGGTAAGCTAATTTTGCCTGGATTTGGCAGATGTCTGTAGGCAGCTGATCTACTAGGCAGGTAGTTTCGGTAGGGAGCTGGAGGGAGAAGGAGTTATACTGCTTAAAGCCACTTCCATTAGGTTTACCCACCTTCAGCTCTCAGTGTTCGAGTGGAGGTTGCCTGGTTGCCTCTCTTGTCTATCAAAGGTGGCCTTGACTTTGCTTTAAGCACATGCTTTGCTTTTGGTTTAGACAGCAAGAATGCTTCGGAGCCACACCGAAGGCTCCCTTGGTGGGTTAACATCCAGATAGGATGCCCACACGGCAGGCAGCCGTGCGTTGAAGGAGAACATGTGTTTATAGCCACTGACAGAGACTGCTCAGTTATATTAGCGCAGACACAACCAACAGGGTCCTTGGGAATTGCATATATAATCAGGCATAAAGTGCTAAAAAGGTTTGCTTTATTTTAACACCAAAACTCTGGGCAGGAATTCTTCTTGTAAACAATCTATGTGACTTAAAATGGAATCACTTAGATGATCTATGATTTGATCATGAGAACTGGAATTTCTATATGCAGAGAAGAACACTACAGCATCAGAACGTATTTTTTTCCTGGTAGTAATGTAATAACAACCCTTCAGATTTCTGTTGATTGCATCATTCTCCAAAAAATAACTCTGGATAAAATTTATTTTGCTTGATCTCAGACAAAGTGAAGAGTAAAAATCTGTTCAGTCATTTTTATGTCATCAATGAGTCACCAAAACTAATGCTGACTTTGAAGCATGTTACATGGATATCCTGTGAGGAATTTACTAGGACAATGTATCTTCTATACTGCAGTTATCTCATTGACTTTATTTTTATAGGAAAAAAAATCAGATAAACTAGTAATGGTTCACTGACTATTAATATAATTCACCAAAACCCCATAATAAAACAAAGCCAGACTCTCAAAGCACTTAAATTATTTCATTTATCTCAAGGAAAAAAAAAAAGTCAAAAGCACAAAAAGCATTTTGGTCAAATTTGATGTTACAAAACATTTTTATATTTATTTAATATCATGTTCTCCTACTGTGTAGTTATACTGTATATTTTCTGAAAAAATAATATGCAAACAGATTATTGCATAACACATCTTTTCCAAATTAGCCCAGAAATATTCACTAAATTATCTTTTTAACACAATAAGAAAAGTGTTTTAATATTTTATGTTTAAATTCCAGAGATTTTTATCACATAAGATATTCTGTGGAATGCAGCACCTATTTACTTCTTCGTAAGCCGTTATGAAGATGGAACTAGCCTCTCAGACAAAATAACAGAGGTGATTAAAACACAAGTTGAATAAAGCAGCTCACCGAGTGGGTTCTTGCAGAGTAAGTATTTCACTTGGCTGTGTGTGTGGAATATTTTGCATAATCGTCTACAGACCTCCTAGGGTTTTGCTATTACAGAATATACATATATGTAGTGCTGAGACACAGAGAAGTAGCATTTTACATTATGTCTATGCTTGTTTAGGGCTCACTGTCTATATGGAATGAGTAAAAGTAATATTAAAAGAAAATAATGATTAAACAAAAAATATTTCATTATGCAAACAAAGAAAAATACTGTATTTTAGAGACAGTTCAAGCATATACAGCATATACATAATAAAGCTCAGGCATTTCTTTTTTCGTATTAGCTGAAGAAGCAGTCATGAAACTGTAGTATATTGGCTTAAAACTTGACAACCACCTAGTGCATTCTTCTTGCTCACCTTTAAAAAATACACAATCTGAGATGGATACATTGCACTGCTGGAGTTTACAATATATATTTCAAATTTACAAAAATACAGAAAAACAAGATTTCTTGCACTCAGATACTGAGCATTAACCCTTTGAGTACTAATTCCCACCTGCAACACTGCAGAACACATTCATCTGACTAACATGTTTTTATAACATTCTAACAATTACAATTTTCATTTTTATGTACACTATTAGGAAATGTATTCCTACATATTAAAAGAAAAGAATAATAAACTGCTAATAACGGAAAAACAATGGGTTGAAGTATGTTAAAATTTCTGCAACATACACACAGAGAATTGCAGACTGATGGTCTCTTAAGGGAATTTTCTATTTCCTCTCTGCAGAAATGTAGCAATTACAGAAGCCCGTGTTAAGACATGACAGCAAACTTTCTCATGTGGCCATACAGAATTGTGCTTTTTCTCTTATTTATGGATGCACTTTCCACTGCAGACATTTTTCTCTCAGCTCCACACTCCTATTCATGTTCTGTGATCCATTATTATTCTGCACCCTTCCCATTATGAAAAAAGGCGGGTTTAGTTCATATTGGGATAATTATGATTCAGTTCTGTACTGTGAGTAGATGCTTTGTGTCCAGATGTTCATGGAAACATGAAAAAATTTCTTGCCAAGAGCCTTGTTAATAGAGAATGGTACTGACCCTGGAATGCCCTTCAATTCAGCAGAAATCATGAACATAAAGGACTTCTCTGAAGGTTAAATTTGCATTAAAGGATGAAGACAATCTGAAATTTGCTAGGGGACAAAATGTGTTTTCAGAAAACAAGTGGTGAAATTAACAGATGGACTCTAAGAAGGTGTATTTTTTGGAAAATGACTGAACTTTCTTCTTTCCTGGCAACTCTGGACTACATTGATCATGTAACTAAATAGACATCATCGTATATACAGTATCTCTGAACTAGAATAATCTATTTAAAGAAAATAACTGTAGTCCTCAAAGAGTTAATGATAAAACTGCTCTACCTTAACAGATGTTCAAAGATTATTGTGAAACAGCTTACAGATTTGTTCAAAAGGCATACTTTACAAAGAAGTGTAAAACTTGTTAAGACAATTGCTATTATACCGCATAGTGTGACATACAATGAGTAGTGCATGCTCTGTAAAGACATTAGAGTGGACCCTTATCAAAGCTATCATATAACCTTATACAAAGGATTGTGCCACTTAAACTAGTGCAGAGTGATTTTTTTCTGTAGATTTCTAATGCTCTAGATTATATCAATAGGGTTTTTCACAGCCTTGTACACCACTTTTTTTTCTTTTTTTTTCTTTTTTTTTTAGCACATGTAGCACTAGAAAACAGCAAATGGTATACCCTGACATATGTCATGCAAAATACAACCAATACAGCACCATAGATGTAACAGAGACATTACCTAGCACTTCTCTCCAACAAGAAAATGGACGAAACAGAGACTGTACATTACACAATTTTACAGGCCATATGCTACAGAAGATCTTTAGAGGCAGTATCACTTTTGTAGATCTAAAAAGCTCTAATTTTATAAAATCCTGTTTATAATTTCTATCATAGTCACTTCTGATTAAAATTCATGGCACAGTAATATTTTGCTACAAAAATAAATAAGTAAAAGTTTAAGATGCTGATATGTTTATAAAGTGTCTGAATTTACTACAGAAAAGTGAAAATGATGAATGAAAATGATGTAATTCTAAAGAAATGTTGCTCTGTGTAACAAAAGGATATTGCCTCTCATATTCAATTGTCTAGACTTCATTTTCTAATTATCTTTCAGAATAATTTTATTACTTTCTTTTAAAAATAACTTCACTTTAAAACTGTCACTATCTCTCTCTTTTAGACTCATTAAGAAAATGGAAATAAATGTGGAAAAGCTGTACAATTTACTGATGAGCTACACAAATATGTCATCTTATTTCGTTTGGAATAAAAACAAAGATAACAATGATTTAGGGGGAGAAAAACACATTATGAAGGCCCATGAACTACACAGTAGTTTCATTTTTCCAAGGACCAGTTTTGATGTTTCCTGTACTATCTGAGCTGTATATCATGGCTTCATGCACATTTCCCTTGAGAATTCCATTGTGATTCGTCGTATTGAACGGCAATGACTGTGTCCGTGGGTGCATTTCAAAATGAGTTGGGTGGTGCACAGTGTCACTTTCTGGCATTTTAGCACAACTATATATTACAGTACTTGCGTCGCTACTTTCAGGCTGGTTGACAGTAGGATATGGATCGCTTTTCGAACAGCAGGCCCGCCTGTGACCTGACTGGCTGTCATGCGTACTGTGGGGACTGTCTGTATGGGAGCTGTGGATGCTGCCATCGATACTTGAAGGAATGTGATAGGCATATTCTCTTTCACCTGCAGACCTATGCCGACTGAAATAACGTGGCTTAGTTCTGCTTTTCAAACATCTGTGGATGTGCATATTGGGTCTGAAGGTTCCCTCGTTGTGGACATGAATGTGAGCTTCATCATCGAGTAGCTGATCACAGTGCATTTTTGCACAACATGGTGTCACAGGCGAAAGGCAGTTGACGTGATTTTGAACGGCTTGTAGGTTAGTAAGTTTGCAGTGGCTAGCTGCTGGATGATTGAACGCAGCTGTTTTGTTAGGACATGGCGATTCCTGGAGACAAGGTGCATGAACTTGAGTGTCACCATTGACATTAACCTTAGGGCGCACATTAACCTGGACAGAATAGGTGTTTCTTCTAGATGGGCAACAGGACCACCAGCAATGCCACACATCATCTCGCTTTGCACAGTGATGGATCAGGATGAAAAGCCCCAAGGTCACACAGAAGGCTCCATAAAGACAGCTAAATATCATATCCAAGAAATGACCTTGAGATACTGCAAGGGCTCCAAAGGTCCAAGTGGCAGTAAACAGGAACAAAGTGAATGCTGCAGCTCGCAGCTGAGCCTTAAATGAATGCTCATTTTCCAATAAGGAAGAAGAAATCATGGAGCAGGTTGCTTGGGGAACGGACACAGAGTCTGTAATATGACCACGGCCCACTTCAGTACTTGGCATTCTCTGTGGATCTTCTGTCTTTTCCTTTAACTCATACTTGCGTTCAGGATGGCGCTTCAGTTGTACATACGTGCAGAGAAAGTAAACACAGGTGACTAGTACAATGAACGCTACTGGGCCATAAAAAGCACCAAGACTAGGCTCCCATGCCATCCAGCAACTGAAAACAACAAAGAAGAGAGAGTCAAGAACATTTTATAACCCACATTAGATGTGATGGAGAACTGACTGATAGGAAACTGGGCTTTCTGACTAACTTGCGTGACCCAACAGTCTCTCAGAAGTTCAGATATATTCACTGGGGAGAAAGGGAGTGTGTCTTTAATATCAATTAAGCTGAGACATCACTTTCATATTTTTTAATAGAATAAAATGTCTAGTATAATTTACAGGACATTAAAACTGAAAATTTCCAAGAAATGTAGGTCAGTTTAGAATCTAGAATAGCAGTGAAGTATAGGACCATTTATGTCAACCCTTTTTTTCTAGAACTATAAAATGTCAGCACTAATACTTTGATTAAAAAGCAAATGAAGCATAGTTTATACAATCTTTGTGAGCAATAGAAATGTACAGATTTCAATGGTTTGTATCAATTAACATTGATACAAACTCCTAAGCCTGAAGATTGTTGTTACAGAATTATCCTATTGCCAACGTAGAGAACAGCCTGAGTAATAAGAAAGGCTGAAAAAAGACTTTTGGTTGCACAGTCACAGATTTCTGCAGTGAGTGGACCCAAAAGATACACGTAGTTTCTGAATTCTGCAGAGTTTCTAAAATTCCTGGGAGTTAATTTACATCAGTTTGAATGCCCTCAGAAAAATGAATTGATGGTCTCCTTGTGATATACTGGTAGTATAATAATATTGTAGCATGGATCATTATTTGCTCTAAATAATATGGCCATAACTGTTTTAAGAGCAGCTTAAGCTAGTTCACAGGCCAGTGTGAGCTGAATAAGCCCTAGTCAGCTGCATAATTTAGTAGCAGTCTAACAGGACCATCCTGAGGATGAATGATCTAATCAAATAAACATGGGAGAAGAAAATACTTCTGACTAATGAAATCCCAAATGGAAACTGGGAGAACTTGGGTCAGGGGAAGAAGCAATACTTGCCTAGTTTTTACTCTTCTCTATGATCTGCTTTTAGCTACGCTTACAGACAGGCTACTGAGCTGGCAGCATAAGGTAGTACAGCTGTTATTAGGTTCTTATATTCTGAATATTGCATGGATTTCTGGAAAGAGGAATAAGCTGCTTTCCTTATCTGTTGGACTAATACAAGAAGTAATGGGCTTAAACTGCAGCAAGAAAGGCTTAAATCAGATTTTTCAGAAAGTTTCCTAGATGTTAGGATAATTACAATAATAAACTGTTGGAATAAAATGTGGTGTATCCATTATTGGAGCATTTAAAGCAGCCCAGAAAAATAACTGTCAGGAATGGTTTGGATATAGCTAATTTCCCAGTGGGTCACAAAACAGACCAGGTGATCTGTCATGACTCATTTCAGCTCTAGAAGTGACACTGTGTGACACTTCATACTGATTTAGGCTTGTGTGATTGGTTGCAATTTCTCCAGTACAGCAAGGAACCTTCTGATATCACATTCTTGTCAAGCCAAGAATCATCTACCACTTACTCTAAAAAGGACAGAATGAATTTTTCTTGCAGGCTGAGGACGTCTCTGCTAAAAAGAGGCAGTCCCACTGGGTGTTTAGCACAAGAAACTGCAGCATAACCACTCAAAATTTTTAAAATCAGAACCTTAAACAAAACACACAAACATTTATTAATGAACTTAGAAACACTCCAAGGAGTATGTATTTTGCTGTCAGACATGCACATGAAAAGATTCCTTGAAAGATATCGGTGAAAAGACAGGTAAGTTACCACCTATGTTTAATTGGATGAGCAGAGAGTACAAAGCCACATGAATACTTGAAGTATATTTGAATGCTGCATATTTGATACAAAGTGGAGAATGGAATGCTCCCCAGTGGAACAGTCTCTTGGGATGCTCTTATTTCAAGTGGAATCTCAGTGTGGATCACTTAAAAAATCAGTTCTGTAAAAAAAAAGTTCCAGTTTGTGCCTCTACATTTACTGTACTAATACTATTAAAAATGAATAAGGCACATAACTCCCTACACTGCTGCTGAGCTGTCTTTTTACTCAGTCTTATAACCATCTCTCTCACCTGTGCCTTGCTTTCTGTTCAGACTGTGGTACCAGGTATTGATTTGCTATGAATAAACATGATTAAAGAAGTATAACCTCTGTAACTGTGCCGAAATGAAACATCTCACATTTATGAACATAAATAATTGAGTCTTTTAACATACGGTTGATTATAAGTGATTGTTTAATTGGATAAATTTGAATAAATATATGAATATGAGTTGGGCCCTAAGCAGAGCAGTTAGCCATGTTATGTACTAATTTATTACCAGAATTAAAATTTCAATTACCTATAAAAATGCCTTTAAGGAGTGAAATGCTCACTTACAAACCATTCTCCTTTGTTTCCATTTTTCTTACCCAGAACATAACTAGTTTCAAATGTAATATAATAGATGCTCAAAGCAGCAACGGAGTGACGTCCTCCAGTGCATTAATACTAGGGCAGGCAGAGTCCTAATATATCCATTAGTGTGCCAGTCACTGCCATGCTGATCATTTACACTGAAAGTATTTAACTTTGAAGTCTGATTTACTTTCTGCTACACTTTTACAGAAAGACTTATTGTATTTTACTGATATTGCATGTTTACTGACAAGAATGAATAAGCTGTGATGCCTGGACGGCTGGTGGAGGTATACTGAACACTAACACACTAGCGCACTAGAGGGTTATGTCAAGATTGCAGGACATCGTGCTTGGAATGTTTCAAGGTGGTGAAAATCCAGAATAATTAGTTTTTATGGGAGCAATGAGGGCAGAAGGGAGTGTGAGAATTTTCACTTTTCCTTTTTTCATATAATTATTTGTAAATTACTTTAAATAAGTCGCCTGAAGGATATCAAGTCAAGGTAGATAATGAATTGGAAGTTTTAATTAATTACTAGCTCCATTAAATATGCTATTCATTAGGTATTTTAAATATTCTTTCATTTACTCAGATGTGAATGAGGATTAATTCTATAAATGAAAAGTGCTTCTATTGACCATAATGGAGCCAAATTGGTAGAGGTAAAGCAGCAAGCCCCAGATTAACACATTGCTCTTTCATAGCTATTATTTAATAAAATTTCATAATAAATGTCATCCCAAATGGCATCTGTACCCTTTATGAAGTCAGTTACATCTATTGGCATAAGAAAAAAAAATATGTTTTCCTTAAAAGTTTGATGATCATAGTTTATACTTACTATGGTGCATTGCCTTCAATCCCATAATTATTGATATTGGTTGCTGCTGTAATTCCACATATAATAAAAGGAACTCCACCACTAATCAGGTAAAATCTGTTGAGAGATAATAACAGATATTCTAATTTGCCAAATTTGTAGCTGAATACTGCTTTTTAAATAATTGTACCTTCTTGAAGTATCTTGAGCATACAATATTGCTGAAACATTAAACATGTCCCTAAAATCAGAAAAGCAAAGAATAAAGTATCATTACAATAAACACTGTAATTTATGAAGTAAACAGCAGAAAACAAACACTTATATGGACCCACTTTTAAAAATTGCTTGACTTTCTTTAGTAAAATTAGTTACTATTGCAGTCATATGAAGAACAAAACAGTGTGCAATGAAAGAATCTACATTCCAAATAAAGTTATTCCACTCATCTAGATATTTCTATTTAATAGTTATTAGAGATGTAAGCATTATAAATTAAAATAATTCAGACAAAGCAGCTGTATTCACTTTAACCTGAAAATGTTCCCAGGGAAATTCAGTGAAATCACAGAAACATTTTCCTAATTCCTGAATGACAAGAGAAATGGAGTTCAGTTGGGCAAAGAGAAAAGGAGCAGTCCATTTGGCAATATATTTATATATTTTATTTTTCCCTGCACAGATAAGCAATCTGGAGAAATCTGGAGGATTAAATATCACTTTATATATACCCCACTTTCCACTCATTCAATACCCAGCCTTGCAACTGCATTAAAATGTGAGGGCCTCTAGGACTTCAGGAAGATCTCCTATATATCCAAGAAGAATGTCAATGTAAGTGTTAACACTTCTGTAAGGACTTGTATTCTAAGACTGAAATCACACAGTTCCACACCCCTTAACTGGTTAAATGCCACTGAACTACTTGGAAGTGGCAGCCATTCCAAGGTATTTTTAGGGTATATCAAAGACCTTGAGGATGTGTCACACATTCCTATGTCCAAATTCATCAAAACAAACCATCATCACATTTTCCATTTATAGAGGCAACACAGAAAACTATGCATGGAGCACAGCACTTCCACTGCTGTGGTCTCTGAAGTAGAAAGCACGGGGTTTTGGTACATGTGACGCTACGGCTGGAAGGAATGCTGCTCACTGACAGATGGGAAAATGTTCCACCACACCTAAGAAGCTCAGATGGTTCTCTGGACATCCTGACTCGTTTCCTGGTTTAACCAATGTTGTTCTGTCAGTAAACAAAATTACTTTCTTTTAAAGCCACTTCTCTGGTGTGGGAAACAGAATGCAAGGATACAGATGCTTCCCAGTCACTGCTATTATGTTGTCTGCCAGGACTAAGAGAAACCTGATAACCTGTGGGACATATTCTGACCAGAATCTGGCCACTAGTTTAGTGTGTTAGAAATATAGTAAGATTAAATAAATCAGTTTTTAAATCAAACCCAGAATTAGTGTTAGAATTTCTTAACCTCCTTCCCCCACCTCCTTGTGAAGCAGAATTGGAGACCAGACCTCAGAAAATTTCATGTTAAGTTTTACAGTCAATCTTTGTCCTAATGGTCTAAGCTGTAAACAGAGCAGAGAAAATAATCCTCCACATTCATGAAAAAGCCCTTAAGATTTTATAACTTCGAAGTTATTAAATATATATTTTTTTCTTCAAACTTGGCTTATTCTGTAGAGCTCAACAAATTCCAATGAACAAGCTGCTTCCTTACAAAATTCATTAATTTACTGCAGTTTAATGATTATACATATCTTTTGACTTAAGCATGTTGAAAAAGCTATCTTAATCATTTATTATTTTTAATAAAGACATGTTCAATGACATTTCAGAAATTCAGGAAATGACTAGGGTAAGCAATGAAGCATAGAAAAGTTAATCCCAATTTATCTAAGAAATAGGAAGGAGCAGAAAAATAGGAATACAGAAGCAAGTACAGGAAACTGCACTTCAAACTCATCTGAAGTGATTACACCATAGAACTTAACTACAATGCAGCCTATAATTTCATTTTTTGCAGTGCTGCCACTTCTTACAGATTGGATACATATATTTAAATCATGTCCTTTTTCTAAAGTCTCATACAAACCAGTATTTAGATGTTAGTTAATCTACTTGATATCTCACACTTTCAGCAGGCTGCTGAACACTACAACAGTGACATCAGATGTTCTGGAAGCACTTAGCTACACAGTACTTCAGAAACGTAGCAAAATCTAGCCAAACTCCTGCCCTGGCTCATTGCTAAGAGAAGCAAAATACATTCTAGAAATGATGTGAAGTCAAGTGGTTTCAGTGCACCTGAGGTGCACTGTACTGATATCCAGCACAGCACACTGCCTGCCCTGTCTCATTGAAAAAAAAAAAGAAAAAAAAGTTAAATAGCAAATAGAAATGACATTATATACAAATGATTCTTCATGGGTGGATTTGAGATTCTTGAAGGGTGAAGGAAGAAAAAATCTGCCAAATAGAAGAAAAGTCAGCAAGAGAGGAATGGGATTAAAATAGAATGAACAGAAATCAAAGAAATGGAAGTTAAATTGTAAGAGCAGGAATGCATACGCTTGCTCATTCCTGTGAGCTAATGGATATCTTAAACAGTGTATGAAGGAGAAGAGACCATAGTGGGAAGTCACCAGAGAAGAAACATTGCTCAAGAATATCAACATACAAGTCAGTTGTGAGAAAGTACACTTAAAATTATGAAATTTAGACCAGTCTTCCAAACGTTAGTTTCTATGCAATAATTAGTTTTTATAAATTTCTTCTTTTTCACCCAGATGAGATGACTACAACGTATGTTTTTGAAGAGAAATCTGAAGTAGAATTGATAGAACATGAATAAAAGTGAAGAAAATGCAGATAATAAATAGCTATGCTTCATACTTTCAGAAAACCATTTATCTAAGAGAATCAAAGTGCTTTGTAATCTTAATTCAGCCTTACAGCCTCCTGTGTGATTGATAAACATTATTATCCCAATTGTACAGATGAGAAAACAAGCAAGGTGAGATTAAGTTTTCAAAGTTATGCAGAAAATCTGTTTTGGAACAAGTCTTCTTAATTCCCATCCTATGTTTAAACACAAGTCCACCTCTGTTACTGTAAATGAAGGGACTGGGAAAATCATGGCTTCTAGGAGTTTGTCTCCAAGCTCAAGAAACACAACTGTCTCTCTGAAAGTTCAAGCAGGAGCAAGAAGAATATAATCTTATCAGAAGGATCCCCTGGTTAGGATGGTTCCCTCCCATTATTCATTAAGCCTTGCCAATGACTGTGTGCCTATTACTCCCTACATAGCCTGACTTGTGGAGGAGGAGCCCATTTGTGCTATTCCCTGTGTAGCCCTAGTACTCACATCCACTGGTATTTCATACAGCACTGCCCGGGGATGTACACAGACCAGATTTTCCAGACCAGTTAAAGCGGTCTGAGTGTAAGGGTTGTAACTGGAGAGATGCTGGGTTCTGCTGCTTCTGTTGCTGCATCCAACTTTTGGTATCTTTCAGCCACACAAGAGCAAAAGTGAGAGCCAGTGGTCCTGTCCAGTAATTCTCATTCACAGAACAGTATAATAAGCAGTACTGTACTGATAAACCTCATAGATTGAGCTAGTACATGCTTTTCAACCATCTTTTTTCCTCTCTCAAGTATTTTTTTTATTTTGAAAATAATGATCAATCTTTTTCCTAAACTGCCTGCATAACTTACATTTACTACTCCTTCTCATGAGTATCCTTTGGTTTTTAAGCTTTAAAGGTTTATATCCTTTGGTTCAATAACCACCTTTTGTCTTCCAATTACCTTTTCTACTTCTGAATTAATTTTCTAATTTTTCTCATTATGCCAGTGGACTCTTCCCCTCTTCACAAAAGTACATGCAGTAACTCAGGACCCAGAGCCAATTTCATCTACGTGTGATTACTCTTCCACATCATTCAAGAATGCAAATGGTGATATTCAGGCTGCCAGTAACGAAACTCTGTAGGCAGCAGTAAGAACAACAAATAACCCTGCTCCAACAGATCTTACTGTTATGATGGAGCCAGCTAACACAGAGGGTTTGACTGTGGTCAAGATAGCCATGCAGGCAAATCTTTAGAGACTGGGAAACCACAGGGAGGAAATGAAAACTTTTTTCAGCTAAAATTTGTTCTTGACAAACAGTTAATTTATACTACAACATACATAAAATATACAGTATATATTATATGTAGAATTACAAAACTGTTTTACAGAGAAAACTGTAAACTATCTGTGGGAGGATTTAGGGCCTTGAAACAGTTGCCAAGCTGTTGCTTCAAACAGCCCTTGGGAAGAATTTTTTACATTTGTGTGTTGCCCTTGCTGGCCACCCAGGGATGTCCTGATGATTCCTAGCAGGCTTTCACATCAGCAAATATTTATTTACTGAAGCTCATTCTACCACATCTCACATCTTCACTAATATTGTTATCCAAGCTAATTACATTAAAGCTACCCTAGTAGGCCTCAGCAGGCTGCACTCACACCTCTTAGCTGCAGTGTAGGCAACACCTACAACCTGAAAACCAGGCTGAGCAGTCAAGCGCAAATGATGTACAGTAATTTGTCGGGGACGAATGGCATTCACTGAACATTAGAGGGAACCCCTAAGTTGCTGCTGCAGCTGCCTGAGATCGGTAACTACAATGCATTGGCATAACACATCCTATTATATGCACTGACATGAACACAAAAAACCCCAGCAGAGCAGGAGACACTGCTTGAGGTGATGTCCCTCTGTTGACACCACAGCTTACTATTTTTCAGCTTCCTTTCAGCAAGAACTCCTCTTCTAAGGCAAACCCTACCACAAAATACTGGGAGCTACATAGCCAATCTGATAGAAACAGGATAATGTCAGTGGGAATGACTGCAATAGCCTGCAGGCAGCATCCATTTTGCTAACTTAACACAGAGTATTTTCTTCTAAGTTTATTTCCATAAATATTACTCAGTAAGTCAGCAAGTAAAAGGAGACTTCTACCCGGTGATGAATTTCTTCCTTGAGTGTCTGGCTATTCTTTAGCCCAAGATTGGTTCCAGATTAAGAATCTTGACTCTGGAATGAATTCTTCCAAAAAGGACCAGACCTTGGCTTTGTGGTGTAATGCAAGATTTATTTTAATTTTTTTTTTTCTGCAGAGGCTGGCAGAATGGCAGTGTATAAGGAAGTGATTTAATAGATTCAAATAGTCTTTATTACAGACATTACTTGATTAAAATGTATGCATATGAAAAAGTATTCTTCTCTGCATGCACAACTCTAGAAAGGTATGCGTTAGATATATAAAGGTGCCAGTGAAACATTAACACATTTTGTTTCACCCCAGTATAAAAAACCGTTTATCTGTTTAGCTTTACTTACTTCTAGGACACAGTTCTTATAGGAAGAGATGTCTATCTATTAGCCACTTGCAAAATAAACATGAAAATAAAAGAGGAGACACAACAAGATGACTTCCCCCCGTATTTTTCCTTGAGCTGGGGTTTGATTTTAACATGTTTGTGAAAATAATCCATATAGAAAATGGTCATTAACTTCTCAGCTAACCAGATGCCACAGATCAAGTACCCAGCAGGCAGGAAGACAGATAAGTAGCTGCTCTGTAGAAAGCTGGATTTATGAGCCTGATTTTCAAATTATTCTTCCTGAATTTTTCATGCATCACATCATTTCCTAGTCCTTTTTTCCCTAGGAATTTTGATAAAATAATAATAATTTAAAAAAAACGCTGTAGAAATTACAGGATTTTGAAAATATCCTTTTCATTTAAGAAAAAAAACCCTGTCATTTTGAATCTTATTCACAGATAGTCTGGGCTTACAAACATTTAGAAATACCATGTTAGTTTTGCTTCTTACTGAAGAGAAATAGCCTATATTTCTTAAGTGCTTTTTCCTGTCTGGAAAGCAGAATATAAGCATGGAGAATACACTGGGGAAAAAAAAAAAAAGGAAAACAATCTACTGATAATGCTAAAATAAACTTCAATAGTGCAAGTCAAACTCTAGAAGGTAAATAACAGCAGAATTAAATGTTGTGGGGAAAACTCTAATTAGCACCTTTATGTGGCAATATTATTACTTTTAACTGCCTGTTCGTGGTCCATTTTTTTTCTATAAGACATTTCACTCATTCAGAATGGAAGGAACAAAGACCACTGGACAGGCAGTTATCAATATTTTTATATATATCCCCTCTTTCTAGATCATATTGCAAATTAAGAGCTTCACAATCATTAATTAATTAAACTTCATGTCCTTGCGAGAATATGTATAATCTTCTTTATTTAGAGGCACAGACTGAAGCACAGAGAGATGAACGAAAAAATAATTAAGAAAAGCCTCTGCAGATTTGTTTGCTCAACTTAAGATGTCCAGGCTTCCATATGACAAAACCAGGCTCTGATTTTTTTACTAAAATTGACCATGAGATAGGAGTTTAAATACTTCGCTGGATCTGCCCTTAGAGACTCATAATATGGAAACATGGGCAATAAAGTGAATGCTTTTCACTGTCAGAAGATATGAAAACTCACCTACCAAATGGCTTCAAAGACCCTTGCCCCTTTCATGGGAGCCCACTGCACCACATAGTCAAATTGAGCTTCTGTTCCTTTCTGCTGTGTCGGATGATGTCTCATGCACTGCTGAGTAGGTACTGTGAGAGTTTAGGCCCTGCTAGTGGAGGAAGCCAAGAGGATGTGCTGAAGCTATTTCTGTTCAACTTCCTTGGTTAACACCCTTCGAGGCTAGTGTAGTCATCATGTCTACTTCGGGATTTTGCAGAGGAAAAGGAATTTACAGTCTGGCAGTAGAGTTGCAGTTTGCTTTACCACAACCCTGTAAGACAATCTGAGTCAGCAAAGAGGACAGAGAAACAAAAATGCATATGTCAAGGAAAAAAAAAAAAGTAGTCAGGAACTCAAAAAAAAGTGTTTAGAGAAAATTCAGAAGAAAGAGAAGGGAGTTTAATTTACATAGCAAGACCTTTTTTTTATTTATTTTTATTTTATTGGAGAATTCTTTGGTGGCTGTTGGAAATCAAAAAGAGATGATTCTTACAGTGTATTCCATGCTGCAGATTGGCTCTATTGACTTATTGACTTCTACTCTTGCTCAGGCTTAATGAATAAATAACCTAAGTCAGGGCATGGAGGTACTCATGCTGAATTTACTTTTGAAGGAAAGAAGCAAGTAAAATATTAAGCAGTATGTTGATGAGAATGAAAATATATTTCTTAAAGAATCTATATTTTTAAATCACAGTATCACAGTATGTTTGGGATTGGAAGGGACCTCGAAAGATCATCTAGTCTAATCCCCCAGCTGGAGCAGGAACACCTAGGTGAGGTCGCACAGGAATGTGTCCAGGCTTAATAAGAGCATGGAGCTCAGAGAGAGAAAACTTTATATTAATGCTTGGATAAAAATAATAGGCAGAAAATAATGCTCATGCTTTCAGTATATTCTATTTGCCCAATCATTTAATTCCCAGGGAACACAACAGGCCTTTCAATTCTGTTTCCACACTTAATTTCTAGTAGTAAAATGGCTGATACTCTTGTTCTGAGCAATTCATTGCTACCTCATTTTTCCAGGCATTTGACTATGGCATAGAGCTGTTAGCTGAAATTATTTTGCCGTTCCAGCCTACTGAATCAAACACAACTGCTTCACCAAGCATCGCAGTACACCTTTGGAAAGTCAATTACCATCAAGATGTCCTTCTGCTTTTCAAAAGGGAGAAAAGAACCATTAACCTATAAACCCTCATCAAGACGAGAAATTCCAGTAACAGACTATATATGACAATGCCATTTTATATAATAAGAAAGTGAAATGAAAATTAAAGCATGCAAAGATAGTGGTAAGTACTGTACCCTTATATTGTCACATATTTAATACTCGATTCATGTTATATAAGTATCAATGTTTTATGACTGTCAGTAGAATCACCTTAAATTTTAAATAGAAAATATGGATTTCTTTGGTTTTACTTGATGTAATATTTCATTATGTCTGCCAAAGGAATCAAATGAAATGACTAGCAGGAGGAAATACATTTAATTTCGATCAACTGTGAAAGTCACAGGGGGTTCTGGTCTATGTTATCCTATGACTAAATTTTGAAAACATATTTTTTAAAAGGAATTTATGTCAATTCCATATTTTATTATGGCAGTCACCAAAACAACTCCCAGAATCCCCCTGTGTTTCATGTATTGTTGAACTTGACAGTTACTTTATCTGTAGGCAACATTATTTTGTCAAGAAGGATGGTTTTTCTTCTGCAGTAATTTTTTAAAATTTCAAATGGACCAGTCAAGTCATTGTCTTTTAATTTTTTACATCACATGAAAATACAGCATTTTCAGCTTTCAGACGATGAACACCTTTGAAGAATTTAATGAGAGGTTATTTATTCACTACTTGCTATATTTTTGTTTTAGGTATAAAATCTATTTGTTATATTAGAAAGAGATATTTCATGACCTTTTTTTTTTTATTTTATTTTTAAATTTTTTAATTTATTTTGAGCTATATTGCCAAGTTAGAGCTGAATAATTTCAGCTGCATGAATTTTGCAGGTAATGTGTGAAACTGTCCATGTTCTAGAGAATAATACTCTTAAAATTCTTTTCTGTCAAGGTCTTTCCTTGTACATGCACAGAATGATTCAGAAGATATTAATGACCAAGCAATTGATGTCATTAAGACAGGGACTTCACTGGTAGACTCAGGTGGCTTATTCTTAGATTTGCTCAGCTGAGCATACAAGACAGATGTGTGCAAACAGACAATGAAAAGCGAATACAGAAACTTCTGGGAAATATCTCCAGGAGGACACATTAGTTGTCTTCTCCTAAATTCATATAATCTTTTCCTTTTTCTCTTATATAAATCGATTATCTTATTTGAAGGGCAAGACATTTGGCCCACAGTGTGAGAGGGAGCTGAAATTATTTAGAAGAAAAATTACAAGAAATACTTCAGAGACGTGAATTTCCACAAAAACTACATTTTAAATTCACATGTGGTTTGCAAGTCTTGTATTAATATCTTGTGATACAATATTAAGCCCTGGTTCTAGAGGGCCTCAGCTTTCTCTTCTGAAAAAACCAGCAATCTGATTTCCTACAGATTTTTCTTACTATTGTCTTTGGTGTCTAAAAAGGTACAAGGTCCTCTTGAGATATTTCCCATAGTTATACCATCTCTCTATCATTTCAGCCTTCTCTTATTTTGAGATATTTATCTTCATCATTCACCTGCCCATCTAGTCATGTGAAACTTACAGAAGCTTGATCTCTATCCATCTCAGGTTGACTAACCAGTTATTAAACTAGGAAAGTCTCAATGAGAGTCACATACTTTTAAAAAAGCTGTTCCTTTAAGATCACAATATAAACAAGAATAAATGCCCATTTTTCCATTACAGATAATTATAGGTGAAAGGTGAAAAATATGAACTGTGACGGTTCAAAAACTACCAGACAAACAGGAATCTTATATTCATTATTTTCATTGAGCACTTTTTTTTTTTTACACTGATACCACAGTTTTTACTTTAGTTTACTAATTCTTAAATGATGAATGTTGGCATTACTACTTACAGAGAGAAAACATCAGCAAGAAACCACAGCTCCAACAAGCTAAAAAGCATTTTTATCTCTTCTGCTGGCCCTGAAACTTTTCAAGCACCTTATAAAGCCTGTTTGATTGATACAGACCATTAAAATTACATTTTGAGGAATGTTAATGTTGCTCCATGAAATCAGCCCTTTCTGCAAAAAACATTTACCTTACTTCAACGAAAATGAAAATTACAGCTTCACACATAATTGTCTGCAAAACTGCTGAATGCAACAGCTATTGTAGTTTCTATCACATAACAGTGATTGGGTGGTTACTGCTACACAGAGTACTATCAGAGATACTTTAAAATTACACATGTTCTGGACACCGTGTAACAGACATATTTTTAATGTTCAAAAGATTCATATTTAATGTATTCATATGTCATTATAAAGTGCTTTGTTGTGATGTTTACAGAACCATGGTAAATTTCATCTCTTTGCCTACAGATGTTCAGCATATCCTATGGATATTCTTAACTTCTAACCACCCACAATACTCAAGGCATATTTATCCTATCCATGTTCAGATAATGTATGAAGGTAGGTCTACTGGCTTTTAAATATTAAAACTTAAAAGTATTAAAGTATTCTTACTGTTTCTGAGGATTTTACCAATGAGGTAATAAACTCCTCATCTTTAAAATATTTTTAAGGATTAGGTGCTACATCACCAAAATTAAACAGAGTTAGTGTCTCAGGCTTCTGCTCCTCTGGCTTTACAATTATATGCTAATCACAATTTACTTCTACCTTCCATCTGTTTAGGTAATTTGGTTTATTTTCAACTGCATCTATCTAAAATCAAATCACACAGCTAGAGCAAGATGTAACCTCAGGCAAAGTGAGAGAATAAACAGCCTTGTTTAAGACATGAAGAAACCACACACTAAATAAAAATATCATTTTGATTATTAAATCATCTTGGTCTACGAGAAGTATTCAGTCACAAGCCCAGAGGGCCATTTAAAATCGAAAAGCATTTACACAGAAGATCCATAGAAACCACAAAACCGTTTCTGTTGAATCTTTCCAGCTACCAAGCTTTTGTCATAGACAAATCAAACCCACATTTTCAGAGAAAAGATTAAACAGTTTCCTGAAAGGAATTGTTTCTGATGTGAAAAGCATACAAGCAGGTTTTGAATGCCTCTAAAGTCCATATTCAGTGCACAGCTTTATTTTTGTTCCCATTTTAAAATATTTCAATTTTTTGTCAATAATTCTAATATTTTTAGGGTTTGCCACAGGTCATGAGTTAAGGAGGGGGCATCTCTGAAAGTTACGAAAAATTAGTACCTCAAAAATCAAAGACGTGATTTTCATTCACACAGAATACTACTTTCAATCACAAAGAAAACCATACAGAAACACTTTTCGATTAAGTCATTTTAAGGCACAGATATTAACATCCTAAAATACACCCTAGATGACCTGACATATCGATTCTGAAGGCACTGCATTTTTGCTTTATCTACTAAGACTGCACAATGAGAAATCTAAAAAAAGTATTCTGTGTAAGGTGTCTGTATAAGTTAATAATGAGCTTTTAATTTTTTTTTTTTTTAATTTCTACCCTAATATTGTCTTTGTTCACAAGTACTTGCTGAGAAAAAATATCTTGGTACTTATACAGATCAGCAGATTAGAATAGAGTACCTGCCTCAAGAATTAACTCACACTCCACTAGAACTAGAGTTATCGAAAATTTATACACCAGAAATTTAACATGGGAAGCTCCAAAATATAGCTCAGGTAGAAAACCCAAACTATGAAGATGAAATATTCTAAATAATCTTAGCAAAGTTTCATCCTTAGAATTTGCAAAAAGCTTCCTTTTATTTGTTTTTATTTTTTCTCATGGAGAAAATATTGTATTAGGATTTATGCAATGTTATCCAGTTGTACAACTTCCAATTTATCATCTTGACAGATATCTAGGTAGCCAAGAACTTGAAATCTTACCAAGTAGGTGTTATTAAATGTAATATGCAGCAGTGAAGCAGTAAAGCATGATGGAAGTAAATTTCCCTCATGGTTCTAGACTTTCGGCTTCTTTCTGAAACACTTTCTCCTTCATATTCTATAGGATGTAATTCAATCTGCTAATCTAGAGTCAGCAAAACACATTCTCTTTTAATGCTATACATGAAAGAATTATTATGGATAATGCTCCTATAAATCATAGAAAACTGTATTCAATTAATGATTTGACTCCATAAAAGCACGTAGATTTAGATTTATTGGTAAAAATTCAGATTGACATTTGTCCTTAATTCACCCTATTGAAAAGTAGGAAACAAAGGTACAATTGCATGAGCTCATGAGTGTCAGCCCTGATTATTAACTTTAATGTCGAGGCTTTTTGCTGTTGTCGGTTTTAGTCTTACTAAGTTGAGCTATGGGAAATATTATATATACGGTGATGGCATGAACATTTGCTTTTTCCTGTTGTTTAAAAACTGACATACACAGAAATCTATTTTTGGTGATCCGTATCTCAGATTGTAACCAGAAGCAAAAACAAAGCTTTTCCATCATATATAAAAAGGTCAAAAGGTAAGTTTCTAAAAAAACCACAGAGTTTCTTGGAGCACACAGCCAGAAGTGATCATGAAACTTCGAAAGACAAGGAGACATAGAGAAGAGTTATCTTTATAAATAATAACAGAGAAATATTAATTAAAAGCTAAAAATGGCTTGTCATTTCCAGAATGCTGCTGCGGAAGTAATGTGGAAAAGGAGATCTGAAAAGGAATGAACAGCGGTCCTTGCCATCTTTATAAAACTGTAAAAGCATCTCGTTGCTCAGCATTCCTGATCAAAAGGCTACCTAGATTTGCTAGGTACAATTGTTATCAGATTTGGCAATGAACCTCAGAAAGAAGTGTTCTTTCTAGATGGAAAACACTCTCAAATGTACAAAGAAGGAATATGGCTAACTGGATGCTTCTTCAATATCACAAATGGAAGACTGTGTCTATATGAGTAGAGAAGTTTAATGTCATCCTTATATGAGACAATAACAAGATTATGACATGCCATATTAAACAGTTCAAAATGCCTTACATATACATTATGGTCAGCATGGAATAGTTATTCTGAAAATAACAGTGGGAGTAATTTCCCCATGATTCCTGTTCCTTATCTTTTTGATTAATGAGAACGAGTTTTACTGACATCAGTTATTCCAGAAATCAAATTCCGAAGTGGTACGCATATGTCTTGGAAAATATGTCTTGGAAATAAACTGTTCCTGTATAGGTAGCTTTTTTTGGAGATGTCTGTAAACTCATCTAATAAGAAGCAGCAGCAAGATCCTATGTCTGACCACTCATGACTCACTTAATTAGAAAATACCACAAATTCAGGGACCCTCCCTAATCAACCTATAAAACAAATTATTGCAAAAGTAAGACTGGGAGATAAACTAAAGCAATAAATATATCTGAAGAAATTGTGCTTTGCTCAGACATTTAGAGGCATAAATTTGTGGATAATGTTCTTGGTGAATTACCTATATCTACTGACATGATTACTTGTAATAAGCATAGCTACCAGTCAAGGCATGTTGGAAGAAGTAACTACTTACATTTCATACATTTTCCTCAAAAATCATATAGAATATTTGAAGGTAAATCTCTGAAATGTCCAATTTCTTGGAATTGCTTATAAATATTGAAAAGCAAACACAAATGATCCTCAGTAATCATAGTTCTCCTACTTCCTAATAAATAGATAAAATAATAACTAGGTACCTGTCACAATCAAAAGATAAATAAGTCGGGTGTCTCATGGGCTCAGGTTTTCTTTCACAGAAAATCTAAGCCAACAGTGACTTTCAGATAAACTGTTAAAATCTTTAATGATTATCTGAGTACCAAGTGTTATCGAATAATAATGGCATCACCCCTTTTCCTGAGTACTCAATATATGCATAAAATTGAACCTGGACATTCTATTTTGCCAAGGTATATTAAATATTATATACTTACTTTATGTTATAATACGTGTTGTTAAAATTCTTGGGCATTTACCAATTTTATTTGTAAGTAGGAATAAACAACAATTTCCATCTATTAATCAAAATCTTCCTGTGATTAAATATGTGTAATTCCCAGTGTTTCACTGAAAACCCATTGTGTGTGTGTGAGTACATTTCAGAGCAGAAGCTGGCCTAATTTTTTGTTATGTTTTATATAGTAACATGGTACCTGAATAAAAATACCTGGAGGATCAGCAGCCAGTTTCTACAAGACTCATAACATTTCCAAACACTGAAGGCATATTTGGAACACATTAGTTTCAAAGTCTCTTCTGTCAGAATTTGCTTGCATAATAAAACACAAGAGCTTCTTATGAGACCAACAAGGCTGTAGGAATTCAGCAGTAAATAGAGGTTTGAAAAATGAGAATACTGTTAGGAAAAAATGCTTGTTTTAAGAATAACAGAATTGTAGGTCAGGAATCAACATCAAGAGGTCATCTAGTCCACTGAAAAGCTCTGATGCAGGATCACATTAAACATCTATCATGACATGCTTGACTTTATCTAACATATATTAACAAATTGCTTGTGACAGAATTTCCACAGGCTCCCAGGTAACCTGTTTTAATTGTCAATTATTCTCATAGTTTAAAATCTTCTTCTAATATCCACCTGTTTACCCCTTACTGCAACTTAAGCTTATTATTAATTGTCCTGTCCTCAATAATTTCAGATAATTTTGTTAATAATACATTTTAAGTCTCTTATCAGTGTTGTTCACACTCACAACTAGCAGTGAGGGTTCACAACTTTCAAGTTATTTGAGCTCATGTATTCCTTTATTCAAGTTTACAACTCTCATTGCAAATAAGGAGTTAGAAGCATTCTTTAAAATGTTTAGAATGAGGGTTTTGAACAAAATCACAAGTCCAGAAAGTCAAGCTCTAAATAGAATATGAAATATCATGACTTTTTCTGATGGTACTGCACAGATACTCTCTTTTTTCTTTCCCACCTTTTCAGCTGCAGTATCTCTAAGGGGTCATATCTCACCAACAGGGAGGTGATTTACCATCCCATTAAGACAAATCAGGAATAGGGTTTGAACAGAAAGTCTGTAAGATAAATAAGCATAGCTATGGGCTTTTAAAATACATGACAAACTTTTTACTTAACTTGAGTTTGCTTGTCTCTTACTTTACTGCAGGCCAGGATTTTACTCTTTGCATTTCATTTATTATCACCATCTCAGATGTCCTCATGACTTCTCCTTTCCTTTGCTAGAGTCTTATTGATCTCTTTGAGACTTTCTATAATTCTCCCAGGGTCTATACATTGGTCTGTGCTTTGTTTCAAGACCCATCCCTTGCTTAGTTTTCTTTAAAGCTTTCTTTGGACATTATTTTTGTTTCATTTTCACACTGAACCCCTATTTTATCTTGAGTCAAAATTTCATCTCCTGATGTAGCTATTGAACTCCTCTGCTTCTCAGTTTCTATACCTTCAGTCATTCCACTGACTTTCACTCATTTACAATGCATGCTGTTCTGCACAGGCAATTGTTCAACTGCCTCTGTAAGACACAACATATATTCACAGAACTTTGTAACAGTGCAAAACAAAGGTTGAAAAATCAGATCAATAGCCAGGAAATTCAAAATGCAAATTCTGAATACCCTGGCTGTACTAGAAGTGTAATTTTTCCATGGAAAAATATAAAGTGTGCAGTAGTAACAGCAGAGAAAATATGTATGTACAAAACCTGTTCTATAGTGAAGATCTGCCTTCCCTCTACTATCATTAATGAACTACTGTAAAGAACTCCACACTAGTTAATTTTGAACTAATTGATCCAGAAAATGTTACTCTAACCCCAACAGTCATTGTCTGGCTTTCAATTTAATGTAGGAGGGCTGTATCTACTCTGGAAGTGATTCTCAGTAGGTACCTTATTCTATATTCAGAATATTAAAATTATAAAAGTTACATAGGAGAACTTTCTCGGTCTGTATTAACCTAGGTGCTGCGATTCATTTTTTCTGTTTATGTTAAACACAGAAGTGATGAGAAAAGCAAAAGGCAAAACTGTGAGGCACTGATGTATGAGATGCAGCTTTGAACACTGAGCTGCCTTTAACACAACAGTTCATGCACTGTACTCCTGAAGATTATTTCACTACTTACAGCCTTAGCTTAGTTGAAGCAAAACTAAAATTGAACCAAAACCTGCTCAAAGTTCTAAACTACTGTAACATTTTGAAAATCAAATTAAAAATACTCAGTCATACCTCAGGAGGATGCTAACTTTAAACATTCCTACTTTAACATTGTAAGTGTGATTTTCTCTTTAATGTCTTATTTGGCGTTTTTAATTAAGATTAAGTCGAAGAGAGTCATTCCCATTTCCAGTAATGGGCTTCAACTATTTAGGACATACAAGGTCAAGGAGATCAATGGAAGTATACGTGTATTTTTCTATGGTTTCCCAACTCAAAAACAAGTGAATTAATCTAATGCAATGTTTCCTCCCAAACTTTTAAGACCTCCTTCCAAACAAGCATAAACCAGAGATTATCACATGCATTTGGCAAAAAGTATGCATGGAATGAGTCAGGTCTGAAGCTGAATTTACAACAGTTACAGTTAAATATGGTGCAGCATATTTAATTTAATATGCGTATCTGCAGATTTCACCAGTCTTGTTTGCCCAAGGAATGTATTTTTATTTCCTTGAACTTTTCCATTCATTAACAAAGCAAAATATTCTGAAATTCTGAAATCATGCATTTAAAACTGTCATTGCTAAAAACATATGTGCATAAAAACTTATATTTGGCTTTTATTCCTAGTTTATTTTAAGATAATCCAGGTACTTTTTATTGTTATAATTTGCTCTTGGAATCTAATAGTATCTTTAAGCCAAAATTACTTCACGGAATAGTGGCAATGTACTGGTAAACACAATACTCTAATAAGACCTATGCCATACTATAGTTTAAAAGCTTAGTGGTTATATGGTACTGCAGCTATTATAAACTATTGAATAATTCTATATTCTACTAGTTGGTTGCTTGCAGTGTTCTAGTTTCTGTGACATTACAGTTCATCAGTCTGCAGAATATACTCCACAATTCTTCACGTCTTATGTTTTCTTGCTCTTGCAACATTGCTGTTTTCATTACAGTTAAGCTGGATGTATACTGACATCCACTTAAACGAAAGGTGACCTGTAACAAGCTTTAAGCTCCATCTTTTTTCACGTAACAATTTTCAGAAGAAAATATCTGCATCTAATGTGACTCTGGCTTTATTTAAATAAAACAAATGATTCCTTTAAATTTTTTCTTAATAATAAATGAGTACAATCATCCACAATTAAAAGTCAGGTAGCTTTTTCTGTAACTGTGGTGAATATTATTTCAGGCAGATGGGAATGCTTAGTTCTTTGTCAACACTATGGCAATAGGCACATTTGAAATTATCTTATGCATTTATCTTTACAGCTTTTTGCATAATCAAATTTAATCTATATGACAACAGAGAATCATCTGAGAAAATATTTAGCTCTTTCAGATCTGATAAAGTTTTCTACGAAGCCCCCATTGGAGTTTGAATATATTATCTTCAAGGATTTTTGGAACTTGCAGAATTTCCAATCAGCATTTTACATTTTGCCTGGAGCAGCGTATCAAAGCATGGAGCATTTTATCAAGCATACCCTACCCTCTAACTTATCCTCTACAATTATGTATATGACTAGCTCAAATTCTAGGAAGTGTTGAGGCAAGGAATAGTGAGACAAGAATTCTGAATTTCCAGGAAATACCTAGATGTGAACTCATGATAAAAGCAGCTGAAAATTCAACCTAATACAGTTTTGTAGATCAGCATGTTGCAGTTACAGCCTTTCAAATCTGAAAATACCCTAGGAATCATTCTAAGACTCCCTGAAGTTCACAACTTTGCAAGCTTGCAAACACCATAACTCATGTTGCTAAAATTTCTGAGTCCCAAGACCACAATTCCCTCATTAAATGGCCAAGTATCACTCAGATGTTGTTGTTTTCTTTTTTAGCTTTGTTTGTCAATAGCTTTACAACTGCGGAGAGTTTCAGTTGGAAGTGTTGATATGCGACTTGCTATGCTGTTTAATAGCTTGTTTATAAGAAATAAGTTAACATACTTTTATTTTGCAATGACTGTAAACCATTTATTTTCATCTATACTAAGTAGTTCTTTAAACATTGAAGATAAAACTTCACCTTCTGCCTCAACATCTCTTAAAGATTTGGTATTATTGAAATTCTACTCTGGAAAGTGTCAACATCTTGTGTATCTCACTTGTACCTTAGCTAATGAAATTATGGCAGTAACAAAATCCCTATTCTACTATGAGTGTAGTAGAATAGTAGTAGTAAAAGTAGAAGTAAAATTAAATCAAAGAGGAATCTCTGTTCCAGGCATCATTCACTTAAAGCATTTAATAGTGAATTAAGATCAGATTTGAACAACCGTTTTGCCAACTAGAAAATGAGAAAAAACTTTTGAAACACTTTCAATTGAAGGCTTAATACACAAGCCAGATGAAGTGAAACTAAAACTAAATCAGGTGGCTTTGTTACTATTTTGGTCTGAATGAACACAATAATTCAGTCACTCACCTTTAAGGTGGAAAAGCCAAGTTCTAATCGCTTCCCTCATTTGATTCAGAGTAAGCAGGAAAGTACCTCCACACTATGACACCATACACTGGCAATCCCATGCTGTCTGCAATGAATATTTACACGGTGTATGCAAAGTGCAACAAATTACTCAGGGTACCACTGACAAAATATTGCTTCTGTGAATCTCCTTAATATTTTAATATTTCGTTTTTACTGAAAATGTTATTGTATGCAGCAATTAATTCAAAGCTGAATTAAACATTTTCTTTGACCTAAGATAATTTTTCCCTGTATAATGGAAATGCATTTAGCTTCAGGCTGAAATTGAATAAGAAGAAATAATGAAAATGTTTCCCTTGTCACCATTTTATAGCCTTTTCCACTGCAGATCTTTCAGTGACATTGCTAGCTAGCAATAAAATGGCTCTGGCTTTGATCCATGACTCCATCTGACCATACATCAGCCTTTTTAAGAGTGATCATATTAAATAGCATATAACATCAACAGCTTTTATACCCCAGGTGGCAGAATCTTGTCATTCTGGCTAAGGTCTCAGCTTTACAATTTCTATTTTTTTTTTTTTTTTTGGGGGGGGAGGTGTGTGTGTGAACTTGCCTAAACTGGTAGGCTATTAGGACACAGTACAATCCGACAAATAAGATCAGCATTTCTGGTGGTACTGTGCTATTATTACCTGTGTCATCTTCGAATGTCAGAGTTATTAAAACTGACTTCAGAATACGGCATTGTTGAAAAGATTAGCTCTATAACTAAGCCATACTAAAATTTTAAAATAACTCTTACCATTAGATTATTTTACTATCCAATATAATAATATACTAGTTTATATTGATGTTGAGTATAAGCCTTATTTTGGTGAGTAAAACTAAAGCAATAACTGGAAGGAAACCATGGCTTCTCTTACATTCAATTTTTATCAAATGAAAAAAAAATTTAAATGATATTTCAACAACACAGCCTTTCTCCTTCCTGGGAAATATGATAAGTATTGAAAGAAGAAACATGGGAATAGCGATTTGCAGATAAAATAAATGAAAGCAACTGTTACACATCATGTTCTTTTTAGGAACTTATGGTATTGAGGCTATAAGCACTGTTGCACATACATGAGGATTGCAAAAACTTCCATTGTTCAATAATGAATCCAACTAAATACAGCACAATTAGAAAATGATCTAAAAATATACGTTGGAAAAGACAATTTTCTAGTCTTAGCTTCCAATAACTAAAATAAGAAGAGTTGATGATAATATCGGAGATATTAGTTAATCTTCCTGATGACTGATCCTGCCCCCATCAAAATATTCTGTCCTCTAAGCAAAGGATGCAATTGAGTATTTAAATTACAGCCAACTTCCATGAGCATGGTACAGGCTTTCAGTGAGACTGTTGGTTTACTGTACCATGCTTCATCCAACCAGTGAAAACCTTACTTATGGGAAGATATAATTTTCGCTTGCTCTCCAATAACAGAATTGTGTCTATTCTAGTAGTAAAGAGTGAACTACAGAGATCTCCTCAGGGCTTCCGGGAACTCTACCCTATGGCATTTCCCATTTATTTCAACATATACAAACTATAGAGAGTTGTTAAGGAAAAGGCAGATAATCCCTTGGGATAATTAGGCCTGAATTTAAACTTTACAGAGAACTTTAAGTATCTTCACTGAGGGAATAAAAATGGACTTCCATGGATCAAGATTAGAGGAATTACAATTTAAGGGCATACCATAAAGAAGAAAACAATGGACTGTAACTGATGCTTTTCATCTGACCTCTTTCTCTCACTCTCTCTCCATCACTGCTTGATACTGGAAGACATGAATTCATGAGAGCCAGTGCTGATGAAAAATGCACTAGAACTTAACTGCATTTCAGAGCTGCTGGTGTCAAGGGGACGAGTAATGTCTGTGTCTGTCAGAATGTAAATTAAGTCGCTTCATATGATTCGCACTCAAGATCCAGAAAAGAATGTGGCCAAAAAAATGACATGACGTATTTGGCAAACTTGACATTTAATAGATAACTTGTTATCATTGTCAAATTTTGATCCCCGTTACACTGCTATTATGCTGCGATAAATTATAGCATGCTTGTTATGACTGATTGTGGAATTTTTCCAGACCCTAAGAGTAATAAAGATCATTGTCTGAAGACCCTTTCAACTTCAGGAATATTAGAAACTGCTAGTTCTTTTTATTCTAGAGTTTTTCTCTGGTAAAGGACGTAATATTTCTTTAAAAAAGCTAAATAGAAGAAGTCTTTATAGCTGGCTTGTATTTAGTACCATTATGGTTTCAAAACCATAATGTGCCAATATTCAATGACATCATGAATACTGTGTGCAACTCAAATTCAGGAAATGGCCTGCTTTACTGATAACTTACTCAGTAAAAATTGCCACATCATCATACAATCATAGAATGTCCTGAGTTGGAAGGGGTCCACAAGGATCATTGAGTCCATCACCTTGGACTCGATTTGTGATGGATGTCACAACACTTCCAGCCAGGCTCTCTTGGGAGCTGCAGTTCGCAAATGCAGCAATATATGGCAGTGGAGCCATTCCTGCGCATGAGCTGGTTTCCAGCTTGTCAGAATTCAGATCAAGCATCTAAATGTTCATCCTGGGCCAAGCAAGGTTAATACCGTGAGCAAAGCACTAAGCAGATACCACAGAGGTCATGACATCATGTTAGTTTGTAAAATCTCTTCACTGTGAGGCAGGAGGCTCATCACAGAACTGGTTGACACAAACTGAAGGAGGTTTCCCTGTATTTGAGAGTTTAGCATGGTTTCTCCATTTTTTTTCAGTGAAAGAACTTAACATAATTCAGTGTCACAAAGATGCTTAGCTACTGTTTAGCTGGATACTACAGATTAAAGTTTAGGTAGCTGAGAGAAATAATGAGGCAGGGAATGACAGTGAAGCACTGCTGCCACATCACAGGAGAGGGGGAGGATGAAAGTGGAGCACTAGTGCATCTGGCACATCTGAGTGAGCAGGGTATAAGTTGTTAGTTATCACTACACCACAAACATAGCCCACAAGAAAGAGCCCTGTTGTTGCTGCTTCCAAAACATCACTCAGTACTCTGGAAGTGTATGGATGATGTACAGATTCTTGACCATAGACAAGCTCATATAGAATAGCAGACAGACACACACATTTATATATATGCACATACACATCCATTAGCAAATACTACCATTCAGCTGAAGCACTTCAGGTCTCACCCACTATATCTAGGCCTGGTCTGTGGGCAAGTTAAGGGACAGTTTCTACAAAACAGTTAAGACATATCAAAATATATGAAATACACAAACAGCTTTTTCATTCTACAAATGATTCTTCACTTCCAAAATTATTTAAAGTTGAAAAAAATAAGATAATGGAATTGAAGCCAGTGTTATCGAGTGTAGGTGCTCTGAGTGTGCTGCTGAAAACTGATTTAATTTTACTGAATGATGATCTTCCCAAAATTCTCTGTTTGTTTTTAATAGCCATAGCCCTTAGCCTAGTACTTTGAATACAAAGAGGACACACACTCTTTGTACAAAGAGGACACACACTCTATTCCTAAATTGCTGCTATGTCTAGATATACAAATTTTGTAAGGCATTGCAGGAAGTATTTTTCCTAGAAGCCCTGCAACTTCAGTAATAATCTTTTTAAAAGCTTATCAAAATACATTACACAATAAACAAGATGAAGCTCAGCAGAGACAGTGACATCAACTGTTATCCACTTTGCAGTTGATTCTGCAACCACATTTATGCACATTAATGTTTTTTCATGACAGATACAGGATATTGGACTCTGTAATCTGAAGTTTGCCATAATAGTTACTATGCAAAATGTTCATTGAATAAAAGAGGATACAGGAAATTGGGTGCCATATTTGTACGTAAACCTGACATAAAAGGTGAATTAATTATCTGGTTTTGGCCCAGCTCTCGGCTTATTTATTTATTTTTTTATTTTAAATGTTTATAGCATTCATCAGGTAGCCTTTAAAACAATGGTAGTCTAATTATTTTCTCTCTTTCTGGAAATAAATGACTTTAACAGAATATCTTTCAGAAACATTTTCTGATTGGTCTGTACACTCATCTAATCTGTATGTGCATAGAGCATCACATGAAAAATGCATGCACGTATCAGGTATAAAAACTAATACTGTGTCTCAGCTTGGGCTGATACGAAGTTTTGTACATTGCAAGTAACAGCTGAACCTTGCATGCCTCTTTGTCTTTGCTGGCAAAAACTGACTTCAGATGAGTCAGAAACCAAACTCTGCTAGGTTTAACAAACGTCCACAGGGGATGAACAGATAGAATTATTTATTTCTATTAAGAATACCAGAGAGTATATTTTACAGGAAGTAATTTCATTATCTGTTGAAGTGCTAGCGTTTGGTATTGCAATGCAAAAAATTCAATGATGCATTAATTTGATCCACCTCATTAGCATCCAGGCACATTTAATGAAAAATGCCAGAATTGTTAGTTGGTTCAAGTCACTAGAGTGATAGGTGCTGAGAGCTTTAACTCTATAATTAACAGATAATATATGTAATGTATAATATATACAATAGTGCATCATGTATATCATAGAATATATCATACAGTATATGATTAATGTATAAAAAGAGGTAATATTCAAAATCATATTGCCATTGAGAACAACTTTCAATAAAACTGCACTGCAGAAAGAATTTAAGTTTGATCACCGTATCTAGAACAGTGAAAACTAATAGAGAACCACCATTTTACATAATAGGAAAGCTCAAGGAAATCCAGGAGGAAAACATCAAGTATACCTTGTATGTCTTACATCTGCAAATAAGTATGCAAATAGCAGGTAGAGAAACTGAAGCAACTCATAATGACAAGCAACCATTCTTTGCTACTAATGAGTAATGTCTCCTTTTAGATATTTTGGTATTTATTTCCACTGTTTCAGCTAATTTTTGGCAGTAGTCCTCACTTACTGATTCACAAAAGGTATCCTTATGTCTCTTACAGCAAGTGCAAATACAGAGAATACAAAACCACTCACATATGAATGGGAAACACAGTATCATATATTAATACATCCATTACCAGAAAAGACTGAAGGAGAACAGTAAAGTGTAAATTTCTTTCCAAACACATTCATATATTTGTGTTCAACTAAACCTGAATGCAAGTCAAATTAGGTCTATAGACAGGGATTACTGACAAATGACCTCCTGTTTGAAACGGTCTTGCAGACCATATTATATGCACTGATGGTCCTGAGATATAAAAAAGCTTAACTCAATCTCCATTTGAACAAACTTTATATAATTTACATATCTACTGGTGTCAAATGGAAACAAAACCACTTCCTTACACTATCCCAGACCTGGACAAACTGCAGTGTTACCTCTTACGTACTTGAGGCACAATATGTAAAAGGGCTGGCATCAGCTTCTAGATACAGGAGGACTGTCTAGTTAAAACATTTCCTATAAATGACTACACTGAAATATAAGCATCCTAAATAGATTTTATGGAAAGATTGTGATACAGAATGATTCTGATTTTAATTTTATTGAAACCAGAAAAGTTAAAATGCCCATTAAAATTATCATTATCTTTCTAAAAGAACAACAGTTACTAATTATGAGTTTGCCATTTTCTTGCTTACAGTGATTTTGAATTTTCTATCTACTATGCCCATTTGCTACATGAAATTAAATTGATCCTTACTTCTTTGAGTTTAGTACTAACCATTATGAAATCATATTAGACATTTCAGTGCCTGTGTCTCTAGAACGCATTGTGTCCTGAGAAAAATAACTTTGAATCATTTTACTTAGCTGTTAAACAATTACACTAATGTTCTTTTACAGCTAAAAAGTTTATCATTTCTACTACTAAACTTAAAATACCTACTGTTTATTTTCACTGCCTGAGAACCTCAATGTGGCTGGTACAACCAAGATCCTAACTAGAGTAATCTTTTCCGTTACCTGGTTGTCTATTGTTTTCTAACTCAAACACGATTGGAATTTGAAGAACATACATTATACTGGGTCTGTGTAACCTGTAACAATTATCCACCTTAATAACCACACCGCAGCATTTGAAAATTGGCAATTATTCATTTTGCCATGAGCTAGTAACTGGATGAGTGAAATTCTCATTTGTGAAAAACGGTATAGTAAATCATGGATTAGCAATGTCAGACACCCTCAGTGAAAATATGTCCTCTTGCTTACACCTTATAAAGCTAATGTTCAATATGGCTCTTCCCTTCGCTATACATATGTTATGTTAACTTAAATCAATTTCACCTCTAGAAAGAAGATGTTTTAAAAAACAGAAAACTAATTACGTTAATAAAGATTTCACTCAACAGTGAGTAAAACACAATTCATATTCCTATAGACTTTTAACAAGTTGAGACAACCTCACACAGCCACCATCAAATGCTACTTAAATATTTTGTGTTTAAAATAAAATAAGCTAAATCTGTTTAAAAGAATACACTAATCTGGATTTTTCACAGGAAAGCCATAAAAAGTAGAATTTGTATTTCTTGTCCTTCACTATAAAACTAAGGTCTTTACTCTAAAATGACCATTCAGGCTTTGCATTTTCTGTGGGGAGAGGCACCTCCATAAGACAATCTATTCTGTCCTCACATCAACACCCAAGACAGTTGGGAAAAGTTCTCTAGCAGTTCCTCTCCGGTTCAGCCTCCCTGCAAAATCTATAGAGGGACACTGGATAACTTTGGCTAATACCTAAATTTTTGATAGCTAAAGTCAAAAAAATGAATCTATTTTCTCACGCCCTTGGTCAGGAAACCTAGTTTGCAGTAAGTGTGTTTCTTTTGTTGTTTGTTTTTTTGGGGTTTTTGTTTGTTTTCTTTATTTTTCTGTTCCTCCCTGTGCAGATTGATTATTTTGGCTGGAAGTTTCATCATCTCAAGGCACATGGTTAAAATTCTTACTGCATTACACCTGCCATGCTGTCAGAGACACGTTAGTCTGCTCCATCTAGGAAGCTGATAGGGAGTCCAGACTTTCAGTTGCTCCTGTAATAGCATTAGATCTCTGATGTGTTATGAGTAAGGTTGCTATCAGGATACTAGGCAATCAATACAAGTGTGGGCAAGAGTTACAGCAGAATAGATAAGAGTAAAGGGAGAGTCATTATAGCGTAGTTTCTGATGATTAAATAATACCCTAACCCAGAAGCAAGCCAGGTTTTTTTCCTCCATAAGAAACCAAGAGGAACATGTGAATTGTTCCTGTTCAGATAAAGGTATCTGAACCTAGCCAGTACCAGATATGCATATTTCTATCTCCTGAGTAGAGTTAACTATTAGTATACAATAAATATTCAGATTTTTATAAACACCCAAGTAACTCAGTTCTTTATGGATCCCATTTTTAGTCTGTAAAAAGTAAAGAATATGGAAAGAAAATTTGTTTGAAATGTACAGGTATTTCATACCTAAGTAGCGGTTGCTTTGGATAAGAAGGTTGGTCACTATTTTGGCATGGCTGAGGTTTCTTTGTGACTTGCTTATAAATATTCCTGGCAGTTACTCCAATCCACAGCATAGTAGAGAGTGTAGAATAATGTAGTACTATGCCGACCTGAAAAAAAGAGTGGACAGTTAAACAAAGCAGTAAATGGACCAGTAAAACAGAAGATTTAGACGAATCTTACTGCATAAGGGTTCAGGCAAAAGATTTTTTTAACTGAATTTGTAAGGGCATAGTTTTTTTCTTTCTCTCTGGTTATTTCTAAGCATGTAAAAAACTTTTAAGAAGCAGATGGGAACTACTATTTAACCTATCACAGATATTATCTGTGATACCAGATGGTATGTTATAAAACTAGGACTGTAAAGACATTTGTTTTCTAAGAACCTGATTAACGAGAACTTTTTACATCTGAATTTAAAGTGATGTAAAGCTCAGATTGTGTTGCAAGCTCTGTTAGCTCATCATGACAATGCAATTTAAAAACTAATGAGAGATCACATTTTTGCTGCTTTTTGCTACTATTTCCTTTCATTTTTCGGGAATATCCTGTTGTAGTTCCCTCTCAGTTGCATATAGGCAGGGTTGACTTCTTGTAATGGGATCAGTGCTATTTGCCTAAAACCAGAGTATTTTCAGACATATTTTAAGGCACTTATAAACTCGGCCATACAATTCCTAAAATTAAATGAAAGATCTTGGCATCCTCCCTTAAAAGAAAATACAAACTCTCAACAATATTATCATTTTGTCTCCAAGAAACTGGTGTGTTTATCTTTGAAAGTAAAATAAAGTACAAACACCTCTAAAATACTAACATCTCTCTTATATTAGCAATTGTTATTCATTACTATGGAAACAGTAATTGGAATTTTATCCAATCTCCAATGCTTTATTACATCAGCTAAGTTTCCATCTGATTATATAAAATGAGGTTACCTTTGAAGCAATAACCTGACATTTTGCAGTGACAAGTAAAATATTGCTATAATTGGAAAGCACATAAATGTTTAAGGAATACAGAGAATTGCTGAATAAAGCTAACACAAATCTATTATAATGATTTATTTGAACCAGTGTACATTTTTGCTCAACTTAAAACAAAATAATTGATGGGTAAAGAAAAAAAAAATCCATGAATTTTGTTTATATTTAGTCATGTAGCACAAAACTTGAAGATAGCAGCAAATATCACCAACAGAAAACTCTGTAATTTTCTCTGGGATTTGTCTGACACATTAGACAAGGGAGTATAAAGCCTTCATAGCTGTTGTTGCTTGAGGTAAAGGAAGCAGAAATAAGAGAATGAGACAACTTTGTACCATCAGCTGGCAGACATTGCCAGTTCAGTGGCTAGTGCTGTCTGGACTTAATTCATATGCAGCTTGCAGCATTTCTCTAGGGATGCAGTGAATATGAATATAGCTGGGAGGAGAGTGAAGGAATAAGGTAGGAGGTAGGAGAAAGGGAAGAAAAAGTGCTAGAAAAAGGAGGTGAGACCTGTGAGAAAGAACTGGAAAAATTCTAGAGATTTGATTTATAACCTCTCTCTCTCTCATTTCAGCACAGTACTGCTACTGTGTATTCTGTAATTATTCTACACAAGCATGCCAAAGTGTCGACAAGAATATGAACAGCAGGGATGAATTCCATGTGAGAAGGCACCTACATGTGAAATTTTGACACCATATGTGGCCATATATACACAAATGATGAGCCACTTAAGTGAAAGAGATTACTAAAAACAGTACAATAAAACAATTTTATTGAAGTTTCAAGGAGGTAACTGAACTGAAAACATCATTGCTATGCCAAACCTTAGTCAAATTACGTTTCTTCGCAGCATCCCTATATTTCAGCAATTAAGTTCCTTGTGATATATGGACAAATCAAACAAACATGGACAAGAGACAGAAATGTTATTTTCTACTAACTCTTTAATAATATGCTGCTTTCTCTCTCAAAAAAAGAACTCCAAATATTTGCATTTCTTGCTTAAAGGGAAAGAGGATATATCCTGATGATACAGGACCTCCTCCTGACTGACAGATTTGAAGGACAATGCTGACAATGTGGAAATAAAATGTATATGACACAACAAAAACCTGGAGTTTGGAAGGATGCACTGAGCTGTTACACTAAATTCCAAAGTGAAATGTACCCTTTTTTCTGTGTGGTGATGATTTTGTTTCTTCCCATCACAAAATATGCTTTCTGGACTAGAATTTTTTCTTTTTATGCACCCATCAGTGAAATTTAGTAAAGAAATTCTTGTCACAGCTTGTCTTGAAAATTCAGTGTTTCAAAGTGGTTGGCTTTGCTCTCTGCCTCTTATTTCTCCATAACTCCACATTGACATCAGTCATGCCATGGAGATGCATCTTCTTCAATGTTGCGCTTAGGGGCTGTGGCTACTCACTCTTCTGTCCCTTCAGTACGAGCACCCCTTTCTAGCTCTCTTAAGCTAAGAAGACATCTGAGTCCTATGCTAGAAATACACAAGATAATCAGCTCAACAGAAAGGGGAACAGGACAAACAGTTTTGTTCAGTAAATTCTCACTGAAATGTAAAATACAGGTTTATGCACTAAAGGTCCAAGGTATGAATTCACCTGTATCTTGTTATTGCATTTGTCCCTCTAAATTTTAAGAGCCCAATAAATAGATACAAATTAAACATCACTTAAAACTATTTTTACTATAATTGGAACTTTCATACTTCACACAAAATTGTGTGGGAAGAGTTTAGTTTTCTGTACAGAACAAAGGATTATGATTGAATGTATTACAATGATGACCCTTATTCATAAGATTTTCCAGCGACAGGACAAATGATACAGAAAGAACTTGTCATGATGTATGCATTGAAGCAATTATTGCACCTAAATCTATTTAATAACCACAGTTATGTGGAGAAAACTTTCCTGTTTCCTTGGACTAATTTTTTCCACATCCTGTGCTCTCAGAACTCTTATTTTTGTGAATAAGCACCAGCCTACTGAATAGCAGACTATGCTTTTCTACAGTAAGAAGATGTTGTCTGTATGTGCTCCTTCAATAAATTTCAGTACCTTAGAGGTAACTTAAGTTACACACCATGCAGTTACTATGGTAATGACCAGAACACACATTTAAGCAAAGCATTTTTGCAGAAAAAGCGCTCTTCATCAGCTTTAACTTGTACACAAATTTCTTTGTTTTCCTCTTGTATTTAATTTAATCTTTTTTTTCCCTAATTGTAATCATATTTCAGATAAGATTGTCCTTCTTCAGCCAGTTCTATTTAAAAGATGATCTGAAAATGCACTGACTTTCCAATTAAACCATAAATCCTGCACTGATAGTGAGTCTTTTCAGTGAGATGAAGGTATTTGGGAATTCTCGTGCAGTCTATAACACCAATGGATGTGAATATCTCATGATCTTAAAAACATTTAGCCTTAGAACAACCCCATGATCCCTTAACAGGTAGAAAATTTAAAGCAAGAAGTTTAGACTCACAAGTCAGCTACTGAGACCAGGAAGGACAATATTCAGCACAGCATGCACACCTAACTCCGTTATTGCAGTCATTAGCCATCATAAATTGCTGCTAGTGAAGTTCCTAGCCACCTAGTTCCTAGTCTTGCTTGTCCATATGACTAGCTCTGTTCCTGTATCAGCAGAGCTGAATATTGCAGCACCTTTCCCACCAAAGACCACACAAGAACTCCTAAATAGCATTCTTGCCTTGAGACACTGGAAAACTTCATCACAGTATATTAATTTTACACCCATCCTTTAAAAACAAACAAACACAAACAAAAACCCACCAAAAACAACAAACAAAACCAACCAAACAAAAAACAACCCCAAAAAACTAGAGCAGAAAGAACTGCTCTTTTACTCATCTTTCTGTAGTATTTTTTGTATCTACAGCTCTCACCTGAGATGCGGCACATAGTCCTAGGACCTCCTTAGTTTAATGGAATTTAAATCCAAATTTTAGATTTGCAAGGATAGTATTTTAACTTCCATGCTACTGGCTAATATAGAAAGCCTTTGTTGCTGAAGATTTACTGTCTTACAAAAAGGAATTCACAAGCAGCTTCACATATGACACACATCAGGGAGAAAGAAGATCTGAGCCTTGCAAAATGTTACATGGAAGACAGATTTCATAAACCATGTATGAGGTTCTTGGAGCTGTGATCAAAGTGCTCATGCCACTCAGTGACTGGTCGCTGGGATAAAAAAATTATGATTCTGTCTCACTCCCTAACTTTTCTGTCTTCTCTGTCTTGTGCTCCTAAGCCTATTCTTCATACTCCAACACACTGAGCTGGCAGTTTCATCCCCTAGTATCCACAGCCTCATGACTATCATGTTCTCCTGGATAGTAAGGTGCCATGAGATCGAAATCTTTCTGACTAAGGGTACAGAATCAATGCCTCCTGCACACGGGGAGTGATCCAGCTACAGCTGTGTCTCCTTCTGTCTCATTCCTTACATGAAAGGAATAAGCCTCCTGTTCTTTGAAGGAAAGTAATCTGAGACCCTAACTCCACAAGATGGAAGGGGCTGACTACATCATCCACTAGGAGGCTCAAGCACCTTCTGACTGGTCTACCATCTCTGATTGATCGCATTCTGCAATGCCTAACACAACCTTTGTCTTGCATGAAAGATCTTGCCTTAAGCTCAAGACTGTGGATTCTACATTCACTGCCAGCATTCAGTGACACCAAGAATCCGAGTTGTATGTAATCTAAACAGTCTCTAGATATAACCTCATTCACACAGGAGATCTGCAAAGAAGCAATCAACTCTTCCAGACCAGTAATCTAACATCAGTTTTCTTTATCGATCTTAAAGACTGCATGGCACATACGCAAGTGAGAGTGTCTATAGAAAAATCCTCTCTGAAACAGGTACGCAGGTTTAAAAGGGAGTTTTAGATTCCACATAAAAAAAACCATCCTACCATCTCTGAATACAGTCATTTTTGTGTGTAATACTTTGCCTTGAAGCGGATATGAAGGTTCTTTCAGCTATCTATCACAGAAGATAGGTCCATTTCCATAGCATTAATTCCTGCTGCTTAAAATGAGACTGGGACACCTCATTTAGAGGGAGAAGGTCATCCAGATGAAGTTATTTTAAAACCACCCTTTTGATTTGGCTAAGGATGTTGCAGTGAATTTTGTGTGAAAGTTTTAGGGATAATTACAATAAGAAAAGTGGAGGTTCACTGGCTTTGACACCACATTTCAGTGATTAGGACAGAAAATGCTTGCACTTGTAATCTTCCCCTATGCACTCAGGAAACAAAAAGTGCAGATTACATTGCAGCAGGGTAAAGCTGTGTTTTGAATTGCAGCAGATGGAAAGATACCTGTGCCATAGCAACACTGATGGTGTTACACATGGCATGTAACTGAAAAAAAGGAGAAAGAGACGAAACCGATACTTGAGGGACACACAAGCCCCAAACAGCCATATAAAAATACCTTTCATTAAGCTGAGAGATTTCAAGTATTGCTATATTCCACACACAGAGAAAAGGAGTGTTGTCCATCCCACCACCACTTACACAAGTGATGGGAAATGTTCAAATGTGTGAGCTTCTTAGAAAACTATCAGTAGGTCTGACCTCCCTTCATCCTAGCTTTGGTACCATGAATATTAATGCACAGAGTAATCCTCTCAGAGTTATCACAGCAGAAGGCAGGCACTGAGACTCACAGAATTTTGAAAAACATCATTGTCAGTAGGCAAGAAAGGGTCTGTGGTGGGGTACAATGTTCTGGAAGTGAACGTTTGTTCAGCCTGTGCTACCAGCTATAGAGGTCTTGTCTTAGATTGTTTGGACTGTTGCATCCATTAGCCCTAATTATATCAGACCATTTCTAGCAGGAACAAGAGAACTGGGTGTGTCTTGTATCCCTCTGATATTTTAACTGCAGATGATATTGTCTGTTAACATAACATGGTGTCAGGTAAATAAATAACTTTACGAAACTGCTTAGAAGGCATATCTGAATGGATCCATTCAGTTTCTCTAAGTGTGCATGTTTCTCAGCAGCTCAGAAATCGGCCCTATACCACAGCAAGAAACAGCTTTCACTGATAATGCATTTAATGAAGATACCTCTGTAGTCTATGTATTACTCCTAACAGATTATTAATAACTCATTTATCTCAATCAATTTTTCATTATCGCTGTTAAAACTGCATTGTTGCTATGCAATCTGCAAAATATATAACGAGACAATGATTGTAACAACAGATGGTCATTTGTGATCATATAATTACATGGCCATGGCTGTCCTACAAACTAATCTGCTACCTTCACTTGCAAACTGCAATGAAAAACAATGGTAAGTGATTCTACAGTTTGCCGGAACTCACAGATTAATTATGACAAAATACCCTAGATATTGTGAGATATTTATCTCTGAATAATCTAGTGGAGAACTGTGATATTTAAATGAACACCATGTAATATACATAGGTCAACTTCACACATAGAACATTACAGGTGTTTACAGAACTACATATGCTGTTTATTGATGATCCTGCACAGGTATATACAAAAGGCTTCCGAAGCATCCCACTGAAAACTGAAGTGATAACTCTTATTCTAGTTATGCAAGTTTTGCAGTGACTCTGATGTTGGCTGATGATTCTTGCTGTTTACACCCATTCAATCCAACCAGAAGAACCAGATAATTGACAGGCAAAATATCTGGGAGAATGTTGGCTTTATAAAGTGCTTTACTACAGGTAAATGCCAACAACATTCATGAGATCTGGAGCACTTCTACAAAATCTGAGAGGAGAAATATTTAAGACAAACAAATTGCAACAAGCTCTCATCAGGCTTTACAGAAGATGACTGAAATGACTCTATTTACACACTCTACAGACTCAGCCTCTATACTCGCAGCAGCTGAAGCTGTGCCCTCCCTGTGTATCTCCTGGAACTAGATATCCAGAAAAGATGAAGCAAGAGAAGTGAAATAGTCAAGCAGCGCAAACTGGGGTCTGTAAATGGCAAATGTACTGGTCTGCTTTGTCTCCTTAGCTTGAGTTGTAATTAAAAGACATAATCATAGTATAAACATTAAGTTGCCCAAGTATATATTTAGGGATCACCCAGTAAAGTCAGCACCAACCTCAGGCAAATGGTACATATATTAAAAAAAAAAGCAGCAGTAACTTTAGCTCCACACATTCAATCCAAAGATCAGAAAGGACATTAGAAATATTTGGGAGTCATAGTTTTCAACTATGCTGTAGAACAGAGAAATACTATCATTTTCAAGTATCTTTTAAAAATAAGAGAATCTGAACTGCAGAGAAGTTAATGCATTGGTCAGCCTCTCACAGAAGCTCAGGTGACAACCAATGAACACTCCCAGTGCTGGACGTTAAAAGACATGCTTATAATGATGACTCATTCTGAAGACGTTAAGATCCAGGAACAATATATGAAAGCAAAGAGTAATACCAATATTATATTAAAAGACACAGTTTCAGGTTTTCATTCTATCAGTAAGAATTACTAAGGCATATACTTACAGCTTGGCATATAATTGGATATTTAATGCGATTGATTCCACCAGCAAAGACAGCAAATGTAAGAGCAGTATGGAAACAAAAGTTGAGAAGCATGTGCCATCCTTTTCTACTTATTCGGATTGTGCTGTTGAAAAATCACATTTCAAAATTAAACCCCAACATGTCAATTATGAAAATCAAGCTTTGAAAAAAATACTAAATAGAATTAAATTCTCTGATTCTTTAACACCTACTCAGCAATATACCTATAGGACAGAGCCTGATTCATATAGCAGTGAAATCAATGGTAAAAGGTAAAATCCATGTTAAAAATTGTAAAGAGTCTAATGACAAGCATCTACTGACTTAAAGTTCCCTCCATCAAATCAAGCATTTCAAGTGGAGTAATAAAAGCAAAAGTTGCATTGCAGGTATGCAGAATTTTAACATGACATCTCTAAAGGATTAAATGGAAGCTGAAGATCAGAAGTCATTGCATTAAGTTCACTTAATTAATATTTAGCAGCTTCTAGAGTACAATACATTCCTATTCTTTTAAATTGCTAATGTTCTTTAACAGAACTATGCAGTTAAAATGGCATTTATATAAATCTTTCATATAGATGAAAACATGAGTTTTCTAAAACCAAGAAGATTTGGAATGCAAAGAAAGTTTCTTTTATCCAATGATAGTTACCAGGCCTTCTAACCAAACTTGCTCTCGGAAGCCAACACCACCACTGCAGCTCTCCAGAGTGCTGCTCTTTGACTGGACTTTGCCAGACAGTGATTTGATAGTGCTTCTGGTTTTATATTGACTTGTCAAGTTAGAGATCTTAGGAACAGCATGTACACCATTTAGATATGTGTCTCAGGAAAGATACAGCTTGGGAACAGCTTGAGAAAAACTGACATAACTTTTATTTCTTTTTCTTTAATTTCTCTGGTATAAATCACTTTGCCTGTATTACTATCCAATAGTCCTACAGATCGTTTTAATTTATCTTTTCAGTGAGAGTGAGAAGAAATGAAGTATCTCAGTGTAATGTTGGCCATTTAACACAAGCACTAAAAATTAAATTCTTACCTGTGATGGACAATGTAGGTGATAATGGAAGCAAACAGGCACAACAACATAACTGCAGTACATGCATATACCACAGGGTGCAGAAACTCCCCTGGGTACTGGGGGAAAGACAGCACTGTCTTAAAATCCTATGAAGAGAGGAAAATGATTTAATATTGTTAAGCATGTGAGAAACCCTTAGACTTCATTTCAGTATGTCCTATCTTTTCTAGCTGTTCCCTCTGAAGAGCAGAAAAGCGAGATGATGAACTTTCTATGTAGACATACTTAATGAATTTACAACACCACCAGTCTGTTCTTTCCTCACCTGCATATGCTTTGCAAGACAGAAATTAACCTTTTTGTACAAGCAGACATATCCTAATTAAAAAAAAAATTGTCTGAAAAGATACGCAGAATATTACATCTTCCAGGCATTAGCAATATCTGTTCCTTCTCATAACATGAACTTTATGTGTGTATTTTACTAGGATTTTAAGTACAAAATATCAAATTACCATAAAGGTCTCTAAATGGCATACATGTGGCTGCAGAAGAACCAAAGAACCATAAGCCATGAGAATACACTCAAAATATCCACTCACTGACTTGCTTTTATATTCAAATATAATTCCCAGTTGATACACCTCCTCTGACTCAGTGACCTTCACACTTAGTTGGAAACACCCTACTACCAATATCAATTCAAAAGCAGCTTGACAGCTATATTAACAGCAGAGTAAAGATCCTTACATTCCTTTTGGACCTGCTAGTGCCTGCTGACACAATTCCTCACAAAAAACATAATGGAAAACTTTTAATCTATTTGTAAAACTAACCACATCAAATTCGCATTCTAAATTATTTGGTTTCACAAGTAAGAAATAATAGAAGCACTAAATTTGCAGGTGTGGTGGATGGGAAAGAAAAGGAGCTCTTTACAGAAACTATCTCTTCAGACTATCTGGATTAAACCAAACATTAGAGGTTCACTGTAACACATTAAGCTATATCTGTTTGTGGCACCACCACAATTCTGCAAGTAAATGCTATAAATTAGACACACGAACTATCACCTGAGTGCAAACAGTGTCATCTACACAATCATTTCCATGTGCAGTGGTACTATTATAACTGCGCACACACAAAAAAGAACATACATACCAGCACAGAAAAAGCTAAAACCTGAAAAAGTGCTGAATATGACAATCCAGCAAATTCTAACACTGAAAGTACTGGCATACATTTAAAAGACTTCTTTTTATTTGTCAGTTTTTGGTTGCACTGGAAGAAGATTCAATACATTATTTTCCTGAGGTGAAATACCCCCTTTGCAGACCAGGACTCTAATGATAATACATTTCTTTAATCACATTTGCAGGGAGAGAGCTGATTTCCAGCACCATTATTTATGTATATGAATTTGTCCATGTACAGGCAGCTAATGTTCATGAGTATATGCAATTATTAAATCGGGGGAAAGGTACTGTTCCGTTTACCTTCCAGAAAGGTCTTTAGAAATAACAGGTGCCCTAGCAATCATCACTTTCCTTCATGGTAGCTTTAAAGCTCCCAAGATCGATTGCACCAGTTTCTCCAGGTGTATCTTAATGACAGTTCTAAAATAGAGCAGCTTACAACATATATTAAAAAAAAAAAAACCAAAACAAACAACGTATGAACAAGATGGCAAATATATGTCATCACATCCCACTTCTCTTCAAGTAGTTCCTCAGCTTGCACAGGTACCTCACTAAATCTGTTCAGTCACCACTTGTCCCACACACATATACATTTAGGGTGTACTAAATTCACAACTTTCAAATAATTATTTAAAAGTCTATAGTCTCAGAATTGCCATTGAATCATTGAATCTCCACTCAAACACCCTTTTTTTGACCATTTTTTCTCCCATATTTTTATTTGCACCATCTCCCCATTAATTATTTTACAGAGTGAATTCCTTGAGGTAGACTATTATTTACCAAAAATGTCTGGTACGTTTTTGGCTCATAGTACTGGAGTAGTAATGTAAATATCGGACTATTTAAATAGAAGTACTCTGCTTAAAATGATAAAATATTTAGTTCTAGGTCTTACTGATATAATAATTCTTTGGTTTATCAGTAGTACAAGGTTAAAATTTTATATATGCACTTGCTTCAGTTCTGTACATTAAGAAAACTGTTACTATAACTACTACAGTAGTAATTATAGTATAGTTATTTAAGGAAATAAATACTTTCGATATTTCTGAAAAAAATACTCTGAAAAATTAACAAAGTTGTGAAAAAGGAAATGCAGCAAAACTACACATTTATGTAGCAAAAAATGAAAAAAATTTTACTTCAGGTGGCACTATTCAGTGTACTAAAGAACTAGCTTTTAATAGTGTAAGGATCAACCAAACACAACGAGCAGTGTAAAAGCAATTGCTGTATGTCCTACAGGAACACAGCTATTTTGCTTGCAGAAGAATCAAGAACAATCAGCACCCTAAACCTAATTCTATTTTAAAATATTCTTTTTTAAAAATTATTATCTCTTTCCTAATCTTGTACCGTAAATAAGTGGTAAAACTTTTAAGCATCATAATGCATTATTGCATTACCAATTTTAAGAGTTTTGTATGTTGGAAACTGATTTTGTTATAGATATGTAATAAATTTATCTTGTCTACTTTTTGATGATAATTAAACCTTATTGATCCATCAATCTCCTCTGAGTAATCCTCTGGGGAAGACAGCATGCAGAAAACAAATTGGTTTTTTCATGCTATACACAAAGCAACGTAATTGTATGTTACATTTTTAAAAGGTAGGTTTGATTTTGTTTCCTAGAGGAGATTCAAATGCTGATGATATTGAAAAACAGCAGGAATTATCTGTAGGAAAACGAATACACAAAGGACTTTGGCCATCAGAAACTGCTGTCTATAACTACAAGGCCAGTAAAATGTTGTCTAATGAGAAACTGTCATTCAGTCACCCTTACAAGGAGGTGCGAAAGCAGTTTCTTTCAGCTGTAAATGGCACTGCAATGTATAAGACACAATAGAAATTAGAGGTGTAAATTAGTGACAGAAAAGACTTTTTATGAGATATTCCATCCAATGATCAGAATTATAAAAACATCGGAGTACAAATGACACTGTTTCACTTTTACTTGAGACTTCATTCAAAAAATCAACAGAAAAAGATGCATCTACATTGATTGGTTAAAACTCAATATGAAAGTTTAAAGAGGTATAGACAAATTACATACCAGCGACAGCCCTGAGTCATCTAATAGCAGATGCTGAGAAAGCTGGGGGGAAGATACAGTAAACCAATCCTAAAGATCTGGTACCTTCACAAAATCACAGCTGCTAAAAACACTCTAGCTTGTGTTGTAAATTTTTGAAATCCATCTAATTATACTGGTATATTAAACATTTATTTTTAATATATTGCTTGTAATAGTATGACTTTAGAAGCATAGTTTAGCTGATTTCTATGTTTACGGCAGGAAACCTGAAACTGTATTCCCCAAAGAAGTGGTATCCAACTGCCACAGAGAAAGTGCATTTGAACAATCAGTTACAGTAAGATTTAGATCCGTATTTGTATGTAGATTCCTCCTACTTAAACAAAACACAACTTTAAAATTACTTGCCAAATATTAGGATGTTTAGAAGCACAAGAATATTGTGTCTCTATGGAGAGCTGAAAAGACTGCAATGCACAGTGAGCTGAGAAGTTGATGTGCTGAAGGGCATTGTTGCCATTTGGCAGGATCTTCAACAGGCTGGAAGAATGCATTTACAGGAATTTCATGACATTCAATGAAGAGAAATAAGAAGTTTCCTGTGTCTGGGACAGAGCAACCCTAACATCAGTACAGGCTGGGGGACATCTGACTGGAAAGCAAATTTGCAGAAAAGGATTGGAGGGTCCTGGTGGACAATAAATTCAAACAGGCCAGTGGTGAGCCCTTGTGACACACCAGGTGAAGTGCATATTGAACCAGAATCACAGACTGTTAGGGATTGGAAGGGACCTCGAAAGATCATCTAGTCCAATCCCCCAAGACTGAAGCAAGAGTAAAGGCAGTAGGTTGATGGAAGTGCTTATTCCCATCTATTCATAATTTGTGAGACCAAATCTAGACCAGTGTGTCAAGTTGGGGGCAATTCAGTACAAGGAAGACATTGATAAATTGGAAGGAGTTCAGTAGAAACCACCAAGTTGATAATATGGCTCAAGACCTAGATTGTAGGTCTTTAACTTTTGTCTCCTTCTCCCAAGGGTTGGTCCATTTTACTGAGCTGCTTTATAGTCTGGACACCTTCACCTTCTGGTTGAAGCCGCACCACCAAGAATGCAGGAAAGCAAGAGAAAGAGCTTGAGCCAGATGCTTGATTTGTTATAAAGAAAGCATATTTTAAAGGAGACAAGCCTGCATTTTAGTCCCCAGTACCAAGCCAGTTTAAGTATTTTACAGAGTGAATAATAATTGTTATTAAGCACAATTTAATAAAAAGTAGAAGTAATCCAAGCAGAAAGGAATAAAAGCCAGATCTTGCTCTTATGAGTACTCTAAATCCAAGGGTTTATGCAAAAGATTGGCACATTTAGGAATGTTCTGCAAAAAGTGACCTTTTCTGGGAAGCTGGACACAATACTGTCCATATGGGCTAAGTATTCTCTGTTAGGTGAGTAGGACATGTCAGCTAAGGACTTAGGTATATGCCTCTTTGCCAGGCCTCTGAATGACAGCAGAGCTTAGAAACATAATTAACTCTGGGAAACATCTATGCACATGCAGAGGAATCTAATTCCAGGGAATTTTCAGTTTCTATTATACCAAATGTTAATTTTGCAGATAGCAGACAAACTTTCTGGATCACTTTCATAGTCTTTGGCACTTAAACTCTGCTAACGTCTATTCTGCAGGTGTTTAAACACACACACACAAAAAAAAAAAATTGAAAAGTCATTCTTAAACCTCTCTTTATAAGCAGCTTGATTTTTCAAAGTACTGAACTACCTTTCCACAGTCTGTTATGAGAAAACTGTGAGTTCTCTATGGGGAAAGTGTCAAATACTGTAATTATTTCAACCTTCTAAATGACATCTCTGTAATACTTCCCTGACTCATGAATTAACTTCTCAAAAAGCTTAGACGGGTTGTTTAATTTGAAGAAGACCTGAAACAGGGAAGTTTAGAAGACTTATTTCAAAATTGAACTTCATGAACAGGCATAAGAAATTCTGTAATTTTCTCTAGTCACACTGAAAATATTGAAAATGTAGCTTTTGTGGGACTGTGATCCTATCAATTCCAAAAGACTTAAAAGAGTCAGGGAATGCTTGTAAAACAACAGGAGAAAAATCCTGTAAACTCTTATCACAGCATCATCCATTCCTAGTATCGTGCCTCCTCTCAGTTTCTCATTCACACAGTTTTCCAGTGTTCACTTTCAAAATAGTTTTAAATTTGCTCTGTTTTTGTCAGCTCTGTCTCCCCGGCCCTAGTTATCTCACATAGTCATCCACAGAATGTATGCTACTTTTGCACCCACAAAGAAAAAAAAAAATCCAACAAAAATCCCACCTATGTTTTTTGGAATAATGAGATACATTGTGCCAAAACAGAAAAGGAGTTGTTTATGATTTTATGTTCCTTTAAGTTATCTCAGGATTCCAATTAAAAATGCTAGCAATATGTGTTAATTCTTTTACTGTTAATTTAGAACTAGCATGCTTAGATTTAAGTATTTTACTGGTGTTTATTTGACAGATTTGAGGAAATTACTATTGACAAAGCAGTCTGAGGGGGAAAAGGGAACGCTGTATACAATTACCGTGATATCCATCACTATTGAGTTGCCATTCTGTTCTAAGAAAAATGAAAGGAAGAACAAAAGACAGTGTATGTCAAAACATATTTAGCAAATTTTGAAAGTCAATGTTGCTGTTGGATATTTTTGTTATCTCCTGAAGAATTTTTCCTCAGATATACTATGGCTACAGGCCACTAGATTGGTCATAAGAGACACAAACATTGTCTTGAAAAATTTAAATATTGATATACAGCTCAGTTCACAAAAGAGCACAAATACATAGTATTTATAGAACAAATAATGAGATACACCAAAGCTTCAGAATATATAAATTCACACTTTTACTCCAAAATAGGAAGATCATATTGCAGAGGTTCATAGTTCAAAACCCTAGAGCCCTTTGGCCTCCTCCAGAAGAAACTGGAGTGTGGCTGTCTCTCTTTCTTCTACAGATAACAGAAGACAAAAAATGGGACTTTTCTAAACACACAGGGAAAGGCAGGAATATAACTTGGGAGTTTAGTTCACAACATTTTACTCTCATCACCAGGACATATCATTCAAAAGCTGATCAGAAACAGACTAACGCTGTATTTTGTCTGACACTGCTCTATTTTACTTCCACCCACTGGCCCAACCCAGTGTGAGGAAGCAGGAGAGCAGTGCGAGAGAAGGAACTCATACCTCCTTTCCAACCCAACCTCCAGACTGTTCTCCCTCGCTCATTGACATCACTTGAACAACTGTCACAGAGAGAAATGAAATGACTCTACATAAATCCTCTCACTTCAAGTATGCTCATGCTTATTAATTATCAATCATAGAAAGGCAGTAATCAAGGATTTATCAACTAAAAAAGGACTCTATGAAATCTTCATTTTAACCCTTTTACAGTTTGTAGGCAGAAACAGCTTTTATGAAAGCAGTTCAGGGAACTTCGTCTTACTGTTTAAAAAGATTACAAATCAGAATATGTGCTGTACTAGCTATAAAATGGACAGTTGGATTAACTGAGGCTTCTATTTCATCTTGTTCCACAGTAGGATATACATTATTCTGATGGTAATGTAAACTTCATCACTGTTGCTTTATTGCTGCTCTTCAGTTTACAGATGCTACTTTAGTTTTCTGCTATTACCCACAAACATAATAATAAATTATGTATTTTTATGGTTTAATAGATTAAAGAACTATAGATTAATAACATGTATCATGCTTTTGTAGCTAATTTCATTGGCTACAGACCATATGCCAGCTAATTTGAATTTGCTGTCAGTTTGTTAGTATTTTAAAATGTATTAGGTGTGAACTAAGAAGATACACATAGCCGCTTTATACTGTTCATATTAGAAATTAATAACTAAGCAAAACAATGAAATATTTTTTCATTACGAGAATTGGACTACGCAGAAAAGTGTAGTCTCTAACAAATAAAACAATCCCTGACTTTATGCCACAAAACACTGAATAAGAAAAAACAGTTGAATGAGAATGGTTGCACATAACAAAGCTACAAAAGTTTTCCAATAGCAGTTCTGAAAGACAGCTGTTGGAAGACGTATTTGTAGTCTGTGTGTATATATATACAGATGTTAAAATGACTTAAGGTCAGGCATCTTTTTTCTTAAAAGTGACTGCAAAACGTAAGCTAAGGAACATATCACATTGTTTGCTACCATATCAATGGCAAAGCAAGGATGAGTCTAAGATTATTATTATTTTCTTGTCTTGCACAGATAAAAATGAAAGATGCACACAGAAAAAACAATACCAAACCCAACGTTCAATTACTGTAACAAAACAAACAGAAGACCCAAACCAGAATTACATACCAGATGCAAAAGCTGCAGTAAAAGGTGCCTCAGTTGCCTTTGCAGTTGTAGAAAACCCAATCTACTACATTTCATCAGAGATAAATGTGCTCTACAAACCAAAAATCAACTGTAGCCCATAAATCAGATTATTTTTGCAAACAAAATGAAACCACGAAACTGGTTGTTTGCAAGTAATTAGTTAACATTTAATAACTACTCAAAGTTTAAGAAGAACAGGCTGAACCCAAGCAGCTGAAGGAGGAGGAAGCCATTTTGGGTGTGGCACCTGCAAAGTCAACAGGTGCTTTCTTAAATTAATTTAGAAAAACATTCTCAAAGCAAAAATATTTTCACATTGGGAGAAACAAGTAGATGAGGGAAAAAAGGGAACTCACAGAAGATGGAGAAAATGAGGTATATTTGATGTTCTCAAATCTTAGGAACTACTCTGAAATTCTGAACAATTCTGGAATGGGTGAAAAAATGTCCAAGTAACTCTGAGAGAAATCAGTGCTTATGAAGTGGACGATAATATCCGCATTTAACTGGTAGGTGCCACAGCCTTGTGCTATGATTGGCTGCCATCTGGGCTCCATCTGACAGCAGCAGATTGGTATTCTCTGCACACGTCCTCACAATTCCTGTCGCCTATGTTTGCTGTCCCTTACACATACACACATTATTTACTCAACTATAAATGTTTCTATAATGTACACAAACAGCATCTACAGTGCAATCATGTACCAGCATTCAGGATCAATCAGGTATTAATAGTACACATCTGGTTAATCTTTTTACAACTGGTTTATAAGAAATATTTTTAATGGTGCGAACATTTTCTCACCTATATATATTAAAAACCTCTAATTTTTTGTTTGCTTTCCTTTGTTCTCAGAATAATAACAGGTCATTACTGCATGCATAATATTTTTGTTTTCACAATGCTAACTTTCTTTTAAGCAGGATAGTGAAATAACTGCAATGGGAACTGTAAGTCTGACTGAGAACAGACCAAAGCAGGCTGATGTGTTAGCACTGCACAGAAATGTATTTCTTCACGAACAGCAATTTCATAAGAAGGCTGTCAGCACTGGTATACAAGCTAAAACTCCTACAGGATCAACAAGGACAGCACTGTCTTTACTTAAAAAAGCAGAAGATGTTATTCCTCTCCATTTATTAAATGATTCAACATTGCGGTATGCCTGCAACTAATTAGTATGATCAACACAGTGCAGGACAGGAACAAAAGCAGACCAGCCTCTGAGATGTGCTGATGTAAAAAGCACACAGGGCTATACATTTTTAAACCCTGTCCTATAATTTATAACCATTACATACTAATCGTTCCTTGATGGAACTTTCATTTGTAAGACTGAATTTAATGTCATTGCTGATTAGGCCTGTCTCTGGATATTAAAACTGACCACCAGGTTTATTCACTTACTAGTAGTTAAATAACTTACTTTCTTTAAGACTGTCTTATACTAAACATTATAGAAAACAGAAGGTCAGTTACTGACAAGTAAGAATGCACATAAGAAGAACATATATGTATGGCAAAAGAGACACAGAGAGAGAAATATAGGTATATTTGCTAAGTCATATACTTACCATTAGCACTGCAAAGTTACTGAAGTGTGTACTCTGAATAGTGGTAATATTGCCTGCAGAACTAATTATGTGGCACCCTTCTCCCCACCAGCCTCCATGTCCATCTAGAAGGTCAAAATCCCAGAAGGCTGCAATGGGGTCTGTACCCTGTGCAAAGTGCCTTAGCCCTATAGTAAGAGGGCTGGTGAGGTTTCCAAAACTGCACCCATCTGCAAAAGCAATAAACTGAATCAGAGACATGGAGTGGAAAATGCTTATTGATGAATGCTGTGTGAAGAGATCAGATATGCTAAACTGTAGGGAAAAAAGCAAGAGACACGTACTCTTAATGGCCAAAATCAAAGGTAGAACTCACATTCAAAAAGTTTTCCATAGTATAAATAAATCTGGAGATTTCAGTCCCATAATGTGTCCAAATGATCTAATCATCCTTCACAAAGTAGAATTTTTTTTTTGTTTTAGGTTCTTCAGTTATTACCAGTGTTACACCGTTTCCCATGTAACTGCAGAAATGGCTCAGTTTCATGGTATGATTAATACCTGAGATAATTCTGCACTTCGAAAGTCACATTTAAACATCTTAAAAATGTTAATAGAAATGAGAGCACTATTCAGTATCAAATAAAATTAGTAAAATTGCCTGGCTGAATAATTAATCACAATAATGACTCACTAGCACATACAATACATCACATTTAGACAAAAGCCCTTAACAACATCTGTTCTACCTCTATCGTATCAGAAAGTATACTGGCGAGTATCGATATATGCAACAGGGCACTACTCCCACCCTAAAAGCCTTATTCTTATCAGTCTCTAGGATGTTAACACTGCTATTTTCATTGTAAAGAGTAAAACAAGGTTCTCTCTTACAGCACTGTGCTTTAAGAAATAAGCATCTGTAACAACAGTGTCAACAAACAATAGTCCAAAATTTGCATTCTAGTCATACAGCAAGTGCATTTCTTTATTTGCAGGATAATTTGAATAAAATTATGCAGACAGGAACAATCGCAAACATTTGTACTAAAGAAAGAGACTGTTTTCAGCCTCTCAGCATACTGTATAATCTACCCCCTATTCTCTGCATAATCAAGTATACTGTAGCTTTTAGATTAAAGGAAATAATGCATAACAACTCCTCACCTATTTTTGCAAAAACAGCTGGAGTGGCAACCGTCCTACGTTTCCCATCATCTGCCAGATTTGATGAGTTTCCTGTGCTAGGAAAGAGTTTTCCATTCCGAAAGACAATGAACTGTAGCTTGCAAGTGGAGTTATCAACAGATTGCCAGGCTGAAGACTGAGAGAAGACAGACTGTGGCAAATGAACTGAAGCTACTGCTACAGCATTCTGTACAATGAGAAAAAAAAAGAAACATTTAAAATGCAAATCACAACAGGGTTGCTTTCATGATGTTTTAAACTCCTGTACAAGAAATGTGTGCTGCCTTCCTTTTCCAACAGACTGGAAGCAACCAAAGAAGCACGAGCTGTAACCATGGGAATAGGATTGGTACAGTGCATATTAAAAGGGAAAACGTTTTGATTGAATGTGAGAGTCTATATGGTCAAGCTCCCTGCTGCAGAGGTGAGAATGGTTCTTACCGTGCCTGCTAGAGGGTCCATCAACACTGCAGATCTGATTTAAAGAGACAACCTCTACCAGGTTTTCTCCTTCACTTAAAACAGAATCAGACAACTTACATTAAAACATTTATCCAAAAGGGTATTTAAAGAGCATAAAAATAATTTTATTAATACAAAAAATTACATCAGCAGAGAATTGCAAGTGCAGTAAACAACACATTTTATGAATATGTTTTTCTTGCTTCATATAAGGAAAATCAGTTAACTAACTGGTTTAGTAATGCAGGATTAGAAAATATAATGGGCAATAATGTAACAGAAGAAAACAAGACAGCACTAGCAGAAAATGAATGAAGACTGTCAGATCATTATAATGGCTTTTGAGTTGTGATTGTGTTATACACCGTTTTACAAGCAGATAATTCCCTTACAGCAGAGCTATAAAATACAGCAAACATTATGTTCTGAGGACTTCACTCATCAAGCATTTTTTTCCTGACAAAGTAGCAAACTAATCATTAAAGATGGAGATATTTACATGAAAAAACAAATGATGAGCAATGGGAAAATAAACAGGGAGTCTGTCCTAAGCCTTGAAGTGAAAAGTGTATGTATTTAAAAACAAACAAACTACAAAATGCTCTAATTTGCATTTTCCCCAAGGGCAAAGTATAGCTTCTGTGCACATAATTTACATAGATTATCACACAGTTTACTCATAGCACATGTGCGCTACCACTTTGAGAAGTAAAACAATAATCTTTACAACCACGTAAACAAACATGACATCAATATATATCCATGTGCTGGGAGAAATATACTTGTGAGAGATAAAAGGTACAACAGATATCTGCAAACTAAAATAAATATTAGAAGCATCTAGCAACCTCACAATAAATATGGGAGAAAAGCATGAGTAATCTGTGATGTCATCGGGATGCTTAAATAAACAGATAAAGGCTTCTGTACAATTTTCTCTTTTATTACCATGTGTATTTTGGAAAGGTTTAGGATTTTAAAAATAAAAGTGTCAAAAAATCCTTTTAAAAATAAGTATTCAATCTAGGTGATGCCGCTTATTAATAATACTCAGGAAAAACAGAACATATAGCAACAGGACATTTCTACATTAGATTTTAAAATTACTGTGAAGGCTTTAATTGGAATTAACTGAGCTAAACATCAAGCACTCTTCCTTAGATCGTTTCCACTGCCTAATTCACTAAAGCTGTCCATAATTTGCTTGATTTTATCTTTCTGAAAAAAGATATATTTTACTCTATATCCCAAAGTATCTGTATACGCTGAACCGCTGATGATCCCATTTTGGCCATAAAATTGTTATCAATAAGTATGCACAGAAATTTTAGAAGTTTCATTTGTCAAACCTCAGATCACTGTTGAGAACGTATCTGAAGATGTACAGAAGTGTAAAAGAAGTTACAGTGTGATTAACTTCATATTTATACTAGATTTGTATTATTATTCTGTGCAGGAAAAAGCAACAGCAATGACACATTAAATTACACTAATTACTTATTATACACAAAAAGAGAGAGCTAGAAGCATCTGATTCAGTTTATGCTAATGAAATCAACAGTTAAAGGCACTGGGATAAGCAACAATGTGCTATGACTTGACAAGAGCAGTCCCATTACACAAGCCAGAGAAAACAACAGGTTCAGCACGTTTTTGCTGAGAGAGGAAATTGTCTAATTCATTGTGGTTCTCCAATTTCTTCTCCATTGTGACTCACTGATACCAATGGGGAAAAGCAAGTGTGGGGACAGAGCCTGGCTGTGAGACTGGGGAGGTGCGGAGAAGAGGCTGCACACATCTGGAGCACAGAGAGCTCACCCGCAGCTCTGATGACAGGTTGCATAGCTGAGGAAAGACCACGGTGATGTCCATCCCTCACCTGCTCACTATCGCCCTGTTTCTGCCCACGCAGAGACCCTTTAACCATGTAGCATAAGAGAAAGGAACTCGATCCTGGTGCCCAGGTCTTAAACACAGACTACAGCTTTGCCTCACAGGGGCAAAGTCAAACGGAGAGAAGCAAAGCTGTACACAGCCTACACAGGGATTTAGTGTGGACTGGTTGTACGCCTTGGGCTGAATGAATAAATCGCACACATGAAGCAACATCAAAGCACTTACATGACAGAAAAACACGTTTACAGAAATCTATTTCCTCATTAGACTTCAGGAGAGTGCTTTTCCCTATTTGGCTCCTCAAAATGTACCAAGAATATGAATACCCATAATATCAACTATTTAATATTATTTGCTAAATAATGCCTACAGTCACTTCCTGGGATACAATTTAATTGTGAATACTGCCCTATGTATACCTGTTATTTCAAATAATTGCTTCTGAATGCAGGCAGTCTGGTAGACCAAAGGGACAGGGTGTTTCCGGAAAGGATACATGTACATGTAAAGTCAAAATACTCGCTGCAAAACAAATGTTTACTTTACATAGAAATTCCTCAAAATTAAACTTGAAACTGTCTGCTACAGCAAGATGCCTGCCAACAAGCTCCTGTGCTAGGATATTAATGAAAAATGCACACATTGAGAGTGCCCACACATTCACAATGCTGTTTAAAAACATGAGTAAATATTTGTGAACAATTTTTACATCTAAGATATGTGAGAATCTTCTTTTGAATAGCATTAGTCATTATTCACAGGAGAGGGATGATCTGAGCACTCAGGCAATCCCTGTTACTGTGGTTGGAGCCTGCCTGGAGGCTCAGTCTTGGATTCTACTAATTTTATGTATGGTGATGAATAAGTCACTTCTCTGCTCTTGCCTCAGTTTCCCTCTCATTTAGTGAAATAAAAATTATGGTAATTCTTCTGCTCTGTAAGGTCTCGAAAATCCAGAGATGAAACACAACATGGCAACAGACTATTACTAAGCCAAACAACAGTAGCACCAAATTTGGAGTGAATGACTGTGCTTCAAGTGTGTCATAATCCACATAAATCATCTTATTTAAAACAAAAAAAAAATGGGTACTATATGACCACATAAGAAGTAACATTTCCAAGTGTACTAGTGACAGCATCTCGGGAAGCTGCTCCACCTCTTAAAGGGGAGAAAGAGCACTAGAGACCACCACCAAGTGTCCTGCTGAGGAGCTGCAGCTTTGCAATGACACAGGTCAGCACCAGTATCGGATATTTTCCCTGGAAAATCTTAGAGTCTGCGTCAGCAATTTGCTAGTTAGGATTTAGACATTCTGTGCGCATTTTCAAAACAGAACGTCAATAATCCCTTCATGACTTCATTTCACTTTCAGTCGCATTAACTGGATTGGACTGACATTCATTAGAAAAAGGAAATCCTGAACATATTGTAGATTTTTCCAATGAATATTTTTTTCTGCTGGAAAAAGCCAGTATTTTAAAATGGAAGTTATCTACAAAGATCTACCCATTTGTGCGATCTGCCCAAATATTACAAAATCTGCTGTGTGAGCTGCAGCCAGAGAAAGGGGGCTTATCAGCTCTGAATAAGCTCTGAGAATTTTTTGGGAGGGCTCCTAGGACTCCTGCCTTCCAAGATTTCTTGGAAGCCAGGAAACTTTCCAAAAACCCAAATGAAAGGTTATTTTGAACACTCTGAATCATATTTTGGAAACTACAGCTTTGTAAGTACTTGTTTCATTTTTTGTTTCCGTTTCAGAGCTAATTTTTTTGTGTGTGGAATTTTTCAAAATATCTCAGGACAAGAAACAGCACAAATAAATCCAACTGTACCCCAAAAGTTTTACATTTGAATGGAAAACCTAATTCTAAAGAAGAAATGGTCCTCAGGATATTCAGAGCTACAAACTCTTGACATTTTTGCAGCTCATGCGTGTGTGACCCTTATTAAAAATGTTTTAAGGGAAAATGAAATATTTAAAGTGAAGCTTTTTCTCCAGGCATTTTTATTCTGGTCAGCAGTCCATTCCATATAATCAATGCTAGCATTTACAAGGAGTTTTTAAGTGTTTAGGGAGGACAGACTCTTGCCTTAGGTGCCTGTCTGATATGGTGGCCCTTCTACTTTCTCATTTCTTTAAAGAGACCTGCTTCCATTTTCAACATTCCTTCCCCATTATCTTGTTCTACTTGTCTAAAACTTAGCATAGTATTGAGAGACCACATCCATTATCAAAAAATCATTATCAAGGAAGATACTTCATAACTACTGTGAAATGACATAAATCAAATTATTTTCATTTGGTCTTCCTTGCATTTGCCTTGATACTAGATTGACTTTGAATTCAAGCACATTATTCTGTTTGAGATAAAATATATTTCATAGGATAGCCTCCAATTTTGAGTTCTCAGAACAGTAATAAGGTACATTTTTCCAGTTGGAAATTTCCTTAACTTAAAAACCAGCACCTTAATAAGAGGTCAGAAGAAAACTGGATGGGAAAAAAAAAGGAGTAAATGAAATAACTTGAATGTCTGGCAGCAAACTGGAAAAGCAGCTTCACTTCTTCCAGATTTTAAAGAATCTGATGAGGTGTTTCATAGATTCAGACACAAGACGCTATATATTATCTTATTAAAGATCCAGGGTGATACCAAAATGGGCATAAGCTACATAAAGTTACAGCAGCAGAAAACAAAAGGTAACAAATAAAGTCTACAGTTAATAGCCTATATTACTAAATATGGACTAACTGAATTGACAGTGTGGTTATAATAATAAAATCAAGCAAATAATTTTTTTATACATATATGGTGGATTTTATTTAGTCCCTCAAACAAGACAGCAGCTCCTTAGGAGCAACTGAAGATTTTAGTTCCCAGTTTATGCTAAAAGTTTGACAGTTAACAAAAAACTGCAAAATTTTTGTGGTTGTTGTTATTGTTTTCAGCTGTCTCGGTAGATATTTCAATAACACTCCATTGGAATTAACTCAGCACATGATATATAAGATAAGGACAGGCATTTGGCCCAGTACTGTGAGGCTTTAGGTAGACTGTACATGAGTACTGAGCTCTTTTTCTGGTATGAAAAGTATCAACAAAAAGAACCCTAAAATATGGTTATACAAGACATATACTCAATGACAAACAATTTGACAGGTCCTAAAAGAGACAGGATTGATTTTTATCTTTTTTTTTTTAAATGGGAAGATACCAAGCAAGAAAAGTTGGAGATCCCCAGCTGTGTTCACTGATCTACATAACCTTGCTGCTGATTTGCAACATTTTAAATACCCTTTTTAGACTGCTGTTGGAAAGGCTCACAGATGACTGGCAACTGAAAAACAAAATTTATGTAAATTCCTAGAGAGCACTAAAGAGATACTTCAAAAAAATGGACGAAAAAATCACCTGCCTACTAAAATGAAATTACTAAACACGCTAGGGTTATTCTGTGATAAAGTCACTATGTAGTAATGTTGCAGTCTACATCCATTTCAGTACCTGGAAACCTAAGTACAGAGTCCAAGATACCTTTGTTCTAGCCAGGCATAAATGCTGCTCTAATGCAGAGTGAAAATGTAGCCTCTACAAGAAATATAGGCAAATTGTATGAAAAGGTACAAAACCATCTTAATGTATGTTTAAAGCTCTCATTAATTAATAATAAAGGTTTTCTAGAGTCATGCTATAGAAATGTTAGATTTGGCAAACAGCATGGAAATTTTAGAAAAACTGGTAATATAAAATAATCTTGGAAAACCTCATTTTCAGCAACCCATTTGGAATAGAAAGTAAAAAAATAAATGTAGTCTCCGCATTAGGATTTTTTCTATTTCAAATTTGAAAACTTGGTAAGCTCAGGAAATTCACTGATAAAAGTTAACAGGACTTACAAGAATGGATTAGCAGATCAAAAAAAGACAATTAGCAGAATGAGAAAGCCTATGAAAAGGACAAAAACCAGTGATCAGTGAGCAAGTTTCAAGAAATGAATGGATACAGTGATAATAGCCAAAAACATTTTACATACATCAGTAAGTTCTTCAGGTCTATATTAAAAAAACTGCAAGAAAAGAAGTAGAGCTGCCATACGGAAAGAATCAGGAAGACAAAGCAAATGAAAAAAAATCAAGTGATACCTTTTTTATTTAACATCAATGAAAGTGTTGATGTTTACATGGAGACCATGTTAGAATCAATAATGAGAATGAGAACAGATTACCACAAATGTCAAAGCAAAATCCAATAAGAGCTGAATATTGTCATACAAATCTTTGAAAGAACTGACACATGAAATCAAAAGACAATTTTATTTTTTTCTTTTTGAGAAATCTACAGAGTTGGTCATAGAGAAATGATGACTGCTCTGTAAAATGATCTACAGTTAGGGTGAATAAGTGAACCAAGTTTGGTGTGTAGGTAATGGTATACACCTATGTACGAATGAACAACTTTATTGCAGAATTCATAACATGACTCAGCTGCTACTGCTGTATCGGTCTGCTTCTGTGTCCAAAGACAGGCTGCTTTGAATGAGTTCAAAAGATGTGGCTGGTAAATTGCTTGAAAATGCGGTGTCCGTTAGGCTCTTCTATATGGACCACTATGTCATAGTTTCTGTGTTCCAGTGTGATGCAACGAAGTTGCTTCTGAATGAATGCATTATTCATCCAAACCATAGGTCAGCATTTAGGACTTCATTATTAATGCACCCTTGAAAATACAGTCAGAAAATGTAAACCTTTTTTTTTTTCTAAGAAAACAAAAATGTGTGGAACTCTACAAGCAACAACTGACCAGTATCATGAGGAAAAAGAAAAAAAAAAAAAACCACAAAACAAAGAAAAAGATAACACAAAGGGAAAAAGGTATTAATTGAGACTCAAGTGACTCACATCTGCAATAAAGGAACACTGGGCATGGAAATGATACTATGATGTTTTTGAGAAACAAAATAATTCTGCACACATGTAAGAGCTGCAGACAGTTTGCAAACTTTAAAACTGAGCCAGTTACTTAATGTAGATACCTATTTTAGAAATCTTAAAATAGGCATATAAAAATAGAATAATTAAATAAAATTGCACACAATAGTAAAAAACAAAGACATAGGCATACCTATCTTCCTACTAGTCATCTTTAAAATTGAAGAGATATTTACCACTTAAGTTACAAGAGCTTAGCTGCCTATACTGCATGATGGTCACGACAGCAAAATCCATTAACTACTGACACTCAGAGGAACATTCCTAATACACGATCACATAGAAATGGAATCACCCCAATCACTACACTACCATTCCTAAACAAGAATCCCAGATTTACTCTACCTGAAAGAGAACATAAAATGAAGATATCCTTCATTTTGGATAGCATCAGTAGTAGCACTAAGTGGGTAACCTTGTGGCTCTGAAGAGAAGAGAAAATCCTTTCTTCGCACTCTTTCATCAGGTAAGCAATCTCTCATACACTCAGGCTGCAGCTATAGATAGGGCCATAATACATAACTCCGATACTGTGATGACCTCAGAGAAAGCCTTTGAAGCACCTGTTGAAACAGGTGATTCTGCAAAAGCCTCAGAAAACACAATGAATCTGCAGACAACCTCAAACGTTATTGGTCCAGTACATACAATGTAAGAAGAAGGATTAGGAACCACATTTGTAAATGACTTACTGCTGATAATTTGCTGGTATACTTTTTGTGCATTCCAAAATTCAACATCACCAACCTCATTTTAAAATTTCCAAGTTCTCACATTTTATGGTAATGCATCTTTTGCACACTACAGCTTCATTTTTGAAAAGGCTGGCTTCTGGCAGTGTGCTCTACAGGAAGACTCACGCTCTTAGGAGTTTGGTTCACTGGGCCCCTCAGGGGATGCATTAGCTCCTAGAAATACTGTCTTTTCCTCTGAGCAGCCTGGAATGAAGGAGTATTTTTCCTCTTTATTTAGAAGCTCAGTTCATCTTCAGGCATTAAATATGTGAGATCTTTCTGGAAAGATGATAAACGTATTTGATTTTATTATTACATTGATGAGCCTGCAGTTTTAATTGTTGCAGATGTACTTAGAGGATGGAATGGGCATATGCTAAATTGTTAGAGTTTTTAAATAGAAAGTCACAATAAATAATCTTGTGAGCCGTCTAGGTGGAACATTCAGCTACATAATTACAAAGCTATCAACATGGATCTTTGGAAGGGCATAATAATTATACAGAATACCTAACTAACCAAATACCTTTTACAGCTCATTGACCTCCGAATTCAATTATACATAAGCAGTATCAGTTTAGAAGAAGGAATCACATGAATTCTAGCTTCAGTATACCAGCATATATGAGGTTTTTTGCCATGACCGCTTTTAATCTATTTTTTGAACAAGATGAATTGTGCTGATGTAGACCTCGTAACAGTCTTACTTTCTGCATGGTCCACAGCTTAGTAATTATCATACGTAAGAAACTATTAGGAATAAGAAGAAAGAGACTACTCAGACATAAAGTGTTAACACAGATTGTTCTTCAACAAAGTTGAAGAAACACAATTTGATTAAAAGAAGGGATACTAAGCGGCTTACACGTGTAAGAACAACCACTCTGCACTAAACAAAATTCACATGCATTTTAATGGAGTGCAGTACATACCATTATGGATTTTATAATTTTTCTAAGGTCTTAGATAATTTGTGTATATCCATGTATTGAATATAAGTACACAGTGATGCAATCATTAGGTAATACTGTAATTCAAAATGACTGAATATTGCAACTACTGAATCATAGTAGATGATAGGATTTCCAATTTCAGTGATGTGGTATTCATACTTAGTTAAGCTAGATAAATATAAAGTTCATTTAGCAGCGTAAGTGGGAATGTAGTGAAAAAGATTGAGAAATTTTTGATAAACTATTTTGATATGATTTTCCTGAGGCAAACTGAGCTTCTACGTTGCATATAATGTACAGTAGTCCGAATAGTGTTTTTCTGGTGCTGCATTTTCATAAAGATGACTGCAATGAAATGCTGACATTGCCGCTTGATGACTACTGAAACATTGCTCATGTCTGATAATGGAGGAACACTGAAACTGCTGAAAATAATTTTAGCAATTTGTGTCTTTTAGGAAGTGAATTTAAAAGTTCCACACCATGAAATGATTCAATATTCTGCAGATTTTGAATTATTTGGATATTATCCTCAGGAACGATCTCTATTGCCTGTAGCCATTCAACAATTCAGACCCAGCACTACTCTTACAAGCCCTAACTTGGGCAAGGTGTACATTTCTAGAAGCAGATGCAAGATCACTGCATTCCTTTGCTTTGCTATATAGAGACAACTGAGTATTTGAAGAAGAGAAATGGTAAGATTACCTTTTCTTTAATTCATGCATGCACAGCCACACTTTTCTTCACTCTCTTACAAGATAAAACTTCACTGTCCTCATTATAGTCAGGAAAGTACACTTCCTCAAGAGGAGCAAGTATGGTTTCTTCCCTCCTTCTGTTCCCAAACTCAGTCTTCCATTTTGAAAAAATGATATATTTTAGAGTCCAACTGGCCAAAACAATCTTCTTCCTTAATTTCAGTCACTCAGTTGATTTATTAGCTTCTACAGTACAGTCAGGAAGTATGTGTTGTAAGAAGAAACGTAAAAAAAGTGAGTAAAGTGAATACAGTTACACTGCCAAAAGAGAGGTTCTGAGTCACAGAGGTGTCTTCACATTTGAATGAAAGTACCTAAGGTTCCCAGACCCTTGAGTTGCATGGTTATAATGCAGATGTATACCAATGATGGCAAGTGACATTTTAAGAGACTTCTTATTATTGAGATGTTAAGTATGAAGGAGAAGACACACATTTCACTACTGCTGGTGCCTGTAGTTGTCAGTAGCTGCTGCTCCCCAAAATCACATACCCTGCTCTGTAAGTCTCGTATACATCTTCAGGATTCTGATGCATGCAGTGTGGACACCAAGAACAAGATATTGAGCTGAGTATGACAATGAAATAGTAAAGTCAGAATTTAATCTTTAAAGTTCAGTTCTGGCCAAATGCTATGCCGAACACCTAGTTAAAGTACACCAAACATAGGTTTGGTGCATGAGTTTGTGTGTGAAATAAGAGACCACAGATATTAAAGTCACGGGATTTATACATGGCTACATTTACATGAGCTAATTATGAACACTAGTGGGTACAAATTTGTGCCGCAGTGGTGATGTGAGCTTTTGTTTCTCTCTTACTTTCTTGACAATTGAACAGAAAATGAATGGAGGAAAGGAGGCCACCTGGAAAGAAAGTTGCCATTTTGTTAAGAGTAGTACCCTCTTCCAAGCCATTCTGGATTTTGGTTATATATAGAAAATGCGTATTGTCTGAGTAATAGTATATTCCTCCATTCCTTTTTTTAAAGAAACAATATAAGTTGTTCTTTTTGCAAGTAATACATTTGCAGATAGGTTTTCCCCAACCATCTAAATTAGAGTCATGAGGAAGCTTTGAAAATAAAACATTGTGGGAAGCATACTTAAGTAGGTTATATGTATACTTCATGTGAAAATCTGTGGCATTGGTTACTTGGTTCAGCAAGAAAGCATTCACAGTCAAACAAAACACTTCTACCTCCAGCTGAATCACATGTACTCTCATTGTCCTCATTACAGATTACTAGTTTATCTGGACAGACTCCTTAGCCCAGAATGCATCTGTTCAAACAAGCACTTAGGGACAATCTATCTTGATTCCTTCTACTAAGTTTTTCTAACGGATTTGTGAAAGCCTCATGTGAACACCAAAATATATGCTAGCATTATCCACAGTAAAATCCAATAACAACTGCAATGAAAGCGAGGTCTGAGTGAACCTTCCATCAGACCATGTCTCCACCCATCCAGTGATCACTTCATACAGTCCTGTTAGTTGAAGAAGGTTGGAAGAAACCTAACTGTTATTTCTTAACATTTCACAGATGCTAAGAAACCACCTCGGCACATGTACTTATTTTTTTCTGTTACTGCAAAACCAGTAACTTGACATAGTCAATGTTGGGCATTTAATTTCTAAAAGGTGATTGAATTAAAATGTTAATCCTCCAGTCAAATCAAGTTTTGTAGCTCAGCTGCTACAAAACAGTGATGGTATTCTCCTGATTAAGATTTTAAAATACTAACATGCATTATCAGTTCTTGTCATTAGTCATCACTCTATGGAAACCTACAGCTCATATTGGCTGAAGATGGTTTTATATTTCTGGAGCAGTATGCACTCTATTGCTGCCACTCAAGTGTGCACCTTTGCGTTGAGATGCCAAAGAAGGTCACTTGAGACCTCTTACATAGTGCATGAATGCAACTGAGGTCTGAACTAATCCCAGGAGGAGGATCCTCTCATTCCCATTCAGTGATTTTTGAGAATGAAGATTCCTAATAGAATAGATTTCTAATATAATAGATTCCTTTAAATACTCAGAGAGGTGGTAACCTAGCTAAAGTTAGATAGGATGAAACTCATATAGTAATAAATTAAGTCTTCTTTCCCCTTTTCTTAGATCAAACAAAAGAAAATAACAGCAATCTTAGTTCTTCCAAACGCAAAACTGCTTTCAGTTTGTAATATACTACAAAAGCTGATGGGAAAAGCATAGCCTTTTCAATTTGCTCATAGCTTTTGAATTATAAGTTTTCAAGTATTAGTGCTGCAGGGCCTGTATACTGAAAAAGTAACAGCAACATGTTAATTAAAAATAGCAGTCTGTATGCCATGAAGTGTTCACTTCTTAAATCTTGTAAATTAGTTATATAAGCAGCAAATTTGCAATTTAATCAGTAGAAAATGAATTGTTTTACATTGTTATATGTAAGCATTTGCAACGGTTTGAATATTTTTGGTCTTTGCCTCTTGCTCTACTGGTTTTCTAATCTTTTTCAGTAAAGGTCAATTCTTCTGGCATCAGTATATTTAATGTGTTCACAAATTTGTACTAAAGGCTTTTATTCTAAAGGGCTTCATTTTATCAGTCAGACACATCAACAGTGTGTATAATTCGGACTTTCTCAAGGGCTTCCACTGCCAAATTTGACTGATTTTTTTTTTTTTCCCAAGTGTGTTATCATTCTTGCTGAATCACTTCCAGTCTCCTGTTAAACTGATATGACTTTATTTTAGGCAGTAGCAATGTCCATTTTCTATTATAAAAACTTAATATGTTCACCATTTCACTATCTTTTTCCTCTGGACTCCCCCGTTTTACTTTCTGTATCAAATAGGATGGGAGAACTTTGCTGAACCCTGCACATGCATTTCTGGACTCCTACTACTGCTACTACCAGATGCCAATATGAGTACCTGTGTGTATTAATTAATTATTTACGAGTGAGGATCTGAAAGAAAAGTGCTCAAGAAGGGAAAGGGAAAGAAAATCAATACAGAAAAAATTGAGTCTCTCATGCCAACTGAAGGACTAGCATCATGTACAAAATTAATAACTAACATCATTAGCTGAAAGGCATTGTAATTGGAAAAACTGGCAGAGTCCCAAATTGTCTATCTCAGCAACAAGAAAGAATTACGTTTTTTTATCATCAGGAATTCTGAGTCCTGGAAGCTCTATGTATCTACAGTGATATGAAAACATTGCTCCTGAGGGCACAGACTCCACTAAAAACTGTATTCATTTTTCTCCTACTATTTTTATAGCCAGTATGAGGGCCTAGAAAAAATGAGAAAAGACTAATTTAGCAAACTAATGAACAGGCTTTGATCCTACTTCTCCAACTGCATCTAGACTTACTGTGTTTTGTTTCTTTTATAACAGGACACATCACCTGAAAAGAATTAAGTGTACGTCACAACGTAAACAAAATGAAATAACATCAGTTAACATCTTCTTTTCTTCCATACATAAGCAGTAGCAAAAAATTGATTGGCCACTTTGTGTTCTTCTGCCATTTTAAATTTTGATATTTCCTCATTTCTTCAACAGATCTACATTAAAAATGCAGTGACAAACACACTAATAAGGAAAACAACCCATATTCACTAGTTATAAATATCTTAAGAGTCCAGCTCTTAATTTTATCACATATATGAGGCTCTCTGAGGGACACAGCAAAAACGTACTCTCTGTATAAGTCTGACATCCTCTAGCTTTTTAGATTTTTTTTTTATTGCCTCTGTTCAGAAGCAATAAGCCAAAAATGATGCAGTCTGCATGTCTGAACAACAGCATTTTCTTGCTTTGTAACCTTGATGTGGAGAATGCAAGATACTTTTACTTGCTAAGCCATGGTCTATTCAGCATCATTGTGTTAGCATTACTCACCAAGTGGAATTAAAAACTGCACTACAGTTACCATGACGACCAGCTGTCTCCTACATACAGCATCAGTTTGAATTTGTGCAGACCATTTCTAACAATGATTTAAGTCAACAAATTCAGTATTACCCTAAGCTAAAAATCTGGTTTAAGAACAAATAAATATTTTCGGTTTCATAATACTACTTAGCTCAATAGATTAATTCCAAGTATGACTTCAGAGATCTTCAGAGAGTTGCAGTGACTTTTCTCAGAAATTAAAGGTGAATGGTAACCTCCTAGTCACTATACAGTTGAGGATCACTGAAATTCTTGACCCAATGAATATGTGAGAATCAATAGCCAACAGAGCATTCTATTATAAGCAGTATTTTAAAATTCCTAGTCAATGACCTTAGTAAAACTGACTCAATATGATGGAAGAAAAACACTGTACTATTTTGACAGATTATTTTCATTTTGATTTTATGGCCTTCTTTAAACAGTGCTGCTAACAGAAGTAGCATATGATTTATTGTCCATTGCATATGGAGAGCAGAAGGTGTAATATTTATAGAAGTGTTTGTGGGGAAAAATGCATTAGAATATTTATTCAATCATTTTCTAAAATTTACATTTGAATGATGCTGTTGATTACCTTGTGTTTTATCCCTAACATCATCAGGGTATAGTCAATATATAGATTCTTATTAGAAAATGAAGTTATCCACATTCATCCAAAAGTATCAGCCAGCAATTCTCCATTAGGAAAATAATCTGAAACTCAGAATAGAATTTCTGAGCCAGGGAATTCTAAAATTAGTTCATTTTCTAGTAAACTTGCAGGTTTTTGCTTTGTTTTGGTTTTAATAATCAACGTAAATGCAAAGAGAAGGCCCAGTTGCTTTTGAAACAGCTGAGATATGAAAGAGAGAGGGAACAGGAGTATATAAAATTTTTATCATATTTACAATGTCTGTTGAAACATCATACAGTTGCATACTGGTCATCAGTATGAAGTAGCCACTTGGCAGTTTTCAGGTCCTTTGATCACCAAGCAAGCTTCCAGTAGACAGCAGTTTTGATAGTCTGATTGTTTTTACATAATCACATAATGGCAATGATGTCCAGGTCTGCTTGCAGAACAGTAGGATGAATTGTTATAAGGAGAAGGAAAACTAGAATGTCTGTAATGACATAAAAGCACATATCAATTTTGCATTTGTATATTGAGTGTTGGGAGAGAGGGAAAAATAAATGCTGAAAAAACGATGTTTAAGCTATTAAAAATGTAATGTATGGTCAAATTAAACGTAATAAAGTAATAACACTTTTTTAATGTAAGAAAATATACAAAATTCAAATATAGAAAACTTAAATAGAGCCTATATTTACTAAAGAAACTGCTAATGTTACACACTGAAGTATGTACATATTAATGGCACATCCTACACTCGCTCATTTTTCTGGAAGCAAATGCCAAAACTAAACATTACTGCAGATTTTCCTTTTGGTATATGACAGAGCACTTGGTGCATCACAGAACTTAAAAACATCAGAAAAGAAACTGGACAAATGAGTGTAATGCATCTAAAACACAAACATTCAGAGCCTATAAGGATTTTCATGCTATTATGAGTTTTACTCTGTGATTGAGAGTTATTGAATCCTAATGCTGAGGAAAATACATAATAATAAAAAGTTTTAGTTTGAAGATAATGTTTCCAGTTTTAAATAATTTCATTTATGTGGGAATGCTGGTCAGAGGACAAGGACATAAAAATAAGTATAATCATTCAATTGTACATAAAAGATGGACGAAGGAAGTAGCACAGAAATGCATTCAGTCCTAGATCACTGTAGACACATTTGTTATCAGTGACAGGCAATGTGAAATCAAGCGCAAACTGAAATCAAACCGTTCTTTAAGTTTACACTAAACAAAAGTGACAGGAACACTACATGCAAGAAAGAAAAATAAATGGATTTCTATATAACACTTCAATCTTCAACAATGGGAACACATAATGTTTATATGTGAAAACAGAAGAATTGAAGGCAGAAAAGAGGTAGAAAGCAAGAGAAGGAATAAAATATAACCTGGGGCTCCAAATTCACAAACCCAGACAGGAACACATTTTTTTTGCCAGCAAAAAGGCTGCACAGTCAAAGGTAAATGGCAATGGGGAAACAAAGATGATTGTTACTGGAATTAAACAGATCTGTAACAATCCATTAACTTCTAGATTGAGCTGCAATTTAATATCATAAAATAAAATACAAATTAAAAGTAAATCAAGATGACAATATAGGCAGATGTGAATCACTTTGCCCTGAGGCTGATTCTATACCCTTGTGTCAAAGATACCTTAATGGGGCTGAAGTAGCATTGCTAACAATTAATGGATGTATTCTTGTTACATTTCAAAAAAGTATTGATGGAGCCATTAAATAAAATTAAGATAATTATTTATTCCAAAATAAGGGGGAAGGTCTTTCAGGTATCAATTTAAAAAGCAGGAAGCAAAATAATTCAGTGTCACTATTATGTTCCTCTAAAAGGACTAACTAAAATTTTTGAATAAGCTTGCCAGATCCATACTTCTTGAGTACAGAAGATTTACGGGTGTGTCTGTATTAACATTTTAGTTTAGATTTGGAATACTGGTCTGATATCCAGATAATATTTTCATCCTATCACATTCATATCTGAATGCCAATTTCCAAGCAAATGTCCTGATGGCATCTCTATTGCCATGCTTTCACAAAGGACTCTCAGAGTGCACAATATATATATTCCATTTGGATGAAACACTCACAAAATATCTTTAAGATATATGCAGGATAGCATTTGAAAAATCCAGGATAAAAGCTGGAGCAAAACCCCAAAAGCAGCTTCACTTTCCTACTCCTGATTTAAATCTGCAAAAAGCAAGAAAAGTCTTCCATTTGCCCTGAATACATAGTTCATTAAGAAGGAAATAACACTAGTTTATTTGAATGATAAGGAGGGGAAAGCTAATGCTTGCAACACCAGTAGTTTTTCACTTGGTAGGGAAGTTCTAGATTTGATTCTGAGGCCCAGACAGACTAGAGCAGCCCTTGCTAACGCAAAAGCTGAAGTGACTTGTGATGGCCTCAGTTTTTGTCTTCACTCTACTCCCACTACTATTGTTATGGCAGTTTCAGCAAGCAGAGATTTGAATAACCCTCTTTTATCTACAGAAGCTGACATTTCCTTTCTGAATATAAACATTCTTACAGAAATAGATTGCTGTTTTCATTGCTGATCAACTATTCTGCTGTCAGTCTCTTAGTCCTTAAAAACACTAACCTTTTCAATGTTTTAAAGTATGTATTTATTTGGTTACATTTTAATGTAATCCTGAAATATATTTTCATGTGACTCAAGAGAATGACAATAATTTAGAAATGCACATTTTGAAAGAAGTAGTGATATCCGGCTAGTTCGTGGATTGAATCAAGGAATGGATGCAATTTTGATTTGTGTTTTCATTCACGCAGTGAAAATAAGATTTTCTGTTTTGCAGATAATAAAATATTTTTAAGACTTGTCTGGCTAGTGCAATTTAGCCAGTTCAAACTTTGTGTTTTAGGTGAGTACACAATGAACTGAGAGCTCCTGAGAGCAGTCCATAGTTATCTAAGGTGGAGAGAAGTGGACAGTAAAATTGACTCTGCAGGTAAGAATTGCTGTGTGTACTAATTTGAATATCTAAAGCAAAGCCTTTGCATTTATTATTTTTGTGCATTTCACTGATGGTTTAGAATTGAAAGTTATAAGGTACTCCAATGAGTTTTAAAAAGTGTCCAATGTTTGTTTGCTTTTTTCTTTTCTACTTTGCTTCTATATCTTTTTTCACTCATGATTATAAGAGCTGTCAGAATTTGTCTCCCTTTTCAAAAGCTTAATCAGTCTTTACAATCTAATAGTGTGCACGGTGTTCTTCTGCTACTTAACACACTAATATTTCTGTTGGTTATGGTTGACATAAAATCCCCACCATGAAGTAAAGCACTTGATTCAGTGCAGTCCAGAGATGCTTGCTCCTTAGTTTTCTATATTGTAGTGATGGTGTTCAGGCCTACAGAATGTAGAAATCAGTGTGCTTCTCATTAATTAATTAATATACTGAGTTATTTAATTATATTTATTGAAAAAGATTAGTCTTTCAACATTCTTAAGTACTTACATGAATAATATGATTGTATTTCTACTTAGATTGATTTCATAATCATATTTTATAAGTATATAGGTGCAATTTATACTAATAATTCCATGGTACTTATTATAATAACTTTGACAGCTGTAATAAACTTTATGCTTTCTTTTTGAGCAGTATTGCTTCCTTGGAAAAAATTCAATGAATAAAACAATTGGTTATGAAGCTAATACAGCATTATTTAACAATAGATTTCTTTACTTGAAATGTAAAAAAAATGTTAGATCTAAAGCCCTGTTCTCTCTCTTTAAAATGCATATAGGTAAACACTTGTATAAAGTAACACATTAAATGTAAAATTGAAAGTTAAACAATAATTTTAAAACAAAAATTACTCTTTCCAGGTTTTCTAATTGTAAAATAATTTCTTACAAGAGCTGAAAAAGTACTTTTTCATATACTCAATTAAAAAAAAAGCAATAGATAAAGATCTTGTATATGCAGGGCATGTGCAATACACCGTTTGCAGTAACTTGATACCCTGCTGAAAATGTACCACAAGCTTCAGTCAAATAATGTAGCTGGATTTGCACCACACCAAAGCTTCACCTAGATGTAACTCTGACAGAGTTTTGCAGTTAGCTGTGTAACACACATCCTTTCTGTTGGGTGTGAGAAGAGGTAGCAATTTAACACTATGAATATTAATTTTCACTTGCCTATATATACCCTGTAGAAACAAAAGCATCTAACAAAATGAATGGAATGCATGCAGGTTAATCTCTGTCCATTGTTTTAATGAAAGAGGAAACATGTACAGTTCACTCAGGAAATACTAATAAATGGCACCTACATATAATATTAACAGTTCAAGAAAAAATGCAGCACTTCATCAGCCATTCAAATATACACTGTTATGCAAATTTACAGCAGTTAAGGATTTGCTGCAGTCTCTTTTCTGCTTCTCAGTGAACATATGGGAGTTTATAAAAATATTGCATCATTTCAAATCCGACTCTGCATTTTCACTTGCTGTAATTTTCAGCAACAATTAGGATCACTTATCCTAAACATCGAGTGTGTTTCTTGCTTAATCAAAGCACAACTTCCACTGGTATTGAAAGAGGTGGAAGCACTGAGTGTAGGCTAAAGTTTGTGTAGACAAAATAATATATCGTTGAAAATAAAATCTCTTTACTTTGGCAAAACATTGATGGAGAGGATGGCTACAAGGATTATGACAGGCTAGAGACTAAATTTATTATATACATTTCAATCCAGAACCTCCAGTGTGCATCCTTTTGCTCATGTGGTAAATGACCAATTGATTTTTCTCATCTCTAATCAGCAGTAAATAACCTCACATACACTACAAGGTGAGGCAGACATCCAGAAAGTCACAGTTTTGTGCAGATGTTTGTGTTTACCTCATAGAAACCAGCTGTCAGAGTCACACCATGAATAGTTGAAACAATTCAGTAGTGCAGGTTTCCTCTCAGTACTGCAATGGGTTAAAAAATATCTCTGATATGAAATAAACTTGCCTTTGAAACTGTTTTTTCCTCAGATCTAAAAAGGGTGTAACTTTTGTTTAGGTGTTTTCTATTGTATTTGATATACACATTGGTTCTGCTAGCGTCTATACTGTCATTACATCTACCCATTGCAGGTCACACCAACATATGTCCAGCTTTACAGAGGTTCAGCCCCTTTCACAAGCTCCCACGCCCCTTGCCCTTCAGCTTCCATGCCCCTCGTCCTTTAGCTACCACAAGCTAAAAAACTGAAATTCATTTAAAACCCCCTACACTCTGAATTTTGGTGGAAAGTTCAAAACCAGAATTTTCAAGTCCTTTCTTAAAAATTATAGATCAGATAACAAACTATACAGTTTACTAGCTCTTTCACAATGGATCAGTTAAAAGGGAAAACTGCTCCTATACTAATATATTGTCTCACAATATTCTGATTTTCTGAAAACATGGATCAAAGGAGCACCATTCTCATAGGAATACACAGTATCAAATCTCAAAATGCAGTAGATGTCAGACAAGAATTTTGCCCGCTGCAAAATATTTAACGTGTTGCATAGAAGCTTTATGAAAAGAGTTAGAAGAGAGGCATTGTCTCTATGGAAACACTATGGTCAGCTTAATCAGTAATGGATAGCTCAGAAATGAACCATCCAAATGTTACAAGGCAGTCCAGTAATACAATGATTTGAAACTAGTGCCTACAAAACCAAAATGGAACTATAAAATGATTCACACAAATTTCGTGGGAGATTTTACCAGCCACAGTCACCACAGAGGTGATTAAACCTTTAATTTTTCTTTGGCCCTACAGTACATAAAGGCCCCAAAGTTCCTTGCATTATACTGTCTGTTTCAAGAATTAGAAGTAAACTGTCACAGCATAATTCTTTACAGATGACTTAATTTTATATATTTAGTACAGCCTTAGTAACTGACTAGCTAATTTCAGCTTCAAATGCTGAGTATTTGAAATGAAATCTCACTAAAAAACAAAAAAGGACTTTACACAAATGCAATTGTTTTCATCAAGAGCTTGACTTCAATCATGTTTATCTGGGATGCAATTTCTTAGTTTCACACCAAGCCATTATTTCTGATTTTGGATTTTCATCAGCCCAGATATAACACAGCAAAAGACAGAGCAAACTGGCTTCTGCTTCTCCTTGTGCATCACCAGACTTGAATAGTAATCTCCAGTCACTTGAAACTACAAAAACCCATTTAATACGTCAGTGTCAGTAGTGGCCTAATCTGCACTGTTAAAAAAAAAAAAAAAAATCTAGGTTTTGATGTGAATATACAAATTCATACTTTAAAGTACTTCACAACTGGTAATGGCTTAGTCCAGAAAAAAAGTTTCAGCACAGGTAAAGATTCAAAATGCTGTAGAAAAACACATTAACTGCTCCTTATTTTTATAAGGTAGAACTAACATATCCAAAGATTGGGATGAATTAAAACAACAGAACTGAAAAAAGGACACCCAGAAGACAGAAACTGGACCAGGAGAAAATGAGAGCTAAGAATAGACAAAGTATTTGCTTAATTAATTTTGGTCTTGTCCCCCATATCTCTTCCCTCTCTCTGTTGCACTGAGTGATAGTTTCTGTAACTGATATACTGCATAGGATTTTTACAGCTGCCAGCAAAGATGGTGATTATAGTGTGTGCACACAATTATCTTAAATCTCAAATCCAACATCTAGCATGACTATTTTTACTTCAAATGTTAACTGCATTTTTCTCTGTCTTTTTAAGTACACAAAATATTTTTACAGGTCTGCAGCTTGGGAATAATGCTACTGTGGCGTAAAGAACATCACAACTATTTCTCTTTCTTGTCTTGTTTTTTGTGTGGTGTACTTAAGGTCTAACAAACTTATATAACAATAGGTTTTACTAAAAGAAGCACAGAAGAAGGACTCTTGGCCACACAGAAGGGCAAATGAATTTGACTTCGGTGGGATTAGTATTTCATCCATTGCTCTGTTTTTCAAGGTTTAAGAACACCATTGCATAATTAGCTTTCTTCTGATCTGTGTTCAAAACCAGATACTTCATGTTTCAAAGTTTCGTTTTTAGTAAGAAATATGTCCTTATTATGTTCAATTATAACTTGGTATAAAGACATTGGAAAATCATCCCTTTGTATTTAAAATAAAAATATTTTTTTTTCTGAAGAAGTTTGAATGCCTCTGTATTTATTGAGGGCCTGATGAAAGGTAAACTTGAGATATCTCCACTTTATCAGTATCACAATATCTTGCACTACTTCTAACAGACCACATATGGGTTTTAGGTTTGATATGCACATGAAAAAAACCCAGGGTTTTTATAGCAGTTACAAATAAGTAGACTGTGCCTTGGCAAAAATTATCCTGCTTATACAACTGAAAATTTCATTTTCAAATTAACAGTTCATGGTGTTCACTTTATAGGAATTTATAAGGAATCTAAAAAACCACACAACATTCAAGATCAGGAAAACAGTGGCAGAGTGAAACAGCATGGTTAAATCTTCCATCAAACCTAGCACTTAGGCTCATGAAATAGTACGGCATTTCTCGGGAAAAATGAGAATGCTGACGCAAAGTTAATAGTAGAAGCCTTTTCAAAGAGAGATGTTTTCTATTACACATCTGATCAGTACTTGTATGCAAGGATTCTTAATTATACTGAAGCATAGTTAGAATGGGTACTTGGAGAAGTTTAATTACTCACATTTTAACTGGAAAATTTTGGACAAAAATAAAACTGAGCTGCAGTTATATACCTTGTTTATGAGAAAATCTGAATTGATGGGCAATCCATACTCTCATGGTTTTCTGGTACTTAAAAATTAAAAACTCTATTAAAACATATTCTATTTGATGCCCACATGAGTTCTTTGTGAGCAGCAGTTTGATTTTGCCTCAGTTTTCCCATTGCATTTACATCACACCAAATTAGTGGGCATTTGATTTATCTAAGCTTTGCAGATGCAGATTTAGACCTATATTTATATTATGATTTTGAGTTTATCCAATAAGCTGTATGAAATAATCAGTAAGTTGTTTTGGCAACTGGCACTTCCTAGGGTACTAAGCTGACTACACCTGAGTCAGGAAGAATCATCTATGTGGCTGATTAGGTCTTTCTGTATGTGACATTTTTGCATAATTCTTGGGAACTACAAAATGAAAACTGGATCACATAAAACATTTTTGTTTCTAGTCTTTTTGCTGTTATTTACATGATGTTTTAAAATTTTGGTATAGTTTCTATTTGAACTGGTGCTTACATTTATAATCAGTCTATGCACACTTTGTCATTTTAATGAAACATTCATATTTAAAGTTCTCCTCAATTGTCTAAGAGATAATGGTTATAGCATATACATCTAATTTTAATTAGGCAGAGTACTAGATAGTTTGTTACCTGATTGACCAGTTAACCTCTGCCAATGCCCATTTTAAGATGGATGATCTGTTTTCTGATTGAATCTCCATGTCCCATGATAAAAATTGGAGAAAACTGAGAGGACAACAAATAAAGACAATCAGACTCCAAAGTTTTCAAGCTTAGTGCTCTCAGCATGATACTACATAACTGGTGAGCATTAAAACACTTGGGAAATTAGGAGATGTGGTACTAAGTAATTCCTAATATGGTCAAGTAGACTTGCAAACACCGAGCATTTAAAAAGACCAAGAACATGTTGTATGTAGTCTTGCTTATGGTGAGTTCAGGAAGTATCTTGAGTGTGATACTCCCTCACAGAAGCTCGAACAGAACCATATGATATGTTTAAGTATAAATATCAGTAGAAAAGAAATTTAAGAATAGAAAGGTTAGTTGCACAAAACAGAGTTGCATGTCAGAGAAGTATCGGCATACACCCAGTAAAACCATAATTCCTAGTCCTAACAATGCTTTGGTCAATCACTACATAAAACAAAAAAGACAATTAATTGCAGGTAACTAGTATACAATGTGAGTAAACCAGTGTAAAGCCATCTGTCTCTCATATTGACAGTAAAAGTCTTAATATAATGTATATGGTGTCAACAGACATTTGCAGACCTTGTGATACATCCTTCCTCATTGGTACTACAGACAAGTGCAGTAAGCGATGGAACTGATACAGTCTTGAACATTTACAAAATTCACGTCATATACATATATATCTGTATACCTACTTATAATACTATTAATTGATTTAAAAAAATTCTATCTGTCCCAAAAAATGTGACTCTGACTTCAGTCGGCATTTGTTGAGCAAAGACCAACTACTCCAACATGCACTGTGTACGAGGTATGGAGCAGGAGGAGTTCAAGATGAACTCTATCTACTTGATTCAAAAGTTAAAAACAATAAAAAACTCAGAAGAATTTGGCATTTTGTAGATAATTTGATCAAAAGTACCCATATCTGGCATGAAGCATAAGAAGGCTAATTATGCTCATTCCTGAGATTATAAAATGTATGTATTTTAAATCTCCATAAGTGTAGAGACTTGATAATAATGGTGCTGTTTAATATATATGTGTTGTACTACAAGTGTCTTAGAACATCACTGGCACACTTCCATCAAGGAAAAGACTACCTTATTTGCTTGTAATACATTTGAACAATGAATATAATTGTTAGCTCCTCCTTGTTTGTACTTAAGATCTCATTTTGAGGAATAAATACTTGGAGTTTACACAATTTAACACAAAATAAAATTATCACCAAATTAAAGAATATTGTCATTACAAACATAATTACCAATAGCTGTGATTCAGCAAAGTTTATCAGAGCTAAACAAACACAGTAAGCATAATTGTTTTCAAAAAGAACTTTCCACTTTACTCAGTACCAAGAACTGAAATTCCTGATCTCCGTTTATTAGCTACCAGTAACAGCAAGCCTGCATCCAGAGGAAATGGTGTTAAATCAACCCTTTTCTTTTATAGCTGCCTGGCAGATAAAAACCTAAGTGTACATATCAACATGTCTTTCTCTTAATGCAACATGATTCTATGAAAGAGCATGGTATAGAAGCTACACTGTTTTTTGACATACTCCAGTAGCATTTCAGACACTATTTTAGTCAATTGATGAGTTGTAATTTATGCAAACTGACTGTAGATATTTTTCACCTGCTATTTGGATTGTTATGATATCCATAATAATATAGATACTTATTTATAATGAAAGCGTGCAGAGCAGAAGTAATAATACTAATACATACAAATACTGAATAAAAGGAAAATAAGCCTTTTTCAGAATTTAGGTATGAGATGTATTGTATTAGTTTTTGTTTGATCAAAGCATTGCTTTGTTGGGCAGGATGGTAACAGCTTTTATGGTTGGAATGGCATGGCATAGGCCATCTTAAAAAAATACACAAATACCTTAAGAATTGAGTTTTAACTGAGGAAAATACAAATCAGTCATATAATCAGTTTGAGCCACGATGTAAAGTCAACATAAAGAATAAAGGCAAGACACAGAGATATGTCTTGGAAGATGTATGTTTTTCTTTTTATATATTCCAGACTTGAACAATGCTTTGAACTGATTAAAAAGGTTTTAACTTGGCACTGCAAACTGGCTTAGACTTACATATGATATGACAAATACCTCAGTTTAATGTTGATTGTAACACACCTTTCTCAGCAATGCAGTGAAACCCAGTAACCCACTGAAACTCAGTAAAAAGTGAGAAGACATAGCTGTAAGTACAAAAATAAGGATAGAGGAATTTCTTCCTGACTGTTTAATGAAATCACAAATGAGGTTTTGCAAATGAGTCCTAAACATGGGAGGCCAAGACCACACTCTGGGAATATGCCAAGTCAGATGTTCCAAAGGACATGTGCTTCATAGCAAAGAATGTGGTTTTGCCAACTTGTTTGCATGTTATGCTGAATTTTTGCATGGTTAGGCTAGAGCACCCAATTACTCCCACAGAAGCAATAAAAACATACGTAGTAATTTGTCTTATTAGAAGAAGCTGTATTCATATACTACAGATAATGTCACAATTGTAGAATTATGCTCTTTAAAAATGTTAACAAAGAATAGAAGTGACAGGTGAAACTAAGTGATTTGCTTATCCAGGAATGCTGAACTTCATCTTTTAACAAATGGAAAGTCACAGATCAGAATATAAATTTCAAGCTGTGAATTCTGCTATGCTTCACAAGTGGGAAACAAAGCCAGTTAAATTTTAGAAGTTCTACTTGGTGGATATTTTGACATTTCAAAAAATCTTTTGATTCTCTGTCATGAGAGTCATATTTTCTTCCTTAAGGATCACCAAAACTAAACTGGCCTAAGCAGCTAAAAATAGTACAAACATGACAAAGATTCAGAACAAGATGAAGAAAAAGCATGTGAGGATGAATACACAGTTCAAATATGGAGCCACCAAAGATGATATCTTTGTGAAGAGGCAGAAAACCAGCCCACATATAGATCTTCATAACAGCAGGTTTGGTCCTACTCCAAATCTATAGTATTCTTGCTGAGTAGCTGTTAAAGAAATACATGAAGCACTTTGTGATGACAATTATGTATAGAAGTGGTTAACTGGAACCCCCCAACTTCTATACTATATTAATGTATACAAGTTGGGGGGTTCCAATTAACCACAGTTATGCTGAGTCTTCCACATGAATTCATAGTCTTCTGTCAACATTCCAATATCATGCTAGCAATTTCTACCTTGGAGCAATATAAGTGGATTGGGTTTGTTTTTTTTTTTGTAAAAGCAATGTTATTCTAGCTATTTCTACTCTCATTGCCAGTGCCAGAACCACTGTCTGTGACATCAGTCTCATCATGTCAGCAAAAAATTTTCATTTGGTTCTGAAGACATGACATAGAGCTTTTTTGGGGAACTAATAGCATACATATTTTGATACAAGAAGGGGAATTTATGTGTTTGATTTCTAGGAGACCCTAATGCAATTCAAGATCCATTTGCAAGATAGTCGGGTAAACGTATCTTAAATCTGATTTCAAGATCCCAGATCTACAGCACTGTACAAAAATAGTAATGAGGCTGGATTTGAGAAAAGATTCAGTTTGTCTACATCATTTACTCTTTAGAGCATTTTGGGACAAGCTTTATAGGGGGACTCAGCAAAGCTCCTGTGCGCTTGGCTAGGCAATGTGCCTACCTGCCTCATCATATTCTGTCTGTCTTTTTGCTGACATTAAGAGACTGATGTCGCAGACAGTGATTCTGGCATTGGCAATGAGAGTAGACATAGCTAGAATAACAGTGCTTTTAAAAAAAAAAATAAATAAAAGGACAAGGATATTTGCACTTAATACCAGAAATCTGGCATTCCTTCAAGCAGAAATACACCCCAAACATGTTGTCTTTATATTTAAGATATAAAAGCACAGGTTCAGAAAAAGAGAAAAAAATCCTAAAGATCAGGGAAGACCACAAGATCTGCTTAGGATTCAAACTGAGCAGGATATACACACTTCAATGCATGAATGTGCTGACTGAGGCGTATATTTCAATTCATGCTTCTTTTTACTCGAGATAATTTGCAACTTGCAGTCTCATATATAACTAAAGTAATGCAAAGTAATTCATGCCCCTATATCTTGCTATCTAAAGATAACCACTGGTAACAGTATTTATGCAAAAGAAAAAAAAATATCAGCCAATTTTAGCTCAAGACTAACAATGTACTCTGGGAACAAGTGTAGCACAAATATAGACAGAAAACATTTCCTCATCCGACAAAAGAGCAATCAAACAGGAATGCAAAATTTCTATTACAGAACGTTTACATGCCTAATTTCATGGCTTCCCTTGAAATATCACACTTATCAGGAGCATAAGTTTATGCCATTATTTGAATTACTGTAGCTGTTCATACAGTAAAGATAAGGAAGTTCACATTGTATATTCTAAAGTTAAATTATTTACAGTTTTACAAAGTTTTGCAAGACTGGCAAGTGTGATCTTGTTAATTGCTTCATATAAATATTCAACTGTCATGAACTCATGGATTTGTCCGCTTCTCAATGAATTATTTCACAATCAAATGCAACAAGAACCGAACATTGTAGTAAGCATCAGCAAAACAAAAATCTGTTGTTAATAAAAGAACACTTTCCAACCCCTTAGCATCGTCTATTCAAACATTTGGAAGTGTTCCATTACCATTTCACATAATCATACAAAGTAGTATTTATCCCTTAACTGCTCAGCTTGTACAACTGAGTCTCAAAGAATTCAGGTCATTTCAGCATCATCATGCAGAAAATGGCATGCAGGCAAAAATACAACCCAGCCCACCTGCATGCGAGTCTGAAGCCTTAACCCAAAAGACCACAACTTGTGTCTTCTGTCAAACTTAACAGCTGAGGTACTAAAAACTGTCCAACCATAAAGCTCTCCAGAGGTTCCACTAATACTGCTTTACTACTGCTCCCTGTCTCTTCCACGTCCAGTCCCTTATTCATCTTTGCAGCCCTTTGCTGACTCAGTATGTCAATGGTCTTCTTGTATGGGAGACCCAAGACCTGGACACAGAACTCCAGCTGTGGTCTCACTAGTGCTGAGTAGAGCATGTGATGCAGACAGACCGCAGTATCTAGCTGGGGCATTCATGATCTCATGCAGTCTAGTGATCCTAGTCCTGTGAGAGTGTTGAGCACACTAAAAATACTTTCATAAGCCTCCATAGGGAGATGGATGACTAGACAATGGAAATTTTAAGCAGCAAATGCAACTAATGCTAAAAAAGCACTAGTATTCGAGCACTAAACTTCATGCCATTTTCACAGAAGTGCACTGGAATGGGCCTGAGGGTTGTTTCTACTTGAAAGGCTGTAGACAGAACAGTAAACTCCTAACTCTTTCAGTTAAGTTGTCATAGTAGAATGACAGGATTTCGTGAGATTTCTGTCATTGATCTATAAAATGATGACTGTAGATCAAAGACCATCTTCAGTCCCCACCCTGAAAGCTTGGAATGAATTTGTGATAACTGTCAAATATGCACTCAGATCTGGATCTGAGAGAAAAAGGATGATTATGAATATACTGCATAGAGGTTTTCTCTCAGTTCCAGAAGTCTGAGAAAACATCTCCTCGTATTTCTTTGCTATTCACCAATGTCTACCCACTGTTCAGTGCTATTTGTTAAAGTGTTGCTTAAACAAGAATATTAAAATGTTGTGAAATGACAGTAGTGCAATTAAAAAATGCATAATAAACGCAGCTGGAAGAAACATTAGATTTTTAATACGTATTTTGAATGTACAGATATTTGCTGAATCATGACATAGTTTTGCATAGTTATCTATATCAGATGACATTTTGCCACAACGGCTTAAAAAAATTTAAAAATAAAAAAAAAAAATTACCCAAGAGTCTGGTCTGGAAGTCCATGTTTTGACTGAAAAAATCCTCACTTTAAATGTAGAAATAACTACAAACACTCCTATTGAAGTCATTGGGTAGTATAGATTTGTAATGAAAACGCAGGATGGCCTTTAATGTAAAGAAAACAACACAAAATTCCCCAGGATTAAAGAATACTTTTAATAATCTCCTGTACATTAAAAGCAAACAAGGAAACAAAAAAACAATCAAACAAAAACAAAAACCAAACAACTCAACCAACCAAAAAACAAAGTGGAGAACGGTAACAGTAATTATTATCAAGTGTCTTATTAAAAAAAAAAAAAAAAAATCAATGCGTGCTTTATACATGCTATCCAAAACCAGGAGAGGAACACAAAAATATAGATGGCTTCTCATCTGATGAGGTGTACTACATATTTACTATGCAATGCCACATACATGTTATTATTCGTGAATAATACATTTCCTGTAGTGAAATTTTTGCAGACTGAAAATATGAAGTAGTATACACGTTATTATGTAACAAGCCCCCAAACTCTCATTGTTAGAGAGACCTGTGGGTCTAAGGAAGCACTTCAGAAAAAAGTAATGAAAGCAATAAAAATTTGGTGTCTTCACTGTAATAAAAAAAAAAAATACACATTGGTTTCAGAGAGATTAAATGAAAACACATATAAACTATAAGAGTCCCTTTATGACCTTATAAAACAGATGTTTACACTTCAAATAATATTTGTGGAAAGAAACAACCATTGATATAACCAAATACATAATTTTAATGACTACAACACATGTATATGATATCACAGAATCACAGAATGTTAGGGATTGGAAGGGACCTCAAAAGATCATCCAGTCCAATCCCCCTGCTGGAGCAGGAACACCTAGATGAGGTTACACAGGAAGGTATCCAGGCAGGATTTGAATGTCTCCAGAGAAGGAGACTCCACAACCTCCCTGGGCAGCCTGTTCCAGTGTTCTGATACTCTCACTGAGAAGAAGTTTCTTCTCAAATTAAAGCGGAACCTCTTGTGTTCCAGTTTGAACCCATCACCCCTTGTCCTACTGTTGGTTGTCACTGAGAAGAGCCTGGCTCCACCCTCATGACACTCACCCTTCATATATCTGTAAACATTAATGAGGTCACCCCTCAGTCTCCTCTTTTCCAAGCTAAAGAGACCCATCTCCCTCAGCCTTTCCTCATAAAGGAGATGCTCCACTCCCTTAATCATCTTTGTTGCCCTGCGCTGGACTCTCTCCAGCAGTTCCCTGTCCTTCTGGAACTGAGGGGCCCAGAACTGGACACAATATTCCAGATGTGGTCTCACCATGGCAGAGTAGAGGGGCAGGAGAACCTCTCTCGACCTACTAACCACCCCCCTTCTAATACACCCCAGGATGCCATTGGCCTTCCTGGCCACAAGGGCACAGTGCTGGCTCATGGTCATCCTGCTGTCCACCAGGACCCCCAGGTCCCTTTCCCCTATGCTGCTCTCTAATAGGTCATTCCCCAACTTATACTGGAACCTGGGGTTGTTCCTACCCAGATGCAAGACTCTACACTTGCCCTTGTTATATTTCATGACATTTTTCCCTGCCCAACTCTCCAGCCTGTCCAGGTCTCTCTGGATGACAGCACAGACTTTTGGCATGTCACCCACTCCTCCCAGCTTGGTGTCACCAGCAAACTTGCTGATAATATACTCTATTCCCTTGTCCAAATCATTGATGAATATATTGAATAATACGGCCCCAGGACTGACCCTTGAGGCACTCCACCAGATCCAGGCCCGCAACTAGACTCTGCCCCATTGACTACAACTCTCTGGCTTCTTTCCTTCAGCCAGTTTGCAGTCCACCTCACTACTTGATCGTTCAGATCGCACTCCGTCAGGTTAGCAGCAAGGATGCTGTGGGAGACTGCGTCAAATGCCTTACTCAAGTCAAGGTAGACCACATCCACTGCCCTGCCATCATCCATCCACCTCGTTATGTCCTCATAAAAGTCAATGAGTTTGGTCAAGCAGGACTTCCCCTTGGTGAAGCCATGTTGTCTGCCCCTAATGATCCTCTTATCCTTGATATACCTTGAGATGGCACCAATGATAAGTTGTTCCATCAGTTTCCCAGGGATGGAGGCAAGTACATGACCAAGTACATATGTACGTGACCAAGTACAAATTTTGAGTTAATTTTCTGTTCATAAGAGAAATTTCATTTTCAAGTATTTAGAAGTAAACTCTAGATAGCCTTGCAATCCAAGTAAATCAGTTCTACGTACTGCAAAGTAAAAAGAGAGAGCAAATTCCTCCCTTAGGGTTCACAGCACTAGAGCAGCTGTTCTGCAGTCATCACAGCAGTCCATAGGCAGCAGCAGCCACAGCTGTTATACATTACCCTAAACAGGCATCTTGGGCAGTAGACTAATGTAATCACAGACTTAATGGTCATCTTCCCTCCCCTTGAACTTATCTATTCCTCCTTACTGTTACAGTGCGGGGGGGAAACACTTGGAGATTTTCCCAGTGTGAATAAGGAATACAGAATTCCTGATGTGCTTTCAATATCTTTCTCGTTAGCAAAGTATTCCATATGTACTGCCATGTGCATTGCACAAAACAGTGGAAGTTTGCCTTCTAAGCAATATATTTAGCCTCTATCATCTTCATTTTCCCTTTATTTTTCTGTGTAAGCAAACTTGGTTTCTGAAGTGTACACACTTTAAAAATGATATTCTGGACATGTATTTGAAATATGCTCTCTAATCTGCTCAATAAACAGAATAATTAGCCAATACTTATTGCTAATCTGCACACGCATTTCATACTAAATCTTATTTAAAATTTCTGCCAACAAAGCAATTCTCTTTCAGATTTCAATTCTATTTCTTACTTATTCATTATAATAGTCTCCAATAATTTAATGCCCCATGTTCAGACTTGTTAGAATCATTCTAGCTGATCTTACAATTTCTAAGCAGTATCTTGGTACATTTCCAGTTTCCACCCTTCTCTCAGTATTGAACATGCCCTTAGAAGACTAATGATATTCTCTTTTCTCATTCAGACTTCTTTTCTCTTTTCTTCCTCCTGTCACAAATGGCGTACTCAATACATTGATCATGACATACTTCCCAGTCATTTAGCACAGTTCACTAAAATCAACGTATTTCAGTTTATGAGCTCAAATTTTTTTTTCCTTTTAAATAAAGTGTAACAGTATTCTATCAGTATATTACTTTGATACAGTGTCTTCTCAGGCTATAAATAAAACACATATAAAAAAAGGATAGTACCAAGAGTGTAAACAATATTATCTACAAAGGAATAGTATCAATTTTTCAGAGAGGGTGGTGTATTAAGTTCAACAGGTAAGGTGCATTAAACCAAGCAAGAAAATTTTATTAAAAATTGCAAGTAGAGGAAGCACGAAAGCATCATTCATTAACAGAAAAAGGTCAAATCACTGACATCAGAGAAAGCTAAAAGAGTTTGAGCTTTTGGGGCTTTTTTTTTTTTGTCTTTAGAAAGCAAATAATTGTGACCAAGCACTCGGTATCATTTAAATAAAAAAAGAGACAGCACAGCAGACAAGAAAAAGGGGAAAGAGAAAGGGTAAAACAATATTTAGATTTTCAGTTCAGCAAGAGTTGGCAATTTAAGACAAGTGTCATCAACTGAAACAAAACTTCAGCTGTTAGGCCTGACGACAAATGGAAGAGGGGGAGGTCTCAGAATTAAGGCAGCAAAACCACTCACACTTTTCCCCCTCCTTTTCATATGTAGCATGGTATTCACAGATGAGTGGATTAAATTGGGATATGTGAAAATTTATTAGAACAAATTATTCAAAAATCAATTTCCAAGCACCTGAGGATAATAAGATAATAAACACAGAACACAGATTTGTCAAGAACGAATCATATTAAACTAACCTAATTTCATTTACTTTTTTGGTCAGAGTAATTAGTCTAGTGGATAAGAAGGAAGAAATACTTGCAATGTATCTTAACCTAGGTAAATGAGGGAAATGCAGTCTAGCTGAAAGTGCTAAATGATGTGCACACATGGGTTGGAAATAAGGAATGCAAAAACCAGGTTTTGACACAAAATTACAGCAGAAAACATTTTTGCTTGAACTCCAAAAGGCCGGTTGCCAATATATATTGTCATGACTTATTTAGATATTGCCTAGAAGACATCAACATTCTAAATTACTAATGAATAGATTATTCTAAGAATATATAAAATTTTCTTGGTAAATTCTGGAACAACAAGTGAGAAATTTCTTGAAAGCAAATGCAAACTATTACATTTTAAAAGGAAACATTCATGAACACAAAGGTGATATAGCTGGTTAATTCAACAGAAGTAGAAAATTTTAAGTCATCTAACTTTGCTCAAAAATGGATATACTGTTCGGAAACAGGTGACAACAGGTAACTGAAGTGTCGTATGAAAGATGTAAAATGTTACTATTCCATTTTAAGTTTTTGAGGCCTCAGCTAAAGTCCATAGTGGGGTATCCTACTTTCAGAAGATAAATGATCAGATAAAATGATTCTTGATGTGATTTGATTCGTTAAATAAATTTTTTAAAAAAGGCTGAAAAGCAAGGTGATAATAAAGTGTGTTTCATATTGCATGTGATCAATCATTTTCATGATATGAAGGGAAATCTGGCTTATTTGCAAATAAGATACATAGTAGTTCTGATATCTGGAAAACCTTTTCAAGTATTGGAAGAAATATGTTGATCAGTAGTTGTGAGAGGCTATGATCATCAATGGTTCTAATGAAAATAAATTTGTCAGGCTAGTCTACATATACTTGTCAGACTGAAACATTAAAAAGCCTTTGATTGTATTTAGGTTCACTAGATAATCTGGTGACTAAAAGACATCTCAGCATCTGCACTCAAAACACTCAGATCTTCATTAAAAGCATTTTCAAAAGTTAACCAAATGATAAAACACAGAATAAACTCCAACTTGAACACAAATAGTCATACTGTTCTATAAGTATCCCTCTACTGCAGAAATCAGCAGTGTGCTAACTACCATGAGAAGCTCTTTGGTTTACAGTTCTTACCAGTGAAACTATCTGTATTCTGACCATTTGTTTGGGATTATATAACAAAACTTTTTTTTTCTTTTAATTTTTTTGGTTCAGCTGAAAATAATCCACATTTTTCCTCTGGCTCCTTGCAACATGGTATTTAGCTTTGATGCTAATTTCATTCAATGTTTATTTATGCGTTAAAATAATCCGTAGTTTTGTGTATACATATATTTTAAATAATTTGTAAGACAAAGCACAAACTTTTTCTGTAGGTACAGACACCTGAACAATGGAGCAGAAGATCTAGATATTGCTATAATATAGTCCCTCTGTGTCAGTCAACAGGCAATTCTGTGTGATTAAGGAGAGTTCCACTTTAGAGACCGCAATTCACGTATTACCAAAAATGGCAATAGAATACAGAAATAAGTTACTTAACTTGAGATAACTCTCAAGCACATGATAATTAAGAAGACACTCTGCAACATCAACAGGATTTGGCAGTTAGGGTACATTTTAACAAATCTTCAACTCAAATGATGTTCCCATCATACCATATCGATCTCATATCTGGAAATTCATCACCAATGCCAACAAATGTCAAAAAGCTTTCAAAGCAACTGCCTTGGAAAAGATTATATTTATTAACTTAAAACAATTTATAAACATGCCAAAATTTCTCAGAGTTCATCAGCCTTCCCTTCTCCCTGTAATTGTCCTGAAAGACCATGAAAAGATTCTGAGGCTCACATGAAGAATGAAGCCTGAGTATTTTCCACTGCAGGGCAGCAAAACAAAGATGCAATGTGCCAAATGAAGTCCTCTCCAAATGAGACTTCTTGGAATAGAAGTGGATTTAGCAACAAGGAAAAAAACTTCTCAACAGGACAGTGGTGGCATAACCTTATTAGTACCATAAGCAACACCTGAATCTGTGGAACAAAAATGTTGCAGAAACACTCATGTTAGGCTGGAGGACTCTGAACTTTTCAGCCTTTCCGACAAAGCTTTTTGAAGAAGGATGTATTTATCTCTTTTTTTTTTTTTCTTTCTTTTTTTTTTTTTTTAATTAAAACCCAGAAATGTTTATCTTTGTTGTATGTAAGTGTCTCCTCCATCCCCTGCCAGACAGAAAAAAAAAATCTGACCAATTTAGTGGCCTCAGATGGAAGGGAACGATTTGACACCAATTGACAGAGGAGAGAAACACTCCCTCCCAATCTGTTCATTACAATGTGGCTTGTTGACTCATGCTATAAGAAAACAGGGGAAGTTCTCCTGAAATATTATTAAGTATTTCTAAATACACTATTTCTATTTACTGCATAAGACTTCAAGGTAATCTTTGTAGTTATTGTATGGCAATATTGAAGCCTGTTTTGCATCCGTTCTTAAAAGAATAAATTCTTAATAAATTCTGTGGAAGTAAAACATTAAGGTACAGTGGTGTTATCACATGGAACATAATGGAATAATCTAAAGTCATTAATTCTTTGGCATTTCTCTTTAGAATAAGATAGAATGAAAATTTACTTGCCATAATAAAACACAACAAAGGAAATATCTTCCTGCCCAGAAAAATCAACTCAGAGGTCATTGTAGTGTTTTCATTTTTCCCTTTTTCTGAGAAACCATCATGTTATCTTCTCAAGTAAATGGGAGAAACACCAATATTATCGGGGCACTATTTTTACAACTAATGGATGTCTTTTATTAGCAGTCTTCTCTATATGAGACACTTGAGCTTTAGGATATATCATTATTACAGATTGGAAGACAACATTATGAGTAATTACAGGCTTCCAAAATCAAAATTCATATTTTGCTCAAATAGCTGAAGTACTTATTAATTAAATAATGAATGGTATAGAACTAAGCAATTGTTGATATGTGGTGGTTTTTTTGACTTTTAAATACAATTTAGAGCATTCAGAAGATGACAACCAGAGAAGTCTACAGATTTGCTGTTACATGAATCACAATTTCTAGTAACAACGTCTGTGTAGGAGTCTTATATATTGTTTACTGGAACACTTACTCTTCCTGGATACAGAAGACCACTGTCAGGTATTGTAACTCAATAAATACAACTTATGGCCTACCAGAGTGAAATGCACTATTTTGTAGTTGCTTGTAAAATGAATTTGTCAAATGTTATAAAGGAGAGTTTAGTCCACTTTTATAGAAAAGCAATTGTGTTTTATGATATGTTGAAGCAACCATCTATTCGATACAAACCATGTCAGTTTTATACAGGGCAAGCTAGATAACTAAAAGCACTCCACATAAAAGTATGGAAAGCTTATAAAAGCTGATATGTTTTTAAAAAAATATACATTGGGCCTGCTAGTCCAAGAGAAGAAAAATATGAAGAGAACTAATTTTGCCTCTTCCCTTTCTAAGCCATCTTCACAGGCAAAAAGCCAATAGCTTAAGTTTCATTGCCTGGCTAGCTGATGTATTATGTCAACCTGGTTAGTGAATAGATTTCCACATGTGGACTCCTGAGAATCTGTGGACAAATTCTAACATTTATAAAAAAATACTAAGAAAAATAAATTCATAGATACTGTATACCGACCAATGGAAGTAAAGTTTCTTACTTTGTCTACGCCACCAGTGAAACTATACTAATGTCCCAGGAACCAGAACAGTTGAAAATCACTGGTACTTGAACCTGAAAGATCACATAGAATTGTATACATGATGCTTCTACATAGCATTAAAATTAATTTCCCCAAATAACAAATAGTAATGTAAATATGATAGTCCGTGTTTTCCATTTCCTGATCTACTGAAAGAGAGCTCTAATGCAACCTTAAATATCTCTAAAATGCCACCCAAATAAAATCAAATACTCAGATTACTCAAAAGAGTAAGACCTCATCTTAGCTGCCAACAAATCATAATAAAATATCAGTGGAGTGACAACTTTCACCTGCAACAGACCATGACAGCAATATTTCTTAAACTGTGAAGCTCTTCAGGAACATATTTACAAATGGTCAAGATTAAGCACAGTTTTTTAATACTTTTTCTATTATCACACTTGCGTATACAAATATTTAAATGTATATATGTGTGTGCACGTGTAAGTCAAAATTCTCAGAAAGAGTTATAGAAAAACAAGATAATTTCTACAGAACTCAGAAAATAGTGTATCAGTGAATATTTACCAAATATTGTATTAGCGAGTAAGCTTAGTAACTTCAAAGCCAGTGCAGCTGTTTTGCAATACTTGAAAGATTATTTTTAGCTACTCATGTTAAGTAGTCACTTCTAGGAGCCTACAAGAATTGCACAATTATTTCTAATTTAATAATTAATATTTTACTGATATTAATTATTAAATTAATTTCTCAACACAGGAACACTATAAGCTTTCTTTAAGTCCTAAAATAAGAAAAATCAAGTACATAGGAGAAGCAACTCCTTTGACATAGTTCTGTCATGACCACTTACAGGCAAGTCAGTGTATATCGGGCGTTTCAGCCAAGTGCATCAGATCACACAAGATGCTGAATACAAAATCTTAATTATACTATTTTGGCAGAATATGCAACTGTGCAATACTGGAGTGGTGTAATTTTCATTCGTAACAGTAAGACTTGGAGAAATCTCCTCATTTTCTATTCAGAGAAAATGTCTCATTTGTTATTTACTGAAACATAAACATTATCACAGATTTAGAATCTGACTTCCACTGAAGTCCAGTGCTCTACTGTCTTCTGTAGCTGAGCTGTTATCAGTACGGAAAAGTACAGCAGTATGTCCAACAGTCACAGACCAAATCCACGCTTCACCCGAGGTTTAAAACATAGTTTATCCTAAGTCACAATTCTGCCTTTTTCTCTAAGAAAAAACAAAACAAACAGTAATAAGAATAACTGATTATAAGATATTTCCCTAGACAAAATTATGACAGAAAACCCAGAGCAGAAAACTGGTGGAGGCTGAAGAAGTGTTCCGGAACACTCTCTTCAGGCTAGCCCAGTTCTAACATCCTTCCATAAGCACTTGCTTTCAACCACTGCCAAAGACTACACATTCATTAAGCTTTAGTCTGGGCCATTTCTATGTTCCTAGTTCTTTACCAATGTATCCTAGGTTCAGCATCAGTTAGTTAAGGAGGATATTGATACAACCTAAACACAGATCTTTATGGAGGCTTTGAAATTCTTGTGTTGTATCCTACAGGAATAAATGAGCACAGGCCACTTAGAAGACGTGCCTCCTCCCATAGTAAATTCACAGGTTGTGACTTCTCAAGACCTTCAAGGGAACAGCAGGAGGATATTTAGTTGTGAAAGAGCTGTGGCTGTTTTCACTATCTGCACTGTCCAGTGCAGAAAACCATGCACAGACCAGTGACAGTCAGGTGTGTTTGTAGTTGACAGGTATCATTACAGTGCTCTGGAATGCGTCGAGGGAAGGATCTCATGGTAAAGACTGAATCTGCTAATTCACTTCTGAGGGAAATGCGCATATGGAAACCATATGCAAAAACTGCAAAGGAACTAGCAGTTGAATTTAATTTTGTGAAGATAATTAACATCGGTTTATTTAGACTATGACAAAACTGTCTTTTACTGTCATTTGCTTTTGTTTTGACTGGCAACCTAATACTGCTTTGATTAGTATTTCCTTCCCTAGATACAGGGACACATACTCCACTCAGTAGTATTTTTACAGAGGTGTTTAAAGTCAGGAAAAAGTTATTTTAGCTACATTTCAAGTGTATGTATGTCTGCACTTGACTTCCTCGACATTGACTTCTGCAGTTCTTTCTTTTGGAGACTTGATCAGTTCGAACTTTCAGCATGATGGTAAGTACAGTATGCATTTATGTTCTTAACCATTCACATAACTGATTGAAGGTCAGGCCTGTTAGACTCGGTTCAGCTCACATCAATTATCCCCACCATTGAAGGTGATGTAACTACGATTCCAGCTAATTAAGTATGTAATATTGAGACAGAGTGCTTAATAAGGCACAACATGGGAGAATCAAGTTAACTCTGTCAATCTTTGTAATAATGCATTTTGTCATATAAACAGTCCAACAGCCTATGATTTGTAGATTTGTATTTGGGTGCCTTTTTCTGATAGGCAAATGTGTTCCTTTTGTCGCAAAATATCTTTCAATGGCATTCAATGCCACTGCACTAAACATATACTAATACTGAAAAAGGTAAAGCTTATTTTACGTTCTAGAAATAATTCTGAGGTTCTTAGGGCCATGGTTTAGTGCTAGATTTAGGTTATTGTTGGACTTGATGATCTTAAGGGTCTCTTCCAACTAAAATGATTCTATGATTCTATAATTTATCACGTGTAAATGAGAAAATCAGAGAAGTACCCTCCAAGCAGCATCTAGTTAATAACTGTAAACAAAGAAGTATCTATCTTCTCATTCCCAGCAGTCAGTGTTAATTTTCACTGCCTTTGCATAGCTGCAGATAATCAAATTCTTCTTAATTTAGAGCTATGTTCTAATCAATTTGAAACTCCTCAGAGATTTTGATTTTACCACCTGATCATTTGACAATGTGTAAAGTGGCAAAAGAATACCACTAAACCTGAGATCTAGATTTTGTCTGAGAGTAAATATTCAAGGTAGAAAAGCAAGGAAAATTCACAACTGAAGGGACATCCTAACAGTAACCCCATTTGAGGGTGGCTGGTTATAACCTGGACCACGCATGTAGTCAAATGGTCTTACTCCATCCTCCTGGTCACACCATCTGGAAGGATACAGATGCTGGAATTTGGAAAATCAGAATGCTTTTTCTTCCTTTCTGGGGAGGACTGGGAAAATACCCGCTCTTTTTCTTTCTCCCAAAGCTTAGAAATCAGCTAAGCCAACTAACTGACATAGTTGGATACAGACTCAGCTCTGCTTGAAATACGTATTATAGGTGAGCTGGACAGCAACACTAAGCTCTGATGTAGACACCTGCCCAGAGTTTCAAAGCTGGACTAAACTGTATTGTATGCTACCATTAAAATTTTTTGAAATTGATATGGGAAGAGTTTGAATCAGAAATCAAACCCAGAATAAACCTTGATTTGATATTCTATGTAAATGTAGCACTTACAAATTTAGTCTCTACACGTGGAATTTCCACAGATATAAACTGATTAGTACCATTGACAATCCACATGAGTCAAAGATGTGATTCTAACAATCTTCAATGAAACAAGACCTTACATGGGAAATTCTGCATATTCTACTGAGATCTTTACATAAAATTTTTAATTTAAAATCACTAGCACAACTGACCATATTTTAATGTATTTTCATTATGTCCATGCAAAAGTATTAATTTTAAATATTACCAATTTATTAATTTCTAATTGACAAGGCAGGACTCTATGCTGTCTTACTCATTCGGAATGTTATTTAGCAGACACTTGACATGAAATAAAAGTATATCTTCTAAACATAAATGTACTGCTACAGAAGCATTCAAGCTAAAGTACAAGGAGTGCAAAACCCTTCCTACCAAGCTTTCTATGACAAGATAGCATTCAACCCTTGCCATTAGTAGGGTGCCATTAATTATGCTTAGACAGCACAACAAAGACAACAGGTGCTTGTAGGAATGTCATACAAAGGGCTTCACACAGAACTAACAAGTGATTGTTATGATAGTGCAAAGTGATATAAAGTCTGAAGAAGAACGTATTTCTTGAAAATTGTTAATGGTTATAAACAAGTCCTGGGACACGTGACATGAGAGCCATCAAAAAGACCTGCAAGTCTATCACATGAAAAAGTATAGAGATCATTACAAAGGATACCTTAATAAAGTCTGGTCGACCCTTGTTCACTTGGAATCTTGTTCATTCTGTGAATAAATGTGATACAGGCCATAAAAATGGAATCAAAGGAGCTGTGATGGTAGCAATGGGAAAATACGGACTTGAGTGGTAGGTGATGTTACCCAAGGTTCACATTCTGTGGCAGTCTTTGTCCTCAAGTACCTTATCGTATGGTACAATCTCACTTTCTAAAAGGATAATATTTAAGGTTCCTGAATCATAAAACAGGAATGGAAGCAAACCAACACAGACCCCTAGAAATTTATGTGATTTATCTTCATCTACTATACTATATAAGTTCTTGCTCTGGGCGTTTAAAAATAACCACGATAAAGTAATGATCAATATTAATACTGATACAGACATGAAAGATGAAAACATATAACTTCTGGTTTTATGCAGTGATAATGATCTCCAAAGTATTATTTTTTTGGTGAACTATTAAGATATATTTTAAAATCAATAACAAGACTGACATACAGTATACATCATGAAAGATTCATAAAAACATATTTAAGATTCCCTTCTTTCACTAGGATAGTAAATGCAACTAGTTATTACAGTAGAGTAAAACATGCCAATTTAACTGCATGTATACCAAATATTCAGTTCCTCTGCAAGAAAGGTGAAAGAGTTTATAAATCAGTGTCTGTAGACAGAAAAAAACCAACCTTATTTGTAAGGACTACAATGCCTATATAAATGAATTTGCAGCTGCTTATATTTTTTGTTACATCTCCCGTATTTCTACAACCTGTGATCACACTCATCATTCTTTCAATTTTCTGAAGCAGGAAATCCAAAAACACCCCTTAATCTTGGCCTTATTACAAGAGATAGAGGAGAGAAGAGAGAAATAATGTCCTCTCTGCTTGAATATCTCTCATTTAGTCTTGACTGGAAAGCACTTGAACCCTTGAATACTTAAGTCAATCCTCTTCATATCAAACAGGCTTCATCTTCTCAATTAAAAAAACAACCAAACAAAAACCAAAAAAACCTCAAGTATAAATAATACTTATTAGCCCCCTAGAGGTATTTTGGGACTAGCTGGTTAACCCTTATATAATGTTTTAATAATTAATGTATTGTGACATGTTCGCTTACTATGTATAATCACCACCTACATTAGAGGAGGTTTGCCCACTGGCAAGATGGAATTATTTCTGTGTTTAATGGAAGGTTAAATGAAAGCAAGAAAATACATAAACAGCTATTTCATATATGAGAATTTAAAATAAGTGTGATAGAGATTTGGATTGCAACTCAGTGATTCCCCACTTATTTCACTTCAATCCACTTTTAAAGCGTATTCTACAAGAAAGGAAGCTTTTATTCCTGTGAGAGATAAGAGTAAGAGCAAAAATGGAACAGATCCTGGAAACATTAAAATTAATGATGTCTGAGAAATCATTATGGTTATAAACCATGAGCCTGACAGTTTTAATTCAATGCTCACAAAAACTGAGAAACAGTTAAATAAACTGAAGGACCAGATGGTCTCAGCCTTTAGGGAATTCGTTACAGACAGATAAACTGGGAAACAGGAGTCAACTGTCAGAAACTAAAGATATTCTGAAGTGTTTTGAAGGGTCTGATTTCTGATGAAAAACTTGAGAAGATAATTTTTCTAGAGAAAACTCAAAAATAAATGGTGTTCCTGAAGACTGTTTCTCTAAGAGATTTTTAAATGCTTACATTCAAAAAAGTTCAGATTGGGTATCTCTATGCCCAAGTACAGGTACCCAAAATTGGTTATTTTTGTAAGAATGGGCATCAAGACTTAACACTGTCAAAGTGGGAGGAAAAGTCCTCCCCTCTTTGGTTCCATTTGTAACTTTAACTTGTTTGATAAGTAATTCTAAGCACTTAATGGCCAGGGTGCCAAGTAAGCAGACTGAACCATTGAAGCAGAGGTGTCAAACTCATTTTCACCAGGGGCCACATCAGCCTCAAGGTTGCCTTCAAAGGACCAAATGTAATTTTAGGACCATATAAATGTAGGAGTAGTTATATTGCATTAGAGCTTTAAATTAATTGCAGAATATTATTTTCTAAGTTCAGTAGCTACAATAAAGGAAAAGTCTTTAGCCCTGTAAGGGGAATTTGTATATTACCTTCTCTCTCCTACTTACTTTACAGCTGGTCTTAAAGAAAAAAAAAAAAAGTCCCACACCTGCAAGATGTATTATTTACTTTGTGGTTGTATTGTCACGGCAGAAGAGAGTTATAGCCATCTTCAGGTTGTACAATGCCATGGAAATTTAAGATTAAGGTAATAAAAACCTAACTGCTTTGGTAAATATGACAGCTACCACTATCTTCTGAAAAAAAGTTTTATTTTCAAAAGTAGCTGAAAATAATTTGAAATTATCTTTTTTTTTTTTTTAATTTTGAAAAGGATATTCTGATAGCAATGTGGCATTAATTTAAATTTTGTATGTCAGTGCACTTTGAGCTTTAAAATAATTTTTTTCAAGAGTCTATAACTGCAAGTAAGAGTGGGACTTTCAGAGTGTAAATAGTTATTCTGGTGTGTCCCCTCCTTAAGAGGAGGGCAGAAGTTGGAGAAAGAGACAGCTTCTTTCAGTGTTATCTGCTAGAAACAGAATTGCTTAGGAATTCTCACATTTATACTACCAGACTGAATCTAGCTTTAAAACTAATAGCAAACATTTTAATCACCTAGCCTATTCAATCAATGCCACACATAAAATTACTTATATTTTTTGTTTAATTCTTACTATTCATTTGTCCACACAGGAATGAAACATCGCAACTGGATCTTGCAACCATACTGCCACTTTTGTCAGAAACAAAACAAAACAAAACAACACAACAACCAAACAAAGGTTAAATAGATATGAAAACTGAATTACCATATTTCAGTCTTTAGGGGTCTCTCTTTAGGTCAAAACTCAAGCATTTTATTGAGCTAGGAGGTTGCCCGGGGGCTTTGTCTGTGGTTCCTTACATATGCAAATGATTCCACTTTCTAGGACTGTAGTTGCGACAAACATATCTGCAGTTAAAATATAACAATATAGAACTTAAATTTATTTCAACTTCTAGCACAGATAATTATAGGCAAATAGAACATCTTTCAAGTCATTATAATCTGAAAAATATATGGGAGACTGGAAAAATTATGCTACATTTTCCTGATTAAAAAAAAGAGTAATTTATTTCAGATGTCTGAGGTCATTGCTGATGGCTAATGCATCGGTGACTCATTAAAAAAAAAAAAAAATCAGCCTTTTGTAACAAATGTAGACTCATTACTGAACAGATGATAACATCAGTCTCAGTCATATAAATCAGTCAACAAGAATATCCACTCAATTTTGCTTCTAAATGATACAGACTGAAACAAATCCTATTCCATTAGCCTGTCTCTATTAAGAGGCAAAAAACCAAACTGTGTAACTGAGTCATCTAGTAGTAGAGCTAGTAATTTGTCAATCAGATTCACCAGGAAGAGATTAGGATAATAAATTCGGCTATATATGTGATGATACTGTCTGGACTCCTCCCTTTGTATGACTGCTCTATCTATTTAGCATCTAACAGTTGAACAAAGCAGGTTATGTTCTGTTACATGGGGTGGGGTTTTTTGTTTGTTTGTTTGTCTTTGAAAATGCTGCCAAAATTCCCCAAATATCACAAACCAGGAAGATTACTTCTGGTTAGTGGACTACAGGCTAAGAAAGTGGGAATTTGGGAGGAGGTTCTCCAGTCCCTCTATAATACTTTGAGTTAGCAGCAAGAACAGATGAAAGAATGAGTCAGAATTCCTGCTACTTCTGCAGAGTTAGAGAACTGTGGAAAAAAGTTGCCTCTTAAAGGAAGCTATTCCATAGTGCAGTCTGTGCCTCGTAAGAGGAATAAGAAGTCAGAAAACAAAATTAAAGCATCGGAAGCCTCACCCCAATTATGGCCTGAGAAGTGTTACAAGGGTTGCACACAAGCCCAAATGGGTTTACCGTCAAGAAAGATTATATACACCATTCTGGAAGACATTAAACATCAATATAAAAGTACCCAACTGTTTATTTCAAAATTGGTGAAAATGTGACCCATTAGTAAGTAGGACAGTTAATACTGAAATTCAAACACAGAAGAGAATGGTCTGAAACTCCCCATTAAAGGGTATCCATTAGTTTAAAAAAAAAAAACCAAACCAAACCAAACCAAAACAACAACAACAAAAGCCACCAACAACCGCCAATAAAAAAACCCAAGCCCTGCAAACAAGAATGAATTCTATTGACAAAAGCCAAAATGCAGAAGATCCAAGTTCGGATAAACTTCTAATTTTGAATTTTTCTGTTGGCCCAATATGCAGATGATACGAAAGCTCTAGAGAGGCCCTTCACTACTCTGTTTTTTGTTTGTTTTCATTTACCAACAATGTTATCTGTATTGAAAAGAAATGCAACAGCAATAGTGAAGTTGCTTGGGTTCAGTATTGGCACCACAGGGTACAAAAGTAGTATATTGTAATTTAAATCCCTGGAAGAGACTTTTCACCAAGAACCTCTTTCACATGTATATACATATATATGTATATACATTCTATAACAAAAATCTAAATAATTCCACAAATGACATTTTTTTCACTGCTTTCCCCTGTTCAGAATGACCGTAGGCTGGCAAACACTTGAACTTCCAGTCCTTGCATTCCTCATTGTCACTTGTAATGTCCACAACTTTGTCTGTCCTAGAGGGAGACTAGATGACATCTTTTTTTTTTTTTTTTCCTCTCTACTACTTGCCTGACAAGTAAATACATGCTGCCACAAGATTCTAACTGAGACAAAAATTGCATTTACATTGAAACGTTTAGAAAAAATGGTCCCCAAAATTTATATATCACTTGTGTTATTTTCAGACTTTTATACCAAATCAATTTTGGTAAAAGGGACTAATTTTTCTTTTCTCGATGTCTTTTAAGACAGAAGTTTAATTTATTAAGACAGATAAGTAAATGCTGATTCATTCTTCTCTTATCTCAGTATGTTTCTCACAACTTCTTAATATATTATGGTAAACCACGAATCATTAAAAAGTGAATTCATTCCAAGCCTCTGAAAAGACATGGAACTAATTTAAATACGTGAAACAAAGGGCAGCAGTAAATCTTTCTGCTCTATGAGATTGCTAACTGCTCACCATGTGAAAGTAGATAGGGTGTACTATAATTTGTGTATTTAAATATTTCACATCAAACCTATGCCAACTACAACAGTAAGGAAATAATTTCCATAAATAATTTTCTGTAAGCAGTCTGGAAAACAGCCATCTGACATCAGGCAGGCCTAAACCATGTATAGATGTAAGTGATTTCACAATAACAGGCATGCTCACACCTGGGTCCATCAATTCTTAATGTGGAAAGCAAGGTAGATATTTCCAGAGACAAAAGGCAGTGATAAGCATCTCACTTCCTATAAAACAGTGTGTATCTAAAGCTCAGATTTATTTCTCTGATAACAGTTAGGATTCTTGAGGCTTTAAGGTAGGTTGTATTTTTCTATATAACATGATTTTGTCCATCACTTGGACTTACCAATACTAAATCTCTTTGATCCTGATAAGGTCAGCACAGAATGAATCAGCCACACCATGTGAATAATTATTTATTTCAGCCTCTCCACCTAAATTTGATCTAGTGAGCATTTCACAAAAAAGAAGAAAAAGTCAGACCACTTCTAACAAGATTAATGACACAACAGACCTGTATTTTCTACAACCTGCAGCGGTAAGAAAAGCAAAAAGCACCAACATAGCGTCATTGCTTGCCCTTCATGCCAATGTCAACAACATGTACAAAAAAAGAGTGCACACCAGCGGCACATGTTCCTTAATCACAGTCTGTCTTCAGGAAAAGGATATGTGATTTATAATACGAGAAATAATACGAGAAATTTTTCCCAACACATTACCAATAATTGGGAAAATAAAAGGTTTAATATTTCTCTTCTGCCGACTATCATGAATATCTAACAATTGAAAATTATTAGTCTGGTATGAACTAACCTTTGTCAAAGAAAAGCAAAAAAACATGCAAGTGCTAATTAATATCATTTACCACAATTATACTGAATTGTTGCAAATAATCAGGGATCAAATAACAAAAAGAAAGCTATTCTACTGCTTAAATACATGATTATGGAAGATCTGATTGGCAGAATGACTGGACAGATGTTTTTTCAATAGCTATACAATATGTGAATCCTTGTACTCTCTTAGTCAGTTCTTGTTAGCGATGCCAGAGAGCTTTTACAATTATCTTCTAGTAAACTATGCACAGTAAATGCACTGTGACTGTGCACATTTTATCTTATTACAATAACATTTCTATTTTGATTGCATTGTGTATTTAGGACTGAAGCATATTGTTATTAAAAAACTCTGAAATATAATGAGTGAAGTTTTATCCAGCTTCTCTTATGTCAGTGGTAGTAGCTATTGTAATTTAGGTATTTATAGAAGTTAATGGAGCAGTTGCGGAACTATTTTTACATGGTTTATATTGCACATGTTTAAATAATGCAAAAACTTTGCTGAGTAAAAAGATTCATAGCAATTCAAAAATAACAAGAACTTTTGGTTCAGTGTGTACTATGTATAAGTTTTTTTCCAGTCAGCCAATCTAGTTGCTTTCTAATTATCTAGTTGTTGTTGAGATTGTCTCCAAGGACTCTGTTTAATGATCATTCATTGAACTGCTTTAACTTGGAGGAAAATAATTAGTCCTTTCACAACAAAAACACCAATGATGCAAAAGCAAACAGGTGAATACATAAGACATGAAGGCTGCTTGGTTAATGTTGTACATAACATAGGTGTAATTTGACTGGTTTTCCAAGCTTGCTGCAAAGATTTCAGTGCAAATTAAAGAATTTAGTATACCTGTGAAGTTTGAAAGGCTTATCTACACATCTTTATCTTGGCTTAACTGTTGGACGATCATGGAAAAAAGAAAAAGAATATAGCTTCCCCGAAAGGGAACCTAGGAAGGATGCAAAGGGTAAAATTTACAATAATTTTCATTGATCGTTAGAACTTTGATCACTGTCAAAATTCATACTGCCTTTTAAAACATGAAAGCTAAAGTCAATTGAACATAATCTAATGTTTTTACTTGTATTTATTTTTAAAATTCCTTTACTACTGAAATACAAGTTCCATATGGCTCTTCTCACATTCTCCCAAACCATCTGGAAATACTACTTTCTACCCATTGAAGTCCTTCCCATGAAGGTGAGCTGTAGTACTGTTATACAGCAACAACCACTATTTCCACTTTTTTCTCTTCATACCAGACATGCATGATTTCTCATACCGAGGCCACAGGTCAATCTATATAAAATTACTGGAGCAGTATCAGTAAGTTAAACTCTCAACTATATTGCTAGGAGATAGTACCATGCCTCTCTCATAGACTTCTTGAATCAGAATGACATCCTATTTCCCTGAAAACATCAAGAATCCTTGCTGTTCATTAGAAGCCAGTTTTTAACCCAAAACTGTATTTTGAGAAACCTTGTTAAACTATGCTTAATTTTTTGACAGAGCGTTATCTTATGACCTAGACAGCTAATAAAATCTTCCTCCCTTTTTCACGATGATGCATGTTACCTGTCAAAAAAATTAGGTTGCATCTCCATTACTCCAAGAATACCATATATTTACTAGAGCTAAAAATGGACTCAGCCTCTTGAAGCAAGAAATTTCCCTTGTGTCCTCCAAGCAGCTGTAATTTTTATCTCGGTATCAATCTGTTTTCAAAGCGCTTGACAAAACCAGTTAAAACTTACATATTTATCTATTTTTACACGCAATATCCAGTGCATGTACAATTTTAAAAGCATACATACATTCCTGAGTAGAATGCTAATAAAGATAGTGCAATGTTCAGAGCTAATTTGATTCTTTCTCTCAAAGTTACAGGTCATTTCTTATAATACCTTACCTACACACTTCCAACAATTTAATAACTTTGTTAATGTTATACTGACCTTTGTCAATATCTTATACCCATGACAAGATTTTGTCCCTAACAATGTCAATTCGGTTTTCACTGTATTAAAAACAAAACAAAACAACAAAACCAAAACAACAACAACAACAACAAAAACCAGCCAAACCAAACCAACAAACAATTGTATCAATGCTAAGCATAATGCAGGCTTTCCTAATGCCTGTTTTTTGAATCCTGAGATCAGAATCACCAGACAGGTCAACATGCTCTGCCACCTGAGAAACCTCTGTTGACTTCTTTGAAGACAAACATGGAACTGTTTGGCCAATAAACCTTCCCCCCAAACCAGTTAGCTAATAGTTTCATCAAGTAGATGCATAAGCTGCCATTATTATTACTGTGACAAATGTAATTTGGACTCTTTGTAAGAAACCTTATCTAAAGTGAATATGACTACCATCAGTAGTCATAAAGGTTTACAATTTTAGTTACATCTAGATAAAGATACACAGAGAGAAGTCATGTCCATCAGTTATCATCATTAACTAAATTTTTCTGAGATACTCTGTACTGGATGGTGGTCACAAAGAACAGTGACTATATGAAATCACTGTGTCTGATTACTAAAGCTTTAAGCTTCAGTAAATGTGGGGTTAGCTGTGACATCTGGAGTCTAAGGTGCTCTAAAGTGCTTTTACAAGGACCTGCATATTCTCAGGTATTTTACTTGTGGAGCACAGGGAAATGGTTAGGTGACACGAAGAGTCCTCTGCAGAGATTTACACAGAGGCAACTGTGTATTACCTGTTCCTGTTGCTACTGTCATCTGTCAAGGTAGGTGCCTCTGCTCAGTTGAGTCTTCACATGCATAAATGACTTTCTAGCAATTAAAATGTTTTATTTTCATTGTGGGCTAAGTAAAGACCTAATACAAGAAAAAGACTAACTGCCTTTTCCCCCCCACCCCCCCGCAAACAGATGTTTTTTAAATTTCCCAAATACAGTCATGATGTACAGTATGCCTACTATTTTATATAGTATTGTATTTGTATTACATTTTGCTCAGAGAATCATGGAAAGAATATTCTAACAATCAAAAGTTATTGAAACAATTCAGCAAAAGTGTTTACATTTATCATGTCTAAAATTCCTGCTGGATTAGTTTAGATTTTAATTGAAACATCCCACATTCAAAACATTTTTAACCTTGGGCAATCAAACACCAATTTTTATAGTTTCTGAAAATATAATTCTTTTACCAAACTTTCAGTTTATATTACAAAAAATTATCAGAAAAACACTATAACATAGACCTTTCAAATACTTTGCCTAAGGGAGCCACACAACACTCAACAGATTACATTCTGTCTTTATATGATAATAAACCATCAACTTCTTGGAAATTTCTGCACTGCAAAACCAGAAATCTGTATTTAGGCCTTGCCAGGACCATCTTTATAATGAGTTTTTCTGCCTATTATAGAATGGCAGTCACCTTATCTGCAGAGGATAAGCAGAGGCATCACAAGCAGCTGAAGGGCAAGATGTGCCTGACAGCTTCTTTTGCCAAAATAAAAGAAAAAAAAATCAAAACTAGCCCAAAAGAACTAAACATTAGTTTAAGTGATAAGTAGTACATTAGTACGTAACTGGAAAAAAAAGAAACAGAATACCCGCTTAGTTTCTAACACATTGCCTTCCTCTAGAGAAAACAGAATCGATAGGAAAATAAATCCTAAAAATAAAAAAAGACATAATAAGCATCACAGTAAAGAAAAGAGAAATCAAAATGCCATAGAAGAGACTGAAAAACTAGCAGAAGAAAACTAGGTGAAAACAGTTCTGATTATCTTAGTTTGTAGTGATTATTGTAGATTTGCTCAATCAATAAGTGAATTCCTCATGGCCAAGGCCTTAGAAGGTCTGATTTAAGTTCTAAAGAATTCTTAGGCAAAGATAAAAATATAGCAAAATATTATTTTTAAAAAAGATTAATTCTCTAAAACATTGGAAGACGTACTATTTAAAAAAGAAAGAGGATGGCATTGTGACTTGATGTAAGAGCACATGGATTTCATAGTGTAGCTTGTCTTTAACTCCTTCACACAAGATTCTGCTTGTACTAAGGATCTGGGAAGTCAATCAGGAGAGACAGCCTGTCCATCCTATGGCAATAATCACTGAAGCGGGATTTAGTACTGTAATGCTCCTGTACTTTGCCATGGATTGGATAACAGATACAAATCTGATGGATTCACTACTCTAATTCTCTTCCTACTCTACAAATCTCACAACCTGTAGGAATACAACAAATTCCGATAACTTTGTCTGAATACAGTTATAATGAACCTGAAAATGCAGACACTTCTTTCAAATAGTACGAGATTTATGCCTCTTTACAAACCCTAGAAACATAGCCAGCAAAGCTTTCTGTGATTTGGCAGGAAGGAACAGGATTTACTCCAACAAATAGTAACCTAACTGAATCAGCTCTAAGCATTTATCTTGCTGCTTAAAGGTTACGAGGTTCTTGTACTACAAATAACTGTTTAGGAGCCAATTCCATATGAAAATATAAACCGATATGACAAAAGTAGCTGGATATCTTGATACATGCTGTCAGCAGCTTTATGAAAATTTTCTGTATTTGAGGCTCCTCACTGATAAGTTTTCCTTCATTCAGGTCTGTAGACTTAGGTGCTTTTTTATTTAACAGAGATAAAATTTGAGGAATTAATATGTATTTTTATTAGACTTTATCCTGTGCTCTGCCTGGGATGGCTGCATGACCCTGTTGTATTACATAACTCCAGTAAAATTATACTTATTGCGTTTTCATTTTATTGCTGTTTAGAGATAAAAAAACTACCTGAATCACTTCTTCTATCCTTTCATTTTAATTTATTTTAGTTTAAGGGTACAAGAGATGGTAAAATAATTACTAAGAAAGCTACTGTTCTGTAACAGTATGAAACCATTGATAAAGACATCTCAAAGATGTTATGGCCAAGCAAGTTGCCCTGAGCATTCCTTCAGACTCTGAAACATTCCTAGCAATTTCTGAATATTCTGTTTTGTAAATATGTGTTTCAGCTGTAATGTAACTTTTAGAGCTATAGAAATGCCATGTGATAATAAGTGTGCAGCATTTTTCAGGATGTAGTTCCATAGTTAAAATGATCTACCTTATTTCTTATTGGATAATGAGAGGTCAGTCAGGTCTCCTGCATGTCTTAACAGAAGAAAACACTCAACTAGAATGCAATAACAAGCTGAAATGGAGAGAGAGAAGAAAAATATCTATGTTTTCAAGACTGATCAAGCAGAGACAAAGTCATTCTAAATGGGAGAAGTGTTGCAGAACAAGCCTCTTACTCTCCACAGGAATTTTTTTTTTCTTTTTTTTTAAATCTGGAGAGTGTGCATGTATTGAGAATGTGAGCAAGTAAAGTTAGAACAAGTTACTAATAGTCTTAATTTGAAGTAAATGAATAAGCTGTACTTAGTTCTGTTGATACTTTTCCTTCAAAACAAAGCCTTAATTCAATTTAGCTGAATTCATTTCCAAATTAATTAAATTCAGCTGAACTGAATTAAAGCTGCTTTGATTCTGGATAAGGGTGTCTACTTAGGGTTTCACTTAAACTCTTTCAAAATTCATTCAGATTAATTTTCCCCAGTGTGCACACATAGACAAAACTCTTAAACTGAGTACAGATGGAAATGAAGCAATGGCACTTGGAGTGCCACCAGAAACTGCTATTTCTCAAATAATATATTCAAAACTTATTTTTAATAAATTTTATGCATAATTTCAATTTTGATGCATTATTTCAACATATACATATTGAAACCTATAGAAGAGATAGGCTTGTGCTCTTCTCAATGTCTTTCAACTTAAGTAAAATGGAGTTGGTAACATTATTTCTCCTTTGCAAATCAGCATGGTATATTTTCACAATAGCACAAGAGAATATACCAGCAAAGCTAAAGACACAACATGAGAAGAAAAGTTCTTAAGAGTTCTAGTGCAAGAAAAGTATTTGTACTGTTTTTTCTTCTTGATAGTTGTGTGAAGACATCACCATAGCTGTATGTGAAATCTGTAGCTTATTGCCTTCTTGCACTTATGATGTTTAATTTAGTATCCTAAAGTTGTGAACCTCACTTGTTCACTGAGCTAAATAAACATCTCCCTGACTCCTCAGGTTATATAACAACTTCACATGACACATCTGCACATTTTGCCCACAGAAGGTGTATTTCATGTTTTCATTCTCCTACCCATAAGCCCAGTTGCAGAAGACCCATTATCATTTTAAAGGGAGTTTACTCTCAGTTCCTAATAATTATTAAAAACTTCCATTATTTGGAATGTAATATAAGGCAAATCAATTTTACTATCATACCACTTCCAAGGATACTGTGAAATCAGCAAAAAATCATAGCGCATATCACCTGTATATATGTCCTGAAAACAGAAGGCATACTGGAAAGAAAACATCATCTAGATACCCTGCTCTTCCTAGGGGTAATAGTGCTTCAGAAGGAGGATTGCCAGGGCATGTCTACTACATAAGCAACTACTACCTGCATAAGCCTGAACAAATACATTGGCATCTATCAAGGATGAACAGATAATTATGAGAAGCAACTGGTCAACAGCTCATGCTTGTAGTGTCTCAATATTTACAGAATTACTTTACTTTCACTGATGATTTAAGGATATACTAAAGCACCTCTGAACCTAATGCTAAAAGAAAAAACATTTTAAAGTTTCTAAATGAATATATAAAATATTGCCCTCTTCACTTTGTGTGTTTTATGTTTTGGTGTTGGGTCTTTGTGTGTGTGTGTGGTTTTTTTTTTTTAAAGCCATAACAAGCTGGCTAAGGTATTTCCAGGAATTCATGGATCATTAGTCAAACTAAATACAGACTCCTTTTTCAGTGCAGTGATTGCATTATTATTACACAATGGTAAATCAGGCCGAAATAGTAGAGTAGTAGGTATTCTGAGTATTTGTTGCAGTCAGCTATCATAGATTTGAACATTCACTGCTAGTTTTTCATTATGCCTAGATTGACATTCCACACTTCAATAAATCCCCAGGAAACAAAACACTATGAACCACTGTAGCAAAAGGTATCCAGTGAGTCTGATCCTCTTTGGAAGTTCCTCCATTAAATAAACTCTAGCAGTTGCACTGTGGAGGAAAACTTAATGCTGAAGCTTGATTCTGCCATTTGATTTGATTTGTAATTTGACAGAATTAAGCCAAACTCTAAGGGTAAGATGCACTTTATTTCAAATACACTACATACGTTCTGACATATACTCCCGCTAGACATTTACTTACTATGGACTTCACTTAAATCAGACATGAAATTTCTGAAAAAGGTTAAAATGTAGATGCCGAATCAATCAAGTATGCTGTAAGTGCACAGAGAGTGAAAACCAGTGATCTGGTGAACAGGAGCTGTTAATAGTTTGGAATGCATATGTAATCCTATTTTATGTGGAAATCAAGAATGTACACATTTAAATGATCAGTACCACTTAAATAGTATATTTGATGTTCTATGGCATTTCTGGAGATCATTGCTATGATCAGAAGTGTAGCAATAAAGGCTGAAGAAACAAAACAAAGCTGTAAATAACTCTTCAGTTCAACGAGTCTGATAATTACATGCAACTTTGATAGACTATATTTAGCAAGAGTCTGAAATCTGTTAGACACTTTATACAGTACCAATCACAGAATCACAGAATGTTAGGGATTGGAAGGGACCTCGAAAGATCATCCAGTCCAACCCCCCTACCGGAGCAGGAACACCTAGATGAGGTTACACAGGAAGGTGTCCAGGTGGGTTTTGAATGTCTCCAGAGTAGGAGACTCCACAACCTCCCTGGGCAGCCTGTTCCAGTGTTCTGATACCCTTACTGAGAAGAAATTTCTTCTCAAATTAAAGTGGAACCTCTTGTGTTCCAGTTTGAACCCATCACCCCTTGTCCTATCATTGGTTGTCACCAAGAAGAGCCTGGCTCCATCCCCGTGACACTCACCCTTTATATATTTGTAAACATCAACGAAGTCACCCCTCAGCCTCCTCTTCTCCAAGCTAAAGAGACCCAGCTCCCTCAGCCTTTCCTCATAAAGGAGATGCTCCACTCCCTTAATCATCTTTGTTGCCCTGCGCTGGACTCTCTCCAGCAGTTCCCTGTCCTTCTGGAACTGAGGGGCCCAGAACTGGACACTGGTCTCACCAGGGCAGAGTAGAGGGGCAGGAGAACCTCTCTCGACCTACTAACCACCCCCCTTCTAATACACCCCAGGATGCCATTGGCCTTCCTGGCCACAAGGGCACAGTGCTGGCTCATGGTCATCCTGCTGTCCACCAGGACCCCCAGGTCCCTTTCCCCTATGCTGCTCTCTAATAGGTCATTCCCCAACTTATACTGGAACCTGGGGTTGTTCCTACCCAGATGCAAGACTCTACACTTTCCCTTGTTATATTTCATGACATTTTTCCCCGCCCAACTCTCCAGCCTGTCCAGGTCTCTCTGGATGGTAGCACAGCCTTCTGGCATGTCAGCCACTCCTCCCAGTTTGGTGTCATCAGCAAACTTGCTGGTAGTACACTCTATTCCCTTGTCCAAATCATTGATTAATATATTCAATAATACAGGCCCCAGGACTGACCCTTGAGGCACTCCACCAGATCCAGGCCTCCAACTAGACTCTGCCCCATTGACCACAACTCTCTGGCTTCTTTCCTTCAGCCATTTCGCAGTTCACCTCACTACTCGATCATCCAAATCGCATTCTGTCAGTTTTACTGTGAGGATGCTGTGGGAGACTGCGTCAAATGCCTTACTCAAGTCAAGGTAGATCACGTCTACCACTCTTCCATCATCCATCCATCTTGTTATGTCCTCATAAAAGTCAATGAGTTTGGTCAAGCATGACTTTCCCTTGGTGAAGCCATGTTGACTGCCCCTAATGACCCTCTTATCCCTGATATGCCTTGAGATGGCACCAAGGATAAGTTGTTCCAGCAGTTTCCCAGGGACAGAGGTGAGGCCGACTGGTCTATAGTTACCCAGGCCCTCCTTCTTGCCCTTTTTGAAGACTGGAGTGACATTTGCTTTCCTCCAGTCCTCAGGCACCTCTCCTGTTACCCAAGACTTGGCAAAGATGATGGAGAACGGCCCAGCACTGACCTCAGTCAGCTCCCTCAGCACCCGCCGGCGCATCCCATCCAGACGCATGGATTTATGAATGTCCAAATTGCCTAACTGCTCCCTAACCCAGTCCTCATCAACCAAGGCGAACTCCTCCATTGTCTTGCCTTCCTCCGGGACCTCAGCAGTACGGAGTTCCTCAGGACAGCCTCCAGCAGAGCAGACAGAGACAAAGAAGTTCAGTAACTCTGCCTTCTCTGTATCTTCTGTCACCAGGGCACCCACTTCGTTCATCAGTGGGCCTACATTGCCTCTGGTGTTAGTTTTATCTGCTACGTATTGGAAAAAGCTCTTCCTGTTGTCCTTGACCCCTCTCACCAGGTTTAATTCTAAGGAGGCCTTAGCTTTCCTAGTTGCCTCCCTACACCCTCTGACAACAGCCTTATATTCTCCGCAAGTGGCCAGCCCCTCCTTCAATGATCTATAAACTCTCCTCTTCCACTTGAGTATACCCAGGAGTTTCCTGTTTAACCACACAGGTCTCCTGGCTCCCTTCCTTGACTTCCTACGTGTCGGGATGCTTTGATCTTGTGCTCGGTAGAAACAGTTCCTCAACACTAACCAACTATCTTGGGCCCCTTTACCTTCAAGCAGTCTTGCCCATGGGATTTCCCCTAGCAATTGCCTGAAAAGGCCAAAGTTTACCTTCTGAAATTCAGGGTTGCAATTCTGCTTGCTATCCTGCTCCTGCCACATGAGATCCTGAACTCCACCATCTCATGGTCACTGCAACCAAGGCAGCCCTCAACCTTTACTGCTTCAACCAGACCCTCCTTGTTAGTGAGGATGAGGTCCAGCAATGCACCTCTTCTAGCCGGCTCCTCCACCCTTTGCATCAGAAAGTTATCGTCAAGGCACTGGAGGAATCTCCTAGACTGTGGCTGGCTGGCCGAGTAGTCCTTCCAACAAACATCAGGGAAGTTAAAATCCCCCACCACAACCAGGGCCTGTGACTGTGAGGCTGCTCTCAGCTGTCTGTAGAAGGCCTCATCAACTTCCTCACCCTGATCTGGTGGCCTATAATAGACACCCACAATAGTATCGCCCTTGCCAGCCTGCCCCTTAACTTTCACCCACAGACTCTCAACTCGCTCCTCATCCGTGCCTGGACAAAACTCAATACATTGTAGTTGCTCTCTCACGTAAAGAGCAACTTCACCACCACACCTGGCTGGCCTGTCTCTCCTGAAAAGGATATAGCCATCCACGACCACATTCCAGTCATGTGTGCTGTCCCACCATGTCTCTGTAATTGCCACTAGGTCATAATCTCCTGCCCTAACACAGGTTTCTAACTCCTCCTGCTTATTCTCCACTGAGCTGAGCACACCGATTTCACCCCAGGGGTATGGGAGGCCTCCCAGCCCTCATGAACTCTAGAGCGATGCCCTACTACTGCTACAACCCCATCTCCCTTCGGGCCTAGTTTAAAGCTCTACAAATGAGCCCTGCTAATTCCTGTCCCAGCATCCTTTTGCCCCTGCAAGATAAAGCTTTCCCACATATCACTGTTTGGACTGGTGACTTGTAAAACCAGCCATTATCAAAAAACCCAAAGCCCTGCCTGTAGCACCAGTCCTATAGCCAATTGTTTACAGACTGAATTTTTCTATTCCCTCCCATATCATCACCCAAAACTGGAAGGAGAGAAGAGAAAATCACTTGAGCTCCAGACACTTTTACCATCCGTCCCAAGGCGTTGAAATATTTTTTCATTCCCCTCAGACTGTGGGATGCAGCTTCCTCCCCATCTGTCTGGAAGATCAGCAGTGGGTAGTAGCCCATTGGGTTCACCAGGTTGGGGAGCATCCTGGTGATGTCCCTGATCCAGGCTCCAGGTAGACTGCACACTTCCCTACGATGAGGGTCAGCTCTGCAGATTGGGCCCTCCGTCCCTCTCAGAAGGGAATTGCCTACTACAATTACCCTTCTTTCTTTCTTGTCTGAGGTGGTCTTGAGGCGTGGGGTCAACTGCTTCAGAGTGAGGTTATGAAATACAGGAGGCTTTCTGTAACATAATGCCACAGAAATGTGGTATTTTAAAAAAATATATATATATATATTTTTTTTTTTTTAAGTGTCAAGTTCTAAGCTTACTCTTTTTCTTTTAGAGTAGGAGCATATGCTGGTTAGTGAAGCATACACCACACAGCTGTTACATCTACTGTATGACCTGTACATATTGAATTATCTGTGGTGGCTTTCAGTTCTGGTTCATCAGACATGTAGTCAGAGGGGCTTTAACCTAAATTTAGCAAAAGAATACAATTCAGTGTTATCTTGTGTATCCATAATTCATAGCCTCCAGACTGTTTCAATCTAAAACAATTGGCCAACTTTTTTTCTTTTTTATTCTTTCTTTTAAGCAGTACCATAGGATGTATGAAAAAAATTCAGTACAAGGATTAATGGCAGACAACCTCCAGGACTGCAGTTTGCTAGTGTATGAATATATATTTGCATGCACACAGGGAGGATGTAGAGATGTGAGCATTTTAACAATCATCATCACTTCCATTCTTAGGTTTTCACATTTGCATTCATGGTACACTAAGAAAGAGAACTAATTCTACATTTAAGAACATATAAAATTCAGTACATATATATGTGTATGTACTTTTTTTCCAAAGAAGAAATGGATTTCCTGTATAGACAGCCTTCTGGATACAGTCTGTTGTTGAAGAAATCCATAAGATATACAAGGGTGGATATAAAAGAGAGGCACTACTGTGTTTCCTTTGCTCTACAGATTTTTCTCCCAAAGCATCTAGCCTATTAGTCTCCCACTAGAGGCAGGAAATTGGGCTAAATTGGGATTTGGATTGACCCTTTGTGGCTCTGCCTATATCCCTAAATTCAACACTTTTCATTAACTTTTGAAAGAACATTAGATTCAAGTTTCTTACTGAAGTAATGAATCTTTCTAGCTATTGTATGTACAATTATAACTTCTGATGGGTGCTTTTTAAAATTACTTTTTAGTAACTCATTAATACCAATAGGAGAAAGTGATACGAAGCTTGGATTAAAAGTCATTTAAAACCATTTGTTTTTCTCAAGTTCATTAAGGAAATCTAATTGTATTTCATCATGAAGTTCTCTCAAAAACAAAACAAAGCTGCATATGAGTTTCATTCCCTAAAAATGATAGTGAAGCAAATTAACTTCACTTAGAATGACCATCTGTGTATAAAATCACAAAATGAATATCTATTTACAATTCCTTCCTCTGTAAAACAGAACGTAGGTGCTTCATTAGAAACTAATCTGGCATTAGTTGCAGCATGGGGAATAAGCAGGAGGAGTTAGAATCCTATGTTCGGTCGGGAGATTATGATCTGGTGGCAATTACAGAAACGTGGTGGGACAGTTCACATGACTGGAATGTGGTCATGGATGGCTATGCCCTTTTCAGGAAAGACAGGCCAGCCAGGCGTGGTGGTGGAGTTGCTCTCTATGTGAGAGAGCAACTGCAATGTACTAAATTCTGCCCAGGAGCAGATGAGGAACGAGTTGAGAGTGTATGGGTCAGGATCAAGGGACAGGCTGGTAGGGGTGATACTGTTGTAGGTGTCTATTACAGGCCACCAGATCAGACTGAGGAAGTTGATGAGGCCTTCTATGCGCAGCTGAGAGTGGCCTCACAGTCACAGGCCCTGGTTGTTGTGGGTGATTTTAACTTCCCTGATGTTTGCTGGAAGGACCATTCAGCCAGCCAGCCACAGTCCAGGAGGTTCCTCCAGTGCATTGATGATAACTTCCTCATGCAGATGGTGGAGGAGCCGACCAGGAGAGGTGCACTGCTGGATCTCATCCTCACTAACAAAGAGGGTCTGGTTGAAGCAGTAAAGGTTGAGGGCTGCCTGGGTTGCAGTGACCACGAGATGGTGGAGTTCAGCATCTCGTGTGGCAGGAACAGAATAGCAAGTAGAATTGCAACCCTGGACTTTGGCAGGGCTAATTTCGGCCTTTTCAAGCAACTGCTGAGGGAAACCCCATGGGCAAGACTGCTTGAAGGAAAAGGGGCCCAAGAGAGCTGGATTGCATTCAGAGATTGCTTCTTCCATGCTCAGGATCAGAGCATCCCCACACGTAGGAAGTCGAGGAAGGGAGCCAGAAGGCCTGCGTGGTTGAATAGGGATCTGTTGGGTATGCTCAAGCAGAAGAGGCGAGTTTACAGGTCATGGAAGCAGGGACTGGCCACTTGGGAGGAATATAAGGCTGCTGTTAGAGGATGCAGGAAGGCAGCTAGGGTAGCCAAGGCCTCCTTAGAATTACAGCTGGCGAGAGGGGTCAAGGACAGCAAGAAGAACTTTTTCAAATACATAGCAGATAAAACTAATACCAGAGGCAATGTAGGCCCACTGATGAATGAGGTGGGTGCCCTGGTGGCAGAAGACACAGAGAAGGCAGAATTGCTGAATGCCGCCTTTGTCTCTGTCTACTCCGCTGGAGGCTGTCCTGGGGAGCCCTGTACCCCTGAGACCCCGGATGAAGCCAGGTCAATGGAGGAGTTTGCTTTAGTCGATGAGGACTGGGTTAGGGAACAATTAAGTAGTCTGGACGTCCATAAATCCATGGGTCCAGATGGGATGCATCCGCGGGTGCTGAGGGAGCTGGCTGAAGTCATTGCTAGACCGCTATCCATCATTTTTGCCAAGTCTTGGGAAACGGGAGAGGTGCCCGAGGATTGGAGGAAAGCAAATGTCACTCCAGTCTTTAAAAAGGGCAAGAAGGAGGACCCGGGTAATTATAGACCGGTCAGCCTCACCTCTGTCCCTGGGAAAGTAATGGAACAGCTTATCCTTGGTGCCATCTCAAGGCACATCAGGGATAAGAGGGTCATTAGGGGCAGTCAGCATGGCTTTACCAAGGGTAAGTCATGCTTGACCAACCTCATAGCCTTTTATGAGAATGTAACAAGGTGGATGGATGATGGCAGAGCGGTGGATGTGGTCTACCTTGACTTCAGTAAAGCCTTTGACACAGTCCCTCACAGCATCCTCACAGCTAAATTGAGGAGGTGTGGTCTCGACAATAGAGTAGTGAGGTGGGTTGCAAACTGGCTTAAAGAGAGAAGCCAGAGAGTGGTGGTCAATGGTGCGGAGTCCAGTTGGAGGCCAGTATCTAGTGGAGTGCCTCAGGGGTCAGTACTGGGGCCAATATTATTCAATATATTCATTAATGATTTAGACGAGGGAATTGAGTGTACTATCAGCAAGTTTGCTGATGACACTAAGCTGGGAGGAGTGGCTGACACGCCAGAAGGCTGTGCTGCCATCCAGCGGGACCTGGACAGGCTGGAGAGTTGGGCGGGGGATAATCTGATGGAATTTAACAAGGGAAAGTGTAGAGTCCTGCATCTGGGCAGGAACAATCCCAAGTTCCAGTATAGGTTGGGGCATGACCTATTAGAGAGCAGTGTAGGGGAAAGGGACCTGGGGGTCCTGGTGGACAACAGGATGACCATGAGCCAGCACTGTGCCCTTGTGGCCAGGAAGGCTAATGGCATCCTTGGGTGTATTAGAAGGGGGGTGGTCAGTAGATCGAGAGAGGTCCTCCTTCCCCTCTACTCCGCCCTGGTGAGACCCCATCTGGAATATTGTGTCCAGTTCTGGGCCCCTCAGTTCAAGAAGGACAGGGAACTGCTGGAGAGGGTCCAGCGTAGGGCAACAAAGATGATTAAGGGAGTGGAGCATCTCCCTTATGAAGAAAGGCTGAGGGAGCTGGGGCTCTTTAGTTTGGAGAAGAGGAGACTGAGGGGTGACCTTATTAATGTTTATAAATATATAAAGGGTGAGTGCCATGAGGATGGAGTCAGGCTCTTCTCAGTGGCAAACAATGATAGGACAAGGGGCAATGGGATCAAGCTGGAACACAAGAGGTTCCACTTAAATTTGAGAAAGAACTTCTTCTCAGTGAGGGTAACAGAGCACTGGAACAGGCTACCCAGGGAGGTTGTGAAGTCTCCTTCCCTGGAGACATTCAAAGCCCGCCTGGACACATTCCTGTGCGACCTCACCTAGGCGTTCCTGCTCCAGCAGGGGGATTGGACTAGATGATCTTTTGAGGTCCCTTCCAATCCCAAACATACTGTGATACTGTGATACTGTGATTACAACCAGTAAGTTCCTTCACTGATGATTTGGAAATTCAACACCTGAAAGCTCCTTCACTTACAGTTTGAGAGTACAATCACAACAATTTAGAATAATGAGTTAAATTTTATGTAAAACTATGGAATTTTGAAGATGTGTTTTTTATAACCCACAGTCAAGAATTTATGCTATGAATACATTTGTATTAATCAGGTCTGTATGTACTCCTAAATAACAGTTCAACCACTTTACAACTTTTCCTTTATATATTTAAGATACACTATCCCAACCATACAAAGATAAATAATGCATGAATAGTTCTCAGTACGAACATGAATCAGTGTATCAACATTCATTTAGTTTAAAAAAAATCAATTTCTCATTGAGACGGGCTCAAGAAATACTATGCACATCTTTGTAAGATGCCGCCTGGGACAGTAGTCATGCACTCTTACATTCTATTTTAAAAGTATAACACATGATGTTCAGTCTAAAATGGTAGACAAGAATAAAGAATTACAGTCTCAGTCAAGTCTTGTAATGAAGTATTTTGGTGGTGGTTTTGTTGTTGTTTGTCTGTTTTGTGTTTGTTTTTTTAAAAAAACAAATACACAACTTTCTCCTTATCACCACTAGATCTCTCCCTCTTCCCACAGCCTCCAACAAAATACATTTTAACAGAGCAGAGAATGATCTCATGAGGACCATAAACCCAGCAAATTAATCCTAGCAAACTTGTATCTACTAAGTTAACTATTTTTGCCCTCTCCTTCCCTCACTCTTTTCTATTTCATTTTCCATCTGTATATTTTAGGAGGCATTCCCAAAGTTCAGAAAATAGATCAAACTCAAATAGCTTATAGGCACCACAAACACATAATACTATTTGTCTATCCTTGCACTATTCCTTCTGGAATAGTTGTTGCTATCCCTATGCACACAGAAACCAGGACTCCAGTCTAGAAAATCATGAAACTTGCTAAAAATTCTGTTATAAAGTTATATATGCACAGGTGTATGAGCATTTATGCTCGTTGATGCACCACTCTTTTTATACAGGAGAGAATGCCAGAACTTTACCTTGATTTTTAAAGCAATAATAGTTAAAAGAAAACTCACATCATTATTTCATCTATGTATTTTAATGAATATCACTGTTTTACATCAACAACCACCACAAGAAAATTTTTACTTCTCAGTTTTAATGTATATTTTTAGATCAACCAGTCAGAATATGCTAAGTGGTTCTTGATTCACAGTAAACACATCATCTCCCAACTTCTAAAAAGTTACAACAATCAGTGAAATAAGGAAATACTGAATCCTTTAAACCACCTCCCTCCCCCAAATTAAAAAAAAACAAAATTAAAAAAAAACCCAACCTGACAGATTTCTCCTAGTATTTTCATACTTTTTTGGAAGTAACAGAACAATCAGGGTGAATTCCATCTCGCAGTTAAGCTCACCAAAGCCACAGAAACAGAACTTTATTAAGCTCAATTAAGTAACTCCCTCATAAACAACAAAAAGCAGAGTAATATTAGCAGTGGTATGTTAACTCAAATTTCGCTTCCTGTGTCATGGAGACAGTTGTGAAGCATACTGGTCTTTTCATGAATCAATTAATTGGTACAGTAGTCACTTTAAAACAGGCATTCTGCATAACTGCACCCCTAGGTCCACACTGTGTTTAAAATATAGAGGTAATAAACCCACTTCCTGGCCTGAAAATTTGTATTCCATTGCTGACTTCAACTACATATGCAGTAACAACTGTCTGTCTGGCTACATACATATATAGTCGCTAGAACACCACATAAAAATTATAGTGTTCTTACTACCATATAGAAAATCACACAGATTAATTCCTCTACATGCACAAAACCAAAAACTATTAAAAAAATATTAAATACATGACCTTATCTACTGCTGCATTTTCCCTGAGCAGATTAGATCCTTAAAAGAAGCTCCAGCTAACACTGTCACTTTTATAAGGAAAAAACAGTACCTTTCAGGGAACACCTTTATGCTATGCACAGGGTTTGAAACCTCCAAAAGGAACCTCTTACCTCTGTGCCATTAGTCATTTCCACCTGATTATCATATACAGCTGAGACTGAAAAGTCAGGAAACAATTAGAGTTTCTAGGAGAAAAACCTACATTCAGAAAAAAAATCCAGCCATATCACCTGCTAACCATCAAAGCAATCTGTTTCAGTGAACTCTTCATCACCATCAAACCTTTCATAGTCTAACATAAACCAGCAGGAATCAAGCCAAACCAGAAAAAAAGAAGAAAACTTTTAAACACACTTCAACAGTTACTGAAATTATTGCTTTAGAAATTGGAAATGCCTTCTGTAACAGCAAAAATAGGTATAAATCGAACATCTTAACAACCCTGCAGTGAAAAAGATCTTAAGAAACAAAATGTAATTATTGATTGGAGGTTGAAGTGTGTGCTGTTAGCTGGCATCAGTCTTCCTCAGTGAAAATAAAATAAACATAAGAAAGAATTTAGAAAAAAGTAGTTGAAAATTTCAACTCATATACAGTTCTATAAACAAGACAAAAAGTTGACTATTAGTATATGAAGAAAATTAGTTTTGGGCTATAAATGTCAATGTAGAACTGGGAATATCACTAGTACACAGTATTCTACTTGTTCATTATTACCTTTGTACCATTAAATTAACTTAAAATATGTTCTAACAACAAGTGCACTGTGTTATTAACTGTTTCAGTGTCAATGTGTTTTTATCTTAATTAATGTGATTTATCTTAATTAGTTTGCAAACCACTATTAAACAGCAGAATGCACACAAAGGAGTCTGATACTTTATAATGAAGGAAACTAATCTTACAATGCCCTTTGGGAAATCCCAAAGAGAACTTTTCTGTAACAAGAGCAATGGTGCAGAAAAGCAGGAGAGTCTTTTACCCAGCCATTGTGGATAAGAGTGACAGCAGCTCTCTTAGATCTATATTGACAGCATACATAAAATCAATATGAATCACAACTGACCAGGTACAGCAGCTTGTTTCACAAGAAATCAAATGTGAGCTGAAATAACAGAATTTTATGTAAAATACAAGCTGGTAATTCTCACAGGCTTTTTGTCCTTGTATTTATTCACTTCAATCTATTCAGATTCCTTTTCACTTCTTTATACATATACAAGTTAGAAGTACAAACTGTGTACAGTATTAAAGGAGAACCAGTTAAATAACTTTAAGTTCTGAACATAATGCATGTCTCTGAAACATCAATACCATACTCAGTGAAAATCAGAAAACACTTTGAAGTGGCTGATGTTATTTGAAAAATGAGATTTTTATCTCCTAAAGGTAGGTAGCAAAGGGCATGATAAAAGAGAAGGGACATGCGCTTGTAATTACACATTTAAAGTTTGTTTTAAGAATCTATGAAACAAAAACGTGATACAATAATTTTTCCTGTTTTCAAAAAACAACGTATATTATTTTATCTATGCTAAAACAGACATAAACAAATATAAAAATTGTAGAAACCCTTCTGTATACCTAACATAATTGATGTTTGTCACACATGAATTAACAGTATTTTGGCACTGTTCCATTTTGTTGATGTTTGGAAAGATCCGCAAAACAAGGATAGCCATCCACATGATAAAAGACCATATGCAGAGAAAAGAAGGTATATTGAACATACAATATGAAACTACAAATACTGAAGATGTCCTAGTAGGTATAAATATATAAAGACATTGAGAAGGAATAGTATTAAGAGGTATAAATACACAGATGTGTGATTTGATCATTCTGGAAGAAGAAAGAGAGGGGCAGTTTATCTTCTCTGTTCTTGATTTTGAAATTAAAACCATCTAATCAACTGAACATCAGACATCTCAGCTTTTTCGGTTAGCTAGCACTCAGTGTACAACCTAAATACACCTGCAAGCAAATTAACACCTGCACAGAAAATACTAGTTTATACATCATATTACTCTAACTCAAAATAAATGGAAATTCTTCCCAGGTATTTTCTTAGTACTAAATGCTTTTACTTGATTTTATTTTAAAACAAGGACTCAATGTCCGTAACGAGATACCAACAGCTATTTTTCTATAGCTCCTAGATATTATGTCTATGAATGGAGAAGAACATTAAAATGTCTTTTTATATTTAAAAAAGATACTGGATGTGATTATTCAGAACACTCAAAAAATAGATACTATATGTTGGGATAGATCCTGAATCACAATAAAAACCACTGCAGGATAAAATTTAAAACTATATTTTAATGATAAAAAAGTAGAATAAAGTGATGGAGCAGGTAAAATATAATGAATTTTTAAACCCCTACATCACTTAAGATATCCCTTTGTGACAGTACCAACAACCTACCCATGGAGAAAGAAGAAAGAGAGCTAGAATGGTTACTGTAAAATCAATATACAGAATTTACACCCAAGGAAATTTTCCCATAAGTTCCCAGAACAAATCAAATTAGTATCAATATCCAATACAAGAAGAGCAAAATGCTTTGTGTGCTAAGACACACAAATAACAGAACAGGAAAAAGAGATAAATGGGCAAAAATAGGTGCCAAACGAAAAGCAACAGGGCAAATTCTGATATGTAACGTCAAAACTTCTTGATCTGGATATTTCATCATGACACATTTTACAATACTTGAGGGAAAAAATATTTTGGAACCAAAATAAGCTATGATATTATATACTTCAGCATTGAACCCAGTGTCTCACTGTAATATGGCATACATATAAAACCGAAACACTACCTTTCATTTTGTGCTGTCCTGCTTCAGTTGATAGTGTTTTCTTTATTGCACGTTTTCTGCAGTTGTAAAAACTACAGATTCAGAAAAAATAAAACAAACTTGGAGTAACTTATAGTGAGACAGAGGAAGGGTTAACTGTATCACTGATTATATTTGCACACTGAAGATCAGGCTGGAACAGAGGTTAGGTTCAAAGCATGCTTCAGGTTAGACATAAAATGGGAACCAGGCAGGGGATTCATAATGAATAGCACTAAAATTTCATAAACTATTCTCACATTGTCCAAGCTCAAATGTTACAGCAGCCTTGTTGATGGGTCATTATCCTCATATCCTTATATCACAGCCAGGTCATGAGACAGAATTATGCCTCAGGAGCATTCCTGTGACAAGATCTCAGTCTGAGTCCCAGGTTGAGAAGATGCCCTCAAGCCTACTTAAACAGACATGAAACCAACCACTGTGTCAAAATACAAGCCACTATATAAAAAACAAGGAAGATATACATGAGACATTTTTTTAAACCAAAAGAGTCCAGTCAGGCAGCAAAAGCGCCCTACTAACAGCAGAAATGGAATCTAAGAGAAGGCACCTTGGTCTAAATCCTAACTGAAGAAACTTGATCTGCAATAGAGATAAATTATTCTTTTCAACCTTTCATATTGGATACTGGCTACAGAGTCAGAATTAGATTTAAAGATTAAAATTTGTGTATCAAACTGCAATAATACTTGGTTTAGGGCATTTGGAAGCACTGTAAGTTAGTGTATAAAAGACCTACCACACATTTCAACCATAAGTGAATATAGGTATATTTTAACAGTTATCTCCTGAATGTCTCTGAATGCTGGATCTCTTTCAGTGCCTTTTAAATTATTTAATTTTCAAAGTTTTCTTATTTTTTAACTTCTTCCCATATTTATTCAAGTTCGTAATATTTCTTCCCCTTTCAGGGGCTTTCAATCCTATAATAATCAGATCAGGTTAAATTATGTGCAGACAAACACTGACCAAATTTGTATTGATTTCCTACCATTGCCAGGAAATACCACTATGGGTCAACTACAAAAGCTTTGATTGTATTATTAAGATAGTTTGCAATCATCTACTTCAGTCTCCTTCCATCAATTGCCACAAACTGCTTCATGAGTATTCATTTTTTTGATTTCTTAGTGCAATTGGTTAGCAACAAACAGATGGCATAAACAATTGTTTATACTTAGTAAGCAGATTATTTACAATATTATAGATTAGAAGAGGGCTACACTTTTTAGCACAAAAATGTATAAACATTCTCTTTTAATAAGCTTTTAAGGACACCTTTTCACATTTGTATTAGAAGTAAACTAAATTTGTAATTACCATTTGTAGTCTAATCTATTTTCATCAGATTTTTCTTTTCTTTGTGATTAATCCTAGGCTAAATAGAGGAAGATATTCTAAATATTATTACATGAGTATTACTTTAACGTATAGTGACTAAACATTGGTAACTACAACATGCAACTCCCAGCTCCATCACGAATTCTCTATTTTCGTAAACTTTGCATAGCACAATCAAGAGTGTTTACTGTTTGCCTCCATTGAGCAAATATAGAAATCATTTTGCTCATGGGTGATGATAAAGAATCCCATTTTCTGTTATCAGTTACAATGCTACAGATCCTTCTGTTAAACAATGAAGAAATGGAACTAATTTCAGAATTAAAGGTGTGCTTAGCTTAAAAATTTCAGAGAACAGCAATGAATGAAAACATCTTGCTTTTTTGGATTAAGTTAAAGGAATATATTCTGTCTGAATTTATAGCCTGATTACACCTTAATATTGAAACTTAAAGCCACAAAACTAACATTTAGCTGAATCTACAATTTCTTGTATTGTGCTGTTACAGGTGATAATTGGTGATCCACCTAACAAAGTCACTTCTGTCAGAATATATGTAATATAATTCAAAATTATTTTGCATGGTAATAAGTTTACTTTCTTTCTGCTAGTTTCTTCATTAAGTCAGTAGAATTTCCCTTCTGTATGTTGTATAAAATCAGCTAAGTTCAAAATATATTAGGAAAGATTTTGCTGATAGCTTTATATTGTGACATTCTGCCAACATTTTTAAAGGGGGTTTCAAATAAATATTCTAACTTTGCATATTTGGCACATGCATGCTGATAGGAGAGAGAAGAAATTTGCATTTCTGATAGGTTTCTTTATAACATGAGAGACACCAATGCTTGACCATCAAACTTTCAAGAGATTCATTTACTAGACATGTTGGTACTCAGTTTCTGAAGGAATATGAAATACATTGGTGGAGCTGATAAAGAAAACTTTCCAATTTCATGTAATCCCATGTATATTTCTATAGCAATCATGCTATCCCATAGATTGCAGAGTGTTGCAGGGCTGCTTCTTGCAGGAATCTTGTTTCTTTTAGATCTCTGACATTTGGTTTTCATCTTATGGATGCCAAACTCTTCTCTTTTGAGAGACAACTTTCTCTTTCCTATAGATAGACATGTTAACAGTGTCCACAGAAGAAATTAACTCCATTGGAGGAAACAAATTCAACCTGTTCTTCCATTATTAAGATTATTCCTTTTTACCAGAAGATCCTGAGAGCACAAACTACCATATCACTGACTGCATAGCCCATACAAAAGAATAAAATGCACCAAAGGGGAAATAATGTCAATCAAGATATTTTCAAAGTTCAGTAAACTAGTAATATTGTCCAGAAAAGCACCATTTTGTCATAGTAAGTATTTCAAGAAATAAGCCTATTAAACTGAGATTCAGCTGAAGGATAACAAATATTTAACTCCGCAATACTTTAATAACATGCTCAGCCAAATGCAAAGTTCCATTTCCTGCTAGATCAAAATTTAATTGTTCCACTTCATTATTTGGTAATAAAAGTGCATTCTACTAAAAGGCTTATTTATTATTGCTTTTCTTCAGCTACTACTCAAAAACCCCAACATAACACTCCCTCTCTATAAAGTTCAGAAGATAGAGAATGATATATTATTGTTATACCATACTTTCGCAGCGTAAAATCCCATGAGAGCACCTCACTAAGAATTTCTAAATTACTTTAAAGCTTGTTTACACATATTAAAGTTTGAAAAACTGGACCTAGAGACAGAAAGAACAAGATATTCACTCATTTCTATTCATATCGTGCATTCCTACATTCCACCTGATTAAATGAATGGAACACCCATTAGCACAACAAAGCATGCTACACCAGTTTAAGGTGAGTTACATGTAGAAATTATTAACCTGTTTACAATGCTAACAACACATAAAATAGACATTTTTCAAATCGGTATTCTGCTTAAAAGTACTACTGAAAACGCACTGAAATAGGTAAGTTATATTCATGATTGTACTGACTTACCCTGGTAGAAGAATTCACCAAGGATCCATTCAGATTGCCAGTGTTGCACTTGAAATTCAGATGTTGATCAGGATGGTAATTTGCTTCCCAGGTTCCCAAATCATGCACCACTGACTTGTCAGAATTTGCAGATACTTTCTGGAAAGCAGTGCAGGTCATTCCCATGAAACTAGATGGCTTGATCATAAAGGCCTCCAGAGCAATATTACGAGATACCTGTGAAAACATTGAGAGGCAGATAGGTTGCTAACTCATTACACATGATTGTATTACTATACGTGCATTGTGCATTTATTGTATATATTTTACAAAGGACTGGGCATGCACACAATTTCATACATATTCAGAAGGTAAGGATTTTAAAAACCGGTCTAGAATTCTACAATGAAATAGTGGGTTTTCTTGGATCTCCTGAGGAACAGATCAGTTATACCAGTTACTATTATATCAGTTTTGCAATTGTATCATTATCAGCTTCCATAGAATCAATCCTGATTTAATGCAATACAGTTATAAAGTGAACCAGCAACAGCAGTAATAGAAATTATTCAAAAAAATGAATGACGATGTGCTTTGTACCTCAGAAATGAAACAGAAAACTTCTTACCTATTTGGTGGATGGATTGTTTTCTACAGATCTTGTTCTATTAGAATATTGAACATGACTATGTGGTTTAATGCAACACCATGTTACAGGTCTTTGGCCTACCCTTTAGTGAGGTGATGTGTCTAGAGGGAGATTGTAGCACAGTGCAGAGATATGCATCTCCAACCTTAAACTAGTACATTCATTTCAGCACAGTCCTGTGCATGAGGCAAACAGCTCATGTCATAATCAGGTTGATGATCTTAGATGGGCACATTAATTGGACTTTATGGTTTCTGCTTCCAGACATAGATTGTTTAGTGATCTGTGAGTGTATGTATTTTGTACACTGATTGCAATGTGAAGATACCCAAATGAAGCCACAAACTTAGCTGGTTTATCAAAAGGATAAATGTACAAATGCAGCACGTTTATATCGCTGTACTTTGCTTCTGTTATGCAAGCTGACAACAAAGAAGCACCTTAAATCCACCTAGTAAAAACTGGTGTGAATCCCTCATAATTTGAGCCTTCATATGAGTTGTGCTGACAAGAAATTACTTCACTGAAGAAAATCACATCAATTCATACTAATAAATGGATCTAAAGAAAACATTTTGCATAAAAAAATAAGGGCAGAATAGAGGGTAGCCTAGCTGTGTAGAAGTCATGGTACCAGAACAAATTAAATCTTAGCATGAGACACAGTGCATGACTTCCTGTTCCTCTTTTGAATTTATGAAAACATTTTCAAATGTACCTTCTTCAGTCACTGATGATTCTGCATAAGTCCAAAATAAAATTACTGAAGTCCTATTAAGCAATTTATTTTAGTTTTTGTCAAAATTAGACAAAATCCAGAAGCTTTCTGTGTATTTTTATAGTTTTTATATAAAAGTAGCCTGAGAATTCTTTTCAATTGCTTCTAAATTCCTAAACCATCCCTTTTTTAGATTAAATTTCTCTCTCTTCTATCCTTGCCTGAAGGTGATTTTTTTCCTACACTTGAATAAAAATGCCAAAGGTCATTAAGAATCAATTTTTTTTTTGTATTGAAAATCCGGTGGCTGTTTATTCAAAACTCCTAAAATCAGAAACTAGGTTTACTTGGATAATTTTTTGTCCCATCTGCAGATAGCCTTCCAGAGAGATAAAAAAATTACTGCTTGCAGAATACTATCATCCATATCACGAGAATATGACTACATGACTCAGCTAAAACTCCTGTGTCGTAACAGGTTTTCTTTAATCTTGGGAAAAGCCACTTATTCATGACTTCATGTTTCCTACCGTAGAATGGGCATAACAGTAGTTCCCGATTTCAGATTTGTGAGGTAAGGTGAATGTTGTAATGGGGATTTAAGTGATTGCACAAAAGTGAGCTGCCCGATTTTTTAAATTTTGAATATTAAATCATTTAAACACTTGGGGTTTTCCACTCCCAAAGTATACCCATGAAGACTTGACAATGTTCAAACAATGTGGACATACCATTCTCAGCATACAGAAGGGTAAAATGTAAGGTAAAACAGTGTTCATTATGTAGGATCATAAAATGAACTACAAAATGGATACAGGTGAACTCAGAGCAAAATTAACCATGGAAACAATCCACAGTCAGGTACACATTATGAAAAGCCACAAGCTAATCTTGTCTCTAAGCAGTATAGATACAGAAAATGATTATTTGGTGTCCATTTCCTAAACCTCAGATAAAGGCACCACTTGGCAGAAAGGCCAAAGGGGATTGTTGCCCGGGTAGGCTGAGAGCAGCGCTGAAGGCTGCAAGACAGAGCACAAAGAAAAAGCCACATTGCAATCAGCCTAAAATATTCTGACAGTCTCAGCGGCTGGAGAATGGAATGAAAACTCTTCAGAAGGGAAAACTATTACGTGTGCCTGACACAGGACCATTGAGATAAGTATTATCAGCTAGACGTCTTCCTTTTCAAATTGCACATTTGACATGCATACACAGAAATGAAATAAAAGCAGGAGAAAAGAGGTGCCTCAGAACAATGCTGAAGGGATATGATTTTGGGGGTTCTGAGGCATATAGATCCACCCCAGGAGCTTTCCGTTGCCCAGGGATGCCCTGGGTACCCCTCACCACTCTGGCTGTACCCAGTCGCTACCAGCCACTCTTCCCACAGCGTGTTTTGTGCGCTGTTTGACAGCAAGGGAGACTTAAGGAGATCTAAACAAAGGTATTCATCCTGGTGTTTTTCTGACCTTCAAATTAGTCATTCCACAGCCTCATGGAACTGGAAAAACATTTTTGTCTTCCAAAAATGATGTAGAATAGCCATCATGGCTCCCAAGTGGCTTTTCAATTTATAGGAATGCAGTCATGCATATATTATACAACTGACACAGTTTAGAGAAGTTCCTTTTATTGAGGAATTCTATTATAAGCTAGCAGCTACCTAAGCTTTGGGAGTTTTGTTTGCTATTGTTTAAAATAAAGAAAACAGATCAGTTTCTGTGAGACAGTTTGCTGGCTGGCCTCACAAAGGAACAGAAGTGTTTGGTATTGCATGAGATGACACCAGAAAATCTCCACAGCTTTGGTTGTTTACAAATTGCACTCAATATTAAACTAATTCTCCTACAGAAAACTATAAGAAGCAAAAAAATAAAGCATGGCAAAAAGGTAAGTGACACAGATCGACATCTGAGGACACAGAATTACTGTTTACAGTAATGTCAACAGCTTCTTGAAGCAGTGATAAGAAACAAAAATCACCTTTGGCACTTGACATTTAACAGAAATTTAAGTATAAAGCAAGAGAACCCCCCTGTCATATTGCAAAATACTATTAAAAGGCACACTGTTTGCTTTATGTATTTAATATAAATAAATATTTGCAGCAAATTTTATTCTTTTCTGTAAACAGGAGTTAAATAAAAAAAAAATCCTTTAGGAAACAATCCAATATATTTTTGTCTTTGAAAGACTTCTTTTCTAAAAATATACAGTGAAGGAACTAAGGCTATTATGTTATTTGGCTCAGCCCATAATTCCTTTTTTTATTTTTCAATTTTTATACCTTATTATTGTAATTGTAACTAGCACTGAATTAACTTTTAAATAGTGTCTTCACATAAACGCACTGGACAATTAAGAAAATAACAAAGGTGGTTTAAAACCAATCAAACAAGCAAACAAACCCAAGGAGTGATAAGGCTTTAAAATTCAGCCCCGGGAGGAGAAGACTCTGGGGAGACCATTTTATGGCCTTCCAATCCAAACTATTCTGTGATTATGTGAAAATGTTTATCTAAAATTCTAAAAGGATAATTTTCAAGCTTCTGATTTAGATACATTTCTGCTATTTAGATATTGCAACTCACAAAAAGACAGTTTCTCAGTATCCAAATGACAACACCTCACTATCTAAATGACATATTCATGTAGGTGGAGATCAAGGAATAAGAACATTTTTTTCATACTGCCACAGCTTGGCTTCTAAAAATCTAAAACTAACCACAAATTAGTCATCTTTATCACAAGATATACCCTTTTTGATAATTTTCTAAATGCTTTAAGGAAGTATTGTCTAGAATCTTCTCTGAAAGGCAAAAAGTCTTCCTCCAACAAGGGAGCTTGTCTCTTATCAAAAATTTCACTCAGTCAAGTTAAACCTTTCAAAATAACCCCATATTCTATAATGATAAAAACAATAGAAACTGAGGGAACGGTAAGAACACTAGAAAAATAGTGCTGTGAACAGCCTATTGTAAGAATAAATACAATAAATCAAAGTCGAGAAAAAAACACTTTTTAATACTACAAGTGATACTAAAAAAAATGGGTTTGTCCTCCAAATAAAATCAAGAGAAGAAAAAAAAAAGAAAAACAAAACAAAACACACACACAAACCCCCACAGAATCCAAGTATATCTATGTAAATCAGCTGTGCTGTGTATCTGGCTTACTCAATCTTGCTCCTCTGTATACTAGTTGCTTCTAAAAATTGTGAAGGAAAATGACATTTAAAAAATAAATTCTGATAACAAAAAGCTTTGTAATTTTATTAAATACCTTTGATATAACTTGAATATTGTTGGTCAGTATTTGACTCGCAATGTGTTCCACACATCGTACAATCCTGGTGCAGGCTTTGTCTTCCTTTTGAGCCATCCACAACACATGATCATCGACCAGCATCATATTACTGGCAATTTCAATAAGAGCATCCCCAACCTGGGGAAAAAAAAAAAAAAGAAAGAAAAAAAGTATTGTCTGGAAAACTCTCGAAGACAGGAAAAGAGTACACAAGAGTACAACTGAAAGTAGGCACCTTATTTCTCTTAGTAATCATCATTCAAAGACAGTTTTGATTCTATCATGAAAATTAAATGGACTGAAAAATAAAGACTAAGAAAAGAACAGTGCAACTGACTTCCAGAAAAAGCTTTTTTATTTAGAATTTTATAGTTTATCTTCAAGATACACCACAAAAATTGAGTCCCTAATTGGGTGATAAATGGAATCCCAGAATTATCACCATCTTTCTTAAACTAATTAAAATTGACCATGTTCATGTTCAATCAAAACACCTTTGAGGGGAAAAAAAAAAAAAAAAACAAGAGGGAAAATATATTTGAAAGACATTTTTGTTACAGTCATAGTGGGGTAAATTTGAGGTATAACTCAGGTGCTGACACAAACCTATATCATCTCACTTGCTATACAGAAAGCATGGACTTGGAGCTTTGGATGTTTTAATTCACTCTTGTGGCTAACCCAAAGTGATAAATCTTTGTTTTGCCAGATGACATTTTACAGATTTTGGTAAGTATGAGTATGTGTTTTGAATTTTTGTTAGTATATTACATTTTAAAAGAATATCCATCCCTATTAATATTTTTGTGAATATTTCAAATTTAAATTAAAATATTTGCTTTTAAAGTTCTAAAACTTGAGTGAGATTTCAAAATTAACATTGTCATTATTTTTGAAGTCAAAGATATGCCAAAGATATACAAGGTTGTCACAAGTAAACCTGAATGAAATGTATATAGAAAAGAAAAAATGACTGAAATACAGCTAGAGAAAAGTCAAACTAACAGAAAAATAAGGGAAATACACAGATAAATCAGTGGAAAGGAAAAACAAAACATAGTAATGGTGAAAAAGGTTGAAGGAATGACTGCCGTTATGAAGTTAGTTCTGCATTTTCAATAAAAAGTACATAAATTTCACATGCATTGCAAGGGATATGGAAATAATGAGACTATATGTGAAATTTTATGTGACTGTTCCTGGAATATTTAACCTATTTTTGAGAACATAATTACTAGATAATTCTAGATAGCTTTTGACAGCGTGACAAACAGAGCTATTGATACAATGAATAATAATAAAATACAGTAAGAGACTGGAGTGATTTATGAGAAATGATTAAAGCATACACCAATCAGCGAAGCAGTAACTTACTGAGGGCATAACAATAGTCTATAAATATACAAAAGGAGAGAAATAAGAAGAGGAAGTAATTTATATTCTAATTAAATGCATTAATGAAGAGTAAAGGCATGGCATTGAAAAATACTAAAAATTGGGCTAATACATGTATATCTTCCTGGTAAAAATTTCCAGTATATTGTAAATATGTCCCAAATGCAGATGTTGAAGCTCTTTTGTTTGACAGGTGAACCACCAGATGGGACAAAGTACCACTAAGTCATATAAAAATGAATAATCCTGTGCTGACTGGGAGAGGCCCTCCCCAGAGAGGATGTACAAAAAACTGTCCTAGTTCAGCTAAAACGGTTATTATATTATTTTGATAAATCATAGAAAACCTCTGTGTATGCATTTTCATTAACTTCTAGTGAGTTTATATAACTGTAGCTTCAGCTGCCAGTCAATTCCAAAATAATATACCTTTGTTCATATGTTGCCTTGTATTACATGCAGTTCAGTCCTATTATAACTACATGTATGCAGCCTCGTGTGTGAAATTACTGACACTTTAACTTCACAGGTGTTTTCCTACCTTGAGAATCATAGTTACAAAATAGGTATTAGTAGAGAGGAACTGGGTAATAGTAAAGAGGAGCTTAGTGAACTAGAGAGGAAAAAGCGTAAAGTTCAAAGTAGAAGAGGGAAACAGAGATGAATTACGAGAAATGTTCTACATTATGAAAATAATAAGAGATTATGAAATAAGAGATGTAGAGATAAATGGTGGAGACAGATAGGTTTCGATACCAAAAGCTACAAACTGAAGCCTTTTTGAAAGGCGAAAGAATTCAGTTAAAAGATTAGAGATGGCGCTCAGTTTTAACGTATAATACATCAGCTGCTAGGAAAATAGAGACTTAATGGTAAATCCAAATGTTTCTTTCGGATGGTAAATTTTTGCTTTGTCAGAAAGCTGTAAGATCTTATCAGGATTGTGAGTTGAAATACAGTTGAAGCTTTGAAACATGATTCTTGGAGAATACTTAATAATACACTTTATGTCTGGCATATAATGATGAAATTGGAGGCTTTCTTAAATTGGCATTTAAATGTTAACTGTTACAATCCCCAGAGCCAGAATGGAATGTACATTGCCAAAACAAACAAAAACAAATGTTTTAACTATAGCTATCATGTGTACAAAAAATTACAGGTTTTGAAATCTTTACACAAGCAGTTACTCTGCAAATTAACTGTAAAAGCTATGATGAACATCGCTGTTCTCTGTTAAAAAAAGTGTTTTTTCCATAGGGTTTGTATAACTCTCTAATTAGATTGCCCTGTAAAAATGCCATGCGTTACACTAAAAGTTTCTGTAGGAAGTTGCACTTAAGGACACATCTTCACATGAAGTGATACATGCTTTCAAAACTTAGTGAAAACCTCATGACAAAATGGAGAAAATTAAGCATGTGTAACTCCAGTGGCCAGATGGAGAGTTACCTTGAGTTCATCCTAATATGTTAGACATTGCAGAAATGACAATGAAAAAGAAAATTCAAGAAGGGGCATATTGAAAACCAATTTTTATTCCTAAGCAGCAATGCCTTTGTCAGATGAGATGGCTTAGCTGTCCTTTTTGGCATGAAGAAACATAACACAGTATATGCAGAAGACTTGCAATCAGAATATCAGCAATCAATTTTAGAAGCTACTCTTCAGTGTGTGCCAGCATACATTGAGAACAGGGCCATACGTGAAGACGTCACTTCTAAGTGATACTTTTTTTTTCCAGCATAGAGAAAATATCTTACATCTTGAAATTCATCCACGAAGACAATTAACTTTTCCATTATGTAAGCCAAATATATTACATCCATTTTATCCGCAAAGTGGGAAGCACCTCTTGTATAAGCTGTCAGCTGGCGGGAAAATTCAAGCACAGTTGTCAAATTGATGTGCATCTGAAAATAGACCAGAATTGCTAGGTGTAATAAATCAGCTACTTTTGTTCTCTTTTAAAACTAGAGATCACACAGATTTGTATAATGCTTGCTATAATTTCACATGGATTTATATGCATTAGTAGTACCATGGGCATAAATTTCATGGGCATATGAATGTATCTATCTTCAGCATTATGTTTTAAATTTAATTGCTGTTATCTGAAGACACCACCACAAAAGGCCAACGAAACAGATTTGGGTCTGCTTTTTCTAGACTGTAACTAACTGGCCTCATAACATACTATACCAAGCTACTAACCTTGCCTTGCCTGTATCTTTAGATTGTTATGACAATGGTATCAGTGAAGGTTCATATACACAGTGGTGCATGGTGGAAGAATTAGGGACAAAGGTAGTAAGTTGAAACAAGCAAAGTTCAGACCAGTTATGAAGAAAATATTTTCTGCCTTGAGGACAGTCAGGCATTTGAACAGGTTACCCCCCCAGAGGTTGTGCAGCCTCCATCCTCTGAGGTTTCAAAGACGTGACCGGTTAAAGCCTGAATAAACCTGGCCTAACCTCATTGCTTACAGGAGAACGGGCTGGATTTTAGAGACCTTCCTAATTATCTTATTACCCTATAATTACATTGTCTCTCTTCACATAATTACTATTCTTATTTAAATACAAATAATTTGAAAACAAACTTCTTTTGATGTTACCTAGCACTACTGATTGGGAAGAAATGATCAAGCAAAGTGAAAGTTGTAAAAGTTAATATGACAATTACAAATCTGTGCCATCTTCCATGCTGTTCCCTGTTAGGTCTTTTTTTCTAATTACTTTCTATGCAGTTTTCGGTTCCATTCGCTCTTTTAAGAAACTATTGCTTTTTTGGAAGACATCGAAGAGGCATTCTAAATTAGGATTTATTTCTGCATCTGTTTTAAATTTATTATGAACAACGGCAATGAGGAAAGGTACTTCAGCTGACAAAACTCTGATATAGGCCTTCAAGCAAAATTAACATCTTTCTTGTCAAAATGCATGAGGGGAAGACAAAGAAGGAACTGAACTGAAGCACTGATGACCCTGCCAACATTACTAATGGCCATCTAGACTCCAGGCACCCAGAGGAAAACAAGAAAAAAGAGCAATGAATATTATATACTTTTCCCTACAACTTCAATTACCAAACTGTCTTTCAAGTAAAACATTTTGTTAAAAGTCCAGCTATCCCAACCTTGTGGCTGAACAGACATTCCTTGCAAGCTATTCAATAAAATAGTACCAGAGAAGTGAAGCCCTGGATTTCATAATGTTACCTGACTAAAAGCATGAAGAACTTGAGTTACTTCTTGTGAATAAGGGCATTCAGAATAGTTTTCTTCATCCCAATGGCCAGTTCTATTACATTTACGCCACGCCTTAGACTCTTCTGCGCCATTGTGAAAGGCAATGGAGTTAAATGAATACTGGAGACAGGGATGGTAAGCAGTTATCCCAGCCAAAGTTTTGGGCCACCTATGAATAACATGATAATAAAAAATGACAATGTGAAACTCCTTATTTAAAGATAACTTACAATATAGCAACATTACAAAGAATATATGAGAAAAAAGGCTGTTTAAAATTAATGTTCTACAATGAATTACTCTGCTGCCTTAGAAAATGTCAAAATTATACAGGTTTGAGTCTGGCTGGTCACACATTAATTCTGCATTAATTCCAGGAACATGTGTGATGTTAAGGAAAAAAATACGGATGGAATGTTGCCTACATTCATCTTTGCAGACTACAGAAAGCAGAGTAGTAAGTCCAAAAAGCAAAAAAACCCAGACCCCTAGTACTAAATGCTGTAAAAGGTAAATGCTCAAAATGTACCTGACAACCTTTGCTTTGCATTTCCACCCAACACTACAAAACCCTTGCTGCCACAAAGCCCTGCAAAGCAGAAATCCCTGTTATGTATCAAAACCAATAAACAAGATTTCAGAAAAGATTATGTCTCACAGAGGAGGAAGGATCTAGCCCTCAAAAATTATTTATTCAGGTTTACATGACTTATATAGTATGGTTCCAAAACAGCCTTTGAAAACAAACTATAAATCAAGAGCAGACATAATTCTTCTATTTACCTCATGGGTCTATTAAATAACATTGGGGTTTTTTTGTATATCTGCTGTATTCTCTAGAATCGCACAACTGGGATTTACTTCTTCAGATACAAAATCCATTGTCATTTCCAGCCTAGTATGGGCATAGCAGGATAAGGTAATTGAGAGAAATCAAACAAAACCAGAAGCATATTATCGGCAAGACAGCATATCTGGAAAGGATATGGTTCCTACTTTAATTGCACTGATGTAATGATTGAACTCAACCAATCACAGAAAGCATCAGTGAAGTCACACCTAACAATCACCTTTTGCTCAAACATATGTATTAGACCCTCTTGGTAATACCGTGCAGGTCCATTTTGACACTGTTACATAATATACTGACAGGTATGGGGATATGCAACTTTTCCTCATTTCAGAAAAATAAAAGGCAAGAAGAAAAATATTTTTATGTGTCATAATCAACTCTCACTGGAATAATTCATTTTGTCATGCAAAAACAGTTGATGAAGAACAACCCATGAAAGAATCTTCACAAAAAATCAAAATATGTACAGTAGTACATTTTGCTTTTGCCTCTGGGCTGAAATATTATTTTTACTATAACATTCACATTAATGCAATTGGGCCACACTAAGTAGCAAGTAGAAAGTTACTTCAAAAGTAAAACTAAAGAGATAATTCTGAAACTGTTATTAGCACAGGTAGCAGAATCTGGCCTTTATGAATAGGAATGACAGGACGTAACATTATCATTTGCATTTCAGCATGAACTTACAGAGAGCTGGAAACAAAAAAATGAGCAAAATATGGCCATCATAGAGAAAAACTCTTAGTACATAAGGCCAGTTCATTCTGACTCACAGTGCCCAATTCTTACTGCAGTTGTGCAATTATAAATACCACCTAGGCTGGTCAACTGAAAGAACCACACTCCCCTAATGGTTGATGCTTTTTTCCTTTTTTGGTCCAATAAAAGAAATGTTCTTTCCAGCTTTGCTTTTGTGCTTCAGGTCTTTCTGCTTACATACTTTCTATGCCAGCAAAACTTCAAAGACCTTTGTAAGAAAAATTACTGGCATGATAGCTGTATCTCTGAGGCTAAACCTTTGGAACAATTTCAAGTGCTAATGCTGAGTTTGAGTCTGATAAATTCTCTATAATTTTAAATTCATTCTCTCAAGTGCCAAAAGAACCTATGGACTCAGCATCCTTTTGATATACATTTTAAAAATAAATTTATATGGATTTCTAGAAAGATGATCAATAGGGAGAGAAATATGCACTCCTGTTCTTTTGAATTCTATAAAATGACAGAAATGCCCCTGATCTTAGTTTGTGCAGTCTGCAGAATTTATATATATTTATTTATGAAGCAAATGATGTCATTTTATGGCAAGAACATGAACTTAATAAACTTGTCATCTGAAAGATTCAGTATGTGTTATCTGATAGGAAGTATATATATTTTAAGAGATCTAATTAAAATACATTGAAGCACATAACTATGAAAAACCACAATGGCAGTTTTTGTGGTGGAAAAAAAATCTATAGCTAAGATTGTCAAAGATCTGTAATGGATTTCAATCCATATATATGGAGAAATAGGTATATAAGTTCAGCAAATGTGATGTACTCTAGAACGGAGTTTAACACATAATAAAATAGCTTTGTAGCAAAGAGAAAACAGATTATGTCAGTTGGTTTCTCCACTTTTTAATTCAATCCTTTATTTCTATTCAAACACAAGAAATAGTAGCAAAAGGCCTTTGAAAAAGTTTCTAACTTAAAAATGAAGAGAGGCTTTCAGGTCAGAAGTACTTGCAAAAAGCTCTGGCATTTAAGAGAAGCTCCATCTGTCACCTGCTCTTCCTTTCGTTAACTATTCAAGCTGAATTCTTATTATAATTCACTTGGTAACAAATTACCTTCTTGATTTCTCAATGGGAATGCCATCATACATCAGTGTTATTGTCAAGCAGGTAATTCAATTTTGTTTGAGCTTTATGCACATCACTGAAGTATTTTAGAGCTAACTGAAAACAATACCAAATTCCGCAGAATCCTTTAATTTTTCTTCAGTTTATGAGGATTAAAATTTTAAAAACTTGTCAGCATATGTAGGTAAAAGTAAAGATGAAACAAAAATTACACTTAGTCAACAAAATTGTGCAGATTCTAAGATTCAGACAGCAGGTCAGATGTGTTTTCCAATCATGGGATATATTGGTGGAACTGTATGTATCCTTAAGCTTACCTCAAATGATCTATTGTTTTGCTAAGTAGTTTTACTTACCATTTTGATTCTCTTCAGTGAAATACTTTACTAACAGTTTTATGTCATCTGTTTCCTCTAATCTCAGCTGAACAAACCACCAGAACTGGTACAGATTAGAAAGTACTGAAGATTTAATCTTCTAATGCTTTAATGCGGTATTATCATATTCTGCAATTTAGAAAAGACTAAGAACAATTTTGAACCCTCTCTCATTTAGCTGTAAAGAGCCTGCATATTTTAAAATCTTCCATAATCTCACACTGAGGAATCAGAAGAAAGATTCTCTTGACTTTCACAAACCACTGCTGCTTTTGAAGTATTAGCTCCCATTTCCCACAAAAATCATGCAGTGCTCCTCCTTCCTAATACATTACATAAAAGTGACAAGTAAAATAAGTGACATCTTCATAACTGACACTGAAGTATCATGTAAGCATGAATATTATCTGGATTTACACTGATATATGAAACACACTCCAAAAGCTCAAAATCATACCTGAAATCTCCCTTGTTGTTAATAACTCTTTCTGCAGGGCAGTAGGGTGCAGCCGTTTCAAGTACCACAATTTCTACTTGTTTGGTGCTATTTCCATAGGAATTGTTGACTAGACACTCCCAGTCTCCAGTTGCATCAATGTCAATGCTGGACAGGATAAGTTCACTACAAAAATAAAAGATTAATTATTGTATATACTTAACTATATAGAGATTGAGTCACTGTTTTTCTCTCATTAACATATCTTCAGAGATTGTATAGGAAAATATAAACCCAGCTTTTACTCTATGTTATAGGAACAGACAATACGCAAGTGATTGGTATTAAGATTTTAGCAGCAGTAATTTGGACTGACCACTCAAATCATGACAGGCCACAACTCAAATCACCAATCATCACACAAGTATAACAGCTTTGTACCAAATATTATAATTTGGAGGGGGTTTGTTGTTGTTCTTGCATAAACAAGCACTTAAAAGTCAGAAATGCATTTCAAATTGACAATGCAATCAATTCCCAGCAATTGCAGCTACTATAATATTTCAGCAGCAGAATCTGCTGCTCCTGTGGTGGCACAGGAAAAGTTTTTGAAAACAGCCTCTGATTTTGGAAGCTGCAATAAAAAATGAAATTAGGCAAATACTGATATTTCTGTCAGTACTTTACTACTTATAAACTTCTTTCACACTGCCCTCCACCAAATATGAAATGTAATTATTAACAGCAATAAATCAAGGTTGCGTTAACTTTTTATAATGAGTGTTAGATGAGTTAAATATAAAGACCCTTTGTGGCTTCTGTTACAACGCAAACATTGTGCATGACTGCACCACAACAATATTTAGCTGCCTAAGATAAATACTCTGTGTAGAATTAGAGAAGGAGGAAATTATTTCAGAAACATTTAAAAATGTCTAGAACTGTTCTGGTTAGTAATTTTTGTATGTTTAAATCAGGTGAGAAGCTTTCCTTCATCTAATGGATGTAACCCAGACTCTAATGAGGTCAATAAAGTTTAATTTTTCAATTGACTTCATCAGGGATCGAATTTTATCCAATTACTGTAACTCCATAGAGCTCATAGTCAAAAATAATGCTAACTACTACATCTTAAGAATGTAATATGTTAGCTCTCAAATCTGCTATTGGGCAAGAAATAAAATTTACTACAGTTTTAAAGGAAGTACAGCTTTTGAAAATAGTTGGCAGACGAAAAAAGGTGGTAATTATCTGAAATATTTACTTTGCTTTATGCAAATGGCTTATCTTTGAATATGCCTTGTGTTTTAGGCAATTAGAAATTATGTGGGAAGAAATGGAGTACAGTCAGAAAGGGGGAGAACGTACATTATAAAAAGAAAAGCATAGAATTTAGAAGTTGTTACATTAATTTCAAATCTGTATTTAAAACAAAATCTTAAAAAAAATTCTGCTGTGGCCTTTAGCACTTTTTTAAAGAGCCTGCCTGACATTCTGAAAGATATACAGAGAATAATTAGAATTTATTTTTAATTTTTGCTCTTTTAAACTTCTCTAAAAATGTCACTTTTATTAACTTGGCTGCAAGAAAGGATCGAATCCAATCTTCTTGTATATAGACTACTTCTGATACACATGAAAGTAGAACCACAATCAAGGAGGAAGTGATTAGACAGCTGCATATGTAATCTTGCCTTTGAAATATGCATACAATTAAATACGTTTTTTCCAAGTACTTACTACAGACCTGTTATCTTCATCCCCAGAAAACAAGCAAACATGGTAAATAGCCTTTGATTCAAGTTAAATTGTTTCAGAATTTTTGTGTAGTTCTCCAGATACTCAGTCAAATTTATCATTAAACAGTAGCTTCAAAAATCTCACACTGCTCCTATTATTCACCGTTTTGAGCTCCAAGTACTGTGGAACCCCCTATTTCATTTTTACAACAAATTGTAACATGTTTTTGTTGCAGAAAACACACAAAAAGCATTACTGGCCATTTGCACACAGAGTAGCAGAAGATTTTTGTGTCAAAAAAAGCAATTGTTCTCTTAAGAAGTCTCAGATGAGAAATCCCAATAACAGCACCCTCTTGGCTAGCTATTAATACATCTTACATTCAGATTCAGTTACTTAAGTGAAATTAGCCAATTGATTTTTTTTTTAATTAAATCTTCTATTTCATATGTCACAAAAATATCACATCAATTTTACAGACAACTGAGAAATAATATATTCCTAGAGCTTACAAAAATTTTCACAGAAATAACAGGCACCAAGATTCAGAGACTTCCCAAGTGAATAGAATGTATGAATGATAGATGTGCTGATTTTTTTATATATTCCATATCAGATGTCTATAATAATTGTTAAACCTACATATTTAATAAAACTGGGAACCATGGTAATTTCAGGTAAATGCAATACTTGAACATATTATCAGTTTAGAGGTAATCAATATGAAGATAAATGAATATGAAGAAAAAGGGTACATTTTCCATTTATTTAAATTGCTGAAATGTGTTCTGTTGTAAATTTATCTGCCACTAAACAGACCTCCTGTCATTAGACGAAGTTTCCCAGTTTCACAGAAAAATATTTACTGATACGTCATTGTTGTTTCTGTTAGAAACTCAATACTTTAAAACTTGTTCAAGTTCTCTAAAAGGATGAATAAATCCTCCCATTCACACTTTTATTCTTTTATGGCCCTTTCTTCAGATAGTGAACCAAAATAAGCCAGAATAGGTTTATGCAACATAGAAGAAGCTGTATAATGACTAGAACATGGAATTGTCTTCTGAATTGCCATCTGGCCACAGTAAATGATGCATTCATTTATATTCCTCTAGGGATATTTTGGATAGCAAGCCCAATGGTGAAACTGTTCATTTACTTACCATCTGGATATGACAAATGATAAATTGATCTTACACCCCTGGAGAATTTAGGGGACTGTATTAAAACAAAATAAAAAGTCTTTCAGTTCTCAGAAAGAGCAGTCAACTTGATCCTTTAACATTTTCTCTACTAGTAATCCTTGGCGACTTCACGGTTCTTTCCAAAAGGAAAGAGTGGACCTGTAGAGAATTTTAAACCCTTTTATAAAGTTTTCTTGTAGGTCAGTTACATATTTTAAGCCTTGGCACTGTTACTTTAGCATGCTCAAAAGTTCCCTTGTTTTTCTTACTGTTCATAGAAAGGCATTCTTGATCTCTCTCGGCCATGGCAACAAGTCTTGATAAAAGGCAAGAACTCTCCTGTGACCTGAAAACATGGCAGGACTCTCTGGTTTAGGAGCTTGACAAAAGGACAACAGGATTAAGAGAAGATGGCACCTTTGGCTGCATAATTTTCCTTATTATCCTATCTCACAGAAGCTAAAGAACGTCAGGTCACAAATGAAATAATCTTGCCTCTGCTATGCAGCTTTCCTAAGGATGGAGTATGAGTCAGAAAGAGTTCCTACTCTCTCTACATTATCAATCATATCCTACTCCTCAGACGTGTGATAGTTGCTGCTTTTGTGGAAATTTTTGACCTACCAAGACAAAAAGTCAGACATTCAGGAGATAGTGTCAAGGCAAACTGCATATGAAGATTGCTGATTGATGAGAACAAAAGGATAACTAGCAAGATTTTCTCAAGTTTTCTTTTGAAATTATAGTGGCCATCTCAGCAAAAATATTGAAAGGAGGAATGAGAAAATATGTTTGTTCTTTGTACTTGGAAATTTCATGTATGATACGACTTCTTTTTCAAACATGATGACTGGCATATTTAAAAATTACTAAAAATGTGCAGCTGATGCAACTGCATTAAATAGTTGTTGTAATACTCAATAGAAGCCCATTGCATTCGTCATTACAAAGTGAGAAACCATAATGCAGGCAGAAGCCATACTCATGTAATCAAGAAACCTGTGACAATAGTCTTCTATTTGAGGCATAGTTTTGCATTGCTACAGCTACGCATAACTAATTAGACAATCAGAAGTAGGTCTCATTATGCAAAGTTACTCAACCATGTTCTGAAGCAATACCTTAGTGACACTTACTGTGTGCCCCAGCAGTCATTTGCATGTCAGGAAACAGAGTAACAAAGAAAGAGGAGACTTTAACACCATATATTGATTGGCTTTCTACAAGTCTGACTTGAGTTCCTGCAAGACCTGGGAAGAACCAACTGGTCTTCCTGGAGAAAAATAAAAATTAATTACTCAGAGATAACATTTAGGTTTCCTAAAATTATTATTATTAGAAAATTTTTTTTACGGCTCAGGCAGAAGGCCTGCATAACCTGTCTCCAACCCATGCCACCTTCAATTATTAATACTAACACAGAATTTTAAAAATGAGCATTGGTCACTAGAGTACACTGATGCTTAAAATGCAGACATTCACGGGGGATGTAAGGTTGAAACATGGAAAACGAAGAGAGAATGTGTAAATCTAGGCACTTTAACTGAACTTAAATTGCTAATCTGATCTCTCTGACAAAATTACTTATTTACCCATGAAAGAAACAGCTTTAGAAGACTGATGGCCTTTAAAGAAAGATTCTGTCCAAGCAACAGCAAAAGAAAAGGAAGTTTAAAGATTAAAGTTAGTACTCATTTTATGGTAGATGTGTAGCAAATATTTTCTGGTGTAATAAATTTGTCACACACATAGGAAATTCAGTACCCATGATTTTCTATTTCTTCTGATTGAATAATTAAAAAAAAATGCATAACTTACCATTTAATACCATCCCATAGCTAATCAAGAAATGTAATGTACTATAACATACTTTTACTCTAATTTATCTATCAGTTAATTTGTTCACATCACTATGGTAGGACAATGACAACAGCTCGATTTGTCTTTAGAGATGCCAATGGAAAGCACCTAATTTTAATGACAATATATTGACAGGAACAAACAACAACAACAACAAACCACAACCCCCCACCCCCAAAAAAAAAACCTTACTGGCAAAATGGGAGAAAAGACCCATATGTCAGTTAGTAAACCACCTTGCTTTATTTTTGTTTGTATTGCTCAAATTACTTTGACTGAAAAGCAAATGTTCAAAAACGTTGTCACAGCCTATCCACTTGTTATGTAAACATTAGCCCAATGAGATGTGTTTTCTATAGCTGTATGTCAAAGAACCTGTGACCTACTTTTACATACCATCAATGTGTTTCTTGAAATTAAGAGAACAAATACTAATAAGAGTGACTAAACCAAACAGTCTTCAGAAACGGAGTCAGAAATCTAAATAGCTCTACAACACACCACAAGAGTTTCATTTTCTTGTATGGTCTGTTTCTCACTGAGCTTGTCAGGCAGAGACAGACTACCCACTACTGCACTGCATAGAAGAGTGTGCATTAAGATGTTTGCATTTATCTTCATATTGCCACCATCCTACAGTCAATACATGCCAGTCCAGCTGAGAATGTAAACTGGGGAGGGGAAAAAAAAAAGGTATCAACAGCCCTAGAGCCCTCAAAGCTCACATTTACTGGAGAAACCTTCTAGACAGTTGGTAGGTCTGTGATGGCACAGTGCTATAAAGCTATCTGAAGAGAGAACCCCCGGGCCATGGCTTATTTAAAGTATTTTATTAATCAGTTGTCTATCATTGAGCTGCTTTGTCAGTTGGTGAAAGGTTTATGGATGCTCCAATTTGTGTATGGCTATTAATTTTATTCTACCAGCAAACTGCTTGACTGCAGAATGTATCCAACTGCGGTCTTCTGGGGAAACGGTGCTACACCTGCTGTATGCCTTTCAACTGCCCTTAAGTAGTCTGTATGCTGCAATGTTATATCCAGAGGAAGCTTCATTTCATTAGCATACATCTTGTGATCTCTACACTATCAGAGGTTCTTAGGCAAAAATAACACTATGACAATCAGTCCAATAGCCAAAATTGCACAAAAAAGCTTTTAAAGTAAAATATTTCCCAGATGATTCAGTAATGTTAACATACTTATGACAATTATTGATTATTTTATTATATGCCACTGGGACAAGGAAAAACCAAAACCAAACAAACAAAAAAACCCACAAAGCCCCCAAACAACAAACAAAAGAAAACAAACCAAAACAATACTACATGAATTTTACAATTTCAAATCCTTTGTCAAATGCACGCTACTTTGACAGAAATTCCCACTCTCTCTAGTCAGTGGTGATGTTATAAATGCAGAAATTAATTATTTAATGAATACTTTATGGGATAGAGTAATTGTCTATTAGGGCTAGAATGATGACCTGTTTTATTTGCTGACCTGCAAGAAATTTGGGAAGATGCAAAAGAGAGGCAAAACATAGCAAATTCCTACATAAGAACCTCAGGAACAATCAAATTTTTCCTTTAGTATACGGTGTATCTCAAACAGTGTAAACTTTATTTTGTGATGGCCAGGACTCATCCAAGTAAAATACCATAAACAATTAAAAATAAGGCTCTTTTATCCTGTAGGATGAAAGAAGGGGAGGGGCTGGGGCCTATTTTCATGGAATTCTAGCATGCTACTAGAGTAAAAAAATTTCCATAAGTTCATAAGGAATATGTCCTACAACATGTTCTCAACATTGGATAGATTAAAAAGCATGAAAAGTAAAAAGTAATTCAGCTATTTGTTTTACTATTTCTAATGTGTTTTGCTTTAAATAAATGGTTTGCTTTACCAGTATCTAAGGTGATGGACTATGTAGGAGGAGTACATCAGGCTGGACATAAGTCAGAATTGCTCTGCTAATCACAGTTGATGTACAGGGTTGCAAACTACTGCTTGGTGTTGACAGCAAAAGTAATTTAAAAAAAGCCGGTCGTGGGATGTTCACTCCAAACTGCTGCTGCAGCGTAGCATCTCCTCAGCTGTGTAGCTGCAGCTGTTTGAAGGGCCACATTAAAATCATTCTGGCCCTAAAAAGTCAGAGCCAAACTCTACTGATTCCCCCTTGAGAAAGTGCAAACTTTTGTTCCTAATACTGAACTTAACACTCAGTTTCAGTGGTGTGGCTGGATGGACTGATACACGGCTGCAGGAAGTAAGCAGAAATGGAAGTGAGAGGTCAAAATTTAGAGCAAGGCATCTTGTTAATCTGGTGTCAATTCAAAAAGGACTCCATCATTTTTTTACAGCTCTGATTTACTAGTTTTCTAGGGCTTTTCTTTATTCTATCAGCCAAAATACCCGCATATATTTTCTGTGCAAATATCTATTTCTCGATCATGTTTCAACAAGTAATTATTCAAATTAAGCCTGCAGTTTTTATGGCACAGTACAATTCTTACATAAATTTGTAGTCCTTTAATGGAAGAGGGTATCAAGGTTGCTGCTTTTGCTTTTCATAGTATTGGTACACTTTTTTAACAGGTTATATTTTAAATTATTCCCCTGACTATCAGTAAAATGACCATTGGGTTTTATTCAGATAATTGAAAGATTTTTAGAGAAAAAGCCTAGGATTAATTAATCTTCCAAATTAATTCACATGAAGATTGTCTTAATATCAGATAATCAAATGTTTAGCCTGCACATTTCATAATATTCTACAATAATTTCAAATATTATCTTCCAGTCTGATATATTAGAATGTTGCTGGGAAAAGTGCATCTGTTACTACTTTTTTACTGTCTATAGTGCCTGAAGCTGTAGATGATTGGCTACGGGATTTAAAATAATCTCAAAAGAATACAGAAACATTGATTTACAATTTAAATGGTTATTTTGCTTCATTTCTTTACTGACTGTTTGACAAGTAAGGGTCAAACAGAGTCAATTAGGTGAACCAACAAAATATCAGTACTAAACAATTTCTGCTGATTTCCCTGGGCTTCTCAGTATGAACCTCAGCTGCTCATCTCCAAATGTTCATGACAGCAGAACAAAAAGCACCTGTGAAATATCTGCATTTCTGTATCAGACTCTTTGGATCTGTTCTAGCTTAGCTTTTTTTTTTTTTAATATCTTGTGCATGGTGAATCTCCAAAATTTTGCCATGATTTGGCATATATTTCAACTTCCAATTGTGCATCCTCATCAGTGTATGCTCATCAGTGATACATCATTTTCAGACTGTTATTAACCTGATAGTGGTCCAAAAAACTACTGCTTGCTTCATATGTTTTCCAGATGTATTCTTTCAACAAATGGTTAAGAGAGTTCAGGGATCATTTGGATTCTTTCCAGAAAAAACAGGCATAGAATTTCTGCCTTTCTCCCAGAATTTCTGCAAGTTTTGTTCTTTCTTATATGGTATCCTGGCCTGGATCTCAAACTTGTCATGATACCACTTGTCTACTCCTAGAATTGGTTTGCACTCATATTCATTTATCTCAATACTCTTCTCTTAAACTATCCTTACTCTTTTAGTGACACTGTCTCGAGCAAGTTCCAAATTCTTTACTAATAGCTGCACTGATAATTTCAAGCACTTAAAAGTTATTAGATTCAAAACTGCCTTACTATTACAAAAAAATATGATAGTAATTTTTAATCCACAAGGTTGCACTGCCCAGGGGGGTTGTGGAGTCTCCTACTCTGGAGACATTCAAAACCCGCCTGGACACATTCCTGTGTAACCTCATCTGGGTGTTCCTGCTCCAGCAGGGGGATTGGACTGGATGATCTTTTAAGGTCCCTTCCAATCCCTAACATTCTGTGATTCTGTGGAACAGTGGGGAAGCTCAGAAAGATGCTGTGCTGCAGACAATCTGCCTTGCATGTAGCTTCAGCGATATGGATTGTTTCACTGCTCCTTATTGTGATCAAACTGATAATCTAATATTCCAGGCTTAAGAAATTAAGCTGTCTTCATGGAAACAGGAGTCATAATTTCAGCTAGATCCATTCACAGATGATAGGAAATTAGTTCCACATCACATTTACATTTTCTTGTGTGACTATGACATTTACACATAGGCATAATGACAGAAAATTCAACAGAAGAAAAATCAAATATTATTATCATTGGCAAGAAATGGTAAATGTGAGCTAGCAGCAGAATTGAAAACACCTTCTCAAGATGTCCTATAAGGGAATAGTCTTTGCCAACAAAAATGTCACGGGCCGGAATACAGTTTAAAACTTTAGTCTAATTATTGTAACAAAAACATTTATTTTAGTTTATTCTGCTTTATCATAGGAGATAAAAAATACACATTTGGATATTTTATCCTTCTGCAGTGGCAGTTAATAAAACAGAAGGTTTTGGTATGATATTTGCGTTGTAAATCTATGGCCAGAAATATCTGGAACTACCCAATAAAATAACCATCTAAAAAAGTTTGAACAAGCAATTCCTGGAACAGAGCTTCACCTCTTAGTTCAAAAGTAGCTTCAGAAATGTTCAAATTGCTAAGCAGCACAAGCCAAAGCCTGTCCTTTAGTGTAGTCAGAGAAAGCCACAGAGAGTGGCCGTTTGTTGTAAAGAGTAGGTACAGAAAGGCAAAACATGACCCTGTAAGAAATTATTTTAAAATACTTTTCTTCTTACTCTAAATCTTGTACTTAACATGCGATAACCTCATGGAGGCACAGTCTTTCTGATGTTTCACAGTGCATTTTACAACTGTGATTTAGCCTTAAGAGTTTTCACGAATTAGTGTGTAATAGCAAGTAATCAGCATGTCGACATATACTATTGAAACATATAATAAGCATGCTATTACATATTATATTAACATATATAACAATAATTATATAAATGGAGTTATATTACTCATGGTCACGCTGATGGGATTAAAATTAAGAAATGCTGAAGAAGAGTTTTTACAGTCATAACCTGACCAATGTTTTCTCATTTCTCAACATGAAGGGACAATGCACCTCTATAATTTATATTTTTGAAAAAATTGACTTAAAAACAGTATGGGTTTTAGATCCTAGTTTCAAAAGCATAGGTCTCTTATGTCTTCAGTAAATTAATTTTAGTCAGTCCCTTGATCAAAGCAGAGGCATGATTGCTTGAGTATTATCATTTTTGACTGGATAAGGACCATGCTGTACAGTAGATGTGGTGTTGATGCCCTACTATATTGTGAAATAAAACATATCTTAATCGCTCATTTATTTGTGTTATATTTTTAAACTTTTAAATAGCTGTTTAAAGATTGTGAGTTTAATTCAAAAAATATTTTGTCTTTTTGACAAAATAACTTAGACAAACAAACATGATGACATATTAAGACAACATTCCTTCTGAATACCCAGTCCCAGCCCATACTGCAACATGAGCAACAAGGTCACCCATTTAATGGCACAGTAAATGAGGTAGGTAGCAGATCAATGATCCTTGTTAAAATATTGCGATGGTAGACAATGATTTTGATTTTATAGTCTGGTAAAAATTAAGCACTGTAAGGTAGAATTCAATCAAGCTACTTCTAAACTAAGTTTTTTAAAGGACAGATATTTTGAAAATCTTAACATTGTTATACAATTTATTTCAGTTCATAACTATGCTCTACCAATTGCTTATATAGTGCAAGATATAATTCAGGTGAAAAATACAAGGTGATAAACAGCATGTCTTTTAATTTTGATATCACGGAAATGAGAACGTTTTAATTTAAGTGACTCAGCAGTGATATAATAGCTCATGCACTTGGCATTACCATACTAATTGGTCTAATAGTCTTTTTCGTTATCCACTACAGCCATACACATTGGTATTAGAAGAAAGCCAGTAGCTGTGAGAATAGGTCAGATCTACACCTCTACATCTATAGGACTCCAAAGGGGTCAAAAATCAGTGAGTAGATGAAATTAAAATCAATAAAGCCAAAAACCCCAGTGGAGAGGAATTAATTTGACACCCTTCATAACTTTCATTTGATAGTTCAAGAAGCATTTCAGGTCAATTATATTAATAGAAGCCGGTTGAGTGAAAAGATGTTAATGATGATCCAGAGCTAATTAGCATAGCTATTTTCACTTCGTCTTTTACAAAGAGAAAGGCAGAGCACAGACACAGAATCAGGCTCATTTTTGATCAGTGATGGAAACTGACAGAGGGCAGAAGTATGTGTGCAACAGCTCAGCAGTTTTTAGGGACAAGTCCACATTCTATGATGAAAAACAAAAATAAACACATAAATTTAGAACCATTTATTAAATAAGATTTGAAAGGGAACATCGAAGTAAAACTGGAATGATAAGGTCATTGCCAAATATTAGTTGTTACTTCTTTTATAGAAGCCGTATTCTACTTTACTCCTGTTGCATTTTTCACATCAGCAAAGGTTTCTGTATATCTCTGTGTCTCTCAAGCAGGCACACAGAGGCCCACAGGTGGTAAAGGTCATAGAAAGCTGAGAAAAATTTTAAGAAGAAACAAGTATGAGATTACTTAACTAATGAATACAGGATCCAGTCTTATTAGATAGTTCCAATATTGATAGTTCTTCACAAGTAGATCACAATTCAATTTTCTACATGGTGTAAGGAAGTTGTGGTTTGGATGCAAGTTACTCATATGCTAATGAAGCTATTCTAAGTTCAGCTTCTTTTCATGGTTTATTGTGTATGAAACTCTGTTTTTATCTGTTTCAAATCCATAATTGCTCAAATTTGCGTACTTAAACGTGAGAAATATGACTGGCCATTCATAGCCAATGAAAAACCTATACCTGTGTGTTCTGATTGAAGCATGCAATTGAATTGCTTCAAATAAACAACTCCTGATGGGTGTTTTAATGAGGTTTATTGCAAGCATTGCATCTGTTCACTTTGCTTACAAATCTGACTATTACAAGGAGTATACATTACCGTGTAATTAAGCAGCAGTCATGAATGATGCTGTCCTCCACAAATACGCCACTCTCTTCATCTGTTTCGATGAGGCGACCAGCATGGTACCAATGTACTTGGGTGGTATTGTCAACGTATGTTGCAGTACACTGAAAAGGCAAGCGATCTCCATGAAAAACCACCTGTCTTTGTGATGGGATCAGCTCAAAAAGAGGAAGTTCCAGGGGCCCAGCTGCAGGGAAAAACAAAACAAAACAAAACAAAATAGGAAAAAAACACCTCACAATGAATTCCACTTATTAACATTGTGAATTGAACTAACTCTATACAATTCTAGTTTCCTAGATCTTAACATTAAAGCATCAATATAAAAGAGATGCCCTAAAACTGCCCACTTCAGTCTGATCATGTTGTGAATTCTAGAAATCACATTTCTTTTTTGGTGTGAGTCCAGATAATTTCAGAATTACTAGAATATCAACAGAAAACTATTTCACGGAATAGGTCACAGTATGAGTAAGGCTGGAAAGGTTCTCTTGAGATGCTCCAGTCCAACCTTGTACTCAAAGCAGGATGACTTACTACAGAAAAAAAAAATATCTTCCAATTAAAGAAAAAATACAGCTATTAATCTATGTACAGTTACCATATATAAGATGACTTCATTCTCAGTGGATGAAATTACCACTGTGCTCCAGAACAAGATTTACCCACTCTACAGAACCTGAAGTATCTCATATGCCTGGGATTTGGATAACAATAAGGCTAATAACAAAAGTTAAACTTTCCCCTGAAGTTCAGCTGTGCCTCTGATTTCTCATTTCCCTGTCCCTACTTCCTTTTGCTTCTTCCATGGTCATCTTTACTCTATAGATCTTTAATCCACATTAAATATGTCTAAACACAAAAAATAAAGCGAATTGTACATTTGGAAGGCATATGCATTTTTGGGAATGCTGAAAGTCTGCTAATTTCATAAATTTTACAGTGATTGAAGGCTACATTCTCTGTAGAAACTGAATCTCTAGACATTAGTTGTTTTCTTCCATTTTTATTTTTAGTTCCTGAAACTTTCTTAACATAATTCCTGTAAAATCTTTTCTATACATTGTGAGATTAATGCTATTTCTTTAAACTGGTAGCAGAACATTGAAAAGGAACATTTTGGGAAAGGTAATTGAAATAGAGGCTCTGCATCTAAAGAAAGAAGATCATATTTTATAGGAGAATAAGGAATAAAGGACAACCTGCTTTTCTTTTTTCTGCTATAGTCTCCTTAGGTAGGACAAGAAAATTACTATCTCTGATACTTGGTTATCATCGCATAAAATCCTCATAGTAATAAAAATACTAAGGAGTCACATATGTGACTGATGAATACACTACCATGGATGTCTTGCACAATAATTCCTAAAATACAACCTTTTTACCTCAGTCTACATTGCTAAACAATTGACTAAGCCTGAATTACTTTGTAACTTTACTACTGCAATCTGATCTTAGACACAGTGCCTAAAGTCTTGCACCTTGGAAATCCTTCGACTTTGATAAGGAAAGAGAATTTTTAAGCTAGATCTTCTTCTCCCTTATTTTTCTTCTATTTTCATTTAAAGACCTCTCAGCATTAATATCTATCCAGCCTGCAGGGTTGTCAGCTGAAAGGTCACCCTTCCACATTTGCACCACTAGTAACTATCTCAAACATCTATTTTTCTGACAAGTACTTAAACATTTTTTTTTCCATTTCACTGCTCACCATTTTATCTTCCTCAAACTTTCTCCTCAAAATTCTCCATTGACCATAATAAATACAGATGAATTTAACCATGCCTAAACAGATTGTAAGCCATAATTACTGGTTCTAGAATTGCTAAAATTTGTAGACAACCAGTAGTGTTTGTTCCTCTCCTTACTCAGCATCCCACCTTAACGCGTTTCTTTAGGTCATTCAGGTGTTGTCCTCAAAACACTTAAATTGTGAGAAGCTGCATTTATACTGGGGAATTTAAATGTTAAATAGTGTATTACTCACCTACTTTGAATAAACAGTGAGAGGGATCATGTTTGGTTTTGTATAGAGTAAGAATGCTGACCACCATAATACACAGGATTTGTACATGAGTGAATACATGACATTGCTGTTTGGGAGAATCACACAGGGGATTAAGAAGGTAGTTGCTGTCTACTGAGATGCTGTAAGTGTGCTGTGACTATAAAGGGCAGGCTTCAGATATCTATCCTTACTTGTTTATACATCCTATAGTTAATATTTTGATTGTGCCTATAATTTGTGGACACGGATGTGTTATTAAAAATTGAAACATACTTAGTATTTCTATATAGTCTTTGGTTTCTAACTAAAAGAAGAGAAATCAGATGAATACCTCACTCATAACAGCTGCAAGCTTGGTCTCAGTCATTTACATTAAATGTTTTTACTAAAAGGTGGAGACAACCTCTCTAATCCAAAAGGCTGCAAACTTTGTGTTGCATTACAAAGTCAATTATGGAATATAGGGAAAAGTTATGGTGTGGAATTTAGCCATAAATTAACTGAATGATTATGAAAATGGAGTTCAGAAAAACTGAACAAGTGTCACAAATGCAACAGGAATACATACTACTCACAGAAAAAAATATTCTCATGAATACACTAATTTTTAACTGAGGCTATTGCATCTTGTCAGATATTTTTCCTCATGCACTGAGTGACACACTGTGTCATGAGGCTATGAAGTTGTAAGAGTGCGAACTACAATATATCAATGTTTCTTAAGTCAACATTAATAATTTGTCTGGCATACGGATCCAGTGTAACACTTCATCTTTATCTCTGCGTCTATAGCTGGTCTTTAAGGCCAGCTATAGTTATCACTTCTGTTGGCCAGCTGGTTATCACTTCCATTGCTCAGCCTTGGGAATCACCCAACCCAGAAATGGAGTCAGAATTGTGTGTTCTGTGCGGAGTTTGTCAATTAATGATCAGAAGAGAAACCTTTTTTAACTGCAGCATATCAGAAAAGGAGAAAAGGATCCTTTGATTGACATCAGTCATATCCACAACCTACTCATTTTCTTTTTCTTTGCAAATCCTTGTAAGTGACAACAAAGATGCAAAGCGAATGAAATATACCTTTGGTTTACCACTAGAGTGGGATATCCTTCTGACCAGCTGAACCCTTTCACAATGTACAAATTTGGGTTGACCAAATCGAGAAACAATGTGCAAACTAATTTTCAAAGTGAAACTAGTAAATTTTCTATGGATTTTGACATTTGCAGAGCAAGGAAGGTACACTAAAGTACTTCTATAAAACATCTGCTTTTAATCTGTGTGATGTCTACAAAAAAAATTATTAGCAGAGCTAATTTTCAGTTGTTTTCCAGGGATAATCTGCAACTATTACTCATGCAAAAATTCCAGTTGACTTCAGTGACACAGCTCACAGATATAAGGATTAATTCCATCAATAAGAATTTCAGGATTAGGGCCAATACCCTTTTATCTTGAATGGCTATAAAATGATTGTATAATTCCATCAGCATCAGCTGGAAATACTTATTTTAAATCCATAATCCAACAATCCTTCAAATTCAGAATAAAAATAAAAGTATTTACTAATGCTGTATATATGTTTTCAAACTTGACTAAGAAGCAAGACATAAGAAATTGTGAAAGTATTTGGAATATTTTTGGCATTGATTTGACAGCACTTGAAATATGACTGCTCTGGCAAGCATATCCCTACACAAGAGAAATTTTCTTTTAGATTATGTGATTACTGAAGACCAACAAATATATATAATCTCTGATGCAAATATATATCTGAATGTGTGCGTATGAGTGTGTACATATGGCAGATACAACAGCCTCATAAGATTAAAAATAATTTACAATTTACTATTGTGGTGGGACTAATTTAGGTGGATTTTATTTAATTTTTACACACATGAAAAATTTTCCAAGATTCTCCTTCCAGGACAATCCACTCTGCTGCCCTCACTTTTGGAGCCAGCATCACCATCTGCAAATGAGAGGTGTGACTCTCCTACAGACATTTAGATCAAGGGCTGCTGAAGTATTTTACAGTCTTTACCTGTCTTGTCTCTCTAGCCAGCACTAAACCATGATTGCAGCAAAGCACCACAGGAATCACTGATTGCAGCATGAATCTAAAGGTCTAACCCATCATTACAGTAATTACATCTTTATCTTTCACTTCTCAACAGAAAAGAGTTTTGTTGACTGAAGGCCAGTTTCCTTATGTGATCCACTCTTGTATTTCAGATTAGCTCTAGACTAGAATACTGAGAACATATAGAGCAGCAATCAGGTTACACAAATACCACTGAATTAGAATATCACTTAAGAGTCCTCACAGAAACTGTATCCTTGCACATTTTAATGCATGCAGTGCCTGAAAATGTATATAAAGTTGAAAAAGAAAACAGAAAGTATTTCAATAACCATTAGCTAAAATAGAAAAACAGCAAGGTGCATCGGAGTTCTAAGGAAATGTTCCAATGCGTATGCCCTTAATATCTTTATAAAACAATTTATCTCACACACATGCACACGTATTAAGTATTTTCTGCCTTTTTCCTTACAATTCAGTTCTTAAGATTTTAAGAATAGTTCAGTTTTCCTTCTAAAGTTGGTCTTCCTTTTTGTTCAGTGTTTCAAAAGATGGAAAGGAGAAAAATGTGAGGGAAACACTGCTGTTACTGCTGTTACAATGAAATACAAATGTTTGAAAAAGACATAGCATACAATGCATCCTTAACCTGTATTTTAGTAACATTTTAAATATAATGTGATTGCATTTAAAATGTATGCACTTATAATGAATGGACACTAATGGACATTTCTGGAGGAATGATCAAAATCATATCTGTAAGCACAAAAGCTGGCTTGTCCAATGTACTTGTCTAAACATTACAGAAAGTTGGCTAGTCATTGACCAACATGACCAGCACAAGGTGCTGGAGGCACGATCAGACTAAGATGAAACTACATCCCACCTCCAGCCTCATTTGTTGCATTTTTTCCTGCACAACCTATAACCTGGGAAGCACAAATCTCTACAGCTAAATAGCTAAGTGCATAATCCTGGTTACCACGCTAGAGCATTCCATTGTTAGTTTACCATAGACACAGTTTTCTGCCATACATTACCTGATCCTTGTTAACTGGCTTTGTTTGATATTGGCAGCTTTCACACAGTCAGAAACAGGAAAATAACACAGATTTCTCCAGATTTCCCACACATCAGTGCAGTATTACAGTGCTTATGTTTCAGGATACACTGTTGACTTCTGCCTCGCTACAAAATACAGTTTGCTACAGTGCGCCACAAGCTTTTGGGACAGAAAAACAACTGAAGTTGGCATTTTGCTTCTTGTTAATCACTTGATTTATTGTATTGCCAATGGGCTTTTTATTTGAACTGAGTGTGCCTACAGAGTGAGGCACATCCTGCTGACAAAAGTGCGAGTTAGAGCTCTAATATTTGTATACAATCTCAGTGGGAAAGAAATGTGCATAGAAAGCACAGTGGGGGGAAGCTGGAAATGAAGACAAAGTAAAGGAACTGGTCCAATAAAAAGGACAGATGAAAATGAAGAAAAACAAATTGAAAAACAGTTAAAATTTTGAATTGCTGACACAGCAAATTGCATCTGTTGATATTCACTGAATGGAACTAAACAAAAGAGAGTAATCTGAATTGCTCTAAAGGCCAGTTCTGCCAAGAAGGGGAGGTGGCAGTACATCAGTGCCAATTTCCGTATTGCAAAATTTGCTGACAATGACAGAAGTTCGGTGTAGAAGGTCACAGACAGTGCCATATGCTCAGGAAGTCAAGAATGAATACAGAACTGGAGCCAAGCTTCAGTTTTAATAAAAGCTTTGCCTGGCTTCAATTTTAAAATAATATCCATAAAACACAGATGCCAACATGTATTAAACATATGAAAATAAGATAAGCCTTTTGGGCTTGGGACAAGAAGGCTTTGTACTATATTTATTCATCACCCACTGCAGAAAAGTAGGGCTTCTGTTTGTATAATAGCTTCTTATTTCCACCAGCTTCATAATGCTGGCAGAGCAAGGCATATTCCACACCATTTCATCAGTCCTTTTCACCCTCATACAAGTTTTTTAGACAGGAACATGACATAGATGTAACTTTTTTTTTTCAGCATCTCATAATTAAATCACAGGTTTATGTTTATTTTGTAATGCTAAATGTCACACTGAAATGGTAGCTACTAACCAAAGAGCAAGTTCTACTTTAAGTTACAAATTTTATATCATGTTTTACTCCTTCAAACTTCTGCAAAGCCATCAAAGCCGAGAAAAAAAGAAGAGAAAGGGTGCACGTCTCATGAGCAGGCACAGCAGAGCCAGTGTGCTGAGGCACAGATAAGAATGCAGATGCTGCAGCAGGGACCTGAACAGAAGTAGCAGTCCCAGAATTTGTCCTGAGTTAGAAGGACAGTGATACCAGGTTGTCACAGTCCACTGCTACTGGACCTTCAGTTGTCTGGGTTAACCAATCAGATATATATACACCTTATGTACAAAACAGAAGATTATGCAGTCAGTGCAGTTACACCAAGAGGACCTATAATCGCTTTGTATAACAGCCTTACTGAGAAGCACCTGGATTCCATAACTTCTGAAACTTATCTACTTAAAATAAGTTACACCTGTGTAGAAACTAAGGAAAACTGAACTGGAAAAAGTACAAGTCAAGTTCAGTCACTTTTAGCAAATCTAGCTCATACAGGTTTCAGCCAGCATTCAGGAGGTGAATGACAAGTCCAGCCATGACAAAGTTATTTAACTTGTCTTTCTCTACAGTAGTTCCTCCAGATTTATAAGCCCATGTGAAAATAAATTAGCAGATTTTCACTGAGCCCTGGGACTGATGTGTGTTGTTCCATTACAACCATTTTAAGTGAGGGAGCAGTGGAAAAACACTTTTGTATTTACTGATGCTAGCAGTGATTTACTTGGTAGGAAAGTTGAGGTAGAGACATACAGAGGTAGTAGGTTTCGCTTAATAGAATTGAACATAAATGCCAAATATAACATTAATTTGTAAAATGGCAACAGCTATTTGAAAAATTTACACAACAGGAAATTCAAGGTTTCATTCCAGTTAATCAATTAATCAGAAATATATCTGCATGCAGGCAAAATAATGATCCTGCATTGGCATATCTGGCAGAAATTGAGGAGTTTGTTCATCAGTGATTTCTTCCTTATCAAATACAACTGCTGCCACTTTTCAATTTCTTATTTTCAAATTGTCCCAGAACTCCACTTTAGAAACTAGGGTGCATTTGATTATTTGCCACGTTCCAAAACTTGAAGACCATGATATATTGACAGCTATGGTATTGGAAGATTTATCAACACAAATTCCTTCACTGGCAAGAGTCAGAAGCCATTGCTAGAAAGCAAATTTTGATTACTCAAATTATCCTTATGGCAAGCAAGCTGGCAGGCTCATGGCTATTCACACTCATTACAGCTTGCAGTTAATAAAAATGGCTCAGCAGTGGCAAGGATAAATCACCCAGCTCTATGAAATATTATATGTTGATTAGCTTTATCCAATTGGGAAGTGCAGTGGTAGTACTCATCTTTCCAAACCTTAAGCAACACTAGCCACCTTCTTTTTATTTGTGTATCATTACTACACAATTAGACCACGGCAGCAGGAAGGTCTCAAAGAGACAGAGCTGTCATCGGTTCAGCTTTATTTTTTCTTGTCATCGTTGCACCACAGATGGGTACCACTCCTGCATGTCGCCATGTTAAGAATAAAGACTATATCTTCCAGGATACTCCATGGGCTTTAGTCGAAGCTGGCTGTCTTACCATAGCTTTGTTCATGAGATGAACAGTCAGCTCCTCAAGGGTAGAAGTTTTGAAGATTAAAGAAGCTTCACCTCGGTGATATTGTCCTCACTACATCTTAGCTAAATTTTCCTTAAATGCTAAAATTTTCCTTAAATGCTTAAATGCTTAAATTTTTTCCTTAAATTTTCCTTAAATGCTTTTTGGAACAAGCAGGCAAAGACAATGTAGAAAAATCAGTAAAAACTGTGTATTAAAACCTGCTGATATAGTTTAAGAGAAACCTATAGGAAGAAAAACAAATTTGGTACATTTTCAGCATCTAAATCAACCAGATTCCATGGGTGAAAGGTTCTGTTGAACTATATTTTCATGTGTGACAACACATGCAAGAAAACATGCAGAAGTAAAACCTCATCCTTTAAGTTTCCCAAAGGACCATTTTAATACTTCTGTTACTTCACATTTATAAGTTTTAAATTTTTTGCCCTCCCCCCACCTCCAACCTTGCAGCAGTGCCCTAAACTACCACTAAAGATATCAGATAACTACCTATAATACTAAATGTAGGGCATCATATTCCTATTTTTTTTTTCCAGACTGATCATATTAGGATAAGAAATACACAAAGGTTAGAACATTGTTGTTTTCATACTACCAAATGGTTATCTATTGGTTATCTATTAAAAACTTTTATATTTAAAACTGGCCACTTAGCTCTCATAGAAAATCGGTCTACCACACCCATCTTTGAAAGATCAAAAATGTACATTTACATTATTTGATTTATAGACATTCTGTTATTATCCATATTTTGCTATGAAAGAAAATCCTGAATTGCTAGCATTGTAAATTAAAAAAAAAAAATAAATCGCAATAGCATTAAACTAGAGCTAATTGTATCATCATCCATATCTTGCAAAATCTTAATCCTGAGAAAGGTTACTAATGTGAATATTCCTATTTCAATATAATTAGACCTATTCATATAATTAGGCTCTCCCTGCAGAATTGGAGCTGAAGTCTTGACCCCATATATTCTTGAAGACAATGATGCTCCACATGAATGCAGCAGGCTATCTGTAGGCTGCCAAGAAACTGCAGGACTGGAATCTAAATCTGGTTAATTAATCCACCAGTCTTTGTACTTGAGATTTTGAGTTTAGTCAGTTACTACATACTGAAAAAAAACACAGTTCAATATTTACATTGTGTTAATGTAGTAAGAATGCCTTGTAAATGCAAAAATGGTTGAAACTATAATCTCACGCCCATTCCTAAATTTAAGTAACTAATAAATGAGACCAAAAAATTGTTGTGTTACAAGAGAAATGAAGAAAAAAATGATCCTTATAAACTTTGAGTCAGTATTTGTTCTCACAATGTATTTCAAGTATGAAAGAAAACTTTTGAGAACAATCTATGTGCAGATGTATACAATTATGATTTTAAGACTCGAAAGGCAATTTAAATAATTAATTTTTGTCACCATATGAAAAAAGTAACTTCAAGTCTCATTTCTCACCCAATATCTCCAGCACAAAGTATTTGACAGTCTTCTTAAAAGTTGGTTCAGAATGAAGTTGAATGCATTTAGTTGATTTCAGGCTTAAATTTGACTGTTGAAAAAGTCTGCTTTCAAAGATACGATTTCCCAATGGGGATGAAGAGAAAACAATGTGCAAGCACATCCATTAAAATTATAAGGACATTTCAACATATCTAGCATCTAAAAGATCCCTATTCCGCCACTGCTGAGAAAGCAGTTAAAGCCATACTGTGTTTTAAAAATACGTGTCACGAAAAAAAAACTGCTTCAGAAAATGAAAGTACTTTATACAGGAAGTATACAAAAGAAAATGTTCTCTTTTTTCCCAACGGTATTACTTTGCTTGATTTTAAATGTCTTGAATGTTCTGAATTTTTTGTGGTATTTTAGGTAAGATTGCAAAGAAAAATTACTTATGAAAATAGACTAGGGAGCTGCATGTGGCCCAAGAGAAATATGCCTTGATGTTCTGCTCATATTTAAGCTTGAGAAATACAGATTAGAAAATGTGAGAGTAGGTAAGTAATGATGAAAGTACTTCATACTTTTCTATGTGAGAAAAGAAAACTTAAAATGGTCAAGAAATCTCAAAGAACACAAGAAGAAAAAGTGCTTAAACAATATAGATGCGCTTGCTTTTTTTTCCTTTACGCCCGCAGAAAGTGCTTACGTTTTAACCTGACTCTGCTCCTTTAGAGGATGAATACTCTGATTCTCAGTGAAGTGAGGCAAAGTACAAAAGATAAGGTGCTGGTTAAGTATAAGCAATTCCTTAATAACTATATTCCCTCCCTTCCAATATATACTTTACATTTGCTATGAAACATTTAATGAATTGTATTGCAAAATACAGGAACAAGAAAAGGATCTACCCCTTTGAGTTGTATCCCTCCCTTTGAAGTACCCCTCCTAAGGACAGAGTCTATTTCATCATTAAAAAAGTGCATTTCAAGAATATTTTATGTGTCACAAGCTGCTAATTTCACAGCTAACTCTATAAACTAAGGTACTTTACAGAATTCTGAGGCTGAGTAATACTTCAAACACTGCTGGACACTCACAACTTGTAGCTTTTGCGTTCTTTCTCACCTCTATATTCAGTATGATGGATTTTTAGTCTTCTTTAGTGTTAATATTTTACTAAGTAGGCAGCCCCTTAAAGCATCCCGGATAAAACTTCAGCTCTGTATTTTGAATATTCATTCCCTTTCATTCGCAGTCCTAATTGACTATTAAAGCTACGAGTAACTTATGAATCAATCCAAACAACTGCTCACTACAGGTTTGATGTAAACGGTTAGAATTCTATTCATCACAACAAATGGACATACTACTCATAGACAGAATCCACATTTTATCATAATATACACTTTCAAAATAACATAGTGTAACAATCCTTCTAACCTAGGTGAAACACACTGCAGTTGATTCTCATGACTGTGGAGCACGCAAAGCAACAACAGAATTTTAAAAGCCTTTCTGGATACTCACGGTCTCTGAAAAACAGGCTCCTGAGCCTAGCTATGTCACCCTACCCCCATCAAAGTAGACAAGACACTACATAAAACCAGATGCTATCTCATCCATGTTAATACAAGAAAGGAAAATGTCTCAGCTGTAATATTTTCTTTGCCATTACTCTGTGCTTTGCAAGTTCTATTTCCACCATGTCTTCCCCTGAGACTGCATTTTAAAATGGATGTATCTAACATTTAAGTTTTTATCTGTTTCCTTACTCTGGAAGTTTCTTGACTGAGGATGGTATATGAAGAAAAGCCATTAATACTAGCTTTGCTAAATGTCTCCATTTGCCCTTGTTGGTTGTAATTATGGAAATAACATGAGTTTTTTTTTCAGAGATGTACACAATATAGGTGAATAAATTATGCTGTATTTTAGAACTTCTTTTCACTCTTGTCCTAAAATCCTGTGTTGAAGTAGTTCAACATAAAAGGAGATTTTATCACATTCAGTACAACCCAGCAAATAAGGAAGTGGGAAACTAAGGAAAGTTTAGGATAGAAGCATAATAAAGACACAAGTAACTGATTAATTTCTTCCAAGGAAAAGACTTGTGTAGATCTTTCCACCACAGATAGAGAAAGGGGGTAAACACAGTTTTGGGAGACTACATTTAGCCCATTTCTCATGAAAGGGTTAGATGCAAAGGGCTAGGATGAGCTCTGCTAACATGGCCTGAGAGTCATCCAAGACTCTTAAAGATTCCTTTATCAGATGTATTGCCAGACTGCCTTACAGCAGACTGCTCAGAAAGGTAAGGACAACAACAGAAGGAGCAGGAAAGGTGACATGTGACAAAACTAGCTTGCCTGAAAGTGCTGCGATGAGATGGTGTGGATGTACATGTGTCAAACCATCTGCTCAAGTACAGCAAAGTGATTTTTGAAAAAACCTAGGCTTCTCTACATTTAGACTTCCTGAGAACTGACAAGATACTACATCTAGTTCATTTAACCTGTCTGCTTTATAAGAAAATAGTCCACGCAACATTATGATGACCAAGACTAGGACAGTGCACTACATAAACCCAAAAAGCTACTGACACCAAAGAAGGAACTAAATCTATCCACCCTCTGCACAGAAACATGCATAATGATAAGGAATAAAAGTGTAATTTATTATGTATAAATGCATTAGAATCTAAGCAAAAAATATATTTCTTAATACCCTTTTATATTTACTTACTTTTGCCATTTTTTTTTTAATTTAGAAAGGTGAGAATACAGTCCAAATTATTTATTTAAAAACACCTGTAGAGAAAATGGATCTGCAAATACCAATCCTTTCATTTGTAGGAGACCTGCATGAGAAACCATATTCTGTCCCAGAAGAATTATATTCTTTTCTTTGTGGTGTAAATAGATAAATAAAGTTTTAAAGTATTATAATTTTTTTTTTAAACTTTGACTTTTGCAATATTTTTTGTACTATTTAGTAAATATTTACATCATTTTCAGACAAAGCATTTATCTAAAGATAATTAATATTATGTCAACTACTTTCTAAACTTTATATATAGTTTACAGAGCAAATGAACTTTCACTAATTTGTACTGTTAGTTCAATAGCATCGATATATCTTTGAGACAGAAACTAAAATCTAGTATTTCACTCATCAGTTTAAATAATTAAAGCCCAGCCTTAAGAGCAACCTTTAATAATGCCCTGAAAATAAAACACCATACAGGTCTTTCCTGAGGAAAGAATTTTGCCCACAGAATCCATTTCTGCTGATGATGTGTGCAAGGGAAAATAATAAAACGCCTTCAGACCTCGGGTGGCATTTATAGCACTGGTATTCAGGAAAATGTAATTTTCCTCCTGTAAATTAAGTAAGTTTTATTTGGAGTCATGGAGAAAAAGTAACAAGGCACTGCATGAAGCCAATTTCACAATAATTTTTCAGAAAGGTGCTCTGTCCATACTGTTTGAATTCATTGCAGTCCCCCATAATTAAGGCAGAAGACAAAGGCAAAACTATCTTTTATCATTAAACTTATGTTCAGCCTTACGTCCAACATTGTCAAAATTTGCTTTCTAGGTGAACATTTCTGAGAGTTGGAGATTTTTTTAAAAGAAGATTTAAATAGCTCTTGTAAGCTGTTAATGAACTATACAAACAGAATCCTGTGAATTCCAAAACTATGCAGTTACTTAAATTGATTCACAAAAATCCTCAAAGCAGGTTTTCAGCTGTTTTCAATAAGTGATTTCTTTGCTATCTTATCAGATGCATGAGAAAGATTTGCCAGAAAGAAATTTGAAAGATGAATTCTTCTCCCATAAAAGTACAAAATAAATCTAAAAGGCTTGTGGCGACCTATCCCCTGTAGCTATTCAGAATTTTTTTTTTACTGTTTCCTTTCCTCTTCACTTTGACTTTTTCACTCATTCATTCCCTAACTTGCCTGCAAAGATCTTTGCCATTTCCCTTTCATTTTTATTTTTTTCTCTTCCATTCTCTTTTTCTTTGCTCATCTTGCAACTGTGATACCTCATGACCTCTTCTAGCATGTAGAAGGAAGATCAGTAACTATAAATATAAATGTCTGACCGTATGTAATATGTTCACATGCAGGATTTTAAAATTTTTAAATATCTTCATAATATTTTCTTTAAGACATGTTTAATTTTGTTAGCTCTATGCATATTCCAACACGTGTCATTCTGAAAATATTCTCTATAGTTGTTATTAATTTTGTAGCAGACAGCCTTCTATTATGCCTAAATTCAAATTAAGTTACTGAAAATGAAATTGCTAGATGTTGTGGGCACCATGAGCTACCCAACAGGTATTATGATCACTGTGAAGTACTTGGCAGACATTACAGAACTGGTGGAAGGCTCAGCAAATATAATCACCATGAAGCTCTCTGTGGATATTAAAAGTGGTGTCGAGCTATTGGCAGTCATTACAAACCTTGTCAAGTGTTCTGTGGACATTATAAACAGCAGTGATAACTAGATGTGCCTTATAAATTCTGTTCCAGAGATGTGGTAAAGAGTCCTATTAGGAATTAAAATATGAAATTCTGAGAAATTGCTTTCATTTGCTCTCTAAAATTCACAGGGTCATATTCATCAACAACCTGGAAACACCAATTAACAGTCCTTAATTGATTCTTCTGATCATTCCAGCATTTTCAGAAAGAGGACTTTTCCCACTGGCAAATGGATCTCTATGAAGATGCCCTTGCAGCATCTCTATAAAATGGCAGATTCATATTTAAGTAGTATTGCAGATTTTCAAATGTTCAGAAATACAGGCTACCGGAAATGTCTCCACCTTTCACTCACAAGAGCTCATTGCTAATTTGCCTCCAGACAGGTACGTGTGTTTCCTTGACAATTCAGACAATGGAAAGCCTGTAGCTGGTTTCACATCCTTTCAGATCTTTCCCAACTTGTAAATACCTGTATTTGCAGTTGTTGTTAAAGCAATTTTTTTTGTTATTATTCCACTCAACCTTGATCCCCCTTCTGCTATAAAAGCGTTAGCAACACTCGTCATTCCTCTTGTAGTTATTAGGATAAAAGTTTGACTTTCCTTTTGTTTCTGTAAGACTTCAGCAAAGTCACTATCCCAGTACTTTTATGTCATTCAAGAAAGTAAAAGATTCAAAGATTCTGTGATTAATGAAGCATATGTGAAATTATATATCTTATTATAGAACCCCACAGCATAATGTTAGGCATAGATTTTTTTTTCTCTGCAGTACCTGATACTTTTAGAATCTCGGGGTTTGCCTGTTGTTTGCTAAACAGTTTTCAGTGTGAGAGGAATTTTCTTATTCTTATTCTTGTTTGTTTGTTTGTTTCCTCACACCACATCCATCATGTTTACTATGGTAGGAAATCTTTTTCAATAAGCAATTCACTTATAGATCTTCAAACACAGAATTCACCTACCTGGAGCTCCCTCTAAAAATCCTATTAATTTCCAGGACATAGTGTTAAAATCTATAGTTACAGTTTTATAAAAAAGAAAAAGAAGAGAATGAAATCTGACATTATGCCACACTGTCAGTGATATAACTTGAAAAGAACATTCTATAAATCCCTGCAGGAAACCTCAGTTTCATGCAACATACAATGTAGAGCTACCATCTTGGGTTAATGTTTTAAATAATAATTACATGTTATCTAATAAGACAGTGGTATTCTGGCAATACATTTTTTTTAAATTAATTTCTGTTTTTAAACATTTTCTCTGGATTCTATTTCAATTCGTAATGTTAAATGGAGAGCAGCTCACCACATATCAGCTGGCTTTCCTTCAGGTTACGAAATGACAGTCCTTGTAAAGCACTGGGGTAAGCACAAACTGTTTCCTCCGCTATTCGAACTGAAGCATTTCTGGCCCACTGCAAGACCCATTTTAGATTACAGTCACAAATTAGTGAATCGGTGTTGAAATGTCTAGAAAGGCAAAGAAAGATCACAAATGGTACAAGTGTAATTTTCACAAACATACTTTCTTCTGTTAGAGTCTAATTATCTAACTCCAAATAGAACTAATTCTAGATAAATGCCTAACTATGGGTGTATAATTATAGATGTATAACTGTAAAGATACCCTGAGACAACTAATACACATTGTTCCACTGTTAATGACTTCCAAGACATTATGCCACAGTTCTGGGTTTGGTTACAGAACAGCATTCACTGACAGCTGGATCAAATTTGAATATGTGCTACTATAGAAAGTCAGACTGTAACATGCTTTCACTTACTAAAATCTCTTTTCAGTAGAAACTTGAAATGGAAGCATCCAGTATACACTTCTAAATCTGAGAGAGGTACATTTAATATAAATAACTGGGAAATGTTACAATTGCAGAAAAAATTTAACATGAAAGTTTTTGTGTATTTAGAATTACTATATTATGTCATGCATGAAAACGTGGATGGTATAAGATCATAAAGGAAAAAAAAAAACAGGGATGCTGGTCAGGATAGCTAGACTGGGCTCGTCAGGAATGGGTTCAGGTTGACAGTGCCAACCATTTCACTGAACAGGTAGAACATGGCAGCTCATCAACAGCAAACCAGGCATTGATAACAAAATACTGCATATTTTACATTTGAAATGCATTGCTAGGAACATTCCTGCTTGAATCCATATTCAACTCTGCTATGTATATGCTAATGTGTTTCTCAAATATTTCAGATTTTGAACCTAAGGAATCATACTTACAGTGCTTTCAGAGCCAGCAGCTCAGAAAAAAGTCCATTCATGAGACTTGAAAAAATATTCCCCGACAAATTCCTGGAAAAAAAAAGCAGTTTACAGGCAGTTATAACAAATATAAGAAGAAAACCAAATTATTATAGTTTATACTTTTCCAAATGCTAATTAAGAAATTCTGCTTTCTTGATAACACTAAAAACATATTTAAATTTGTACATTGCTTTCTCGTAAATGACAGCAAGATTCAAATCAAATAATACACTTTTACTTCTTTTATTTTCACAGTAGGTCTAGATACAATTCACTGGGTCTAATAAACAGGAATATTTCTACATATTTAATATAACAGAATTCTATAATTTAAGTTAAAACATTCATACAATGATTATAGTATAGGTAGAATGCCACTTCAAGGTAAAGAAATAAAAATGGTGTCTTTATTTAGCAAAGCTCAGAAGAATTCAAGCAGTTCCTTAAAACAGTAATGAGTTTTCAAAATAACTACACAAATCATTTTATTACAAAGGACTTTAAACAAAACTGACTTTTCCCATCTTTACATTAAGGACATTTCCATTTTAACTACTGTTTTATATTTCTTGCCCTGATAGCTGAATGGATTAAGCTGAATACTTGCAAACAGATTCAATTTAATTTAACCCAGTTTAGCAGTATTGTTCTGCCAGTGCCTTAATGATATAAAAGGTAAAAGCTTAACATCAAGTAATGCTGTCTTTTTCTATACCACTAAACTGAAGAATTAGTGCAGTACCCAGGACTGACATTTCATGCCATATGGATTACCTGGTTTTGAAATCCTGATATATGTTCCTTTCTATCCAATGCCTGAAACCTACATGTCTGAACTCAAGGATGGCTAGAAAATTTCAGCTATCAGTAAAATTTCAGATCTCCTCACTGGAGATTCAATGTTACATATAGAAAAAAAAAGAACAAAAACAAAACAAAAACGTAGACTCGCAAAGGAAATGGTTTCATTACTTTTTCATTTAAAAAAATGGTTATATAATTATTGATTTTAATTCTCCTCTGTCTAAAAATTAAAGAATGTATACTAAATTGAGGATACAAATTTCTCACCAGTGAGGTGAGAAAGGTGCAAAAGATCTGAGGCAGCTTCATAAAGTAAGAAAGAATAAAAAAACTCAAGAACCATGCATTCTACAGAAATCTATAAACATAAGTATGGATGAATGAACTCAAGAAAGAAGGAGAAAATACTGCTAATTTATAAATTACTTTAAGAAAGTTATAGAACATTATTGAAATAATAACTAATCTTATTCTTATATAAGATTAATTTTTCACCACTGAAATAATGAAAAAATAAAGAAAATTAACATGAACACTTCAAATTTTCATGGTAGTTTAAAGCAAATTTCAACTAATACAGAAAAATAAATAGACTCAGCTATGTTAAGTGAAATTATTTCTCTTTATACTGAGTAACAATGAGATGTGTGCATACAACTGAACTTGAATTTTATCTAATGGTGCATCTTTAATACAGTTGTGGTGCAAAGCTCTTGGAAATGGAAGCACTTCAAGTGCCAGTATGTCTAAAGATGGAAACGAATGTTTACATGCAGCTAGCTATCTTGATACCTTTAATATTTTGGATTTATCTAGAGGAGCTAAAAATATTGAGCATTTCACAAAGACTCAGTTACCTCTTGACTTGAAATTAAATGGATCTACTCATGTGCTTATTGGACATAAGCCCTGACAAGGCATATGCTGAAGCAGTTCAGTGAACTGGGACATTAAATGGACTAAATCAGAAACTGATAAACCTCCAACAAAAGAAGGCTGAGGGGAGACCATATTGCTGTCTACAGCTGCCTGACAGGAGGTTGTAGCATGGAGAGTGTTGGTCTCTTCTCACAAGTAGCAAGTGATAGGACAAGGGAAAATCGCCTCAAATTGCGCCAGGGGAGGTTTAGATTGGATATTAGGAAAAAATTCTTCATGGAAAGGGTGGTCAGGCATTGGAACAGGTTGCCCAGGTAGGTGGTGGAATCACCATCCCTGGAGGTGTTTAAAAGGCATTTAGACAAGGTTCTTAGGGACATGGTTTAGTGTTAGAGTTAGGTTATGGTTGGACTCAATGATCCTGAGGGTCTCTTCCAACAAAAATGATTCTATGATTCAATGACATTTACGCTGAAGTAAATCAGAAGTGGTTTCACTAACGTGAAAGCAGTTACAGCAGTATAAACCTTCTGACAGACGACAGTCGTGCTAAACTGAAGGACAGGGAGAGCAACCTGCCCAGCCTTGCATGGACTGCAGCCAGAAGGCAGAAATACAGGAGGTTTCTTTTCTTTGCCTCACTCCAGTGCAGTACGACAACATTTCCAATCTGACACAAATCCCCCCTTTTCCCTTAAATAGTTATCCAGGTTTCATATAACAAAATAAACAGAGCATCAAGTCTGAAGTTTGGTAATTCTGTTTGGACCAAAGGAAGGCTTTATGTCTGGTCAATATTTTAGGAAAACAGGAAAAACTGTAAGTCATTCCCACAGCTGATATAGTTGCTATGTGCCTGTCAGTGATGCCCATTCTGTATCTACTGAATCCATGTACTTTCCACAGGCCCTGTCAAATCCAGCAAGATACCTGGCCAGAACCGACCTACACTGTGTTAACCTAAATATTCCTGACTGATGTTCCACTTAGAGATTTTAGTTTTCTTTTTATCATGACAGGGAAGTGTGTACCCATCCAGTGGTTTTGCCAAGTGCTGGAATAATTGAGTTCCTGACAGTTCAAAAGACAGCACAAAGCCAGCAAACCAATTTTTCATGTTCTTTCAGAATTCTTCTGGTAATGACCTGGTTTGAAGTTTCCATATTACTACTAATAATTAGCAAACTAGGATCATGTTCACAGTCCTGTGTAAGTCATAAAGGGATGGATTTCTGTGCCCAAGATACACATGATTAGAATATCTGGATCTCCAACAGGAGGAATAGCTTCTCTAGCAAAACTTGCAGAAACCTTCTTAAATCACTCCAATAACTTGCATTGCTGAGCTAGATATCTACAGGACCCTGTAAATTCCTGGTTCTGTCAGCGGGTGTCATCTATACTATATATTAAAATATCTCCAAATGCATAGTGTTGTGAAATTTCCCAATTTTAGATATCCTAAAAACCCACTCCAGCTTGATTTAAAAGGACTTTTGTTCTAAAAACATCTGTATCACCTAGTTTGCAAACATTTCAAACATAACAAATTAATGCACTCCAAAGCTGGCAGCATTTACCATGCCATTAACTTACTCCATTAACAGAAACATGTGCTTTCTCTTTTACCAGAGGTAACACATTTTAGTCTCACATATATGGGCCTATACTTATTTTTTCATATACCAAAGACTCCTGTTCTTTTACAGAAATTAATAAAACACTTTTGAAAAAACTTTAATATAAATGACAAATGCCATAAAACAGTGAAAGGGAGTTAGGTGTCTCAAAAGACCATTTTGAGGCAAATTACAGGTAGAAGCAGGAGTACATGGATATGAAGAATGCTTCACTCTTATATGCAGTATTCCAAAGCAAAGGATGAACGCAAGGGCAACAGATTGATCTTCTGAGCAAAAAGGCTGGGATAGAAGGGGTAAAAAAGGACAACAGTAATACAGAGAGGGCAGGTTACAGTGCATATTTTTTTGATGTTACTGAAGTGGGGTCTGTTTGATTCACCTCTGGCACCATGCAAAATTATTTGCTTCAATGTCAGCAAGAAAATCATGCAAGAATTCATGGTGTATCATAAAGCTAATTGCTGCTGATGATTCAGAGGCAGGATGAAGAATGAATCAGATGCACTTTAACCAAACAACTGGAAGTAAAGAGGAAGTCCTGTTTTGAACAGGAAGAACCAGCAGTAGGCACTCATTGAAACAGGTTTAAGGCTGCAACATTTCAGAACCTGAAGGGCTAACTTAAGAGGGATTTTTAAAAAAATTGATATCCGTACAGTGGTACCATCCCAATCTTCCACAATTCTTGATGTTCAGATTAAATATAAACAGAATTAATGTGGATGGCAGCTCCATTACCTAGCAGGAATATATTTGCATATGTAATTCTGGAACAAAGCACTGAAACATGGCCTCTGAGGGGCCAAAGGAGATTTGGAAAATTTGTTGCACTCAATTATGTCACTCCTAGTTAGAATACATGCACCTCATCATAGCATAAACACACCCAAGGAGTAATACACAAGCCAAAATAATTAAGCTGGTATCTTAGAAGACATCAGAAAACTTATATTGTCTGAGGCACTGTCAGCTTCATTTGTCATATAATGTGAAAGCATTTTGAAATAATTTTCCAGAGTATAAATCATTAAATCCAAGAAGGTGTAAAAATTAGATCAGATCGCAACTCACTGGCTGCAGTAATTTCAGGAGCTGTGTGAAATTTTAGATTTCATTGGTAACTTGAAAGTCAATTCCTGTTCACTGAAATACACTTCCTGACTGCAACCTGAATGAGTCTTATTTTCTACATTATCAAGAGACATACAATTTTTGTGGCTTCTTTAAGTGTCCATGTTTTTAAAACAACACTAGATTATACTAGTAATTAATTTTTTCTAAATTCAAGAATCCTGTAGGCTGCCATCTAATATAACAGACTGCACAAACCCACCAAGCCCTTTGAAGAGTGCATTATCCCCAAAAGCTCAGGCAGTTCTCATCTTTCATTTTAGTGAAATGTTTAAACATACCTTCACCCTGCTCAGTTTAGATATATGTCTGTATCATTTGGTTAGGCATACTACACTGGTTAGGGGCTAGAGCTGATTTTTCAGCTCTAATTCCATTTTTTCAAACTGAATTAGATTTATAAGACTGAGTGAAGCACACTGTTATTTTATATCATCTGGTATTTGTACTTCCAAACAGTATAAAAAACCCCTCATCTCTCTACTTCACAGAAGGTGTATGCAAAGAATCATGTCCATTGCTCCTTCTAGTGGACTCATGGCTCTCCCTACTGGTTTTGATAACAGCCTGCAAAGATCCTTCTGTACTTCATCTCCGTTAAAGTAACACAGGTGAGCTCTAATTACCCCGACTACCAACTGCATAAATCAATGCATATGTATATATCTTTATAATCTAAACCACACTTGATGGCTCTGAAACCAATTCTGTGTTTAAGAACTTGTCATCTTTTCCTTGGTACAATTGTATACACTGATGTTACGCTAAGTAAATGCGTCTCCATAACCTTTTCAGAGAACAGCGTTCTCGCATCCCCGAAATGACAATTAAACCCAATTCAGAGGTATCAGTAGCAATGGAAAAGTGACAGATCGTATTTTAAACATGTTTTAAAAGTTTGATTCTGGGAAATTTATATGAACTTCCAAGAGGAAAAATGTAAGGAAGTGTTAGAAAAGTACAAGGTGGTATTAACTTGCAGTCAATGAACAATCACTATTTCTTACATCAGAGGCAAACTGAGATTCCAGCTCAAATAATTCATATCAACATCAGGTCATTATATGAAATTTCTGAGATTGAGTAACAAATGATACTATGAACAGCAGGGAACAGTTCACTCCTCTTGATTGACATTGTGGTTGTATTTCTTTACAAAAGTAATTGTACTCTTGACTTTGGTTTGGTAAGGAGGACAGTCCCTACGAAAGCAAATGTCACTCCAGTCTTCAAAAAGGGCAAGAAGGAGGACCCAGGTAACTATAGACCTGTCAGCCTCACCTCCATCCCTGGGAAACTGATGGAACAACTTATCATTGGTGCCATCTCAAGGCATATCAAGGATAAGAGGGTCATTAGGGGCAGTCAACATGGCTTCACCAAGGGGAAGTCATGTTTGACCAAACTCATCGCCTTTTATGAGGACATAACAAGGTGGATGGACAATGGCAGAGCAGTGGATGGGGTCTACCTTGACTTCAGTAAACCATTTGACACAGTCTCCCACAGCATCCTTACAGCTAAACTGAGGGAGTGTGGTCTGGAGGATTGGGTAGTGAGGTGGACTGGCAACTGGCTGAAGAAAAGAAGCCAGAGAGTTGTGGTCAATGGGGCGGAGTCCGCTTGGAGGCCTGGATCTAGTGGAGTGCCTCAAGGGTCAGTCCTGGGGCTGGTATTATTCAATATATTTATCAACGATTTGGACGAGGGAATAGAGTGTACTATCAGCAAGTTTGCTGATGACACGAAGCTGGGAGGAGTGGCTGACACTGGAAGCTGTGCTTCCATCCAGCAAGACCTGGACAGGTTGGAGAGTTGGACAGGGAAAAATGTAATGAAATATAACAAGGGAAAGTGTAGAGTCTTGCATCTGGGAAGGAACAACCTCAGGTTCCAGTATAAGGGAAAGGGACCTGGGGGTCCTGGTGGACAGTAGGATGACCATGAGCCAGCACTGTGTCCTTGTGGCCAGGAAGGCCAATGGCATCCTGGGGTGTATTACAAGGGGGGTGGTTAGTAGGTCGAGAGAGGTTCTCCTGCCCCTCCTCTCTGCCCTGGTGAGACCACATCTGGAATATTGTGTCCTGTTCTGGGCCCCTCAGTTCCAGAAGGGCAGGGAACTGCTGGAGAGAGTCCAGTGCAACAAAGATGCTGAAGGGAGTGGAGCATCTCCTTATGAGGAAACGCTGAGGGAGCTGGGTCTCTTTAGCTTGGAGAAGAGGAGACTGAGGGGTGACCTCATTAATTCTTACAAATATATAAAGGGTGAGTGTCACAAGGATGGAGCCAGGCTCTTCTTGGTGACAGTCAACGGTAGGACAAGGGGTAATGGGTTCAAACTGGAACACAAGAGGTTCCACTTGAATTTGAGAAGAAACTGCTTCTCAGTGAGGTTATCAGAACACTGAACAGGCTGCCCAGGGACGTTGTGGAGTCTCCTTCTCTGGAGACATTCAAAACCCACCTAGACACATTCCTGTGTAGTCTCTACGTGCTCCTGCTCTGGCAGGGCAATTGGACTAGATGATCTTTTGAGGTGCCTTCCAATCCCTAACATTCTGTGATTCTGCGAAAAATAAAGTGATAACTTTTGACATAACAATCATGAACTGGTTTACTTCAGATGAAAGAAGAATTTAGACTGATCTGTTACTATGCCACTGAATTCTAAAGGACAGACTTAACTAAAGTAACTAGTGGAGAATTACTGAAGTACATGAACTGAAATGCAGGATGGTGCCATTTGTTATCAAAGGTGATTTAAAACCTAAATAAGAAAAATAGAAGATAGACTAAATAGATTAATAACCAAATCTCAAAATGTTGAAAAATGAAATTAAGCTATAAAAAGATCAAAGAAGTGAAGAGACTAGAACAAACAGCAAAAGGTTGGCAAAAGAACAGGAAGCACAGAAAGAACTACTAAAATAAGGTGCAAATCAATAAATAATTTTCCCTGCCTAGTAAATTAGTGATATTTTCATATGATTACATGATACATATTCAATAGATGCATAGTCACTTTTTTTCCCTACTTCTGATTTGCCAACATTTTTTCCATTTTTCTTTCTTTCAAAACTCAGTTACTGCATCAAATACAGCAAGGCCAGACTAACAGGTCTACAGTTACCATAATAATATTTTTTTCCACTGATGCATGGATATAACATCCATAAAAGCACGAAGAACCTGGCATTAAGTGCATTTATTGTAAGACACTAAGATAATGGACAGGATAGAAGGTAGGGGAGTGAGACACTGCTGGCGTTCTGCAGAAACAGTCTTGTGACTGATTGTATTTAGTACTTTCACTAATGACTCTGTCTCAGAAATGTAAGCATATGAAAATGAAATCTAGTAATAACAAAATCAAGGACTGGTCAATATTAAGAGACATCTCATAAGGGAAGAGGTGAATGTTCTTGAAGATGAAAGGTCTAGTAATTTCATTAAATAATATTTTTCAAAGTGAAAAGTGTAACAAGAATGTATCTTGATAATTATACTTAAGAAGGGCCTGATTCAAATTTCTCCTATAAACTGGGGCCTCAGAAGGAAAACAATACAGAAAGCCCTGGATCCACACCCACTTGGAAATGAAAGTTAGCCTCATCTTGAGGAACAGATAAATGTTTACTTAGGATGCACAAAAAGAATAGATGCAAGAAAATACGGCATTAATGATGGGGTATAGGGAACTGGTGAGATTTTTCTCTGGATCTACAGGCCCAGAAAAGATTTGCCAACACAGGGACAGGTACACAGGTTACTAGAATGAGCAGGGATATGGCAAATCTGTTTTACAAAAGAAAACTGCAATGGTGGGGTTTGACCAGCCTGGCAACTAGACAGCATTTAGCGTGTATATCGTGCCTCTTTTTGACATCTCTGGTATCAGTGAAGGATGAGTAGATACACTGCCACACTCTTTCCTGGTCTTCAGAGGAAAGGGATAGTACAGTCAAACACTGTCACAGAACAAATGTTGTATGCTCACTTTGAATGAATTTCTGTTCCTTACCATCACAAAATTGAAGTTCTGTATTTAACTTCTAAATAGCTTTTAAGATGGAGTCTGAAAGACTCATGAATGGAATTTTTAGACACATTTTCCTGAGAGAGCAGGGATTTGAACAGTTTCTACTGAGGTTGTTCCAAGTATCTAGAAGCACCTTCTATTTAATAAGGTGACTTCACCATTTTTAATTAAACAAATATCCTATCGCAATCTTCCTCTATAGTCACACTCATGTTCACTGTGCAGAACAGAAGGAGATCCAGCAACCCTCAATAGGTGAGATGGGCTTGCTCAATTAGGCATCTTATCTGAGATGAGTAATAAGAGAGGCAGTCTGCACCCATTCATCCATATGCTATCAAGGCTCTTCCCATCATCTGTTCTCACTTGTTTTTATCAAAGAAGATTTGCCATAGTTATTAATATGATCAGTAAGCATGACAGCTGTCAGCCTTTTACCTGGTGTTACTTTGACCTTATGTCAGATCTTTATGGAAAGATTTCCCTGTTTTTTCAAGGAAGTGTCAAAAATGGTTGGAGAGGAAGAAAAAGTATGAGATTCGCAACAAACTATGATGCAGTACAGGAAATTATTTATCATTCAGGAATCAAGACAGGTGTGAATGAAGATATAGAATCCTCCTGGATTTGGCCAAATATTCATCTAAACCAGGACTCTTCCTGTGAATTGTCCCTTTCCAAACCAGGAAAGTCGCAGTCAACTCGCTCATTCCTAGTATTTACCTGTGCTATACGACACCTTTGCCCAGTCCTCTTTGTTCTTCTCTGAACCTTTTCTAGTTTTGGCCATCTTTTTGGGATGAGCAGACTAGACTTGCTCACAATATTAAAAATGCAGGTTCTCTCCTTTTTGTTATAGTACAATGGATGTTCCCTGATTCATTCTCTCATCCTTTAATAATACTCTAATATATTTTTAAATTATATTGAGCAGATGTTTTCATGGCATTATACACTATAATCTCAGAACATCTTTCCTGTATTTTAATGGTTAGCTGAGAACAGATTGTTTTTTTCTCCTTTTTCATCACTTAATACTTATTTACATCAAATATTCTCTATCTTTTTACTACCTAGCCATGGCATCCTGTGCATTATTTCTGTTCTTCTTCAAAATTGACACTAATTCCTTGGTTAATATCTACTAGCAAACTTTGTCATTGTACATTTCATCTCTTCTTCCAGGTCACCTGATTCTCCCTAAAACTGAACAGCCTGGGTATACTATTATAATCTCACGTTTTCTGAGTACTCTTTCTAGAATAGCCTGATAACCTATTGATCACAGAGGCTTTCTGGCATGCTTATGGACATGTAAGTTGATTGCTTTGCTCTCTAGAACATGTTCTAGGAATAAAGTAATGAATCAGAAAGTACCATAATGAATAAAGTATACAACACAATACCTTAATGAACAACCTAAACGGACATTTTGAAGCAATTTGAACTGATATTCCTAATTTACTTGGTACTTCATACATTTTTTTCCCAGTACATGCTTACTTTTTTCTTTATTTGTAATGGATAGAAAGATCATTGTATCCTTTTTAACAAGTGTACATGTCATTTGTGTGACTGAACTTTAACTGTTTCCAAGATATACAAGGAGAAATGCATTCAAACAGAAACGTCACATTCAGCCTCTTTTCAAAGTGGAAATGAAATATATTCAATTTAACTCTTTCAATTCTGATAGATTTCACAATTAGAAACATTATCTTTAAAATACCAAGTCATAAGAATCAAAGGCTTAGGAGCGGAGTTGTTTTAGTACAAAATCTATCATTTTCATACAATACAAGCTTATTGCCAACTGTACTTAGGTATACCATGTAACAGTTTAGATTTCTACTGTTTAAAACAGAAGTGGTATTATACTCACAATTTGTGAAGACTGCTAAGTCCAACAAACATTTCTGGTGTTAGGCAACCAATTCTATTATTCGAAAGGTCCCTGAAACAAACAAAAAACCCCATGAAACATTACGTCTGTCTTATTCATATGTACACCAACATAGTCACATACATCCTCCTTATTTTTAACACGAAAAATGAGAGATAAAATCTTTTTCCATAATGTAACATAACTGAATTAAATAGATTCAACAACTTTTATATTCATGTTATTAAGTAATGTTCCACAATTAAACACACCATAATGGAACTTATAATACTTGCATTAAAATATTATTTTATATAAGTAGTAAATAAAATTAATATTAATAATAATGTTAATGTTAATACTAATACTAATAATACTAATACTAATAATGATAATAATTCCAATACAAATAATATTTTTAATCAAAGTTACCAACACCTGTTTACTTACAAAAAAATACTACGGATTTTTTCGCATGCAATATCCAGCCAAAAATTGATACATTTTTACTGCTAACTAATGTCTCATCTCATTGACAGCATCCTTTATTGCTGAAGAAATCACAGAAACCAGAGGACAAATAATTTTTCAGCTAGTAAGGAAGTTCATCTTGATAAGCACTTGGCAAGCCCTTCTAAGAGCAATACTGTGGCTGTATCAGCCCACAAACAGTACAAACAGTACAAGGCATTATGTTCCATAACTCTTGTCCCCTGAAAGGTGAATGGATGTTTGCTGTACATACATACAACATAAAGTATAGGATACTTACAGGAAGGAGACAAAAATAGGTATCAACAATCATGCTGTGATAACAACATGAATACTGCCCCTTGGTGCATTCTGAACTAGTGTTTAATTTTTATGTATTTGACTTGACTCAAATTTTCCTTCCTATCAAGTTTTTTTTTTTTTTTAATAATTGCAGTAACATAAGAATTTTAAGTAATTATACATCAGTTAAAATGTTACATTGATCTGAATATATTTTTTGTTTAGAATCAGTGGTAGTCTTCTGATTATTTAGTTACATTTTGCAGATTCCCTATTTTTCTGTGGTTGTATGAGAACACTAAAGTAATGAAACAGGAGAATAGAGGTTGTGGTTTGACAAATCCAGTTATTGCTTTCCTGGAGACATAGCCAGTTAGCTAGAATGGGAAGGCAATATCTTCAGAATTCACTACAAAGTCTGCTTCTGTCAGACAAAGAAAATAGTGCTATACAGTTAAATGATGAAACATCACATTAGAATTAAAATATTTCTTAAATGCTTGTTAAGGATATTAAGTAGGTAACAGCTGGGAAAATAGTGTGGAAAACAATATAGTGCAATAATTGTGTATTAGCACTATTCCTTAAGTTTTCCTAATGAAAGCCACATAGAAAACCTAAAAATGCAAGTTTAAGACAAACACACATACTTTCTATTAGAAGACGTAAATATCTTTCTATTAGAAGAGGTAAACAGTAAGCAAGGGCCTACCTAGAATTCTTAAATGGCTAATGCTTTACTTCTGTCTATGCAAAGTTTAAATACATATGGAAGAAACTCATCACTGTGTGGGGCATAATTTGGGTAGCAAAAGTAAATTTAATCTAAACTATTCAAAACAAGTGCCTATTTCTCTAAGGAGGCACAGAGTAAAACAGTATTTTTCACAAAGCAAAGGCTACATCCCCTTTTTCTCAAAGTTTATTTCAAAGAGTGTTATTTTCACAGTAATATATATGGTGGTGGCTGAAATCTCTGTCTTGTAAAGCACATTTTCTAATTAAAAAAAAAAAAAAAAAAAGCCAAAAAACCAAAAGACAGCTTGCTGCACATTCCTCCACATTAATAAATTTTTTATTTGGCATAATTCAATTTGTAATGTACATAGCTGGTGTTCTTTTTCAGCAGTAACACATTTAACTTACTAATGCTGACTTGTAAAATCGATATTAGAGAAAACAAAACTCTCCCCTGTTGAATAAGCAAGTGGCATAATTTTAGTGCTTCATACATTTTCTGTTTTCAATGTTCTGTGTACCTTTTTAAGTAAATCCTTGAAATAATTCAGTTTCTCTCTCAAATACAAATTATAACAGTTCTGCAAATCATTCACAGAAAATACTTTGATGTTGACAGTTCTGCAATTTGTCTGACTTGCCATAGCCTTATCTCTTGCAGTTGTCCATATTACATCAGCTTCTGCTATTCACAGCATCATTTATGTTTTACATCTGAAATAAGATGGGAATGTAAAATACAGTCTTCAAGTAATCATCGCATCAGCATTCAACAGGAGTTTACCCTATTTATTCCTTTTACTCAACTGCCTTCTACCCAAGAGTTACACAATGAAGGAGGGCAGAGATTTTCTTCTTTATCATGAAACTCCATCAATTTGTAGCAAACATGTGAATCTAGTAATTAAATTATTTCTGTCTTGAGATTGTTCCCAGTGTTACTTGTTCATATCAGTAACAAGGTTTTTTTGGGATCTAGCATGATGAATGTCAGTGTTGCCATTCCTAGCTTGCTGAAGAGTCTTTTCTTCTCTTTTCCCAGTGTCTAATGACATCCTCTTCCTTCCTCCCCTGATCGACCCAAGGCTCCACCTGTGCAATCTTCAGATGTACAGCCCATGACTTGCACAGGTTTCCTGGTTTTCCCACAAGAGGTCAGGGTTGTGTCATTAGAGTGTGCAGCCAAAGCAATTAGCACTCATTTTGATAATTTCAGAGTGAGCAACAAAGTTTCAACCTAATGTTTTTGTTTGTATTAAAAATGCCTATGCTACTCTGATTTAATCATTATTATGCCATTTGTTTTCTATGCAAATGCACTAAGACTTAGTGGCTAGTGTTCAAAAATACTGCTACCTGCATGATCAGAGATGGAAATCCTTAGCTTGGGTTGTGCAGTGTTCCCTGTATGTAGCAGTTAGGGAATTTAACCTCAGAGAAAAGTAGCAAAAGAATTTGCACATTTATTTTCCTGTGGATTTGCATTCCCTCTCATCTAAATCTCCCCATCCCATGAAAACAATGCCTGTTTTCTCATAGGTTTTCTCATTATACAAAAGACAACACACACAACAGCTACGCGGATTTCTGACATGGGCTGATGTTCTGGTCAGCCAGTACTTGGACATTTGGATGCTGTCACTTGGAAAATTATAACTACAAAAGGGTTCATCTCACTTTTCTTTTAAGCTGAGTAAAGAAAGGAGGTCTGCAGTCCTCATGCATTAAAAGCAAAAAGGTACCCTGTAGGATATTAGTAACTTAGATACTGTTACCCTCTAAAAACGTAGTTTAAAAATCAGCCAGGGTTTTTAAAATACCATGAGAACATTTTCAGAGAGAGGAATGCAAGAATGATGGACAGCGAATATAAGACATACGTCTTGTTTCTTCAGAAAAGCATGCTAAAAATAAAAAATACCAAGCAGAGTCAATGTGAGAGGTATGAAAAACAGTAGATAAATTCTAAAGCATGACAAAGTTTCCTTTCTTAGAATTTATTTTATAGACCTGGTCTCTGATAAGAGTAAAGTAGCCCTTACATAATGAAAAAACTTAGTGTAGCAAAAAACACTGTTTACTCGTATTCAAACCACCTAGTTTTGTTTCTGATTAATGCCTATAATGATATATTAGCTGCTAAGTCATTAATTAGGCATGGTTTTTTTTAACTTTGTAGATGTACTTGTTAGGGTGTTTACTGGAGACCAAACAGACAATTTTAAATGGGAAAAGGTAAAAAAATGAGGAAATGAAAAAAAAAAAAAGAAAAAAAAAAAAAAAGAAGGGAAAGAAGAAGGAAGCATGGTAAATTTAAAAAGCACAGTATGCGATTTTCTGTCTTGCTTGGTGGCATATTTGAGTTGCCCAGGGACAGAAATGTCGATACAAATGCAATTTTCAGAATAATTCAAATGGAATCAACACTTACAGGCGCTTCAATTCTGAAAGTCCATGGAAGGCCCCTGGCTCAATTGTGCTGATCAAATTATTCTTCAGATCTCTAGAGAGACATAATAGGAGTAGCAATTAATTTTCACTTTACCTACTATACTACTGTTATACACAAGTAGTGTGAAATGTAATGCCATTTTAACCTTTATTTGTCTTAGCTAAAACCAAGAATATATTTCTTTTAAATAGTAACACCGAAAACATTACATCATTTGCAGATTATAAAAACGTATTTTTCCAAGTAGGATGGTTAGGTTTAGATGTTAAAAAAATATCTGCTTGTTCCAATTCTTCTCCTACTAGTACTTTTCAAAACAATCTTACCAGCCATTCTTGCCCCAGGAAATATGTTTTAACCAATGAGTGAAAAAAATAATCAGTCAGCAAAGCAAGAGCCTTTTAGTTTGCTTATTCATTGTGCTGTGCACTTTACACTTAATAAATTTCTCATTTCCACCTAATGTAGGCAAAGCAGATGACATGTGAGACATACACAGATAGGTCAAGTTTCTGCCCTGAAATACAAGCAATTTCCCATCTTTGGCAGATAGGTGCTTCATTTCGCACTTGGTAACAATCCAGAGGATTGGTTGTTGTGCAGATAAAGAATATTTCACTGGCATTAGTAATCTCATCTGTTCTTGGCACAGTACTTGGGGCCATGACACTGCTCTCAGCTCAGTCCCCACAGAGACTGACTACTGAATTGTCTCAGGACTCTGTGATGTGAATCCCAAGGAAATGCCTTCAGTGCAATTGGATAAGCAGGCCTAGGAGATATATCCTGTAAATTCTTGTAGAGTCAGTGATCATCATCTGACAATTTGCAATTCATAGGGAACGACTGATAGTTGTTCCTGTTTATCAGACTGACCACTTCCAGCACATTACAGTGCATACACTGCTTGACTCCACCAAAGTATGGATGTATCAACAGCCACATAAGTCATCTTATTTATTACTTCTATTTTACTGCAAATATAATGCAAACTAGGTAAAATCTTGGTTGCACTCACTGTGATTGCCCTCAATAGGGCAGGGGTTTGTGGCAAGTGTTTAGTTCACAGTAGGATATATTGTATTTCACTTTCAAAATCATAAATATTTCTGTATTTTGATATACATTTTTGCAGATTTTCTGAATACACTTCCAAAATTTTGTGTGTCATACTCATTCCATTTTAGTGATGATGACGAGTGATCTGTCCCTGACAAAGATTGCAGTTAGGCCCTTAATGGTCAAGTTCAGCTTTCAGCTTGCAACATGCAACACTCAAGAGGTGATAACACATTCTGACTGCTTATGTACAAGATGTTTTGTCTGACATATATGAAACACAGAGCTATCAAATGCATGGCAGATGAAAACTGCAATTTTGGTGGAGAAAGCCCCTGGAATCCCTTATAATCTCAGTTTAGAAAACATATCTAGATATCCAGTAGCTTTGGTTGTAAAATCCTAACTGTCAACAAGGTTCAAGACAATCACTTAGCATTTGTTAAAGTCTACCCAGCTTAAAGTTTACGCTGCACAATTGACAAGGTATGACACACAAGTATCATACAAGTACAATATGGCAATGTCACCTGTCCAATATTTTTAGATTACCATTTTTCCTTCGTTCCAGCTTGCTTTCATCATTAATATGTATTGCTCTTTATCTTGTGACATTATTGGAAAAAAAAAAAAAAAGCAAAGGACCAGGAGAAAGGTAAGAAGGGAGCTATGAAGATTTAGATAAATTTGAAATAAAACAATAGGCTATATTTTAAACCATTTTAAAATGTGAACACTGCAAAGGATACAGATTTAATTATTAAGAGTATCTACAACTAAATAACTTACCTGAAGCTAGAAGAATTTATAAAGATAAGAAATAATATTAGAAACCTTTTTAGCTATGCATGTCTGAAAACCAGTGGTTTAATTTCTTACTGGTTTTACCCTACTTGGTTTTACATATTTCCCAGTTCCTCTTTTTCAGTTGCTGTTTCCACTAATAAACCATTATCTGTTCATTATTCAAATAAAATAAACTTGATAAAATATGCCAGTCTCAGTCCAAAACAAATTTAATGGGTATTACAAGAACTTATTAAAACTGCACCAATTATTCCAGTTGTCCAGTACTAATGTAACTCTTGAACAGCAATGCATGAATGTATGCATGTATTGACACTTCAAGCATATGAATGATGTAGCATAGATCATTCCTGTTCACCTGAGCCACAACGGCAGTCCCTCACTTGTGGCTAAGCTAGTGAAGACCATAAAACCCAGAAGTCCTTTCTTTTCCCTGCTGCGGTGCAGTATGGAGATAAGTATGTTTGTACTGCCTGGGAAAGGGAGTGAGTCAGAGCCCATGAAATTCCCCATAGTCTCAAGAAAACAGCAACACTCACCAGAGGCCCGGAGAGAAAATGTAACGCACGGCGGGGGGAGGGTTGCCAGGGAAAATAAGTGTCAGTTCAGGAGACAGGTAAAGGTGCCAGAAAGGGGCAGAGCTTGGGCAAGGACTTTGATGGTGATTTGAGCATTCACAAGAAAGTTGTACACTCTGTGACTAATTTTAGGCATAGGTCTAAGCTCTTTCCTTTGTCTTGGAAATCACATAAGCAAAAGTATGGCAAAAACGCTGACATCAAGGTTGATGTTTGCACTGATTCTTATCTGGCAAAACAGATGACAACCCCATGGATGACACAGAGAAATTAGGGGTTACAGCCATCCTCCTACGGGTATTCTGCAAATCAGATTTCTTCCTTGCTCTGTTCTCTTCTACTAGATTTGGATGAAAGATTTGGACAGTAGCTGATGTAACCACAAATGAATTAACAGAGTATGATGTTTGTTATAATGAAAACACTAAGAATTAGAAGCAGCTTTGTATTTTTCAAAATTTTGTCGTTAAATATTTTCATCGTAGTTTTGTGATACCAGCAGCAGCTACTAGATTAATCTTTCTTCTGCCTTCATCTGGTCAAGAAATTGTGACAATTCCTTCAGATACTTAGAATTTTCCACACCCCCTCATAAAGAAAATGGTTTGTACAAAACTTCCCCAGTCTCTTCTCCAGAGTCCCATGAACTTGCAAAAACAAGTCAGTATGTCTGGTAAAAGTTAATCTAAGTTAGTGTATTTTCCTTTGATGGTTTAGGATGAGGCCAATGCCTCATTTTTTTAACCTTCAAATACTTGCTGCTAAACAGCTTGATCTACTGTGATTCTGCTCACACCAAACATCTGGGCTTTGCTTTCTCTGGGCAGCACTACTGACACTGTCTTCACGAATGAAGTGTAGTTCCTTTTGCTTGTACAGTATGTTAAATATGTAACTACTCAGGTCTAAGGAAGTTCTTTAACTTGCAAAGCCCACATGGAAAAGATGGAAAGGACATTGTTCCCATCACAAGAACTTCTGTATTCTTTAAACTTAGACAAACAAAACCTTCAACCCATAGACCCTTTGGATGTATGCTGACTTAACTCAGGATTTACACCGGGATATATTTGAAAACCACTGAGAGGCACAGTTCAGAGCAAACATCCACATTTTTAGGCAAGGGAAACTGATGATTGTAATATAATCTTTATATAAATTAATCTTTATATCTAATTAATCTTTATATCAATTACCCACATTCTGTGTTAACTAACAACTTTCTAAATGCTCTGCAAGTTCTAATCGGGTGAAGTGATCATCTCTTATAGCCAACAGTGGTAACAGCTCACAACAAATAGGAAAGACCCGGTATGAGTGGCAAACTCTTAGCAGGGGAGTTTCAATGCCAGTCAAAACAACCAAGCAGGCAAAAGAACTTTCATTTACTGAAATCTTCTGTGTGCTAGTTTATGGAAACTCTACTGTTTCCCCAAAACTTGTAACCACATAGCAAAACAACAGCATAATCTCAAACTATCACCTACACAAAGAAAAAAGGCCAGTTTAACACAAGTAGAAGCCAGATCATTTCACGGGAAAGTGTCCATCAGTTGTACTGTCCCAAACAAAGACATCTGGTCTCCTTATTTTGGAAATTACACTTAGGTAGGTCATTTTAGAAAGGATATTCTCAGAAAATTGTAGATTATTATACTGCCCACAATCCTGGGACTTTCTTACCAATTAGTATTATTCCATAATGTTTCCATATACCTCTGGCCTAACAAAAATAGGTGTTCTCTTCCTTGTTTCCTTGGAAACTAAAATGTCATTGAAATAAATAAATGAAATTATCACAACTGTTAACCGTTTACAATTCTTTCTCCTACATTAGAAGAATCTATTTTCTTGCCTCCCACTTGTAATTTTTACAAAAATACTTTTACAAAAATATTAACTTCTCCTATTTTCTAATTTAGCAAAGACTTTGTTATATTGAAGCCTTATAGCATCAACTATAGGATCAGCTTTCACTGGGCTAAATAAAGAAACCAGGATAAATTTGGTTTTATGTTTACATTTTTTCCCCAAGAGCTACTGCTGAGGTTTGGCAAAAGGTCATGATCCAAGGCACGCCAAGCAGCAGCCCAGCCTGGGCCACACACATGCACACACACATATATACCATGCAAATGATCTTTATCAACAATCAAAAGTAAAAAAAAAAAAATAGGAAAGAACCTTTGTATCATAATATTGAATGACCACAGTGTGACCCAGTTAAAGTCCATAAAGAAAGCATTTTCTAACTAACAGTTATGGTTTTGCTTCATTTCTGATGCAGCATTCTAACTTTAAAGTATCTATTCTGAATCTGAATGACGTGTCATTAGTGGTGTGGGTGTATATATCTAGTGGTGTGACCTGAAAATAAATCAAAACCAAGTGCCTTGCACACGTACAGATAGATGGAAGCTACATGAAGTTAGCTGTAGTCATAACAACTGCAGGACTTGTACTAAAGCTGCACAGCTGCACAAAAATAAAATACTACAATATTTATTGAAATACGTTTCCCCTAATCTTATTACAGTTGCTAGATATACTTGCTGCATGATACTCTGATCTTCACTAGACCTGAAGAGTAAAAACAAAAATTTGGCATGGACTCTGTTATCATTAAAAAGTAATCTCAAATGATTACAAGTAAGTTAACAGAAGAGAGTTTCCTTTTCACTTACAGGTGTGAACTTACATAAATTACATACAATAACCATTAAGCACTGTCTTCCTACATGTATGTGGAAAATTTGCATTTATATGCAAATAATAGTCCCACAGGTAAAAAACCTCAAGACTTCTTATTACAAAGCATCACAAGCTGCTGGGAGTTTATCATTTTGCACATTAATCTTTAAACTGACTTTTACTTACTAAAGATATTTAAGAGGAATAACCTCAACAAAAACATCTGACTTAAGGAGGGAAAATCTGTGTTTGAAATATTCACTTCCTGATGGCTTAGCTGAGAGGTAAATGAAACAAGATGAAGAGGCTACTAATGGGACTTTAAAAGAACATGTAATGGCAGCTCCAGGCAGCTATCAGACATCTTCTGTGGCCAAATACCCGATTATCTAAACGTGTTCTTGAGATTCTTGATACTTCAAGTTCACAGTATGCACTTACACAGTATAAAGCATAGTGGGGAAAATAGCTAAAACATACACAGTCTATTAACAAAAGCATCAATTTATCTTAAACTACATTCTGACAGTTTGGGCATTTTGTATCAACATCTATGCCTTCAGACACTCCAGATTCTTCCCCCAACTTACAATATATGTACTGTAGATATTTTGAATACATATTCATATCAAGAACGTTCAACTAATTCCAGTACTTCGTTCAAATTCCTGACATTGAAACATCTTTCATAAAAAATTATAGGCTGTATTAAAAGGACATCTGTGTTTAGAAAGCTGTCATTATGGTGCTGCAAACTTTCCAAAAAAGCTCTGAGAAGAGCAATCAGTTGTTGAGCAGACGCCAAATACCAGTGAAATATGACTGACTTTCCACATTTTGCATATTATTATGAAACAACGGGGGAAAAAAAAAGTCTCATCTTCCACTTCTTTCTCATGTGAAATAGGCCAGTTTAACTAAATAGCACCTTTGTCCAAGAAATGAATGCAGACTCAGGACTGTTCAAGAAGATTCAGTTTTAAAACTTCATCATGATAATGGTGGTAGGAAAGAGGCACAGCCAATGACAAAAAAACACAATTAGCACCTATCCCGCAGCCATGATAGCGACTATCAGGGTTAGCAGTCCTGGATACGTGAACAAAGAATCAAGATGATATTCATAAAATGTGTTTGAAGACAATTCAAACGCACCCAGCTGACTTAAGGAGGGAAGTGTACAGTGTGTATCAGCAGACAGTTACTCTATTATACTTTGATGGACTCAAAACTTATTTTCATCTTCATTGTTGGTGAATGCATTGTCAGTTGCACTCTGCAGAGTGAGAAACACACAGGTTATGCAATATCCATTACCTGGTATCGTCATCAATAACTAAAGTGCTCCCATGAATCTCCAGAGCTTTTTTTTTTAATGCTGAGAGTGAATATTTAATCTACTTTCCAGAATCAGAAAAGTTATGATTTTGTTGTAGTTAAGTTTCAAGACATAAGGATAAATGTTTTTTTAGATCATTCCCACAAGATAATAAACACAAACGCCTACATAAACATGGACAATAATTGTCTGCCTTTGCAGACACAGGCTACAGGTCTTTTTTTCATTTAACATGTTAATGCAGGTTGTTTGTGCATTTTCCTTTAATTTTCTTTTTAAATCCAAGCCATTACTGGTTGGATTACCTAAAACAATAGACACAATAGACCCTAAGGACTGGACAAAAAACTGCTGTTCGTTCAATGATCAGAAGTTTCAAACCAGTCACTTGATAGAAATGATGATAAACAGAACAATAGAAAGGTCATCACATTTTTATTTTTTAATTTAAACATAATGACTCATTCACATCAAATGTGCTGTGATAATTTGGCAATTATTCATTATTTAGGAACATATCTAAAATTGTTAAACAAAGTGCCAATAATGACAGTTGAAAGAAAACAGATACAGGCATTACGGCAGTTTGCTTGTTCAAAGTATTCTACAGAATGTTGTATTTCATTTTAATGGTAATAATTCTAGAACAAGAACATAAGGCTCAGAGTATTTTAATTGAAGCAGCAACATGTCAAAAAAAGAAAAGTGAGTAAAAAGCTTGGTAAAGCAGTATAAATTCTAGTTTCTTTGTAAATATACCATCAATCAATCAGAATCTTGGATGAGGATGCAAAGACCTTGTACCTACCTTGAGTTTAGTGTTTTGCTATTGATAGCTCAAATTAAATGCATTTTCTAATAAAGAACAATAATCTATGCTTTCCAGGTACTTTTTCTTTGGCCTGTTTTCATGACAAAAAATATCAGTAAAATATTCAAATTCCAAACACATAATTATTCATGTATATGTTTTCTTTTCCTGGAAATTACCAGAGAAACCGAGGCATATGATAGGATCACCTTGTGTTGGAAATTTATTGGCTATGTGGGTGCAAAAGCACATGCTTGGCAGATCTAACCTGGGGAGTCAAGATGGAGTGGCTGTGAAACCCAGCAGAAGGAGTCCCATGGATCAGTTCCATGGGGCTAAAACAAGACTGAAAGGTCAGAAGCAGTAAATGTCAAGGGAAGCACATAAAGTGGATTTTGGTCTCCACAGTTTTGCAGGCAGCTCTGCAGTGTCAGCAGAAAATACCTCAATGAGTGCTGGCACTCATGTTCCAGCGTACAGCAATAGATTTGGCGCAACCTTGATTACAACAGGAGAGCTTCTTTCTATCCATAACTATGTAGAGACGTGACAAGCTCAGAAACCTTTAGTGGCTGAAAAGAGCCAGAGGCCTCCTTAATTTCTACACCCACTGGGACTTCTCTGTGTGTTCATGCCTAGAAGTTAGGTTTCCTTGGGTTAGGTTTCTTGACACATTCTCCACTCCTTTTGACAAAAGGCTAACCAAAGCATTGGGAAGGGGCTTGGGGGAGGGATGGCAGAAAATCAGTTCTGAGCTGGAACACAGGAGGTTCCACTAATTTATGAGAAGAAACTTCTTCACAGTGAGGGTGACAGACACTGGAACAGGCTGCCCAGGGAGGTTGTGGAGTCTCTTTCTCTGAAGACATTCAAAACCCACCTGGACACCTTCCTATGTAACCTCACCTGGGTGTTCCTGCTCCAGCAGGGCAATTGGACTAGATGATCTTTCGAGGTCCCTTCCAATCCCTAACATTCTGTGAATTCCAAGCTGTGGGAAAACTGTTTGCAAAGGAAGTGAAAAATGAGGGAAAAAGTTTCCTCTTTTTTTTTTTTTTTTTTAAATGAAGTGCACAGTTCAAACAAAAGCTTTCTACTGAGAAGGTGTAGTAATTGTTATTCCACATTCTAAGAATGTGTTTATTTGCCTCTTACAGAGTTCTAGCAGTACGTGTTCAACATTCTTAGGTCAAATTTAAAACTCTTAAATCACAGTTTAACAGCATGATTACAATTTTGAAAATGAAATATTAGAAATTTATCCAGTATTTTCAGAAGTGCATCTGAATTAATTGTCCATAACGAAGTAGAGTGATTAACATTTTTATACCAAACTATCAGACATATCATGGAAATGAAAAGTTGTTTTGTTAGCTCTGAGAACTATAAAATATACAAACCTTTGTATCATGGGGTTTCGGGTGTTTTATTTTTTAAAGGAAATGTCTGATTCTTTTTCTGTTACTAAATCAATATTGACTTAGCAAAATACAAGCACTTCTTCGTTGAATTTCAGTTTGAACTTCAGAGAAATATTTTCTTCCATGGCTTAAAACATCCAAAGAAACGAAGAAATAATTCCATTCTTAGCTGTAAGGTAAGTACCCGCAGATGGCCCACCGATTAGCTTAGAGTAGTTTTGAGCCAAAAATCAGTCAGTTTACTAATCAATGTAAATCAATAAAATATGAAACATTTTTCTTATACTGTTTATTTTATTGTAGTGTTTTCATAAGACAGAAGTAGAACACTTCTAAAAATAAGATTCATTGATAAAGTGTGAAGGAGGGACTCCATCTTTCTGCCTGCCCGCTACTTCTATTTAGCCGATGGGAGATGGACAGGACAACACTGCAATAACCTTCACCCATCTCCAGGAGCAACTATACTCAAAGCCATTTTTCCCATTTACCTGGGTCAGGGCAATACCCAGACACATTCCAGCATCACCTAAAGCAGGAAGACTTTTCCAGAGAATTTAAACTCTCAATAAGAACTCTTTTAATTATAACAGCATAGGATTGTCTATAAGCAGGTTAGCTCAGAGGAATTAAATCTTGGTGAAAGACTGGTCTGGGAACCATTCCGGTAAGCCGCTGTTTAATATATAATAAACTGGGGCTTAGGTAATAACTTAAACAAATTTAAGTAATTTTAAAAACAACCACGTGTGCCAGTAAGAAGGCATGCAGACTTATCTTCTCCTACAGAAATCAGGGTTAATGAGTACCCTCTTCAATGCCTCTGAAGAACTACTTCAAGTATTTTTACTACATAGATTTTACATTTGTGCTTTCCTCCAGATGCTTGCAGAATTTTTTAAATACTTTTTGTTAAAATTTAATATGAGATACAGATAAATGATAGAGCGAACTAGAAGGTTGAAAAGTAAGGCGGATCTATATAAATGTACAATTTCCACATATTCTTTAGCTCCCTGAGATATACTTGATATGCTATATGATGCATATGTTGTGAGATTTTCAAGTAATAATTATTTTAAACAAACTGAACAAATTCTATTTCTTCTACCTCAAAACTGTCAGAGTAATATCAACTTCAAGCCAAAACTTCTATAAAAATAAGTTGGCACATATTTTAAAACTTGTTCCTGGTGGTCCCACTTGAAATATTCATTTTCAGTTATTTCCATGTTTTGTTGGGGTTTTTTGATAGTGTTCCAGACAAAATCAGAGTTATTTAAAATGAATTTTCTTTTGTTTACATAAACATCTCAGTTATTCTGCTCCAGCATATGCAAAGATAATTAAAAAAAAAAACAAACAAACAAACAAAAACAACACAGCCATAATAACACACAATAGTAGCTGGAGCCGCAGGAACACCCACAGGTCTTCAAGCTATGGAAGTATACCAAACTATGAAGGGAACAGGAAAGGAAGCACAAAAAAAGGATGTGGGGAAAGAAGGAGTATGTTATTGTTGGAGATAATTATCACTGAACGCTGTTAGATACCTTTCGTTCAGTTAGATACCACTTCCTTTTATATCCTTCTCACCACACAGAGTAATAAAACTTCTTTTCCCAGCTTGTTTTTCATACCTTCATTCATGGTGTCTATTATCCTACCTTCTTCATGTTGCCCCTTCCTCAGCCCCTCAAAAACAGTGCTTTGTTCCCACAGTCTTCCTACATAAGGTCAGGGACCCAGCTATTCTCTCCCACAAATAACTAATTTTATTCATCAAAATCTCTTTCAGGCATGAATGGGGCAAGAAAGCCCACAGGTACTTTGAGGAGCCACAACTCCATTTCTCTGTCTGCTGCCTAGCCTGCTGTGCCATGCTGGTTTCCTAACATGTTGCTTCATTTTAAGTTAGTTGTGGAAGTGAATTGAGGACTGCTTTTCTCAATAAAGTTCACATGTTCTGTTGAGAATAAAAGCATACAGAGAGCAGATTCAGCAGTAACAGATATCTCACTTTAAAGCTCAGAATCATGCCCATATACGATAAATACTAATGCAATTATTTTACTACCCAAAAAACATAGTTAATACCTTTCAGTGCTGTTAGAGCTAGAAGTATTGAGAAAAAAACTTTGGTGGCACCAAAAGCACTTTATGGCAGCTATTTTAACAGATGTATTTATAAATTTGCATTTGATACATCTTAAAGGATGACAGCATCTGACACAAATCATGTGTTATCTTAATGAAATCATTAGATAAAATGTTAGATGAGTATATTAAACAGTTGAGATGGCTGACTATACATCAGACTAACTGAAATATTTGTGGTCCTAAAGGGAAACCTAAGCCTAGATGCTCATCAATTCAATCAAGCGACTTCCTGAAATATAGCTAAATTCATGTTACACTGTCCTGGTTTCTGTCAGGATAGAGTTAATTTTCTTCCTAGTAGCTGGCATAGTGCTGTGGTTTGGATTTAAAATGAGAACAATGTTTATAAGACACTGAAATTTTGGTTGTTGCCAAGCAATGTTTATACTATGTCAAGGACTTTTCAGCAAGGAGGCTGAAGATTCACAAGAAGGTGGGAGGAGGTACAGCTGGGACATCTGACCCCAAGTGAGCAAAGGGATATTCCATGCCATATGACATCAATGCTCAATATATAAAGCTGGGGGCAGAAAAGGAAAGAGGAGATGTTCAGAGTGATGGCATCTGTCGTCTTCTCAAGTAACTGTTACAGGAGATGGAGCCGTGCTTTTCTGGAGATGGCCGAATACCTGCCTGTCAATAGGAACTAGTGAATCAATTCCTGTTTTGCTTTGCTCACGTGCATGGCTTTTGCTTTACTTATTAAATTGTCTTCATCTCAACCCATGAGTTTTCTCGCTTTTACTCTTCTGTTTCACTCCCCAATCCCACTGGAGGGTGAGTGAGTGGCTGTGTGGCACTTAGGTGCCAGCTGGGGTTAAGCCATGACATACATAAATTAAAAAAAAATTGTAAAAATCATCCATGATTTAAACAACTCTATAAACTAACTTTTCTAGTTAGTTTATTTTATATTCCTGTCATTTATGACCACTAATATTGACTTTTTATGTAGAACACCTTATAATTTTCCTAATGTGCAATGCCCCAATAAATCTATTCATGACTGTGCTATAGCAAAAACAGTCTTACTGTCTAACCAACCAACTTGTTCAACTATACATGTAACAATTTATACTCCAACAAAACAATTACGTAATAGCAAGTGTACAGGCAAAACTCCTAAGAAACACTGCAAAATGTTTTCACACACCTGCGTTTTAAGAGGTATATAAATATAACTCATTACAATAAGAACTCTTACATGTAGTAAACGTGTCTAAACTACGCTATGATTTAGATGTTTTGCCAAAAATAAAAAATCTTCCTAAAATTATTATCCAGTAAAATGATTTATTGAACAGATTATGACCATCACTTGCAAACAACATTCTTACTTCTACAGGCCTGTTATGAATTGCTTAGATACTTGAATAGTTGATGTAATATAAATGACTATATAAAGGCAAAAATGCCTTTATTATATGAGAGACATAAGGAACACAAAGATAATGACCATTACTCCAGTAAAATATGATGGCATAGAGAACTCTTGCAAGTATTTCAATTGCATACTACATCCAATTTTAACAATTTATTACTGATCAAGTCAAATTAAACTGTGTATTCCAAATGTCTCCTGCATCTCTTCATGAAAGAAACTTTCACAGATAAGGCTTTATTAGCCCTTCGTAAACGAAGCTTTATATTACCATACATCAACAGGACTACACGTTTCTTATTCTTCAAAGTCTCAAATATGACCAACAGAACAACATCCATCTACGGAAAATTTATAAAGCACTGTAACATTCATTATTTTACATTAATTTAATTTAAAAAGATTATTTTATTTGAAAAAAAGTATTTACTGTTTAGCATGGAATTTGCATCATAGTATATAAACCTCTCAAGTGGTCTTCTGCAGAAGCATCTCTCCACAATGGCTACTTCACTTGTGAAGAAAAAAAAAAAGCTGACCTTGGACCCTGATGTGTCTCTCTCTTACTCAAAAACACTAAAATATTTCTCCCTACAGGAGAGATTTATTAATGGGAAACAATGCTGCTTCAAGGTAGCATTTCTTTTCTAAGTTACCATTGTTTCCAAGGAATTCCAAACCTTCTCAGCTAACAACTCCGTGCTTCACACTGATTTCAATTCTAGGTAACTGCAAATTAAAGTTCACTGTTAACTATCTGTGAACTAGCAGAATCTGACTTTTATTATAAAAGATGACTGTGTCTTCATAACAGATGGCCTCATATGAAACTGGCTTATCAGGGAGCAGGTCACTCTGGCTCTTCCTAGGTCAATATCAAATTTTGAATTCATCCTTTTCCTGAGAACTCTGAAAATAATTCAGCTCAACAGATCACAAACAATTGTCAGAGAGATGAATAAATAATGCATATGTTGTTCTTTGGAGATTCTTCCTTTTGTAGGTTTTTTTCATTTAGCCAATATTGAGACATAAAAAAATCTGCTCTATTTGTACAAGCGGTATCGGTGAAGAATGGTGGGACACAGCAGTCGAATCAAGTAAAGTATTCACAAACAGGAGTATAAACATTTCTGAAAGAAGCAGGACTGGATAATCTCTTCTTCAAATCAATTGACCTGAATGGCAGAAATAATTTTCAGCACTTTGAAATACTCACACCATGTCAAACTCAGAAACAATTTAATGCCCAACAGAACCACTGTAATATATGCTGGCCACCCGAAGCATGACAGGAAATGTGTTGGCCCAGATACAAAAAAGCACTTAGGCTGTCTAAAGTGAAACTTAAGTGGAACATAGGTACTAAGTAAAAAAGCGCAACTTGCAGCCCCTTCTTCACCTCCTCCATGTCCGAATGGCTGCAGGTACCTTAGTCTTCACTTTTCACATTCCTGAAGCACAGAAATGATGCCAGGCAAGCCAAACACCTCAGAGCTGCTCTTGTACAAAAGCTCTTTTGGGATGTGCAGACAAGACCTGCTCACCTTGTGGTTCTCGCAGGGCCAGGCAGGCTAAGGGGATGCATTCAACAAAGCCACAAAAACAAAGCACAGCCCAGTATCCCAGAGAATGGTAAAGGGCTGAGAAAGTGTTGCCATCCATCTTTCTATGACAACCCAGCAATTAGAGCTGGAGAAATGGAAGACATTGTTCCAGCACTGTCTTCGCCCAGAAGGGATGTATGCCTACATTTAAGACACACAGGAGCTGAAGAAACAGACAGGAGTCTCTGTTCCCTAATAACAGTATTTCTGTATTTTATCAAATGAATGTTTATAGCAAAATCCATTCTCTCCTTGTTGATGAAATTCCCTTGGCACTTGGCCACTTCTTTTTTTCTTTCTGGCCCCATAAAACTTAAATGCTTGGCTGTGTACTGGCACAGCTCCACTTCAGCCAGACCTACATCCCAGTTAATGACTTTCCCACAGAGGTGTGGGAAATGTGTGATGTGCTCAGGCTGAGAGGCTGAACCTGAGTCCTCATCTCAAGCAGATACTCTAGCCAGAAGGCTAGTACAGAAAGAAAAAAAGCAAAATCACTTTCTTTTATGACCAGGTTTCAAAAGAAAATATGGAGTCAGTTATGCCTATAAAGAGAAATGGCTCCAGAAGAACTATTAGGTTGCAAATCCCAGCCCCACCAACGCTTCTAAGGCTGCACAGGAAAAAAAAAAATCATGTCACGCTTCAGCATTTCTGGAAGTCACTTTGTATCTGTCTAGTCCCTTAGCATGATGGTTGGTTTGAATCCTCTTCTTACACAACTAATTCTACCCACTGACTGGTTAAAGAGCTTAGGTCTCCAACAAATAGATGGGAACTACATTTTGAAAGCTAAAGATCTGTGCCACACAGGACAGTGCTCAGAACTACTAATTCTACTATATCTTGTTTCTGATGGGAGCCTTAGTGACTTCCTCAGCTAGCAAGCTGCTAAATTTTCTGTTTAAAGGCTGTATGTATTATTTACTACCCATTTGGCTGGGGTTTAGCTTGTTTTTAGCCTTTTTTTCAGATGGCTTCAAAGTAGGCCAAGACTAGAATCAACTTTATTTTCAAACCAGCATGCAGAAAAACAAGACAGTATTAGCAAACTGGAGCTGAGAGCATAATTAATGTGACACGTGCTCCCTTCCAACACAGACTGCTAAGGAAAGCATTTGGGATTGCAGCTCAAAACTCTAAGAAGTAATGGCACAGTGCAACACCCCTAAGAAACACTGCAGGCAATACTTTGAAAATCAATCACTCTTTTTCATTCCAAAAAGACACAGAGCATAAGGCTAAATATGATTTTGCATTTCCTTTCCCATACAGAGCATTAAAAAAAAAATAATTCTGGAGAACAGTTTTCCTGTGCAACAATATACACTATACAATATGTCTATATTCCACTCTTATCCCTTCCCCTCTGCTGAAAAGTGGTGGGAAAGGGCAACTCAGAAAAAATGTCATCCCATATCTGTCTCCCACTCAGCACACACTAACCCAATTCTCAAAAATATCATCACAGTCTTACAGCTCATTACATTCGGCCGCAGGATGAGAACTGAACTGCACCACTAAATGTGCACAGTTTGTGTTTACCAGCAAGAACACTGTATGTAGTGTTGCTTACAATATACCCCGTAATACGGAAGCATTCTTGTTGGCAGCTTTGACAATTTATCTATTCATGTAAAAGTGAAACAGAGGCTGCTTTAAAACTGTTGCTCCCTGTTCTAATGGCAAAAGAATATTAAAAACTATCACAGTGAAATCTCTGTTGCCATCAAAAGGTCATTGGTTCAACAGACAAACAACCTAGTGTTAATGATTTAACAAAACATTTTTCACACAGATTACATGCTCATCCATCAATATTTTTTACATCAGGAAAATAAAGATAATTTACTTTAAAAATGCGAATTACAAAGAACTGGTGTAAATCAAATACAATGCCTAAGTAATTTGGCTTTTACCTAAAGAAATTAATTAAAAACACAATTAAAAAAGCAAAAAAGTTGCCATTGTTTGGAAGTAGGCTCATTAATGGGAGAACTGTCCTAAAAAAACTAAGAATGTTGTTGTACAATTTGTTCAGCAGTCTCTTGATTAGAATAGAGCTATATGCAGTCAAACATACAAGTCTGGATTTCTTCACTCCCTTGTCTCTTTTTTGAGCATATACGTACATGAGGGAGAGAAGCTTAGAGTTTGATCTTGACTTCATGAAAGTAAATGTCCACCACATTCCTGCCAAGTAGTATATGAAATAAAATAACATTACTTATTATTTCAACCATTCTAATTTTGAGATAAATGAAACTCACACAATAACCAAGATAGTAACAAACAGTTAAGTCTATTTAACTTACTTCGAAAATAATTTTTTCAGCTCAAGAAAGGTATATAAAGATTATCCTGATTTTGAAATTGTCAGCATAATAAAAAAAAAGCATATGCATATATCTACTGTGGAATGTACAGAACCACAAAATGAGAAGCTTATTTCTTTCTCTAACTGGAAGCCTCAAAACAAAATATCCCCCACATTTTCTGAAAATAAAAGTATATTTGTAAATGTGCATTAATAACATAATAACCTCAAATGCAGGCTCCATATTGTTTTAACATTATATTTGCAATATCCAGCACTATTTCTGATGTTACAATATATTGTATTGTTTTCAAGTAATTAAAATGTAAATAATTTATCAAACACATACCATCAAAAATGAAAACGATAACAGAAATGTTCTTATGCATGCTTCAAAAATATTTTGCAGATAAAGTGAAAACTTAAAAGTTAAACACCAGGAAAACCCATCATCATCAGACAAATTTAGCAGTTTTAGTAACAACCGTGTATGTATTTCTCCATAACCGATGATGAAAACACACTTGTTTATTATGTATGAAATATAAGATTTATGGTGTATTTAACTATCCATTTTATTGCATCTAAGTGCTGGGTTGATGACTGCTGCTATTAAAAATAGTGAGTATCGAAAATGTTGACAGTTAGGTGAGGTTCTTTTTTGTTTTGTTTTAAATGAAGGCTCATCTCATGTAGAGTAGAGCTAAATATAGACAGTCATTCTAACTCTATGTAACGTATGGGTGTCTGATCCAAAAGAATGTTAAACAGGTAGTATAAATTTAAAATCATTCCCTGACATACTGCCTGCAAGTGCAGAGAGCAACAGAATAAGGTAATAATACAAAAAGTGATTTCCATAACCCAGTAGATTCAAAGTGAGTGTGAACTGAGCTGTGCATGCTTTTCAGTAGAGGATTTTAATTGTCTGGTGGAAAGATACTGGAATAACACATTTCCATCTGTGATTTTATTTCCCACTTTTGTAGTTTGATTGTATCATTAATGTAGGACTTTTTCAGAAGGTATCATCCTGCTATTTTTCTAGAAACTTTTGTCAACATTTGGAGTAAGTTGGTACTCTTGATTTACTAACAGTATGAGGTAACACTAGTCTTGTACAAGTTAACTGTCTAAAAACGCAGGTCTAGATGTGACTAAGCACTGCCACAATCTACCAAGTTGATAAATCTGGCCATTTATATGTAAGTAAAATAGAGAGGCTGACATCCAGAACAATTTCAGCAGCGGGTTCAATAAGATTTGAACTAGAAGTATCCTTGTACTTTTGTATATTTTTGGCTCAACAACTTGTTTCCAGGAATGACAACAAAAGAAAATATTTTATATTTATCTTACAGGAGCCTCCAGCAGACCCCAGTCAGGGCTGGAGCTTCTTTGTGCTGTGTGCTTTTTTCCCATTCTTGATACATATAGAATGACTGAACATAAACTCACCCATATACAATCATTTGCAGGATTAGCCACAGATGTTATGTTCCCTGCCCTAAAGAGATCAGAATAAAATTCACAGGGGCTTTGTCACTGACCTCTGAAAGACCAGAATGAAGTCAAAGAAATTCTCATCTTACAACTATTTCAAATGCAATAGAAACACAAAGTAGCTGTTGAAACAAAACTTAAAGAGAACATTATTTAAACAAATGAAAATGGCCCAGACTGCTCTGATGTTGGGGGAGTGTTCATTTTAGGCTAATTGTATAAACTCTGAGCATTTGCCTGGGCACAGACTCTTCATGATGCTGATTCTACTGAAAAGCTCTTTCCCAACCCATCTGTTTGTTCTGACTTAGCTAATGTATTTATGACACCAGCATTTAAGGATCTGCACAAGATTTATAGGCTACCACAGCATGAACTCTTGCCAGTAAGGTCTTAATTACTTTCAGAAAAATGGGGAAAGTGATGACCATGTTTATTGTTATAACCTTTTTTTCTTTTGAACTAATCAAATACAGCTAAAATGATTCACCAGGAAGACAAAATATTCATGAAAGCTATAAAAGACAGAAACTATTGAAGGAAGTATCAGAAATCTGCAGCTTTCCCAGTAGCAGAAAAAGCCTGTCGCATTTCTGGAAAAAAAAAAAAAAAAAAGAAGGAAACAAAACAAAAACTGGCATGGACCAACATTTCTGGCATTTTTAAATGTCTGCAGTGTCACCCAGAAAACAGATAACTACTGTATAGTGTATTAAGATCCTTAGTCCAGCTGGTCCATTTTTTCTAAACTTTAAAAACCATTTCCAAAAATACAAAGCGTTTTTAATGGATTTCAATGGTCTCTTTCTTCTTTTACATAAAATCACTCAGAAGAAGGATGTTTTCTTGAAAACAATCTGCTGTCCAGGTCTACCGTCCCAGGCATGTCCCTTGGAGCTGTTCCCAAACTATCCACAAAGCACTAGCGTTTCAGCAATGGGAATGACAACTTCTTTTTAATTGTTTGAGATCCTGCAGGCTTCTATCTGAGAACAAAGCGAGCACATAAAGCACATTCTGTGGCCATGATTCAAGTTCCTTTGAAAATAAATGATATATGGAAACAATGATATGTTATATAAAGCAGTCTGACACTGAATGCTCAGCATTACACCAAATCATAGCCAAGTTCATTTCCCACCGATGCAATTGGACATACTAGAAGTGCAATAAAACTTACATAAAGCAATTTTTTCATTATGTGAAACATAAAGAATTTGGTTGAAGTTTGAAGGGACTTCACCATGAAGAACAGATTAAGTCTGTTTAGCAACGGACAAATAAAATAATGAATCCAACACAAAAGTCTATTTGATAGTTGGTAGTGATACATTTTAATAGAGCAAGAACAAGGGAGTATCTAATGAAGTTCAAAAGCAATGTATTTAAAGCTGACAGAAGGAAGTACTCTAACACAATATGTAATTAACCTACAGTCTCATTACCAAAATATTTCCTTGAGGTCAAGAGTTTAGTAGGATTCACTAAAAGCATTAGGAATTATATGTCTAATGAGGACATTCACATACACATCAAACAGAACTTTTGAGGACACAGTATAAAAAAGAAAAAGTTTATTTTATGGATTGGTTATTCTTTAATTGCCTTTTCTGAAGTTTTTATAATCTTCTTATACATCTGAGCTGAAATCCTCATTCAACAACATGGGTAACAGAGCCACAAACTTTAGTGGAGTAAGATGCTCACCTCTGACAATGGTAAGGGGCAAAACCTTGGAGAAATTGCACAAATATTCTGATTTACTGAATGTTTATTTAAATTCTTCTAATTAATCCAGTGAAAGCCATAATGTAAATGCATTCAGAGCACTTGAAAACTGCTTAACTACATGTGACTTTGTTAGTAAATTACAGAATTGAGCTAAGTAAATTTAAACACACTCTAAATGAAGTTAAGTTTGTATATTTATAAAGACACAGTATGTCTTCCATATAACCCTTCAACAGCAGGACTCAGGTAAATCTCTTCCTTCATTTATGCCTTCTTAGTTCTTCTATCTATCCATCTATCAGTTATTAATACTTTTTACAGGCCAAATAGCCCAGCTATAAAGTAAACTTGGTGATAGATAATTGATTTTGTAATTTAAAGCAAGGGTTCGAGGTGTTCTCTTTTTCTTTTTTTCTCTGAGCTGGCATGCATTTCTCAAGCAATAGAGAGAACATCACATTTATTAAATTAAGCCTTAGGCTTTCAGAAGACTTTACGAATGGTTATGTTTGTAATCTTCAGTGTTTATTTTACTATGAAACTAACACATTCAGCAATAAGTCAGATTTATTGTGAAAATAAACACATTAGGACCTTATAAATAGCTGTTAGAAAAGTTCCGTATGGTCTGCCAAAAGCCCCAAATGATTGGTTCATGAACTTTTCCTCTGTATGCTCTAATGGCTTGAAAAAATTGTTTATTTTTGACTGGTTATGAATAGATGGGGATTATATTTCATCTACAGTCTCCATTAAAGTATCAGGATTTAGAAAACTTCTTCCAAACTTTTAAGAAACTCACATGAAAAAAAAAAAATGTTGACAGCAGATATGTGTAATGGAATGGCTAAAGTGAGCGTTATTTTAAAGCTGCGTTTACACAATGAGTTTCTCAATTTACCTGATTATATCCTCTAAAAAGAAAAAAAAAAAAAGTTGTTGCTCCAAGATGGTGCAAGACTTCAATGGTTTATCTAAATAATTGCCTATAGCAATTGCCGCAGCATGGGTTAATGCAGATACGCTGCAACAAGCACAGGAGTCTTTCGGTGAGAGGCTGGATGCATACCTAGCGGCACATGATCCCTGCATCCCTGCTGCAATTTCCAAAGCACTCAGACCTTTTCAGATCTTTCCAGCACACAGTCTTTACACAGAGACCAAGATGCTCCCTCCTAAAATTAGGATGGAGACTTGTTTCTCTAAAATGCAGCCATCTTTCCACAACTGTGCAGAAAGATCAAGGTCCTCATCCTCAAACCATAAGAGAATAGCTGCAAAATTACGTTCCAAGTGTTTCTGTGAGCATGAAACCAGCTGTCACTACTTTAATCAAAAGCATATTTGTGTGGACATGGTATTAGGGAAAGGTTTCTCGGTAGTGCTAGCTAGTATAGTAATAAAAGGGGAGGGCCAGAAAACATTTTGATTTCATGACAAATGGGGGCTTGGTGTTATTTTTCTCATTCAACAACAGAAAAGGAAATCAGTTTCTCAGTGTTTTTGAAGGAAATAGGAGAGATGGACAACAGCTGAGAGCTCAGCAGGCAGGATATGCCTTGTAATAGGGAAGGGCCACCATTGCCCAGAGTGGAGCAAACATTTGAACGTAGCACTTCCCAGATACTAGGCAAATGCCTTGTCAGTTTTTATTGTCAAAACTGTTCCTTTTTGTATGGATAAAATAAACACTCTCTGTATTTTACTGGTTCAACAAAAGACATTGCCAAGTCACTTACCTCAGGTATGGCAGGGAGTCCCAGTGATCCACTGTAATTCCAGCCACCTCTCCCACTGAAAGTGTCACCAATCCATTTATACAAAAAAGCTTTGGGTTTAAATTAGAGAAAATACCCTTCTCCCAGTGTTGAAAACAGATGTAGGACTCTAATGCCACCTGATATCCATCAGAAACTAGCTGACATTCCAACTATGGAAAAAAAGTGCAGCAGAATTCCTCTGAAGTGAGCGGAATTACCTCCTCCTAAGTAAAAGGGTCTTTTTTTGTTTGTTTAGATACTTTTACGTGCTACAGCAGATGTACCACATTTTGTATTAGTTTCTGCTTGAATGAATAATAGAGACATGAGCACTTGTATAAACAAGGAAAGGTATTTAATGAACATATTGTACATACTAAAGAGACTGCTTTCTGTTGGAAGAGTGTAGAATTCATTCTTCCAAGTGCATGAAAATCCCATATTAATGATGCATGAGTTTTCTATGAACTGGGCCAGGCATAAACTGTCGACTGCATTTAAAACACTGAATCAAACCTCATAATTGCTCATTTCAACATTTAAGAAAAAAAAAATCCAACCCTGCACAGAAAACAGAAGATGTCTAAAATGACAGTGTTATTTTTGCATAGTTTTTCATTAGAGATCATTTGTTTGTATTTCTATTTTGAAAATTTGGGCATGTGAGTCCCAGATGAATGTGTTCCTCTAGAACTGCAATTTGTTTCATTGTGTTTTCATTCATTTTCATTCTCTTCATGAGCAACAGTGACATTTGAAAAAAACAAAAGAAAAGGACAGAGTAGCTGGAAACTCGTACTTACCGCGTATTTATAGCATTTGGCACACGGGACACAGTTTACCGAAAGATATTATTAGATTTGTCAGTGAGTGTCCTGCTGCTTTTTCAGGACTCTGTGGGTTCTGTCTATGAAGACAAGTGTGAGGCTTTGAATGCCTGGCTGCAGTCAGAGCCTTGAGTGAAGCACTTTGGCTTCCTGTGCAACAGGAACATGAGAACTACCAGACAGGGTGAGACCCAAAATCCATTCATCCAAGAGTCCTGTATCCAACTGTGGCCAGTAGTGGAAACTCGTAACAAGCATTTATGAGGAACAGAGTGACACTTCCCTCATGTACTCTCCCAGCTTTGAGCTGGATGCACCGCATGAATTTCATCATTTAGTCATTGAGAGGAGACAGTGGCATGCCCTGATACAGAGATTACAGAGACAGCACACTGACATGATGGAACAGAGCTGGCTGATACAATGGCAGGTTGCTATGACTTTTCCTGTGGTTACTGGGAGGTCAGAAGTCGGGCAGCAAGTACAGTAGGTGAGAGCTATGTTGTCTCACTGAAATGGTCATCAGCATTCCAGAACTCCTGCATACGTGAACCTTTGCAAAGAACTTCTCCAGCTCTGGTGCTTGAGCGCCATGTTCATGGATAAGGGAGGCTGTACCAGTTTTGAAGGCAGCAATGGGCTATCAAAAACAGTGACATAAATTCAACTCAGTAGTCTGAGACTAGCAAGTCAAATAGCAGGTGTTGCATGGACAGATATTTGGGTGACAACAGCCTGTGGATTTCAACCATAGTGAAAGCTGAAGAAATACTAGAATTCCCAGCTGGCACTCCTGAACTGTGCAAGTCTGTTCCAAAGTCTGCTCCCACAAAATGCAAATACTTGGATTAATCAGAAATAATACCACCCATCACCACGCAAACTTCCCTTCACCCAGGAGTGTGTGGAAGGTAGTTCCCCATTCATGCCTTCAATGCACAGCTTTTCTCAAAAGAAAATGGTGACACTGGTGCTCGCTCTCTTCTAGTTTAGGAAACTCATACCTATTTCCAATCCATAGCACATTAACTGTCATCAGCCTTCCAAATAACCTCCTCAACCAGGTATTTGGTATCCATCTTACAGACTTTTCTTAATCCCTGACACTGAAGCTTTCCAATCTACAATTAAACAGCTCTTCATCAAATTTAAAAAATAGTCACAGCTATATTGGTGGTGCATTCAGCAGCCTTTCCTGACTTGCACACAACCACAAACTGAAGTCTTAAGGTTATAATTTGCCTCTGTCATGCAAAAGAATATGGCTAAAACCATATGGCTAAAATCAACGATAACTCAGCACTATTTTATTGCCTTTAAAAAAAAAAAAAAAAAAAAAAAATCAAAGTGTGTGACAAGCAGGTTTACCTCACAGCAGATTCTCCACCAATTGGCTGAACAGCTCCACATTTTGTTAGGTCAGCTTCATAGTCAACCAGAGACCCCAGTACAGCAACACTCCCTTCATGATTTCTCTTGCACAGGAATTTCCTGTTTCTTCCTAACCACAGTGTTCATTATCTTTGTATAGAGACATGTGCATCTACTTTAAAATCTATAAATATTAAGTATTTAAACAGCAGCCCTTTAAGGGGTATTATTGTGACCTAGAAACAGAAGCAAATATGTTCATTGTAGTAATTAAAGGGCAGCAAATGATCTTGGTTTAATTCAGATATCTTACTGGAAGGAAGAGGTTTCCGTGCCTCAGTCATGCAGCAGCAATGTCTAGGAAACAAATTGCTGGAGGCCAATTAATTAAACAGTTATGAAGGAACAACATGACCTTTTATTTTCCAAGTATTTAAAATTATTTTTTTAAAAGACTGAATAATAATCTAATTACATACAAATATATTAAAAATATGATCAATTATACATGCTTTATGATAATAGAAGAGCAGCAGAAATGCTCTAAATTTTATACTGCTGTCTTACATAGCCATTTATGGGCTCTCAGCTGAGAGACCATCATCATTAACTCAATCCAATTTCACATTGATAAAATTGATCCTATTAAAATAAACCTACTGGCACAAAAGGCAACTTTTATTGTTTCTTTCCAATCAGCCATGAGGGAAAGTGGGCTTGTTCTATTTCTGCTTGTTCTGTTTCAATCAATAAGCTTTTAAAATGGTATCCACTGTGTTCCTCACCAACACTGCCCTCTGAAGAACCATTCTGCAGTTTTACTCAAACAGCAACCAAAACAAAGCCAGTAATTTTCTTTTACTGCACAGAGCTGCATGTTTTTACTGCGCAGCATCCACTTAGACCTCACCACCAGCAGCATTAGCCAGATATAAGTTGTTTATATGCCTTAAAGTTTTCATAAATAGTGAAAGTAGTAGACTTGTTCTGGTCAAACATACCAGTAATATCAAAACAGATTTTAAAATTCAGTTAGTTAGGAGAGACTAAAGCTTAAATATTGACAAGAAACTAATAAATCAAAATGTTTTCATTGATGATGTCTTGTCTCTATGAGCTCAGCAACAGTAATTCTGCTGTGTTCAAAGCCTTAGCAAACTGCAGATAAGGACAGTATCAGGACCAGAAAGTAGTTTACTCAGCTGCTCCCTTTAGTGGCTCTGCATAAGGAAGTACAATTTACAGCTCAGACGACTTTTCTAGAATATTATCAGACTTCTTTTCTAGAATATTATACAATAATGCAGTACATCACTTTCAAGAATCAACTGCCTAAAACAAAAATCTACACCACCTAACAAATAGAACAGTTTTATATATGCAAAACTTCTTGATTTTACTTAATTTGAAAGAACTAAGCAGGCTCTTTTACAGTGTAAAACTGGAAATTTACATAGCAAGCTTGCCATACATCTATTGAAAAGTTAGCAGATGTTTTCACAATAAAACTATTAAAAAGTACCAAAAGTATTCAAAGCTTTGTGGTTCCAGGCATTTTTGTAGGCTTACATAAAAGAGAGGGGGTTACGCCCCACAGACTTCTGAAATTTGTACAGATGTTCTTACTTCTCTCTATTTAACCAGGCCATGCGTATTACTTAGCAGAAAAGATAATTTGAGAGAAAGTATTTTCATGCCTTAATCACATTAGCCAAGTTCCAAATGAATTGCTACCTTGAGGCATCACTTTTACTCACAGAGAGCAGAGCTGCTCAGTTCTTCTCGCTTTCTTTTTTTAACGTGATACAATCATATGTGTCAAAATGTTTATTTATTGATAAAATTCATAAATAAATAAAATATAAAGCACTGATGCTAAGTCATTTTTATAAATACATTTCAATCGGTAGAAAGTTAAATACAAAAATGTTAATAGGAAAGAAAGAGTGGATATATGACATCCAATGTAACATCCACTGTTTTCACAGATTTTGGGACACATATATCACCCTATTCACAGGTATTTATAAACATTACTGCTATTTTCTAACTCCATGGTGTTTCTCTGCTTTTATGTGGACTTAAGAAACTTTTCTATTAGTGTACATTTCAATAGTAGAATGATTATATATCATTTTCTCATTAAAAAGTCTATCATTTTAGACAGTAGAAAGACAGTATTTCTTTGGCCCTCGAAAAAATGACACCATGAACTGAGTTAACGGGCACATTTAGGATTCTACTATAACTATTAATCAAAATAAAACACTCGTAAAGGTTTTCTCTATTAACTTTTGTTCAGCTGTGACTGAACATGACTTAGACAAAGCCAAGACATCTGTGGGATTCGTTGCAGGAAGCAACACTGCCCTTCATCTTGACCCTTTTTATCTCTGCTTTATTTACAAAAAGAACAAATTTCAAATACAATTAAGTTTTTAGTTTAGAAAAGCCAAAGGCAAATTTTAAATCATAAGTCTAAAATATGTGGTATGGGTGAAACTCTATGGCAGTGGAAAAACTAATATTTAGTCAAGTTTTTAAAAAGGAGCAAATAAAAACCATGTTACTTAAACTGCTAGAGTGTGTACTCCATATTATCTGAAAACCAAAGTGCTGAATGTTACTAAAGCCAAGATACAGAAAACATTTGGAAGGCTGCACAGAGGGAAACTAACAGCTGCCATTCATTTTGTCTTTAAATGGGCAGACATAAAATCTTTATGAAAAATGACAGGACTTAAATCCAAATTTCAAAAATAGAAGTGGGCTGGAAGTGAAAGAAAACTTTTCTAAGTAGATGGAGGTTTAGGAGGAGAAGCTAAATAAGCATTAGCCAGGTAGCATCAGGTTGTCAACTGTGAACAAATTAAATCAGCGAGATGCAAAACTTCTGAACCACAGTAAAGATGAAAATAGCGTGAAATATTCTATATTGCCAAACAGCATAACAAATTTATATCTCTCACTAGCAGGAAATGGGATACAAAGTCGACATCAGGTGTTAAAGGTCAGGAAATACAAATCAGTCTAATAGCACTTTTGTCAAATTTTCCATGTTACATACTATCAAGAATTATTTCCCACACAGTTTTTCTCCTTTACTGTAACATTCCATGCATACACCATTTCCTGCCCCAAAAATCTGAAATACTGCTTGACACAATGGAAAACCTGGCATCTACAACACCTTAATAAGATCAGTGTTGGTGAACAGCAAAAAAATAAAATGTTTCAAACTCTTCAAAGTATTGTAAATAGAGAATAGCTCCAGAATAAATGTATAACTCTGTTATATCTTCAGCAGTAGCTGCCCTCAACGCACACATGAGGTGCACTGCCACATTGAGTACCATATTTAATGTCTGCTTCTACAAAATTTATTTCTCACTGACTATTCAGGGAACAGAAATGGTTGTTAAAAATTGCATGAAGATGATAAGATGAAAACAGAAGGGAAAGAAGAAACACACCAATTATTTTAGCTTGACAGTGTCACTATCCAGAATATTCATCTGTCCAAAATTTTCAGACATCTGAGAGCGCACATAACAGATCTGACATGTCCGGGACACATTGAACCCAACAGTGCTTGGCTTGCACAAAGGTCAGACATGCCTGTAAACTTGACCCACTAGATTTACTGCACATACACAGATCAAAAACAAAGCACATGCTTATCCAGTTCATGGATCCATATTTTTGCCTGAGGTTTTCCAGAGAAAAAAAAAGAGAGCTGTGCAACATGGTTGTAGTAGCGTATCTTTCCCATACGATGCACTGGGACTTTGGTGACTCCTAAAGTCTCCCATACAGTTGCCCGACCTCAATTATGACATCTATGGCAATGATATTTGACATAACAATGAACATAACTATATTAAATACAGCAGAACTATACTATAAATCAACCTGCATTAGACAAAATACTGACTGGATTTTACGTATTGGGGAAAAAAGCTACAAATCGCTTCTTACAATTTTTTTCTGTTAACATTGATTTAACTTGTAAAAGCAATAATGACCATAAAACAGAAATATATACACTAAATACACTTCCCCTACTATATCTTTTGAAGTTTTAAAGTACTCACTTTATTTAAGTGCAATTACATTTGGGTTTGTTTTTTTTCAAGCAATCTTGTCTCAAGAGCATGTTCCCACACAAGGTCTTTAAGGGCGTAGTTAACTATGCATCTCCATTGATTTACTACTGTGCTTGCAAGCACACCACACTGAGAAGGCTGCCCATGGCCCTGTTCCTTAACTAGTGACCTACTTGCTCTTCTCACCTTCGGGTTAACTGAGAAAAAATTATAGTTACACCATCACGAAGATTCAAGGCTAACTATGATTTTGCATTAAGCAGCTTAAACACTTCAGGAAATAAAGGAAACTCTTCTATTTTTAAACTTTTAGTCTTACACTGTGTGACAGCTCAGAGGCAGTAAAATCTGCAAAATTGTAGACAAATTTTTGGACATCACCAGAAATTCCTTTCTGTATGAAAAAAAAAGAGATGCAAAATGTGAAATATTTTAAAAGTAAATTGAAGCTTGGTCTCAGTAGGGGATTTTCTGGGCAAACATTCATTAGAACTGAAAGGCTTGCTATCAAACAATATCATCTCTAAGAAAAGATGAGCTTGAAGAGCTTCCCACATCTAACCACCATGGGTCATTAAATTCAGTAGAATCTCTAATCCAGGGCAAAGGGAACCGCAGAGTTTACATGATAGGAAAGTTTGGTTAATAAGTGAGATAATGGATAGCTAATACAGAGAAATCCAATTCCATCAAGTTAGAAGACTTTGCTACTCAGATGTCTTTGAAACATCCTTGCCAGGACTGTAATATTCAGAAAGACTGAAGAGCCTCCATGCAGTACTGTACTCATCCTTCTGTGTATTTACTTTGCTGTCACTCACCTGAAAATTTACTGTCTCTGAATCATATTTCTGAGTGCTGCCAGAACCAGCAGAGATTCAGCACACATGAAACTGTGATGCTGCTTCTGAATTCAGAGCTGTCAAAGCCGTATAGCCACACTCATGCACTGCCCTGATTGAACTAATTCATATTGTAGAAGTAATCTGAAACTCAGATTATCTACTCATGGACAAACAAAAGCTGTTCATATTTAGAGAGAGAAGCATTTCCAGGGATCAGTAAAGTATTCTGCAGGAGTCCCAAAGAAGTAAAAAGGAGCTTAACTGACAAAATTCTCACCAAAAAAATAGTTGAAATGGAAGGGTTAAAAGACAGAAACAACTATTTTCTCATTTACTTAAACCATTATACACAAGACTCTAGTCCAAGGAACGGGGTGATTGCTACACTGTCACACAGCTTTACTATAGTAGCAGGGAACCTAACTTAAAGCAATACTTGGTGCCTTTTTTTTTCTACATAGGCTTTTGAAAAGCACCAATCATTTTCCCTAAAATGACTTCTTTTTCTTAGAGATAGTTTTTTCAAGTGACGAAAGTACATCAATATAAAAAAATAGTTAGTTATTTAGGGAACAGAAGGTAGGGGGTTTCCCCCCACACCATTGGATAACATGGCAGATTTCACAAATTGAGGAAATGAGCATAACATTCAATCTCTTTTCTCATATAAAATCCTGTAATGATACATTAACTTATATAACCAAGATTGTCTCAATAAACTTTCCAATTATATGTTTGAAGTATTCTTTAACATTGACATCATTAATACCAAAGAAAATTAATGGGAATTCCACAATGTTCTTTAGTGCATCAACAGAACATTCCCCCAGCAAACTATTAAGGAGTACCTATGCTTAGCAACTATATTAAAGAAAATTGTTAGAAAAAAGCTGGCAGTTCAGCAGCCCTTATTAATACTACAAGCTCAGTTCCTCCATTTTTCTTTAAAGGTCTTGGAGAAGAAAGGTAAAGGAAAATGTTTTATTTCTTAACATGGCAACTGCAATTCTGATTTGAAATACAAGATTCCAGGAAAGTTTACTATAACCAAAGCGCAATCAGCAAAAGAACAGATGATATGCAGTGTTTCAGTGAATAATGCTTTTCTGTGGTATGGCTGGAGTGGAAGAATCTTTCAGTAACTTTAACTAAAACTCTATCTGGATTACATTCATCACCCTGTTAACCACTATAGGAAAACAGGCACACACTTGCTCAGGTCAGAGGTTCTGCCTAGAGGCCTTTTCCTTCTTTTTCTGTCATAATCTAGGAAAGATTCTGTTCTCCATTATTTCCAAAATAAATTTGACCAGTAAAACAACAGAACACTGGGCAAAAGACCCTGTAGTGCAAAATCTATCCAAAGTGGTAACTTCAACAATATGTGAAGTAATACTAGCAGATTTTCCCCATTTTCAACTGTAAAAGGTTTGGTGTTCTGCCATCAGTCACTTCTCCCCTGGGACTTAGTAAGAAGGTGAATCCGTTAAGGGGTGCTGGGAGTACAAAGAAGGTACTCACACACTCTTCCATACCCTGTGTTCCCATGTGCCTCCCCAGATACACTTCTGTCAGTCCGTACATATTATATATATATATACATATAGCTAGCTAGGACTAATTTCAAATTTCTCACTTAGACAAAGCACTCTTGCTCAAGTGGTACACAGCTGCTTCAGTCATTCAGAATATTTTGCAGGAGGCTTATTTCACATACAAGTGGACATCTTCCCCGATGTCTGCTATAAATCAGCCTATGAGTACAAATAAAGGGAATTTTATTGCATTATGTTCCAAGAGTTTCCTTGTGAAAAAATGTACAATAAAAACAACAAAATAGCCCAACAATAATACCACTTCTAGTGTATGTATTTCTGGGAATTGTATTGCAAGCTTAAAAATGAACAGTTTGTCAATGGAAATCTTGTTTCTTTTGGGAAATCAGGGAAAGAGAAATGGTAGGTGGGTGTATTTTGTCCATAAACCCATAGTCTCATATGTATCTACAGACATTTTTATATTTATATATTGCATTATATATAATTTACGTAATGCATTCTATTAGCAAATTATTTATATCACTGTAATATATGCATAGTTGAAAGCTGTAGCCAAGAGTTCTTAGTGTTCGTATAACCAGAATCTATGTAATAAACTTTTTAAAACATCTCTGCTTGCAGTGTTTTGAACAGCTGCTTGAATGGGAAAATATGTAACTTCCTGCTACAGTGGTGCATTTTAATTCACAAATTCCTGATTTTATTTCCTTGAATTCAGAGCACCACAACTACACTTTAAAAATAATAATAAAAAAATCCAGAGCTAATTAGTTTTTAAAACAGAGACTTATTTTAAATTTCCACCTTATAAAACTGCATTTTAATGTGAGACTATATGCAGATGAGAAATTATTTAGGTCCGTTAACTGTCCAAATACCTTTTAGCAAAAACAACAAATGTGCTTGATATCATACCAATTAATTTCAACATAGCTGTGCGTCTCATAACTAACAAAAGAAAAAAAAAATCGGATTTAAAGCCACCCACCAAGCTGAAAATATTTAGAGTCACAACTGTAGCACACTTTAACAAAGGATTTCACGAGCTTTATATTCTTATTGCAGACAGCTTGTACATTAAACATTTGATGATGTGAGAAAAACAGAACACACTATGTGCAAAAACCTTCTGTCTAGCATAGCAACTAAAATAAATATTTCATTGAAAAACCCTCAAACCTGTAAGCGAAGCTACTTTTATTACTTATACAGTATCAGCTTTATCTTCTGGGTGGCCAAGTATGCACTAGGCAAAAGAAAATGAAGAAGTTTTGAAAAACAAAGAAACTTTCTCATTCCTTTGTGCTGGACTACTTGGCATACTAAGCCTTTTCTGAAAATCTGGGTTATACTTCATTATCTTGTAAAATACTGCATACACACCTGGCACAAGACACACCTAAGAGGGTTTGTCACACACCAAACTCTCTGGCATTTCAAAACATTTAAAAGGCAACCTACTGACATATGACAAATTTCCACAGACAGGAGCAGCTGCATGGCCTGGTGTTGTTGCCACTATTAACCTCAGTTACAACTTGATGGCTGAATTAAGTTGTCTGCCAGCAGTTCCAGCTGGCATAATACATTACTATGTAGTGTCATGCTGCTTAGCTATGGTCAGTGTTGTGACATGCTGAGCTCCATGTGTTTATCCTCTTTCTACAGATAAAGCTTAAATACTGGAGCTTCATGTAAAGCACCAATTTCTTTAAGTCATAGACAATCCAAGGCTTATCAGTTCTAGTTTTATATACATTTAATCAAAATAACCTATAAACAAATTATCTCATCTCTGCACACATGTCAAGACTTGTGAAAAGGATGGTCCAAAGACACAGCTAAATGGCATCTTGAGGGCAAATAGGGTGTAATATCTTTATATTTCCCAGCTTTTAGATTGCTGCAAGAGCTGAAATAGTCCCTGGAAGATCAGTAAGAACTCAGGCCACCCTCTCACAAGCTATTTTTGGATGGCACTTAATCTCGATTCCACAAAGATGCACAACCCCATTCCAGCTCCGGCCTCCATGTTTCCTGGATTCTATGTAAGTGTTATTTGAAGACACATTTGCAGGATAACAAAAAGAATATATGCTTGTCTCTGACCAAATTATATGTAAAGTAATGAAATTTGTAACTTTATTAATACATACCCTTTCAAAGCAAAGATGCCCAATTTACCGTCTGCAGGCACAAGCAATCTGCCTTGGTGTCCTGTTTTCTGAGGTGGGTACTCACACAGGGGTCAGGCTGCAAACCTTCTCATCCCATAGTCACAATAAACAAAACACAACCTGCTTCCCCCCATTACCATTTAACAGATATCTGCTGTACCAGAAATTGGAGAACCACAGAGTGTTCATGATCTGTATTGCTCTGAATATTTTATTTCTAACACACTAAATTTGAAACTGTATACATCTATGACTTCAAACAGATTTCAGAATCTGATTTTAAGAATAGTGATGGAGGAGCAATTCCATTGTCAAGGCTCATTTTGAGACTCTGGGAAAGCTTCACAGTGGTATGTTGACAAACGACTTGTTATTTGAGAAACTATTTCTTGTCCTCTCCATAAGCAAAAATAAGCTTAAGGGGGTCTTTTTACATTTAATTGTATTATATTTCCAACTTCACAAACATGATTATGTGTATTACTGGGAAGCCTTATTCAGGACACCCCTCACCGCCCCCCCAAGCTTACAAGATCTTTCTTGTTCCATTTCAAAGTGTATTAATGTCTCTATTCAGTTTCCTTTCCTTAGAAACAGAAACATATTTTAAGGTGAAAAACTCTTTAAAATTAAGACAATGAAGCAAGGACAATCTTCTTGAGCAAAGTAAATTAATAAAATGGATGGGACTTCATACAGTCCGTATGGTTGTTGATTGCATTTACCACATAGTTCTGAAAACAAGAAAGGTAATCCTTTCATCAATATTATACTAAACTCACAACTAAGCCATGTTTAGTAGGTTTTGAGATTTTCCTGCAAAAGTAGCTTTCTACTCGTACACTATTTTTAATGTCATTGACCTTCATTAATTCCAATGGTGAATCAAAACAAGGAGGCTGTTAACCGTGATCCCATGTGGAGTCAATGAGAAGCATCCTCATCTCAGCCATGCCTCTGGCCTTTCCAGATGTGGCTGGACTCACTGTTTTTACCTGCTCTGGGACTGGGCAATCTTTTTCCCCCATCTCTAATTACAGCACCCACTATAATGAAACATTGTAACATTACTGACCAGCTGCACCACAACACAGTGCTTGATCACATTTTAAATGTTACCTTCTTTGCCGTTACAATAATTCTCATTGAGCTGTTCCTCAACCTGCATCAAAAGCTTAGAGAATAATCAAGAAACAAACTCTTTATATGCTTTTCTGAAATCAAAATGAGTTTTAAATGGAGAGGTGGGGTTTTTTTGTTGTGTGGAGCTTTTTTGGGGACGAAAGCGGTGATGTCTTTCAATTAATGTGAATGAGAGTCTTTCCCAAGCAAGCAAAATGTGTAAGGAATGCAGAACCAAGCCCCTGAGGTATTTGGGGGATGGTGACAGAAACAAAATTAAAAGTGACTGAGGTGCCTCTGTTAAAACTGTCAAATTTTTATGCACATGAACATTTCCTCATTAAAGATTCATAAAGAATTCATAGTTTTAATGCACATGTGACCAGTGTCACAGTTCAATAGCCAGAAGTCTTTAAAAAAAAAAAAAAAAGAAGAAAAAAAAGATACTGTCATGATTTTTAATGGACTCCCTTTCCAAGGGAGATAGACACCTCCTTTTTTAAACACCAAAGTACAACTGCTGCAAAAGCCTGCCATCCTAAGAAAGGTCTGAACATATGAAAAACAAATAGGCATTTCTGTTGCAGTTCATATTCACAAACACTGCTCATTTCCTACCTCTGAATTTCTGCATTTTCTTGCCCCAAGAAAGGATGAAATCATGTCCCTTGGTCACAAACCTTTCCTACAATTATAATTAAAGGTATTAGCAAAGGGAAAGAAGTGCCCTGCCTATATCAGACTGAACATTTGAACACATAAGGCTCAGCACTAGATTTCTGTATAGCAGTTTAGGATAATTACAGCTTCAGGAGAATCCACATGCTGTTTAGGAACGCACTGATTCTTTTTTGCTTTATGATCATTTTTTCTGGTGCAGGTTATATTCCTGTTCTACTACAGTCTGTTGAATTTCAAAGGTGGAAACATCTCTTTAAGGGCAGGCATAATGGGGATATGTCTCACAGGCTGGGTAATGTTGACATCTCCCATCTTGTTACTTTATTTTTGCTGGAAAGGTGAAGAGCTTTATTTTTTTTTTTTTTTAATATTTATTCCTTTATTTTTCTCTTTGCCAAAAAGCTATTAGCACCTGATAAAAAGCACTGACTTTAGACAGAAGACAGACAGGCATCGGCAAACCCTTGGCAAACTACCCAAGCTTGTATTGGGGACTGAGGGAGGGCTGAGTTACATATTATTAGACCTCTGGCGTAGTTTTGCAATGTAGAAAATAACTGGTTAAGGCTTGCCTGCAAAGGGAATACAGTTCTTAATATTTATTTTTTACCCCCAAGACACTCCTAAATCATTTTTTTCCAATGCAACACAGACCATCCACTCACTGGCCAGATCCTCCCCTGCCTTCAGTGCCCTGCAAAGCATATCAGAAGTATATTCTCTTTAAGCAATGTGACTCCCTCTGCACTAGCTGCCACTCATTCGAGGGATGAGGAACACAAACATCTAAACACAGGTTTCCAGCAGTGTCCTAGGCCAGGCCTAGCCAGCGTAATCAATAATGTTCCATTCCTGTCGTTTCAGCAGAGCAATGAATTTTTGTCCTTTTTCAGCAGCTCTTTGGTATCCTCCTGTCTCACTGTGTTAGTATCAGCATCCCCTCACTCAGTCACAGGTCCCATATTTATATCTTCCAAAGTTATCTCCACCATGGTGCCAACCTAAATTCTCCAACCCTGTTCTTTCCATCTTGATTTTTATTTAATCTCATACTCCATTTCTCCTGCTTCTATTTTCATCTTCTCTTTTACTCTTTCCACTAATCTTCCTAAAAGCAGAGGCCTTTGTCAGAGCTCTATAAGTTTCAGTAGCAGTATTATCATCTATGAAGATCACCTTCATCTCCAGTTTGGTTGAGCATGCATGGTTCCCTGATATTGGTTAATGTGCCATTTGGCTTCGCGCTGGGCCACTTCAGTACAGATGAGGAACTCAAAGGGTGTTGCTCCGCACCCCATATAGGACATGTGAATCCCTGACAAAGTAGGCAGCTTTTCTATACACTCAGTTCAAATTCTGTCTAGCTTCTTGTCATAATAAATCCCTGTATTGGTAAAATATGTAGTGCTCTCTGACTTTCATTCCCCAGAATAATTTGGCAAGAAAATTCTCTGTATCCCAAGATAATTATCTCACTATTGGCTTCAGGAAGAAAGAATACTTTTGTAGCGAATGACCACATCTGTACTATGTCAGGCTTGGTTAGAGATTAATAAGGGGTACTACTATGCTGCCTATACATTCTCTTACAATAAATGTCAGTCAGAAAAGCATGCAACTTAACTGGTAGCAGCAACAAATTTTGGGAAGACAGGCAAAATCTAAAATTGATCAATGTAAGTTTGTTCAATAATACTCAAACTTTGACTCAATACAAGCTTACTTCTTTATATATGTCTTGTGAGTATAGCTTGCTTATTATTAAGTATTCCATAGGATTATACAAAATTTATTAATATGCTTATGCCCACATCTAACATGGGTAAAGATAATGAAGTTGACAACTATACTGAAGAATACTGTAAACAGTAAGAACAAGTCCCATTATGAGACCTGTATTTCTGGGAAAAATAAAATATGATATTTGATACTTCTCAGTATCAGGTATTTAGCACATCACCATGAGGAAAATTTCCAGATTCTTTATGATGGCATTCTATAGACTACAGCCACAATGACACTTAAAACATTATTTCTTAAAAATCTTTTAACAAGTAAAATCAAAATGAAAAGACAGATAAATCTGTAGTCCAATTGTAATTTGTTATCATGCTTAGTATTTCTGAATTCATTCTGCTAAGATCATCTACTACTGTTTTCATCTAATCTGACTTGCTTGTAGCAAAATAATTATTTTAGCTGTTAATTCTTGTATTATTAAGCTCTAGTAGGTCATTCAGAACTCTGAAACTGCAGCTTTTGTTACACCACAAAACCAAATTCAGACATAGGGCAATTTTCTTTAGGGTTTTTTTTCCCCATTTTTCTGAATTTTAAAAGTTGTTGGTTTTTTTGCCTTTTTTGTTGTTGTTATTTTGGGTTTTTTGTGTGTGTGTGTGGGTTTTTTTGGTTTTTTGGGTTTTTTTGCCTGATTGCTTAGGTTCAAAGGTTTACTGCATTTGCAAAATTTATCTTCCTTAAAGTGTCAATATAATATCAGCTTTTCAGGTGAAAAACTTCTTTTTTAACAATAAGTTCTGTACTGAATTAATTGTGCAACTTTCAGATGTTCATTTTTAGACATACTGAACCACTGATTTAATAATTTCATCATCATATACAACAACTTGGTAATCAGAATGCTCACACTCCAGTCCCAAATTAATGAGGCTACCATTTTTCATCAGTGCATTTCATTCACGTACACTATTGTTAATTATAGTCCAAAGCCATGTGCATCTCTTTTAACTGCTTTCTCTTATTTTCTTTATGTATACAATTCCAGCAAGTTACTGCAAAAATGACTTTTACTGGCAATTTCCAGTGTTTATATATGATACACACACATACATAATGTACCAAGTGAATGCTGTTAGATCATTGATTTCATTGTTTACTAGAAATCTTTGCACAAATGTAACATATATTATTTAAAAGGTTGCATCTCAGCCAATTGAAAATAGATCATTATTGAGCTGTGCAAGACCACATCTGAAACACAGGGACAAATCTCTGCCAGATTTCAAGTCTGAATATTTCAAATCTGAACATAACAGTGTTGAGGGAGGAGAGGGGCGTGGACAAAAATCTCATTTTTGCATAATTTCTTTAAATCTTGGCCAAAACCATTTTCCATTTGTCCTCAGAAAGAACTCAGCTGCTTTTTAATGAATCTCTGTAAGAAGTTAACCCCTGGCTTATCCTAAAATGAACCAAACTAAAGGTCTGATGCACTAGAGATTAAAAACACATAAGTGGAACCAATCTGCACTAAGCTTTCAGAAGACACTTCTGTATAGATAAAGAGACAGAACATCTCAGAATTAAAGTTTTGACCTTTTATATGTTTTTTTGGTATTTTGGAAGATATTTAAAGTAGAGTTTTGTAAAAGTGATCTCTATAATTTCACATTTGCCTAAAGGACAGTAACACTACTTTTAATGAGGGTATCTATTACATTCTAGGAAAATACCATACACAATTCTACTGAAGAGTTATAAATATAGTGCATAAAACATACTTAGAAAAAGTTCTATGGTACAGTAAATTAGATGTTTTTCTCAAAAAAAAAGGAATTTATGACCCATTTTCATCATGCAACCAGGCAAAGCAAGAATGGTTACCCAAACGTATAACTGTTCACAATATTCAAAAAACAAACAAAACCACCACCAACAACAAAAAGCAAGCCACAAGTATGGGAAATGTGTAGACACCGGACAGTTGAGCATTATTATCAGCAAAAATCATGCAGATCAAATGATGCCTGATGTACTTAGTACTGATGAAAACTGTGTTATACCAAGAATAAACTCAACTCCAGCCTCCCTTCAGAGAAAATTTGGTTAGTTTAAGGATACTTCTTTAGGTCTGGTAATAGCCAATTAATTTTGAGATAATAATAATAATTTATTAGCTTTCTAAAAAATCTTCAGACACAGCTCACCTGCCAATAACAGACAAAAGAACCTTGAAGCAGGAAGCATAAATCATCAAAGGGTGGCCTACATACATATATGTATATTTTCCTTACCCAAACTATAACCTTCACCAGCAAGGTGTGGTAAGCTCTGGTCACTTCTTCTGCCTCTCTGAGAGGAGAGAAGGAAGCAAGGAGGGATGAGAGGCTAACGACCTGCAGCTGTGCCTCATACCATGTTTCCACCAGCCCCTTCTTGCATTGTTCCCTTAAGTCTTTTCTCTGACATTGTTAGGAATGAAGTAAATAAGCAGCAAAACAGCCACTAGCAATTTATTCCTGTAAAATCAGGTAGGATAAAACTAAATGGGTACTACTTAGGCAGATATAACAGTAATAGAAGAACACTTGTTTTCAGTGCTGTAATAAAATAAAACAAATATATGATTAGGAAAATGCAAGTGCATAAGCCAGAGAATAAAGCTTACACACTCCCAAACTACACCTAACAAAAATGTACACAATAGTTGAGAAATGCCAGTAAAGAGAAAATGAATTGCTTTGACTTTTAGAAGTCTGGGATGTAGACAGCTTGCTGGGTAATTGACTGATTGGCTGTTCTGCTACTCTCCGGGTGAGTGGTGCAGCAGGCAGGCTGCTTTCCTTCAGGCTCACCGCTGGCAAATTAGCACTGATATTATACATACATGCACATCCTTTTTTGATTTTTTAATTTCTTTGAATCCATGTTTATCCTGTCTCACACACGAGTGGGAGACTTCAATGGGAAATGAAAGGTAACTACATTTATTACAAATATTGCCAAACTGGCAGTATTGTTCTGATCTATCAGTTCATGATTAACTAACCTGAATTTATCCTAGCAGCTGATGTAAACAGTACACTTGTATAGCTCTAAGTTAGAAATTCACAATTATTGATGCTATTCTTAATGTCAGAACATCAACTTATGAGCTAGTAGTAGTACCACCAATATAACATTGCATATAAAAGGACTGGTCTCAAAGTCAAGGTTGATTCAAGCTGCCCAGCTCTACTACTATACTATCTCTATGTTGAAACAAGAAAAGGTACCATTTCTAGTTTTGGTTCAGTTTGTGGATTGAAGTAGGAAAGCCAGCAGCAGCTGCTCCCACATCTTTTTACATTAGCCCATTATTAAAGTTTGACAGTAAAATCTGTAAGCCAGTATAAAAAGGTTCTTTCACTCATTCTGGAAGACTGGTAATACGTTGTGTGATCCTGTCTGCTTATTGCTGGCTCACCACACTTCATTAGGATTTGTTTTTTATATATACCATATATAATCTTTTAAATGCTATTGAGCTACACAATGACTTAAACAGGTCATCAGAAAAGCCTTGGTTTTTGAAAATTTTCTTTATTTCATGGATGCCTGATTGTCGCTCACAAAGAAGTGTACACGTTGTTTACCCCTCCCAGTTATTCCCAGTGTTAAGTTTTGTGTAAACCTAATTAATGAAAGTAGTACCTACATCTGCTTTTATGTGAGACTAACTTACCAGGAGAACTGGGCAATCAATGGGGTTTCTTCATAGTGTACCAGCAGTGACTTCCAGTAGTGTATACTAAAGCAAGAGATTTACAACCTCTGAAACATGCAAGCATTAAAATAAATAAATAAAAAGCACACAGCTAATGAATGCTTTACAGTTCATTAAAAATGCATGTTTTAGTCCACTGAACCTTAACCTCAGTAAGGCACATCAAGTATTTAAATAAATGGATTTTCTAGGTTCATTTAGCAAAGGAAAGTGTGGCACATCATGTGTTAGCATCTTGCCCAAGTCGAAGCACATCAGCAACAATTACATGCCCATACCAGATTTTGCATACATTGGCATGAGCCCAAGGTCCTGAAGAGTTCATGCTCTGGTTGCTGGCAAATGCTCAGCTTCATGTGTCCACTACACATCCTTCATAAACTATGGTTCTATATTCTTTGTAGACATCAGTCAGAGAGATGGTTTCACTTCTCAGCCTGCACCTGTCTTTTTTCTTAAAATGCTTGCTAACGAAATGGCTGCTCAGTGGCACACCAGCTATGTTTTCTGAAGAAACATGGGCTGTTTCTGTGAAAAAGAGTGTTGCCTTAGGGAACGGCATCTCCGTAACACAGAGGTGTGGAAAGCTGCAAGGGCTACTGAGAGGCATTAGGCCAGCTGAAGGTATGAAACTTGGCTTAGCTCACTTAGGTGAGAATTAAACTCATTCTTTTATTGAGGATAGCCACATGTTTTCATGCTTTACCGGATTTCTGGAGGAAATGCACCAAAAGTAAATAAGAATATAGGACTTCATGCACACTTATGGAATTGAGTAATTATACAGGTACAGACTACATGTGAAAACAAAGTACCTCTCTTGCTTTTTCAACACAGGAAAAATCAAACAGATGCAATTATGTGAGAACACAAATACAATGCCAAAGTACAGGTATTTTTTTTAAACGATGCTATAGGATTCACATGCTTAGGAAATTAATATTTCACCTAAAACCTGATAACTTTGGGGGATTTTCAAATGGGAGAGACCTGAAATGAGAAAACAAAACTTTAAGAAATGCATCTATTAGCAGAGTAACTCAATACAGGGCTAAGAAGATCAGAAGTTTCCTTACATCAGTATAAGTGAAAGAAGAAAGTCTGAATAAACACTAACCCCTTCCAAACAGGTGCTTTCCCTTGTTCCACATGCATCCTTCACCCTTCTGCTAGTATTTATGATTTTACAATACCATTTTTCTACTTTTGTTAAATGTTTTTCCTTTCATCATCACTTCTTAACATAAATTAGGACAAGGGAAGTAGAAAAGTAGCAAATGGCTGAATGGATAAATTATCTCAGAGGTATTAGGTAAGATGAACTTTCTCCTCTTACAGTAAGAATCTGAATATGTGAGTAGATAGGTATACGAAGCCAAGGAGAAACCACTGTGCAATAGCATTTAATTTGATTTACACAAATAAGCTACAAAGCAACTATCAGAGACCACTGGTCAATCACCTGAATGCAAGGAAATTGAGAGAGAAGGCCTGTAGCAACAGGTCTGTATTTTATCTTGCATCTCTGTGCAGAGATGCAAGTTTGAATAAAGACGACAGTTTGAATAAAATAGAATTTTTTAAAAATTGTTTAATTTACTGAATTCTCAGTTCTAGAGACAGCAAAAAGAAACAAACCTCCCCCATCCATTCAGTAATGTCAGTATTCAATTTGAAAATAAGAAAAAAAGGAGGAATCAATTCAATGCCATCAGCAGGAAGCTTTCAAGTTTCAGTCTGCTTCTCTAAGTGACAATTTGGTCAGCAATGGCTGGCTACACATGACCAGAGAATGTAGCTTTGTACAGACTTCCTAAACCCTAGAATTCCAGTGAATTTCCCAAAGATATTTACTACATGTAGATGTTCCAGAGAGGTCTTCCTTGTATTCAGCTGTAGGAGAGTTTTACAACACGAATGTTAATCTAAGGTGAAATTGTACTTGCCTGAGTATTCAATAAACTGCATTCAAATCCAATTTTTATACTATTAAAAAACACAAACAAAAACAGACAAACAAATCTTTGCAGATAATAATCTTGCTTTTAGATACATTTCAGGCTTTGTGCCCATACATATCTTTTTAAAGATGTATACATTTCATGGTTATTTTCATGATATCAATAAGAGATTATCATATTTTTGGCTTGCTTAGACAAGGAAAGTGAGTATGACACCACTGTTTATAAATGCTGAACCCTAGAACAAGAATGGGATTAGTTTAAGAATAACAGCACTATAAAATGATATGGATAAAAATAGGCTATGAATACATTTAGATCACAGTTAAGAAAAAGCAGAAATAAAAAAAAAAAAAAAAGAAAGAAAGATTGGGAGCAGCCTTCAAATTGTTCAAAATACAGTTTGAAACTGATACAGAAGGGGTTTTATGCCTGGACAGGGCTCGCTAGAGTTAGAAATTGCATCTTGTGACATGAATTTTTGCAGATCCAGAGTTGAATTGTTTCTGCAAAGACCAGCAACATTTTTTTATTTCATGTCTGATGCAACAGAACACAGCTTCAGAAGCCTCCCTTGCTCCTCCCTTTTCACTGAAAAGAGGCTTAGAAAGGCAACACCGGATAGTTCACGCTGGCAACCTGAACTGGTCCACTACTGAAAAAACTTCCTGTATTGGTATACGGTGCTGGCATAGTCATGGTTAAAGTAACTGTCAGGTTTGGTCTGTTAAGGATTTATTGGTTACAGTGGCAAAGACACGTAAAAAGAAAATTTTAAAAACCCCCTTGTGACGCATTACAATTTCTTCTCCACTGACACATTATAAATTTTAGGGACATTATTTTGAACTGAAGTTTCAGTGTTCTCAATGGAGTGCTGGAAAGCAATTAATGGAGTGGCTAGTTTATGGTGTAGATGATGAGAGGGAGAGTTCAACAAATTTTCTTTTTATCCCTGGAAGCTCAGCCTGGCTGCAACCCATCCTGGTCTTGCATTCCTAAATATTTTTGTAAGTTCACATAGCTCTGTACAGTAGGAAAACTTAATACAGTACTCAAACGTCACTCAAATGGGAGAATTGTCCCCTGTGAGGCACTTGCACTTCTCAGAAATACCTAAAAGCAATTAATGGTACAAAGGGGAAAAAAGCTATCACATTCTCAACTTGGCTGCTGACACAGTACAGAAAACACTGTTTTGTTCTGAACACAATGTACTTTAAATTCCCATTTCAGCTGACAAGCACGCCTTTACAGTCTTTAAAGAAGTATTAACTTACTTTGCATTAAAAAACAAATGTGAATATTGAACATAAAAAAATTGAAAGAATACTTGGTGAAAATAAAAAATGCACCATGTGTCAGAGTGGACACTAGCTAAAAGGTTTCTTTCATTGGCCATTTTTTATAGCATCATAGCAAAAGTGTTACACTTACAGTTGAGCGGGTAAGTTTTCTAATAAATTTGGGGGTTTTTTTCAGGTATCTGCAACTAAAATATTTTTTCCTGATTTAGCATCTTTCGTATTTTTTCATAGACAGAAATGAATTGATTTGAAGAGTTTCAAGCTGCCCCTTTGGCAGTTTTCTGGGTTATAAAAGCATGATAAAAATATTTTATTCATGCTTCAACAAGTTGCTCGCATTATGCTAACTGAAGTAGCTTATTTTTAACTCAAACTGCTTATATCTACAAGATAAAGCTCACTATCATCGCGTAGAACCATTTTATTGTATTCTTTCAAGTTCACAAGCAAATAAAAACACACATTTTAATTCCAGCACAATGTTCCTCTCTGTATTCTCCTCAGCAAAACACTTTCTAAAGTAAAGCATAGAGGAATTTTGTAATTCTTTTTTACACAGAATATGTGCATAGCTCAGACTATACAAACATCCTCTATAGCTCTCCCAGTCACTTTCTATTTCAAGAACGAGGCAATTTGTGTTAACACAAGACAGCTTATCATGTGCTAAGTCTGCATGCAATTTTCTCGTGAGAACAACTATTTTGTACCTACTTGACACACGCAGCACTATACTACACCCAACTAATCAATTCTGTCTATATTAAGAAGTGGGGAAAAAACTGTCCACAGCTGTTATATTACATCAGCTTTCCTAACTACTTCAGACAACTCATTTTGGGGATTTTTTTAAACTAAATTGGCATAAAACGTCGCACTTCTTTCTATTTATTTTCAAGTACTTTTTTTTTTTTTAACCTTCTCAGAGATCATGGGGAAGTGCAAGGGTCAGAGAACAAGCTATGGTTTCTGCAGGCATCCCCACAAGTTTTAAGGGCAACAAGCTCCCAGGGCCATTGGGTACGCTCAAAGGATTTATGGACTAGCATGACATGAATGTGTAATAGCATGTTTTCACCAGAGACCTCAGATGCTTATCTATACACAGGAACTTCTGGGTGAGTAACTTACGTATATCTGTGTTTTCTTATAAGTAAGCAAATGATAAATGTTTGTCCATTGCTATCAAGTCAGAGATAGACACACACACAAAAAAAAAAGTATTAGTAGGCCCCAGAAAACTCTCTGGGAGGGAAGGATGGAGTTTGGAACTTTTCTTCTGATACTGACTTTTCCCTGAGCACACCATGACATTAGGGAGGTGTTCCTACTCAGAACCTGAGGTCCAGATACTACCAGATGAGGAGTCAAACCTTGGTCTTCTCAACAGCAAACATGCTGAAGACCACATTGCATATGAACAGAGAATATACTATAATATTTTTTGGAGTTTGAAAACATTATTCACTCAATAGTCTACAGCTGAGAGATCAAAGCCACGAAATACTGAACACAAGGACCCTACTACCAACTTACCTCACAGCTCACTTCGCAAGATTATCTCAGTTATTGATCTACTAACACTAATTTTTATCAACTTGGCTTCCCAGCATGCTGCTCTAACTTCACACAAACTGCCCTTAAACAACATTTCTGTTTTTCCTACCTCTCCAGCCAGTCTGCCATTTCTTTAGACAGCTTGCATCAGTCTTAAGTGGTATAGTTCAGCTTTATCATTCTGAAAAGACTCTATTGTGCAAATACAAAACATTTGAAATTAAATACTGACATCTATGACAAAGATGCTCTTGAAAATGCTGTGTCCTCACAAAATGTTTTTTATTTTGTCATGCTAGAATCACCAACAGAAATCTGTTTTGTTGGGGCAAAAAAATGCAAATAGTTACACTCAAAACTATAGCAATGCAACCTGGCAAACCAATGACATCTTAAATATCTTTTCTATACCACATACAACCAGCAGCTGTCCATTTTGTGCCTAAGCTGAAACCAGTTTCATGCCAGAACTGGAAGAATGTAATCTCACATTAGAATGGCATAAATGCCCATGATGCCAACGAGCAGCACCTGCGCTGGCAAGTCTTACAATTCACTATGAAGCATGGATTTAAGAGCAAATACATGGCCTGGTAGCCTCGTAGCCCATGTTGTTTCTATCACTGGGATAAAAAACAAACAAACAAACAAACAAAAACTACCACGAGAACCAAAGAAATTAATGTGGCAGTTTAGAAGGCAAACAAAAAAACAGGCTTAGGGTAGAAAAAAAGATGGGAAACACACTTGCTTCTGGACCATATTAAAACTATGAGATTGATTTTACTAACCTATTTTTCAGAGTTAATTACTACTATTTTTAAACAACACTGTAATATCCAAAAGGAAACATCCTCTCTGTTTAAAATTACTGCCCTTTTTTCACACATTGTGGTGTAGCAGATCTACATGAGCAGACATACAAGGTATTTTCCTGTTGTCTCATCCTCTAAAATATGTGATGTCTACTAGTCTGTATTGTGCCTTTGTACTGGAAAATAACAAATGACTAGAGGAAAAAATACATTATCTTTCTGTCAGATTACATTACAAGTGCTTTGATAGCTACTTCATGCTTGTAAGACTTAGAGTACATACGCCTATTAGAGAGAGGATAAGGTAATTTTCCTTTTAATTTCTAGCTAACTCCACTGTTTCTGACAGTCAGTATAACAGTACTCAGCTTTTGCATTACTGAATGAGTAACATTCATAGAATGTAATCAAAAGATCCATTAAGGATCACAGAATTAAAACGAAAAGGGAATTTTTAATTCAGGTTGCCCAGTTTGACTTGTGACATTGATCCTGCATCTGTTCCTCCTCCTCTGGTTTCTCAAGATTTCTATGCAACAATTGCAAATTAAGTATCCTCCTCTGTGCAATTCATTAAAATACTGCCTGCAGCCAAGTAATATTTGCTTTGAAGTGCATTCCACCCTGTACTCCTTTTATATGAAGACCAACAGTCCAGTTTTCTACTCTATGATGTTTTCAAAGCATCCTTCAGGTTTGGTTTTGAAAATACTTGTACATATATTGGTTGTAATTAAAGTATTATGTATAAAATTTCCTATTTACACAAACACCTTTATGGGTTAAGTACCATTAAGTAAAAGGCATAGTAGCTAAAAAGCTGTATTTTTAATTGAGTGGAATGACTTAAACGTAGCATCTTCCAAGACTGGATGATGGCAAAAGAAATCTGTCAATAAATAAATACTGTCAAGCAATAAAGTTGTCTAACTTAAGCTGTCAGTTGGAAATTTATCCACTATGACTAAGATAATTTTAGCTAATTAAGGTGATAGGTGAAATTTCTCATTACAACGTTACATTTTATTGGTAATAAATAAATAATTTTGGGTTTTTGCATGATTTACAAGTAATAATTCCAATATTTTAAATGTTAATGAGGATTCCATGTTTGATGCTGAAAGAAAATATCTTCAAAGTGAGAAACTGAAGATATTCTGGTACTACAATGACCATTTTTGTATCTCCTTCCAGTCTGATGTCAGACTCATAACGATTTCAACAATCCATGCCATCATAAGATATTTGAACACTTTCATAGAAACTGGATTTTATGGAATAAAAAATACTTTTTTTTTGACATGTATTGAATTATTTAGCAATAATTCATTTAAATGTTACAAACTTCATTGACAGATACACAAAGTTAAATATTTAAAGAACACATTCCAGTGGACAGCTCTACCTTCTGCCTGTATCATAATAAACATGACATTGGTATTATTGAGTAACATGACCAAAATTATCATAATGGCAGAGGACCAAGCACCAAAGAGAGTCAAATTCCCTTTATTTCTTTAGTATCTCCAACCCTTCAAACCTGTTATTTGCAATAGAATCACAGAACAGTTTGGACTGGAAGGGACCTTCAAAGGTCATTCAGTTCAACCTTCTGCAATAAGCAGGGACATCTTCAACTAGATCAGGTTGCTCGGAGCCTCATCCAGCCTGGTCTTGAATGTTTCCAGGGATGGGGCATCTACCACCTGTTCCAGTGTTTCACCACTTCCATTGTAGAGAATTTCTTCTTTATATATAGTCTAAATCTCCCTTCTTCTAGTTTAAGACCATTACCCCCTGCACTATCGCAACAGGCCCTACTGAAAAGTCTGTTCCCATCTTTCTTATAAGCTCTCTTTAAGTACTGAAAGGCTGCAATAAGGTCTCCTCGGAGCCTTCTCTTCTCTGGGCTGAACCCCAGCTCTCTCAGCCTTTCTTCACAGAAGAGTTGTTCCAACAGGTCCATGTCTTTCTTGTACTGAGGGCTCCAGAGCTGGATGCAGTACTCTGAGTGGGGTCTCACCAGAGTGGAGTAGAGGGACACAATCATAGGATAGTTTGGGTTGCAAGGGACCTTCAAAGGTCATCTAGTTTGACACCCCTGCAATGAGCAGGGACACCTTCAACTAGATCAGGTTGCTCAAGAATCACCTTCCTTGACCAGGATACAGTTGGATTCCTGGGCTGCAAGCACACATTGCAAGGTCATGTCCAGCTTTTCATCCATTAGTACCTCCAAGTCCTTCTCTGCAGGGCTGCTCTCAATCCACTCATCCCCCAGCCTGTATTGATACCAGGGGTTACCCAAACCCATGTGAAAGACCTTACACTTGGCCTTGTTGAACTTTATGAGGTTCACATAGACCAGCTTCCTGAGTTTGTCCAGGTCCCTTGGGATGGCACCCCATCCCTCAGGCATGTCAACCACACCACTCAGCTTGGTGACATCTGCAAACTTGCTGAGGATGCATTTGATCTCACTATCTATGTCACTGCTGAAGATATTATACAGATGTCTCTGTTTAGACAATAGATGGTTCTCTGGAAGAACAGTTAATTTCAGTAATTCATGAATTTTCAGAGCTTTCCTTTTTAAGCTCAGTATTTATAATTGCCTTAGTACTGAATATATTGCAGGCAAGCATACTTAACACCAATTAAAAACTTTCAGTTGTATTAGCTGCTTCTAGGAGTCACAAAGGCAACTATCCTGCTTCATACAAACATAGCATCATTGTAATTAGAAAGAGAATCTCTTAATCTGACACTGAAACTAAAAGGGTAACTCAAAGTTCAATGAGCACCAAGAGGAATATGAATTGTTTTCAGTCTAGTTTAGTGTGCATGCACTCCAGGAGAAAAATGATTCCCCATGGCTATTCCCATCCTTCCTCACCTACTGGAATATGCTCAACCACTTCAAACAGTACTACTGCATAATGAGTTTTTTTGTAAACAATTACAACAAGCCAACACAGTAATAAATTTAACATGAAAAATGTATTAGATTTCCCAAAGATTCCTAGACAAGGAAACATAATGGTTGGAGCATTTGTATATTTGCTCTTTTTATATATTTGAGGTGCAATTAAACAAATAACTCATTTGTTATCATTATCAGCTAGATCTAGACAATTTACTAAATACAAGAAAAAGTGGCAGTAAAACTTTTGATGCTTAAAAGAAACTTGTACTGAATTTGCTTCCTCCATATATCTGCAAATAAAATTAAAAAAAAAAAAAAGATAAAACCAAACAGTTTCAATCATGCCATGAGTACTTTCACAACAGACAGCTCTAAGAAACAGATTTTAAAATTGCCCTTTCCCTAAGTAACACCAGAGCATTTACTTAAACATGACTATGTGGCATTTGAGATGTATTAATGTGGTTATTTCAGGTCTCCAAGATGATTAATTTGTTTGCTGTTGTAAGTACTTGCATGATGTTAGAGGCATTTTAAAAAAAAAAAAAAGTTGTACAATTGGATCCTGGCTGTCAGTCCAAAATATTATTCATTTATAATAGCTAATATTTTTCTATTTCTAAAACAATCCAAAAAAATATAAGTAATTCTAAATTTCATTTATAAAGTTTCTAACTTTGAAGATGTCACACATATTTGTTGAAAATACAATTGCTTAACAATTTCTTTAAGCACATTTCCAATCCTACACACTGCTGAAGAACACCTCTGTTTCTTAATGTGTGTGCACATGCACATTTCAAAAGTATAGGCAAGAAAAGAAATGAAAAGGCCAGCAATGTAAAGAATGCAAATTGCATGTTTAAAGAAGGACATCAGTATATCAAAACATAAAACCTTTGTGTTTTACCCTTTCATCACTTGAGTTTTGCTAAAGAACATCTAAATACCATATTTTTATACTAGCTGTTTAACAACATGTTTTTTTCTATGGTCTAATTTGTTTTACTTGCCTTTCCTGCCCTTTCATTCCCTTAAGTTAATGTGTTATTACTTCAATTGCACAGCACAATATATAGTTGTAGAACGCCATACTGAAAGTAGGTTTTATGCAATCTTATTGAGTAATAACTGGGGACAACATGTGACTGCATAGCGCTGCCACACAGTTGGTAACTTTACAATACAGCAATACTTTAAAGTACACACAATCTAAATGAGACCTGGTCAAGTAAGACTGATCTATACAGCTAAAAAAAAAAAAATAAAAATAAAATTAATGATAAATTGTTACTAATACTTCAACATTAGTTTTCTTTGTCTAGAAACATGTCTATGAATGTTGGGAAAATAAAACTTCTGCTGAAGTATTAGTGCCTGGCATGGTTTTCTTCTGGGTCAACTGTGAAAAATATGTGCAATCTTACTTAGTGATCTTTCATCCTTATTTCCCAAGGAAATACTGCTTATGCAATCACAGTCTGTTTGTGTATGTTTCCTTATTTTAATTTGCTGGTTCCCTCCAAATAACTTCTGAACCCATTTCAGCCACAGGGGACAAAGGAGCAGCAGTCTCAGAGGTAATTATGCTCCTATAAACTTAATGAAAAAGTACATTTGGTTATGAAACAGAGAGAGAAAGAGAGACTTAATACACCCACTTCAGAAAATGCCGAGCACAAGAACAACCCCATTAAGCACTGGGAAGCCAATAGCAGAGAAGCCGCCACAACCAACTGCCCCCAGCTAAAGGTAACATGGGGAATTATTGCCGGACACGGGCTATCCAGGCAATTGTGATGCAATGGTTGTTGTGGAGGGTAAGAAAATTAGTAGTGTGGATAATGGCTCAGTTACATACTGTTTTGTGCCACCTGACATCAGGATGAGGGTATAAGATTTAGCTTCCTAGTCTAGATCTTGACTTTGGGTCCTGTACAGCTGGAACACCTGGCCCAACAACCTCAGTCCTTGTCCCCAGAAGTATCATGTAGACTATGGCTGGTCAAATATTCCCAAGCATAAAAAGACTTGCCACAACTATTACTAATAGTATTATTCTGCTGCACACTGTTCAGAGCAGGGTCCATACCATATACTACCATGATAGTGTATCCACTAGCAAGCTGGTAATCTGCATTAGCTGCCATAGTTCCTTGGGTAATAGTGATGGTTAAGCCCACTGCCCATAAACTAAAAATAAACAAATCAATAACAATACTTTTAAAAAATCAAACTGTAAGTCACAAGTTTTTCTATTTAATATATAACTATACCATCAAATTATATAGACTTTCTTTTTTCAGTTGTTCAGATCCTCCAAATCACTATTTTAACTAAATGAAAGCCTCTGGATTGCTGAGACTTACTTGAAAAGACTAGCTCACCATCTCATGGCTTTGAAAGCCCACTTTGCCCTTCTTTTATGGTACTGAGAGCATATGAAAAACTTTATATGTCTACAATAACATGGTCAGATCAATGAATCTCCCAAACAGACAGGACATTGATTACAGACAGGGAAGGCACTGGAAGTGAAACCATTACAAGCTGTCAAGTCTTTGCCCCAGGCTTCAGATCCAAACCAAACTCCCAGCCTCCTGAATATGAAGCTGTCTCAACAAGGTGTATCACAGAAATGGGTTCAATGTGCCCTCTTTAATTTGTAGAATTTGTGGTTTGTCGATGTCTTCCAGTTAAATTCCATAAAGCTCTTCATATTTTAACAGTTTCTTTATCATACTTGATACAAAAAAGTTTATTTATTTTCTTACCTACACTTCTGATTTTATTCCAAATCAAGGCTTATATAACTGAGCATCAAACAAAACCCAGGTTTAAAAAAAGTTTTTATTCTCACATGGTATTTAAGTAAGAATATTCACTTCTTAATGCCTCTTGTTAGTACTGCAAAGTAAGGCAAGTGGTGCAGAGGTGCATCATGATCCAGAAGTCATAACACATTTGTGAGTCAGCCTTTCCAAACCAGCACAAGGCAGCAATTCTTAGTTTCTGAAAACCCAAAATAAATGGAGAGAGAATGCCACCTCTACAGGTCACTCATGAGTCACTGTTCACACATACACAAAATAAAGAAAAAGCACCTTTTGTGAGACAGTGTTTTTCAAAGCATTTTTGCAAACTGCCCAGAAAAAAATAATATTCCATAAATTTATTTTTATCACTGTTGCTTGTATTTTCTTACAGACATCATTAAATGTTTCGTTTTTAATATTAATAAAGTATTAGTAGGTACAAGATTATCTTTCTACTACTAAAAGGGAAATAACTGTGTCCTCAAACATGTTTTTCCCTGGCTAGCTGGTTGTATTCCCTAAAAACCTCGTATCAGATTTCCTTTTATACCACTAACACAATTTAAGACAATCTGAAATAGAAACCTTGTACTACTTATACTATGGCTGAAAAAAATGCAATTTTCTGAGAAGTCTGCAGAAACAAATACAAACCAGTTCCAACTATTTTTTTGGAAAAAAAAATGCATTTCATGCATAATATGAGAGTCCAACAATAATCATAGCTTTAGAGAAATTGATTCTATCTTACTCTTAGAACGGACAGTTAAGGGGTAAACAACCTATGTTTCTTGGTTTATTTGCTTAAAGTTGCGTAAAATGAGTGTCGAGGGTTAAGATAGCGGGGTGACAATCAAACCCTGGCAGATGTATTGTTAACCTCCTCTCCCCGCCACTTCCCCCTTTTTGCCCCTCTCTCTCCCCCCTTCCCACTAAGGACAGGCGATCGGGAGGGAAAGAAGGACAGAGAGAAGAGAGTTGGAAAAGTTAAAGATGTTTTACTAATGCTACTAATAAGAATAGAGAAAATAATACAAAATATACAAAACCGATCTTGTAAGTCTCAGCAACTGCAGAGCCAGCACCCAAAGCCCTGGATTAGACTCTGTAGCCAACTGGAGCTGGATTCAGTCTCTCACTAGGCCTCAGTTCGCAGGGACGACCAGCAAGGTCCTCTCCTAATGTCAGCCATGAGGAAAAAAGGGAAAAAGGGAAAAGGGCCGAGATCCTCGTGATCTCCCACTTTTATATGAAGTATTCACGTGAATGGGATGTTATACACCATTGGTCAGTCTCTCGGTCATCAGTTTCTCGTTGCCCCTCTCGCGAGATGTCCATCCGTGCTTATCAATAAGTTTGCATTCCATTGCTAGGTTTAACCAAAACATGTGTTGGGTTCTCCAGGAAAATGGAGCTAACATGAAGGCTTTAGCTGACAGGCAAATTCACTAAAAGAGAAACTTGTTTTTAACAAAACCAGGACAATGAGAAGTCCTAGTTTGAAAGAACTGCTCAGTGAGTCCTCATGCTTGTGTAACGCACTGTTGAGAAATCACCAGACCTTGGGATTACTGACACTTCTGTAATCCAATTCCTGTTGCGACAAGCATTGGAAAACAAAATAAGGGGAAAGTTTTCACTAGGTTACTGGAGTAGGGCTTCAAACCGTTCTCTGCTCAAAACGAGGTTTTGAGCACTCCATGATAAGAAAGAGTCAGAATATAGAAATTACTTGGTTCCATCTGAAATGTTACTTCTCCTCGAAAGTTTTCAAGTTTGAGATTAAATGACTTCATTTTCCACAGAAGATAGCACTCTTCTGGCTCATTATGTCATGGCCACCACAAAAGAATTACAGACACACATGATTCTTGCCTCTATGGCATTTGCATTACTGATTTTTTTATTTTGAACAGGACCACAAGAAGTGCAAAGCCAAATTAAATTAGTAATCCTTAACTCCAGCACATTTGCGTTTCTAAGCACCCGATCTCATAAACATAATGTTATCTTAAAGTAAGCTGGATTTTCCTGCTACTGTACTTCATAAGATTCTCTACCTCCACTTTCAGGTAAGGAATAAAAGTTCTTATTGGTCCAGTTTGATGAGCCATGAACATAGGTCATAGTTCTCCATTTTAAGCACCTGAAATACCACTCTGAATTAGCTTGTGTGGAAAATGCAAAGCTGGGGAAACTGTTGTCCAAGGATCAAGAGCACTCATTCAGATATACTTCATCCACACCCACCTCTTAAGTAGACTATTCCAACTGTTCTCATCCCTCGCAGCTGAAACTGGGGCTTCACAGATATTGATAAAAAGTGTGTGAGACCAGAGAACAAGAAACGCAGCATGTGAAGCTGATAAGAATGTCATCACCTGAATTCTAGTCTTTGCTTCAAGGATCACTTATGGATTTTTGTATTACTGCCATGGCCAAAGAGCATTATATACAGATGAGACAACACTCAGTCATTTTATCTGTAATGTTGTAAAAAATCAATGTAATAAAATCAAGAAGGTTTAGATGCCAGTGACACTTGAGGTTACACACCTAGGACATATTTTGTTTGCTCACTGTTCTCAATACTCTTTGCAATGTCTTTTCAGGTTGAAATATTTCTCTAACTAGATGGCTAATGAAGCTTTTAAAATTACATGCTCAGTATCACTCACCAATGTAAATTAAAAGAACCCAAAGGAAATGTTTTCCTCTACATCTAAACACTAATGCTTTACTTGCAGTACATCAGAATTTAGTTTACTGATTTCCTTTCTTGCAATACATTTGTAATCCTATCCCCTAAACTGTTTTGTCTAAATATTTGTAGACTTCTTTATAAACGTCATATCATCGTTACACCTAAGATTAAACCAGATAGTAAACAATATACAAATACTTGTCATTCCATGCTGTTTAAAATTGTCAATATTAAATAATTATTTGTTACATCTATAACTGTATGCAGAGAAAAGGTAGCATTCCTTTATAAAACTGTTCAGACAGTTAACTTTACCCTCAGACTTCAAAGTGCTTAAGAGAATGCTCCAAACCTTGAAATACATTGTTTGTTTTAAAATTGCAGTTAGAATATTCAAATATCACAATATCATATACTTACCCACCTTATTACACAACCATAAACAGCATGCACATCACACACATATATAGTAAAATATTAGCTAAAGATGATTTTAGTATGTGATTTTTTTTTAATATGGAAACATTTATGAAACATAGAATACATTCATGAATACAGAGGCTGCTTTATATCAACAGCTCTACATAATCAAGGTATTCTTGCAAAGCAATATAAAAATAATTTAGCTTAAGCTGGGAGAGATATTGTAAGATAGGCATGATATAATTACTCATTTCAGATGCACTGGCAAAGTTGCCTATAGATATTAAAACCAGTCTTTTAGACTTGCTCATACAATTATTCTCAAATGAGTGACTTACATATAAAGTAGTGTTTCACAGTGTAGCTGTTACTGCTTATTTGTTCCAAAGTTTTCAAATGTTTTCTACCTAACTCATTTGTTGCTCCAGAGCATCTCTTCCCCCCTCCAAATACTGGCTAGAAATACACACTCATGGACCTTTATCATTGTCATTGTCTGCTCCAGTGATAAACGCTGTCCAGTTTCTATAGAATATAATTTAAATATAGAACACAATTAAAATTAGAATACAAATGCAATGGAAGTATTGGAGTCCAATGAGTTAAATAACCCAAACTACATGTCAGGTTTATTAGTGTTACCATCACATATACCAGTCTTCACTGTGATAGCATACATAGTGTAGTACAAGACTTTGACTGGATGTTTATTTTAGTTCCAAACTGATGACAGTGCTTTCCTGTATTTTCCACGTCCATCCCCATTCACTCATTTTTATGCTGTTTCTTAACTTCATGATGGCCTAGAAACTCTACTGTGCAACACGGTACGTAACATCTCAACTTCATTATCTGATGCTTAGTTTCATATATAAAATAAAAAGACTTTTTAATTAAAGGTGGAACTAAGATGATCAGTTACTCACAATCTCTCCAGGGATCTCAGTCCAAAGAAAGAGCCATTCTTCAACCATAAGATCTTGTTGTTACTCAGAATCCTACAAGACGTCAGGAAAGAATTTGGTTAATAGAACATGATAATTCCACCGATTAAAAACATGTAATTATAGTAAATGACTGCTCTGTAAAATACTAATCAGTAAATTCTCTGCTTCATTTGCATTTTCCCATCATAGTAGCAAATAAAGATTGCCATTTCCTGAAGTGCAGAGTTTCTTCTTTATTAAATAAAAGCACATTCAAAAAAATACATCAACAAATGAATTTTGGCTTCAACTTGAAAACTATTACACTGATAAATGCCCAAACTTCACTAGTAGATTCTAAATTACCACTGGCAAAATATTTGTTGGGCTTCCCAGTCAGCAAAAAGGCTGAGGGAGCAAGGGGAAAACTGTTCCAATAGATCAGAGGACAATACAGTCACTTTGCAGTGGTTGCTATAGCAAGGATGTACAAAGAATCATACCATACATGGCTGACAGATACAGAGCAAATATTTAATTTTCTATAGGAGAGACAAACAGAAAACCACCCCTTTACTGCAAAAACAGACTAGTCCAAAAATGTTTTCCTGTTGCAACCTCTGCATAATAGAAATTCAGTAATTAAACTGTGCTTGGCCCATCAAGTACCACTGCTATCAAGTACACATGTGAACTGGTGCTGCATACAAGCTATTGAAAAAGTTGTCTACTCTTCCTCTCCACGTTAAACTACTATCAATGTCACTAGTGGCTCTCACTAGTTTAGGGATTTTTCATCACTATATTTTACCAGCTATTTCAGAAGCAATACAAGATGAACATTTACTCATTTTGAACATGTTACTTCTTAAAAAACTTACAATATACAAGAGAAATGCAGTTTCTCCCAGAAGGTCAATAATTTATTTTAAACTGATCTAATGATTCTGCAGTGTGCAGAAGAAATGTTTGTCTCTGAAAAAATCTAATTCCAACTGCTTGAGAAATTAGTATTTAATATAACATTTACAAAAAATTACACTTCTCTAGCACACAAAATTTCAGTTCAAAATAAGAGACATAGCCTGCAATAAAGATAGAAACAAATAAGAAAACAAAACTCAAAAGAAATTTATCCTCTTAACTAGCAAACTTGAGACTTTGTGAATTGATTATTTGCTTTTGCAAAGTTTTAAAACAATCTCTTACATAAGACTACCTTGCCTTGCTCTTAGCATTTCCCATTGTATATGAACAGTAAGTGCTTTGCCCCACCATACACCAACTACACAAAATCTCAGGTCTAGGTGAGTTGAAATGTAACACCGACCCATAAAGAAACAGAAAATAATTACTGAGGTAGGAAAGTTAAAATACTGCAATGTTAGTTAGATTTGGAGATTTTTGCAAGTTATTTGTTAAATTCATCAAGAAATATCTGTAAATATATTTTGACATGATTTGATGGCCCACTGTCAGAGAACATGGAGAACAGAGCAGTTCAGATCTGACCTGTACATTATTACACTGTGTTGTTATCGAATACACTTGTGCAGCAACATTAACCTCACCCAGAACCAGTCAGTATAACTCACAAGTGGCAATTTGGGATCATTCGTGAACACTTACACACAGATATCTTAAAGCACATGGAAGCCTATGCTTATGACAAAAAGTAAATATGCTCCAATATATGCTACCAACTAAGTAACTCCACATCACAAGATCCTCCTTCTACTTCTCAGATTAAAAATCAAATGTATGATATTAAATATTTCTCTAAGGTACCAACTCTTCACTACCATCTTAGCACTACATTTCAGCCATGACATGAAAGACTGCAACTGTTTCAATTTGTCCTATTTGTCAGATTTTCTGAACTGTTTAGCTGCCCATGCAGTGACTAAATTGGAAAATTGTTACAAAATTCTGAGTATCAAACTAGAAACATGAAACTTTCTATTATTTCATTCTGTTCTTTTATTCACCTTCTCTTCTGAGGCTGCACAGAACTTGAGTCACTGAAGAAAATATTAATTCCCAAAATTAAAATGGTCTGGGCTTGGAAAGACTAACATCATAAATTCCACTTCATATTGGGTCATTTGGTTATATGCCGTGTTACAGAGACCATCTTTGAGGTCTATAACAATGACATTAGATATAATTATTGTATTTGGACTGTTCTGTATATCCTGATTAGCAAAGATACACGCACTTTGAAATCTCATCTGGCTTAGATACAAGGAGTTCTGTATTTGAAATATTTTCCTGGTACCAATTTGTTTTTCCAGCTCAGAAAAAGAGGGCAGTTTGAACTTTGCTGGCAACTCCATGCAAATGCAGCACAAGTCAGGAACATGTGGGTCTCCCACTCTCTACCTCTGAGTCTCCTTCTCTGTGTCCCTAAGCACGTAGATAGATTGAAACCAGTAACATTATTCCACATAAAACAAACTTCTAGAAATAAAAGAGAACTATCTAACTAGCAATAAATCACAAGATTAAACAGAACATTTAGTTCATAAATGGAACACTCAGTAAACACAGCTCATGTTCTGCAATTCTGCCATCTCATTTAGTCATTCACTTTTATTTTTCTGAAAGATAAACTGAATCTTAAAAATATAACAGATACCACAAAATTAAAAAACAAAACAAAACCAGAACTTAACTATGTAAATTTGAGTTTCTATATGAAACCCTTCAAATCTTTACACCAGACTTTCACAGAGACTTTCATATAGGGATCACATTTCAAAAATTAAGTTTCCTTCAGGGCCTTCTCTACAGTGCCCACTAAAATTTAGGGTTTATAAACAAAGTAACGTGGGCATTATAGTTAAAATACTAATCTTCTTCTGTTCAGAAACACAACTTCAGAGAATCCTGGCATTCCAATAAGGTCCACGGTGCAGGGGAGGGGAGAAACCTTCTTTAACAATTAATATGAATTATCTACATTTCATTCAGCCGGTTGGTATGCTACATGGGAAGAATCCACCTGTTTTCAATCAGCTTTAGTGATGTCCAAAAACTGGCAATGAGCTGTTATCAAGAAGGATTTGGTTTGCACTGAAGACCGTTTCTGTGAGTACAATGAACAGCTGGGAAACCTAAATCACATTATTTATCATAGAGTAATGAATCACTTGTTAAACTTTTGATGTAACTCATAACATTCTTCCCTTCTGAGGACATTTGCTGTGGGAAGTGGCTAGAAGGGAGGAAAGTTCTGGTTACAATGTTCAACATACTACCTCAGACTGAGGCTTAACTACAGATGATGAAAAATCTTTTCAAGTAATCAATGTCTGGTCAAATTGTGGCTCTTACTTTTGATGCTGAAATTACACAGAATAATTTAGTATATTACTTCTTCAGAAAAGTAACAGAATGGATATGAAATGTATGATATATTGCTGAAATAGTTAGGTATGTCTTTTCCCTTGAATACACCCACCTGCTTACAGGGAGATGCTGGTTCTTAGAGACCTGCAGAAATTTTGCAGGAAAACAGAGACATGAAGAGCATCCTTTTCTTGTACTTACAAATGTAAAGGTTTGGTGGATAAATACATGAGAAAAAGGTACTATTCATGTATTTACTTTCGGATAGTTGATAACATAATCATAACTTTTAGATGCAACAGAAACTGAGTTATTTATTTTATTAAAAGATTAAATATAGTTTAGATGTTTAAAATGGATCACCACCATGCACCCATTATGATTAAGTATTTATCACCTTTTATTTATTCACAGCTTTTTCACTTGTCTCTTGTTTTCACATGTGCTACTGAATCACAGCAATACATATTGCTACACATTGCAACTAGGCAGCTGGTGTAAATAATTATCAGTTTCTAACCATGTGCCAAGAATCTCACATTTTCAATATTTTATTCCAAGGAGAGAAACACTAAGAAAATGATCATACTTTATTTCCTTGAAACTTTTTTCCAAAACCAAAATTGACTTTAAATTTTACTTTAATAAATAAATAAATGAAAGTTTGCTGGAGAAACCTTCTGAGAAGGTACTTATTTTAAAGTTTAGTTTGCAAACTGTCTTTGCACTATATATAATGATTCAAACCCCAAGTAACTGGAAGTTAAAGCAGTGGTACCTTCAGCCCTAGTCCTCACGGAATACTTCTACCTAAAATAGTGCTGAGGAGAAATCCACTAGACAGCACCACTCCAATGATCAGACATATTATGAACTGTTTGCTTACTGCATTGACCTTTTCAAATCTTACATCTCTGCTGCTCCTTCTCTCAAGACACTTTAGGGAGTTTACTGCAGGAAGCATGTTCAGAAGACATCAACTCTACACATTTTTACCCCAGGTTTGTCCTTTCCCAGCTCTGTGAAAGCCTCCAGCAGTATTCCTGGCTCTGAAGGGATATCCTTCAAACACCCTCTCCTGGCCTACAGTGACCCCCTAAAGCATGTAATCTATACAAGTAGTTTCACAATGCAAATGTACTTATCTGGTGGGCTGTGACACAGACTGTATGTTATTTCATTCATCCTGCAATGGAAACAATCCAACCAACCTCACATGTACACAAGGACCAGAATCATGCCAAGGAACAGACTGACAACTGAGAAACACGGACAGTCAATGAGTCATTGCTTCCACCCTCTCCTGGACCTTGTTCTTTAGCAGTATAGACATACCTAAAAGATGAATTGTTCTAATGGGCTACAAGCCATCTCTCTGATTTATTTCTGGTTCTTCCATTTGAATTAAACAAGGAACAAATCACAGTTTGCTTAAATTGATGCTATTATTTTTGTGAAACCATTGAAAGTGCAAAAATACATAATCCTGCGCAACAAAGTCTCATTCAAGTATAAAGCATGCACAGCATAGGACAACCTAGTGTCATATTTTAAAAAGTATAAAATAAAAAGCTCTCAATTGGAACACAAGCAAGCTTCAGCTTCCTACAATCACTCAAGCAGAGATAATATTTTCACGATGCTTTCAAAGTTAATGGACTTGAGTTCACTTGACATTACAAAAGAAACATATTCCACATCTGAAGCTTCTTCAGTGAGACAGTTCTGCATCCCACCAGTAAAGCCTAAAGACTCTGAGCTCACACAGCAGTGCATCCACAGAGAAAGCACAACTCAGATGACCAAATCCAGGAAAGACAAGACATTTAGTTGAAGACGGCTATTTCCAAATGTATAGTGAACATACAAGGAAGTGTGACCCATTACGGAAAAAATATGTATTTCCTCTGATAACACTCACAGGAAAATAAACAAAAAACACAATGAAAAAAACAAAACAAAACAAAAAAACACCCAAACTTCAGAAAAAACAAACAAACAAACAAACAAAAACCCCACAGAAACATGAAGAGAAAAAAGGGGAAAAAAAAAAAAAAAAAACACCACAGAAATATGTCATCTTCCACCTGATTTTCTGCTGGGCAGCCCAGGAAGTGGTTCAGACCAGACTTGACTCAGTCCTGTGTCTAGCTGACAGATAATATGAACAACCAATGTCTAGAAAATTAATCCCTCTGAAATGGTTTCTTTAAGGCTCACTCATGAAGACCAGCCAAGGCACAATGAAGTACTACAGGAGACATCAGCCAGGAGATCAACCATACTCACCTCTGCTGTGCTCTTCCTCTTAATTTCTGTTTGATTTTCCACCTCTCAAGTAAAAAGGTGTGTTAGATGGATATTCAGGATAAAGCTCAGATAAGATTGTACATCTGGGACCTCTGTGTTGGGGTTGTGTTATGAAATGGTTTTCCAAGTTCTGCATACTAATACATACTAATTTCAGTTCAAGTAGAGGGTAATATCTTTTATTTTAAAGTCAAAATGTAAGTAGTAATAGTAGTTGTTCATTTTTCATGGAAGCCTAATACCAGTTGACATGTTGCAGTTTAAGCTGTTTGTTCTCTTTACACATTGTATGTAGTTAGATACAAAACGAGTGTGAGCAGGCATCCTAGGAAATACTTAGACACAGTGGTGGAGAAAAATGTATTTAATTTCCTTGTGGTATAAGAATAAGATTAGAATCATTTATATTGAAATGTTAGAGTATAAAATGAAAAAATATTTTTAAAGTTTTAAAACCCTTCTCGGTAAACCAGAATATTATTTATTCCCACAACATCCATAATTAATTGAGAGTTGCACCATAAAACAAATTAAGAAGGAACTTGCACCACACCAGAAAAATAGCAGGAATAGACAGGAAAAAAAGAATGCCTGCTTTTTGTGCCACATATATGAAGACATATGGAGCTATCATAAAATTCAGGTAGTGATTGCACTTTTTTTTTCCCTCCAAACTGAAGACCACAGCTGAGCTACTGCCTAGGGCTTCAACAGATTGAACAAGACAGAAAAATGATTGAAGAGTATTGACAGATCACTAGATGAATGTGTGGCAGACACTGACATAGTTTGATAACCAAAGAGAAAGAAGGAAAAATTAGAAAAAATATCCAAAGTATGTATCAATTCATTATATATCACTATTTCTGCACAGTAATTCATAGTCCCTGCTACTCTGTCCAATTTTGAGAACAGCAAAACTCAAAAAAAGCATAAAGATGAGTTATCAGAAAACTAAAGATGCATCTAACAGTCTCAAGTGCCACTTCTCTTCCCTAAGGGGATTGTGGCCCATTGTATTGTCTTTTCAAACTAAACAGTGTGTTGACAACATTCTTAACCAGAATCATACAAAATCCTGTAGAAGCTAATAAAACCTAGTCACTTAGAACCTCTAATTCTAGCTAGTTTTATCATCTTCAGCATGTACCAGCTTTTGCTAAACCCATTCATGTGCAGCATAACCAATCCCAAGCATTAGTGAAAAAAGAAAAATACTCAAAAATAGCCTTCCGTTGTAGACAGTATGTTACACGTGGCGAAAAATCCCAAACAGCTATAGCCAAAGAAACAATAACGGTGTACTAATTATCCTTCTAATTAGAACAGCACCAGAAGAACAGATAGTTCCAGATCTTGACACTATCTGATGATGACAAAAGAAGCAATGAAACTACAAAGCACCAAGAAATTTTCTTGTAGGTAATTAAATACTTAAAGTCCTGCCAGAAGTGCAAAGAAATGCTTATAGTCTGCCATACATTTAATGGAAAATAGGAGAAACTGTAGCTGACTATTCATATTATGGAAACACAATACTGCTTTTGTGAAAGATCACTGTTCAATAGCCTCATTTTCAGCAATTCAAAATATAAGGCAAAACTCTTATTCTTGTTGCTTCTGTGTTCATACAGGTGGCTTTTCATCAATAGTCGTCTTGGTTGATATGAGACTTCTAGGTCACATTCAAAACAACAAAGCCAGACAGCTCTTGCATAAATCATCACATGAACCAATTTAATTAACTAAAATCACATTCAAGAACATTTTTGTGTAAGCAACATAACAATTCAAACAGTAAACAAAATACTATCATCACTAGCAGGACACACAACTCATCTTCTCTCTAATATTGGTTCAGTGGTATTAATGTATTAAACAAAAGGCAGCAGCAAGGTCACTCTCAAGCAGAAATCTTAATACAATTTCTTAACAGTGGGGGAGGTAGAGCACCCGGCTTTTGAAACAAGACGCGCCTGCTACAGTGTGATATTCATTTACTGAACAGGACAAGCAGCAGGAGGAATCAAAACCTTATTAATATGACTAAGTATTTCAGAAAAGAAATGAGGTTGTCTATTTTGTGACTTTTGTCAAGCACCACCACATTTCTGAACTAGATTATCATCTTAAGTAAAACTGTTTTTTCCACAAGAACTTTAAGATGTAAAGGTTATATCTATACATCAGTGAAGATCCAAAGTATCTTACAGGATTCTATGCTCAAACTTTAATTGTGTTCAATAAAGTCAACACCTGGAACACTCATGTTATTAATGGAAGATGATGGAAAAATGTTTAACAATACAAACAGTACATAGAATAAAATTATGCAGTGCTATTTCCTGAAATCATAGAATATTGAGCTGATTATGATATAAAAGTGTGATGAATCATTACTATTTTACTACAACATGTACATGCATTTATAACATCATCAAACTGTCTAAGTAAATCTTGCTTTTTGAAGTTTTGAACTTGAGTGCAGATAACTTTAAAAAATGTAATCTAAAAAGCCTAAGACATGATCTTCTGATAAGACAGCATTTCCATTATGTCTTCTAAAAAAGATATAGTTTTATCTAAGTGAACTTTCAGACTATGCTACTATACCTACCACATACATGGTCTTTATTTGAGAGATAGTTATGTGTTTAAATATCTGTGATGGGTCCCACTGAGTCTATAAGAATTATTTACATTAATTAAATTTATCATGTGCATTAGTTTTTGAAGATCAAAGATTCTATTGTCAACATTTTCTTTGGAGAAAGGGAGGAATTGTTCAAAGCTTTCTCTACAATGAGAAGGAAATCCTTCTGTCTGAACTTTCAACAAAACACCATTCTTAAAAGCATCTGTAGGCAATTGGTGATGGCATGGGTCTGTGTGTCGTCTTGTTCATAGTTTTGCCTCAAACTCCCTGCACATCTTTCATTCATTGAATATACATTTATAATGCATTTTTAGGGGGAAAAATGAGACTGATATATAATTTAAAAAAATAGCAAGTTCTTCACTAAGCTCATGTAATATGCAAATGGGTTTAATAAAGTGATTGTTTACAGGAGAATTAGCTTTTGCTTTACCTGTCATTCAATTCAGTTGACATTACGAGGAAATTACTTTCTTATATTTGTTTCTCATTCAAAATTTTATACAATCCACTGATAGCTACAGTGCAAACAAGTCTAGGAGGAGCAAAGCAGCTGAGTGAACAATGCACAAGAACAATGTGCAGATTTGAGCATTTCAGTGTGTTTGGCACCAAATAGATAGTCAAGAGCTGAAAAGGATCTTTATCCTGTACAACAGGAATTTTTACACTCATTTCAGTGGGACTAAGAAGTTCATTTAGGTTCCCCATTTCAAAATAGTTACTGCAAGTATTGTGCCGTGGTGATTCACGGCAAGGTCAACAAAACAGTATGCCTTTCCTTTCTTCTGGGCATACACTCTACCGTTCAGCCAAATAATCATCAGCATCTCAATCTGCCTTGCAGCTCTCCCAGGGGGGCCAAACCTGTTGTTTACATGACCTATGATACAATCAGGTGGCTTTACTCTACAAATAAATTCTGAATCCTTGTGTAAGAATTTCAACAAATTCAATTTTAATAATTTGGTCAATTTTTTAATAAATAATTCAGGTTTTCTAGTTTGAATTTTACTATACCTTTCTTTCTTCTAAGTAATTTTGGAAAACAATTAACAATTTCTGAGTCAACATTTCTTGTTTATTATACTTTTTATATTACCTTTTATTTCCTTTATAAGATCTTTTCAGAATTACTCTTATTCAGCCCACAGTTCTTCCTTTAAACCCTGAAACACCTGCTCTGCTTTTTGCAGTTCTCCTAATTTTGTATGCATTTCTAAAACAGCATTATAAAGTTTTCATATTATTTCTGAAAAACAAACTCAGAATTGTCTCCAAAATATTTGTATCTTGGTTACTACAACAGATAAGCAGTAACAATTGCTGAATATAAAACCAGAAAAACAGCAAAAAATTTTCACTGTAGTAATTTATTTTGATTTCCCTCCAAATTGGTTTGTTTTTATAATGGGTATATCTTAACTCATAGGTTCTGCTGGGACTGTAATTGTGTTTTGTGAAAGAGATATCTGTAGTGGTTTTGGAGTTTTTTTGTAAAGGATGATGTATATCATCTGATAATTCAATAAAATACAAAACTCATTCTGGATCCTCTGGGTAATAGATCGGAAATTGAAAGTCTGAAAAAAAAGACCGGTCTGACAACATAAAATAATTCCTAGCTGAATTTGAAGAGAAACTCTTTTCTCACGAGAAGACATTTTAAAGACCTAAGTTTTCACATCTAAATTGCGCTATTTTGCCTCAACAAGCAGGACTGCACATCAGAACACTCCTCTTGGTCCTCCTTTTGGTTTTAAAGACTGAGAGAAACAGAGATTTAACTGCTAATAGGGAGTGACAGAGAAGTTTCTCTAAAGTACTTCAGTCAACTACCAATATATGCTCTGGCAGAATGAGATTCCGTAATTTGAAACAGTTGGTGATTATTCATATTTAATTCAGACAGCAAGCAAGTCCCACATAATGCATGCAGGCCATCATATCAGTTTACAGTTCTTTTGGTGGTGCTGCAAGGCTTGAAAATGGTTTGAAAAACTGAGACTTGCGATAGCATCCAGTTGATGTAGAAAATGCAGGACCATAGCTAATTTACGATCTCCAAATCACCTGGACTGCAAGGGACCTCCAGAGGTCATCCAGTCCCACCTCCTGCCCAAAGCGGTTCCAGTTAGATGAGAGTGGTGAAACAGTAACATGTTTTTGTAATGGAGACATTAGCTGTTGTGGATTACTTTGGAACTATTTATAAAGTTGACTACAAGAGATTCAACAATCCCTGTAAAACTCCAATTCAGAAGTTAAATCCACACAGCACAGAGGTATTCTGCTTTATACCTACTGTGGACACCAAATATTTATGGCAAGAAACAAGACTGTCACAAAAAGTATCAGACTGAGGAACCCTAAACATGAGGATACAGACCTTAAGCTCTACCTGAATCTCCTTCTGCTTAACTCAACATGGGTCCCTAACTGGATGAAGAATGTTTATACTAGAGGTTACACAGCAAAATCACCAATGTGTAGCCTGCAGGTTGTATGTGTTTTATTTCTGTGACAGTGCTTTCCTTTTAAATAATGTTTGCAGGGTCCATATGTCACACGTAAAACCATGACAGTGACTTCTGTCATATTAAATCCCAGTTCTATATTGTCCACCCAAGTCAAATTGGAAAACTATTAAAATGTAACATTTATTGCAAATAGTCTGTATAGAATTTCCATTGTTTCCAGCACTAATTAATATTATTAAAGGGTTTACTTCAAAAATTCCTTATGCTAATATATTTCTACTGAGTATATACAAAGAAAGAAACAGACATTTCATGTCTTCTTATAGAAATAACAAAGCTTTCAGCCAGCGTTTGATTTCCAATTTGAAAATATGTTAAGGTGGGTCAAATCAGTAAACAGAACAATTAATTATTACAGGTAAAGGACTCAGTTTACTTAGCTAAAAGTACTAATTTTGAGCCTAAGCAACATTCTTATGTCTTAAGGTATCAAAGAGATTTTGAACTGGTGAAAGGCAACGTGATTACCTTAAGAAAATGGGCTAAAAGATTCTTCTAATACATTTGGGAAGGCAGTTCTCACCCCATGTAATGAATGTAACACAGGAGTAACCATCTCCAAGTGCCTCTACCTCTCAGCTTCCAAGCTAAAGTGGTCAATGACGGTCTCACTTGTGATTTTGTCTTTTTTTAATCTTAGCTCTCTATGAGCTCAGGTACTTAAAACTATCTTCCCCAGGCTGTGTTGTTCAATATTTGATGTTCTTTCCATTTTAGTTATATCTGCAATCTCTGAAATAAAGCTTTCAGCACAACTGTTCAAAACACTGGTATAAATAATACAAACCAAGAAACCTAACATTCGATCCAACTTCCATCATGCAACTTTTTCCTACCTTGCTTTGTGTTTGTTTCTTTCATGTTAGTTGATGCTCAGACCATTCAACCACCTTTTGTTTGATGCTTGATTGTGAATATTCAGTATTACCTTGCAGAGTGCATTTCTGCCAAATGGCTCCTAAAACATTTAGCTGTACAATAACTGTAGCTGACTGCATTGCTTTTACAATAATAAACTCTGGCAGCAATATCCACAAGGAATTCCAAAGCCTTTGTAGGGAATCATGTCCTGAAGCTATCACAGCTATGTTAAATGAAGCTCAGTTATTCCTAATGGTTTCTCAATTCATTTCTTTTAGTGGTTTTTAAAGTTCTCCTAAAATCATGATGACAGAATAATTTTTTCATTTTTCAGAAGTGTCTTCGGATCCTTGAATAAATAATGAGAGTGATAACACCTTTCAGGGATGCCTGAAACGACATGAAAGTTGTGAGACCAGTTGCACTTATTTATTTTTAAAAAACAGAGACTGTCCACGGGAAGAACAGAAGAAATAAAAAGCACAAAAGAAAAAAAAAGCAGGGACAGGGAAGAGAGTATAGCTATCAGTACTAATGAAGAAAAACAACTAAAGGAAATATAAATATTGTCTCTTCTAGTACACATACAATTAATCAGCTATTTATTAAACTGATCCATAAGTGATACACAGCTTTAGTTCCTTAGAAAAGCAGTGTGACCTGTTTGAAGTATAATGATGAAAAAGGTACAAGAAAGTACAGAGTCCAACAGACAGTTCTAGCAACAGCCAAAATCAGCATGGGTACAAATCCATTTCTTTTCCATCAAAATGCCTTTCTCATTTATAATTGTGCTATGTGCAACACACATAGTGATTATTTCTTTGCTGATCACCTGAACAAGTGACACATCAGATCACCATTCTGTCCTTACTGCATTAGCATACAAAATAGCTAATGTATAGTATTTTAGGAATCAAGTTGCTAGTACAAATACCTAGTCCCATTATTTGATTTAGATTGAAACCATGTAATATTCAGCTTGTTAGCTCTACAGAACTTCTTAAATAAAAGTGATACAATTGCTACTAAGTAATCCCATACTCAATAAAGCCTTGACTTTAAACTCCTATGCTAGATAAATAGAAAATAGGTTTCCTAGATGCTATTTTTACAGTAGTATCTATGAAGACTCCATTTGTAAATTTACTTCATTTCGAGTTGTACATGCTGGAGATGTACAACTTGGAAATATTCCTTTTTCAGACTAATCACTCCTAGAAAGGGGATGTTTCACCTTTGAGACACTACTGTGTAGATATTCAGACGTTATCTTGGGATTCAGCAGAGCCAAGATAACTGTAGTTTTAAATTGCTTTTGATGTTTCCTACCTCTGCAGCAACGAATGACACAAGAGCTACCTATTGTGATGTACATCTGAAGACCATTATCATGCTGTGTGTAATGGAAATTTTTTTATTTGTTAAAATGCTAAACTAAACTGGTTTCATGTAGCCAGGACCAAAAGGGAGCTGTAGAAAAGCAAAAGGCAGTATCTCCTTGTGTCCTTTTTCATAATTCCAATATGCATACTAGAGGATATATAAACATATCATTCCTTCCTCTGAAAGGTACTTTCCTCAGCCAACAGAATTTTCTTAACCTTCTTTAAGGGAATAGAGTTTTGTATATTTAGAATGGAAAACCGTCTTATGAATGTCAAAGGTTATTTTTCATTGCAAAGCCTTCTCTCACTGGTTTCAGCAGAATGGAACTAAAACTATTTTTATTTTGCAATAGTCTATCTGGATAAGAACACAGGACATGAATAAACACAAGATTTCAAGCTCACTCCACTTCCAGTGCAAAATAACATATGTATCAAGAACAGTTAAATTGCAAGCAAAAGAATAATTGAAACAAAAATATTTAAACTTTCACACGATCAAACACAAGATTCAGAATGGTGTAGTAGAGGCAAAAAATGAGATGATCTTCACTAGGCCCCTACCACTGGAAGCTGTATTCTGAGTATTCTTTAGCCTTTAAATTACACTAATTTATGCAAGTGTTCTTATTTCACAGACAAGAAAGAGAATTATTCATGCAGTTTTGGACTTGTGTTTGAGTTGGCAACAAAATCAAATTTTTGGTGTTTCAGGCTACAACTCTGAGCAAGTGACTCTCCTTCTCACTTCACTTATTTCAATCTGAGCATTAGGTTGAATGAGAATTACATAGCTGAGAATTACCACAAGAGCAAAAATCGTGAGCAAGAATTAGCTGAGATGTACAAGTCAAGCTTAAGACATCTCCATCTGCACTTGTTTAGGCAAAGCTAATTTCACTTCTAAGACTGAGCTTCTTATTAAATCAGTATATACAAAAACTAACGCACATACATATATTCATTTTACAGATTCCATTAAACCAGTTCCATTTCAGTAAAGCACTAGCTCATGTCTCTGGGAAAGTTTTCTTGGTGCTGTTCCTGCTAAGCATGAAACAGCTGAAACACCAAGCTCGGCTATGAAACCTCTCTGAGCAGAAAGGCAGTGAAAGCAGTGCCTCCTCCTGGGGACACCTCCCGACACAGCGATGGATAGGAAGGGGCTCTTCCGAGCAGAGAGACAGAAAACCTCAAAGCAAAGACCAGATTCACTTTGTCTGTATAGCCCCATCCAACACCAAAATTAGCTACTTTATAGCTCTTTGTGAGATATATGCTTTGGGATTTGCTCAGGTGATACACCACAGTGAATAATGTGCCACAAAAAAAAAAAAAAAAAAAACAACACAACCAAACTGGTAGCATCATTTCAGCAAGTACCTGCAATCCTAGAGGGGGCAACAGTCACTTCTAGTTTTGTCAGCATCAAGCTACATACAGACCTCAGCAATGACCAAAAAAACTGTTGTAGACAAGGTATCATGTGCAGCAGTTGCACATCCCCCTGAGATCTGGAGCCTTCAATGGGGCAGTTGATGTCTCTTTAGCATGTTTTGTGCCCCACTGTGCCTGTCCCCACTTACACACCCAGGGTGGTACCAAGGTGCTGACAGTCACATTCTCCTCTCCTCCGGGGTAGGGAGACTTCACCTCCACCAGCTGGTTGGGCAGGAGGGGTGGGACCCTCAATCAGTTGACAGGGTCATTAACAATTGAGGTGTCCAGAGTAGCTGCAAAGTTTCTGGACTATGTCGTAATGCCCACAGCCAGATCCGACCAAACGATAAAACAGGGTCCTTGCCGAAGACCCCCTTGGAGTGGTCTTCTCAGAGCAGCGGGTCTGTGGACTCGACCCCTCCCCTTCGACTGAGACACTGTGTAAGGAACCTTACCAGGACTGAGAGTGCCTCACCTCCTCATTTGGGTGAGTGGTTACTTACTGGATATATCCTTGAATGAGTCCTTGCCTAACCCAGGCAAGTGATTATTTTCTTGTGACTACCCTGGAGTGAGAGGCCTCTGGTTTTGTTTCTTGTGAGTGTATGCGTGCACGCTGTGGGTCCTCATTATTCTTATGTTGTCATACCCCAATAATCCCCCCAACTGATATACGAACATGTATTTTCTGTTGTCAAAATGCTAAATAATTACATAAACCCTGTTTCTAGTTGGTTTATTGGCTACACTTTTCTGGCTAGAATAAAGTCTCTTTTGGAACTTGTCCGCCTAAAATTGACTTTTGGGGTGCCTCCATGACGTCATGCCAGATCATATCTCTCTTAATGCCAGAGAACAAGTGTCTTGCAGGCCTCTTCAGAAAACCAGTATTTTCCCTGTGGTGCCAAACCCTAAAGAATATTCAATTGAGCTTTAAAGGGGTATTCAGTAATTGTAACTGGTATAATTTTATAGAAAATCGGATAGCTTAACACAATTTGAGCAGACAAAATTAAAAGGCTGGGAATACACCACATGGTATTAACTTTGCAAAGTCAAGCTGTAAAGCCTGAAATAATTTTCACTTAGCAGATGCTGTGCACCAAAAGACCTAAAATCCAGTGCAAGAAAATCTGACTGCTGATCCACACAGCTCATCATAAACATAAAGGCAGCAGCAAACAAATCCTGCCTGAGAACACATCTACAGATCTCCATCAAGATGTCAGATGTCTGCTGTATTCTCAGCTCTCTCTTCAGTGTAGGAGATAAATAAAAAAAGATTGCTGGACTTGATGGCATCTTTACAGAGTGGTTTAAGTACTTGGGTTTGAAAAGAAGATTCTGACTGTCAAAATTTCTGAATGTATCATCTCTACACATACTTGAAGGGCATGAGGCTGGAAAATTTATGGACATTCTTGTAGATTGTGACAAGTGAACCCAGCTAATGATGAGTACTTTCATTTAATGGGTGCCACAGATCATGACAGTAGCTGCATTTGGAATTTGTGCAGAAGGGTAAAATCAGTTGTCACTTGGTGAAATTCTGACATTGACTTTTATGTAGACACTTGGCTATCAAAAGCAATGAAAAACTGTGGTGGCATTCATTGACTTTTCATCCATACCTAATATTATCTGACAGAAAGAGTAATTATAAATTACTCCTCTGCTCTCACTCTGATCAACTAAATCATTTGTGATATTAAAAATAAAAACTCCCTCTATAGCTACCTTGGCAGTAAGTCTAATGAAAACATGTGCTGTTGGACAAGGTTTTCAGCTTACACCAACCTTTTACAGCTGTGATAAATCACTGTTACCATGGTTTCTGTGACCACAAATTTATCTTAAATGTAGATGAAATCACATTTGCAGTTATGGCTTGTACTCCAAAATAAGTTAGTTACTCTTGCAAACCTTTTAAAGACTATTTATAAAGTTGATATGAGAACTTTAAGGATACCTTCATAGCCATAGCATCTGTTTGAGTTCAACTATCAAGAAAGAGGGGAGGAAGGGAATAATAATTAAAAAAAAAAATAGGCAAAATTAATGCATAACAACTTCCTGAAATACCTTAGCGTTAAACCGAACAAAAGAGTCAAATACCAATCTCATTTGGGGATGTCAACAAAATATGAAAACCATTCAGAACGCAGTTAACACTACCTGAGCGAGCAACACAAGTATCATCAAGATTGCATAGATGTCACCACAAACACTGATTCTGTTTATAACAGATTACTGTTGTTCAAAATTCCAAACTTGGAGAGAGGTTTTCTTCAACTTATCTCCATACCGCATATTTATAAAGCTAGTGACATTATTCAATAGCAAGCAACAAAAGTTATAACATTCCCTTGCACATGACTATAAAGGAAGAATGGTAGGGCTGCTCTGTATGTTGTACTTTGCTATTTGCCATTTTATTTAAGACATTTTTTATCTTGAGTATTATTTCTGCTTTTGTACTTTTACAGACTGAAAAGAATCCTTTTAAAAGAGGCTTAAAAAGTACAAGTACGTCTTCATACCTGAGCCTGCCACTTTCAATCATCTTAAATTATACTGATTTCATACTTGAGTCTGCCACTCTTGCTCATATTGAATATTACCAATGAGCTATGCAAGTCTCACTGAAATCTAGAAAATCAGTTTATCAATGTCTTTTTCACATTTCTAGGAAATTGCTCACCAAAATAAACTCTTTGCACAGAGCTACAATATTCGCAGAAAGTCTCCATTCTACCAATGCAAGGTATCAACATGTGCTTTAGGAACCATCATCAGAATAAGCTCTTGCCTCCCTCAGCTCAGCACCTGAGGAAGACTCTCACCACCTACAGTTAAATGTGGAAGAGAGGTCCTGGTCTACAGACAACAGACAGAAGGAGGCAAGGGGAGAAGACGCAGGACAGAGGTAACTGAGGCAAATACTTAACTGGATCAGATTGAAATTATAACTGTGAATTAACTTTTTATGACTTTCTCACACTTTTTAGATTTCAGTATCAGAAATGCCTGAGAGATAGATGTTTCAATGAATGTGTTAGCAAGTTTCACCATATTCACCATACCCAAATGAAGAACAGATTTAGTAACCTAACAAGACGTACCCCACTTTAACTGCTTGATCACCCTTCTTTTAAAGGGTCCACGGTTGTAATTTTATCCAAATGATATACCAGAACTATAAAAAGCTCCTTGGCCTACAATCTGGATCATCTCACTCCCATCTGTAAATCATCAGCTAACCACTGACTAGTCAGCAGTTACAAATTTACATAGCAATTTATTACATAATTTTTAAAAAATATATACAAAATTATTGTGGGCTTTAAGAGGTATTCAAAAATAAGATTAACAGATTTCTTATTTAGTTTGAATATAACTAAAATGACATTGTATCAACAAGCTTATACAGTACATGTGATATTATTTCGTTTGCATTTCTTTAACCTTGCAACAAGATTTTATAAGCTGTATTAGCCCATGGCATTTAACATTCATTAGACAAGTACAATTTCTAGCTGCATAGTTTATATTGCATATTTTGTAGCTGCACAGTTTCAAAAAGAATGAGCAGAAAAATCAACTACAAATCAGCACCAGCATTATCCATTCCCAAATTAATTATCACTTACAGAAGAGAAAATTCCAGTATCTTGCTTTCTAACAAGCAGCATAACTTATAAAAAAATACACAAAGTTTGCCTGCCAACTGGACTCGGTACTCTACAACATTCCCTCTGTTCCACAGGGAAGGCTACCAAGCTTCTAATAGTTCCATAAGCTCAAAACAAAAGTGGAGCTCTTGGCTATCCTGCTTTGGAATGTTAAGTCTGTAAACTAGGCAAAATATTTTATATGCTTAGGGGTGGTTTTGATTCTATAATAAAAGGAATTTAAATTCCTAAATCCTATGGTGTTATTATGAACCTTCAAGACAGTGTTATAAACTTAACAATGTGCCTTTATCTTTAAATTCCTTCAGCTTTCCTACTATGTTTAAAGAGAAAGAACTTTCATAAGGCTGATTAAAATTTTCCTAAGCTATATAGTTACATAAATATGTTTTCATGAAGAAAGAAGAGCTCTTGAACTTGAGATGGGCAGCTTTTGAATCTAGAAATTCAATTTCCTTAGAGAATATCTGAAAGCCACATTACAGGAAGCTGTGGCTCCTGACTTAAGGGAAGTGGAGGGAAGGAAAAAGTAAAATAACAAAATGTGCAGCTGACCTGAACCTGCTAAAAAGCCAAAATAAATATTACCCTGCATATATTGTCCTGAGCACAAGTTCTATTAAAATGGCAGCTTACATATGCCAATAAATATAAAAAGGGTATGAACTTTGTTTAATAGGTCAACACTTAGCAAATTATCAAAAGAAAAACAGCAGCATAAGCTAACTAGTTTATCAGCATTCATGAGGGTTTTCCTGCATTTTCCTAGCATTTAAAATACATTCCTGGATGCTTTTTGCTAGTACACAACACACAAATACAGGAATTATATTGCTGATTGATATATTTTATTATACTTTGAGAACCTTGTTTCTGACCGTGTGAAATACTACACACTTCAAAGGAATGACAAAAACCCCACATTGTTGAAAGTCTGTCCTCAATTAGCTTATTACTCTATAACATCAATTAATATATGCCTGCAGCCCTTTTAATCTACTCGAGTATAAAAATATTTTCTCATTGTACATTTTCTTTTCCAAATTTCCTTTTAAAGGACTACATTAACTGCTTTGACAGTTTCACTCCATGCATTTAGATATCATTTTATAAGTATTGTTTTGTTTTACCAATTTTATCTTTCATACCAACTAAATTTCCTGCTTCATTTCGGTATTTTTATTTCAATCAAAGAACTTTATCTCAGACTATTTAACTTGGTTTTATTTTTTATACTGCAACGGAAAACTTTTCTGAAAATAATGATGTTTTCATAAGTAATATTTGTGCCATACTTAAATTTTACTTCCTACACTTCACCTCCTCTCCGATTTCATTAAAAGCTCCCTCTTAAGTTTAGTGCTCATTACATCCTGTCAATGTATTTGCTCTTTATGTTTATGCATCCATGTTATTCACTCTTCGCTTAATAGGGATTATGTCTCTAATCACATCACCCTTCAAAGCTCAGAGTACTGAGTTTTTCCAGTTTCACTTGTGTCAAAAAGAGGTAAGAAGGGCTATTAACTAGGCTTTATATAGTCCAAGTGTAAAAATTTGTCGGATGAGTTTGTTAGAACTCAAAAATGTCATCACAATATAGAAAGGGAAAAATGGAAGCTTTCTCTTTTCTAGGTGACTTATGCAGTAAATTTATTTAAATAGAGATCTGTTATTGTTTTTAAAAAGAGAAACATTGTTCTATTCCAATATTTGTATATAAAAAAAAAGTTAAAGTAAAAATAGGGGTTTTTTTTAATCCAAGAGTGCCTAACAGGCAAATAGTGATTTTTTATTAGCACTCAGTAGCAAGTGCAAGGACATGGACCTGTTGGAGCAAGACCAGAGCAGGGCCACAATGATGATAAGAGGGCTGGAGCACCTCTTCTATAAAGACAGGCTGAGAGAGTTGGGATTGTTCAGCCTGGAGAAGGCTCCAGGTGGACCTTATTGTGGCCTTTCAGTACCTAAAAGGGACCTACAAGAAAGCTGAAGAGGGACTTTTTATAAGGACATGGATTGATAGGAGAAAGGGTGATGGCTTTAAACTGAAAGAAATTTAGATTAGATATATGGAAGAAATTCTTCACCATGAGGGTGGTGAGGCACAGGAACAGGCTGCCCAGAGAAGCTGTGGATGCCCCTTCCCTGGAAGTGTTCAAGGCCAGGTTGGATGGGACTTCAAGCAACCTGGTCTAGTGGAAGGTGTCCCTGCCCATGGCAGGGGGTTGAAACTAGATGATCTTTAAGATCCCTTTGAACCCAAACAATTCTATGATTCTATGAAAATGTGAACAGTTTAAAAACACAAATTATGCACCAAATCCTGCCAATCCTTATGCACGCCAAGGAAAACATTTGGACCTACTTCTTGTCTCCTGAGACATTTGAAAAACTTTTACTTTTTCTGGGTTCAGTGCATAAGCATCTAATAAAAGTATCAAAAATAATATATGGCTCATGATAATGACCCATGTTAAGAAAGAGCCCTGCCACTGAAGTATTTTAAAATACATCCTTCATTTAATTCTCTTGTCTTCTAACAGAGAGAGTCAAAATCCACGCTCTTGCAACTATATCATAATTTTGATCTATCACCATCCATAGAGGTTTTTTATTTCATTATACTTGAAATTTTTCTTTGAAGGTTAATTTGTTGGAACTCTTGTCTTCCTTCTGGGAATCATTTTTTCTGGTCCCCAGACTTTCAAAATATTATTACTGTAATTAACATGTATTTGAAGACTTGGTATTCCTGTATTGCCTTCAAAGTCTACTGAATACCTTGCACCAATCAACTTATTTGTGGGATAAAACGACTGAGGCAATCTCAGAACCATGTTGATCCAATATAGCCATCCATCAGCTATCATATATAAATCCACCCAAAAAAAGGTATAATTCTGTTCTTGAGTAAGTACTGCTGAACTGAACCAATACTCAAAAAGCCTTGATAATGTAAGCAGATTTGCCTTTTACTTCTCATATTATTTATGAAATCCAGCACATCTTCATGGTACTTCATAAATAAACAATAATAATGGCTTTTCATGCAGAAACATTTGAATCACCATAGCATATTTGTTCATATCCATCACATTCTTGTCCTTAACTGACATTCAGGCCCACACCTATCATTTTTAATACATAACTGACCATTTGAAAACATCAATGTCACTCTTCTTATGCTTATTTTTTTCATCAGAACCTCTGTCTCCAGATCAACACTTCAATGCAGAGCAGGGCCACAAGGAGGGAAGCTACTTTTGCCAGCTTGGATGCAGACAGTCAGGAATGGACTTCAAAGCTGATCAAGAAGGACCCAAAACCTTACTGAAATGAGATGTGATCCCAGCTTCTGCAGAAGATGAGAACAACTGATCAGCAAACATATGAACTTGATAAGAACTCCCCAAAATGCAAAATAGTGCACAAGTTTTTTTTTTCTTAAGTGTGTTACACATATTCTAATGTACAATGACTAAGCACTCCTGTGGCTGGCAGGTTTACTTCTAGACTTACTTTGCTGTAGGTAGTAGGCCAGATTTATACTGGCTAGTGTCAGCTACAGCTAGAAGACCATCTAGAAGTGTTAGATCAGTTTTGATTAAAACCATTCCAGAAAAAAAAAAAAAAAAAAGGAGAAAAAAAATGGGGAAAAAACAGCAATTTTTTTTTAAGTACTTTCCTACCATCTTCTATGCAATACAATTATTTAAAAAACTGCGAAATATATCAGCTCCCTTTCACAGCTAACGAAATTTCATGAGAAAAGACGCTTTTAACAACTTGAAATTAGTGTATTTATTTAAAGATTATTCATTTAGAACATGCAGCCCTAAAGGTAAAGGGCCTACTTCAAAGGTGCACTGCAGGGCTGATTGAGAGGCAACAGAGACTTCTGAAACTCAAGTCTGAGACCCCGCCCATAGCTTAAACAAACTAGCAAAAACCTAATCCCCTGAATATTGACCTGCGGTAGTACAAAACTTGAACTCTGATGACATAATGCTGCTTTCTATAATTTCTTTCTTTCAATAGAAGGATGTTTAACCTATATGTGTTAGTTCAAATACTCCATGTATCTTGTATCTAACATGTTACAATTACAATTCACTGTAGTAAATCAATGAATATGAATGTAAGAAGAATTAATCTGTCCTAAGAATCCATTAAATGTCAAAGTCAGAAGATTGTCAGAGATCTTAAGTAACAACTGTGATTAAACAGTTTCTCATTTTGCTGTTCCAGCCTTTGTCCTTTTTATCTACCCAGCCTTTTAAGTTATATCCTGGTCATCAGCTGAAGTAATACGGAATCATAACATTGCAAGAAACAAAGCATTTTGAAAATAGAACTAGTTCCTTCCTTTTTCAAACACCTTAATCATTTCAAAATGCACTATCCATAATACCAGCAAATAAGAACAAGTTAGCTGATTTTTTAAAAACATTTCTGAATGCTTCTCAGTGCCACTATTTCATTTTATAGGCAATACAAATTTCAGTGGACATTTCAGAATTGATCCTAGTAAATATCCAAAATCATTTCATCCGGGGCACTTTGATGACTTCAGTCATGTCATAGTGTAAGCCAGATATGCACTGAGGAATTTTGTGTACAGAAATAATGTAGAATCTCTCTGAATTTTTGAACTAATAAATAAAACTACTTCAAGTAATTTTCAAGTACATGTGACAGGATTGTGTGTTGGCCAGAGCTTTGAAGATCTGCCTAGTCCATTTGTTCCCCAAAGAGAACTCAAATATCTTTTAACTATAGAAAAGATAATAGAAATTAAAAAGGGCTTTAATCCAGACCTCCCCCTGGTCATTGCTTCCATACAGTTAGTTGGGGAATTTGGTGAGGTTTTGTTTTGTTTTCTTTTTGTTTGAGAATTCAGGTTTGGAAATTCATTGTGTTTAGCCTGTATGAAAATCTGCACCACCCCTTCTGGTCTTTCAGCACCCACCACGATGTGTTCCCATGCTACCATCGTGTTGAGCTCAGGACATGACTGCGCTTTGAAGGGAATCCTGCTCATCCCCACTTCTGTGCTTCGGTTTGCAGCCCAGAACAGCCCCTGACAGCACTGATGGGATTTATTGGAGGGTGAAATCAAGTTCAAGTTCTGCTCCAGGAATGCACCTAATGCCTTTCAGAAAGAGAGGAACATTCAGCCTGTGAGATCAGACTAGAGCTAGTCTGAAATTAAATACAAACACACACTCCTGCATGTCCTCATAGTCCATATAATGGAGTTCTACAGCAGCATTTAACATTCCAAAGTAAAAACTGAAACCTCTCTAGGATGGATGCCCAATCCTCAGCACCAGCTCTTTCTCCCCACAGATCCACCGTGCTGCCTGTGCTAGACCCCTGCACAAACACCCCAGTCTGCATGGTGCCTGCTCATCACCACCTCTTCTGCCCAGCTGCTGAGTGCCTGGAAATCCCAGGCAAATAGCCTCAGATGAAATTTCCAGGCAGATTAAGGCACCATACCTTCTTGCCGTCAAGTGTCATCACAGCAGAAAAGGAAATACTCCCTTCTGGTCACCACTGCCCCATCCCTTAGGATATCAGATGAAAGTACAGGCAAAAACACAGCAGACACTCAGTTAATTTTCTTATACATTACTGAGCTTCCATGCTTGGAAGGAACTTTTTGTAAACACTGAAAACCCAAGACAACTGGCCTCCCCCAAACCTCTCCCTCTCACACCTCTGCCATTTCTTTGGTCAGGCCTGGTAAAGCAATGCAGCAACACTTTTGTTTGTTACCAAGAGCTGTTGCCATTTTATCACGTTATCCATGACTTTTTATGCACAAAAGAAATAAATTGCTTGGCCATTTCCCTTACAACATGTGCAAGAAATCCAGAATAAACGTTTTTCTTTGCATTACTATAATGGAAGAAAATGGTAATAAAAGGATAGGTAGACATGAAAATGCAATAGGCTTCAAAGAAGAGCAGATTAATCATTAAGCCTTCACCATGCAACTAAAGAAGTATCCATTATTTACTTGAAGGATGGTATTTCACTACATTGATAATATTCATCTGAATCTGCATGATGTTTAGCAGTTTGCTGCTTTCCTACAAGCTATGCATCACCACTGATCCCTTTCATGTTTTTGTATTTTTTTCCCTATAATCTCAAAAATAAAATCCCGTAACCTAAATTCATACTTTTAAAATGAAAGTTTTTAGAGACATAGTATTTGCCTAGAGGACCATCAGTCTGACTCAGTGAGGTGTTTCATTTTGTGGTGTTTGGTTTGGTTTTGTTGTTGGTTTTTTTTGTCTGTGTTTTTTTTTTTACTGTTCCCAAATATTGAGGGTAACTTATGAACAACTGCAACATATAGGTTACCAGCACAAAAATGAGAGTGAGCTATCAAAATAGAACATGAACTTTGATTCCATAAATCATTTGTATCATATATATAACAAAATTTTCATTTATTTTCAACTACATACTCAGAACAACAAATATTACAGATAAAAACAGCGTGAATTTAGCTTTAGACCAGACTACAGATTCTGGTAAATACTAACATTAAGTCAATTTGTGCATTGTCTACGTATCTAGAGCAAGGGACCAGCAGCTTCCTCTAACACCTGCAGCATACATGCCACAAAAACATTTTAAGATCCTGCTAACGAATTCTGGCAAAGGACTTTCCTCTTGAATACTTTTATAATACTTTGCACGTTGTCTAAGAAAGCCAATCATGCAGTTTGAAGTTACTGAGAAGAAAAAAGCTTGCTGATTTTAAGTGGTGAGGGTTTGTGGTGGTTTTTTTTAAGCATAACCCCTTACCCCAGCAGCTATGCATTGTATTCTAATTTCATTTCAAATGATTAGTGGTAATGTTTTATGAAGAAGAAAGCTGAAAGCTAGCTGCATTCTGAAATACCCTCCAAATATCTTTAAAAACTGAAGCAACAGTAACTTATCTCGAAAGCATTCACGATTAAAGAACTGTCAGCATGAAAATTTCTCTGTTCCCCTAATACCTTGGATTAGTCCTTTGGGGTTAGAATTTTGGTGTAATATAATGTACACCTTTATACCTTTTACACAAGAGATTATCCATCAATAATACAAAAATAATCCCAGATTACATAAGAATTTACCAGTGAATCCTCAGGGTGATTAATATGTTCTTTCAAACAGTTGTCATTTCAGTAGGTAAAACATACTCATTCCACACACACAAGCTGTAGTTGTAGGTTCTCCAAGTAGCTGTAAACCTGATTGAAACCAATGTGAAAAGAGCAGACATTTAACTTGTTTAGCCTGTCTTTACAAAGTTTAACATAGTACTTCATTGTCGTATAAATTACAAAAAAAAAATACTGAGAAAGACGAAGACGAAATCTTTTTAATACGGCTAAAAGTTTGCACTTCCTAGTACGGGAAAGAAACATTGCCAAATTACAGAAAGCACTTTTTTTTTTAAGATTTAAAATACAGGGTACAGGGGAAAACTTTAAAAACAGTAGCTATTGAAACATTAAACTTAATGAGTAACTTAAAGATCAAAGGATGGTAACATTAAAATAAAAAAGTTCTTCATGACTTTCATCTCTGCAGTAAAGCTGCTATACACTGACTTAGAGCTATACGGCTTTTTAGTAGCATCCCTTTTACCAACACACACCACCCAATAAAAATCCTACTGGCAGGAACAGACAGGGAAAACAGAAATATAAGTAATTAAAGAAGTGTGCAGACATAGTCTGATTAGTTTTAAACTGCAACTTCTTATGCTAATAACTTTTTTGTTGTCAGTATTTTGTAGGTAAAGTGGTGAGGATTAAATCTGAAGGAGAAATTAATTATTTGGGGAACACCAAATATTAAACAAACACATCTAAACTCACTGGATTCAACATCTCAAGAGTTAAATTATAGTGTATTTGGCAGAATTCAAAGCAGAAGAACTTTCACAGATGAAGTACACCTGGTGAACACATTTGCCAGTGTCAAGCCAAAAGATACTCGGAAACTCTCCAGTGTTGAGTATTTCCAAAAAAAGTGTGTACTACCGTACAGTCAACAAAATTATTTTGATATTACCATGATTCTGCTTCTGTTTTAAAAAAATTAGTCACATTTTTACAAATATTATACTACATTGTCAGCTTCTCCCATACAGAAAGAAACATTGCACAGATTCTCTTGATATTTCTATGGCAATACCCAAAAATACTTAAATCATGGTTTTGGTAGTATTCATAGAAGTATGTGTGAATACATACTAGAATTGGCTTTTCACCAGCTCATTTATCTTAATGCTCAGAAGAGACCAATATGATCATGTCACATAATGCAAAGAACCTCTCTCAGTAAAAAGCACATCAAGCCACTAACTTCTCAATCTAAGAACAAAGTATCCATCACAGTCCTGATGTCTTCCAAAGGTTAATTACTCTCATTTCGATCTCCATTCGCATTCTTATTCTGAATGCATTTGTTTTGAGCTCTCAATGACTGTATCTCATTACTTTCCATTGATATCAGACATCTTTTTTCTGTATACTCAACTATGGGACATGATCAAATAACCTCTTAGCCTCAAACAAATAAAAGAGATTTATGAGAATATATTTAAGCATACAACACATATTTTCTAGTTCTTAAATCATCCTTGAAATTTTTAAATATATTTATAACATCTTTTTCTAGTCCTGTTTTTCTCAGTAGCAGCAAACAAAAGTAATACTTACTCCTAAATACTGTTTTTTATTCCCTGCTTCTGGATCCAAGATGATATTATCAGTGCACTTTTAGTAATATCACACCAGGAACAGATGTTTAACTGATTATGCACCATTATAATTAATTGCTTTTCAGTGAGACAATTTTGGAACTGTCTTCTGGAACATGCAAGTGCAGACTACTTTCTTTGTTCTGGATGTATGACAATGTTCTTGGCCATGTTAAAATGAATATTGATCTATTGAGTCCAGCTCGCCAAGTTATCGTGGTTACTCTACAGAGCTGCCCCAGGCTGCAATCGTTCCTCATGACTCTGTCTTCTGAGAACTTTATATTTTCCATCTGGATCATGAATAAATATACTGAACAGCAACAAGTCATCAGAAGCAGGTCAGACAGGAGTCTATTTAGTTCACTGTCCTGTCTTTGACAGTGTTCAAAAGAAGATACATGAACACAAAAACTACAGAAAGTAGCTCTGCAGCTAGCCTGCTTTTTATTCCTCATGAAACTCCAATCCAATAAATTGTTGCCTCCTCAGTCCTATACTATGGAAAACACTGTATAACCTTTCCTATTCACTTTTCATGTACCATAGAGGTTTCCAGGATAAAATTCCCTCAGCTATTCATCATTCCTCACACACAAGCTTTTCCATAACTGCACATTTCTGTACCTTTTCTTGTCCTGTTGTGCCCTTTTGACATGGAAGAACCAGAACAGTAAACAGTCTCCAAGATGCAGATGCACCACTGTGGGCTTACACAGTGGGAACAAGATGTTTCATACTGTTACTCATGTTGACTACCGCCAAGCCCTCATTTTCACAGGGTGTATCTCCTGCAGAGAATAAGTGTCTAGTTCGAAGTCAATCAATCAATGCATAAGTTAAAATGTTCCACACACCCTTTTTCACTTAGCATTTGTCACTACTGAATTTTATCTTGATTTTATAGGAATCTGCTTCTCAATCACAGAAACTCAGGGAAAACCACAGAAAAGTAGAGGAAGAAAAGGCTAAGACAGCTAACAGAGTACTCATAAATTCAAGATATCAACTCATATTCTCACTCATGCCCCTCATTCTTTATTCTCTGAAGCACTGGCAAACTAATGCTAATAAAACATTATTTGTTCAGTGATCAATGTCCTTTTCTGCAGAATAACTTCTATTACAATACAGCAATTTCCCTATAACCACAGCCTCATTCAGGGCTGGGGAACCCATTAGCATCCCACAGCATCCCCTGCGACTGCAGGACAGCCTTCGATTCTGACTCGCTGTCGGCAATGGACACATTTCTCCAGACATATAGAAAGTGTTTGGCAGAGCAGATCTGTCTCTGTCTTGGCAGGGTCTTGTCTGTGAGGTCTGCAAATCTTCAAACCATTCACATAGATCAATACAGGGAAGTGATCTGAATTTGAAGCATTTTGCCCTACTGTAAGAAATGCCAAACCAGTTGATGGGGTGTAAGTACTTTATAATTCTATCTCTAAACATCTCCTCGTTTAGGGTCAGTCTGGCAGACATGAGGCACCCCAAATGGTCAGCACTGGCAAAGGCTTCCCTACTAAAGGCTCAAGGAGAAGACTTGGTTGCTGGTCAGTTCCTGGAAGGTGGCCCACATAATCTACAGGTTTGGGAAAAACAAACAAACAAAAACACAACAACAACCAACAACAACAAAACACAAAACAAACAAACAAAAAAGCAAACAATTAAAAAACAAACAAACAAACCAACCAAAAAAAAAAAAAAAAACAAAAAAAACCAACACTACACCACAGCCCCCCAATAAACACCTTAAAAAGAAACAGTATAGCAAGAAATAACAAAAATGGTGCAGAACAAAGCAGCAAATAAAAGGAAAGAGCATAGCAGGCTGCCCAGAGACAGGGATGAAACACAGAGGTATTGTGGACAGCCTACACAAAAAAAAAACAGATATTCAGAGCATCAGCCTCATGCATGTCCTGCAGAGATGATGTGTAGATGTACCTCAAGAAGGGATCATTACAAAAAGGCTTCTAGATCAGCTAAAAAGAGTAATCCAGTTTAAAATAACATTGTCAATATTTTTACCTTTGTTTCCCTCCAGTCAACAAATTCAAGCTCAAAATGCAAATTTTTCCACTTCTGGTTTTTTTTACCAATTTCTTTCTAGTCTTATATGAGTAGAGTGGTGACCCATACTCTGTAACAAAATCTACTAAACTATCATTGCATGTGATAAGGCTTAATGCTGGGAACTAAAGAATACACAGAAAGACAAAACTGAAGCTTAACTCAAGCAAAGTGGCTATCAGCAGAGACATGCTGCAGTCTTTCTGAACAAATACATTGCCAGCATCAATATCGATCAAAATTATTTTGAACAGATAAAAAAAAAATAAAATGACCAATCGACCAGGACTCTTTATCTTTTAAAGCCATTTACCTCTTCCAAAACCCTTTTTCACTGGCATGCTGTTATCGCAATTTAATAGGTTTTTCTCTCAGTCAGACCTTCTCCCTCTCTCCTTTCCACAGTGCCAACAACTAAAAGAAAGCACAAAATATCGGCCTCTACACACAAAGAAAATTGAAGATGGACTTATTCTGCAGGAACACAGAGCGAAGCAGGAAAATCTATCAATCTGCCACGAAAAACTAGGCCAACTAAGGAGAAAACTGACTTCAGCTTTTATTCACTTTTCATTAATCCAAAATGTTAAAAGCAGGAGTAGGGCTTCCTTTTTTTTTCTCTTAGAAGACCAATGCATTTCCCCATGGACTGAGTTAACAGTAATGATTTTGGTTATAAAAATGTTTTATCACTGCTCTCCTTTCATAAAGTTAAACACAATGTTGATAATATACAAGGAAGCATACTATTAATAGTATAAATTAATTTTACTTCTTTAAATTTCATCACCCCCTTGCCTTTCAGCTTGCTGACAGTGACTAACAATAACAAGAGAAAAGTAGAGAGATGGGTTCCCCCACTGAAGACAGAACCTCGTCCATTTTCCTGAGTTTGATAACCACATCAGCTCTGGCTGAAACAAATTAGAAAGAGTTTTGAATTCTTGAAGCTACGAAATAAACAAAAGGAGGACGTTCCTTGCCAGCATGCAGTTGAGCTGTGATACTTCTTGCCACTTCTTGTGGGGGCGCTGGACCAGGCTGTGGAAAAACAATCCATTTTGGCAAATTAAATCCACATGAACTACAACCCTGAGTTGGGATGGACACTAGAAGATCCTTCTGGGAAATCTCACACTGCTACTTTACCCTATGCACCTGCTTTTAAACACTTCTAAACTAGAGACAGGGTGCTGGTTCAACATTAGTAACTGAAAATTCAGACAAAACAGCAACGCAGCAAGTAAAAGCAGATGGGAAACCCAGCTGCCCCAGTTCTTCAGCCTAAAGCTTCTTCTGAAGCTTTATTAGCTATTCCAATTTCAAGAAGGAAACACCAGCCAACTGAAAAGGCTTATAGACTAACTAATAACATGGAACCACTGGCTCAACATATAATTCAATATCACCATTTTGACAGCTACTTTCAGAGAAAAAAAAAACACACACACACACTTCAGTGCTATTTAATAAATGATTACTTGTGGGATTTTATTTGTTTAAAACAATCACTCTGCCTCAGCTAAAGCAGTACTCTTGAAAGCTAGCATTAAAAAATTATTTGTTCTAATCTATTCCAAACTAGGTCTTGGCATCTAATCCCTCTTCATTATCAAAAAGCTTGGTAACCAAGTATCCCATTTGTAAAGTAGCCATAATAATGATACCAACAGTTGACATGATTTCTTCAAAAGTACCTACAGAAAATACAAACGTAGCATTTGATTACAGGCAGATTTAAGCAAACAGCTCCCTCAGTCTTATTAACAATACATGAAAAAGTATGAAGGATATTTAAAGTCATTTTGTCCAATTAGCAATACTACTCTATTATTTATCCTAAAATTATGTTGTGCTAGTCAGCAATTTACTGTTTAACTGTGTAAAATTGTTATGAAGACCATTTTACGGACCAATTCACTAATGGACTAGTTATTAAATATAGACACAAATTAATTAATAAGAATTGTTTCTGAAAGAGTAGTTTATTAGAAGCAGGTTTATATGGATAATCAATAAACAAGAAGTACTTTCAAGTGGTAACTTCATTTGCTCTAAATGCAGAATATTAGAATTTATTACAGTTATTTAACTCTTATAGTTATTTTTTGCTTCATCAATCTATATTGTTGACTCTCTACATTGTTATTTACATGTAATTATGTAGAAAGTTGAGAGAATTATGAATAGTACAACAATAAATGACCATTAATGTGGGGTTTTCTCCCCGTTTTAAGCATTAGGAATTTCATTATTCATCCTTTTATTATAGAAGTAAAAGGAAAGACAAAGAAAAGCTTTAGAAAAATTGGTTTCCCTTTTTCTGCAAATCTCGTTGTTTCTTTTTCTGTCTAAACTAAAGACATTAGCACTAGAATATCTGCTATAGCTCCATGAGGACCAGCAAGTATATAAATAAGTCAAATAAGTCTTTATTGAGCATGAACAGCAGTTTGCATACATTTAAAACACACATTAAATCATACAAATAGATAAATATGAAACATCTATGATTTACATCATGTCATTTTCTGATGTTCACATCTCAAACACTGTGCTTCTCTGCTCTTCCTGAGGTATACTCAGAGTCCACAAAGAACAGGTCCTCAAACCCTCTCAGCACCATTGCTAAAGAAAGGAAAGCAAAGGAAAGTATGACCATCAGAAAAAAAAAAAAAACACACAACCTTAAAGATGGCTTCCTGCTCACACTGGATGGACTTACATTCTTACCCAAAGTCTCCCAACAGTAAAAGAAAAAAAGTAAGGAACTTCCCTCCACAAGACTCCTATATGGTATAACCAAGGAAAAGAGCTATTAATTTTCCTAGAGTCTCTTGTTACCAAACATGGAGGAAAACTCCCCATAAAAAACCTAACTATAGATACTATTCTCACATGCATCAGTAGTTTAATAGCAACCTGAATATCTGGTGTTGTAATTCCCACAGCTTGGCTCTGTTTTCTGAGTACCATGCAATTCAAATTCCTTTAAACAATCACGATATCATACTTCAAAGAGTTACCTGAATCATAACATGACAAAATTTTACTATTCTCCCTCTACAGACAAATAACTTGCTGTAGATGCGATGACATATGACTCCTCCACGGACTCTAGTAATCAATAGGGCTAATGATGAAAATGTTGGTACAATACAATTCACAAAATATTTGCCCAGTACAAAAACCCTATAACGATGACATTTCATTACTGAGGGAATAACATATTGTTTTCTTCCAATGGAAAGCGTGCTTTGTTTCGTGCATTTTGACTGTGTTTCCTTTCCTGTGTATCCTATATGTAGTATGGATAGAAAATGGTGGCTTTTGCAAAAGTAGTATGAATCTGTCCACTGCCACACCTATAGCTGAGAACAGTTCATTAACATGATATAATTTAAGATAGAGCTGCATGATAAAATGTGAATAACACTAGCTATATCACAAGAGAGAGGAATGCAATTCCTTAAGCTTAGATTTGCCCACACATCGAAAAGTTTCGTTTTCTGCCTCAAGAACTGCAATGAGAATAACAGCACATATTGAGATTTCATCTTTACTACTATAATTACATGTGTTATACACACTTCAGTTTCAGAAAGGCAGTTGCGATGTTGTTTGAATGTTGTCACAAAGGTGTAGAGAAAACTGGAAATTAAGTTTTCCTCTTCCCTTCTAAACAATACACAATGCTGGGGGTGGAAAGCAAACCTGATCATTGTGACTGTGCCCTCTGATCAACAGCAATACGTTTGGTGGGTCGATATAAAACTACTGCTTGACACAACCACATTCAGACTTCTCTACTCTGCTGGCTGCAGTTTTAATGATAAACTCTGTAAGGAGGTAGAGCTACAAATTCAAACATTTTTCTTGTTTGTAAGGTGTGTAATAGGATCAACTCCATTTGCCTGGCCCCAATTCCAGGCATCACTGAACTCCAGGACTTAATCTGTATCTCTCTGAGCACCCATTTCCTCACTCATTTCAGTTCCACTCAGTAAGTTCAGAAGAGAAGCATAAAACGAGTCAAGGATCAAAGGTGATGAGGGAAGATGTAATGGAGGGTCTTAGAAAAGGAGAAGAAACTGGAAAATTAAGCAAGACTAAAGAAGTGGTGGAGACTGTGAGCTGAAAGCAAAAGCTGCAGCACACAGCAGTGAAAGTGCAGAGGCTGGCAGAGAACTGGACCATGCCAGAGGACCAAGAACAGAGTTGATGAGGAGGGAGATAGGTTTTCTCCATTTTTAGAAATGCATTTGCAGTAAAGTGTGCAATACATGTAAGCAGTGACCAAAAGCAAGATGCAGAAGAAAAGAAAAAATAGGGACAAGTATCAACGCAACAACAATAATAACAATAATATTAACAACAACAACAATAAAAAGGAAATGGCACAATTAAAAGGTTCTGGGAATAAAGGCTGATGGGTCCAAGCACAAAGAATGGACTATGGAAGACAAAAAGCATTAAGAATTTTTCTCAGCATGCAAAGCTCCCCTGATACGACACATGTTGATATGTAAAAATTCCATCACTAAGGAGTGCTGGTGAATTTGATTCCTCAAGATTGACAATAACTTGTTTTTCTTCTCCCTCTCTCTCAAATGCAGGTAGGCTTCCTGATGCACCAGGACCTTTTCAGTAAACTTCCTCTGAAATTTCTGTAAAACCTACTGTATTAATAAAGTTGCTCACAAACAGGTTATACTCTTCTTCCACCCCTCTGCTCTCCAAGAAATTGATACTATATACATTAATTTGGAATACAGATAGCGAAATAACTGTTGCCAGGGAACTACTACTATATAGTAATGTTAAGTGTTCAATCATTTCATTAAATCTATGCTTCTCTTCAAATTTTCCAGCCTGATTTGGTTAGTGCTAGTTTTAACCTTATTTTACATTCTATGATGTAGTTTGTTCATTTTTGAAGTTACAGTTTACAGTACAGATAAAAACTTTACCCTCTCAGTTTATACTTCTGTTAATAAAACACGCACTCTCTGGAACAGTCCATCCCATAACATAAAGAGAAGGGTTTTATGGCGAGACATTGTCTTGATTGCTATTAGAAGGAAGAAATCACAGTAATTCCTCAATAAACAAGGAGAATCATAAATGTCCGTAATTTGGAGGCCCTGAGTTATCAGGTTACTTGAAAACCATAATGATACCTTAATAACTTACAAAATCCATTGAACTTCATTTTGTGTTATACAAAGCCTACAGTATATATACTTCATGAGTTTTGATTAATAACCATTTCGGAAGACAGCCACTCATCAAAGGAAAGCTTAAAATACAAGTTTAAAACAATTTGCTTACTTATGCATAGTTATCAGTAAATCTAAATTCCATGCAATCTAGAATAAATCTCAGGTTTTTGCAAAGATTTATGGGTCTATGAGCATCATACCCATGAACCACTGTGTGTTTACTTTATTGGCAGAATGGTTTATACATCTGACATACTGCTGTTTAGGTAAGATTATATCCAACTAAGTACAGAGAAGAAACTGTCAACAAGTCTATGAGACTATAACAGAAACTGCAAAGCAGGCTTTTCATATGACTAACCATACCTTCAGAGTATTCCTAAATCAGTCCCAGGCACAAAACCACAGTTGGAACTGATTTTAAGAGAAGGGTGAAGAACAGCACATTGACACAAAAATAAGAACCAAAGCTGAACTGTGTGTTCTCTGTATTATGTAATTGCCAAAGGAAACTGAAAAAAAAAAAGTCAATATTATAAATAATACAGAGGTTTTAGCCAAATAGTATTTGAAAAGTCTAGAACTTGCCAGTGAATTTGTGATTGATCAAAGCTAATCTTAGTTGCATAGAGAAGCACATGCCCAACCTTTTCATGTTCTGTATGTTCGGCTAGTCTATCAGGAAGACAGAGGAAGCTTAGAAATCAATATGCAATTTTTCCTCAAAAAAATCTAAGTCAAAGAGCATAAACAGTGATTCTTGAAAACATGCACAAACATCACAAAGTAGTGAAAACCAAGCTGGCATGAATCTCTGACTCTCAGTCGTGTACAAAGAAGTCTGTAAGCTTCATATATGTGAATGTGTACTTCCTGTTGGCTGTTAGAGGAGAACCTCTGGCTCGGTAAGGATGCTCTACACTTTAACTTTCAGATTCATGCTAGCTCTGTATTATAAAATTACTAAAGACAGCAATGAGGAAAGTAGGAATGGATTATCTGGAGCATGGTTGGATTCAACAGCTGCAAAATTTGTAATGACAGAGGGTCCCAAATACGGAGAAACTTCACACAAGAAAGCAGTGTCACTGGCTATTTCTGCCCAGAAACCTTCTGGGTCTGGTCAACTGGCAAAGGAATAAATGCGCTTCCAGACTCACAGGAGCTAATATGATCCTGTCGTTGTACAGAATCAAACAAATAAGATTTGTGATCTTAAACCTCTGAAGAGACAGAAAAAGGAGAATCTATAAAATATTAAATGTTTAAAGCTTCAATTTAATAACATTCTTCCGAACCTTTCATTCTAGTTATTCAGGTTTGTTTTAAGAGTCCTTTCCCCATCACTCCCCACTCTTCACCTCACCTCACATCTTATAATTCTGTCAGGATATGTATTTTGAGAAAACATTTCAGTATGCCTTCTAAAACAAAATAAAGCAAAAAAAGAGCTACATTTTCAAATCTTTAAAGAACAGTCTATTTTAACGGCTGACAGCACTTTGGTCCCAAGGGGTAGCAACTCGTGCAGCTTCCTATAAAGGGAAACTCTATATACGTAAATCACCTTCTCCCTGGCTACTACCTTACCACAACATCAAATGAGAATATCTACAATTCAGAAACAAATATCTGTTCCTCATATCTTCAGACAGTTAAAATTAAATAGGTTTTATGAATATTTGGTTAACCTAGAAAAAAGAAAGAACCAGTGACATACACTAAATCTCTTCCTGCTTAAGGAAAACAAGCTCAGTAGCCAATGAACTGACAAATCATACGTATCATAAAGTCTCAGCATCATTTAGGACTTCTAAATAGGTATCAGATATATACTTATATGATAAAAGTCCCTTCCCACATGCATCAGTGTCCTGTTTGTCTTCACCAGTTTATTTTCACCTCTGGAAAGAAACTAAGCGTAAACGCACAATACTGCAAATATGCAGGAAAAATAAAAGGACTTGGTTTCTACATGAAATTACCAAATTAATGAATGGTTCAATACTGCAAAAAACTTTTATCTGTTTCCAAACATTCTCCTCCCATTCTCTTCCACAAACTGCTTTACTCAAAGGAAGTTACATTAAGAACTTAAAAGCACCAGGAGAATACATGGCACTGTTTCACCTCATGACATTCATAGATTAGGAAGGATAAATACGGAAAGAAACCTCAATATGATTTGTTAATCTGCTAACTATTAAAGCAGCCCTTATTTTATTTTGGACATTATTTCCAAACAGAATTCTGTTTGTCGTTACAGAAACTTTTTTACTCTCCTCTTGTGGTAAAATTTCCAGAAATGCTAGGCATCAGTTGCGTCAAAAGAAAGTCATACGAAGAAGACAAGTGAATTCAGGTAAAGACTTTCCCGTGTCAGAAATAATATAAAGAAAAATAAAGTATTTTCAGTTATGGTATTTTATGGCTGCTCTAATTGTATCTATTCCATGAAATATCATGGAAGACGAGACTAATATCTAAAGATATTACACCTCTAGTGTTTTTCTCTTCTTTTTATTTTGCTCTCCCCAAACATCTCATCCAGACCTTCCAAGTCTTACATGTATTTTATGTCAGTTCGCTTTATGTTAGGAGTTTCTTTCACAACAGCAAGCTGGTTTTAAACTAGCTTTTTTTTTTTTTTTTAGGAGTTTTGAAGAAGGCATGTATAAATATGTATACACACATAAATAATGCAGCAGGAAACCTGTTTTTTACTCTTTGTTTCTGCTACTCTGAGTGAATACAGGAAGCTAACCAAGGTGAAAATCTTTGTGAAACCCTTTATAGTGAGAAGTAGCCTACATTCGTTAATCACTCGGTTATTTACAAAATAGAAATACTACGAAAGATCTCATAGCAATAAAGAAAAATATGTGCATTTTAAGATGGAGAGATAAAACTACTGAACAATATTTTTGGTTCATCCTTTCTTCAATTTTTGTTTTGTTTGCTTTGGCCAGCTTAAACTCTAAGCTCTTTGGAACATAAAGAACATTCTTGTGATCTATTTTTACAGCAAGATGCTTAAATTAAACAAACCATATTGATATGTTCTAAACCAAGTATAGGAGTGTAAAAGACTGGGCATAAAATAAATATAGTAATATAATAACTTTAAATAAATTCCAGTAGACATGACAAAAATGAACGTGACAAAAGTAATTTTGGGACAGAGAAAAGCGAGGCAATGCTGCTTTCAGAAAACTAGTTAATGTTTGTTAATTGCTTTGATGATGAAAACACTTTTGTATGTATTATAGCTGTAGATTACCACTGGAGTCATGTAGCCTCACTCTGAAATCAAAATTTTAAGAATGTGAGACAACCTCCAATCCAAAGTCAAAAGAAATGCATAGATATGAAGATTTCTATATGATGGGGAATCACTATGATCCATACACTACCTTAAATTAGTTTCATTTCTATCATGACAGCCAAAACATCAGATTTCCACAGGTGTATCTGTGGGTAAGATCTGTAAAAATAACAACTTTTGGTATAAATGCTGGACTTCCTTTTGAATTAAGAGGGAGGATAAAAAATAGCAATGCTATTATTAGAAACTGTCCGAATTTGTAACTTCAAAGTATGTTCTGCCCAGTGATATCAAGTCATGTAACAAACCGAGAGCTTCTAAGAACTAAAAGATAAACTTTTTAACATCATTTGACAGGGGGCAGGGTGGGGGGGGGAAGAGTACAGATAGTAACTAACTACTAATTACTGTCCAGTTTACATGGAATAAATCAGAAGATAATCTAATCTGCTAATTTCTGAAATTTCCTACTGCAGTACTTCCACATTGCAAAAAGTGGCAATATTCCATACAGCCCAAATCTCAGCTAATCACAAGTTTAATAACTAAAATTTCCATTAGCACAGCAGAGAAAGAAAATTGCAAATAATCTTTTTCTCTAGAGTTACACTTCAACAACCAAATCATGCAATTTAAAAAAAAAAAATATGTAAAGTATAGCTTCAATGTAAGAATTCCCAAGTATTCAGCCATAAAGCTTAAACTAAGAAAACTATATTATCCTGAAAGGAGATGACTCCTCCTTGTTGGGTCTACATTTCCATTGCCTACTGAAAGTGAAGTGGGGAGAGATCTCATAAATCACTGATTCAATAGCTGTATTTTTCATGGAAAAGAGTAACTCCCTTATTTCAGTGCTGCCCCGATACACAAGGCACAGGAATACACATTGCAAATCAATAAGGGCTAGAATTCCTTTTAACAAAATACATTGAAATACTTTGTGAAGCTACAGCTAACCACTTGAGTCTCATTTCCAAAGTAGTAAAATACTAAATAAAGACAAGGAAACAGGGTCCAGAACAAGCTGGGGTGTTTGGGGTTTTAATTTAAAATAAAGATGAGGGGATAGTTGCTTTACCAGCTTATATTTTGGTTTTATTTCTAGTGTGATTGTTTATTACCGGGAGCATTCAGACAGCACTGAATAACTCTAGTGTTCATATGATTTCAGAGTAAATATGCAAACTTCCCACCTCATAAGCTGGAAATAATTGGTCCGAACCTGCCAAGAATATGTGTTTCTTCAGTGACTTCACACTAGTTTGTAGTCACTGTGCATGACTGTGTTAGAAATATTTTCAGTAATGATAATTTGGTAAACATATGCCACAAAGAGACTAAATAGTCATACTCAGTCAAGTTCCATGGCCACTTAGGTGAAAAAAAAATGAAACTAACAAATAATAACTTCTTAAATTTGCTGATAAGCAACATCACCTAGCGTGTAAACAAAGTGTAACACATCCATAACTTCATCCTTTAATGGCTTAATAGATATAGCAGAGGTAATTCCCCTGTCATATCAGTAGAAGTGTTATAACAATTTGGCTTTGATATTCCCTTCCAGAACAAAATGCCACTAGAGAAGCAGCATTCCTATATAATGTAGAGACATATAAGATTACTTAATCTACCCAAGAAAAACAATTTGTTACATTGTTTCTTTAATGTGTTACTGCATCTGAGCATACATCTCATTATTCACCTCTATATTTCTTAATTGTTAAAGCAATCTGAAAGGTTATGTTCCGTATGTTTCCCTCTGTGGGCCCATAAAACTGAATGGAAGGAGGCAGCATCTACTAGAACATTCTCTTTTGCCCAAATCTTCCACCCAGCTACATAAACAAATGTGAGCACTAGTGTCTGAGCTTTTTATCATTTTCTGCAGCTGGCCAAATCTCACAAGTGTAATTTAATTAATCAAAACCAGATTATTCTGGAAAATCTTTGACACATTCAATCAAATTGTCATCTGTATATTCCAGCTACCAAAAATTATTATGACTCTAACACAGATTTGTTGTAAACAGTCTTTTTACATTCAAGATTAACCTTACATTTACTTATTGAGGGAAAAAAAAAACCACAACACACCACATCACAAACAGACAAGACAGTAAAAGGAAAGGGATAAGTTTAGGTGATACGTGTTACTGTACTTACTCATGTGAAATACAACAAAAAGCAATTATGTGTATGTTTTATATCAACTAAGGACGGCTAATCAGCTTTTAGATCAATGGCTATTTGTAATTAAGTTTAAAAGAAATAGCATGGTATCTTTCTAAGAAATACAAGCCTTACCTGAAATGCGCATGTTTAGGGTGGTAGTATCAAGTTTATTTCTGGTGCCTTAAATCCTACATCTAATTGACCAAAAACTCCCACCTACCACTTCAAATGCACCACTTCCCCTCCTCGTCTTTTCTCACTTCTGTTTCCAATTCAATTTCTTTTCATTACAGTGAATACATACTTCTGGTGATCTTATGTTTAGCTGGATTCAGCCACTGGTACTTACCTTGTCAAAAGAAAAATTTCTTAGGAAAAAAAACAAAAACACAAAACTAAATAGAACCCTGTAAATCAATGCTTAAGAAGAAAAACCCTTGCAGACATGCTGTGTGTGAGAGTTTCTAGATCTTTAAGTAATGGAAAAAGCTGTTGACATTATATACTTTTTGGGGAGTACAAACTATAGCTAAACAGCCAGTTATATAAACCAGAAAAGTAGCACTGAATTTATCTCCTAGGCCAAAACTTGCATTGATGTAATGATTTTATTCTAAGCCAGCCTACTAAAATTTACCAGGAAATATAGTTATTATATCCTGTATATTAACAAGTAAAAGTTTCCCAAATGAATAACCAGCAGACAGCTAATCAACATCAAGTCACTCAACAGTTATAGCTAAAACTGAACTGAAGCATACACAGCACATCTGTACATTTACAAACTCTCCAGATGTTATAAATTACGATCTTTACCAGTTGTCTCCTAAAAGCGTTGACTTAAAGAAAATTCAGTGAACAGTGGAGATGTTCACAGCAGGAATTGTCAACAGAACTAAATTCAAGAGTAAAAGAGGTGTTGATATGTGCATGATGTAAAGGCTAAATGTCACAGAGCTGTTACTGCTTGGGTCCATTACAGGGACATCACTTTCACCTATACTTAATGTTCCAGCTACAAAACATTCTACTACTTTATTTACAATAAATATCATTTATTTAAGTTTAACTACATGCAACAGGCAACAAAACATCATACCCTATTTCCAAGTCACTTGGTGAAAAGAAAAAAAAAAAAAAAAAAAACCAAGCTGTGAGTCATTTTCAATTACCAGGCAACTCAAAACAATATTGGAGATTGGGTCGTTTCAAACGGTTGTACACAAACTCTTGTTAAAAAAAGAAGACATAAATTCCAAACTTTATTGAGAGGAGACGAGAGAGAAGGGGGAAAACAGTTAATTACACAGAGCTCCAGAGGGCAGTTTACCATTATCGTTACCATTCATTTATTGCCCGGATAGTCTGAGCCCATCCCGCCACCGGCAGAAAGGTGCATCAGGGAGCTCCATCAGTTCTACTAGCACTGACATTTCCCAAACCACCACACACAGCAGCATGCAATTTACATCACGGTAAGCCCAGCTTCCTCCGCTCGACCAAAAAGCCAGCAAGAGTTTCCAAACAGAGGGAAAAAAAAAAAAAACAAAAACCAAAAAAAAGCGAACCAACTCAGAAACTCTCGCATACTTTTTAAAAGCCAGGCCGGGGTTATAGTCTCAGCGGAGGGGTTCCGCCCGCTCCTGCGGTAGCTGTCTGGGCGGTGGGTTCGGCCACGCTGAGGGGCCCCCCGCGCCCAGGAGCGCACATTCCCCACACACACCCCTCTCCTTCGCGGCACCCTCTGTCCCATGTCAGCGCCTCCCGCGGGGGGAATCCCGGGGCAGCCGCCGCCAGGTGCGCGCTACCCCGCGGGCCGTACTCACAGGGACACGGTGCGGTTGGGCAGCACGGCGGGCTGCAAAGTTTCCACCAAGTCGCCGCCGCTGCAGACCACTTTGATGCGGAGGGCCGGGCGGCCGGGCCCCTTGGAGCGCTCGGCGGCGCAGAGGCAGCGGTCCACGATGAGGTCGGGGCAGTTCCTGCTGCCCCCGCACAGCCCCAGCACGGCGGCCACCAGGCAAAGGCGGCGGCACAGCCCGCGCATGCTGAGCCAGCGAGCGAGCCGCCAGCTGCCGCGCCCGCCGCTCCGCGACGCGCATGGCACGCGGCACTCCGCGCCGCTCCGCGGGCGCCGCGGTCCCCTCCACGCCTCCTGCGCCCGCCCCGCCTCGCCGCGCCTCTCGCTGCGGCCGGCTCCGCTCAGAGGGACCCCCCCTCCCCTTCCTCCTCCTCCGAGGAGCCGCCGCTCCTTTCCTGCCGCAGCCCGTGCAGCGGCGGCGCTGGGCGGACCCCGCGGCGCGCACCAGGCCCCCTCCTCCCTCTGCCACCCACCGGGCGCAGCCCCCGCCGGGGTCCGGGGCCGCCCCCGCGCCCGCCGGCAGCCGCAGCCCCAGGGAGGTCCCTGCGCCGCTGGAACCTGCGCTCGCCGCGCTGAACCGCGATACCCTCAGCCCCCGTTGGGTATCCGCTAATTGAGGGGGAAAAACAGATGCGCCAAGGACGAGCCGCAGTGCAAAGCGGGTGCTACCAGCCTGGGCAGGGGTTGGAAAATTAGGAGCTGAAAAAATTATACAAGTGGGGAGCCTAGTTTTGAAAAAAGCCATCTTTCCTACCACTCCCGAGAAACGTGTGTGCAAAGTGCTGTTCGCACCTATGGTAATGGGAAAGGAGCTTCAGGCCATGGGCAAAGGTCAGTGTAGACCAAAAGACAGGACAGTCCTCCAGCCAGCTGTGCTGGCCAGCAAGCCACTGCTTCTGGGAAGGGTCCATGCAGTTATCTGGCTTCATACACCTCAGATAATGCTGTGTACATGACCTAAATCAAAGGTTTGATCAGTTGTCAGTGACTACTTCATCAGCCAGGTCAATGAGCAGATTTCTATTTGTATATGTGTGTTGTTTATGGCACTTCGGCTTTGAAGTGTTCTTAACAGTATTTTATGCTATATGGCTAGTAACTCCCAAAGCAGAGTTTCAGCATCAACTGCAAGCTACCTTGTTTTTTTGCTCAAAGTGAAAAAAACTTCCGATTTGTAACAAGGACTTACATTTTTAACGGGCTTTTACAAAAGGAGCTAATTTCTTGCTTTTTTCACTGCAGGATCTAGGCCAAAGTTAGTAATAGTCTGCTATGTCTGTAAAGCTATTTTAAGAAATTACTAGCTTTTTTAAAACAATACTGTATTGTACTCCCTTAGGGAAGATTTGTCCTGCACATTTACAATGCCTGTTATCACTATGTTCTAATACCTAATTGGAGCCTTTAGGGACTAAGTTTATTAGTAAGTGATAGAAGAGCTAGTCCCCATGTGAAATTCCAGCCTAATAGGAAGTTTCTCAGGAGCAATCTCTTTCCGTCCAGTTGTTGACTTGAAGAATTAATATTACAACCTCTGTTCTTTTATTTTTAAAAGCAAAGTTGTGTAAGGTTTACTGGCAGACAGCAAAATGAACTGTGTTACATGAGACCACTCAAAATTGTAATGGTTACATGACGTTCTTTACCATAAAGAAACCCTATGTAGCATTCCTATTTGCAAATACTCGTTTAGATTTGAAAACTTCTGTCTCATGCATACTGTTGTTGAAAGCCCAAGTGGAGAATACACATTTATTGAGACATAGTACGGGTTTCATTCAGTGTTAACCTTGCTGAAAAGGAATTGAATTTTTCAGTCAAACTCAGCCCTAAACACATGCTAGCAGAATTTTAACATTTTTTTCTGACTCACTGATCCTGAAAGCTTTTGAAGAATATTGTTTTATTAAGGAATGAGGACGTTTACTGTCACACTGAAGCCATCTATCACATCGTACAGTAAAGGTAGAAAAGGAGTTATTATTCCTAACATGAGAGATGAAAAATAAGGAGAGTTTCCTTTCCAGTTCCAAATGCATCTGATTTTTTTCTTACTGTATTACAAATGAAGAAAAAAAATCTCAGTAATTTCCCCTCTCCTTCACTGTCATTGTCAAAGACTAAGAAAGTAAAAATTGTTTTCTCATTTACAAGCACAGATGATGGTTCCTGCCCTGAGATCTCACACTCTAAAAAGGCCCAATTGAAAAAGAACCTGGGCACCTACAAAGCTCAGTACTACTTCAGTTGTCATCCGCCAGCACAGCAGAACTTTTGGTGTTGGCAGTAGCTAACCATTTTCCTAGACTTTGGAAGATGCAACTTCAACCCACTGATGATATGCAAACAACCGAATTTCCCATGTCTTGGGAAGGCAGTATAATCCCAGATTCCCTTGTAAAATGGGATAGAAAGGAAGTTGTGGTGCTTCAACTTGAAAAGCAGCCAACATTGCACTAAGTTTGGGCTCCAAGACTGTCAGTTTTAAACCAAAAGGCGAGCCCACAGCTTGGGTGCCTTTGGACACTTTTAGAGCAGATAACTGTGAACAGGGCATGAGCTCCTTAGCTGGGCTTTTGCGTGTGCAAAAGAGAGTTATGAATTTTTAGTGTATGTTAAAGTCAAAGATACTTGGAGAATTTAGGTGTCTGTGCTGTTAAACAGAACTGAGTGAGAATTTTGTAATTTATAGTTGACCTTGGGGCCTTCAGTTTCTCTTAAATCTTTTTAAATCTTGCCCAAGGTTATTGCATATATATATATTAAAGGGAACACACCTCAGGATGTCTCTCCTTACAGTTTTTTCTTTTGGTTTGGTCAGCAGCCAGAATGTGATATGTGCTGGTCTCCTTTTGCCACAGAGCCAAACAGAACAACTTACGAAACACTTAAGGAGTCCTAAAATGTCAGGTTCTGCTCAGATGAACTTTCTGGTAGACAGAAGCAAGACCAGAGATTCACTTGAAACATGAAATATTTTCTAACTTTAATAATTTCTTTACAGTTAAATTCTTGCTTTACTTATTTGATTAAACCATAGAAGTGAAGGATACATTTTCTTAGATCAGATAAGTAAGAAAATTACTATATGTGGCTATTTTCATTGTATTTTTATTTCTGTGCATCAAAAATCTTCAGGATTTTTCTTAGGTCTGTCTGCGTATGCATACACCATGACCTTACAACAGTACTTGAGAGTGAAATTTTATCCTGTGGCTGAGTGTATAAGAAATGTAAATAAATTTAGGAAGATAATCCTAAAAAAGCATTAGCCTGAACAAAGATGAACAATATCAGAAATTAGAGATAGAGATGATTCATTAAACTACAGGTTTACATTACATTTAGATATGTTCCCAAGCAAAAAGCAGCAGCAGCACCTGCTTAGCATCATAGGACATTACACAACAAGTAAGTAATGACCATGTGTTATACAATAATAGGAAATATGGGGAAGCAGAATGTAAATAAGTCAATCTGAATTTTGTCAGGATTTCAAAATTGTATGTTAGTATTGGACAAGAGCCATGGAAACTTTAATAACCACAAACCGTCAGAGCTTTTGTTTTATTTCTTATCCAGAAGTTGGCACTCTGTAAGCCCTCTAATTCTTTGAACATTGACCCTTTATTGACAGGAGTGAAACAATGAATCATTCGCCCCATTTCCTCCAGCAGCTTGGTATCCCAACACCATCATCCCAGCATGACTGTATCTCATGCTACTCATCACATCAGCATAACACAATGTTACGTCTGTAAGCCTTTGCAATGAAATTATTAAAAAAAACAAGCCTAGAAGAGATACAGCCTAGAAAAAGAATAGGTAAAGTAACTGGGATAAAAACAGTACAGAGCGGGTTTCCACTGGGACACTTGGAATTCTGTGAAAAGACATTATTTGAAAGGTGATAGAAGAAAAAGGCAGAATGGCTAAAGCACACAGTACCGCATTCACATAGAAAGAACCCAGTGATTTTTAGCTTCACACATAACGAACTCATAAATCAGTATTAGTTAGGATAGTCCTGTTCCATTAAGACATCACATATGTCATTGATGATTTCAAAATGAAGATAATAAGACAATAAAAGCAAAATTGTTCAGAATTCTTACCAATCATGAGAATTAATTGGATAAAACGAAGTGTGGAAACAGACTCTCAGCAAAACGGTCCTGAATCTATTTCACAGACTGAGTAATCTTTTAAGGAAATGCGGAAACTGAGTCATTCAGAACAGGAGGAATCATGGCAGGGAATTGTGTACTGGGGGGAACAATGCTGTTTTAGGAAGAACTGACAAAACAGGATTTTGATTTCTGCTATTCAGCGTTAGCACAATGAGAAACACCTCTGTATTGTTTTTATGTTAAGAAAGCATAATGTAGGAAACCCTCAAATATTGCATTGTTTTCCCTTCACTTATATTTTGCATATTTATGGTTATAAATATAGTATTTGAAATCAAAATTATTTTGACTTCCTGTGTTCTTGCAGGGTGAGAGGTTTCCAAAAAAGTTACATTGAACTTTTCATTGAATTAAAGAGGTTCTTGAAGTTAGAGTCCTCTTGTGAAAAAAAAATGGTTATATTTGTTCTGTAGCAAAGACCAATGCAAAATTCTGTTAGAAACTGAGAATGTATCTCCAAAGTTATACATAAATAATAAGCTATCAGTGGGGAGTAGAATAATTTTCACAAAATTTTCAACAGTGAAATAAATAAAAAATATTTGAAGGAAAAAAGGTGGTGTTAGCTGTTTCTCAAAGCTGAGCCACATTTTTTCCAATTAATACTTCAGAGTTATTGCCAAATAATAAAAAATCCCTCCCCCCCAATATATATATATACATGCCTACATGGGAGTATATGTCAGTGTAAATTTCAGATGACCACTAAATGCAACTCCAACTGCTACTGAGTCCCTCAGCTGCCTCAGAGAACAGATTGAAATTGTTCAGAAATTCTATTAATGTCATCTATTTTTTAATGTTCTAGCCTTCATCTCTTCATACTGTTTTGTATGCTTGCATAGTAGCAGAATAACTCTTTTGCATGGTCAGCTAAAGCAGAACCAGCTTTTTTTATTTTTTTAACTTTGTACCTTCTGAAGTCTCATATGGGGTAAAGTTGACACCGTGAAACAGCACAGAAAATTGAAATGGTGTCCTGCAGAAGGCAGAGCAGAAAGTACAAAGGGGATGGCCGCCCCCTTCTGTCCCACAGACCCCTGCAGGAATGTGGGACTTTAAGGAGAGCCACCTTTCTTATCTCACATGTGATTTTAAGATGCACTGGGGGGGGTCACTTTTTGGAGGTTGCCATGCACGTGCCAGTGCTTCTCAGTAATGTTCATTCCTAAGACACGTGAGAATTCTGACTGACTTACCAGCACACCTCAGATCAGAGAAAAACACAAAAAAAACCTAGCACCCAGCCTGAAAATTAAGTATTTTTCAGGTAGAAATCTATTTCAAGCTTTGTTTTCCTGACATAGAAAAATGCGCTTTTTTTTCTCTGACATCTCCCTGCATAAAGAAGGTCAAATGAATCTTTTCCACACCTTCCTGAATTGTAAAGGCCTCTTAGTGCCCTCCTTTGTACTTCTAAAGGTGACAGCTTAGGTACTCTCTTCATTGCAGAAGAGACATAAAATGATAATTAGATATTCTAGGGTCAGGAAGATGACAATGGCCACAGAAAACACAGGCAAAGGTAACACTTATTTGTGCTATTTGTGCGACTTCGTTAATGAACTTTAAATACACTTTATTATAGTTGTTAATGGAGTTTGTATTTTGAAGCACAGTCAAATGCCAAAATGATTTATGTGAGAAGGGAGCTCTGGACATCACCTGGTCCAAGTCTCCAGTTAAAACAGCGCCAGCTTCTAAAGTACATTTGGTTGATCAGGGCTTGTCCAATGACATTTTGAATTGCTACACAGATGGGAATTTCACAGCCGCTGGGTCTCGCTCCAGTGTGTGGCCATCCTTGCTGCAAAGATTATTTTTTCCCCCCTTAGCTCTTAAAATAATGTGTCTTGCTGCAGATTGTATCTATTCCTGCTTTTCCTTTTGCTGTGTACCTCTGGGGAGGGAAAAAAAAAAAGTCCATCTGTTGTGTTCTCTTCAACTGCCCATTAGATAATTGAAGACAGCATTAAGATCCTCCCTTTGCTTTGTCTTCTCCAGGCAGAAAAAAAACCCCACTCTCTCCCTTATGTGTCAGGTGCAATAGCCCAGCCAGTAATCTTGCTGACCTTCTGATGAAGTAAAGCCAGTTTATCAATATCTTTTTTGTATGACTGTACCATCTTGTGACAATATATGAATGGTGCAAAATAAAAGTAGTTATTGCTCTATTTTTTCCCGTCTTAATCAACTTAATGGCAAGCATATTCAGCAATATTTCTGGGTTACTTGCTATCTTGCATCCAGTGAATTAAAATGACAAATTAACCTAACCTGTATTTCACTGCTGGCTGTTCTATTTACTTGCAGCAGAAAAGGGAAGAAAAACAGTTTATAATCTGGAAGACAATGATTAAAATAAGAATCCCATTGTACAATAGATGCTTAAGGTAGTCAAATGTCACATTGCCTGTTATATTTTGTCCTTGTCACTCAGTTTTGTGGAATCCTATCTTAATGCCAACAATAGTATTCTAGAGAAGATTTGATGCATAGCGTGTTGTTTTTAAATAGCCAGTTGAAAACACAGGGAAAAAGAATGACAAAGCTTAAATGAGAACTTTTATTTATACATTAACAGAGTTTTAAAAAAATTAATTATACCATGACTTGAACTAATTTTGTAAAGGATTTAAGTAGATTAATATTTTGTGGTCAAGTTATAAAGTCCATTGATAGAAGTCCTAACATTAAAAGCCAACAAATCCAATTACTACTAACAGCTGTGCAACAGTTCTGCTAGTATCAATAATCCCTCAGTCCAAATAAACTATAACATGCTTCCATCTTTCTCTAAATTCCTTCTATCAAAAACAAATTACAAATTGTCTTAGAAGCAGAAAGTTGCACCTATTACTTTCTGCCTGCATATTCCCACTTCAACCCACTTGTTGGCCATTATTTCACATTATTTCTTTCAAGTTCCTTTGGAGAGCTAATGTTTTCCTGAGACAATTCTCTTCCTCAACTTAAAGATGCTCTAGAAACTGACCTTCTCTTCTGCCAGGTGGATGCCTTCTTCCATCTATTTCCAATGTCTTTTAGATTTGTCAATATTCCTTGAGTTTGCTTTTATACTTTCTCTGCAATCTTAGAAAACTGGAGTGTTGCCTTTGTCTCCTTATTTAAAAACATCAAAAATAACACATCCCCTTCATAATATTTTAGTTGACATGCTCTTTCTTAAGAAGCATTATAGCCTTTTATATAATTCATCTTGGTGCTTTTAATAAGGAAAACCTTCACCAAAATCAAAATCCTAGGTAACTACAGTACCATGTACAGCAACAGAAGTGAATGTCAAAAAAAATGAATCACCAAAAACACAAAAAACCAAAACACTTAAGTAATATTACAGGCATGGAAAATATAAAGCATGTGTATTTGCAAGTCTTAATTGCTGTTGAGTATAGTATAGGTGAGTCACAAAAACATTATCACTTCTAAAGGGCCCTACATACATCTGAATCTTATGATATCAGGACTAGATGCTGAGAATGTAGCTGTTTGCCTTAAAAGTCAGAAATGCTAATATCCAGAAAGTCTACTGTGATAAAAAATTAACAACAACAAAAAAAGTCCTTCTAAGCTCTCTAAAATGGTGTGATAAATAATATTAGAACCAGTTTAAACATCTATGATTAAAACTCCATAAATATACTACTTGAATAAGGATAATATTCAGGAAAAGAACTTGCAAATATCACCAAAATTATTTCTGTTTCTCATTTGTGAAGCTCTGTGTCTTACAGGTATTAACTAGCAACAGACACTAAACCTACCACAAAACAAGCTGGTGAGGGCTGGTTTTTAAATCAAGTCTTCTAGCTCCTGAGAATGACTAAAAAGCTGTTATTCTTTACTCTTTTTTTGTAAAATGTACCATTTTCCCCACTCTTTATATGCAAGCGCATTTGGAATACTGAATCAGACTCCAGAATGGCAGCAATTGGTATGCACACAGTGTTAAAGGAGTCAGGAAACATTCCTTACCAGATGGATATGGATTTTTGTGAATGCATAATGGCCCTTTAAGAAGCTTAATAGAAAAGTATGAAACCTTTTACAAACAGCATTCCAAAGCAAGATTACCAAAAGCAAGTGCACATAAATAGCTCAGATAATTGGACCCGTATTCCTGCACCCATCCCCAGCGACAGAGAGGGGTTGCTGACCATGCACGGTGGTTTGTATTAGCTTCTTGTTCTGGATCGATCGTTAAGTTGCCCTCATCTTCTTTCAAACAGCAGAATTTTAGGTTTTGTCCTCTTTGCCAGCCAGAACTGTAGCATTAGTTAGTTACTGAACATAGCTTCTCACTTTCCACATATGAGTAGATTTTTTGAAAATCCTGCACTTGTTACAAAAACAGTTACAGGCTGGTGCAAAGACCTGGGCCCACTGTGCTACACACATGCCTCCTCCAGGCACAGCAAGTCTTGTCCCCAGGCTGAAAAAAAGAAGAAATCCTGCAGGACAGTGGTAATGCAAGGAACAGGGCACCTCAGTTTTACATTCTTCCCTGGGCCAAGGGTGCAGCTGCTTTCTGATACTATTGAACATCTTAATGGTAGTTTTGATGAGTCTCCTGCAAGGAGCTATCTACATAATACTATTCATTATCTGTTTTCTTTATCTACATTTTCAAAACCATGCGTACAGCATGTGTTTCTCATCATTGACTATGACCTTTGTTTATTTATAGTTTTAAAAACTCTGACTACTGCCAGACACTATTAAAAATAAACATTTTTAATTGTTTTCATGTTTTATCCTCTCCTCCCCTTTCCAACCAAGTCTGACAGGATGAAACATTGTTTTTGCTTGGGATGTAGCTGCTTCTCCTGTGAGAAGAAAGAGGACTAGGAGGTTGTATCAGAATAGTTTCATATTCAACAATCTGGAAACAAAGCAAACTACCATCTCCCAGTCCCCTTTCAGTATAGGTCTCCCCATTCCCAGGATCTGTCTTCAGCTGAGGGGGCAGAAATAGTCCTGAATTGCTCTCCTGCCTTTTGCCCAACCAAACCTAGTTCTTTCTTCCCAGAAACACAGTCTGAACATGAGAGGCTGTCTTCATTTCCCACATAAACAAATAGCTGGACTGTTCAGTGCAAGGTGGGTTTTGTTTCCTCAGGCAGAGAAAAAGTCTTTTCCATCCAAAGTGAATTTCTTTAACAACTAGAATAAAAGATAAGAAAGTCACAACTGTGCCATACCCCTTTCCACCTTCTTTTTGTCATTTGTGTTTTTATCTTTGGAAACAGACACTTTTGTTCTGGGTTTTTTGTTTGTTTATTTTTAATGGGCTTAAGAATCTGATTCCAGAGCTAGGCAAAAGGGGTGCAAAATGCCAGGGAAAAGTTAAAACACAACATTTTGCAGTCTTTCTGATCAGCTGGCTTTTGCAGTTTATTGCTCAGATCAGTCTCTTCTGTAAACCTGATTTTGGGGTGCAAAGCCATGGTCAGGGAGCTGCAATGCTTCCTTGGCACTAGGGGTTTTACTGGATGAAGTCAGTTACTAACAACATTGCAAAGCCTAAACCTTTTAGATAATGTGCTGCTGACTAGATAGAAACACATTAATTAAAGGTGCTCCTAAATCTCCTGCAATATTATCTACTGTTAATTCAAATTCTTTGTGTATCTACCAGAAGCAGTCAGTACCAGACTTTTTTGATACCCAGCATACCTACTTTTCTGAAATAGGATTTTACTTTGTTTTATTAATGATGTTTTAGATAAACCACTAGGCTGAATCAGTTTCCCAACATGAACAGGAATAGACCATACTGTGTCTCAATTTTCCTTTCTTCCATTATTCTTCCATTTCCCTCCTTTAAATTCAAGCTTCTTAGGCAAAGCCATTCCTTAATAGATCTTTGTACACTGCCTGGCACAAGGGACCCCAAATTAGAGTTGGTAACCTTCAGCAGATACAGATTTGCAAAATAGTGTAGGAGCAGAATCATATAATGTGCTCTGAAGCCAAAAACAAAGGACCACAAAGAACTGCTTCATCTTTGGGTGGGGGAGGTTGGAATAAGAAAAAGAAAAAAAAAAAAAAAGAGTATGTAGGTGGCCCTCATCCTCCAACCCTGTGAGGTTTCTCAGGTCTTCCTTCTCCTGCCTTTCTCCTGCATGGTGAGGTAAAGTCTCCCCTGTAAAAGTATTAAGTGAATGAAAAACAGACATCTGACTGGGATACTTAGGGACAGCTTTCCAGATGATGAAGCAGTAGAGTCCTGATGGAAAGATGACCACAGGAATAGGGCTTCTAACGTGCATCTTCTCTGGAAAGATTACTTTCTTCCCAGGCCAAAAGAGGGGGAAAATATTCTCATTCCTGAGTAAAAGTTAACAGTGAGTGAGTGTATATGTCTGTCTGGGGCAGTGGGAGTGTTCAAAGAAGACGCTGATAGAGGTTTTCACATTCCTCCTGGCATGTCTGGGGAGCAGGTAGAAAACAGGGAGGGAACAGTAAAGACGAAGCAATTACATATTGTTTCTTTTTCCAGTTTTGTTTTGTTTGGATGATTATTGCTCTGTCTGTGAACACAAATTCCTTCTGAATATATTCTTGTATTTCCTTGCACCTTTCCTGCCTTCTACGTTAGAGCCCTTTGCACAACATGCTGCAAATGGAATTTCTGATCTCTTCTCTGTCTTTAGCTAGATCTTGATGACAGTAGTAAGTGAAATCAACCTTCCCTGCAGGTAGGAAATTCAAAGCCCATGACCTAAATCAGTGATCCATGATTCAGAGATTTGTTCCTCCATCTTATCTCAGCAAGTGGCCATACAGCAGGTGATACAACACCAAAGTACCAGCATGAGTCTTATTCCCTCCTGGGACCGCAGGTATGCATTGCTGATGGATCCAGACTTGTCTGTGCTGACTGAAAAGGTACAATCACTCTTCAAGAGGAAGAGTGATGGAAAATTTGATAGCAGAAATTTCCAACCTATTGCACCCTCAGTACCATTGTGCTTCGGAACTGTTGCTATGTTGAGGTAATAGAAAAGCTCTGAATTTACAGAGAAGCTACAAAAATCAGGAACTTCCGTCTGCTGATGCTGTTGTTCACTTCCTGTCTCAAACACACTGAATGGAGGTTCTGGATCACATACAGCTTGTGAACTATGGCCAATAACATGGGCGAATGCAGCCTCCTGCTTCCCTGTTTGCAGAGCAGTCAAATCCTGCTTTCATCTCCCGACTATACCATCATTTAAAAAATAATAATTCATAGTCCAAATTCATAATTATTACTGGGTATTTAGATCCCCCAGGCAAATAAAATATTGCAAAGTTATGGTGTCATGTAAATTAGTGAGAGTATTTCCACTGAACTCAACATAGCCAGACTTTCACCCACTAAATCTTGCTGAAATAGCAGAACACTTTTTAGTAATCAGGGATTCCACTGATACTTTCATAGCCTGATGTCCTGCAAAAGAGAAATTCTAGGAGTTTCCTCAATTATGTCCTAAATAGAAATAAAATATAAATAACCATTCCGAAAAAAAATTATCTAACTTGGATTTATGGATTTCCAGTAATGGAAAACCTGCTGTTGTCTTTACTAAAATCAGCACAAAGGTTAATTACTGCCATTTATAGATTATCCACGCTTCGTATCTATGAGAATTTGCTTAGCTTCAAACTGCAGACATTGAACTTTTTTATACTTTCAGTTAATCAGTAGGAGAGGTATTTATTTTTAAGACCTTATTTGTTATAGACTGGAAAAAATACCTTCAGCCTACACATGATAAAATAAATAGATTGAGGTTTTATGTGAAGTTTGACATCCTCTTCTCATTCTTGTGATTCCTGTCTGACCATTCCAGCATTTTCCTGTAAGAATTGGGAATATGATATTCAGGCAGTCACACACAAGCTGATACTGTTCCTCCTTAAAACCACAGATTTCCGCTAACTTTGGTGCAGGATTGTAGCAAATGGGCATGAGTGATTAAGCAGATGTTCTAGAAAAATCTCTCTTAAAAAACAAACAAAAAACAAACAAACAAAACCAACTAACCAAACAAAAAACAAACACAACTTTAAACCTAAATTAAGCTATTGTAAAGGTATTTCATTGAGTTTTATTTAACAGTTTGGAAAATGTTATTTCAGCTATCCTATCAATACAAATATTAGGTTACATTAAGATATGAGGTATCCTGGCAAATTTACCACATGGAAGAGGAAAGGAGGAACCCCAAAAATGTTCAGCTATAAAGTAAAATAAATTTTCCCTTTTTGACCAAAATCTGATCTGCCTGTGATAATTCCCTTGCAGGTATAATTACATGGAAGAAAATAGTCAGACGCCCAGACTGTGTGTGTGGTTAGGGCATCTAATACCTGTCAGAAACCTCACAAAGCATCATTGGGTGTATGGTACTCCCATTCTTATTAGCTGCAAACAAACCAAATAGTTACAAACGGCTCTGACTCTTCTTGTAAACAACCTAGAAGTTACACATACCAATTTTTAGAGGCAGGGTAAAAGTTGTCCCACTTTATTTATAGAGGTGGAGAGAGACAAGGATATCCTTTGGACTACTGCAGCTCAAAACTCAGAAAGTGTTTCCTGCTTCCAACTGTGTCACTAGGAAACAGGAAAAGCCAAAAAGGATATTTACCAAAAAGATATTCCTCTAGTTCGTATATATTATATCGAACTGCTATTACTACTGGCCATGAGAAAAAAAAATAGCTCAGCATCTAGTCTTTCTTGACTTTAGGGTATTTATTATCATAGATTTGCACTTCTGAAATAATAGTTAACAGCAGAGTTTCTCGGTATTCAGCGCACATTTGTAGGCTGGGAATAACTATTGCCAGAGGAAAAAAGCAAGGGGGTCAGGGGACAAGCAAATTAAAAACAAACCCAAAATAACCCAAGGATGTACTGCTTTGGTAAATATAAACTTGTTTTAAATCCTCTTGTTGTAAAGAGAATGTCTATATTGGATCAATAAAAATAAATTTATTGAAACTTACAGGAATCCATGATGTATTTATTTTCATGGAAACACAGCCCTGAAATCTGTGAAGGTGACAAGGAGACTTAATAATGCATTCCCCACCCCCCAATGTGTGTTAATCCTGATTAATCCCAATTTTAATGATATTTTACAACCTGAATTTTTCCAAGTTGTTACCACAACACACAGCAAATCCTTAGTATGACTGCCAAAGTGATCTAATCCTTTACTCCACTTTAAGTAAAATAAAATAATAGTAGTATTCAGTGTTTTCTTCCATTACAGAAAAAAGTCCTCCTAGCTGTCTTTTGCTGAAGACACACAGCCATGTTAAGGCTCATTGGAAGGATCACCACTTGCTTGTTTTTCAGCATCAGTCATGCAAGCAAAGAAGTACCAGATGGTTTTCAGAAACCATTTCATTATGTCATTCAAAAAGGTACCACAAGATATGTAACCCTAGATGTAGGTGAACGCAGTCCACATACAGCAGAAAGACCAGTCAGAAGATGAATTGCGTAAATTTGTGGTGAGTGGTTTTTCGAAAAACAAACAAACCAAGCAGGCCTCTCTCCAAAACACAAAGCAAAACACCACCACACATGATACAAACCAAAAAGCTCATTACACCGACACACGAAAATATCAGAATTATCTTTTGTTGGAAGTCAGGTGCCAGGGGAAAAAAAAAAAGCTTTTTGCTTATCTGAGGCTTAATCTGGAAGCTTCAGACAAAGTTTGAAAAGTACTTTTTACATAAACATCAGATGGCACCTTTCATACATTTTCAATTTTTGAGACACATACACTGCCACTGCAAGAGTGGCAGATAAACTCATCTCAGTTGCAACTGAGATTCAGTCCTGATTTTACAGGTTTGTTGCACTCTTCAGTTACTTCTCTGTGAAGATGCAACCTTTCATATTTCAAACACCTTTTGAAGGCACGTTACTGCTGTCAATATTTGAACCTAAGTTCATTCAAAGGGTTGGTTCTCCTGGTCGGGCTTTCAGTATGGTACAGTAAAGTGTGCTCTAAAATAAGCCAAGTGATCCAACTTGCTTTGAATGAAGTAAGCAATATATACTTTTTAGTCTATGCTAGATAAAGAACAATTTTTTTGCCATTTAAAATTATGGGATACCTATGTAAACTCACGGTTGGCTGTGAATTCTGATCATGAATGAGTTCAAAATTGTCATAGGTGATAAAACTTGAAGATGATTGTACAGCTACGCTGTGTTATAATAACAGTTGACCTTAAAAAATAGTACTTTTAAAATACTATCTTCATCTACTCTCTATTTCCCCCTCAGTCTAAGTATTTGTATATTTCAGAGGATGGTTTAAGCATTAGGAATGTGTTTTGAAGCCAATTTTCTTGTCTTTATTTTCATATGGAAAAAAAAGTCTACCACTTTTAAAGGGTACAACTTCAATCTATTATTGAGTCTACCACTGAAAAAGCCTGCCACTGAAAAAAAAAAAATCTACCACTTTTAAAGGGTACAGCTTCAATCTATTATTTCTCCTTTTGCACAACAGGCATTCCTGACGAAGAACTGCAGACCCTACCAAAGCTCCGGCCCCCAAATTAGTACCCGTGTCTGGGTAGCTCTGTCACTAACAGTTTCAGTCACCCCACCATCCTTCCTGCCATACACTTCAACCTTTCATGGTAACACAGAACATCAATTGAACAAACCTTTGCAGAGGGTGCTTAGGAGTCTGATGTGTCTTTCCACAGGACATTAGAGTCATCATGTCATTTCTAAAAGTAGAAGAAATCTTGGTGCTCTTTGCTTCTTTCCTTCCCTCCAACCCTTTTTTTTTTTTCCCCTTAAAGATCAAGACAGTGGTGGTTTTTTTCTAATATATCAATAACCTGATGTGGGATTAATTCCAGAGCCAGGGAAATGTCTTCAAGTGAGTGTTCAGTAGGAAGGTAGGTGTGCTGGCAAAGGCAGCGTGGCCCCAGTGGGGCACCTCATGCTTCAGCAGAGCCACATTGAAATACAGGCTGTGCAACAGCACCACACAGTTGTCATCCTGGTGCTTTTTGAGCCTGTTTCTGAACATGAACCAAAACATCCAGCATATTTAAGAATTTTCTCTAATTCTACAATGGGAAGTTCAGAATTTAATATAGTTTCGCAGAAGATCATACATGTATTTCCCCACACCACTTAGGAACAGATTAAAGAGTAGGGTTTAAAATTAATCCAGGACTCAAGTTGGAAGTCAATAAAATAAATAAAAAAAAAAAGGAGGTAGACATTTTAAAACTTGAATATATTTTCTGATTGTTCCTGAAGTAGTTACAGGAGCAGGAATTAAAACACCAAGAGTGGTGATGAAGCATTACTTCTCCCTTCTATATTTTCCATGATCAGGTGGAGGAACGCATCCATAGAAAAAAATAAAGTTTTTTTCCCTTTAGTCTGCATAACATGAACAATCACCTTTACTTTATCTCACACAATTCAAATAAAATAATGGCCTTGTATACAAGAAATGTATACCAAACAAACACTCTCAACAGTCATCAGTATAGTGGATGCTTTGCTATCAAGTATCAGACACCTAATGCTTCTGTTCGTAAGAATTTCTTCATGGGACTGCCCAGGAACTAACTCAGAGAAGCCCAAACAGCCCTAGCACATTTAAGATTCAGTCAGCAACTTTGTTAAGGTCCTATCTGCCCAATGTCCCAAAGCAGCCTGGTGACCTGCTGGTTACCAGAAATTTCTTTTAGAGAACAGAAGAAAAAAGACTACACCATAAGACAGAGAAGCTAACAGAGGTAAGTGCCCATAAGGCCTTCAGTGGGAGTGAAATGCTCCATGTCACTCCACTTACAACACGGAATAAGAATCTAGAAGTAAATCAGCAAGAAAAGCTTGTCCTTTGCCTGTCTTTTTACTTATTTGCTTCTTCTCACTGAAATGAATGTTTTCTGAGTATCTAAGTTGGTCTGAAGAAAGAAGGGATTTATGATACATGGGGTATTTATAATAAAACAGAATTACTGAATACTTAAGTTTTTAGTCTAGAAATCTTTTCTCTAGAAATTTTGCAGATAACATGGATATAAAAATACTTATTGCTTTCTGCCACTGCTTACTTATATAAATCATAAATGCACTGTGACACGATTCCTTCACTTTTTCAGGCTTTATTCTATCATTCGGTAATTGCTTGCAATACCTGTTGTATAAAATACAATTTGTCCTATACTGCAAAAATGGCATTACATTATTTAATTTTGATCTGGTGTTTGCATCATATTGTGATGGAAATCCTAGCTCATTTTGAAAGAATGTCTGCTTGGGAGCCATGACTTTCCTTCTGGGGTATAGCACAATTGGTCTGGTTTGATCCTCAATGATGAAAACTGCGACTTTCCAAGGAAAAAAAAACCTGCTTATAAACTAGTTCAGTTTGAATTAGTCAAGCAAAAGAAGAACAAGACTTGAAAGTGCAGGTGTAAAATATATGAAAAATTAGTATAGACTAAAATTAGGCAAACAGATTATTGGAGCTGTGTCTCTTCTAGGATATGCATGTATCTCCCGACATTCATTGGTATCGCTACAGATACGCTGAAGTTGTTAAAGCACTTTGAAATGTCAGCAGCCAGCTTCATAACTAAGACATAAGTGGGAAATACAGGGTGAGGAAGAGAAATCATTCAAACGTTAAAGCTACTGTCTTCTCATGCCAGCAGCTCTCCCTGTTCACGACCCATAGATCTTTAAAATCCCTTAAGTATCCTTAAATTTATTTTTTTAAAAAAAGAAAAGTTGTCAGCTGGCCACAGACCACACATTCCAGAACTGAAGTAGAAAGGAATGTGAATGGGTGGGTGGGGGAGAGGAAGGAAATCAGATTTAGTATTGAAAACAAGACTAAATTGAGAAGCAGCTGATGTGCACTCAAGCAGTTGCAGTGTGCAAGACTATTTTTGTTCATAGTACCTCTTGTTCAGAAAAATAAGTGGTGAATAGCCACTTACTCTTTTACGTGGAAGGTTTTATTTTAAGTTCATTTGTATAACAATTTATGAGATACCAAAGACAAGAAGTAAATTCAGATAACCTGTAGGCTGTCTACAGGTCAAAAAGACAGTTAATATGTCTCTATTCAGAATGAAATAATGTCTCAGGAGATACTGATAGGTGAATTCATGTAGCTGAAGGCTAAGCAAGTATAGACTCCCAAAGGCAGCGACAATCAAAAGATTATTAAATAACCCAATCAGTTTGAAGATGGAGACCAAAGTTTTGTGCTGCTTGCCAAGATAAAACTATTGCAGGGATTTTTGCATTTGTTGTTAGATTAACAATAGGTGTGTCAGAAAAGTGGGAGTGCCCAGCTGAGCTACATTTAATATTATCTACCTTAACCTTGGGAGAATAGACAGAAAAAAAAGAAGGCAGGAAGATTAAAGGGTTATCAGTTCTTTAGTTTGATACATTTTTAGTCTAGAAATCTTTTCTCTAGAAATTTTGCCGATAACATGGACATAAAAATACTTCTTGCTTTCTGCCACTGCTCAAAGTCTAAGTCAACCTTTTCTCTGTTCCTGAAAGGACCTCAGTGGCAAGACCCCAACTGGTCTGCAGCAGAGTCAGAGAAAGCCCAGGAGAAAAGATCTAGAAATGTCTGCAAGAAGCCTCATAGACAAAGAAACAAAATGAGGAAATGGATAAAGTAGAAGCATATATTGCTACCAGGACTGTCAGGGTATTTACTTGGATGACAAAAGAAGGAATTGGGATTATCAGGAGAAACACTATATTTTCTTTTGTTCCGAATATCTTAAAAAGTTTGAAAATATTTTCTTCCTGTCATTTCTTTTTTTAAAGACTTCAGAGATTAAGTTGCTACTTTTCGTTCAACATCTGTGTTGGTTCAGCTGTTTCTGGGCCCTCATATTGGACTAAGATACATCCCTCTGTATTGGGAGTTATTGTACACTTTATTGTGGGAATAAAAGCAGAACAGAGTGGGCCAGACATCCTGTGATGAGAATATTTGGTTAAACGACTTTAAGGAGGGAAACGTAGAAGTATCTTTGCTAAAGTGAGGTGTCAGGGCAGCCCTCTGTCCCCAAAGGAGACAAGCTATGGTTGAGAGGGGGAATGCTGCTGTTAGTCAGAGTCAGCTCTCTCATGGACATCCTTCTCCCTGCTACTCAGCTAGCCAAAAAGATCTTCTAAGCAGCCAGACTTTTGACCTGGTCAATGAACAGCCATTGGTCTGATCAGCACTGGTTACATGAACTGGACTCTTATCTCAGTAATAGGGAAAATAATATAAGCCTCTTTCACTGGCTAAACAACAGGTCCCTGCAGGGAAGACAGTCACCTGTTTGTGTGCAGTTCTGGGGAAAGGCTGGTCCTAACTACTCTGCGTCTGAGCTTTCTGTATCACCCTTCGTCATCATTGTTTGTACACCCCTCTGTAATAGTGATAGCATTATATTAGTACTCTTAAATGATTCACATTTTGCCTCAGTAAAAGGAGGGGGAGATTCTTGTTTGGTTTTGCTGGCCCTGCTTTCTTTAGAGGAAAAAAAAAGAAACCATCAACAAGGTTTGTCTTTGGAGCCAGTTTACATGCGGCATTTTAAGTTTCAGAATATGACTTTTGCATTTCCCTTCCCTCAAATCTCCAACACAAATATTCCTGAAAAATGTGCCTAGAGTAGCCAAAATTTCCCTAATTATGGAAAAAGTAAACAAAAAACCACAACCTCCAAAACCAAAAGACAGAAGGAGTTGTCTCATTTAACTCTTCATGGATGGTCATAAAACATTTCACATAGATTCCTTTTTTCCCTCCTGCAATGTCTATTGAACTTCCTCCCATCAACAAAAAATCAAATACAGCGTTCAAGTAACCACTATGATACTAAAACCTACGTGTAGCTTACATCCTGTGCAAAAAAGAACAAAAAAAAAAAAGGTGAATCAAATATCAGACATACAGGTCTCAGAGCATATACTGTCAGATTTGAGGTACAAGAGTAAGTACACTTCTCTGCTTCTATATACTTCTTACAATCAAATTTAGAATAAACATGTTCATATAAGATAATAGGAAGCTAGTAACAACAAGCTAAAACAATAGGAAGCAAAATGATACTGAGGCAGCAGAGGAAATGTTTTACTCAAGAAAATATTTTGGTTTGTTATTATTTCCTGCATGTTGTTCTGCTATTTTGGTTCTACTGTTTTCCTCAAACATTATTTGCAAAGGTTATTCTACTGTTCCCTCATAAAAGTCTAAAAAGCTGAGGGGGGGTGTGGTTTATAATTAATTTTCTCCTACTAATGGAATTAATCTAAAAATTAACAAATAACAGAAAAAATAAAATGGACTAAGGGAGAAAAACTAGGAAATAAACTCACAGTTTGAGTTGTGTAACTCTCTGCCAGCATAACACAAATAACCCAAGAGCTTCCTTCAGCCCAGCTCTTTCCTAAAAAAAGCTCCCTTCCCTGCCCCCAAATCAAACTTCAGCCTAATGCGCCTGAGATTAATTTCCTAAAATAAGGAATACCTTGCAGTTCTTCTCTATGGCACACAACTGTAGCAGGCTTATGCAATAATGTAGGAATGAAGTTAAATAAAGATGTCATTGTTAACAGCAGAGAAACATTAGGCTTCATGGAGTATAGGGACATAATTATTTAAAACCTTATTTTTATTGCAAGGGTGCAATATTATGGTCGTGTGATAATTTTCCATTACATGTGTGGTATTGTACTGTATAACAGGAGCCTTATGCATGTATGCTCCTTATTCATCTGCAGATTATATTTCTATTATTTTCAAAAGTCATCTTGCTCTTCATTTAAAGAACTTTAAAATGTTTCTACTTTCTATCATAGCAATAACATATTTAATCATAAAATTATGCAGTCCAAAACTAACTCTAATTGACTGTAATACTAGATTTTAGTTAGCTTAAGAGAAAAGAAAATTGAAACTACTTAGACCTGATATGTTGTGACAATTAAATGTTTCTAACTGTATCAATAAATGCAGGAAAATCTAATGTAAACACAGAAAGCCTAGGTAATACACTGTAAGATCTAATAAGAAAACCACCACCACCACCACCAACAAAACAAAACAAAAAAAAAAAAAAAAAAAAAGAAACCACACAGTAATAGGAGTAGATATTATGCTTCAGTAGGTAAAACTTCCAAATATGTAAATGTTTTCTAAGCAAAAGCCTTAAGGAAGCAACACAAGATAACTAAGAAATGCTATGATAGCTTTTTAATTGAAAGGAGTATTGAACATCACATATCCAGCTATGTCTTCACTTTCTAATTTTCAAGTTTCATCATATGGTCCATGGGTCCAGTAGGTCTTAACTCATTAGTATCATTAATGATTATTTGATGTCTTCAGTCTTCTTATCACCTGCATTGCTTTGTGCATGAGCCCTCTTGTAATTGAAACCAGTCAGCCTCCCATGTGGCCTGAAGGAATTCAAGGCTGAGAGTTTTCAAACTAGTCTAAGGGATTTAATTTCAATAACCAATATGCACGTAAATCACCCCAAGTGCTTTGAATAGTCTCAGCCCAAAATCCAAGCATGCCGAATCTCAGGTGAATCTGTTAATTACGTTGGTCTGTTTGCTTAAGAAAGGGGTATTTGGTTTATTACAAATAAATACCTTCTCAAGCTTCTTCCCCTGGGATTCTTCTTCATTTTAATTTTGGTACTGGGTCTTTGTGTGAATCAGATATTCAGAAGTTTCTAGAACATTAAACTTGAAATTAGTTTAGATGACAACTGTGATTTTCTACAATGGTTACTAAAGATGTATGAAATTACTTCTATATCATCCATTTGGTTTAGTTATCTACAATTCAAGCTAAAGACAAGGTTAAAAGATGGCATTGTAGGTTCAACTGTTATCTTAACTGTGATCTTCTCTTCTGCACAAGAAATGTAAGCAAATGTCACTGTTTCCAAAGTGAATGTAGCTGCTGTGGAGATTACCGTTCAGTACATTGCATATCTCTTCTGTAATCTGTACTTTAAAGCAAAATCTAGAAAGTGTTACATAAAAATTTTCCAGTAGTGGCCGAAAGCGTATTAGATGCTGTTAAATGTCAGTTGGCAATATAATGTGCATTCTACTGCATGAGTGATCACCGGAGGCAATGCCTTTCACCATCAATCTAAAAATGGTTATGGTGATAACATAAAGCTAATACTTACACGTGTAGGTCTGGAGACAGAGCTCCCTTTTATTTACATGGGGAAACAAACGATCTCAAAGTATGTGTATATTTCAGAAAAGCAGAGACGAATCTCTTCCAGTCCTTGCAGTGAGACTGGGTTTGTTCACGTTAAGAAATTACCCTACGACACATACCAGTGAAAACACATTCAGTTTTAATTCAGTAAAAAAGGAGACGCCTGTCTTTCAGAATGTAGATATTTTTTGCAGTATGTTCTGATTGCAGACAGAGACTGGAATGGATTAGTTATCTAGGGTCTATGGAAAATGAAATGTCCTTTAAAGTGTGAGTTAAGTACCACAGAGGTTAGAAGAGCATGTAATTGTAATGACTCACAGCTATTGCTTGTGATAACTCCACAGTGCCATTAGAGGAGAAAGAAATGTTGACACAATTATGGCATACCTCGAGAGGATGAAAATGCATATGTTCAGATTGCTGTTCTTATTACAATTACTATCACCATAGGGCTGAGTAGGCATAACCATTTTGTGCTAATTTTGTACAAAACACACAAAAAAATCTTTAATCATATGTAACAGTCTTAAGTAGAAGAAAAGAGACAAGCAAAAAAGTTAAAGACAACAGAGCAGGAAGACATAAACTACAAGGATGACAAGACAACTCAACACTACAAGGTGGTTATTTCAGGACACCAACAACATAATTATTTTCAAGTACCTGTTTTTTTTTGAGAAAAGCAACAAATGACTTGCCACCTACAGTACGTTATGGTAGAAAGGGAAATGCATAAGCCTCTTGTGTGACCTCCTCTAGAACTTGCCAAAGTTTCTTGTTACCGGTGCTTAAGATTATCCTGAGGATAATCAAGGGAAAAAGATCCCATTTCATGAGAACAGATTAAAAGATTTAGATCTTTGTTTGTTTTGACTAAAAAAATATGGGGAATAGTACTGCTGTCTATAAATATATCATGGGTAAATGCTAGAAAAGAGGGAAGAGTTTTAAAATATTAGACACTGTTAGCATAGGAATAAATAGTTGTAGTGTTGTTGGGCAGTCTGTAGCCATGAGTGAAGAAAAATTCTGGAATAGCTTCCTAAAAGAAGGTTAGTTGGAACCTGAATTAAGTATTTTTTAGATTGTATTCAATCCATTTTATATAATGTAACTTCTATAACAGTTTGGTTGCATATATTTAACAATCCAAAGAAAGGTGCTGTCCCTTTACTATTTTTGTTGGCTGAAAATGGGTGAAATGAAGTCCCTATTCACTTATATATATATATATATATATATATATATATATATATATATATATATACAGTTTTATCATCATATCAACAGCAGGAAAACTAAACTGTAATTAGACATGAGCAGGCATCAGCCACTAAAATCTGTGGGGCTCCATAGAATGTAAATATCTGCTTACATGGATTAGTGTCATGCAGGATTACAGATTAGTCTCTGACATGTTTAAAGGGGAAAAAAAAAAACAGTTTACAATATATGCTGAATTTCCATTGAATTAGTGAGGTTAATGTTAGTCTTCCACAGACAGTAATTCATCATTTTTCCTTGTGAGTGAATGGGTTGTATATGATTAACAAAGCCTATAGATGACCTATGATGCATGTTACATAACACAAGTCCGTTACATTCCCAGTGATTGGCAAAATCAATCATTTTACTTATGCTTCATTACAGCTAATGGTTTTATAGCTATCTTGAAAAAATTATGACATAGTAAGAAATAACATTTCAGCTTGATAGAACAGTTTAATAATTTAAGAATAAATATTTAGCTATACCCTACAAGCTGTAACTTTTATCCTTTACTCCATTTATTTGTGTATTTTCTCTGCCACATAATGCGTATATCCCAGGTTTTACATTTTCTCTTAACTTTCCAAAAGCCTATAAACCTTGAATAAGAATGGTATTTCATGAATGACACTGCATACACTGCATACCTTTAACATGAAAAAGTTTATTTTAAACAAACAAATTTTTTTTAAAAATCCAGTTATCTAAGTTGGGTTTTTTTAGCTTTTTGTTCTGCTTAGACACGTTACTTTCTGATTGTATGAGTAACAGTAGGCATCTAATAAACAAAACAGAGTGTAACAATGTAGTAGTTTCCTGACAAGTCTCCAGCAGTACAGAAGTAATCCTGTATCTTCAAATCACCTGAAATATGGTTTTAAATAAAATTCATGAAACAAAATCTGTCAAATTATTAATGGCTGACATCAAGAAACTATTATTTCTTTTTTAGAAATGAGAAATTATTCCAATAAATATAAAATATTTGCATTCATGAGGTTATTGTATTTTGTTCTTTTTTGTTTGTTTAAGTCTGTATTCTATTCACACCCAGAGAGAGATAACAAATTTCTGGTTCAGATGCTTCACTTACCGAGAAGTGTTTCTTATGAGTGAAGGAGAAAAAGAAAGTAGCTACAGGGGAAAAAAATAAGGAGGCAAATTAAAAAAGAACACATGGAGTAGAAGGGGATATTTTGAAGAAAATACCAGATGATTCATTGATGGTGTTCGCTGGTTAATGTTCATTTCTGCATTGGAGGCTGGCCCCCTACATCACTCACTGACTTAAATGGTTTCATTACTTTGACATTTATGACACTGCAGCGTTCAAAAGGCATGTCTAGATGCTGAACTCTCAACTCCACATAATCACAATGACCCAAATGGCATCAGACTTGACAGCTTATCCCCCTTGTCTCATCTGTTACAAGGCCTCTGTGAGTGGATTTTCAAGTTGACAAACCTAGCTGTCTTTTACAATTACTTATTTTTTCCTTATTTTACTGTTGTTTCATGCCTGAATTTTTTCCATGTGTATCAATCTCTACCAAACTGATTTAACTAATAAAAGAAAAAAAAAAAAAGTGTTTTAGCTATCTGGGATGTCCACAAAAATATCATAAGTTTTTGTTTAGTACTGTTTTCCCTTCTTAACCTCAGCTTATCAGATATATTTGAGGTGATTTGGGTCAATTCTATTGCAGATTATGACTGAGAACATTCATTAAGTCCAGAAGCTGACCTTTAAATTAAACATTGAATAACATATCTTTGGGATACCACTCTGCAGGTGCTCTCTGTTGACAAAGGTATTTTATTTTATTTGTTAACCATGTTTTTATTTGGATGTATACTTTTTTGATTGAAATTCAGAAGAGGGAAGTTTGAGAGAGGGCATGGTTCAGCCTGAGTAATAGGTTGCAAATAAACTGAACACAAAGAGAAAACTTCCTACCTCTGAATTTTGGATTTAAAAGAGAGAGCATATGATCGGTGGAATTATTGACTAAGAGAGATAAGCCACAAAGAATGGCTAAAAAAAAAAAAAAACAAACCACCAACAAAATCTTGGTGTTTAAGTTTATGATGTCACCCCAGTGTTTTTGTAGAGAATGTCAAATTTTCTTCTATACTTTTCTCCTATACTTTTCTCATGTATCTCTTTGGCCAAGCCCTGTGACCTTACTGATGTGTCAGTGACATCTGGTACAATGCAGAATCAATCAGAGAGAGCATCTCCTCACGAATTCTCCAGCTGAATGTAATTCAGTTGAATATAGTTGAATGTAATGGAGAGAAAGAAAAATTAGAAAAAAAGTAAGAGTTAAATAATGTATTAAAAACTACTGGAAAGATTTCTGAAATTATATTAGAACAATATTCTCGAAGAATATGAGACATAATGGGTAGACAATGGTTTGTTACGCCTCTCTGAACGATACAATTTATTTGTTTAATGCTGTGTTTTCCTGGCATTTCTTTAAAAACTCAGTGAGAAGCTTCCATGGAAAGTCTCACCATTAGCAAGTGAGAGATTGGAAAGGTGTCAATAGCAAATAGGCTTCCAGAGGCCACTTGTGTCTCCTAATCTCTGATAAACAGCCTCCAACCAGCTCCTGGAAATATTTCCAGCAGTGTTTGCAGTAATGTCTGTGCAAAACATGTAACAACAGAGATAAGGCATTTTGAGGGCTTACACCAGTCTGTTGAGCAAACAAATGTGAGTCCTCGAGAAAAATAAATGGCTACAGCACTTGGCAGAGTGAGGAATTTAATGATTAATCTTATAGTTTTACAATTTATCCACAATTCTTTTCATGTTGCTATGGAAGTGGCAGCTGGAAAAGGAACTTAGGAGTTACTTGCTAGCAGGGAGCCAGAGGACAACACAGAGCATGAAAGCAAAGCTTTCCTTGAACACAGCACAGCCCTGGTACCTGGAGGATCCTATTAGATACAGCTGAGTTTTCCCTATATACACAGATCCTGAATACCTTTTATTTTTGTCACCTGTGCCAATTTTAAATGGAAAACATCAATCTCCATAAATCAAAAATACAGTTAAATGCAATAAAATGCGTTCTAAGTAAATGGCAACTGAATGATAGCACCCTCACTGATTTGTAAAATATCAGGACTCTCACAATCCCATAGAAAGTGCTGCTATAAACAGCTACATATCACAAAGGGCCAAACAGTCATTTTGCATTTACTGAGGAAACTGGCTTCCAAGTGGCAGAGGATGTGGATGTCCTTTGGTACATGAAAACAGATCTAAAGAGGGGATCTCCTATAGGAGAATGCCGAGATAGCCATACAGCAAAGAATTTTATTGAAACAGTTGCAAGTTGTGCTTTAACTGTGATGTCATTGTACGGACTTTTTTCTGAGAGCTCGGTCTCTGGTGTCCTGTGAACATGTGGGAGTCTCTATTCTTGTTTCACACTAATGCCTTGTCTTGATCTGTACAGAGCCAGGTTTGAAATTGTGGACTCTCAAAGTGCTGAGATCAAACTGTTTTAGGTAATGAGAACATAAGACAAAACGGTGAAACACATGTTAAAATATCATAATCTTATACTACTTTTATTATTTTGTATCAATTCATAATCACAAGTTTGATTGTTTGTAATTACTTTAAGTCGCAATAGATTGAGTGAATCAAGAACATAAGGTCTGGTACTGAGCTGTGAGAAATGGTCTTCTGCCTATTATAATCTTCAATACTGTTGAAAATATAAATGAGATATGTAGTTTTTGCCATGAATCAACACAGATTAGACTTCTTTTCCTGAGATAAAATGTAATAAATCTCAGAGGATACTTACTCTGCTAGTTCTAGAAGGCTTGCGTGGTGATAAAAGAAACTTGCTTTTAGTTTTTAAACATTTCCCTTTTTTTTTTTTCTATGGGAACTACCAAACAGCTATGGTAATGCAAAAATGCTACTTTCTCAGAGATAGGAAGAATTGAGAAAAAGTAAATTGTCAGGCAAGATGCTGTCTCTAGCACTTATCTCTCACTGGGGAACTTTACAGTTCCTTTTTTCACCTAACGATAAGTTACAAGGCTAATTTGGTTGTTAGGACAGAAATGCAGCTTTCTGCTTGGGTATCCAAGATGCCATCATTTCCCTAATGAGACTTTAGCTGATGTCTGCTTTTCTCAGATTTTTTTTCTTTTCAAATCGATGTCGTAGCAGCAAAAGGTAGCGTAACGCACTCATAGGAAATTAGGCTATTTTATGAATCATTAAATGAGAATGGCAGAGACGAAGGTTTATTAACTGTGACAGCAAATGCCTTTGACAGTAAATATTTATGACCATACTGAGTCGCAACAAGCTGAAGGAAAAATTATTCAAGTAACCTGTCCATTTGTTGTCAGCAGAGATACCAGCCTCACTCAGTCTCCATGTCCTTCCTGAACACACGCATGGAGATAAATAACTCGGTAGCACAAGTATGTTAGAGGTGTCACAGGTCACAAAGGTGACTGGACAAAGTCAAAGTCACGACTTTGTTTCACATCCATATTGATATGCAGAATCAGAGCGGAGCTAAGGAGAAAAGCTTTCACCCTCCTACAGTTTTCTTCAGGCACTCGTGAAGGCACTGTTAAGGTTTATTGCGTATACATTTCATATCTGAATGTGCATTTGACAGTGCATTGTAAATTAAGAGCACAGAACCCCTTTCAAAGAGTGATATATTTGAGCTTTTATGAACAGATTTTAAATATATATTTTAAAATAGTTTTTATTATTATTTTATCCATTCTTGCTCAGGAGAAAAAACTTCTCTATGGATGCAATGTAATTACAATCAAACTGCATTTTATTGTGAGATCGGTCTAAAAAAATGTGTTGTTAAAGAATGTCATAGATTTTGTACGATACAAATAGGAACTTTCAAAAGACAAACATGGCTAAAAATTGCTATAGAATTTGCAAGTCTATAAAACAAGACGACTTTTGATAATACAAAAATTAATTTTATTTAATTCTTGCACCCTCATCCATGAACTAAAACCAAAACAAAAAAAAGCTGAAATTTATGTGCATGGTTATCAGTGGGACTTTGTTGCACTTACTATTTGATCTTAGTTATTCTGGAGCCAGAAGTGGTTATTTAATTCTCTTTTCACAACTTGTGATAACCTCTTTAATAGCCATCTCTTCGAGAAAGCCAGGTGGGTAATTTGAATCAGACCAATGACAAAGAGTAAATAATGAATGGTGAAATTGATACAGATGCAAAGAAAAGTGTATTTTTGCATGTGAAGCAGTAGTACAGGAGACTCTGTAGCAGATGTAGTGCCTATCAAAATGTGCCACCAAAAAAAAGTGATCACATTAACCTTTCTGTGTGTTGAAAACAGACAATGTATAAGTCACTGTATATGGAATCTTGTTACCAGATGTCAGAGGGGAGGAGCTGGCAAAACGTGAGTTCTAATCTCCTTTTTTAGCTTTGCTTTATGTGGGATTCAACAGTAAAAACAGATCTTTCTAAAACACCTGGAAAGGCTAGATCACTGTGCTTTTACATCCGAAACTTCAAAACAGCTCCTTAAATAATATTTTTCTCTAGTGCCTTTTAAAGATTGATGACATGTGAGTCTTAACTAGCCTTCTGATTAAACATCAGAACAGATGATACACCAGGCAATTTGTTTTCCTTTTTATGAATTCAAACTCGCCCTGACTTGTAAACCGAGGAGAGGACAAGACTGTAGGATTCAAAAACTTCTAGCTAATATAAAATTTTGAAAGTCAAAGACTGATGCAGAATTGTAATAAATTTTTCTGCCAGACAGTAACAAAAATTTTGGACACATTTTCAATGCCCTACAAGTTAAGTCATCCAGACTACCCTTAGTTAGCTAAATTATACTGCCCAAGTGACATCAGTACTTTGGGAACTTAGGCAGTAAGACTACAGGCTGTTTGGTGTAACGTGCAAATACCAGAATACAGCCTAGAAGTTCAGACAATTAATAAGGACAAGATTAAGAAGCATGGATGTTCACACAAGTATCTTGAATTTACCAAGATTTTTTGTAAGCAGTGGACCTAGTGAAGCCCATCTTCTTTAGGACTTTCTGCCCTTCAGTCCTATGCTTCTTGATCTTCCCAATAATTCCAGTTTGCTTTTCTGTTTCTGCTATGGCATCACCTTCCACAATATCCACCCTCTCTCTGCAATTACCCTGTCTCTCAGTGCCTTCCCTGACTCCTGTCTCCACAAGAAGCAATTTTGCTGCAGCTGCTTCTGAGTGATCAGCCAGGATTTTTGCCTCACTGGTATGCACCAGGCAGAATAGAATGGGGTTGAACCTTGCACCATTTGCTTTTCCTTTGTGGAGGTACCAAACCAAGTGTCCTTCCAATGCAGTGCCTATCCAGTTTTCACAAAATTTACACAAACTTCATGTGTCTGAAAATTTCACCTCTACCTTTAATGTATTTGAAATCAGTCAACACATTGCAGAGTTGTTCAGGGAAACAGACAGGAGAAACACATAAGGCATTGTTTCATCCAGGAACAAAACTAAAAAAGAAACCAAGAGAACATCCAGAGTTCTCTTCCCAAAACCCCATCAAAAGTTCTGGTTTTATTTTTTCCCCAGGAAGTACTGTCTTGTTTTAATAATTTTCCTTTTTTTTTTTTTTTTAATGTGCAAAACTTTGATCTCTTCATACATTCTATTATTACTGTTGTACCACATTGTTTTTTATGCTACAAAGTAAGGGAAGAGATTTCAGAATGTACATGAAGATGTCACAGCCATGCTGGGGTGAGTTGGAGGCAGTCAAAAAACAGGAATCTTCTTTGCAGACTCTATCATTAGGTCAGAGCTTCATTCTGGACATGGAGAAGAGAAGGAACACTAAGGCCATAAAGATCTCCAAATTGAGAGAGCTCAGCTCATTAGAATCAGGGTGATAAATAAGCATATATTATTTGGAAGTGGTGACACTCGAATAAGCAGTTCAATGAGACTAATGAACATTTCACATTGTCATTTAGTATGACAGAAGTTGATGGGGCTGGTGCTAGTTTTCAGTCTATATTATGATTAATTAGGTAGACAAAGTACTGGTGTAGTAGTGTTACCACATTCATAGTAAATGGTAATTTTTCAGGATTGTCTTCTAAACTTCGGCTTAGAAAAACTTCCAATAACGTCAATGGCAGTGTAAAGGAAGAATGGATTAAGCACCAAGATATTTAAGTTTCCCTTCTTGTACTAATTGAGAGCGTCTAAATCTTTCTGTTCATGAAATCCAGCATGTTCTTGTTTCTTTGAAATCTGTGAAAACCCTTCTCTAAGATGTCCGCACAGTTTAAAGAGGAAGAGCAGGAAAGAAGCAGATAGGTTGGCTGGAAATCCTAGGAAGGAAGAAATGTTAATAATGTATAGACTTTTTAGTTCCTCAGTGGTTTTGATCTCTGAATACAGGTTTCTCCAGAGTCGTCTTGTATGGTGGGTACCTCAAGTAACCTTAACATTATAGTTCCATCCACCTAAATTGCCAATCAGCTATGGTGGGTATGAGGAGTTGAGAAGAAGGAGAGTGAGTGAGTGAACTGTGAATCTTCCTGTGTCCACAGGGAGAGAATTACGAAGGTTAGATTTTTTTCCCTGCTTTGTCCTCTTGTCTAAAGATACAACACTTTTTTCTCTATATGTATGTAGATTGTTCCCAGGTAGAGGAGGTCAGAACTATTCTTCTGTCAGTTACTGTATTAACTATGTGCAGGATTTTTTGTTAAATTGTAATTAAATAGAATAAAAGTTTTGGAAGTGCTTATTTCTGCAAAAAAAAAAAAAAAAAAAAAAATTTAAAAAAAAAATTGATGTCCTCTCTGATAGAATGGCAGCATTTAATCCCTCTACATACTGAGCAGGAGTTAATGTTTAATCATGTACTAAGCCAGTAAATACTGTTAAATTCCCTTACATTTACTGTTTTATATGCTCTTGATTGAAATGTCCCATGTTCTAAAATAGAAATCATTAGTGAACCTGTTAGTTCCTCTGACCTTAATAATGTGTAACCAGAATTAATTATCACATTGAAGCATTTGCTGTAACTTGTCATTTAGTGATTATTGCAGAGCAAGAATGCAGAATCTCAGTGAATTAATCAGTGACCTATATTTTCTGGTGCTTCTGCTTAAATTTAGCCTTGGTCAGAATGACGGAAGATCTGTCCAATTGCATTCTTGTTAAATGTTCTCAACTGAATAAGTCTGGTTACTGTCATTCAGTGAATAAAGGAGTGCTTTCTTCACAATACTGTCACACATGGATTGGTATATTGATGGGATCTTTTAATTCATTCAGCTATGTCCATGGCAGAGTCTCCCCAAGCCCTGCGTAGGAAGCTGGACCCTGCTGTTCCTAAAGCAATGAGAGCTTTGCCACTGAGTATGCTGGGAGTGAGTTTGAAATATAAATTATTAATCTACTTTTCCTTCAGAGTGCTCAGCAATGGAAAAAATGTTTCTCTGGGAGCAAACGTGTTTGAATATTGTGATAGACACCGGTAATTCAGCAGTTTAGAATCAATGTGCTGCAGCAATTTACTTCACCATAATGTATGCCCAGGAGGATGGAAAAAGTGATAACCTCGTGGTAAATGGCAGTTTCTAACAATAAACAGAAAGGTTATGGTTATTTTGAGAGAGAACTTTTTCCTCACCCGTATTTAAATCAGAAACAACAATAAAGCAATTTTTAAATAAAAACCACTGCACTAGTATAGTATTAATGCGATGTAGTTCTATCTACCCCTCACCAGAAAAATATAAGGACCATTATCAATAATCAGGTACATTTTGAACGCTGAAGTATAACATTTAAGACAAAATAAACATTTATTTGGATCCAGATTGTGTGTGAAAAGGAGAAACAATTGGCAAGAATAAAACAGGTTGAGGCAGGCTATGGAAAGTGGAAACAACGTAGCTAGGAAAGCAAATGTAACAGGTAAAACAAATACATACTGCTAGCTGTTTACTAGTAAAGCTGCTGAGTTACAGAAAGAGAGAGTAAACAGATAGAACAGATTTGCATACTGATATCATTTTGTTTGGTTGGTTTTAAATATAGAGCCTAACTGCCAGAAACAAGAATAAAATGGACAGGTTGAGGTTTAAATGGAGAAGCTGAAATTCAATATTAGAGGTGCAAGAAAAGTGATTTTCTGCACCTTTCATTTATGTACCTTGAAGCTAGAAAATACATTAGATGGGACCCATCTGGCAAGGTGAGACAAGACCATTTTTTCCAATAGACTTGCTAACCAAATGAGCACGCTTTTAAACTAGGCTGAGATTTGTTTGTTAGTTGGGTGGGAATGAAAAGGGGGGTGTGTTTTGGTTGATTGGTCATTTTGGGTTTTGTTGTTGGTTTTTAGTGGCGTGTGATTTAAGTCTGAAGAGAAATGGATAAAGAAAGGACAAAAAAGGGTGACCAGGAGGACCACTCGGTAGGGGAGGCTGCCATACATACCCTGAGAAAGAATCATGAGTGAGAATCATTTTCAAGTGCCAGTACCCACAGGCCTACAGTGTGGGAAGCAAGCAGGAGTTAGAAATCTGTGCATAGCCACATAGCTCAGTATTTCTGGAATCCAAGAGATACAGCACAGTGATGGAAAGACACATGCCTTTAGGTAGCACCTGAAGTTAGGTTAGTTTACAATTTGGTCAGGGAACTGTTACACAAGATCTCTTGGGATGCTGCCCTGAAGGGCAAAGGGCTCAGGAGATCTGTTCCAGCCTTCAGAGCAGAAGAGGCCACTTAAGGAAACTGAACATACCACAAGTCTATGGGACTGAGTAGGATGCATTCAAGGCACTGAGGGAGCTGCTGCCATCATCACAGAGTGACTTTCTGTCATCTTTGACAAGTTGTGGCAGTCAGGAACATCCCTGATGACTGGGTAAAGAAAGATGTCATTCACATTAAGAAGGGCAAGAAGGAGAATCCAGGAAACTACAGGTTTGCTGTTCTATTACTTGTTAATTGTTGCTGAGCAAAAAGTCAATTTGAAGTTTAATCAAACTAGTTTTGCTCTTTAGGAGTTAAAATTAAATCAGTGTTTTCTTTAATAGACCACAGGTGAAAAAAACCCACAAACCTGTCACCAGCTGAATCCTGCCTTCAGAGTCTCAGCAGAAACATTCCAGCGTTTTGCACATGAATGCAGAATTCACAAATATTTCCTATATTCATATACACCAGCCCAATATTTGTGTATCTTGCATGCTGGAATACATACTATTTGTAATTGGACAAAGAGTCATCCTTTGACTACAGATACTGAAACAAACTTATAAAATGAAACAGGGTGGAGAAAGAAGCAGCTTGTCTCTTCAGAGCATACAGTTTACATAATACAGATTTTTACTTTCTTTCCCCAGCAAGTCTTTTTCCTGTTTCACCACATACTTCTCTGCTTTGTTGAAACAGTTGTATCTTCCTGGCACATCATGAGTGAAGATCACAAATAATATTTGTACAGCAATTTTTAACTACTGTACAAAGAGAAATAATCACTCTTTTAATTGTCTTTTTCTTTTTATACATACTGTATATTCTTTATTCTTAAAATAGGTGATGACACAATGAAAGCCCACCAGAGAAGATGTACATCTTCTAAAATTAACTATGTGAAGATTCTTACTTGCACTGATTTTTCTTGCAATTAAAAATATAAAAAGCCTTTCTTGCTTTATAATAAAAAGCTTATTTGCATATTTTCAAAAATTATGGCACCATCTACCACTTACTGGAGTACCTGGAACACAAGAGCAGATGAGATGGATCGGAGCAAAGACTCGCCTAACATGTATTCTTGTCTATAGTAGTGATCACTACAGATGCTTACAAAATGATGCAACTGTAGAGTGATTATTCTTGTAGTATGTACTCCCAACTTTCATGTATCTATGGTTTAGACACTTCTTGAGTTTGAGGTTGCATCAGTATAATTCTCCTTAGTAGCTTTGGTGGGTCTTCTTTCATCACAGTATTAATTACCTTATGAACCCATTAACAATCTTGCATTTACTAAGTGGGGTGACAATGAGTTCCAAATGGAATGTTGTAAGAAACAATTCCTTTTGTCTATTTTGGTTCTGCTGCCAGAAAACTTTATTAGGCCTCCCCGATTGTCAGGATTTATTGCTACTCTTTTGTTGTTTTCTCCTCCAGGCAGTTCTATGGACACTGCAATCTGACAGCTCCTCAAATATATCCCCCTGTGGTCAGAACTTCCTCAAGCTTATGCACCAACACAAAAACATTAATTCAGCTCTTTTTTTTTTCCATGCTTTTTCGTGAGGTTTTTGGGGGTTTTTTGTTTGTTTGTTTTACCCCCACTTCTTGAGATGTCTTTACATTCATTAATCCCTGCCATCCTTCCCATGTCTCCAGCAGGTGTGATACCTTGTCATTCTAGCTGCCTGGTCACCACCTTTGGCTGCATCACATAGTACTGTTACTATATCTTTTCTACATTGGTATGGAACTTCAGACCAGGGGAATGGTGCATAATTGATGTACAAAGTTTAGAGACATGCCAGTTTTGTTACTTCATATGCTATGTCTACACCACTGACGTTATCCATTGCTATTATGGTAATACACAATCAAATTCCAGTGCGTACAGTATTTCACACAGATGACAGAAGCCTACTAATCAAAATAACAAATCTGTTCTAAGGATGAAAATTCACTGTAAATCTATTTGCACATTGCCTGTTAACATCAGTAAATTATGCATGTGAGTAATTATTTTATAGCCTTTGATATAGAAACAGAGGTAGTTGCTTTCTTAAAGTAAGCAAAAGCTTCTCTCTACTACTAAAGTAATACAGGGTCCCACTTGGTAGAGCAGGACACTAGTTAGCTCTTTGCAGCCTCTGATGTAGAAGGAAATATTTTATATGGGTGGGAAGGAACTAGACAAGTTAATGTAAGGGAAAAGAAGAAAAAAAAAAAAGTTGATTGAGGATTACTAAACAGCTAGAAAGCTAGAAATCATGTCTGATTCAGAAAGGCCCCAAATTGCAAGTGGCTGGAGGCTCTCAGAGGCAAGTATGCTAGATGCTTGCCCTGTCTGACATTATTTTCTGCATATCTGCTTTCTCTAGGCAATGTGAGACAGATATGGAACTTTGATCTGACCTAATACAGCTGCTCTCATGTTCCTGTACTTAGTGATAACATGAATATTTATACAACCACTGTCTAAAATGCATACAGTTGTATGAAATATGGCAGCAAATCCTACTAGCAGGTATAACCCAAAGTGTATTGTTGTAGGACTCTAAGTGATAGTTATATTTGTTTGAGTTTGCAAATATATATGATTTACTTACAGATGTCTGATCATTTTTGCATCTTTCCATCTCAGGCTTCTTTCCATAGACTTCCTTTGTCCTCTGACTTCTTCCAGGAACATGATGCTTTCACAGTTGTAGAAAAAGAATTTGCTGTTGGGCTAATGCCATATGGGGCTTGGAAAGTCCCAATTCTTAAACATCTGCTCTTTTAAAGAAAATTGGACACATTTTCAGCTTAATGAGTGTGATACATTTGTAAAATTGGCTCAAAGTCGAGAGTGTATCCTACAGACAAGTGCTGGAACCCATAATCTTTTAGATTTCAAATCCTCATCAGAATAGAGGGAAAATGTCTTAATAAGATGGAAGGGTACCCATGAGAGAAGACGAAGCAATTAAAACTTGCTACCTTACTCCTGATGTATAACTAGGTATATCAAAGGGTTATAGAAATACAAAGTAAATCTCACAAAACCTAATGAACAGGACTATGTCTGTTGTACAGATGAGTGGAGGACTTGCACTGTGAGTAGGATGCATGTTAAAACTCCCAGCTGTTGTTTCTGTATTTCAGATGAGACTATAAAAGCTTATAAAAATCCAAGTCTGTTTTAGCTTCAGTGTGCATGTGTATTTACTTCCTAACTGAAGGGTTATGTGACAGTTCAATGCTCATTTTGTGGAAACCTGTGGTTGTAGCAGGAGGGAGTATTAAAAAATAATTGTCACAGAAAGTAACTTACTACAGTTTAATTTTGTTCTCCAGTTTATGCCTAAAGAAAGGGATTGGATTCTAGAAGGGATGTTCACTATCTGCTAATTTTATCTATGATATGTCACCTGTGTATACATCTGTTTATTTGTGTAGATGTTCATTCATTTGATTCAATCCTTCTTTAGGCAAACATATGGTTCATCATGTGTACACACAGTCCTGTGTTTGGCTTAATGAATTCACAGAGATTTGATTCTCTCTTCGAGCACATAACTTGTGATGTTTCTAAGGAATGGTACATCTGCACTGGAGATTTGGAAATCACATAACAGGATGCAATTTTTCACCAGGAGTGCAGGTGAGGGACTTGGTCCAACACCTGATGAAAGTGTTCACCATAGAAATATATATCTTTGTGAGCTTCCTGTCCTGACTCTTTTTCTACAAGTCCACTTGACATTTCTGTTAACTGGTGAAGAAAGGTTCAGTCTTTCCCAAATACTTTAAGCAATTGCTGTGCAAACATACTATTCTTTGTAGCTGCTTGTCAGAGGCACACAAGTGCCAGCTACAAAATAACTTTAATTTGGCTGACACGAATCCACTCCAGAGCACTGTAATACAGTTAAACAAAGCAGTTTTAAAAATATACAGAGAACAAAACATACCTCTGTTAAGTGCCCCATACACGCATTTTGAATTATTTTTATATGTAGGAAGAGATTTCTCAGTTGCACTGGAAAATGTTATTCCAAATAAACACTAAAAAAAAAAAATTGTGCTGCCTGAGAAACACTTCTCTTGATATTTCAGACATGTATAAGGAAGTTCAGGAGTACAGATCTTTTTCATGTTATGGTGCACAAAATGTTAGTGTTCTCTTAGTGTTATGCTCCCTGGTTTCTGACTGATACACAGAAAACATAACTGTCATATATTTCTTCACTAATATCCAGGGATATCAGGGCATTAGCTACTGCCAAACAACAAAATAAGAAAGTGTCTGCACATTTAGAAGTCTTTAAAAAAATAGCATCAACTTTCTGTTGAATTAATATTATACAATGGGTTTAAAAAGGAGACAATTACAGATTCATTTAATAAATTGTCTTTTCATAGGATTCTGAAGAGTTCCATCATTGCTTCTAAAATATATAATCCTGGTGACAGGCTTTTGTCCTGAAAATTTATCAAAGTGATGCTCAAAAAACTCAAATTTCAGAAGCTGCAGTAAAAATGGTGCAGATTCAGACGTTATCTACATTCTGAATTTTATTCACAATAGGCATGTAAACTAAATTTTAAAAGAAAGATACCTTAGTGATTAGGGTGAGTTATAGAGTCCATTTGATCTGGTCTAAGCAATCAAGGAGAAATTCTCCCTAAGCATTATATTATAGGCCTATTTCCCTTAGTGTCCAGAAGCCAGATCTATTTGAGTTCAGTTTGAGGAAGTTGCTGGAAAATTTATCATTCTTTTCTTTTGTGAAGGAAAAATAAACAAGTGCCTCTGTAGGTATGTGTAACCTGTACAATCCCAGAGTACTTTTTACCCCAGATGCTAGCTTGTCTCCTGCTTTTGTGTGATGATACCCCCAGCGTGTGCTTTACTCTCTGCATGCCCTGCCATCCCTGCACAGGCAGGGAAAGGACCTGAGGTGCAGTTTTAAGTCCCTATTAACAGACGGTCAAGACAAAGACAGCAGCACATCTGTTCTGCAGGTCATATGCAGCCTACACACATGATAATGCTCACATCCATAGCCTAGCATGTTTCACAGGGTTTGGTCCTTTGTGATCTATAACCAAAATATAATAGAATAGTCACCTAGTCCAACCCCCTGTCATGAGCAGGGACACCTTCGATTAGTTCAGGTTGCTCAGAGCCCCGTCCAGCCTGGCCTTGAATGTATCCAGGGATGGGGCATCTACCCCCTCTCTGGGCAACCTGTGCCAGTGTTTCACCACCCTCATTGTAAAAAATTTCCTTATGTCTACTCTGAATTTACCCTCTGTTAGTTTAAAATGATCACCCCTTGTCCTGTCACTAAAGGCCCTACTAATAAGTCTGTCCCCATCCTTCTTATAAACCCCTTTAAGTAGTGAAAGGCCACAATAAGGTCTCCCTGAAACCTTCTCTTCTCCAGACTGAACAACCCCAACTATCTACAAGGTTGCCCCAAAAATCTAGGAAGAAAGTTCTAATGGGAAGCTTAACTCCTCTGTCTCCCTGCAACTCAGCAGGTTAAGGCTCAGGCTTTAGTCTTCTCTGAGGAAGAAAAGCCAGAAGAGTAGCTACTCTGGGCTGAAGGATGACTGCTCCCAGGAAAGAAGGAAGGCTGGCTCCAAGTGCAAAAGGCAGGTTGGAACATTTCTTTTACATTTACTTCTATAGTATAAGTAAATATGAACACAGAGAAAATAACAACAAGAGAAAGTAAAACCAGAGTGAAACACTCTTTTCTTCCCCTGGGGAGGCACTGAGTGTACAAACAACGTAAGGCAGACGTGGGGATGCTGGATTTCTAAAGGACCTTCTAAAGTTATGATCCCAAGCATTATATAGGAAACCATGTAGAAAATAACAGAGGATAAACAGTTTCCTGCCTGCATTTCACTGCCAATTTTGTACTGGATGGTTATACACAGATGCTGCAAGAATTTGGCCCTGAAACTGGTTGTCTGCCAGCTGCAACTGAAGAATTAGATCAGCTTCTGTACAGTGCCATAAAATGAACAATGACTGTTGTAATACCATATCTTACAGATTCTTCCATGTGTTCATTTTTTTGGAACGATGAATGTAAATACTAAAATGTCATGATATTTTTAAACTTGGCTTTAGTATACTAGAGAGGCTCTGTGGGAAAATCACTTGTCCTTGGTCATGTAACAATCACTTTCCACCACTCAAAACTCTGGCTACAATCTGTTTCTAATTAATTAGTAAGACAAGACAGGGTGAGTCTTGTACTGAGACAATGTCATTATAGTGGACTCACTGTAAAGCACGCCAGACAAAAATATGTTTAGTGCACTAAAAACAACATTCTAATTATCAGCTTAATGCTTGAGTATTAAATTATTTGGAAAAAAAAATGTTAAAGCATAGCAAATAGTCTGGATATAGCAAAAACACATTGTATAATAGTAATGCTTAGGGCAAACTGGAATATTCAGAATTTTACCATAAAATTATCTTATTCTTCCAGAAGCCCTGCAGACTACAGGAAATTCAAAAATGTTGAGTATCTAGCCCCTTCTTCAAACCTTGGTCTTTGGCTGTTCACCTTCAATAATTTTTAGAGCTGGTAGAGCCAAAAGAGTTTTTACAGCTCACAAAGTATAAGATGTGATACTCCAAAAGATAATGAAAATAGAGAAATTTAAGAAAAGATAGTTTGTGAAAGTCACTTGTATTTTTTCCACCAGCAACAGTGCTCAGTTGCTGAATAGAACTCTCCCTTGCAAATCATACTAATGCAGATTGTTCAGCTAAAGTAAGCGAAAGCATTCATCTACCAGCTATTTGCAGGAACAGATCAGAGAGAAAAATTATTTACTTTAGAAAATTAGAGTAATGGAAAGTCTGTCCATGTTCATTTTTATTTTGCTCTTGTTCCTTTTATTCCTGATGTGATGAGTGCTGTAGTGAGTGGTGTGTGTCATTGCTCTTTGGGATGCTGGAAACAGAATAGGAATTGCTCCAGCAACAGAGCTTAGAAACGATAGTCAGTGAGTATGTTTGTGAAAGAGGAGTTATGTCTGTTTATCATTCTGTCTTCTTTTGAAGAAGACCAGCGCTGTCCTATAATCTCTTAGAATTAAACTCTTCTTAAGCTGTTTCCAGAAAAGTATTTCTGATTTCATTGCAAATATGCATAGAAGTCAAGGATACTGTTTCTGTACTTAAAATAATGGTCTGTTATTTCTAGATGGATAAAGCAGTGAAATAACCCATAGGGTCGTTTAACTTCTGTTTATGGTATAGCACAACAGTGTCAGATAAAGCGATACTCTGTGTGCATGAATTTAGCTGAAGGGTTGATGTTATGTTGCAGATTAAAATCACAGATGAAGGGAAGACCTACAAGTTGCTTTGTGTGTAAGCAATAGTTAGAGATTTCAGCTGACTTTTACATAGGAAGCAGTTACTGTGAGTGGGTGGGCTTTGTGGGCAGAAACTCTCCCAAGACTTGAGATCTCAACTTGATAATCTGGCTCCAGATGTAAAAATGTTAGCCATTGGAAACTTAATCCAGCAAGGACCTTCTTTTTCTTTCTAACATTCCATCAGTGCAGCACATACGCTTTTCCTCTCACCCCTCAAGGTCTGCTTCCTTATCAGCAAAATACACAAAACGGATTTGTTACAGATTTGTTTTGCAGAATTTCTCGTAATTGACATGAACACATGAACAATATATATCTTAATTAGATCACTGATAACTTTTAACTTTTGGTCTGCAGTAATTTTCCCTGTTGCTGGACTCTCCCGAGAATTAGACTGTATGTTCTTTGGGGATACGAATTTGTGTGAAAATCCTAGTTACATTGAATATAAATGTAGTTTTGTACTCTAGGATTTTACTACTTGCCTTTCTGCCTGTAATGCAAGGTACCTAGTCTGCTTTTGGGCTATGAAAGTGTGAATAATAATAGTAATTCATGGGGGAAAAGTAATTGTAACTGAAAGGTCTGAGTGAAACCGTAATAAAGGGTACTGAAGCTAAACTGAATAGTATGAGTCATTTCTCAACAGGAACGTGCGCTGAGCACAGGATGCTAGTACCAAGAAAACTCCCTGTAGATAACTGGGGGGTGGGGGTGGGTGGAATAAAAAACAAACTCACACAACAGCAACAAATACCATTATCGATCAACAAAAAACAATTGAGAGGGATGATTACTGCTAGGTACCTTTCAGCAGGCATTCTCAGCTATAGCTGTGAATCACTGGTGGCCTGGAAAGTGCTTCTTGGAGGTTATTCAAAATATTTTTATCACCTGTGGTTGGCTTTTTGGTTTTCAGCTTCTGAACTCAATTAAAATAGAGTAAAAGTAGGAGGGAGTGTCTCCCCAGTGCTGTGGTTCTGCCTGCTCGTGGCACGGCCGACAGCCTGGAGAGAGGCAGGAGCAGGCAGGTCACAGCGGGCAGCGTGGGAGGGGTGCAGGGCGCTGGCTTAGTCCTGCAACATTTCTGGGGCAGGGACTTAGCTGACTCTGTTTGGTACCTCTGAACAGCATACCTGTTTCAAACAGCTAATTGTATTAAGTAACAAGACCCCGCTCGAAAACAAAAGTTTTATGTCACTTGATAGGTTTTATAAACAATTCTTACAAAGATTTTTATGTGGCTGCCGTAATTACATACAAATACAATAAATATTTTTCTAAAAATTAAGAGGATTATGATTTCATCAGAATTATACGAGCTTCTGATATATATGCAATTATACTAATTGACATTGGCTATAAAATCCATGTTGAAGGTAAAGTTTTCATACACAGAAACACAATCTATACAATTTCTTAATTAAGAAATAGTAGGAACTTAGGGTTTCATTGTAAATTCACTACATTTTGCTATCAGAAGCATGATTAATTAAAAAAAGGTTTATACCAAATTGTTTCACTTACAATATCTCCATCTGGTGATTAAAAATATTGCAAACAAGCTAGACATTTTCCAACCATAATGGGCAGACTTGGATACTCTTGTTTCCATTTCTAGAGTACAAAGATATCATGGAAAAGTTTACCCAAAAGACAGGAACCATTCTTCTCTTTACTGACAGATCTGTTTCCCCTTTCTCATCCAAGGAACTTCTGATCCCATGGTAACTACTGTCTCCTCTCCCATGCTTAATATGCATATTTCAGATTAGATAAAGATATGCCACGTCAATTGCCTTGCTCTTTGTAACCTAAACCACAATTCATGGTAGTGGAAGCACATACTCTGTATTTGACAACCGACTTGTTTTATTACCAAAACCAAACAAACAAGAGAAAAACAAACAAACAAACAAACAAAACCCAAACCACCACACAACCAGACAAACAAACAACGAAAAAGACCTCATGGAGGACATTTTATGTTTTTATATTTGAAAGAGGGAGAGTGCAATAAATCAGGTGGCCTAACAAGAATGTGAAACTAAAAAACCAAGGAAAAAACAACCCCATAGAACTAATCCTGCCAAATAGAAATAGCACAAAACTAATGCTATACAAGAAGCTCAATATGTAAACAATTTTCTGTGGTTTGCCCAGGATTTGAACTTAACATCTGTGGCTTGAACTTTAGGTACATGGACAACTACTCCTCAAATAGCATTAACAGACAGTGCTGGGGGGGGCAGGGGAAGGTGCTGATAGGTTGTTTGGGGGTGTCTTTTGATGGATTTATCACATTTATTTTGTCTCTTTTGTTAAGGGAATGGAGTTGAGGAAGAAAAGCGACATAGGTGGCTGGTCTAAACATGGAGAAACATTGTTTTGGTTTTGCTTTATTGTGCATTTTTTGTGGTCCTCAGTGTACAGGTAAACTTCAGCAGCTCTGCTGTGACTGCCCAGGTATATGTTCTTACACAGTAACAAATACAAGGTGATTTGAGATGATGTGAAACCTGTTAAGGAAAGAGAAACTGTGAGAATTCTTCTTTCTAGCTACTTTAACTATGCTCCTGTGTAAGCTAATATGTTGATAATTATGGTTGCCAAGTCCTGGTTAAGTTTGTTCTGGATCTTATGGATTTACAGTCACATATCAGCATTAAAACATGTTTATACAAGTCCTAGAAATTAACCTTATCTTAAAGATTTCCCAGTGGTTTACTTAAAAACAAAGTGGTTTTGTAAATTCATTAGACTGTACTGGCAAGAGTATTCATATGTCTAATAATCTATTGTTTATATAAACAGAAAAGAGATTTCAATGCTTATTTTTACTCTGCCATTTAAAGTGGAAATAAAAGTAAACATTTTAGGAATCCTGAATTTACTCACTGAATCCCAAAGATGCCCTGTGATATGCTATGGTAGGCTTTCTTGTAAGTGGGAGAACCCATAGGAGATTCTGGTATCTTCTCAATAAAGTTTCTGAGCAAACATGCTAGGGATTCATTAACGCAAGAGAAAAGAACATGTATGCTATTACTCTGAAATTAAGTAGGCATGAGTATTATAAACTGAAGTCACACTTTTCAGCATGAACCAATTGCATCTGCTCTTAAACACTGTACATTCCTGCCTAACTGATATTTAAGCAGACTGCCAATATCATTTTCAGTCTGCAGCTTGTTTTCATTTGCAGTAGTCCAGCTAAAGAAGAAGTGACATAACCCCTGAAGTCCTTCTTACACACAGACACAACAATTGCCTGAAGACTGATCTCTGAGCTGGATTCCTTTAAGCACTTTTTTACTAAACAGTGATATTGTATTGTTCACAAAGCACTTGTTGTGTACTTCCATTCAGGAAAGTTGCATGGCACAGACTAATTGGGTAATTTCCTGTTAAATGAAGTGACATCACAAACATGATTAATATCCAAACAACCTAAAGCCATCGAAATACTGGTCATTTAGGGAAATGAGAGATGAGATGATTCTGCTGAACTATCATGAATTTTTATTCTTGATTTTGACAAGATAATTTGAGAAAATTTGAGAGTCTCTAAATTGTTTAATGAAGACCATGCATCTATGAAACATGCTGTAATTAGATATTCATTCTTAATTACAGAAGAGGAAGGGTGTTAAATGTACAGATGTGCAGACTCCGGGAGAAATGTCTTTAACTCCCTTCACCTCTTGATGCAACGTACTCGGTTCTCCCAATCCATCAGCAAGTATCCCTGCATTATTGCCCATCCTTTATAAATTCCAATGAATTCATGTGAAATGTTGCCTTTAAGATATTTCTGCCAGCCTGAGCAGATCTAAGAAATGGAATGATTTTGTATCTTTCAAGCTGAAACATGCAGGCATGTGTGTCTCTTTTAGATGCTCAGTTATAAATCTTTTGCTTTATATTCAACTATACATGAATGGTTACCCAAATGTTACTTCTCACTGTCTGTCAAAGTTGAAAAAAATGCCTCACAGCCTTAATTTTCTCAGTGAGTTCACTAATGGGTTAATCAGCATTTGGAGACTAACAGAGACATTTAGCAATGGAACATACTGTTGGGCATTAAAGGTAAAAAACAGTTACTCATTTTAGCACAGAGAGAAAGAATGGTAGAGAGTACATAAGCCTGTTGAGTAATATTTCTACCAGTAGCAATAAAATTGAGAAAAAGATACGAGAGAAGAGTTTCAGAACCAGTGGGACACATGGCACTAACTCTCATAGCAAATTTCTGCATGCACAAATGCATTAAGTGAGAAAACAAGTTCTTTGAAGCTTTACATTGAGAATGTTTCACACTAAGTGGTGCATTTTGGAAATAAATGCAGAGTAAGCTGTGCCTGGAAGTCTTTGGGACATGCAGAATGCTTTACAGTATTGCTCTCCTCACATCAGCCTCTGCACATGGGCAAAAAGAGTGCTAAGCCCATCTATGGCCATCTCACCATGCCACAGGTCTCCTCATTTTTCTTTAGATGTAATTAGTAAGTGTTAGATGCAATTAGTAAGTGTTTCTCACTTGCCTAGTCTAGTCTTACAAACTTAGTTACCATAAAAATCTTTTTTAATAGAGAAAGTGTTCTGCATCTCTCTCTCCTGGTTCCCATAATTTGTAACTCTAAAAGCAAATCACAAGAAGTGAAAAAAATACCTCCTTTTATACTAAGACCAGTTCAAAATTGTCTTGGAAAACACATAAATTCTGACTGATTCAGATTCTATCAGATATATTTAGTGACATCTGTTTATTACAGACATGTTGCAGACCTGAAACTTAAGAAGTTTGAACAAGAGTTTACTCATTCACATCAACATACTCCTTCCACATAGATTAATTTGCTTGGAGACTTGATAGTCTGATATAACTTTAATTGAAGTCAAACAAAGATTTTTTATTACCTCCATTGGAAATTCAATTAGGCACTTGATCTGCAAATAGCATGGATCTAGACACAACCAGTCGTGGCTTTCTTTGCATTACTGTTTACCACATGTTCTGTGACTTACTTTTAAATGACTTGTAGAGAAACAATATTTGAAAAGATTGTGATATAATGCACTAGACTTGATATTTTTCTGAACATTATTGAGCTCAGTGGTTTTCAATAAAGAGGATAATCTATTAATATATTTGTTCAGTAAATACACTGAGTTATGCATGTTAGAAGATTATTTAAAGTAGAATATAGTGAACACTCTGTAGAAATGGTCTTATCATTAACACCAAGATGGGTTGCAAAGATTTCAGTACTTGTCTTGGTATACATCAAATAAATACACACAAGCAAATAAGAACAGTGACAAATATCAGTGGTTCAAACCCTCAGGCAGATTCACTGAAAATCCACCCCTTCTCCTCAACTCCTCAGGTCCCCATGTAACCTGTTGAGCATCTTACCATTTCTCTCCATTAAAAAGAGAGAGAGGATTTCTGGACCCTGTGACAGAATAAAAGAGAACTAAATTATTCTCTTTAATAGCTAATTGGTATTTGGAAACTTCATTTGTGAAGTGTTGGAGGAAGTATGCCCTGTGCCTCCTATGGCACAGAAGGAAGAGGGGAAGGGAAATGCTTGTCTGAGACTTAGTACAATGAATCTCAGCTACTCAGGTAATTAATTGACAGAAGGGCACCAAGCAGTTGAGTCAATCAAAACAGTCCTTACCCACTCCACAGCATCAGCCTGACCTCAGGTAGAAGGAGCAACTGAGCCTATGATGCCATGTTCAAAACCAATAAATACCCAGAGAACGAAGATAACAAAGTAGTTTATGGGTATAATTGCAAAATGAAGCTACTTTCTCTCCCAATAAAAGGAAATTTTAATTTATGCTTGTCCATGTAAGAAATCCCCAAATTAAATTCATATCCACTTCTGCACAGCAAAGGATAATATGACCCTCTTTGTCCCTATCAGGACTGTTTCCAGTCTGGACACCAGCACAGAGACAGAAGTAGCATTCCTGGGAAACATCTGTGCTAGCTGACCTGTGCAGCACTTTTCCTGATGAACAAGCTAGCTGCGTATCTCTCCAAACTGCATATCTTTCCAAACTGGCACCTACTAAATGGGATCAATCACATACAATCTCCTATTGTTTTGTTGTTGGAAGGAGGTTTTTTTGTGGTTTAATATTGTCAATTAAACTATTAACAACAACAAAATATTAAACCATCACGCACTCCAAATCAATTTCAAAGTTCAGAGAAAAATATTAGCTGCTTCTGCAGCTTGTCATTTGGAAGAAATAATATGTGATCTACTAACCAAACAGCATAACCAGGATTATAAATCAGTAAGATTGAAATCCGTACAGCATCATCTTTCTGTCAGCCTTTCCCTAAGACTCACAAAGCTGCAGGATTTCTGCCAGTGAAGTAGCACAAAATGCTGCAACACAGATAAATAAAATACAATCATCCCACCTAAAAGTTCAGAAATGTTTTTCTTCTTTCTAAAGTATTGTTCCTAAAGTATTGTTTATAGATATGATTTATTTCTTAGCTCAACATTTCTTAATCTTCTCATTCTGTGCTCTCCCCCTGCTTCTTTGCTTTATCCAGCTAGGCAAACTTTCAAGGAGAGAAATGGAGTGTGTCACACCCACAGTTATCTTTGCACAGACCTTTTCATAGATGTGAGCTGCAAGGTTTCAGGTCCTGCTTCACACCTGATTGCAACCAACTACAGTATTTCAATTGATGAAAAAAATAAAATACATAAAGTGCTGTCCTTCCTTCTAATGGTTCATTTTCAAAAGCATCCAACTTGTATGCAACTCATATATAAAGATAGAGGAAAAGAAGAAGAAGGAATTATAGACTGTTAGCTGATATACAGATGTTCAAGGAAAAGCCTTTTTGCCATTTGTGCAAAGATTAAGTATGGCTCAATCACTACATCTTAATCTTTCAGGTCTTCAGCAGCAACAACAGCTGAATCTCTTATTTTTAGCCCCTTTAAATCCTAAGTTTCTACTTCCAGAAGGATTATTAGTATGAGATACTGATTTTACTAGTAAACTAAACTAACAAGTTAGCATTTTACTTCTTTCACCTGGCAACACACTCAGTTCTCTCACTAGCAAGATTTTAGGAGAAATAATTGCATGTAGGCACTGATCATATTTTAAACTCATGTTACTGTTCATCTTCAAGCAAAACATCTAAGCACAGGAATCAACTTTCAATCCTCTACTTAGACAAAATTCCCAAAGCGCATCACATAGAGATATTTAAATCTTTAGAAAGTCAGTGTTAAAGACACAGACCTTAAATAGATCTCAAAATTGGAAAAAGAAAGTATATATATATAGTTAAAAACAGGACTGTATAAAAATCATCAGAGATCAAATTTCTTACTTGTTTAAAAGATTCCCAAAGCAATCCCATGAATAGCTGAAATTGCTGTGTTGGTATAGGGCAGGATTTTACAAACCTTCATTCAGTCATTTATTCCCTATCTACCAGCTGTGATAATTCTGAAAAGAATTGAATTCACATGGTACTGAATAGTTCTCTGTCCTATAGAGATGTTTGTGGGTTATCTGAAGCAATACAATTATAGTCACCGCAATGAGGAAATAACTTTGTGGTTCTTTACACATAAATGAATTTCAACTATAAAATATTAATTGTGTTTTTTGTTGTTGTTGGAGAAAAGAAAATCAACTTGTACAAATGCCTGTTTTAAATTGAAATCCAGCTGCTGCTGTTTTTAAAGTTTTGTTTCCTTCCATTTAAAAAATCTGAGAGGGGTCCCCACAGACTTTGCCAACAAGGGACAAAGGGTGCTGGATCAGTCATTTATTTTTAGCTTTAGTTTTATTTCAGAAATCCACACTGAGTTTTTAAGTACATATCATATTCTGAAGTTTTTTCAAGGATTTCTCCCTTTTTCTTGCTTGTATTTTCCTCAGAGATTTAAAATCCTACCAGTAAGCCCTTATACTGTCTATTCAAAGGAGCAGGAAACTTTTCAGCTGTTCTGCTGGTGCCCCACCTGCATTAAAGTGACAGTTGTTCAAAAGTAGGTGATTAAGAATTGATCCAAAAGTTGGACTCATTAAATAAATATAGTGGTGATCCTTTTTTATGTAAAATCATTTCCAATCAGTGTAGGTAAGTCGGCTTAGCAACTGCTTTCAGACCACAAATCTTTATGAATGGTAAAATATTTAGTAGTGAACAATAAAAGCTACACAAAAATTATGTGAGGTTAAATCCCTAGCTGAATAGCAATAGGCAATAAATAGAGATCTACACTTGTACATATAATCAGGTCAGGTTTTCAGGAGCAGCAAAAAGAAAAATACAAGTAACAAAAGTGATTGTTTAAGAATATGCACAGCCATGGCAATTTACAGCTTGCTGCTCCCTCAGATATTTGGGCCAGAGGAGCAGCTATTCAGATCTCGTTTGCCAGCTCTGAAAGTGCTGGTGGAGGTCAAGACAAATCAAGGCAGAAATATCGAATGTAAATTCTTCGTTGTGACCTATAAAAATTAGCCCATTGTCCTCAAATGTTTTCAGTAGTGGAACAATTCAACTTGTTCTTTGCAGGCTAAGCCATCAAACAGAGAAAATGCTAAGATGACTTCTTGTGAAGAGCAATTATCTTTTTCCACTGAACTAGAAAAACTACACAGAGTTATTTGAGACATTTTATTTAAATTTGCCTTAAATACAAGGTATTTTTTTATTGCTAAATAGTTTACAGCTAATTGTTTTACATAATACAGTCACATTTTTTGCACTTCCAAAAAGCTGTGATTCAGAGTTTATAATGTTCAACTGAGTCTGTCTGCTTTGTATTAACACTGTTTTCTACTGAGTAATATTTCAAATCCAAATAGATATCTTCACCATATGACTTTTGACATGTCTTTGGGTCTTCACTTGCCCTGATAAAGTTAGAGGGCTGAAATATATTCCAGGGGTTCAGTTCTCCATCCTTTTCCCCAGAAGACAAGGGTGCCCGAAGCCCTACTAGAAAATCTCTTCTCGTATTTTAAGAGTAACATATAGCTACTGATAGTAGCTTGCATTACTAGGCCAGGAATTTTACGTGACGTGTTAGTAACTTCCACGTGTAAGTGCAGAGGTTCCAGCTGAAAATGACACCAACAGGTTTGGAACTAGTACTAAAGTCTCCAAAAATCTCAGTCCAGTGCTCTGTGACTCTACACTGCTCCTTGTGTTGGTTTGTCAGCAAGATCTATTGAAAATCAAACCTTGTAGTGTTCTGGGATGGGATAGTTTATCCCTTTCTTTACTAGAGCAGCCCCATTTTGGGTGGAAACTTATCTGGGAAACAGGTGAAATAGATGGATATTTTCTAAAGTGTCATCTTATGGGGCTCTCATTACACCTCTGCTAGTTTTCTTCCAGGCATTTAGAAACCGAATGATTGTTGTTATCGTTATAACCCCTTAGCTGAATCTGACTGGATTTGCTAGGCAGCAATGGAAGCTCTCAGGTCATGTATGCGCACATTTGTATTTGTAATACTTGCTAGATCTTAAGGCCAAAACTCAGTTCTCCTGTCTGCAATGCAGTGTTTTAGCTGCAGTGCAGATCACTAATATCTGTTCTCCCTGTCCAAATCTTGGAGAGGTCAGCTATGATTTTGTGAACATCCCTCTGCAATTGCTTTCCACATTCTAGTGTCTCTTTCACAATTGGTGTGATTAGCTATCTTATTGCTGACCTGATCGCTCAGTTCCTTCTTTTTCCTGTGACTTTTTAAAGTACCCTCTTTGCTGACCCTCCAGACACTCTCCCAGCCTAAGTAGCTACAAGAGTGACCTATGGTCCCTGATCTCCCTTCTACGATATGTAGTTGATATCCAATAATCCATATTTTTTTCTCTGATGTGCTTTTGAGTTCCATTTTACACTAAACCATGTGAGACCAGAAATGAGCTTCTCTCCTGACAGCTGGGTCAGTGCTACCCAGATACACAATTCCTTCATTTTTAACCTGTCATGTTGAGGAGTGCAGGAACAGCATGAACTTGGACGGAAATCATTAGAATAGCAGTGACAGGTTTCTTCCTTTTAATATGGTGCTTTCAGATAGACATTACATCAGAAAACTGGTCTTGTTTTTGTGTTTCCTCACTTTCATTCACTTTCTTCTGAAAAACAATGAAAGCATAAACCTATGTCTAAAGTGGTGGAAGACAGGGTTTTTTTTTAATCAGAGTCCTGGCAAACATCAACAATTTTCCCACAAATGTGAACAGACTCAGTGAGGCAGGGACTTTTTCTTCTGCTTGCTTTCTGAACTCTTTCCCAAAAGGCCACTCTGATGAGTAGCTCCTCTCTGCACGTGGACCTGCAGGAGGTCTGTTCATTACTTGGTTTGATTTTTGACCTGACCATTGATGCACATAATTGAAAAGTGGTGTCTTAAGTGCAGGAGGAAACAACACATAAAAAATGTGCTTTCTCAAGAAACATTTGTACCTATATATGTATAGACATGTATAGATATATATATACACATATGGACAGAGAATAACCCATTTCAATCACTGCTGTTGAATACAAAAACATGAGCCTCTCCTTTCAGGCAGTTTTTGTATGTGCCTGTAAAAGATGACTACACAGTACTTTCTACAAGTGTAAGTATTGCTAGAAAAAGTTAAATAGTGTGCAATCAGAGTCAGGGAGGTCTCATCCATGAGCAAGCTGGGACAGAGCTAAATGCTGCATTGCACCAACTAAAAGAGGATGCCTTCCTTCTACTTGAATTTACCCTCTGCTACACCACTTCAGACAAGGAAACCTTGTCTGCAAATGGCTAGGTTTATAACCATGACTTATTCCCATATTCTAGTGTTGTGTGCACACTAAAATTTCATCTTAAAAAACTGGATCTCCAAAAATGAAGAAACTGCACATATATATCAACTAAGTTATATAAGGTTTATTTTTATCCATGGCATCCACACTGCTTTACTGAACCTTATCAAATGTCAGGTATTTTGTGATGTACAGCATTCCCTGACATGAACTCTGTGCTCAAATACTTTGCTGAAAATCTCATTATTGACAGCACGAAGTCTTCATTAAATGCTACACTAAAGATTAATCAGTTGTTTGTGAATACTTAGATATATGGGATATTTCAATAACTGGAAATTGATCACTGAAGTTATATATTATTCTTTATTTTTCATGCCTGGATAAAAATGCAAGTGTTATTGGAATGGTTTGCTGCTCTTGCAATTTTTAAAGGTTTCCATATCACTCAGTCTTGGCTGCTAGGAATTCCATTCCTGTAAATATTAATGTCACCAGAGTGTGACCGCATGAGAAAATAAACCTAACATAGAAAATTGTGTGAGCCCAAACAGAGCAAGTTCATTGTGGAATGACTTGTGTTAATATCATGGAAAGCTTTCTTAAGCGTATAGGAAAGTCTATAATCAAAGACTTGAGCCTATATATTACATATAGCACAGTATGAAGGTGCAATCAACCTAGTGAAAAACCCCAGAGCATATTTTACAAAAAGACATTTTATTAATCTCAACAATGAGAGAAAAAAATTCTACAGATTGCCAGCAACATGTTCAAAACAAAACCAAAGCAGCATGAGCTGAGAGCACCCTCTTCTGATCATTATTTTGTTTTTCAGGTTCTAGATAAATTATCTTCCGCATGTGTTGTAAAATTCCAGTGACATGCCCTTTAATCAGGATCACAAATACATAATCTGCTCAGGAGATGAATACAATACATGTGTTTCAGCTACATTTTTACTGTAATTGTTCTTTTTTACAAAGGTGAGGACAGTTCTTCCGGTAACTCTTTCCCCTTTCATTACTGTGTTCCAGTTTGATTTCCATGAGGCCATCCAGGGCCAGAGGTGAAGGAGGCAGGCTGATTTTTTATTTAGCACGTGTCACCCAAGTGAGAGATTTAAATTCAGCTGAAAACAAACAAACAAACAAACAAACAAACAAAAACACAACAACAACAACAAAAACCCACTAGTCTAATACTAAAAGATTGTATTTACAAAGATGTTAGAAGGAGGAAAGGATGAGGAGAGAATGAGAGTAAGAGGAAGATTAGGGACATAAATATTTTTTCTATAGCCATAACAGCATCCTTTTTACAATGTTTTCACACAGCCCAAACTGAAAACAGTTCGAAATCCCACTGTAATGCAGGAAAAAAGCAAAGAACAGTGCTCTGCCCTTCTGCATTACTTTCAGTTTCTGAGGACCAGAGAATTTAAGTAGCTCATGGATATTAGAGCTAATGAAGCCTGATTTTCTCCAGATTGGTGTTTCAGTGTTGCTTGACTCTCATGTCGGGAAGATATAAATTGCGACTGAAGCTTGTTTGGCATTTGGGGCATTTAGATGTGCTCTCTTCAGTGTGTTTTCTCTTGGATTTAAAAAGACACAAGCTCATGCTGTAGTGTTGTGCTTTGTGAGTAGCAGTCACATGTCTCTCTGACCTGGACATCTATTTCATATAGTTTGTAGGAACATCCTGTCTCTGAGATTTCTGTTCCTTTATTACATATGGTAAAAATACAACAACGGGTTCAAAAAAACTGGGTAGCATGGATTAATGGGCAGATATATTGATACATCTAACCTAGTACACGCTTTACGCCATGTCTGAAGTCTCTGAAGCTTTTAATTAGAGAGCCCTTGATAGGTAGACATGTGGTTAGAGGCTCCTCTTGGTGTAGGTAGTGATTCAAATCAGAAATGAAACCCAAAGAAGCAAGAGGACCCAGCAGCTACGGCCAACAGTCCTCCCACACTGCAGATGAGGCAATACATTTTGGGGTGAGTGGCCCCACCTCTCAGCAAGACAGTCTTGTGTCCCAGCTTGCACTCTCAGCATTGCACACATTGAAAGCCAATCAAAATGAAATTGGAAGATACAGGCACAATCCTATTATGTGATAAGGAAACCAGAAAGGATAGACACAGCACAGAGATAAGAGGGTCATGAAAACTAACAGAGTAATTTGGATCTGAGAAAGTGGATGCACTATTCACCAGATGCACTCACCCACACTGGATTACCAGATGAGGCTGGTCCTTGTCAAAATATAATAAATTAGCCTCTTCAGCCCTCTCTGCATTTAAGTTTCTGGCATGGACTGTTTTAGACAGACAGAGACTGATGACTGCAGTATACACAGGAATGACACAGGACCAGGATGATGCTGAAATATCATTAAAATTGATGATTTTGGCTTGTCCCTCTGTCATCTTTAGTACAGCATGACAGTGCATCTGGAGACCTGACATTATCAAAGAACAATGTAGAGAGGGAAATGCTACAGCCAGAATACAGGCATATGCAGAGATACAAAAGATACAGAAAGTTTTTGATTCTGCTGGCAAAGAGCTGCATGGTAACTCAAGTTATCTGACAGGAGAGAAAACCAGCTCAGGCCATTATGTGCACTTGCTTACAGAAAAGGTAACCTACAGATGATAAAATGATACTCAGTCTCTTACTCATCTTTCTGGGAAAGAAGTTGAGAATAAGGTACAATTTATATTTAGCTACTTACTGAATTTCCTGAGACTTTAATCTGCTATACTATTATTTTGAAGATTGTGACATTTTGAGAGGTCAAGACTGTCAGTTCTAGTGTTCTCAGAAATGCACCGAAGGGTTGTCAAGGTAAGCCTTATAAAACTTCAGCAAGGATTGGACCAGGTCCCTGTAACTAACTCATAGACAGATAGTGTAGGGTAGAAGCTGTTCCTATAGATCTTCTTTTCTTCACAAGGATGGGAAATACCACTGAAAAGGACAGTTGTATTTGTAAGATATCATCAAAAATGTATTGCTGTGAATAAAAAGCACTTTGATTAGGACTGAATTAGCTGAATGCATAACATAGCTCAGTATATGAGTCTAATGGACTAGCATTTAAATGCATAGAATTGTGCAGATGGTTCCCTTAGAAGAGACTAATGCAGTGTTAAGTGATTCTTGTTCACCTTGTCATGGCACTGATCCAAAGAAGGTTTTCAAAAAAACAAAACTGGAAGTGGACTGAAATGAACTAGCTCCTAAAGAAGCTGGGACATAGAAAATAAGGAGACAATAATCTCTTACTCTGCATCTTTCCAGGGTATATCAGTGGGTGCAATGCTAGCTTTCCCCATGCTGGCAAACCTCACAAGTTTGTTACTGTTTCTGAGATGCAACCGATGTTGTTTGTAGCAACATCAACATGAGCATGAGGGCCAGGGGCATACAAGCTGAGAATGTCAGTATGCCAATATGTAATTCAGGTTCTAAATCCATTTTATACTCTCATGTTAATTTTTTTCTAACTTTGCCAGCTCGTTCAGCTTCCAAAGCAGCCAAGCCCCAGCTAGAGCAGGTGCTATTCTGGATCCATTCCTGACCTGCCGTTAAAGCAGAAAAATGACATTCCTCTCCTTTCTGAGAAATCAACTAACCCTGATATCAAATCCTTTTACTGTGTTCCAAAAGCTACCTGCTATGGCAAGTAGTGGTGCAGCTGTGCATTTATACAGATGAAGTTATCCATTGGTTAAATGTCGATTAAATTTAAATTCAGAGCAGAGACTGAAAAGGGGTCAGGTTGTGATTTGTGTGCATGTGATGGTGCTAAAATCTTGTGGGATTATTTTGCCTTCTGAAGTTTCCACCGTCTCTGATATGGAATGGAAAAATAGGGTCCATTCCAGTTTGAAAAGAAACACAGAACCCAAGTTATATGAGTAAACTCACATCAAGAGACTGAAATGCCCTCAAATGCCCCCCTATCCTTCTCTTTCTGAGGATGGAAAGTTTGACTGTCAGATAGGGCTGGGGAAGATGTCTCCAGATGGAAACTGATGAAAAGCTGAATTTAGCAATATTATTAAAGTAAACCCCTGGCTTTAATTATGAAGTTATATAAGTAATGGCAAATCCATTGCAGTCTTCAAAATCATGTCAAGTTTATCTGCTTTAAGTACCATCAAGTTCCCACTTCTCTACAGTAAGCAGAAGCCACTCCAGTCTTCAGCTCCTAGGTTGAGACAGCTTGTTATTGCAGCAATCAGCTCAGAAGACTCCCCTGACTCAGTTTCCCACTGTTTCAACAAACCCTACTTCCAGATAAACTTTTCAAAAAAATTTGAACTGGCTTTTAAAATTAATTTGATCCTTGTGTCAACTGTTAGCAGTGTGCCAGTGAATTGCCTGAGAACATTTATTTAGGATTCTTAAATATTTGTAGGTAAACTGTTGGTACAGCTACTGTTCTGCCTGTCTTGAAATACTGAGATGATACAATATTTTGATTTTAAACATTATAACCTGCAGGAGAAAACCTTGACATGAGGATAGAAAAATCAGGCTTAAAACATAAGGTATTGTGATCATAAATTTACATTGCAGACTGGCAGAATATGTTAATGATTTCAGTGGCTAAAATGATGGAAATAGTCTGGATTTGAGAAGCGTGAACTTTAGTGTGAAAAACAGAAGTCCTCAACACTCCACCTGACAATGCTGTTTTGTCTGATTTTAATTAATGTGTCACTACAAACATGACCTACTTACCGTAGTACAAATGTCAGCTTGTAATAGCTTTTCCCTAGAGTCCTCCTTAACTAGCTGTTTGCCATTTACATTTACTCGTTCAATCATGAAGAGTAGTTAGTTAGCTCCATCTACTGCTGCATGGAGTGAATTGTACCAGCAGCACCAGTTCTCCAGTAGCCTTTCAGATTGCACTCCCAGTGGTGTTTTACATGCTCAGCTGCACTACGCCACTGGAAAGAGCAGACAGCAGAAAGCACGAGGTCTACATTTTTCTGTTTCTTCTTCTGTCACCAGCTTTACTGTTATGTAGGTTTTCTTTAATCTCTAATCTTTTTGGGAATTTCTTTTTGAATTGCAGGGTGACAACATGGAGCATCATTTTCTTAAATACGTATTCCCATGCCAAAAAACATAACAGTTCTCTTAAAATGATTAGCACAAACAATTGAGATATTTGCAAGGAAGGAAACAGAGCTATTTAAGTTATTGCTGTACTGATAATAAAGAAGGCCACTGTGCTGAAAATGGGTACTCAGATCAACAGACATATACCCATTCCTTATGCTTGCCAAATATGTTGACTGGAATATTTAGATGGGCTATTTAGTCATTTTTGTTTTAAAATAGATGTTTCGATATACATTAAAATGCCTTCTTAATTTATGAGAGAGCTAATGAATGCCTGTTCTAAAATATCATCTTTCTTAGTATTTCCCTCTTGATTTAGGTGGAATATTTCAAATACTCTCAAAACATCACAAATAGCACCCCAGTAAGCAGGCTGCATGAGATACATACCTACAACACAGCTGAATCAGAGAAACACACCAAATTATTGCCAAAGTGGAAGGGTGGCAGGATTAATACCTTCAAATGTCTAAAATCTCCCAATATTTTTACTATATTTAAAGACATAGCTCAGTAAAGGATATTATTTTGATAATAGATTTACTTTTCCATTAAGAAATGCAATAAGACCAAAGAGGTTATTAAGGTCAGAGATGTTTTTCTAGTCTGCACAATGCTCGTACTCCTGTGAGATGGCTGTTAAACCAGAAGATCAGGCCTGCGGGTATTCCATAGAGAAAGGAGATTTATTCCTTGGAGTGGCTGCTGCCTCCACATACATCAAAAGTAGTGCACCTCCTGCTAATAGCAAAGTAAATTACATGAAGGTGCATCACCCGTTTGTGCCACTTCTCCCTTTCACCTTTCTCGGGTCCCCAATTGTACATTTGCCTCAAGTGGCCTCAAAATACGACAGGATATTTCTGTATTATGAGTCTAGGAAGGTTTACGATTAGGAAGCACTACAAAGTAAGCAAAAGAAAGACAACTACCAACCAGGAGATGATCGCAGAAAGTCCAAGGTCTTTCCCTTTTCACCAGCTATGAAAACAAAGCCATTTTCCTGGCCAAGGGCAGCTTTGAGTGCTTCAACCTCCACTTCAGTCCCTGTTAGCTCAGAAAGAGACATCTCCATCTCTAAATTACCTCTGAGTATTAGCCTTCGATGCATTGTTTGTGAACACCACTTATTGAGAAGAGCCTTTCCAGTTAACTCCAAGGAATTTGATAGTTTCTCAGGACAGTTTTGCATGTTTGAATGGGATAATTAAAATGCTGTTCTTCATTCTTCATACACCATATTGAAAATCTGTCCCCCTGTTCCCGGGGGGGAATGTCTTTCACTTACACAAATTCATGTCAAACCGAGTTTTGTTTTTTCAGATTAGTAATTAATGCAGAATTATGCAAAGCAGAATAATAAATAATCTGGCTGTGCAGTTTATTCTTTCATGTAAACATGGGAGACTTCAGTGTCTAACTCTGCTTACAATTAGCACATCAGTGGGAAAACAGACCCTGTTGTCGATCAATGCACTGTAAGTAAAGCTGTTCAGACCTTCAACAGCTCTCTAAAAGAATATTTAAGGTGAATTATCTCCAAGTTAATTTGAAGCTACAAAACTCTAAATGCTTATTTTAAGGGTGTAGTAAACATAAATCCCAAATTTAGCGTTAATACAACAGGTAACTTGCAATGGATGGATAACTATTCGAAAAGATTCAGGATTAACATAAATTTCAAATTCAAGATGAAAATACAGAGCTTTACCATATGCCTTCTGTGAATTTTATGAGAGTAAGAACTGGAAAGAGATCTCAGAGTCCAGTTACACAGCTTGTTTCCAAGAAAAATTCCATAGAATCTGCTCCTGAATAAAGGGTTTAAGGTTAAATCTGCAACAGCAGAATGTTAAATAAAAAGTATAATTTTTTTTTTTTATTGTACTTAGCACAGGTAATCTTGGGTTGATTTCTTGAATGCATTTGCTTTCATATGAAAGTCAGAAGAGCCACAAGGTACCAAAAGCTAGTAGGCTGTTATTGAAGCCACATTGCCTCGATAAGCCTTGTAAAAGGCACTACTGAAAACAGAAGAGAAATGAATTTTCAGTACTCGACCCATTTAGAAAATGAAAATACTGAGGGGATTTTTTTTACCTAATAATTGTTCACCAGTGTGCAATGATTTTCAAGGATTTATTTGTGAGCAGGGGCATATATAACCCACCCTGGTATTTTGCACTTCACTTCTCCTGTACTTCATGAGGAGCTTACTTGTAGAAAGGTGTGTCAAAGAGTGTCAATATTATGGGTTTTTTTTCATGCATTTCTATGTGTGCAGTGTGTCAGATAAATGCCAAGGTACACAGTCTGTAAAAGCACATATACACATTTATACATATATATGCAACCCACACACATATTATGGTCAGGAAAAATGTATAAAAATAAGTGCTTCTAAATTTCCAGATTGCAGTATAAGAAATAAGTTGCCATATCAATAACTTTTGTAATATCTTTCAGTGAAGTAACCACTCAGAAAGACTGTTACAGTTTTTCAAGTATAACCATTCTCTCATGTGGGTCATAATTTCATCGGTATAAAACTTTCATTTATTCATCAAGAGTTATTGCATATCCAGGGCTTTCTTTTCAATTCAAGAAGTCTTTTCATCTTTACATGACATTTATTGGCAAGTAACTCAAAAGGAATTTGCTAAGCTGAAAATTAAGCATATCAGATTTTTCTTCTGCATAATATCTACACAGGCAGTTGTGACTGACCAGAGCACAGAGTATAAACATCAGGAAATACGGTCATATTCCATTAGGGATTAGCCAACACCTAAGTATGTCCTTGAGAAAAACATCTCTCTGGATCTAAGCATTTTGGATCCAGTCCATTTCTACATTCTGCCTTGCACTTATTCAGAAAAGTCTTTGATGCCTATGGGAGTCCTGTCTAAAGATGTAGGGAAGAGTCTTGAAGCATATTTGTGACTTTACACAAATGAATATATTGTTTGGTTTGTGTTGATAGCCCATGCCTTCAAACCTGTTTCTTGCTATGAAGCAAAAACAATTCAATCTGCAATTAAACATTTTCTTATATGATCTGGAAAATTTATGCATTATTGACAAAGCTAGAAGGAACTGAATATGGAAAGCATAGCAGGAAAACAACACTTCATCGTTTTTAGTTTTAAATATATTCAATGCAGTGCATAAACAAGCAACTTTTTTACAAAGTTGACCATTAAAATATTAAAAATACTTATTTGCCTCTGATAAATAGTTTAACATGGGACATGCATGCTAATAGGAAAGTCAGTTTTGGGTGACAGTCATTTAACAGTGGAAAAGTGAGTTAACAAGCAACTTTGTAGAAATACTTGAAAACATAACATGTCTTTTTATACCGCTTTATCCAAATGCAGCTTCTTAATTCTTCTGCAATTTCCCCTCTCGTATCTACTTTCTAAACTTGAAACCAATTTTACACCTTCAAATACTTAGAAATACAAGTAATATACCCAATAAAATACATTAATTATGATGAAAGATAATGGGAAAGAAAACCTGGCATAGTTGTCTATGTGGTAAGGATTTTTAACATGTAAGCAATCAAAGATACAGAAAAGTCTTTTCGCTACTGACATTGGAGAAACACACCCACTGGCTTTACTTCTCTCCCTTTTTGCATCAATGCTGGTTTTGCTGCTCTTGTTTGAATCAATCTTGTTCGCATCATCAGGGTCGCTGAAACTGTTAGTGACTGCTGCCAGGACTCCATTCCTCTCTTCAACGTCCTCATCCTCATCCTGATAGGAAACAAAACAGCAGGTACTTCAGTGCATGTTCCATTGCCTATTTAGTTTAGAGCTGCAGCAAATAATAGGATTTTTCTTACTATGACTCCTGTATCTCACTCCTTGATTTCAAGGGCGAGCACCTACACACACCAGAGAGCTGCTTTTAGCTTTCAACATCTCTGTTTACAGGAAAAACCCTGACTTAAACAACACCTTACTGCAAAAGCTTTTGTAGGACTGTCAAGCAAAGCTGGATTTGTTCAAATATGGCCCACCAAGCTTTACTAAAGACAGAGCAAATCCATTAAACGTGCAACAATAAGCTGTCTTCTGCTCAGGGAGAACACAGGCAAAGGTCAGCGTCTGGAAGGCAGGTAAAGCAAACCCCCAGTCTGGAGATGGAGAAGGTGGGAGAGCTGCTAGATCAGCTAGTCAAGATGGTTGGACCCCAAACCAAGCACCCCACGTGCAAGACATTTTCATTCTGTGCAGTGGCTACTCTATTCCCAATGGTTTGTGATGAAAATCAAATTAACTTAAAACAAAACGAGAAAGAAGTACAAAGAAAAGATGGTCATAAAGACAGGCAAGCCTCACAACTAATTCAATACTAAATAGCTCATAGTACTTCTGAAACCCATGCTTTAAGTTCAAAGTTATGCTAAGGTTAAGCTCATTTTTATGTGCCTCCCTGTATCAGGACAGCTCTTTGGAGAATGTTGTATAAGCCTTCTGGTAGGGTTTGTTTCTTTGATTAGAAATGGCTCAGAGCCATGAAGTTCATGTATGAAATCTTCACCCTTTGAAGTCAGCGGGTTTTCTGTTAACTGACTCAGAGGACACAGGATTAGACATCAGCTGAAGCTTCAGCTCTAAACACAAACTTTCTTGAAAGTTCTGGGGCATTTATTTTGGTTTAGCGTATTGCAGAGATACCAGCAGATCTAAGTTACAAAGATTGGCTGCAACTTTGTATCTAAACTAAACCTAAACTTCTACAGTTAGAGGAGGGGTATTTTAATTCAGGCAGGTGTACACGTAATTTTAATTTTATCCTGATGATTTTATTACCTTCCAAATTAGTGATAGCATACAAGCAAAAAAAAAAAAAAAAAAAAAAAAGGCTAAATATTTATTTGTGAAATGTAGAATGCAGAATCTCTTTCCTCTGATCAAATTGCTTTTTCCATTTGCATCATGAGAAGAAATAGATTAGAGAAGGACAAACTTTAGATAAGTTGAGATGTACAGCCCTATGTGTAGCCACACGCAAAGCTCATTTAGAAATATTCCAGCTATTAAAGTCAAAGAAAGCTCATTAAGCCACCTAAGTGATCTCCATGCCCATGCAGAATTGCTCTTCTCCCCAGGGTACTTGTAGACAACGCAATTCTTGAGCCTTTCTTCATCTAAAATTAGTGACGTCCTTGAAAATTGAAGTGGAGTCTGGACAATGTCCTCAGACTGCTGTGAATCAGTGAAGCAGAACAGATGGAGCTAGAAAAGGGGATTATTACTGCTGTTCATTTCCAATTTACAAAAAAAAAAAAAAAGCCAGTGTATTTTATTTGAGAGAGATAAACGTAGCTCAACACAACGTGCCATCCTAAAAATACACTTGACTACAAAACCTCACTCATCCCCCACCTACCCTCCCGCAGCTACATAAGGATTTTGAAACCAAAGGCCAGGATAAAAATCTCCCTATATAGCATTAAGAAGATCAATCCATAAAATTCCAGTCAGGACCTTAAACAATGCCCAGGGTAGTACTAAAACTCAAACCTGGAGTTTTACTTGGGGCCTAACTCTGTTATAAATACCAAGCTCTTCTGCTTCAAAAAGTTAAGGCAAGCGAGGGAAGTGCTGGAGGTCGCAGCGGAGCCTTTGTTAGCAGCACCCGGCACTTGAAACAAGGCACCGGCTAAACAGCCTAATGAATGCGCTCAGTGCTTCAAAAGTTAATATAATGAAGAAACCTTTCAGAAGAGTCATGACATCTTTCCCCTGCTCTCATTTTTTTGAAAGGGAAAAAAGAGCAAAACAACATCTATACTTGAATACTGGCAGGATTTGGGGCGTTATTTGTTGTAAGAGTCTATTTGTCTCTTGGGTAGGGCTGGCTAACAGTTGTACAGAATCACTTTTACTGCAGAGCATGAAAGGACATTGCGTACGTGTCATTTTTCTTTTCGCACAACTTCACGTGAACAATTCGCAGGAGGCTGGTGCTTTATTAGACTGTTATTAACTCCTTTCTACTCCCCAAGAGGCAGTTATAACTTAAGCAGAAAATACTGTATATGGTGCAGATATACTCGATTCTGTTTGCAGTGTTACAAGGCAGGGTTTTCACAGAACAGAGACAATTTTACAGAAGAAGTGCTCTATCACATTGCTTGAAAATGAGAAATCTAGTCTAGAATAGAACAACCGCTGCTAACTTATAAAAAACCCACAGTCTTATAAACTGAGACTATCAACGGACTTTTCCAGCTCACTGTGGAGAACTGGATGTGATGAAAGATTAAGCTGGTTTACATTGTAGAAAAAAAAATGTATTGCAAGTGTTCAACTGTGGCTTTGATATGAAATGTCACACTGAGGTTTCCCTGGATTCCAGCTGTCAATGAGGAAATGGCAGCTGGCACCAAGGACTCTGTTTGGATACAAAATCAGCAGCATCCACAAAAGTTACTGTACATCACCCAAAAAGCACTGTATATAGCACCTGTTACTGTGGCTGCTGTTTATATTAACTGAAATGTTTGCTGACATCTAACAGAACTGAGGAAAGTAGTCACTCCCATTGAATAATAAAGCTGCTCAAGATTAAAAATATTTCAACCTAGAGTGTTGCACAAATGGAGCCTATGCAGCGTTCAGGAAGACTGAACGATGCTTGCACAGCAATGCCATGTAGGCAGAACACTGCCCTTGAAACCTTATTTTCAGTTTTCAAACTTTCCTCATTTCTGACCAAAAGGAAGAGGTTTAGGCGAAAGACAGATCAAGGTCAAAGAGAATTTCTCTGGTTTGTAGGAGAGTACAATTCACATCTTTGTAGAAAAGAAAATAAAACTCAGGATTTTGGAGGGGAAACCTCTCCATTTATGCAGTCGATGTGAATGGGACATTTTGTTTGACCTTCTTTGCAGCAGGTTCTTCTCTGCCTTTGCCATTAACTTCGAAGCTGTCTCTGTGGGTCCTGGTTCATGTGATGTGAGACACTGCAAGAGTGTGGATGTGATGAGCTCTTTTACCAGTTTATATTCTAAACTAGACACCCCAAAGGCTTCAAAGGAACAAGATAGTCTAGTATCTAACTGCTTTAAAGAGCAAACCAGAAAGCAAACCAGTACAATTGATTCCTATACAAGGCAGAGGGTTACATTTTCAATTCACTTCCTACATTTATTTACACAATTCTGAGTGCAAATTTAGTATCAGCTCTCATATGAGAATACAAAATTGGGAAGTGAGGTTTCTAATTAACTCAAGTCCACAAGAGAATACGATAATGAGAAGAACACATTTAAGGTGATGATATTCATACAGAAATTTGTGAAGCACCTGCTAGGCAGTGACATGTGATTTTAGCTGCTACTTCTGTCCTTGCAACATTTTCGTTTTCACAGTGAGAAATGAGAAATACAAGCCAAGTGTGCTGTCCATGGCACCCCACTCAGTAAGCAGCGCTTGTCCTTGGCTACAGTAGGTAAAGGACACGGCAGGCATTTTCCTTATTCTGCAAAGTCTTGAGCTGATCTAGGAGCAGCCAACTGCCACTTCCCTTATGTATTTGTGTGGGCAAGAAGTGAGTTGGACACCTGAAGGATAGCAAAAGGCAGAAATGTGCCTGCAGTGATAGAACATCCCTTTCAGTCATTAAGTCCATCACAAAACTGTACCTTAAGGGTTTCTCCCTTCCTCATTTTAAAGCTACCTCCACTTACTTCATGTCTTTCCAGTCTTTGAGTTCCCATGTCTGCCCCATCTGCAAGCACTAGTACGTGTGCTCCACATGAAAGGGAATCTGACAGAGGTAGGCAAAGGCAAGGGCAGTCGTAAAAGCCCTTCACAGATCCAAAGATGCTTAATCATCCAAGGACTGAAACATTTTATTTTCTCTACCCAAACCTCCAATAAGCTTTTTTTCTGCTCTATGAGCAAAATGCCAACCACTTACTTCACAAGATGGATATGCTCAGAGGGAATTGCAACTGATACTACTCTGCCAAGAAAAATAACTTTTCAGACTTTCCACTCAAATCCTCATTCAAAGTGACTGTTTGCCCATTTGCAGACATTCCACCATTAGATGATGTTTTTTAAAACCCACTGAGTGGCTAAGCTTTGTGTCCATTTTTCAGTCCTTCTCCATACACCTAGATCTAATTATGGCTTTGAATATATTCCTGTGCATTTACAGAACCTCTCTCTTATCCAAACAGCCAAAATCCCATATTAATTGTTGAATTATGTAGGCATTCCAAAAAAGAAAAAAAAAAAAAAAAAGACATCTTGGTTGATCTCATTGTTTTTAGGCTTCTCCACTGGAACTCAATATCCTGTTTCTTGACCCTACCTAAAAGCTTTGCTTAGGCATTTGGGATGCTCTGTTCTGGTTTAGCTTAAATAGTTGACAATCTTTCTTCTTCTGGCTGTCTATCCCTACAGTACTCAACCAAACTTCTTCCTGCTTTTTTTTTTTATTTTCACTTTCTATGTTTTACTTTTTTCTATTTGTCCAGAAATTTCAGAAGCTGATTTAAATTTTCTTTTCTATCATGCATATTAGATTCAGTTCTGTAATTAAAAGCTGCAAGACAATCAGCTTCTCACTGCTTATGAAAGTAGTGCTAAACACTGGAGATGGAAGATGTGACAAAACTTCTTCATGAATCTGTCCCAATTATTTCAGCAAGACGACAATTTCACAGTATTTCAGAGTTGTGAGAAGCTCATTAGGGCAGCAAAAAATGCTGCTGTAATAATGATGCAGAACAGAAAGTGTATCCCAGTCTGAGCTTCAGCTGCAGCTGTTGAAAGAGAAGGGGTAAGTGGAAGGCTACAGTGATCCAATACACCTAACACAAGAAGTTAGTAAACTGATTCAAGTACCATGCATTTGCAGAGGGTTTAATAAACAAAATGTGATAAAATATTTCTTTTTTTTTTTTTTTCTGTACTGCAATAAGATCAAGTCACTGAGCTCAGTCTGATTTTTGAACTGTTAAGTACGTGTACACCAGTGCTGGGGAGACAATTGCCCTTGATTTTTGTGATACATCTAGCATATTGCTTGATAAACGGGCATAAAATCCATGCCAAAAAAGAGTATTATTACAGATGGATGTTTCAGTTTGTTTGATATATTCCAAAAAGCTCCAGGTATACAAATAATTTTTCTTTTACTCAAGGTTATTTTGTTTTCACTGTCCGTAGTCTAAACTTCCTTAAACATGTTTACTGTTAGTGCTAAGATAAATCATTCTCTTTAGCAGGTATAATTGAATCTGTTTTGTAGGGAAACAATAAAATTATTAAAGTACCTTTGGAAGTTCCTTTGAACTGAGTCGATGCAGAGTGCAGAAATGAGCCACAGCATACTCTAACAGTGCTCCAAAGATGAAACTGAAGCAGATGCCGAGGTACACATCAATTGCCTTAATAAAGCAATTAGCATTTGGGAGCGAAGTCCTGGATCCCATCATCAGCGTTGTCATAGTAAGGACTGTGGTAACACCTGTGGAATGCAAACATCTAAGTTCTGAGAAAACATGTATAGCAATGGCGCCCTTTACTGCAAGGGCCCTGCTACAAGAAAAGTTTTTCCTGGCTCTGTGAACTCCTAGTATGCCACAAAATTTAATGTGTCATGTTTTGGAATAAGACTTTCAAATGAACTTGTGATTCTGAAGTTAAATGCTTATAAACACTCATAAAAAATGTTTGTAATGCTGAGAAGACTGGAAATTAACATTAGAGGGATTTTGGTGCCATAGAATGCATATTTCTGGTTAACACATTATTATTGCAATACTATGCAAACGCTCAGCACAGTTGCCGCTGGCCTCATTTGATGTGAAATCTTTCTTCCCTATTCTGTAGAAGTGTTTTTCCCACACCACCTGCAGTCAGATCAGAACTGATTTGCATTCTTTCCCTTTCATAATATCCTTTATTTGAAATTAATTATATTTAATCTCTTATAATCCTCTTATTATTCATGTGTTAATTAGTATGTATCATTAGACCTCACAAAAGCCTCACAATTCTGTCTGTGCATGCCATGTGTTTGGAAATGTTGAAATTATTTCCAAAATGACTGAGATTTTTCATTTGCTTTCAGCAGCCTCCCCTGCCTTTAAGTCTCCTGCAGCTCCCAAAGACATTCTTAGTTAAAGAATAGCAAGGTTTTAAGGAGAGTCTGCATGATGTACTGCAGATGACAAGCCAGAAAAGCAATTCCACAAACATCTGAAGTGTTTGCAACTTCTGGAAATGGATGCCATATACATGCAATAAAGAAAGCATCTTAATGATCCAACTGTTTGTTTGTTTCCTTCTGTTTTGCTTCTCACCTATGCAGATTCTGGCTGGAACTGAAGACTGGCTTATCCAAAATGATACCCAGGAGAGCACAACCAGTAGGATTGATGGTACATATGTTTCTAGTATGAAATACAAGATGTTTCTCTTGAGTTCAAAGTGAAACACTAGTTTTGGGTAATGTCCTGTGGAAAAAGCAGGAAAAAAAAATAGTGAATGTTCAATTCATAAGAAGTCCTTTAAATTATCAACCTGTATTACTTTTGTCTATCACAATGCAACAAAAGCCTAACAAGTTTGAAAAAAATTAAACACTGCGCTGAAAAATTCTGTTATGATGGGTCTAAATCGAACTGAAGGAAAAAATAAAAAAGGCATAACACCAAGTCAGTATATCTAGAGTTTCATGAGAGAAATGGAAATTCACTGAGGGTTAGTGAAGGAAAAAATAAACCCATCAATGTGTGGAAAGAATGATTCATTATACAACACAATGCAAGGAAATTTGAAATCATAAATGTATTTAGATGTGGCTACTCATAAGAATTACCACAATGAACTACAACATAAACTAACATAACAATCGTAACTTTATTAAGTTAGTATGGGTCCTTATCTTTAACTGCCTCAAATATCTGGTTTATTTTGCTTTTCATTTCCTATTGCTCAAGATATGGATCAAAGGTACATTCTCTGATACTGCTGACCTCCCTCTTATATTCGCCTTAAAAACAAGCAGTGTCTTTTCATCCTCACTATTTTTTTCTTTACATTAGTGCACTACAGTGTTTGAGCTGTTCTGAGCAGTATCACTGTTGCCGCACAAAGGATTTTCTTCTCAATTAGTGATTTGCAGAAGATGGAAGTTTGGGCCCACAGTCAAAGAGAGAATTGGGTTTCTTTAGGGAACAGCACACTAGTAAGCAGAGTCTGAATTTCATATCCAGCTCACTAACTGAGCAAAATTCGGCTATGCTTGGGCAACAGAAGTGCCAGATCTGAAACTGCTACCAGTTCAACAGATCAAAGTAAGGCAAAAGCTTGCTTTTTACTAACCTAAATGTACAAAACAGACTTCAAAATTAAGAGTTACAGTGTTTAAGTTTTAAAAATAGTATTTTAACAAAATTATTGAACCAGCATATCAGTAAGAGAGTAATGTTTGAATACACTTTGGTGAGATAGCTTTGGCTTCATCTCTTTTAATCCAACAAATTATGATCTACAGGACCTGTATTTGTTTCCAGTGCTGAGTGCTGTGAGTCAGGACAAAACTACAGAACAGTGAATGCACTTTAGCAACAATATATGCATGGACAGGTTATTTGTACATCCCTCAGGTGCACTGTGAGACATGGAATCAAAGAATACTTTTAGAAGCTTGAAATGCAAGTAATGGATGCCAGGAAATGTCTTCTTGCTTCTAGGCTTGAAAATGGATAGCAAAATTTTCATTTTTAAAAGTATTGTATAAATTGCATCCAAAGAAAAATAAGGTTTCATAGAACTCTAAAAATCAGAAAGAGTCACTAGATTATGTAGTCTGACCCTAATCACAAATCATTAAATTTACCCAATTATTCCTTGCATTGAACTCAGTCACTTTGATTGAAACAGAGTCTACCTTTTACACAGACCTCTACATTTGATCTAAGAATATTTAGACATGCAGCATTCACCATTTCTCTCAGTAATCTGTTACAATTATTAAAATCATTCTGTTAAAAATGAATGCCTGATTTCTAATTGTAATCTGATTTCAGCTGTCTACCATGTTGACTCTGACTTTTCACTAGTGGACTAAATAGTCATTTGGTAGTCAGCTCTTTCTCCTGCTGAAAGAACAAACACACTGTAATTAGAGTTCTACTTTTTTGTTCAATATAATGTGGTCTTTGAGTTTCTGACTGACAGAAAAAAAAAAGGATACAAAGACAAGACAGTAGATCCTTAACTCTCTCCATGAGGCAGGAGATGATTTATACTGTTATCATCATTTCTATGTGAAAAGAGGAACATTACGTTAGTGTACCACATCAATACTGTGATTCTTACCAATACAATTGTTTCAGTAATTTTACCCACCAAAATTGATTTTAAGTGTACGCAGACCAAGGTAAAGCACTCAAAAGTTAGGAAATGTAAAACTTACAGTCAACTGTGCAACATTACTTCAGTCTGTATAATAAAAGACTATAGCATAAAGCATATTTAGGGATTTTAAATCTGTGCTTCCTAGTGTGCAAGAGCAAGCATTTAAAACCTTAATAAAAATTGTTAAGGATTTTATTAATTTTGCTTGCAATCTTCTTGGCTGCTTTTTAGCTAGAACTCAGACTAGATACTTTTAAAGAGAAAGACAAGATTTTTCTCTGCAGTGTTTGTACTTGGAACAGTCATTACTGTGGCATGGTTGCACCTAGCACATGAAGGACCATGGCACAGCCACCAGGAGGGAAGGGTGTCAACCCTGAGCTCATGTGAGGGTGCAAAGGGTGCAAACCATCAGCACAAAACTGAATCCTCCACAGAAGTCATTTGTCTTGTCTTTCTGTACTGATCAAGGGGAAAGATGTGGTGCCATGTACCCAGCAAAGGAGGGTGAAGAGACTGGACTGTGCTTCCTGCAGGTATCACAGGCACTTGGGTACTGCTGTGGTTCAGCCTTAGAGTTTGTCTTTAAGAATGAAAACTCTGAAATAGCCAATACATAATAGCTGTCCAGCAATACCCTCTCCTTTTTAGCACCCTACAACGGAATCTCCATTCAGCTTAGTATAAAAGCCAAGTGGGTACATAGGAAGTTAGTTCAAAATATCAAATTTGAAAGTCACACTTTGCCACTTCGCTGCAATTACCAAATGTAGACGAGATCTCTGACTGTACCTGTGCTCTTCTGTGTTATTTTTCCTGGTGGCAGAAATTTTTGAAGTAATGTGGACAACAAAGAAAGATAGAGATGTAACAGCTTATAGCTGAGTAGTTTTTTGGGGAACAAAGAAAAGGAATTTCTCTAACCTTAGGACTTCCAGCTTGGCAAAATCCAAAGGCACATCATGGACATTATAATAATAATGTCAGCATTTCTCTAAAGAGTTCAGAAGAGCTTTTATAATGGAAATTTTGAAGCAAACTATATATAGAATTCATATGAGCTCCTTCTGTAATAAATTGAAGAAAGTAGTCAAGAAAATGTATGCAATGCATACTTATCATGCTAAAGAAATGAGCAATGGGAGAAAACAAAGACAGGGGAATATTGTAGCATTTTTTCCTCTACACTCTGCCCATACCAAAAGTTATCATCTTTAGAAAGAAACAGATTTGCTGCTCCTGTTACGTGAGTTGTATATGAGATAGCAATGCTGTATCTCATTGCCTTTGATTTGTACATCTGACACTGCTGTGCCATCAGTAAGATCAAAACTGAAACAGCTTCATATAATCCTAGTCCTGGCTTTACCAGAGTCAACTCAAGCACAGCTCATTAACTCCTCAAAACTGTCAGGTTCACCCCTTCCTTGAGTCTTATTGACCACAAAAATGCTTGCATTAAAATGAGAAGATTCGTTTTCTTTCAAGTTTCTGGTCCATGATGGATGCCACCTCAGTGTGTAAATGTTCTGATTTAAATTTGGTAATGTGGCAGAAATAATATCTGTGCAGATACCTAACTCTGCAGTAAAGGCATATTGTTAGCACTTACCAAAGTATCAAATTACTCGGTTTAACAGCTTCTCAGATGAATCTGGACCTAAATGACTGTCAGTACACATACTCTAAACCCACCATAATGTGAGGTATTCTACTTGGTCACCTCATAATGAAAGAAGATTAAATCGAGTTACTCAGGGTTTATAAAATTTACTAGAGGGCAGAAGTACAAAACTGGACAGTAGCTCTAGCTTGTGGATGAAGAACAACTCTAGATAGCAGACTATCGTCTCATACCTACTGTAACTCTCTCTACTCCTTTAAAAAAAATAAAAAAGTAGAAAGAGTTGAAAGAAACAAAATTTCAGTTGTTTTCAGGTGCCTACTTTTGTTTCAGGATCAAAAATTATATCAGCATAGACTCTGAGTAGTTAAGTAGGTGTAGGTCTAGGGCAAATCTTTCTGAAGGGAAGAAAAGTTATTTTATTCCTTTTTATACCTTGCCTTTGAAGTTAGACTATTGGCTTCTAAAAGCAATATTCTAATTTATTCTAATTTATCTGACACTTTGTACAGACCTTGCCATTATACTGATGATTTTGTTAACACTGACTGTTGCTGCACTGCCTGAGAAGTAGATATAACTTAAACAGGCTTCCTTATCACGCTAGGATTAAAAACAAAAACAAAACAAAACAAACAAAAAACCCACAAACGAGTATTTTTCTGCGGTGTCTGTTCCCAGCTGATGGCAGAACACTGCATCTCTGCTCTTTCCCGCTGCCCTCTGACCAGCGGACAGTCACAGCAGAGGCACCTGAAGGTAGGACAAATGCTCTACAAACACTGTCAGCAGTTCCTAACTTCCACTCAACCGTTCCAGGATGGGAGCATCTTCCCCCCAGTTACTTTCTGTGTTCTTTTTGATGAACTCTACTCCAGTAAAAGACTACTCCACATGACTTTTTATGTAAGAAGCACTCTGGTGTCCTGCACAGGGCTGTGCAGTCAGGCACAAAGAGCACATTCCACTCTGTTATGAATTATGTATGCCTAAGCCCTTGGGTGCCAGCTAAAATGTGTGATGCACATCTCACACAAGCGCATCAGTATAACTCTTCCAATGCATCATTTTCTTCTCTTCTTGCACAATTTAAGGGCACAGTACAGGAAAGCTTTAAATAGCATTTTACTGCCTTAACTATGTGCTGAAAATATAGTTTTCAGTATGCAATTTTTTATCGCTTGTTTGCAATGAACACATGCATTAAGGAATTGGTAGCATCGCCATTTTTACCCAACAAATATGTTGTGCAACTGAAATACAATTCTTTGACTGTTGTAGGATACTAAGGGTGTCAATATACATGATTAATATGTTATCACAGCTCCTTTGTCCCTCCCTCAGAGAACAGTCGCCTTCAGTCAAGATTTCACAAACTATCTCTTTCCCTACTTGTTCTTCAGAGGTGAACTAAAGGAAACGAAAGATCAGGACAGGCTTCTCAACATGTGCTTCATCTTCATTAAAGTGTTTTACAAAAAATGAGTTTGAAATCCAAATTTGAAATCAAGAATTGAAATCCAAAAAAGAATGAAACAAACTCTTTCATGTAGTGTTTGTATACAGATATGTTTATCCACTTAGTTTAGGTATTAAAACACAAAACAAAACAAAACAAAACTAACAAAACAAATTATGCCACAGAAAGTTTTCCAAGTCCTGTGTATTTCTGTCTATACTACAAAGAACTTCCCAGAAGTTATCTTAATATTAATTCCATTAATTGCATTTCCACATGATTTTATGTTACTGTAACTTTTTCAATGCATTTTCCAAAACTGTTTTCTTTCTAAACTGTTCTACAGAAGTCTCACAAAAACAACTAATGATGGAAAACCTTTCAACATCAATTCAAGGGGAAAATCTTGGTTAAAAAGAGTGACTATATGGGCTCAGGTAGGTAACTTGAACGTATATATATGGTAACAGCTACATATGCATACGTAGCTGCTTGAATCTTAGTTGAGACTGGCCAAGACTCACTAGATAAGATTATACTAAATACAGTTCTGAGATTGTTTGTAAGCCCTGTATGGCAAAGAAGATGTTCTCAGAAATAACAATTTGTGAGCAATTACAGATTTTTAAAGAACTGATGAAGAGAAGGAATAAAGTTACTTGGTGTACAATACCTGAAAAAATAAAATAAAATAAAATAAAATCCTAGAAAAGTTTCATTATTAACTAAGAAATCTCCTGGGCCTTGGGAAAGTGCAGATGGGCCTGTAGGACAAAGCAAGGTAACGCTTCTATTTTGAGAGAAAGAGACTGTGTCTGATGAACACTCTGTGTAGGAGTCTGTTATATTTATAGTCTTAGACACCCTTCAGAATTTATACATAGTTTATATACTTTTCGATTTTCAGATCACTCATGATAAATGAGAGCAACTCATCAATGGCTTAGTCCTGACCTCCCACCTAAGAAGCCAATAACGTGGAGTGGCCAGGGGTCAGAAGAGTTTCAACACTGTATAGCTAAACGAGGTCTGACAAGGCCTCTAGCATAAGGAGGTTAAAGCGGGATTTGTGATAGACATTAAAATCCTGGCAGTGACTGCAGACAAGGAACAGCAGCCTTTTTCAAGAGGCAAATGTCTTGTCTTAGTGCATCAAGGAGAGGAGACTGACTTTATGCTTTTGTTTCTCCTTTCCCTCTGTTCTGCCAAAATAATACCATTTAAATATGCTGTTTTGCTGACTTCATGGTTTTCTAAGTGGGGAAGTGCACTGAGAGCCCTGACTGCCTAGCATAATTCTCCCTGCCCTCCAGGCTGGGGCTGAAGACTTGGCAGGAAGATTGCAGTAGTTAGAGCAAGACTTCAGGAAAGTTGCCAGCCAGAAGAAAAGCTATTGACAGCCAATTAGCCTCAAGTATTAAATTACTTTTTGACGCTTTCTCCAATTACTAATGTTAATTGAGATTAATCAGCTATCGCTTGCTGTGAAAATAGAAGCATTTATCAAGTGGGAACACATGGGGTCTGTCCTGTGACCAGTACTGCTCACAAAAAACAACATGACATACCAAGTGTCTTTTAAGAGAGGAGTGTCAGCACATTAGAGAACAGTATTACAGTCCAAAATTATCTCGACGACTATCAGCCTGAGGAAAACAAAAACAAGTAAAAAATACTACACTCAGATGGGAATTACTAGCTCCCAAACAGAGCATAGGGAATATGTGGCTACAGGGCAATAGAGCAGCTGGATTACTGGAGAAGGAATCACAATCTGAACAAGGTCAAAAATGCACAACAATTTTCTGCAAGAAAAGCAAATATCAACCCAGAATGGATAAAGAAGAACAGAATTCATGAAATGCATTACGTAAACTCTTCCCTCTATGGAGGATTTCTGATGGGAACACGGTACCCATTTTTCGGTGCTGCACATCAGCAAAGATATGAGCAATTTGAAGGAGAACAATAGCAAAGACGGGAGATTTAGAAACTGTACTAATTAAAAAGAGGGAAAGTGTTGGTCTGAGAAAAGATACATCTATCCTGAAACAGTGAAAGGGCAGACAAAAAATAGCAGGAAATTTGTCTTCTATATCCACATAATGGGTTTGAAATGCATCAAGGGAGATCAAGATTAGACATGAGGAAAATATGCATGTGATAATCACCAGAAAAAAGTCATCTAGGGAGGATGAAGCAGACACTTTGGAGGTTTGTCTGACCTACTCCTAGAAACATCTGTCAGGAAGCAGGCTGCAGACATAGATGACCTTGCCTTGCAACATGAGAATAGATTAAATGAATTCTTAAAGTGTATTTCAGCCTTATTTCTATGATTATTTACACAAAAATCTAGACTGTAACAGTCCTTCGTTGCTTTTATGTTTTTCCAATAAGAAAGACAAGCTTTTTATATCACTGTTTATTACTCTGAGAATGCAGGTGGTGCTGGCTATACTACTAAAATAAAAACCCAGCAGCCACTGATGCAGATGGTTTAGGTTTTGAGAGCACATCAGTGTATGCAGAATAAAGACTATAGTTAAAAGTGGTTCTAGCACTTAATTTACCCATGTCCAAAACAAAATCTGTACCAAAGTGAAAACAACACCAAACCCTAGCCAGCAACAGCATTCTAGCTAACATTACTTGAAGTGACTTACTATTATGTGATTCCTATTATGTGATACATGCTGTTCTATAAGAAAGATTGATTCACAATGTCCCTTTCTTAAATTTACTGAAGTTACTTATGCAGGAATTTTGCTGACTACATTTTAAATTTGGCTCTGTCAGTGGCTGTACATGAACTTGGGGGTTGCTTTGTTGTACAATATTTCACTTGCACAGCAGCTGTACCGTCTGTTCAAGTTCACAGAGTATTAAATCCTGATTGCTTTTTTTGCTGTGTTAGGAAATACTACACAGGGCTCTTTTCTCATCTTTAGCTTTAGCCTTTTGAATTGTAACTGTTATAAATTACTGATATTTATAAAGTAACTTGTTTATAAAATACTTTCAGATATATATTAATATTGATAAGGAAATGCAAAGTATAATTTTTTCCTTTCAAAATTGGTTACATAGTTCCATTATCTCGTTACTTTTTTTTCTTTTAACATGGGCTAGAGTAGGCACAGCTTTCCTTAAAAAATTAACAACTGTAGAAAATAGCACCTAATTCATATGACGCAATAGAAAATTAAGAGGATTATAAGATTTCATTTCAAAAGTACTGCATAGTACTTGATAACATGTCTTTGAACAGGAGAATTGAAACAAGCAGATGTGGGAAATTCTAATAGAATTAAGTTGCATGTGTTAAAAAAAATGTATCATTAAATGCGGCTTTTGATTTTATACATATGATTCCTGCCAACATAAAGGGAGGAAGACAGCATCATTTACTGAAAAGAAGAGCACAGCTCATTTGATCATGCTTCTTCAGTTATAAGTGGAAATTGGTTTTATTCTATTTCATAAAAAAAACATATTTTTTTTTTCTTTCAATTTAGAGCCTAGACTCTATGATAGAAGGTGGTAAGAATTAAGCAGGTTTCCTCTTCCTCTTTCCTGTATGGTGAACAGGTCCTAATACTCTTCTGGGTAGAGCAGCACTAAAGGATTATTCTCCTTTGATTGAACCTGATGTTGCTTACCCAGAAGCTGTAAAGAGGAGGAAGGCAAGCAGATGTCACTTACGTAAGTAGCAAGATAGCTTGTGATCCTGGAGCCTGCTAGTATGTATTTCATTTCTACTTTTATATCCATTGAGAGAACTTTGACTTTTACCCTGATTCAATACCTGAAAGTAGATGGCAAAGTTTCCCTGTGTTGAATCATTAAAGCAGAAATACCCAACAATGGAATAGAAAACTATATTTCTATGATGCAGCATTAGTCGCATATCTTCCGGTGAAGCTATAGCTTTGAAGGATGTGTATGTCTTCATTTAAAGATCACTTTTTCAGCTGGCGCACTGACTCGAGCGGAAGGGAAACCGAGTATACAGTGAAGAACAGCAATGAAGGGTGTAAGCATAACTCAGAGCACAAAGCAGGTTTGGAAGGTCTTGAACTCTCTGAAATCCCGTTTGAAAATAAACAGGAGCAGACACTTTCATGATGTTAAGTTCTGCAGTTAGAAGAAACTTCCTACAGCAGTTTCCTAAGATCAGCAGGTCTGCAGAAATGCTTCAGTGGAACCTCAGGCCAGGCAACGTCCTCTGCTGCCCACCAGGCTGGACACAGGCTGCTGCGGACAACGAGCAGCTCCCACAAGCACTAGGCATGAAAACCAATTTCTTGCAGTTTAAAAGTTCCCAGCATATTCACAGAAATTTCCATGGCTGAATAGGGGCTTTTGACTCGCCTAATAAAGCTAGAGTGGTTACCTCCAGGAAAGCTGGGAACTGTTCCTAGCTGGTCCCTCTCCAATTTAAATACCCAAATTACAGGCTCTTCTTCTTTCACAAGAGCTCTCCCTGACATTACATGGAAGAATTAGTACATCTCTTCTTTATCATTCTTTAGATAATGTGTAGCCTCCAAGAAAATGCTCAAAAATTCTCAACATTTACATTAGCTGGGTCTCTGCTGGCAACATCTGGAAAAGTAGGTATGGTTTCAAGAATGTGATCTAGCAGGAGATGAAAACTGTCATCCTAAGAGAAAGCAATGTACTCAGTTCCTTAACGCTGCTCTGTTCCCAGAGCCATATTCTAAACTGTACCTAGAAAGTGTTAGAAGGGTGTTCTTACCTGTCTCGTATACTGCTTCAGATACCGAAGTAAAGTGATCTTCTACTGTGTATTGTGCCAGTCGGAGTGTGTCCAAACCTCGAACTGAATCATTTCCTCTAGTCCAGTAAAACATGACATCATTGATATTATAACCCCCTGTAGTGATACACAAGCCAACAAAAGTGTTTATTTTACACAATAATTAATCTGTGTTGAGCACACTTATGGTTCATCTGTCTCTTATTTCTCTGTCTGAAAGCACAATTAGACATAAAAAATGACAATTCTTGGCAGAACATAATGCCTATTTGCAACAAAACTCCCAATAACATAGTAAGTCTTGTCATTAAAAAGCTGAATTTTTGGAATTGGTCTTTTTTATATATTTTATTCAGTAGAGACAACAGAAGCTAATAAAATAGATTAGTACCACATGGTATTCTAAAGGCAAAAGCTATTAAGCTTTAAATATGTTTTTTATGAATTATAGTACTGCCAGCATTTGGACTGAACATTAAGTGTGCTCTTTGTCGCATGCCAGGCAGCTGTTTGTCGATGCTGTGCGTTTGATCCTCTTTCCTGTAGAAACGAAGGGGTGAGGAGAGCAGCTGGGCTGCTGCGTGCTGGTGCCGGGCTCCGAGCTGGGCTTGGGTCATCACTTGGGGCAACGTTTTGGCTCAGGAGCTTGAACGCTTCTCAGGGACACCAGTTTAGATGCTGATGTTTCTGCAGGCTCAACAGTACGGCATGTTTCAGGGGCCCCAGGAGATTTCCTCTTAACCTTCAGGTAGTAATTAGGAGCTGAGATGGGACATGAATCATCTATCAGAAGGCAACAGTATTTTGCACACACTTGTTAATATGTGGCACAATCATAGCTAAAATACCTCTGTAGCTTTTTTCCCATTATATTAAAAGGCAGGCAATTTTCAGACTAGTGTATATGATTAATTCAAGATTATGTTAATGTAATTTACATGTTAACAGGGAGTATTTGAACATCTTTTCCTTTAGCTTACTTTGATCAATCATTCTTGTATTTGACAGACTTATATTGTGCAAGTTAATACGTAAGCTTAGGGGACAGAAACATGAGCAGATGATTATTTTTAGACTCCAGTCAATTGTAAGTAAATTACAGTGTGACAATAATGCAATACATTGCACAAGGGTATATGCTGCAAAAAGAACAAAGCTCTAGAATCACAGAAAAAGACACATATTAAAATAAAAATTAACACTTTTTAAATTAAGTTAATGGCTTTGGTTCTTGCAATGACAAAAAATAACCCAAAACAAAACGCCACCATTTCTCATAGCCATTTCATGTAAGAAAAGCAGGAGTTCAGAAATTTCATTTCAAGGAAACACTGGGCTGGTTACCAATTAAAATGGCAATTTCACCTGGAAATTCTTTCCCTGACCATTCTTTAAATGTAAATTTTGTTTTCACTATCACTGACAGTTTTGTGACCAGTTTTCTATCATAACCAGGATCATATTTATAGCAATTAAAGCCAAAACACTGCTGTATCAAAAGACTGAGTTGAAACATGCACGTCTAAACTAAATTCTCAGTTCACACTGAGAAATTTCCCAGATTCAGGAGGTGAAAATTAAAAGTAATATTTCCTACAAACAAATGATTGCATTGTCCTCAGTCAAAACAGAGGTTTGTAGAAGCAGTTTCTATGCATCACTCCACGTATGGATTCATTTTACTTTCCTTCAGTGTAAAGGAACTGCAGATATTTAAACAAAGTCCAAATCACTAGATTATCAGAGTGAATTCTGATTTCTATTTTGGTTGGGTTTTTTTGTTTTTTGGTTTTGTTTGTTTGTTTGTTTGGTTAGTTGGTTGGTTTTGGTTGTTTTTCTTGTTGTTTACAAGATATTGTATCTTCCAGGTTGTACGAGATGAGAGAAATTCACGATGTCCAGATGGGTATTTTGATTAGCTGAACAATTAGTAGGTTTTGGTGATCATTCCAACGAAAATTCTTCAAAAATACTAGTTCCAAAACTCGTGAAAAATTTTCACGAGGAGAGTCTTCTCAATAGTCAGCAAAGTTAAAGAGCACAGTGCTCCCTCTGTGTAAATTTACTCTTTATTCAGGGGATGAATATTTTGCTAATTACAAAATGTTTTAAAAGTTTCTAGAGATAAAATCCTTAAGCCAAGTTATTTGGCTTCTACAAGTAATCTCTGTTCTCTTTACATGGCACTGAGTTTTCATTCTAACTAATTCCTCGAGCCCAAAATATCTCATTCCTATACTTCACTGATACAGTACAAGCAGCTAATGTCAACAAGGTTAACTACAGGAATAGTAAATTTGGGATTAAACATTCATAATGCCTAATACAAATGAGTTTCTTTACCTTTTAGTTGCTAATTTTAATTTTCCCTGATTGTCAAGCACAAGTTAAGTGCCTTCACATGGCTCTTGACTGAATAAATGCTAAAGGACAAGCTCAAAAAGGAAATAAAATTTCAGAGATGGGCCCAAAACATGAATATGTATTTGGACTGGAGGCCTGGGGTGGCAGGGGGGGAATGAAGAAAAAAGGTCCTCAGCCGAGTGTGAATGAATGGTGGCGTTTCCTACCACACAGCAGAGAGCACGGACTGCCTGGCAACATCAACAGAGCCAAGAGCCATCCAAGTCCCCAAATGTCACACCTGCCGTATCAACTGACTCAGAGTGGCAGCTCTGTCTCCTAACAAATGCCTGTACTACTCTCTGAAGTGTTGCAATTGTGTAAAGCCATTACTTGATAATATCTTGCCCTGCTTGTCTTTGCATTAGAAAACACTTTAAAAAAGGTTTAACGCTTTGTTTCGGCTCAAATATTTCCTATATATTTTACATTTTATTTGTAAATGTCAGTATTTATGTAGATGTGTGTGCATGCTTGCATTCACAGCTCTTGATTCCAGGCAATGGTATCTGCAAGCAGTATTCTGGGATGATGTTAGTATTTGTCTATAAATTGACATGGCTTATCTCAAGAGGGACAAACAGCATTTCCAGCACATCCAAAAGAAAGTATTACAGTGCACAAAACAAAAAGGGACACAGCTGAAGGCACACTCTTCCTTTTGCATTTATTGTCTGTAGTTGTTTTCCTCAAAACTAAACCCCAATGTCACGGGAGCATTTGTGAAGATATTACCATGTTTTCCCCTTGGACAGCAAACACTCTGTGTTGTCAAAAAAAGCAGTTTAAACCACTCAAAAAAAAAAAAAAAAAAAGCTTATTTTTAATTATATAGGATATTCTCATCTTTTTAGTCCTGTCAAATAAATTTTAAGTTCCTGTGGGACATATATTTCACTCTGGAACTAGAGAAAATATTAAATTGCTCATTAGGCAATGCTGTACATGTACACTGATTTAACAATATGCTCTTCCAAAGGAAAATAATTTAGAGATAAACCAAATTCTAATTCAAATTCCTATTTGTTAAACAGATCTTATAAAACTGTTGATTCTAGAAGGACTCCTGTGTGAGGAAGGTTTTTGGTTTCATTTCCTTTCTGTTTCTGTCTAAAATTAAGCTTTGCAGCAATCTTCTAATTGATCATTACCAGCAAAAGAACATCAACACAGTTCTGAAATGGTAAAAAATAGAATTAGCCAAATACTGAAAAAAACTTCCAATTTGTGTCGACATATATTTGAACATTTATTTTCATCTTAGAGGACTGGATATCCTTTTACTTATTCTGCACAAAAATACTTGGATATAGAAGAATGATAGCAAGAAGTTAACTACAAACATGCACATTTTGGTATTTGCAGAGCAACCATATCTACGAAGTATTAGAGAGCATCTTTTAAGGAAAACCATGAGAACACCAATTGATAAAACGAGAATCTATAAAGGTATATTTAGTCTTGGTCCATCAATTGATGACATTTTTCCCAGGGCACTGGCACAGAGACAACTGAATAAGTCATAGAAGGATCTGCATATATCCATATCAGAACAGAACTGGCTATGTAATTACCTTAATGACCTTTTCCCAGTATGAAAACAGTAAATTAATTAAATATAAACTCTATGCCTTATAAAAAAGCCTTATTCTATTTTCTTTCTTCCCTAAAGGAATTGTGCCTCTGGGGGAAATCGTGTCAGGGGCAGGCACTGGGAGAGAAATAGAAATATATACTCTCTGAAACAGAAAAAACAATAAAGAGGTATTTCTCGGCTGTGTTGAAAAATGTCTGCTCACAGAACTCCCCCTGAAGATCAACAGAAAAACTGCAGGATGTGTTGCAAAAGCCTATGATAATCTCCTGAGATTTGTATAATCATTAATAGCACAGCAGCGTTTTTCAATACTGACATACTATTTTCAGTGAAGCCTCATGCATTTATCTTTGCATATATATACATTTGTAATTCAACAGGAACTGGTCACATACTGTCCCTTGGCTTATTCTAAAATTCCAGCTTCTTTGATAACATACAGTAGCGCCCAGAAAAGATGACAATTTTTCTAATTGTATAAAAATAATGACTGTCTTACAGCTTTCCAGTTGCAAAGTACAAGTCTGCTTATCCATCGGATATTTGGTCAGATCCATACTGCATGCAACAGTTGTGGTGATCCTTGGAGAGAAAAAATATTACTATTAATTATTGCTCATAAGTAAAAATAAAAAATGCCGTATGACTTCTTGAACTAATATTTACAGGCTAATATCTATTGTGAGGGGAAAAAAAAAAAAAAATTAAAAATCTAGTATTTACTGGTATCTAATGTGGAAGAGTAACAGCATCCCAAACAGGAAAACACTCCAGAACAGCTGAGTTTACTGGCAGCCTAGAAAGGCCACCCCTTGTTCCCTTCTCACTTACAGTAGCATTTTCCTTTGTTGATTTTTTTTTGCAATACATTTTACAATTTTGTTATATCCATCAAAATCTGTTATAAAGGATAATATGCAAAAAAATGATGAAAATAAAAAATCACAGCTTGGTTTCCTCTGTAATGACTCCATTGGAAAACAACTGGAATGGCAAAATGCAATTAGCAAAAGGATCTATTTAGGGACAAAAATGAGACCTATCATTAAATTTAAGAATTTAATCATATTCATCAATAAAACCTGAAAAACTACAAGACTATGCATATTCTACTTTTACAAATAGACCAGTTTCTTCAGCATAAAATCATGCTAACCTGGAAACGTTAAAATATAACCATAAGCCAAATATAAAGGCTGGTATGTCGTATATACATACCGCAGAGCATACAAGACTGTTCCATTGGGGTATATTCTTATAAGACGATTCTCAACAGTGATATCATGAAGAAAAGACTTTTTTGAATCAACTATGAAGGTATCTGGTACCCAAAGCATTTCCACAAGCCGACCATCTAAGCTTAAACTCTTATTACCATCAAAACAAAGTCTCTCATCAGTCCATCGCTGCCTTAGAAATATGGTAGCTGTGTAGTCCTGAAAGAGAAAACAAAGTTATCATGCAGAGCAAGCCTGTATTTTATTCCATTTTATAAAAGTATTTGGTAACAGCTGTTGGGCACAAATAGCCCGTGACTCTCCATGTCCCTTTTTTAAATGCTAGCACCCTGATAGCAGTTGTGCTGCTCTTGTACTGCCAAATGTTCCAGCACTTCATGTGAGGTTGACATCAGTAAGAAATATTGTCCTAAGTAGATTTTGTTTGTAGAGTCATTGGAATTTTACAATAAAAGTTGATGGCCTAAGCCTGGGGCTATAAATCAGCTGAAGTCAGAGTTTTGTAAGCAAATAATCTGGCTCTGTAGATGTTGAAGTTTTAGAATTATTTATTTAAGTGGTTGCGAACATTTTGTCCACATAAACTACTAAAAAATGCATTTTTTAAAGAAAACTTTAAGAAGAGTTGTGTAAATTCAGATGGACAAAAGGACACAATAAATTAGTGAAATAAGAAGGGAATCATTATTTTTTTAGCATCACAAGTGAAACAGTGGCACCAGATTTATCAAGACCTTGCATACAGCTCTCAGCCCAACTCACCTTCAATTCAGATATGCCTTGCAGACTTCCATTAAAATCACACTATTTCTTAGCACTCTTTTAATCAACTTTTGAATGTATGGTGTGTTTATATCATCTTAAGTTCTGACCTCACTTACTGCTTTCTAAATACCTGTGAATACTTTGAATACAGAGGGACACTAATGCTTAACTTCTTTGGAAGCCTGAATAATGAAATGGTGAGGTATATTTATATACATACAAACAGACACATTTATATATGTAGAACACATTTTATATATGTAGAAGACATTTTCTAATACTGAACATTTGATGAATGAATCTTGCCTTTTATTTCTCCATTTCATAGTTTGTTCAAAAATAAACTATACAAATTTAATGAAGCACAGCTGGAATAAGTTAATGTGTGACAGTAACAGTAAAATAGAAACACAACATGAGTTCAGCTGTGTCTAATCACAAGGAAAGGGAGTGGCTTCGAAGTCATGTAAATATAATTTTTCTGAAACACAAAGTTTTAGACATTTCATCTGGAACTTCAATAGCACTCTACATGCCTTTCATTAAGATTAATAACCACTAGCAAATTTCTCTTTGTACCTATGGGAGGTGTAATTTGCATCTGCATTTATATACTTCTTATAGTGCTATAACCACTATCTGTAGTTAAAAAACAAAATTCTGTCTCCTAACACAAATTGCAGAAAGAGAAATGCCTCAAAATCCCATTGCCAGCAGCTGTAAACACAAGACATTAACTTATCAGCACACAAAACAAAAAAGATTGCAAAAGCTACAATACCATGTTTATTTCTGATATTGTATCAATGCTTGCAATATCCAGACTCATTCCAACTGACACAGGACCATCTGGAAAAAAAAAATAAAAAGTGAGAATCTAGCACACAGTTCTTTAATACTCAGTGTTTAGGAGAACTGGCTACCAAATCTTCCACAGTATGATTCATTTTTTTCTAAATGACAGCAGCTTAAAAAAAAAAAAAAAGAAAAAAAAAATAAATAATCCTCAAACTTAAATTATGAAGGAATTTTAAGAATTTCATAACCAAATTATAGTACTTCTAGACTAACAGTCTCTCGTTTTTAATAAACATGTTTTATTTCCTAAATATTACCTGGTTTATACTTTTTCTTTTCCCCCAAGAAAAAGGGTACCAAGGAAAAACGCTGCAGAACAAGGTGCGTAAGATACAGTCCTCACAGTACATCACACCCTTCTGCTCCAAGGTGCAGAGCAGTGGAAAGAATTTTTCCATTTGCAACATCTGGTCCATCAGATGTTAGTAAGCTAAGGAATTGCTCCTGGCAGTGTCACATGGCTGATATCCAGATGGGATATCTGAGTGACTTTATTTACTGCCTATTTAAGAACATATTGTCTATATTGTGTCACTGCATTTTAACATCTTGCTTTTGATGATTAGCAGCTAACTTGTGACTTAAATACTTCCATTTATGAAGGAAACCTAACCATTTAATTCTCCTTTTAACATTAATATCACCTGAAGGTTTATTTAATGTGATTAAACACCTTACCTAAGGAGTTGTCACAATGTCATCGTAATGTTAGTATGCTCAGATTCTCGTTTCCTTGTGAATGTGCATTTCACAGTGTCAGAAGGAAGATTACCCATTGTGCATTTTAAAATGCAGAATTTGTGCATGGAAAAATAACCTTATTCCTGATTGAATATGTTTGGAATGGTTAACAGAGTACACATACAAGGAAATTCATATTAAATAAGTGCATCTTCCCTAGTAATTGAGAAGCTGAGAGTGCAGTACTCAAATATAGAAATTCTTCAGATAAGATCTATGTAGTTGACTATGCCAGTCACAGACACGCTGCTGAAATCCCCACTTGGCTCCTTGTGATGCATCATGTACGTAGCTCTTATGTACCCCAAATGGCATCTAGAGGAAGCTGGAGTCCAACTCTACCCCACCGAGTAATGCTAAAGAAAAAAAAAAAAATGTGGCATTCTGAGTGGTATCACTGTATTAGTTGTTTTGTTGGGTTTTTTTCCAAAAAAATAATTTCTATTTGTAATGCATGTGTTGTTAAACATCTGGTACTCCTGAAAGAATCTATAAATGCTTTGTTCTGGATGCAGTTGAAAGTTCAAATGTAAAGCTCCAGCTTAAAGCAGGACTGTAGTCTTGCAGCATCCCCTGATGGTAATCTATGTGTTTATTATATACTATAAATTGTACTTACGGATTAGAAGAAATTGTTCATCTATTGGAAGAAGACTTCAGAAGTAACTTTGGAACAAAATTATGTGACTGAAATGTTCTCTGACCATTGATGGCTTGTCTGTTTCATTCAATTTTTTTCAGGTTTGATACTCAAACAACAGATTTTGGGTTGTTCAGCCTGGAGAAGAGCAGGCTTCAGGGAGACCTTATTGTGGCCTTTCCACAAGAAAGATGGGGATAGATAGTAGGGTGTGTAGCAAGAGGACAAGCAGTAGTAGGGGAGATTTAAACTAGATATAAGGAAAAAAAAATTATTACCATGAGGGTAGTGAAAACACTGGAAGAGGTCGCCCAGAGAAGTGCCCAGGCCTCATCCCTGGAAACTTTAAAGGCCAGGCTGGATGGGGCCCTGAGCAAACTGATCTAGTGGAAGATGTCCCAGCTCATGGCAGGTGGGTTGGACTAGATGTGGACTTAATGATCTTAAAGGTCTTTTCCAACCAAAGTAATTCTATGATCTTTAAAGGTTTCTTCCAATCTGAAGTATTCCATGATTTTATTAATGCAATGTAAGATGCTGAGAACAGCTTTATTTTAAGAATTAATTAAATCAGAACAATACTCATATTTAAATGCTAATTTCTTTTTTTCTTTTTTTTTTTTTCTTTTTTTTTTCTTTTTTTTTTTTTTGGGGGGGGGGAGGGCGCTAAATACAATTTCTGGTGCCTTACCAAATAAGCAAAGTACTAATAACAAAAATGAGTCTCCCCGTAATTATCCACCAGGGTTTTCCCTGAACTTCCTCTGGACGGGCTCCTGTTGACAGTGTCAACAACAGGGCAACACACCAGATGAGTCAGTCAGTTTCTACAATTCCATATGTTTGGCAGAAATTGTATGCATAATGACAACTTCAGAAGAAATCAGAAAACTGAAGTCAGTCTGTCCTGCGTAAGTCAAAAGAATCTCCAAAATACGAAGAAACACCAAAGGTTGTGCCTTGTTACAGCCACGGGTGTGCAATCTGATTAACATGTGTTTAGCTTTTACTGAAATTTACGTACAAAGACTGGTATTTTATGCACCCTACAGATATCCACAGTAATTCCATATGGAAAAGCAGCCATAAAGAGTGGCAGACAGCATACTTAAAAATTAAAATTGGATCACTGCTATGATCACATTATATTAAACTTTGTACCAACAAATTAAACCACCGCTGTGTCATGTATGCATTTGTAACTCTGAAGACCAACTACTTAAATAAATTGGCACTATAATGAACTGCTAGTGCTGAACTGTCTGTACCAGCTCTTTTTCATTTATTTTAAGAAAACTTAAAACAATTCCGACATTTAGAAATATCTCAAAAGAAACAGCTTTCTGAAAACCACACCTCATCCTAGCAGCAACATTAGACAAAATACTACACAACTGTAACAGAAAATTAGAAGGAAAAGTATCACTAAAATAATTTAATATAGTTTCATGAAAACTCTTTGTCTACCTGATTGCAAGCTTTGCTTTGTTTTAGAGTATTATGGTACTTTTAGATGAAGTGATACATTATGGTTTGATTTTTTTGGTGCATTTCACTTCCAACCACAAAACATCTTTCTTGAGAAGTACACGTGACGTGAAGATACCAGACAGATTAAGATTGGCCTTCTGACGGATCTCAACTGTAATTGTCAATACTAAGGCATCAGAAGACAGATGCATTTCTAGCAGGAATAAGCTTCAATTCTATTTGTTCACATCAATGATCTCCCGACAGTGATGCAGCTCTGCCAGCACAGTTTGTGGACAAGACAAAAAATGGTGGGGATAGTAATAATAGCAGCTTGGTAAATCATTCTCCAAAAATCATTTTTAATATAGCCAAATGCAAACAACTAATGTGGGAACAAATAAGGCAGGCAGTATGTACATGATAGGAAGTTATCTTGGCAAACTGTGCCTTTGAGAAGGATTTAGAGGTTGTCACAGACAATAATTTCAATATGATCTTTCCGTATTCTGCTTTGGCAGAAGCACTATTGCAATGGGGAGCAATACACAGAATTATGTTATCTTGCAATCTAGGCTGCACTGGCAAGACCTATTAGATTACTTTGACAAGACTTGTTTTCCGCATTGAAAAAAAAAATGTGCAGACAGCAGATACAGTTCAATTGAGAGACAGAAATATTCCAGAAGACAAAAAAAATCTGGAATCTTAATATCAAAGCTTGTAACATGAATATTAATGAATAATATTTATTCAGGTCCTCAAGATGAAGACCAGGAGGTGACTTGCCCAATGTCAGCAAGTACACAGAAAATGTAACAAGTGGCAAGTTGTACACATTCTCTGATAAAGCAAAATGAGATCCCAGTTTATGGAAGTTAGAGACAACATTATTTTTTTTTTCCTAACTGAATTTAATCACTTTTCATCATTTAGAGCCTCTAGAACAGCATTTTAGGGCAGGGGGAACAGCAAACTGTCCTGTATGCAGGAAGCTGACAGTCTCACAGTGTCTCTTCATCGAAAGGGGAAAGGGAAAGGGAAAGGGAAAGGGAAAGGGAAAGGGAAAGGGAAAGGGAAAGGGAAAGGGAAAGGGATATACTGCTGGCCATACATATTCTAGGCTTTCTGCCTTTCTCTGAAGGATTAGCTAGTTGGTACATAAAATAGTTTTAGGATTGCAATTATTTGGTATTTTCTTCTCACGTACCTTGTGAGCTTATCTCACTAAATCAAAGGGGTTTAGACACTAATGACATCCTGGTATCACCTGATATCTTTTGGGGCAAACTGTAAACTTCAGAGGACTAAAATGTCTTCATCTAATTAAACTCATAGAACTTAATATAAACAACATTTGGGAGAAAAATATGATGACTGGTCTTACAGAGGAGGTTGGACGCAGGTTTAACTAAACTTTCTTGAATTTAAACCTTAATACCTTGAAATGTATCACTCTCTACAAAGCTGAGGAAAATAATCTTCCTAGTGTGGTTTAGAATAACTGAGTCAAGCATTGCTTTTTTTTATATACCACTTGAAAGCAGCTTCATATTCAAATATACTTAGCTGTGACCTTTTCCTAGTCTCTTTTTAATTAGAACACTTAAATTATCACATTCAATCACAGAACAAAATCTATTTGTATAAAATTATTTACAAGATTTTATGCATCCCTTAACAACTCTGTGAACCTGATCCAAGGCTCACTGAAGTCAGCAGGAATCGCTCATTAATTCAGAGAGGTTTGGCATAGCACCTAAAGTTATAAAATTGGTCCACACAGTTTCAGCAGAAAACCTGATGTTGAAATCAGCTTGTATTGCTCTGATAAAGTGCCAGGGTTATGTAGCACATTTAAGGGAAATAACTGTGCATTTTTAAATTGCTTATGTCAGCTTTCCTACAGAAGACTTTCACATCTACCTAAAAGTCTAGGATGGATATTATCACTTTAGTGGATACTATTTATTAACACTAGTATTTAATATTCCATTCCAAAGAATGGTTAAAATAATTCTAGATTAGGTAATTTTTTAATTCATTAATGGAACTTCCTGGTCTACCTGTTCATTTTATTAATATTTGCTTGAAGAACCAGCTCATTAAAATGCTATAATTAAGGAAAAAGAACATTCTTAATAGTGACTTTCAGGTGAGGGCAGAGAGAAGTAATCAGTCTATCTGGGATTCCTCTGTACTAAGCATTGTTTGAAGTACCACCATAACTTGGTACCTGGTATGTATCATCCACCACAGACAAACATAAATGCTCAGTCAATATTACTTGTCTGCAAAGCTTTGACATACTAAGCATGGTTTCTTCTAATCTGACTTTAGGCACCCAATTTAGGTGCCTAGAGATGGGAATGACAATCTGTATTGGGCATAAACAGCAGCACTTGGGTACCAAGGTTTTGGAGGGGTTACTTGTGCAGGAAAAGATGACTAAAGTAAGGAGAAATTAATCCAGGCTTAAAATCTAGAAAAATGTTAGTTCTTCTCCTGTCCTTGCATGGATTTGACAATTTCATGTTATGTACAAGCATTCGATTCAAATGAAAAATATATTAATAATCCCCGTGTTAATGATACTAGCTGAGTTTTATCCGCTTAGGTAATTTCCAGTATCCACTTTGGTAATTTCCAGTCATCTGCTAGTCCCAGCACGAGGACCAAACACAGACAGGCAAATGGAGGGCTTATTAAACTAGAACTTACAAGAAATTTCCTTCACTAGTTAATATTTCTGTTTCTCCTGGCTTTTAGGAAAAAAGGAACCTTCACTTTAGGATCATTTGTTTATACCTAATGCTTTCTTTTCAGGACTAAAAAGCTATTTTGCTAAACATTAAGGAGTTCAGCAGCACTGATTTTGTGAGAGTATGATTGTATCTTGGCAATGAGCATCACTTCAAAAATCCCCATTTCCTCCCTGAAGAAAAATTTCAAGGACAAATAACTTTGAAATGACTTTGTATTATGTTATGCTAAAACTAACCTCTGGCCCTTCACACTTGATAAAAATCACATTTCAGTGTTCCATTATGACTAGATAACATTAAGCTCAAAGCACTGTAGATGTCAACAAATAATAGCATCTAGTTTTATGACAAATTTCTTCAAACATATTTATGAATGCATATCTGACTGACCACATAAATAAACAGGAACAAGCAAGCACACATTTGAAAGCAAAGGAATCTAAGGGGGGGGGGGGGGAGTGGGGAACAGAAGAAAGGAGCCAAGTGTCTCGAAGAGGCTGACTTTAGGATATTATTTTTAGTATTTCTGCATATCAAGATACACATACTAGGTTCCCATTCTATGCAAATCCTTTCATGCACTTCAGACAGCAAACATAGATCTTAGGATTAATATGCATATACATCCTTTTCCATTCTCGTTTCTAGAAATACAGGTTTCCTTCTCAGAGTAAATCAGCCCTGAAGGGTTGACACAATTAGAGCTGTGCGGGCTTTTATAGCAGCTGATGATCTCTACCAGTACCACAATGCCCCAATTTATGTTTTTGTCATGCAGTTGTTCATTACCCTACTCAATTCTTTCTGATCTTCAGATCTGGACTTGATCGGTCAGTCTCTTACTATTAACATGCAGATGTCATACCAAATAAATTAAGGATTTGGGGGATAAGGAAGGTTAATATTTATATATTTCTATAAATATATATCACAGAAGAGGTATACATTACTTAACTGTTACTATGGCTTCACCAACTATTTAGCAGGTGTACTGTAGCCATTGATACAATTCTGAGTAAACCCAGATATACTTAAATCTTTTTCTCACAAAGAATAGATACAAGATACACCAGCTGCAAGCAGATAATATCCACAGAAATAAGCAAAATATTACATGAAACAAAGCTAGGATAGCTGTGGTCACACAGATGAATATAATCCACTGATTTGTTAAGCTGAGGATTTAGGTGGTTTACTAGCTCTGCTTCTGAGATGGGCAAGAGCTTCTCCTGGACCCAAATCTCAACCAAGCTGCAGCCCACTTCGACAGTAACAGGGGTCAGGGCTAGGCATGCTGAGCATACATGCCTCTATCACACAGAAAAATTATTCCAACTAATCCCAAATGATCATACAAAAAGCTGCAGATCCAAAAATCAGGATGAACACCTCCTTGGTCATCCTAAATTATTCCTACAAAAGAAGTCATTTCTCACAAAATCACGAACTCTGCATTTAGAAATGGCATCAATAAAATGTCTTTTTCAGAGTCTCATCCTGTTTCTTCAGCTGTTTGGCCAATATATATCCATCAAAGATTTATGAGACAAGTGTTTACATGCCTGAGCCACAGCAAGCACACACAACAATGCTGGCGCTGTCTGGAAGGGCCCGATCTGCTCTGTGTATGACAGACTTGATCTGTGCTTGAGCTCCCTTGGGATTTCCAGGCAAACACAGAAAGTCCTTAGCATCACTCCAAACAAAATTCCTGGGAAGAACTATAGACTTGCTGCATTAGAGCAGCTGAGAAAAACTTTGGCTTACATTAGAAAAGGGAGACTCCTAACTCAAAAGTGCTTTACTGCTGGTCTAACAACTACCATAGGATTTTGCAATTAAATTATCTTCCGTGTCTACCAAAGCACATCCACCATGTCAGCACCAATGTACCTCTAGTACTAACATGAAGTAATCAATTAAATAACTATATGTTCAGTGGCCACTAATGTATTTTCCATTATGTATCATCTCCAGTGATAAGGGGTTAGTTTATTTCTTAGCATTATTTTTATTTTGCTGATAATCTTTTTAGAGCATTTTGAAACAGCTGTATCAGTACCTGAGACAACTACAGTAAAATCAAGCAGGTGAAATAGTTATTTTCCATTTCTCTTAAACCTAAAATACAGATCTTAATATTTTTATAAAACTGATTCAGAAATAGCACCAGATGCAGGGTGTCCTTATTGAACAGATTGTTAGTCTCACCAGGTATTTGGATAGCAAGAGTTAACATTATGGTCTGAGAAACTTTTTATAATCTGCTTAAAAATGACTGACTAAAGGGATATAATAGTCTTCATTTGAAATCCCTCACTTTTCTGAATATTTAGCTTTTAACAACTAGTGCCTAGCATTCACTCTGCAAGTTTACTTTCTGACAGACACATGGTGCTGGGCATCTTCTCAATGTGCAGAATATTTGCTGTTTCAGAGCTGTGCAGGCAGAGATCTTCACCTCCACCTCATAAGTCTCCAGTATTTCTGATACGTGCAATAGCCTGATTCAAGCAAGGAAGATGCTGAGATTTCAGGTGCTTAATGTTGACTGCAGTGCAGGGCAGTAAGATCAGCCTTGGTGCAGATTACGTGGGTGTCCCAGTCCGGTGACCATGGCCTTCTGACACAGAGAACCAATATTTTCAATTTGTTTTCCCTCACATATCTGCAGTGAAACAGTTCAGAGACCTTCAAGATATGAGGCAAGAAGCATTTACTAAATAATTCTCTTTCAATCTTATAGTACATAAACATAATACTTCGTATAGTAACAAGATTTGCCCGTTCCTTTATGAACAGCTTGATATATAAAGCTTTCTTATGTTTAATCAATTTTTAATAGCTATTATTTAGGAAATTAGGGAAAATTATACTTTTAAATAGTTAAGATATTACAGCTTATCTCATTGAGGACACATAAACATCAATAGTCAAGTTCTTAATAAAGTCTGGAAGTTTTGCTTGTGAATACCTCGAATATACAAGTTCCACCTTGGGCTACAAAGCTATTACACTGTATCTTATTGATTTATAGGATATCATGTATAATCAGGTCAGTCACTGTCAAACATTGGAGGAAAAGATTAGAGTGAAGAAACATTTGTTCTCATTGCTGAGTTTCAAACATTGCATTGTATTATTGTTCAATCTTATTAAAAGAGCTTTTATACTTACTATCAAAAAAAGGACGTAGATACTTGTTGTATCCTTTTATTATTTTTTGTATAGTTGGAGGTAGAATTTCACTTTTTCCTTCAGCTTCAGAAATTTGCATTGACCTAAAAGGAATGAAAAAAGTGAGCATGTTTTCAAAAAAAAAGATCAGTTATGGGAGAGAAAATGCAGGAAAAGTGTGGGAAAATGCTGTATTAGTTTCAAGGTTACTGATGATTACTGTCTACCACTAAACATTTGTATGCTTGCCTTTCACAGCAGAAAATAATAGATTCTATAACCTGTATTAGTCTCTTATTGGAAAGAAATACCACTTCTAGACCTTAAAGTCTATCATTTCTTAACACTTCACCTGAGAAAGCAGTTCGGTCTTCTTTAACACCTTCTCTGTAAATAGGGCACTATTGTTATAATCTAGGAATGTGAGAGGGGCATTGATTATTTATTTCAGCATTAAAATTAAGCTTCTTTTTATATAATGAAATATATTAAATTTAACTCCTGGAGAGAGACAGAAACCAACCTCAGAGATTAGCGACATAAAAAAAAATAAATAACAACAACAGAAAAGCCACAAACCAAGAACAACAAAAAACCCCACCGCTTCTAAAATCCTGCTTTTACAACACAATTTTTAAACAGGTTATAGAAATAATCCTGTTGGGCAAAATCAGTGAAGCATAATGAGAATGCAAACCACCCCATTGTTCAGAAACAGCTACAAATATAATCCACAGAAATCAAGCATAAATGAGCAATTACAAACCCCATTTTTGCCCTGGGGTCCCTGCAATAGCCTCCTTAGAAGCACGAGCAAAGGAACTGAGAAAGATGCATACTTGAATTACAACTCTTTATTTAGACCATATCATGATTAATTTTAATATGTTCCCCACCACCCCCCCTTCACCTTTTATGGGTCTTGCTGTTGAGCAGATGTGGGAGGGATACCTGGGGTCACTGAGGGGTGTTACACTGTAAGTAGCAGTCCCATAGCAAAAAATATTATAGCTTTGCCCTTAATTTCTGCCTAACCCCTAAAGCAAGTACTCTGAGAGCAGGAGCAGGTTGTGCTCACCTGTCACAAATTCAGGCTGCACTCTCCACAAATTAAAACACAAGTGGTAGTGGCTGCTTGTTGCCAATGATGTGAGAAAAGCTGGGGTACGACTTTTCTTTAATTATGAAGGTGATAAGCAAATAATTGATTGAATTAAGGAAGCCCAGCTGGCTGCAGGCAGAGGTGTTGTCTCTGATGATGGAGAGCAGTCACCTATATATTCATCAGGAGAGAGTCCCTCTCTTTTCTACCCCACGCACCAAAGGTTGCTGGTCACTAAGAGTGGCAAGCTCTATCCTTTGATTCTGTTCCAGCAGGTACTACAGTTGTAGCTGTTGTTGCCTAGCCCTGAGGAGAAGGGAGTAAGTACAAATTGATGGCTAAGGGAGAACTAGTGTTTTGTGGTGTTTCCTAGTCCTACCAAATCCTTACTGAATTTCTTTTTCCCAATTTTCCCTAGAGCTGCTCCTAGAAACTGTGCTTGCTCTTCCTAATTATGTTTTTGGGCTTCCTGTAGCTTTTTAAAGCTGGGGTTTTTATTTTAATTTCACTATGTTTCTGAGAGACCTTGAGCTGCTCTGTCAGGAAACTGTGGTTTTCATCCACTAGGAATAATCCAGTATTTTAAACTGGCAGAGCTTAAATGCTAAGATGATCTCCCTGAGTGTACATAGCCAAATCACACTGTGGTTTTAGATGTGGTGTCTGCTGTCTTGAAGTGCTGTTATTGCTGCTTAATTTTTCTGTTCACCAGACCTTATTCCCATGTAAGTAGCTGTTTTCCATCAGCAGTCTTGTAACTCATATAGCTTAGATACTTGAATGATCTGACTTATTTCCCTCATTTTGACCCTTTTTTGCTTATTTATTGCTAGAGAACTATGTTTTCACTTAACTTTAAGTCTGGTATTGTGTAATGACCGTATTGAAATAAGGACAATTTCTCCTATAAATTTTATCAAAAAAATTAAAAATAAAAACCACCACTCAACCAACCAAGCACAATTATACTTGGTTGAAATGTGAGTATAAATAAAAAGGCCAGTTTCATGTTGCACAAAAGTGTGGGAAATTAGAAATGTACTCAAATTTAAATCACTTGCTAAATATTGTATCTGCAATAGATATTTCTGCTTTTGTAATTTATATGTAACTTTAGCTAAGTGTTCAATAAACTGCATGAATTTCATTTCACAGCTTTAATACATTGTTCTTAAATAACTTTCACATACTGTGAAACAATAAAGAAAAGTCAGTCCTTTTTACACCGCAAAGGTATAATATTGTTCTGATCAGTATGCAATTGTGGAGTGGCCTGGTGTGTTACCATTAACAGCTATTTTCTGAAATATATTTTAAATATTTGGTATTGTTGTATGGAAATCCTTCCCTTAAATCACCTGTGATACCCTTTGAGGTAATTCTTGATTTCCCTTATTGGTATAGGATGTGTAGCCTCATGTCTCTGATTTTTGTGATTAAGTAAGAACTTGTTGGGGTGGGAAAGCTGTTATGTGGTAATTGAGGATGTGAATTAATGGGGCACTGTCCCTTGTGTGCTATTTTTCCACACAATCTTTGACAAGGCCTATCATATGAAGTCAATATATGAGAGGAATGTGATGTCTCCTAAAGGCACACGTGTGGTGTTACCATGCTGGTAACTTTGGGGATACTCAAAAGAAGATTGTCAGTGTTGAGAGTCAAGGAACCTACAGATGTTACATGCCTTAAGTGGTTTTGCTTATCTGCATTTTCAGGGAGGATGCCCTGTTTCCTTTAAAGTGCTGTTTAATTCATGTGCCCCATTCACCACTAAGAAAGTATGAAATCACAGCTGCAAATATTCCTGTATTATGTCATAGAGCCTTATGCAGGAATCACAAATGATAAAAGTAAAAAATTACACTTGCTCCTCTTATGTATGTAGGCTTTTCTTTTATCTAACATTTGCACTGTTGTATTTAACTAACTGCATAAAGCTTAGCTCCTCTATTTTCTTTAAGTATTTGAAATACATGGGCATGCATCCAAGTATGGAATTGCCTTGAAACAACTGTTACAGCCACTGAGGAGAGAATAAGCTTTTATAGAAAACTGAATTTTTTTTTTTTGATAGCTGGGAATATCTATCTGTTCTGGGCTGTCTATATAAAATGCATGTTTTAAACTCTTCAGGTCCAATGACCCATACTTGCTTTCATAAAAGCGGAATTATGATTATTTAGTTTTCTTAGTTATTCGTATATCGTATTCAAAAACTGTTTACAGGCTAGGCTAAACTTGGAAGGTACAAAAACTGCTTGTTGTTTAACATACTTTCAAGTTAGTGTCTTAAAAAGATTGGGTACCTGGAGGATGAAAAGGGAATGTCTGTCCTGAACAGTAGTATATATCACTGCTTAAAACAAAAGTACAGTCTAGACACATGTATGGGAATATTTTTCCTGGCTATTTTTTGTCAGAAGTCATGTATGATGAAAGAGGAAGAATCACCTTAGAAGTGAGAGAAGGGAAAGCGAAATGCCAAACACAGTCTGAGCAAGCTTTTGAAACATCCCCCTCAGGAAAAGCTGGGGAAAAAAGCTTTTTCCAGGCAATACACTGACAGGCGAAGAGTTTACAGAAGCAAACAAAGGTGTTACTTCTTGTTTCATATGTGATGTGCCCAAGGATACAGATATGTGTGGTCTTTGTAGATAAACTGCAGCAGAATCATTTACATCACTGATTAATTTTCTGCTTCAAAACTGCCAGTATTGTCATGGGGTTTTGGTTAATTGGTGAGGTGGAAACAGCAGCGTTATGTTATGACTTACCAGATATAGGAACAAATACTGGAATAATTTAAGTGCTCTGAAACATAAAGAAAAATCAACATCCCACAGAATTTTCTGGATTTGGCCCTATAAACTCAGGCTAGCATTCTTTAATTTGAAAACACTCTTCCTGAAATAAATGGGAGTCTTCTCTGGGATCAAAAAGAACATATTTACTTAAGCTGATTCCTGATAATGATTTGAAGTGTAAGTTTCACCGATTACTCTGATAAATTCACTTCAATTTTTTTCATTTTTTCTTAATGAAAATATTTCTGGGAAAGTGACCATCCAGAGAAACTCCTGGATATAGGTTTTTGTATGTGTGTTTGATATGAACATAATGTAATTTAATGTCAAGTGCTGAAAGTGAAGTTAAGAAATGTCATTCAGTAAGGGAGAAGTACAAAGGCAGAGACTGATAGCCTGATGTGATGTTGTTAATACATGGGTTGTAGCGAATCATGTTCTCTGTATGTGGCTGTCTATAACTTAAATACGTATATTTAAAATAATAAATAAAACAGAACACTATTGACTATAAAGTACTCTAATCAGTAAACTCTTACCTAGTCATTCTCCTGTATGTGTCATACATTACCCAGAACTTATACAAGTGGGATATCTAATGCAGGGGTGTCAGACTCATTTTCCCCGGGGGCCACATTAGCCTCGTGGTCACCTTCAAAGGGCCAAATTGTACAGTCCTAAAATTACATTCGGCCCTTCACAGACAACCATCTTATCTTATCTTGAGGGATTTTTTGGGAGGACAAATAGGTTAGGCGAGTCTACAAAGAGTATTGGTTAACAGATTCTGTTAAAGGTAGAAGTGCAAATGTTTAACCTGTCTGTGCTTGCATTTTCTCATTAGAATTAACTATAAAGAATGTTTTTCCCCACATTTTATAGAAGGAATGTATTTTGTGCTCCATTTCTGTCTTAAGCTTTTTGTCATAGCAACTGCACTATTGGTAGAATTACTTGTACAGGGATGGATCAGTTTCACTTTCCATCTTAACACTACTCAGCTTTCCTAAAGACTTCATTATTTCATCAGCAGAGAATAAGATGACAATGTTTTAACCATGTAATAATTTTTAACACACTTTCCTTTAGCAATGAATGCACAATGATTATTACCTTAAGCTTACAATACATCTAGGTGGACTGTGTGCTTCTGTCCTTGAGCAAGGTGCTGTGCTCCTGGCAAGGACCATGTGCCCTTCTAAATTTGCTAAGCATCTGGTATGATATTCACACTCTCTACACAGTAATCTTTCATTTGAAGGACCATTTACTTGAGTTCAATTTCTTTCCTTTTTTCTCCCATCAGTCTTCTTGGTGAAAAAAAAATCTGTAACTCAATTCAGGCAGCTGAGATGATTAATAAAGGAGTTCAGTCCTACATTTCTGTTATTAATATCCAAGTTGTTTAATCTTTGTGAGAGCCAAGATTCAGCTGTTCAGTGGGTCTGGCTTTCTTTACCTGATCAGATACATTTCTAATTATAATTTCGTTATAAACCAACTGATATTATTACACATTGAAGAAATAATATTTTTGGCAAGTATTTCTTACCTACAGAGCATTGATAGAAAAAGGGCTCTGAGACTGCAGCATTTAAGACTGTACATTTTCAGCTGTTCAAAAGTTTCAAAAGTTCTTGTAGTTCCTAAAAAAAGAAAAAGTGCAGAGATGTTTTAGAACACACTTGCATTTCGAATATACAAATTTCACGTTTTCAATACTAAAGATATTGTATCTTGAATAGCTGCTTCTATAAAGGTATTAGAAATATGTACAATTAAAAACCTCAAAACTTCAAAAAAGACATGGTATCAGCAATGATTTAGTAGAAGCTGTACTTCAGTATATTACAGCTCTTTCATTTTTTGTGTCTGTCCTTTATGTATTAGGAAAAGTAATCGTTTTGAAAAATAACGCAATCGCATGAAGCAGAATCATAAATACTGAGTTTTGTCTCTGCTATTCATGCTTGTAAATGAGTGCATATCAGCATATCAGCACACTCCTCTGAATGGAAAATTCACAACACCGTACTAGAACACAGGGCTGTTCAAGGACAACATTTCTGTTATGTGGTTAGTCACACCTATAATATCTTTGCTAAGCTTCTTGTTAATGAGGAAAATCAGAGTTATATGTTTTACCTCTATTTAAAAAGATCATTTGACTGTATATAAATAATCACATATAACCATTCACGTTCATCAAAATGTCTGGCTGAGGCAAGATGCTTTTTTCTGAATGGGATTTCTTTGCTTTTTGCATCCATAATGGTTATTTTAAGTAAACTGTCAGCTCTGTAATCTATTTCTAGATGAAAAGAGTATCAGTCAATACTTCAATGCAGTCATGCAATAGATCTGAAATTCATGGGCTGTGCAAACTTCTGCTGTATTTTGTCAAAGCACTGAAATGGTATTTGAAAGCCTTCCTTCAAATCTTTAAATATATATATATATGTGACAGGAACATTGCCTACTCAGAATCTGCAAGACAACTGTTAAATGGCAATAAATAGAAATGAAATATCTCTTGTAGTTTTAGGAAGGGGCAATCAAACAATACTATTTTCAATATTCAAAATTATTTTTGCAGCAGCCTCCTGCACTTTAATTTCACAATAAACTAATCACAAGAAAGAATCTGAAGCTTCACAACTCGTTTTGTTTCTCCATCTTTTAGTCACCAAGGCAAAGTGCTAGTGAACTTTTTTTTGTTTTTACCCTAAAGTACTTTTCTTTCAGTCTGTAGTTCTAGTAAGAGCAACACTCGTGGCATTTACTTAAATTAATGTGGTGTGAATGGTATATGACTTGTATGTAACAGTGGTGAAGCGACAAAACAAGTTAATGTCTCCAAAGGAAAGTGAAAGCCATTTCAATGGCTTTTTAAATAAGGAAAAATTCTCAGCATCTTGGATACTTTAAGTGTATACCAGCCTGGTAAATATTAATGTCAAAATAAATCATCACATCACACACTCCTACTGACTTCCACAGAAAATCACGCATGAGACATTAAGAGAGCCTGTTATAGGAAGATACAGCACAAATGAGCAGATGGTGTTGTCAGAACATTGCTCTCTAAATGCTGATTCTGTAACACTCCTGGTGCATATTGTGGGATCTCTTTTGCGTATCTCATTTTGGGTTTGGATGGATACTTTCTACGTTCATTATCTTTATCTCACAGGAAAATATGCTAAAAATAAGTATTATATTTCTGGTTTCCCAGAAAAGCTCTTACTGACTTTAAGTACTTCATAAAGCTTCTTTTTTATTTAGCTTTTCAATTGCTGTTATGAGCTCCTGATGTGTCTGAAGATCTTTTATAAACAGATTAAGGGAACCTATGGATATTTCTGTACATGCTTGGTTTTAGTTTTTACAGTACTGAAGATCAAAATGAATGTGTTGATTACTAATCTCTTTCTAAGGCAACTGGTTTAACTTCAAATCTTAACCAACATCCAATTTAGCAGTTTTATGGGGGGATGGGGTAAAAAATGAGTCTTTAACACACGGAAGGTCAAATCCATTCTATGGTATGTGAATTAATTTTGTGTTTTCAGGAAGGGATCATGGAAATAGAAGAAAGAGAACTGGGTAGCTATTGAAGTCTTAAGCAGTTTCACAGCTAATACTTAAGCTGGATATATAAATCACTGCTGCATGTGCATACACGCATGCACACACATTTTTCTCTGGTGTCTTTTTTTTTTATGGGGCTTACTGAGCTGGTTTGTTCCATTGAAAAGCTTGCCTCTTGGCATGTTTGCACATCTGGACCTTTCCTCTGTCATGTATTTCTTTATCAAATCCTATACACTCACAGCAGGATTCCTTCCTGCATATGTAGACCTTATTAGCTGCTGGTATTTAAAACTGGTTCAGCAGGACCCAAAATATTTTCCTCTTTCCCAGAGCCTAGAAAAATATACATAATCTATTATATGCACGGAATATTGAGCCATTTGATTTACCAGACAGGCTACATGCTGTCCAGATTGTTGTGCATATATTGGCACATCTTCATATTCTAAATATACCATTAAGTAATTGAGGCGAAGGTAACAAATATTTGCCCCAGTTTCCCACATGATGATCATAGAATCATTTCAGTTGGAAGAGAACCTCAGGATCATAAAGCCCAGCCACAACCTAACCTAATTCTAGCACTAAACCATGTCCCTAAGAACCTCATCTAAATGCCTTTAAAACACCGCCAGGAATGGGACATGGAAGTATTAGAGAGTGTGCGGAGGAGGGTGGTGAATCTGGTGAGGGGTCTGGAGCACAAGTCTGATGAGGAGCAGTTGAGGGACCCGGGGCTGTTCAACCTGGAGAAAAGGAGGCTGAGGGGAGACCTTATCGCTGCCTCCAACTACCTGAAAGGAGGTTGTAGCATGGAGGCTGTTGGTCTCCCAAGTAGCAGGTTGATAGGACAAGAGAAAATGGCCTCAAGTTGCACCAGGGGAGGTTTAGACTGGAAATAAGGAAAAAATTCTTCACAGAAAGGGTTGTCAGGCATTGGAACAGGCTGCCCAGGGAAGTGGTACAACACCACTTCCTACTTTGAATCAGATAAGATTAGGACTGTAAAATAGTGTCTAATGTTTTGGCATTTCTCCTGAGAATTCAGTATTTATTATCATCAGTGTGAAAGGAAAAGTGATTTATGTGAGTTTCACCAACCTCCGAGACTGAAATGAGATGAAGGCAGAGTTGGCAGAGGCAGTAACAGTATCTTAAAACTTCACTGAAAGTGAATTTTGTGCGAATGAATCAAAGGATGAAATGTCTGTCATACTGAATTATCTTATCCACAAGTGAATGCATGGGAGACTAAAAATTATCAGATAATAAACACTTGGTCATATGGTAGTGGCCATATGCCTGAATTCCAATGGCTGCTGTTCCAGGCATCTAAAACAGCATGTAGAATTATTTAGAAATGAAAAGTCAGTAGTGGCTTTATGGATAGTATAAGCTGAATTAGCATTGCAGTTTTCTTTTGATTTCTGAATCCAAACTGTTGAATGACAGCACCTTTAATTGTTTGAATGAAAACCAGCTAGAAATTCAAGAGAGATTCAGCCAGAGTGCTGAAGAAGTGCAACTACTCCCCTGCTCTGCATTGTCCAAGCTGAGCTGTCCACAACATCTGCCAATGAGTCTGTATATATGCTTAATTTCATCCTCTGGATGTTAGATCAACATGAACCACAGAAAGTTAGGGATTGGAAGGGACCTCAAAAGATCATTCAGTCCAATCCCCCTGCTGGAGCAGGAACACTCAGATGAGGTTACACAGGAAGGTGTCCAGGCAGGATTTGAATGTCTCCAGAGTAGGAGACTCCACAACCTCCCTGGGCAGTCTGTTCCAATGTTCCGTTACCCTCACTGAGAAGAAGTTTCTTCTCGTACTTAAGCGGAACCTCTTGTGTTCCAATTTGAACCCATTACCCCTTGTCCTACCATTGCCTGTCACCAAGAAGAGCCTGGCTCCATCCTTGTGACACTCACCGTTTATATATTTGTAAACATTAATAAGGTCACCCCTCAGTCTCTTCTCCAAGCTAAAGAGCCCCAGCTCCCTCAGCCTTTCCTCATAAGGGAGATGCTCCACTCCCTTCAGCATCTTGGTTGCCCTGGACTGGACTCTCTCCAGCAGTTCCCTGCCCTTCTGGAACTGAGGAACCCAGAACTGGACACAATATTCCAGGTGTGGTCTCACCAAGGCAGAGTAGAGGGGGAGGAGAACCTCTCTTGACCTACTAACCACCCCCCTTCTAATACACCCCAGGATGCCATTGGCCTTCCTGGCCACAAGGGCACAGTGCTGGCTCATGGTCATCCTGCTGTCCACCAGGACCCCCAGGTCCCTTTCCCCTATGCTGCTCTCTAATAGGTCATTCCCCAACTTATACTGGAACCAGGGGTTGTTCCTACCCAGATGCAGGACGCTGCACTTTCCCTTGTTATATTTCATTAAATTTTTCCGTGCCCAACTCTCCAGCCTGTCCAGGTGCCTCTGGATGGCAGCACAGCCTTCTGGTGTGTCAGCCACTCCTCCCAGCTTGGAAAGCTGAAAATACTGAAGACTCAGTGGGATAAAGGCAGTGGATACGTGGAAGATATTCGGAAGCAGAGGAGCATAGAGATAAGGAAAAACTCTTCCAGGATATGGTCCCAGAATGCCACTGTCACTTCTAGGTTCTTTATTCACTCTTCATTCCTGTTCTTACTTCTAACAAACTGACACTTGATGCTATATTGCCATCTTCACTGGCATCCCCAGTTCTTGTGGGCAGTCTTCCTGACTCTTCTTATTTCCAAGTTGCATAGGAAATAATTGTATCCCCCTTCAAGTGTGCACAAGCAACAAGTGAAAATAAAGGGACAGTAACTTCTGCTCATCACTTGGAAAAGCCAACTGAACACAACTGACTGACAGTAGCTACTGATAGATAGTATTTTGTGGAATGAAGGGACTTGCTATCTGTCTGTGTATTAATATGGATGCCTGTCTATAATAGCCCTTGTTTTATGACACTTTTTAAGTCTCCATAAAATACATAGATCATCAAAGAGAAGAAAATGCAAAATTTTTACAAATTAAGTTTTTTTTTTTTCTCATGTTAAGATTAATATTGCAAAGAGCACGGCTTGAGTGAAAAGTAGCAAGAGATTTTTTTTAATGGGGCAAGTTAGAAAGAAGGAATAAAACCCAGCAGCAGCAAAACTCTGGGTCTAACTGGGGAACTGACTAATCAGAGTGGACTAGTGCGTGTGTCTGCATCCTGTTATAAGGGGCACCCTCTTATTTGGCTGACAAGCTGGCTCTTGGCGTACCAGCTAGCTTGTTTCTAAATCCTAGGCACATCTGATCTTGCCTAGCATGGACATAAACCATGCAAAGTCTCCTTGGGCAAGCAAGCAATGTTAGATTTGCTTGGTCCATGGAAAGTAGCTGTCTTGTCATGTTTTCTTTGCAGAGACAGGCGGTACAGGGGCCATCTGTGGTGACAGTGCTATGTTAGCAATTGGATAGATGTTAAGTTTCTACTGTAGGTATACGTAGCCATAGTTCAAAGTGAAATACTGGATGCCATTTATGCTCTATTCTGATCAATACAGTTGTTGCACGTGCCAAATAATACATTTTAAATGTGCATTAAAATATATTAGTGTTTGGCTGGGAAATGGGTCAACTGGCAGAGATGTTAATATTACATAGTTTTCCAGGAAAATTAATTTCAGATTTATAACTGGGTGTTTAGGATGATAACACCATTCTAGGAGTTACCTTCACTGAACAAGTGTCAGATATCTTACTTCCAACCATCATTACAGTGAACTGAAAGGTTTCAAAAATATACAGAAATTGATGTAGTAATAAACATTCACGGAATAGCTTCTAATAAATGTGTTCACGTGACTCAAATAGAGCACTCATTACGAGGTCTGATCATACCTATTGAAAAATCTATAGAATGTGTGCCACACTGGCTATTTTCTAGGAAGAAAAAAAGGCAATACATTAAAAAACTTATCTCCACCTTGTTCATAAATATGCTTTTAGATAGCTGAAGCTCAGAAGTCCAGCAGATCAGTGGCATTTGAGTAATGGTTGATGATTGCTGCCATCAGTGATTAGCCAAATCAATCAGAAGTTTGTGGTGTTGTGAATGGTTGTTTGTATGTGTATATTGATGTTTTTACTTAAATCTTTTGCTCCCTACATCCCAGTTCTGCTATCTGCAGCTGGACCTCTACATACATCTGCAAATGTTTGAGTCATCTTGTACCAAACTACAGGTATCTCAAAATCTAGGACCTATAATGGCTTTCTAAGATGTGTGTCAGCACTGCAAGGTCCTCACACACCCGATCCCACAGACAGTAAGGGATCACCTCTGCTATACCAGTCTGTTTGATGTGACAGTTACAAGTCACAGCCCACCCATGTGGCTACACCAAAGCAGCAGAGAGGTGCTCAGTTTTCACGCAGTTTAAAGAATGTGTTTGAGTAAAGTCAAAAAGGTAGGCAACTTTCAGAGACTGCAAATTATGAATGAAACCTCAAAGGCACACAAACAAAGGCTTTTGCTTTGCAGAAAGGTGTGAACAGCTTTCATGTGATGAATACTGATGGCTTGGGTGGTCTCCCATCTCAGAGTTGACAGCTGCCTGGGTGAGCACTTCAGGTCACCAGGTTTCTAAAAGGCACCCACATGTGTGTTGAAAGCAGATCCCGTGCTGCTGCAGCACTGATACCACACTTCACTAGTTAGATCCGGATAACTTGTTTCTACAGCCTGTAGCAAAAACGAGCCACAGTTTTGTTTGTGTGCTATCAAAATACATATGATTAATATAAATAGTTGAAAATCCAGAAAGTTGAACAGAATATGCTGGTTTGGATTAAGAAAGTAACAAATTGATTTGAAAAGACAAGTGAAATAATATCTTTCTGATGCCATCTTAAATTATTGTGTGTTATGGAAGATAACAGAGCTAGGATCTTCTGGTTCTTAACCTGGAGGAGAGTGTCCCCACATAGACCCTGAAGTCTGTGAGCTTTGCTCAAGTATTCTCATGTTATAGAAACTACCCAGGACCCGACTCATCTGCCCATGGCTTCCCTCCATGCAGCCTCTGGCATGGGAGAATGAGGGACATCTTGCTATATGTCACTGAACACATGCTTGGGGCTGTGAGGGAAAAACTATAGCCCTGTGGTATCAGATCAGGCTTAATCATGTCCATCTTCTCATTGAACATTTTGCAATATGCCTCAGAGATAGGACAGAGAATCAGCCCCTTGTTTTGCAATTAATTTTGTTCGCAATTGCAAAAGATGGTTTGTTTGGGGGGCAAAGGGTAAGAAGGGAGAAAACATATTGCAGTGATGCATTGTTTTCCATGCAAATTATGAATTTGATCCATAGATTTTTTCCTGGTTTGTCTGTTCTTATGCATGCCTGTAAACCTCCAGAGAAAGTACACTTAGTCACCAAATAACGACTTGTCAGCTTGAGTCCAAGGTTTGTAATTCCCTGCTGAATTAGTAAGTGTCCTGTAAACAGGGGATTTACAAACTAACCATTTCGAGCAGTGCAACAGGATGAAAGACTAGGAAGGAGAAAATCAGTTTTTAAAGCATTTTAGGTATTTTATGATCTAGAAAGCTTTACCATTTGGAAAGAACTGGCACAAATTAATGTAATTAAAACTATTCAGTAGAAACACTATTAGCAAATTATAATTACAAGAAGAAATGCTTTTAATTGTACAGCCAGACAAAAATGTGGATGTTTACAAAGTTCAGTACCCTGGACTCAGCTGCACATGTTTGTACCTGCAAGGCTGAAGTCAGGGGTGTTATTCTGCCCAAGATGTGGAACTGAGCTCAAAGTCAACAGGAATTCAGTCTAGGAGGAAATCACAAGAGGTACTCTGAAAGTTTATTGCATTTTTCAATAAAACATTTATTTCAGTTTTTTTCCACTAATCAGATTTAACTAATCTTCCCATGTGATAAGTGTGACTGTTTCAGTATCATCCTCTTTTCTAAGTACATACTGCTTTAGATTTATTGTAACGCAGTCATTAGATTTACCTGGAGTTGTGTCATGATGTAGAACCACCTTTGAGAAACCCATTCATGAAGTTTGAATAGACATTGAAATTATTAATATAGGCAGGTGATTTATGTGTATATATAATTGGAAGAAAGCCTGCTAGAGAAATAAAATGCTTTCATTTAATTCAAATATTTCCCTTCATGACTGAACACCCAACAACAGCTTTAATCGACATGATCTATTTTCATTCCAATACTGTACACCTTTTTAAGCACTGGCACGTTGTTGATCTATGTATGCATTTGAGGTGAGATATTCAAGTTTGATAAGGAGTTGAGGGAACAAAATCAAAGCTAGCTCTTAAATTATCTTTCTGGCAGTATTTTCTCCACATGCCCTTCACTTTAAAAATAAGTTTTTTGCAGGCTTTTTTGGATGAACTCACTTCTCAGATATTGTTTATTTCATTAATGGCAATTTGAGTTATTCTGTGGTATTTTAATATATCAGAATGCATTTTAACAATACTTGAGAGAGAGAACATTTGGGGGGGGGAAGAAAACCACTTGAGCAGAGAGGGAGGAATGAGAAGGGAAGGCAGGAGCGCCCCTGGGAAGGAGCCGTGCTGGGTTCAAGGGGGCAGGCTCCGGGCGGTGAGGGTGCCGCGTTCCCCGAGGCCCAACGCGCCTTACCTGCAGCCGGGGCCGCGAAGGGGGGAGTGCGGCAGGCGCCTCCGTGCAGCCTCGCAGCCGGCCGGGCACTGCGGGGGCGCCGCGCCAAGTGACCACGGTTCGAGCCCGCCCCCGGCCGGGGGTGGGCGGCAGTGGGAGAGGGCCCCCCCGCTATTGCTAGCTTAAGCTTTCGTAGGTGCCTCTAAGCAGCGTTGTCCCTTCTCTGTCCCTCCTCCTTTGCTCGTTCTCACACCCTTTTTCAATTTCTAGTGGGTCTGCGGGAAACGATGCTGGAGAGGGGAGTGATGAGGGACCTCTGCCACACAACGGTTTTTGCTGTACCTCTTTAACAAAGCTTGCATGAAACTCCCTGTTTATTTCCGTGTTTTCCTTCTTGCAATTGTCACATCCCAGCTACCTTGGGTAGAAAAGTCCAGCTCGCTCTCTATTTGATGTGGAGATTATCTCAGTATATTCAGGTAGCATTGTTCAAGTTTCTCATAGGAGTGAGTGGAAGAAAAATGTTACCTCTGCAGATGTTACTTCAATGTCTGACCTTCCACTTCAGGAGCTGTCTGCAGCTTGCAAATAGGTGAAAGCACCACTTTCTCTGGGGAAACACCATTCCGCACAACACAAGATGACGGAAGTCACTTGGGGAATGTGATTCCCAACCCAGGCTGTGTTAGGGGAAGCAATTTCTGACAAAGTTGAAGATCTACTGTCAGAAATATTGCCTGTAGCTAGGGTATGAGGAAAAGGGAAAAAAAAATCCTTCCTGACAGAGTCACTACAATCAGTACTAAAATATGGTATTGCTGGTCCAAGCTGTGAAGGTGGAGAAATAACATTATTTTGATTACTTCAGTTTCAACTATTAGTGCTGCTTTTTGGGACAAAAGTGTTGACAACTGTTGACAAATGCAAAGGCTGAGAGGTTCCAACCCAGCATCTTCTAGCAGTAAGGACCCTCAGATCATGCTTCTCAGCACATGCTAGTCGCAGTTTGTGTCAGAAGTAAGCATGTGGGGTTTGTTTTTTATGGAATAATTTGGATTGGAAGGGATCTTTAAAGTTCATCTAGTCTGACCCCTCTGCACTGAGCAGGGACATCTTCAACCAGATCAGGTTGCTTAGATCCCTGTCCAGCCTCATCTTGAATGTTTCCAGGGATGGAGCATCTGCCACTTCTTTGGGCAACCTGTGCCAGTGTTTTACCAACCTCATTGTAAAAAAATTCCTCCTTTTATCTAATCTGAAGCTACCATTTTCTAGTTTAAAACCATTACTTCTTGTCCTTTTTCTTAACTTTATATTTAAATTAGTTACTGACGTGTTATAAGAAGCTGTTTTGATGCTGTGTGACTGCACTAAAATCTGCCCCCAAGCTACAGAACATGGGAAGATCTGAGGCCCAAAATAAGAGAGGAAAAACATCTCCCCATGACAAAAAATGGAGCATGTTTCCCTACAGTTTTGTGCCTTTCTGCTACTGTTATTGCCTAAAGCTCTTATTTGTCACTGCATCTGTGGGCAGGAGAAATTAGAGAAATGTGAAATCCCATCCTCCCTTCAATGCTGAATGTTGATCCAATTATAAGTCAAGAATATGTGCTGAGCGTGCCTGCTCTGGGGTACCTTCCCCGCATATCTAGCTTGTACAGTCTGGCTGACTGTGTAATATGTGTAGTGTTTATCTTTCATCAGTCGAGCAGAAAGAAGCTTGAAACCCAGTGGGAAAAAAAAAAAAATCCCTGATTGTTTCTATTGCAGAACAGCCGCAAGTGGGAGAAACAGCAAGTTTGGTCTCATGTGACATTTCATAGCATTAGAACAGAGAAAAAGGTTTTAAAGACAATTCTTTTACCAACTGGTGTAGAGGCAATGCTGATAGTTATTTACTATCCCAAATAGTAGTCCAAGCACAGGTTATATCTAATGGACAGTATCAGAAAACCTTAAATTTCTAGGGCTCTCTTTCTACCCTCCTAAAACCTATTTCAAGTTCCCACTAACTATGAGTCATAAGTTAAATAGAATGAAAATATTCTGTCTGAAAACTCGGAAACGATGTGCTGTTGCCTGTTTCACTTCACAGTGCTCAAATAGAGAATTCTAAAAAATAGTATTTCAATAAAGTGGGAATTCAGCATCTGTCTGAATTTCAAGGCTTTAACACAGTTGAGATGCATTTGGATATCTTGGGCAGCACACATCCTGCTCTCCAAACAAGAGTCTGAAGAACAGCAGTCACTGGGACTCTGGATCACCTGAAACAGACCCTGGGCCATGGGTAGTGTCTGTTGGACACAAGCAAGTAAAAGACAGTGCTAAAAACTTACTACCGTGGCCTGAAATGTTAAGGCTGCCAGTGAAACCTGTTAATATAAAACTAAAGCTTATGCTGGTTTATTCTTCTAAAGCTTAGTGATCCTTCAGAGTGCCTATGCTTCTCATTTTATCTATTCTCTGTTGAGGCTATTGTACCCTCAGTAGGAGCTGTACTAGTTTATCAGCAACTGGCTTATATGAGTCTGTCCCCATATGCAGAAGCCAAAGTGTCCCCCAAGAGCCAGCTCCTGCCAATCTCTTGTCCTTTTCGTGCTCCTGCAGCAGTGGGACCTCTGAGGAACCAAACCCGCCACCTGCCCTTGAGCTTAGTCCCAGAAGGGGACAGCTCAATTATTAACCCAAAGCTTAAGTCTTTGAATAGAGCCATTCATTGACTGGGAAAATCAGCTGACTCCATCCTCAGGCTGGTAAAGAGTAATGAAATTGTTTCAGAGAACAACTTGCAGAAAAGACTCCTTGAACACACAGAATCAGGATGCCTGTGGTAAGAAATCATTTAACTCCTCTGTGCATTTATCCTTCTGCATCTGTATTGAAGCTCATGTTGGGTAAGTTGTTTTTTTCGTAGATTATCCTAACAGTTTGTAAACTTAGATGGTTGTTGTAACATCCACAGCACTGATTAAACAGCGTTCTAATCTGCAGTGACTTTTAATAGCTGTAATGCCAAGAATAATAGAAAACATAGTGAACTTCTGGTATCCCAGATGTTCCTGGAGATGTTAAATTCTAATCAGCAGGCTGACTGTGAGATTTTTAGGTGCTTGAACTGCTTGCTTAATAACATATAACCCTTATAAATAAGCCAATATTTGCATTATCACTTAAGTATAATATTGATACATAAAATACTTGGCGATGTCACGTATCATAAATCAAAATGTCCTTGTTAATAATTTGATTACATTGACATTTAATGGACATATTTTTTGAGATATTAATATAAGTGCAAATACCTGGAATACTGACCAAATAGTTCTGAGTAAATGCAGTATTGAGTGAGGGCCTAGAAATGAGACCAAAAAAATACAATTTCATTTCTAAGCTAAATGCAAAGCAAAAAGTGAGAAGATACCTACTGATTTATAGATTTTATTTAAATCTTCACATTTTAAGGAGGTAACAGGTAAAACCAATGTTGAGGACTTTCAAAATCTGCTAATTTGAGAGTATCTATTTAAAATTATTATGAACAATTCTACCCCATTATACAGTGTTCCAGTCAATGTAATGGAAAGGATGAAAATAACACAACAAAAAGTGTTCCATCTTTAGAATTCTTTAGAAAGAAGTTTTCTTTATATAAATTTTGTGGGAAATAGAGGATGAGTCGATTAATGTTTTAATACCTGATAAGGTCTAATCTCAAATAGGAATGTTTGTCTATGAAAGTCTACATTCTTATACCTACTACAGACTGCATGAATAGTTGCATTTTCAATTATTATAATAATACTCAGTGACCTGAGGGCTACATACTCTGCAACCATTCTGGATTATCTGAGTGGAAAGTAATGAAACATAAAATGGCTCAAATTTAAGATATGTTCCCTTTTTGAATCTTGTTGCCCAGTCACACAACAAATTATTTGAACACTACCTGTAGCAACAGTCACACATACAAAATAAAAATGATTGTGCTTTATGTATCAGATGTGTTCGTTTTGGCTTAGACCCATCCTGAGGTGAAATTCTTTCCCTCTTAATAAGCTTTTACTTACTAAGTAAACTTCTCATTTCACTACTTGCTTTTTTCACTGAAGTCACTGATGCTTGCTGGGTTATTTAATGTTCATCTGACTTCTTGTAGGATTACTCACATGCTGACATCAAAGCCTCTTATTACTGAAACTGGGGCCTCCTACCCCCCTGCTCAGTCTGGAGCCCTATGGCTCTGTTACCTTCAGAGATGCTGTTATAGGCAGCCAGGATGCATCTTGCACCTGAACAACTTCAGCTCAGATCATGATTTTCAGGTACTGTGCAAACCTTTACCCTTCCCATGCAGTGGTGTAGCATTCTGGGGTGAAACCTCCGCAGGAGCAAGGCATCTTCATCTGAAACTACTGTTTCTTTAAAGGTTGTTTTGAGAAGCACATATTTGTGGTTGCGTCTCATGTCAGTTGATTCATAACAGCAAGGTTGCATTGTTTTATTAGCTCTTGCTACACTATTGAATATGTCCAGGTGCTGTCTTTAATGAAGTACTTATGTTTCCATTATGCCTGGAATAATGTCAATACTCAAGAATTAGATTAAATGAATGAGAAAGCTGAGATGAAGACAGTGGATTTTATTATCTCAGATAATTGATTTTCTTTGTATGATGCTGTCAATACCTGAAAAGCCAGGTGGATTAACTGATTGTCAAGAACAGGCAGGCTTGTGCTAGTCTTGCATAATCTACAATTTTCCAGTTTATCAGGAGGACAGTGGAAATGTGTAAGCCTATAGCTACGATGTCGCCTCCTGTTTTGAAAGACTTATTTTGAAAGCTGGGGTTTTTGTTATTTTTTTGGTGTGTGTTTGTTTTTACCAGCCTGAAGTGCTCATTTTTCATCATGTACCTGTTCAGCTATCAATAACAAAAAGCCTCCAACAAGTGTGCTACTGAGAAATCAAGCAGCAGTTTTCACAATCCCCATTGCCACAGGGAGCTGTACAGACATTAATGATACGCATTGTGAGCTCTTTGGCCTGGCTATTACATGGGGTAAGATAAATACACTGGAGTGTAGTTAGTGAACCAGAGTCATAGACAGGACCAGGAAAAGCTGTGGAGCTGCAGGCTCACTCTGGCCAGAAAAATTTGCTGTTGCTCTGTATCCAGGAGATAAAACTGAATTGCTGGGAGTAGGTTGACTTGTCTTCCCCAAGGAGAAGCTGGAGTGGTTACTGAACTGTTCTATGCTTCCTTGTGAGAGAAGTTGTTAGAAAAGTATCACTTTCTGCTGTCCATGCTCAGTCCATCTAAAGATGCCACCAATGTCCATGATTATGACAATTATCATTAACTCTGCATGAGATACACTAAAAGCTGTAAGAATTAATACATTAAAGTTTAATTTCTTAAGTCCTGCCTGCTATGTGATCTAAAAGAAGAGATGACATAACACTGAAATTGTACTTTGATAGAAAATATTTTTTGCAACCCAAATGGGATTGCACTGTGCTGTGAATATGTACCACTAGGCTTAATCTGTCTATGTTTCAGTTTATTCCACCATGCTATCTACCAATGACATTAGCGAGTCAAAGTTTAGGGAGATGCTGGGGGGAAAAATATTTTACACAAACATTTCTACTCTTAATGTACTCTTGACAGTTTTAATAGCATACTGAGGAAACTCAGACAAATTTTGTTCCTTTAGTTGGCTGTGCACTAGCACGTACACATGTTGTTAAATGTGGAGTTCAACATGCTATTGATTAAGATGTAGTAGCTATGTATAAACACAAAAAGAATTTACCAATATTTATTTTAAAAATCAGTTATGAACACGGAGAAAATATTTCTAACAGGCACTTGTCAGCCTTTCATTTACTTAAATACTATGCAAGAAGAATAATAGTGAGGTATAGTAGCCTCCTAAATGTCATTTGAATCATATCTTAAATTTGTCAGATTAAAATATCATGTTCACTTTTGTCTGCATTATGAACATATTGTGTAAGAACCCCCATTATGTAGCAATATTAACCCACGAGGTCTATTTAGACCAACAGCTGGTAAAGTTAAATTTTCTACAAGCGATCACGTTATATTTTTATTTGGAATACCTCTTTGTAAGTCTGTCATATTTAGAGCAAAATTTCCAGAAAAAAAAAAAAAAAAACAAAAACCTTTGAGTAACTATACACTCAAACTATCTGGCTTTTTCTGTGAGCTTTATTAGGGGAAAATTGGAACTGTACTGATGGATGTTTTTCACCAGCTGCCTCAGTTGCCCTTTGGAGGCCTCCAGCCAGGGTCACCCACTGCAGCAGTCCTAAGCTGAAATATCCGTGTTCTGAAAACTTGATGTGAGGCTGACAGATTGCTATCATAGCTTAACATATGTGAACTTTGGGTCATGAAAGAGGATTTCCTCATGTTCCTATTTAAGTCAAGAGTAAAACTTTAAGCTGGGTAACGACAGACTTTATTTTCAGTCAGAAGATAAAAAGTAATCTATGTTATTCTCTGGAGCTAAAGAGTTTTAAATTGAGGAAAACGAAAAAAAAAAAAGAAAACAACTGTGAGAGGTGAGCAATTATGCTCAAATCAGTTTTCATTTTCCTTAGGAGTGCATGAGGAGTTGTTTCAATTCAAAAGAGAGAATATCTGTCTGATCTATTAAACTAGAAGAAAAAATAATTCTGAGAACAGAAAATGCTAAAGGCAGTTTAAAGAGTTATAGATATACACGACATACAAAAATCTCCCAGTGGAAGTTAATGCAAGTCAACATCTACAGTGGTCTTATATGCCACATTGATTAAAAATCACACAGTAACTGATGAAATGGGAATGAATTATGTTCAATGTCACTTTTAATGAACTCAAAGAATTCAGTTCAAACCCACTAAATGAATAGTCCTTGGGATGTGAAGTGCTGAGGCTCAGAGCCTCAAAATAACACTGTCTTGTGTGTTTTAAGTGTCTTCCAAATGCTAGTCTTTTTAGCTTGGTTTTTATTATTTTGGGTTTTGTTATTCTATAACCCTACTTCTGTCCTGCATTATTCTCCTCTGGTCTTTAAATGTATTATACTGCAGGCTTGGAATTTCGCTTAGAAATCATCCTTTAATGCTTGAAGTTATGCAATTATTATTCATCTCTTGGTATGATTTATATTGATCTCTGATAAAGCAGAGTAATAAGGTTGTATACAGTAAATTTTACAGTCTAATTCCAAGGCCATAGAAAGACCATGGCTCTGCACTGAATGGGGAGCCTGGAAAACTGATGTATTTGGGCCAAATGTGTGGGCTGACAGTAAATAGCTGGTAAACAGGAATTGTATGTAACATGTAATTTATGAGGAGGAATACTACGAAATCCCAGTTCTTGTATTTATCCCATGGCTGTAATCTCCAGTGTCTTAAAGAGTGTCTGGGCTGATGCTTTGTCCTATGACTTGAGGCATCATCATTTCTCTTGTGGAGCTTGGGCTCTTTAGGTCCAGATAGGGTTCAGTTCAGGATTCTGCCTTTCTTCTAAGAAGGTGGATCTGATCTGTGCTAAAAGATCTGATCTTCTTTCCATGTTTATTTGGATGAAAATTTGCATAATTCAATATATATGATACTAATTATGTGTCAAACATGAGACTAATAAATTAAATCAAAAGTAATTAGCTGCTGGGAACCCACAGGCTAATATAACAGCATGTATGTGATTATATCATACACTTTATTTCCCTGACCAGCGAAACTGAAAAAGAATTCAAAGCTGCAGAGTTAATTACTTTTAACAGTGAAATAAAATTAAGTCTTTGTCAGCTCTGTAATGACAATATGATTATACATGTCGAGTCTCTTGACAATGCAGAATTAAGTGTCATAACTTTAATAGCCGATATGCTGACATTTGAAGAATTTGAGGAAGAGCATAAGGTTTACCTCTGAAGTAAAAACTTTTCAGGAATTTTACTAAAAATTAAAATGAAATAGAAGTAGTTATTACACTTTATACAGTAAAAAATTAACATAAGGTAACTTTTTAACAACTTCAGTTAATCAGTTCTGCAATAGATGTCCTTCCATGGTTTGGTTTCTATCATACTGAAACATATAACAATGTTTGGGGTAGCTGCAAACCTAGAAATTCTAAATTTTGCCTCCTGGAAGTGAAACAGAATATGGAATAATGTCTGCTTTCTGTGAATAAAAATTGCTCAAATTAGTTCATCTACTGTCATCATGTACTAATAAAATAGTAAATTTTAAGGAAACACCACTTAGAGTATTTTAATATAAGTTTACAGTATAATACAAATACGGAATTTGAGGGGTTTGGCCCACGCTGCAATTTTATTTTACTCTTTCTGCACATTTTCTTATGGGATATTTTTTTTTCTGAGCAGTTTGAGACAGAAATATGGGGAAAAAAGTGAGTTCAGTCAAATTTTGTGATATCACACCCTGTTTCATAGATTAGAGCTATTTGACACTGCTACGTATATGACTGTTTTACTGAAGTCTCTAATCTTCATTACAGAGCAAAACAGACATAAGCGTGTACAGGAAATTGGGTCTGTGTAGGTGCTCTTTTGTGCCCTGAAATTAAATAATTGTTTAGAGAACTATACAGACTATAGGTAGGAAAAAGAAAAATAAACTAACCTTGAAATAAGTGGAAGCTATTACTTAATGCTTCCAAAATTGCAGGTTTTGTGCTTCTTTACAGATGTCAGCACATACTTAAGTGAAAGAGAAATCACAGTTGAGTCCAAGATGAATACTTCAATTAAAACATGCTCTGGTGATCTGCTGAAATGATTCAAGAGTTATTTTAAAAGTAAAATTATGTATGGTATCTAAAGTAGAGAGGATAGTGATTTCTAAAGTGTACATTATGTCAGAAAAACATCTCGTGTAATATTTTAAAATCAAATATATACTATACAATATTGGTGTTTCTGTAGGTTTGTATAATGGCAAAAAAAGACAAATCAGGCAGTTCTGACTTGTTTTCAGTCACTGCGTATCTATGGAAAAAGATATCTCAAACCCTTATCAGTTCATCAGTACCTGTTGTCTTCCCGTACTCAAGAGGAGCCTAAGCAAGGCGCAGTACATTTTACTGGTGCAGGTACTGGTGCACTTTACTGGTGCACTTATTTCCTATAAGTGCAATGCTGCTTATAGTAATGACACACACAGTGGATGGGAGATGGGTTATTACTCAAAGCAAAATCAAGATCATTTGAACTTTTTTTTGAGAGGAAAATGTTTGTATTAATGATTATTTGCTGTTCCTGCTGCGGGTGGCAGTGTGGTACCATCCTCAAACACTCTTCTGGTTCAGCAGCTCTTCTCATCTTGTAGAACAAACGTGCATTCATCTTGCGGTCTCCTAGCCTAGGATATGGGCTCATGCTGGTTGCAGACCTAATTCAGGTGAGGTGCATACAGTAGTAGCTGTAATAACAATTTAAAAAGTGAAGTCATGAGAAAGATTGGCAAAGGCAAGGTATGTGTGGATTATTGCCAGGGCTGACAATTCCACCCTCACGAGAAGACTTATTGTTTTGGCTTTTAAGGAAAATGTTTTTCCTAAGGAGCTGGTTGGATATAAGGGGTTTGCTGACTTGGTAGCCATGAAGAGTCTGAGGTCAGCAAGCTGGCACATGTAACCAGCTCATGCAATGTATATGGTTTATATAAAGCACTGCCACACCTTTGTTTAAAATGGTTGATAAACCTGTAGGAGCAGGGCAGATGTCGAATTTCTGACATGAAGTTGTTTAAGAACTACAGACTGATGTTGAAAATATGTGGACTAACATGAAATTTTAATCTTACTTTACAGTATTGACTGTTGATGAGTCCTGCTTATAGACAATGTTATTTACAGGTGCAATGACTGATTTCAGTCAGTAGCTTTATCTAAGTATTTCCTTGTAGCTGTGTTCACCTACCCCTTATCTAATGAGCTCTCTCTGTATTACCTGAATAATTCTGCTTGTTTGAATGTTGATGGGTGTTTGGGTAGTTCAGAGTGGGATTTGTCATTGTAAGCTCCATAGGAATCTCTGGCTTAGTTATGCAGTAAAACCAGTTAATGTGTTGTTAAAACTTTCTTGAACTTAAAATGAAAAAACTGAAATGAATCTTTCTGCCTGTATTAAAACTAATTCCATTGTATTGATTTTAGTAGATACCCCTTGAAATTAAACTACTCCTTACAGGAGTTTCACTGCAGAAGTCATTTTATTAGTGAGTAATTTCTTTCCATGATAGCATCTCTATGATGTAATAGAATTTGGTTCTTTTGTAATACACGCTTGTCAGAGTTCAAGTTGAATGAAACAGTGCATTTGCACTTGTTTATTTTGAAGGGAACTTGAGACAATGATTAATACTAGAAACTGGTATATTGGTATAATAAACTTGAGTAGACAAAGTATGCTACAATGACTGTTCAGGCCACGCATAGACCATTTTCTTCAGTGATCTAATGTAAGTGAAAATTCCAAGCAATAGAACTGCTGCCTGGAAATACACCAAGAAATTTAACCCTTGCAAAGAAACTTTTAAATTAATCTCAGAGGACCTATTTATTTGCTTAAATACTGTCAATTAAACATTAATTGAATTTTAAATAATTGCTGTTAAATAGACATTTGCTTCAAATCGACAAATACTTTTTAAGACTTTTGCCAACCTGATCTAGATTTGTTACTGGGACAAAGATTTTTTTTTTCCTAAGTATGAACTGAATTTAAATACACAAGTAGTACATTTTTCCTGTGTGTGAAGGTAAACACAGCATATTGGTATAAAAAACACTGGGACTTGTATAGTTAAAGTTCACAGACCGAAGAGAATAGACTAGGAATAATGTTAACATTTTTAAAAGTACTTGCATGTAATCAATATTTGTTTGTATTGTTAGTTTTAAACCAGGTCTTTAGCAATATTTCTACATTTGTGCACCACATAAGCAAACTGTAGCAAGTGCCGATGCTGTTTGTGCTGGCCAAGTTGTGTTTAAGAAGTGGAATTATTGATCCACCACATGCAGTTAAGAGACTGAAGATCTCAACGCCTTTCCATTAGGCTCCTGGTAGAGTTGTGCCAAGTGTCTCCACACTGGAGGCTGGAAGGTGGCTTGCATGTCAGGAACAAGATTAAAATCACTTACTAGAGCAAATGCTTTGACAAAACCTTACACTATTTAAACTAACGTATTGGTGAAACAATTTCTTTTTAAGTCAAAAAGTTATTACTGAAAAATGTATTTATGTGGAATAGTTTCTATTTTTAACTGACAAGCCCAATGTCACCGTGGCACTCTAAATTGGTGCCTCAGCGCTGACAGTCTTACCTGAACATCGCTGGACACTCTTACTTTAAGTGAGCTTTGTTATTCTCTTCAGTCTGCAACGTTCATATTCTAGCATCTAGAATGGAAAAAAGTTAAAACTATGAGCACTTACGTTCCTATTTCTGCAGTGTGATCACCACATAAATGCACATACTATAGTTTTACTACTTTTTCATGGAAAATTTGTATTTTAGCACAGCACACAAAGAAGTTTTGAATATATGAGCTGAACAAATCTTGCACCACAAAGTGGTAAGTTACAATTCAACTACCAACATGTTTGAGGTTTTTTTTAAATATCTCAAAATACCAGGTTTCACTCTATTTAGAAATGCTTTATGTGGAAAAAGTTTCTGCTAATCACCTCTCTCAAAGCCTTAAGCGACCCCACTGTTTAAGTTTGAATAGATTAGGAAGCAGTTTCATTTCCAACAGCTTTTTTGTTTACTTTTACCATCATCTCCTTAAAGAAAATAAGATCATATTTGCAGTAAAATTCCTGAAATATTTCTTATGTCTTTGTATGTGCAGCTATAACTTATTTAAATTACTTTCCATTTGCTGGGGACGGAGGGAGGAAGCATTTACCACTTAGTTTCCTTTCAAATCAGACACTGATGCTTTTAAGCTTAAGTAATTATGTTTTTGAGGTATTTGAGGGTACTGCAGTAAACAAAATAATTCCCAGTGTGTGACATAAAAGCACTAAGCCTCTTAGGAACTATTAAATGCAGCCCTGAAATGTGATGATAATAGTGGAAAATTCTATGACAAAAAAAAAAAAAATGTACAGAGTAAAGTAAATTTCATGTAACACAAACTGTTTGCTTTTCACAAGTAAATCGGAAAAACTCAAAGCAAGTTTGTTTTGGTTTGGTTCTCTTTTATTATACTCGTTAACTTCCACATTCAGAAACTACCAAACCAAATATCACCTCTCCAGCTGGCCAGTTTTAACCTACATCAACTTTAGGCAATGAACTTCAGTGCAGGTTATTGGAGAGGACTAGATCAGAGGAGAGACAGACCCAGAACTATGGAAACCATAGTTCCCACAGGGCCAAATCTAACTCCAAAAATGCATGTAAAAGGACAGGAGTGTCATGTCATCCTTGAGGCTGCTGTGCTGCTGCTGACTGTGGTGACCAGGACGGAAGAAGCTCTTACTGCTTTGTCATGGGACTTACATCAAGAGCACATCAGACAGTGTTTACACATGTAGAGAATATTTATTTGGGACAGTTCCTTTGGAAACAGACAATGGCACAAACTAAGACAGACAAAATGTCTGGATAGATGTCTCCCATGAATTTCTGACCATTTGTACTGCTCACTTGGCCAGCCTTCAGGGCAGCCCTCAGCCCAAGAGGGCTCTGCAGCACTGAGTTGCCCAAGGATATGGACCAAACTGCTTCTGGGATGCTTTAGGCTATGTCAAGTCTGGTACTGCAACCACATTGCAGAAGAACATTGAGCTGCAACTGTTAACCCATGAGTGCTCATTGGTCTAAGATGAGGTCTGGCTGGGGTCATCTGGCAGTGAGGGACATGGTGCTTGTGGTGGGTGAGCTGTACAACACTTTGCATCAGTACAGCCCATAGGGGTCTATTGCGTAATTATACTTGCAGCTCTTCAGAGCACAGTTGCTCTTGCACAGCCTTGGACAGGCCTCTGTGTCTGAGTTTCCCTGAGAAGTCATTTAAATTCTGAAGACACACTTCTTTCTTTCAAAGAAATTGCATAAATGTCTATCTGATTGAAACAAAGAATGTGTTGGCAATGGTGAGGCTTTAAATGGCTGCAGACAGCCGAGGGACGTACATGCAGTCCTGGAAGCACTACGCTTTGGGCAGGCCTCTCAAATACCATCCCAACTCCTCCTTGGTTTGAAAAAAGACAAGAGGCCTGGTGGAGGCATGTGGTCATGTTGCAACAAGTTGCAATATTCTACTGCACCTTCTGGGCCATGCTTTTTGTTGTGTTTATCTCTGCTGCGGAAGAAATAAGACCTATAGACACCCTGAATTAGGAGACTAAAAGAACAGGCAATCAAATAACAGAATAATGCTGTAGGGATTTTTTTTTTTCTTTAGCTGTTAAGAATCTTGAACCAGACAGCAGGAATGTTTTTTACATAAACTGTCTCTGAACCTTAATGAATCTCACGTCTTTTAAATGTTTGTTTCAACAGTAATCTGTGTTCACCTGCTTAGTTCCCAGCAGCATGCAGCATCAGTGTCAATGCGGTTGGTGTCCTATGTGGTGGCACTCAAAGAGGTGACTTGGCTGCCATTTGTTTCAAGTTTCCAATTCTAGCCTGAATGACCAGTATTATTTCACTATTGTGCTGGATTTTGGCTGAAGTCCCAAATTGCTCTTGAACTCGGATTTTTTGAATTGCAGTTGAGGGAGCAAAATCAGGACACAGTAAGAAGTGCCTGAGGGGTGGCGTTTGGCTGGTTGGCATTACGATTTTGCATTACAGGATTTCTTTGGAGGCTTATCTGCTCCTTCCTTTTTTTTTTGGTATAGTCACGTTAACAGTTCCTTAGTGTGTAAGATGGGTTTATAGATTTCCTTTTTAAAATGCTAATTTAGAGAAGGACTCAAGGAAGATGATTTATTCAAGAGTTGCTTTGCTGATGGACTCACAAGGATGTTAAAGGTATAGAAGGTTACATGGAAAAAATATACTGAAATGAAAGCAAAATGGTAAAAAAGGGATTGCGAGCAGAACTGGGTGAGCCTGGAGAGGTAACAGTCGTTACAAGTGAGGGGACCTGTCCTTCCCTCCAATAAAATAATGGTGGGGTGAAGTTGCCTTTATTAAATCAGACTTAACAGATAGATCATAAATAGCCATTTTCCATTAGGAAGAGGTAAAGAAAATTAACTGGAAGATTTCCAGTAGAATGCTTATTTATTGGGAGTCTTATACGGATGTGTGTTAAATAAATAATTTTAATGTAACTGCTTCATTCCTGCATTTTGCCATTCCTGGGTCCCAGGAATTTCCAGACAGTCAGCTGGAAATAGTGTCAATCTGCAGAACTTAGTTTCACACCTGAGGGTGAAAAAATATAAGGGAAAAAGTGAAAAAATACAAAAAACAACAGCTGCAATTGTCTCCTTCAAATAAAGAATGAATTACTAGTAAGGATAAGAACAATATTCTATAGTTTAAATGAGTGTGATTCTGTGATTTTTTGAATATTAGCAAATACTCTAAAAACTAAATACTGTAAAGGCTAGCTTTCTGCAGGTGACCAATGCCATTTCATCAAAGCAGTTTTTAAATGAATTTTATATAAATCTTGCTACATAAGAAATGGAGAGAAACAACACTTTTCACAAATGAATGTATCATGCAGTAGATCTTCTGCTTGTTGTAGCTGTCCATTGCTGCTGTCATTATCATGTTTTGAAAGGTATGTATATTAAATATGCACAAAATGCTTGTGAGGTCTCAGTTATTGGCAGTCATTTAGAGCAGAGATGATAGACTACTGCATAAATTATGCAATACTTTGATCACTATATTGTAAATGCTGTCATCTTTAACTTACAGTCTTATATCTGTGAACAATTTAAAGCAATGTTATTACTGTTTTTCTGAAGTAAAACTAGCTTTTACGCTTTAAATTAGTTTAGCAGCATTTCATTCAGAATTTATTACACAGAAAGGCACATCAATTATAACAAATGGGAGATGCCGTAAATCCTTTTCAGATAAAAGAAACAGTTAACAACTAAGATGAAAAAGCCTTATGTAAGAAGTATGAAAAGATAAATATTTGTATGAAAAGAAGAATTAATAGAAAGTGAGAAAGAGGAGTAGTTAAAAGCGAAAGAGCAACCAATAGAGGGAGGAAGGGAGTAAAGGAAAGTGAAACATCAAAAAATGAAAGAAAAACGAATGCTGAGGCAGGAGCTGAAGGATGGCAATGGGAACTACATAAGAAAAGACTAACAGCTTGAGGTTGGCAGGGTTTGTGTTTGTACATGCTAATGTAGCCCCCATCAGTTATTCTAGGAGTTCTGTGAGTTTAAATGGGAGGCCACTTTGGGAGAATGCATTTTCCTATTTTGTACTGCTAGGCAGGCCTGTATCACAGTGGTAAGTAATGCTTTATTTCCTGGATTCCAGACTGTTCTTTAAAACAGAGTATTAAAATAATAACAATGAAAAACAGTCAGGGCAAAAGAGAAGCAGAATAGACTGGGGCTAATCTGCCAGCACTCAGAGGAAAAAACATTTTTCCTGCCACAAGGAACCCTATTGTTCCTATGTTAAGTATTAATTTTGCCTGCATTTAAACTGAGCTGTCTTGAAGTCTGTGTTCTTACAATGGTAAAGCGTGTGCCAGTTACTGCAGCAGTGCACAGCAGCACAGCTCCAGGGAGGAGCTGCCCCCTGCGTTTTCTGGGCCTGCTCAGTCTTTCTCTGTCTGCTTACACTAATTTTTGGTGGAGGAGGGTGTGACCTGCCCTTTATGGCTAAGAAATCTGAGCATGTGTTCAGCACATGAGAGTTGTTGTTACATGAAGGAAATGAGCCCATGAGAAATCTGAGCATTTTGGGAAATATTGGATATTAATGACTGATATACATTCTTCTGGTAAAACTTATTAATGAATCTTCAGTGTATAAACTTTCATGTAGGCTTTGTCACTAAGAACTGAAACTCAAAATTTCATTTTCTCTGAGACAGGAAACTTTTCTGTGTGTGAGTTTTTCATAGCTAACGAAACTTAGACAAGTATCACCATGGGGTGCATTTCCCTGATAGGACATCAACTCAGAGTGATTCTCTCTGCTGATATTAGAGTAATTGCATGAAGCTGCTATTAATATAAGCAAGCTGTTATTAACAGATAATTGCTCACACAGTACTTTCAATTATTTCCTCCTACAGTCACACACACTCACACAGTCAATACCCAGTGAAGAGATGGAGGGGGTTTTGCTCCAGCTGACCAGCTTGGCAGATTTGTAAGACGAGAAACCAAGAGAGAAGAGTGGAAGGGACTGTCAATACACTAATATGATTCGGTAGAACCAAATGATGTGGATTTTTGATCCCATAGTGCTCTTGCTGAGACCATGTTTGTCTGTGACTACAGCCTGAGGACTTTAAGTCATGAGGAGTGTACCACAAACATGGGACCCTGGAGAAATTTCTGTCATCTTCAACTTGAGTTCAGACTGTTGCTTAGGATTTCTGCTCTTATATTGCAAAATAAATTTTAAACAGTGGATGGTTGTCTTGAAAGCAAGTGGAAAAACTCCATTTTTGTTGAGTCAGGCTCAGTTTGTAAAGAGGTTATGCTTAAAGTTCCCATACATGTTTGTATGTCTATGTAATTTCTTCAGTCATATGGAGTATAAATCTGGAAAAAAAAAAGTTCCAGGGTAATATAACTTAGATTAATATTACTGTATTTTAGCCATAAGAGGATGAAACATCTGAAATCTCCAAAGTGTACTGACCTGGTATATTTTTACACTGTGTGGTATTGTTGCTTGGAAAAGTTCCTTGATGCTAAAAATAATCATTTCTACACTGTTTTCTATCTCCTAGGTTACAAAATCTTTTTAACCTAGGCATAATTAAGATTATACCTACAGAATATATTTTTAGCATGGTAGACTTTCTGTGATGCAATGTTGTTCCAGCAGACATAGCTGAGTTCAGAGGAAGTCTGCTTCAAGTGAGAATGAACAGCAGAAGATAAATCAGTCACTTCTATAGGCACTTATTTTCTTTTGCAGCTTTTAGTGTTGGCCCTAAAATTTTGCTTGGTGACCCGCAGGTGTTAAAAGACCAGTTATCAATTTAGAGAAAGAAGCTCCATGTAACCCTGAAATCAGAAATTTGAAATCTGAGTTAAGATATTGGAAAGTTGACATTCCCTAACAGGTTTGAAACTAGAATTCTTCCTTGAATTAAGTTTTCAGATTTTCTTGCTTTGAAGTCTTTTTAGTAGACTGAAAACCACAAAATGAATGGAACCGATGTGCCTCTCAGTTCAAACAGTTTCACAGAAGGCTAATAACATGATATTTTTTTTTTTAATGTTTTATTTTAAGTTTATTTAGTTCCATCAAGGCTAGGTCACATGAAGACCTGATGGAAGCCTCTGATCCAGACAAAAGAACTGCTATCCTAAATGTATGACAGTAAGACTGTGGCACATGTCAGATAATTGCTCTGCAGAGTTTTTAAACTAATATCTGTTCACAAATGACTCTCTTGACCATCAGCAGCTATCCGTGCCTCTCTGGGTGCAGCAGGTCTCGAGCTGCCCAGCTGATGTCCTGTCTCTGGCCCTGCTTACCTCCCAGAGCAGGACTGGTGCTGCTCCAGCTGTGCCACCCTCCTTACCCGAGTGTCACCCAGGGCTGCCAGCAATGGTACAAGCTTTCTGCTTCATGAATCTGATTGTTGCCATAGAATGGAATATCTGCTGAAAATATCACTGGCAAGGTCTGAATAGGTTGCTAATTCCTTATTCCAAGCATAGCGAGCATGCTTGGGAAAGACTGACACTGTGCAATTAGGGTCTTGTCTGCAAATAAGAAGTTATTTCAGAGCCTGCTAATTTGTAACTAAGCTAGTTGAGGTACCTGATTTGTAAGTGCCAGAAAGTGTGTTGTGCAAGAGCATTTGAAATGTGATACTTTCCTTGGAAAATAAACTCATGCAGGAATTCCTTAAAAAGACAGTCAAGCATATTTGTCTAGTCTCTTATGAATCTTTTCAGCTGGGAATACTTTTCAGACCTGAATCTATCTTTCTCCATACCTATCCACGGATGTCCATCTCCCTTGTAACTTTTTCCAAAGGATACTTTGGGGAAATACCAGAATAGTTATTTCAGCATTACCCAGTATACATGAAAATAACTGAATCTGAAACAAGTATTGTAGAAAACAGTTTAAATAAATTCTATTAAGTCAATTATCTGTTGGTGCTCTTATAGTCAGGTTGAAAGTTTGAAGAATTCATGCTGTAATGACAGAATGAGAGATACTGAGATATTTAACTTCAGGAAAAAAAATACTTCTAGTTTGAAGACTCAACCATCTGATGCTGAGATGTGTAGAAAGGCTATTCCTACAGTCAAGACTGTTGCATAAGAATATACTTACAGATTTAAGTAGGTGAAGACACTGAGAATATACTGACAATACAAATGTATTGAGAATGCTGACAATACAAATGACAATTGAAACTGGATGCCAAGTTGGAGTTGTGTTCATGGAAAATGTGGATGAAGGATGCTGCTGAATGATTAAAGCATAAATTTCAGTGTATAGAACAGCTCAAGGAGAAAAAGGTACATGTGATTTGAAATTATACAAGCATATTTAGTAAGGGGCCAGATCTGCACCTTTATTACAGATACAGACTGGATAAGGAATGCAGTGCTGAAGTTAATCACTTGGAGTCGGTGGTGGAAAACGAAAGTCCACTGAGAGAAACAGAAGGGTTGGAAAGCCACTTCTATGATGCAGTTGATATACATCAATCTGTGCACCCTGAACTGACTCTCCTTTGTTAATATATGCACAAATTCTGGTTTTCATAAAACTACAAGTTTCAAAATTTAGGATTGAGTACGGACCTTGATGCAGGTAGAAATAAACAGGCTTAACCTCTTTCCCGAATTTATAAACCAATGCAAGTATATAAAAAAAGTCTTGCTTTAAACATAGTAACTTAATACTGTCTGTGAATTCAAAGAGAATTGAAATGGTGTGAAGACATTTATATAAAGCAAATATACTAGAACCTGTGGATGTAATAAATGTCAATCAGCAGTAAATGAAGATCTACCACTTTCTAAAGTTCAGGATGATTTTTGAAGTCTGTCCCTTTTCTTCCCATTTTTGTCAGTTTATTGAAGTGTGAAACTAAAAGAAGAGAACATGAAAGTTTCCAGAGACTAAATAAAGATGACCACACTGAAATGCTTGTATCCAAAGACATGTAAGGCATACATAAATTCACATGGAGGAAAAACCTCATAGTGAGAATCCAAAAATATCTGAGAACTCATATCTATAGAGAGAGCTCTCTGTGGTGCTCATGGACATGCATAAACTCAGCACAGGCATGTACTGAAATGAGGTGGAGTGTAGAGAGGCCAGCAGGTTTTTGCAGTTGTAAAGTTTTAGTGATTTCCCTTTTGGTAAAGGGTAATACGTAGTCCAACACAAAATGATGAGGTTCTTAAGGACATGGCTTAGTGTTAGAGTTAGGTTGTGGTTGGACTTGATGATCTTAAGGGTCTCTTCCAACTAAAATGATTGTATGATTCTGTTTCTCAAAGCAAAACCTACTTTCTGTAGCTCTGTTGGAAGAACATGTTATGCTTCTAGAACATAGCAAAGCAGGTGGGCTGAATTATTATGGGTATATTTGTGGTTAACATATGCAAATTAGATACTTGGGCATCTAAGGCATCTCCCTTTTTGCCAATGTCTTCAGATATTCTTGCTGGATGGATGCAGTCAGCTTCTCTTCTGCTATTGATTGAGTGACATCTGATGGACAATGTCTCTCTGCTGCCACTGGTTTTCTTCCGCAGATGCTCAGTTATTAAAGAACAAATTACTTAACAGAGGGTGAGTGGGTAGTGGGTAGTCAGACTGAATTCAGACATAGAAAAAAGTATGTATTTTAAAGTTACTCTTTTTCATTTTATGCATATTTTCCACATTCTGTCTAGTTTTATCCTTTTGAAGAAATATTAAAATTGAGTGACTTTGTCTGATCTAAATACATGCAGTTCTTTCTTGAAAGTAGCTACTTTAAGGCAATTTGTATATTTGTGTTTTAGCTGCCAATGTGTTGCATGATAAATTAAGATTTAACAGGACAAAAAATAATTTTTGTCATAAAACCATATAGAGGAGCTGGTAATAAACCTGTATCCATTCTCCAGTCTTAAAATAGCAATTATTCAAGGCCTATATGCATGTTGTTGATCAATTTTTCATATTTTCTTTCTGTAATTGACTAAGTTTGGGAGGTATTTTGAAGTTCTGTTTGTTAGACAGGGCAACTGGTGCTCACTATCTTCCCTTATCAATTCATGGTATATTTAATACTGATTTTTCTGACGCTTCTTTCTTCTCTATTTTTTTCTTGTTATATCCTCTTAGAACTTTGAGGACATTTTTTGTGGTTTTCTTTTTTTTTTTTCTTTCTGTTAATGGAACCTTTCCATAAGCCTCACATATTTCACTTCACAATTCTCCTTTCTTGTATTTTGTGACCCCATGACATGAAAAGTGAGATTTAAGAGATAAAGGTGGCTGTTGGCTGCTCCGAAGAGCTCTGTCCTGTGTAGCCAGAAAGGGCTTCCTGCTCTGTGGGAACACCAGAAACGGGAATTTTTGCTTTGGCAAGCCATTACTGTCTGCCATTCCTGTCAGGTAAAACAACAGGAAGGTACTAAAAGATGCAAACCATAAGAATAAAAGTTCAAAGGCATCTGAATAACCACCAACACTAGTGTATTTGCTGAAAACCAATAACAACAGTTTTGCCTAGCTCTATTCCCAGTTGCTTAGAAGAAAAAACAAGAGCTCTGTTGCCAGCAGGGCAGTATTGATGTGCTGCCTAAGTATGGTGACAGATGATATGAGCAACAGACTTATAAGGCAGGGAGTTGCCTATGTTTGGGACTGTGATGGTTTTAATAAAACTATTGAGCAAATTAAAGAGCCTCTGGAATTTAGTTTAGAATATTTATAGCTGACATGGGTAAAATATCAGGTGCATGAAATAACCTGGGCAGAAAGAGCAACAGGTGTGTTGTTAACTAGTACTTGAATAATGGTCAACATGACATGTTAACTTTTCAGGATATACTTTTTTTTTCAGTAAGTATAGAGCTTACGAAGACTAATTGGTTTTGCCTTTAGTACGTTGATGTATCTATGTAAATGTAAATAAAGGCAATGATAGAATCTTCAATGATATGATGAGATAATAGCATTGCAAATATGTTGAACTAACGGAGTATGGTATTGCAAGCCTGTTAGAGTTACACTTGATAGCTTGCTAATGAATATGTAATCTAGTTTGGCATTTTATGGTGTTTGGTACTGTTCCTTTCAAATGCCATTTCAGTGCCCGTCATTCATGTGGCTTCTGTTATTCTGAGACTGAGTGTGGGAACTTGTTTGCATGCATTGCTGAAGTTCTGTGGATTTTTAACAATAATGGTGTTAACTTGTTTAATTTATTTTGTAAAAATACAATTTGCCTCCAATAGCTGTGACTGCTTAGAGGAACAAACCTAACAAATTAACTACAGAAATGATTCACCTCTACAAACAAAAGCAGGAACTCTTTTTTTTTCCCAGCTTCAGTGAACATAATTACTTGCATTATCAGTTTTGTATGATCACCAAAAAAAAAAAAAAACAACAGTAAATAAGTGCTTAACGGGTTGGTCTGCAGATGTGTTATCTGAGCACTATGACCCCTATATCACAAAAATAGAGATGGGCAAAGGTTCTGCAACTTTAACATGAATGGAGAAGAAAACAGCCATCAGAGATGATGACAAAGCTAGTGGCTGAGTAACAGATGAGCTGGATGGTTGTTTTCTATTTCTGCATTCTTCAAAACAAAATAGTATCAGGATCCTTGAGGAAATTACATTAAAGTGAAAGAGGAACCAGCAATATAGATACAGTGTGATGCAAGAAGCTGCAAAGAAATCAAAGGGACTTGCATTGGAACGGAACGATAGAGGAAATAGTGTTGTTTGCTGATGACTAAAAAATGGTGGAAAAGAAATGCAGTAAAAAAGTGTCTTAGAGGTGATTCACAGGTTTTGGGTGACAAGATCTGTGAATATTGGTATAGAGACAGCATAGTGGCATCCTCTGAGAAGGCTGCAAATATGGAAACCAAGACAAGGAACTAAGATGAAGGAAAGAAGCTTAAGTCATTTTTATAGATAATGCACTTCATAAGTTTAAGGCTAAGGAACAATGCTTGTTTGCAGCGAGATGAAACTGAAGGTTTTATATATTTTTTTATATATATATGTGTGTGTGTGTGTATATATATATATATATATATTTACCTAAATACCAAAAGTAATTTGTCCTTTTTCAGAGAATTGCATTCTTTAAAAGCTGTGCTCAGTGCACACAGACAAATAGTGTTGCTTGTTTATTTGTTTCTTCGGGGGTCATCCAAGATGTTTACTTTTCGCAGAGGAAGTGTTTTGTTTTTCTAAATTAAGCATTTGAACTTCAGGTATTGCAGAAGAACTTGGAAATGTGGGGAGGACTTGGCCTATTGCATTGTGAAAACTGTCAAGCCTGAAGTGATTGCAATGTGGAATGGGTGTGCCCAGGAGCTGAAAGCTCGGAAAAAAAAAAGAAAATCTTGGCATCATTAGCACTTTTGGCTATTTGTGTTTTTCTAATGCCTGACCTCTCTTCTCTTGCCTTCCTTTCCAGAAGGAAGCTGTACTAATCAATTGGATCAACCTCCCTTTGTAGGGAATTCTGCTCCCTCTGGTCCCAGCAATTAAATGTGTTCTGTCTTTCTGGAGACCTTCACTGTTTAAGACATGTTGCAGAGATGCTGGGTACCTGCTGCCCCCGCTTCCCAGGACAGTCAGCTGGGAGGTGGGAACAGAACCACCACCACGGGGGCCAAATGTCTAGGAAAGGCTGAGGAACATTCAGCCTCTCTCTGCTAAGGCCAATGTTTACGCACAAAGTCTTTTGAAGCTGTCACTCTGTTGATGAAACACACCGACAGTGAGATGTCGTCATCTGAATGTGCATACCCCCAGGCCTTGACCCTGAGCAAACAAAGACACAGATGACTTCAATAATGTTCTTGCGATTGGTGATGGGATGGCCTGTTTCTGTTTAAAGTATTTCAGATATTTTCATGCTAATTCTTTCTGTGGAAACAAGCTAGTTATGTTTCTAATGCCTGTAGGTTTGTTCCCAGGCTCCCTGACTCTGTTCCTGTGGCTGTTTCCTTTCTCCATCCTAAATCCAAGAGGTTCTGGCCCTGGATTCCAGCCTTATCACCTCAGTTCCTTCTGTCTCCTGTTTGGTGGAAATGGAGCTAACGTGTTCTGGTGCTCACCCACTCTTGCTTCTTTCCTGAGTCCCAAAAGCAGCATACCTTGTCTGCAAAACAGCAAATTCTTGACATCCATAAGGTTTCATATTTTTAGACACACGCGAACATGCACATGACTTGTGTAAACTTAGAGAAGCAAGTTGATTGAGTCTAAGCTCTTACTATAGCTAGGAAGAAGATGGATATTTAAGACATTTTGTTCCTCTGAAGCTGCACAGGATGCTTGCTTGTGTCCTAGAAGAGTGGCGTTACTCTGTTTTGCTATTCTTACCAGCTGCTCAAGATGTGTGGAAACTACATCCTGAGTTCTTTGGTTTCCTCTTTTTTGTGTGTGTGTGTTTTCAAGCTTCCTTCTCACACTGTCTGGAGCCTTATCTGAGCACAAACGCCTGCCTCCAGGGCTGCTTTTTTTTCTTGTTTTGTGTTCTTATGGAAATGATTGCAACACAGAATCGCCTTTTGCTCGCTTCCAGGTCACAGTCAGAGGCTTGCCCAAAAGCAGGAGGATCAGCAGGCAGAACCAAACTGCTCTGAAATAATCTGGATCTGACTCTATGGAAGAGGAAGTCTGCTTTTCATGTCACATGAGGCTACAAAGTCCACCCTTCCCCTTCTTTGTCACAGCCAAAGGGGGAAAGTTTGTTTCATCACCATCTCTTACACCTAAACTGAATGGCTGCAAAGTTGCATGTAACATCGTTCTCTGCTCCGGTAGCTGCAAAATATATTTAATGTGTTTATCAGTCAATTGCTTAAAGGAGATAATTTTCAACTCATCTATTCCCTGCAGCTCTGTGGAAGACCTGGATGTTTTTAGGTGTAGCAGACCATAATAGTCATGGTTCATAGCAACCAGTCCCTGTAGGGCCCTTCCACTTCAGGTGAAGCTTCCTTTTGTGTGAAAATGCCAGTGTGTGTGTCATGGTCAGTGATTAATGATGGTCCATCCTTCCCCATAAAGGCTTCACCTGTCTCTGTTTGAAGTTGAACTTCCTCAGACAAAAGGAGAGACAAACACAAAACTGTCGCTGGCAAACCTGTATGAAAGAGCTTATTGTAGTTTGTCAGGTACACAAACAAATTTAAACGAGTTTAAATAGGTCAGTTTAGAGGTGTCTAACACCTGCATAAGAGGTGTTAGATGTGGCTTGGAGTCATGTCTATCTTTCTCTTATCTGTCTATCTATCTTCTACTTGTTAAATTTACTCTCCTTATCCCTTAAATGAGCTCTTCAATAAGCCCATCTGACTGAGCTGCTTATTTTCTAGCTGTAGAGACACTGACTCTAAACACAGCCATCTCATAATCCTAAATCACAACTATATGTTTTTAAAAACTAAGTTTCAACAGGATTTAATTCATTTAATGTGGCAATTTTCTATAACTATTTTACTTCCTGTGATGACATTCTACCAGCAAGTGTTGTTTGCAGAAGTCAGTGCGATTGGTACATAAGCATGAGTACTTCTATCAGTATTATTTAAAAAAAAAAGGCAATAGCATCGTTGATAAATCTGTGCAGCTGTGTGGTTCTCACATCAGATGGCAGGACCTGCTCTTCCTACTTCTCCTTGGGGCAAGATCTCTGGAAGCTGGTTGTGGGCACAGAGCTGGACAGTTTCCAGCTGCAGGGCAGTGCGTCCATTTGTCCAGCTGCAAAGGCAAGCTCCAGAAGCAGGAGGGTGAGGTGGTAAAAGTGACACCTATGAGATGTGAGCAGGCTCTGGCACAGGCAGGACATGGCAGCTGGCTGCAGGTGGTGGTGGCAGCCTGTGCTCCAGTGACTTTACTCTCTGGGTGACAAGTGGGGAAGGTGTGTGGGGAGATGGAAGAGCCCCAGGGGCTGAGAAGCTGGTAGACACACCTGAGAAGGAATGAAAGAATCAGGGTAGTTGGCAACTTCCTTTGGAGCCAGAGGCTGACAGATGTGAGGTGGGACCGTGGGGAGATGTGTGGTGCCTGGATAGGGCCTGGCTGTCAGAGACTATGGAGAAAAGTTGCTGAGACTCCTCCAGTGCTGTCCTATATTTCTTGTTTGTGTGAAGTCAACCTGGGGGGTGCACCAGGGACTCTGCGGGGTAAAAGACAGTGAGGATGGGATGGGTGGGCAGTGTCCCTTCAGGCCTTCCTGACAAGTAGTCAAAAATTGGCTCTTTCCTGAAGTTCCCCAGGAGACGCAGCTAGGGTCACAAGCTTGTTCTGGGGGGCAGGTGGTGACTTGTCAGCAGTTATTGCAAATTTATCTGTTTTCATGCTTTTGTTGTTTGGGGTTTTTTGGTTTGGTTGGTAGTCGTTATTTGTGGTTTTGGTTGGTGTGTTTTTTTCCTTTCTGTGGGCTGGAATTTATGTCTAGGAAGAAAGGAGGTAATCTCTTCTGAGGACAGCTCTCCTTATGTACCTCACAAAGTCTTCTGCAACTTAAAAAAAAAAAGGCAACTGACCAAACACTCTCTCTGCAGCCAAAATGACATCTGCCCTCCGGAGCCAGCGATACAACCCCGCTTCAGATCACGGCCCCAGTGGAGCCAGCGGCTGCCTCCGGTGCTAGTCCCCCGGGCACGCACCGCTCCCCCCGTCCGCCTGGGACCCTCCGACCCGCCGGAGGAGCCCAAGGCCCTGATAACGCGGCGAGTCGGAGGTCATCTGTGCTTTAAGGAAAGCAGAAGGTCAGCGTGCAAATTAGATGGATTGAGCCATTTAGAGTTAAACTAACCCCTCCCACTGCCATGGACCACTAAAGCGCCCATTTTCATGAGCACCTCTCACTAAGGCAGCTCAGAGCCGGCAGAGGCTGAGAGAGGAAGAAGAGGAGAGAGAGGGAGGAGGGAGCGAGCACCGGTACTGATGGACGAGCCAAAGGGTAAGGATAGAAGCGACGCGCTCACCTCCAAAAGCAGCCCTGGCCCCCGGCGAGGGGGCGCGGAGGGGAGGCAGGGCTCGACGAGGCGCCGCCGGGGGGGATCATCCCGTGGCCGACGCTCGGGGGGGGGCTGTGCATATTCATGAGGAGCTCCTTGAGCTTCGCCAGTCAGGAGGGAGCTGCGGCATCCCCGGGCGGCGCGTCTCTCCTTGCGCGCCCGCGGAGCGCTGCCGGCGGTGGGCGAAGGCTCCGCGGCGGGGGCTCCCCTGGGTGGGTGCCGCCTTGCGGCAGTCCTCCCCAAGGCGACATCAACCTCAACCCTTTGCGCTCCTGGTCGTTTCTGATGGGACATTGTCCACTTGTGACTGGGGTGCCTGGGAGGGGGCCCGGCCGTTCGGGGGAAGCTGGAGGTGGCCGCGGGCTGGCGGGTCCCCGGGCGGTGCAGCGAGGCGGGCGGGAGCGGAGGCTCCGCGCCGGCGTCTAGCAGAAGTTTGGCCGCGTCAGTGCGAGGGATTCCCTCCCTCGCCGCGCAGGGGAAGAGCTGGCGGTGAGTTCCCGGCTGCAGCCCGCACTGCATGCGGGGCCGGGGCCGAGCTCCTGCGGCGCCGAGAACCGCACTCAAAGGATGAAGAGAGGGGAAAAAAACAGCAAAAACTCAGCGGAAGTATTGGCTGTTAGAAAATCGCGGTGGAAAGTGGTAGTTCTGAGGCTGCAATAATTGCTGTACACGGGGGGCTCTCAGTGCGTGGGCTCAGGGCCAGAACCGGCTCGGGAGAGCGCAAGGGAGAGGGGGATTCCCCACTTGGCATCCTGGGAAACCCTCTCGCCTCATCTGCGGTCATGGGCATCGGGGAGGGACTCGGCACTAGCTGGAGATGCGTATTGCACAGTAATTTTTCCACGAGATACGTCTTATGCCGGGGTTTTCCTTTTATAATCAGTTGGCATGGTGCACGTAGCAGCACTAGTCACACAACGCTTGGCAGAAACATTTCCTAGTTTAGTATCAGCTTTTGTCTATCTGGGTGCTTCACCCTCTGTTTACAGCAACTTCTGCAATACGGACCATCTCTCCATACTGCTGGCTCTGTGCGGGGCTTTAAACACAAAGCAGGGTCTCCAACGAGTAGGCAAGAACCAGTAAACTGCGAAAAAAAGACCTGGGCAGAAACTTACCTTTTAAGTTGGGTGAGGAGCTTAGGGATAATAGTTTCTACTATTTTGATAATTTCTTATTCAGTACCAGGTGAAAGTCTCTCATTTATAATTGTTATGGCATCAGATAATCAAAATACGTTTTGTTTCTTTCTTTTTTTTTTTTTTTTTGAATAAATGACATGGTAAACTAGACCTCTCCAAGTTTTTAACTACATAGAATGTAATGAATGGCATTTGAGTGAAAGAAGTGTTTTCACAGTCTGACGTACACCAAAATTTAAAGCAAAGACTGGCAGAAGGAGGAGATTAGCTCATTAGTCTATGCAGTCATGTGTGAAGCTGGAAATTTAGAAATAATTTGCCTTTGCTGAGGAGGGAGATAAGAATAGCTTCGAAACCAGTCTTTTAAAGTTTCGTTCCAAAAATGAAATGTAATGCATGAACAGAGATCCCTTTTCTAGTGAGGTGAGTAATCACAGAGAGGAACTCATTTAGCGAAGAGGACCAAATAAGCCTTCTTTTAGAAAGTGTAATTTTAAAGAGACAGAAGGAAACTGAAGAAAACTGACAGTGTTCAAGCTAATCACAAGAGAGGTGGTGATGGTATAGGAATGGGCTGACCTGTAGAAAATGCAGGTTGTCTTGCCTAATGAAAATTGGTGCAATGAATAGCAAGAAACTGCATTTCATGTGTGTGGGAGAAGAAAACACAAGGCAGTGTTTTTGAAAACGCCTCTTGCAGTATGTGTTCCAGGGGCAGCAATCAATAGGTTCAACACGGGGGAGTCCAGGACAGGCAGTATCTCTCAGCTAGTAAATAAGTTTCCACCTTGAAATGATGCATGAAGGCACACCAAGGGCACATCCTTTCATCAGAAAGGAATTACTAGGGAGTGTTTCAGTGGGAGGCCTGTTTCCTGGGAATCTTGGGGACTGTAACAAACAGGTTTAAAATCCTACTCTTAAGTTTTAGGAAGACCATATTTTAAATACTGATACTGTCAGCTCTGCCTTGAAATTTGGACCAATATGCTATTACGACCAAGGAAGAAATTCTGCTTGAGGTGCTACAGAGCAACAGTAATCGGTATGAGTACTTTCTTGGACAGAAAGCATGATGTAGTCTGAAAAATATGTTACTGAAAAATATACATGGGGGGCTTCAGTCTGGGGAAAACATAATGCTGATCTCATGCAGACAGCAGTAAAAAGCAGTAAACATTCTAAAATGTATAGATTTTAACAAAAAAGCTACTGAAATGAACAAGAGGTAGTAACTCTGGTTTGGAGCTCTATATAAATGATGAATTAATCACTGCTGTTGGATGACTGCTCTCTATGGACCAGTGATTGTTCCAGCATGGAGCAGTAATAAAGTAAAATCTGATGGGGAAAAAGAAAAAAAAAAGGTAAAGGAACATGAATGAAGACTGTGAATTTAAAGAACACGTACTGGCCAGCACTCCAAAAACAAGAATGAGGGTGACTGGCTAGTTTACTCAGGTAGTCAAGGCAGTAAATAGAAGTTATTATAACACAAGCATTAATACATGAAAAGGAAGTGGGAAAAGAGGAAATGGGGAACACCTGATGGAAAATACAGGCTGTGAATTGTGGAAGAGGGAAGAATTGTGGAAGACGGAAAAGAGGAAATGGGGAACACCTGATGGAAAATACAGGCTGTGAATTGTGGAAGACTCTTTAGAGAAAGCAAAGATGTCAGGGGAAAAAAAAAAAAAATCTAAAGTTAACAGGACCAAGCACAATTCAAAGGAGGCATTCTGTATGTCTTAGGAACAAAATAATGTATATCTAACAGTTGCATAATCATTACAGAGATGGAGAGAGTAAGATTTTAATGATGCAGAAAAAAAACCCCACGGAAGTGTTGGTTATATACTTTTTCCTATTTGAGGGAAAAATAAATTTTCACATAAAGGAATATTTAATGGAAGTATTACAACTAAGTAGCCTGTTTTGTAGATTAACATTTTGGGGGGAAACAAAGTTTGTTTTAAAAACAATTTGAAATTAAATGTGCCAAGTACTTACTGAGAAGATCTATGCTCAGTGATGTTAATTTTTAATAAACTAGAGTAAAACACTAGGGATATCCCAGGCAATGGGAAGATGCTGTTGTTGACACAATATCTCAGCACTATGATGGTGGGTAGCCTAGAGATCTATTGCCAATTTAGTTTTATATCAGTAAAACAGAGAGAGAGGTCTCCCCAATAATCAAGTTTTAATAGCCAGTTTGATTATGTTCTCTTGTTTTTGTAAAGGATAAGACTTACTAAAGTAGCTTTTGGAATAATGTTGTAGAAATTGACAGCATTATCAAAATGGATAACGTGAATGAATGGATCAAAAAGGAAATTACTCATCCCAGATGGAAGCAAGCCTGGGAGTTCATGTGGTCCCCTCAAGCAAACATATTAATCTGCATCCTAGAAAGGAGATAGTCCCACCTGCAAGAGTTTGCAGCAAGAACTTCAAGGAATATGTTCCTTTTGGTTTTGGCATTTGAATAGCAAATGCATTTATACGGGAGGTGAGGGAGGAGTACTTCAAGTACTGATGGATCTTTTAATTTGTCCTTGGTTTCCTGAAGGAATTTTTTTGTTTACAAAGTAAGTCAGCTGACTTAACAAAATAGTTGTCAAACAAGCCTGATTCTCATTTGGAAAAAAACAGACCACATTTTGCCTTATGCATGTTATCACTACTAACGTTATCTTCTTGATTTACTTCTTCAAATAAGTCTGGAGGTTCATTGAAGTTCTAGGGGGAAAAAAAAGTATTCTTAATAATTGAGTGAATATTGAATAAATCTAGGCTTTAACTTAACAGACTTCTAAAGCCTGACATCCCTGATCATTAGGAAGCACCTCACAAAAGGGGACCTGGAAGAACTTGTCTCCTTGGTTGGTATTTGATAGCAACAGAGTGGATTGTGACTGTAGAGCTGGGAAGACAACTGAAACTTTATCTGATCTGTTTTCCAACTAATTACTTGCACTTGTTTTATTTTTCAGAGATGGCAAATGTGATTGAAAACAGTAAATATTAATATCTCCTGTGTCTAAACTTATCCACAGCAATAAATGCATTTCTGATGTTCTGATTACAAAAGTTTCCCTATGACTCTCCAGCAAAGAATGAGCTAAGGGATTAAGACCTGGATAAGAACAGACCTCAAAAATAGCTATCAAAGGAAATAATTATTAAACAGCTGTGTTTTCAGAGGTATTCTGTAAGAGGTCTAATGGCATTAGACATTTTCAATAACGATCTAAAAAGTATAAAATTATTGCTGATTTATAGATGGAGTTTGTCAGTGCTAGGAGGACCAGTACAAATACCAATTAAGTCAGAGGAAAAAGTCAAAGGAAGCCAAGAGTGGTTGGAAACATAAAGAGCAAATAATAGGCTTCAAGCCAAGCCTGTAAAAGCACAGCTAATGCAGCTTTGGGTGGAAAATTGGACATTCAAATCCTGAATAGACTAGAAAGATTTCCAGACAATGCTGTCTGAAAAAAATACACAGAAGTATGTGTACATATGTATGTGACAGCTGTAACTTATACTTTATTTGTTTTATTAAAGCAATTATTTTTGTTGTTTGGGAGAAAATTGTCCTCTACTCAACCTTATTGTGACCACTGCAACCTGTGTTTGCCTTCTGACTTGTAGTTACCAGAAATATGTAGAAAACTCTTGAGGAATTTCTAGAGGATAAAGAATAAATTTAAGAGGCTGGACACCTGAAAATGAAGGGTTACAAAAGCTGTAATAATTGATAATACTTTTAGCCTTTCCTAAGTTGTATAACTGGCTTAGTAGGGTGCAAAAATATCAAGCTTGGTCACATTCCTTCTTTTCCTAAGACATCTTTGCACTTTTAGCACCTGTGGGGTTGGGAGTAACTAGCGAACCCAACTTTGGGGTTAACACCCCCAGCTAGGTATTCTGTACTGTTTTACTAGCCCATTGGTTAATGACAGTGCTCAATGCCTGTGTTCCATGGAGCTGGATTGGGTTTGAAGTGTTGAGACAGGAGCCAGGTTCTCAGTTTGGAAGTTATCTGTTCAGGGTGGTTACAATGTGGTTGAGGATGGAAGTGTTTAGCTTGAACTTTGGGGTGAAGTGGATGATACTAAGATGACTCTGGGAAGCCAGCCTATCAAGGATTAGTATTGCTTGAGACCAATCAAACTTAAATTCTGGATTGTGTTCACAAGAGAAGCACTCCTGTTGGTTTTCTGAAAGATGAGCCACATTTCTTAAATTCTGTTTTCTTATGGCTTTGTGAGCTAGATGTGACAACTGGCTTAATCTCTCAGCTCGGTGAAAACTTCCCTGAGCAGAGCTGAAGTTTTATCACAGGTGCTTCCATCAGCATTTCCTAGCCGCAGAGCTGTTGCCTGCGTGTTTGCGTGGGGAGCAGCAGAGCCTAAGGGTGCGCTTCTACAGCCAGCTTAATTTGACATAAATCTGTGCTGCTGAAAGAAAAGGGAAAAGGTGGCTGTCCTTGTCCCTAGCCTTATTCTTTTTTTTCTGCAACAAACTTTCAGCTTGTCTGGCTTGAAAGCCAATGCCAGTCCAAGTAAAAGAACAGAAGGAGGCAAGGGTAAAAGTCACTCGGATTAAAGTTACTGGGGGGGGGCTTCACTGTAAGACAAGGAGAGACACAAAACCAGCCCTGTGCTCTGAAACAGTGCTGCATTAGCAGTGCAAATTAAGAAATGAGTTAAGGGAAAAAGTGTGAGAGACCAGATGGAAGGGAACAGAGTCAGCTAAGTGCACACTGAACAAATTCATCTGCTCGTGTCCTTTCATGTATTCACTCCCCCCAAATGTGACTGGAAAGATCCATTTCCCAGCCTACTCTTTGGGCTCCTCATCCCTCCATCCCTTGTGCTGCTCCAGCTGTTAATGTTCAAGAGTGATGCAGGATGTGTAGCGGTCACTGCTGTCACTGTTCTGTCAGTGCTCAACCACTGCTAGCAGTGCTGTAGCTTCAGCCTGTTATAGTTCCTGTATGAACCCATTAGGGCTCTCACTGGTCCCAGCTTGGGAAGAGCTTTCCGTGAGGATTTGCAGAGCTGCTTCACTGTCTGCCTTCACGTTGCCTTTCAAATTCCCCTCGTAATGTCAACATACTTTGTTGGCAGTCATTAAGCTTCTGGTATGAGGAGACATGTGCCCGTCAGTCTGGCCCACACTGTCCCATGCTCCCTTGTGACTTTCATCCAGCTGCACACTACATTTCTTCTGACCAAACAGTAAATTTTACGAGGTGGCTGGATGATTTACAGGTTGGAACTTACACTTTTGAGAGAGCATTTTTATTTTGCGCAAGTAGGAGTTAAGGGCTTTTATTTTGATTTATATTCTTCCCTTTGTTTCTGATCCTCCTATAAGAATATTTGCCCTGATCAATAGGGTGGTGAATGCCAGATCATTCTTGGGGGAAAGGTTGGTAATAAAATGGACACCAAAGGAATGAGAATTAGCTTGTTTTTACATTAACAGTCTGCAATGTTTCAGCAAAAGCTCAAACCACCACTGGCCTTTGAACTCTATATACTGCATGGAAAAGGTGAATCAGCAGCTCAGGACACAGAAACCACTTCAACCCCTCAGTTGGTTTGCAGCACTTTTGCGCTCGGTTCAGAGGGCCCCAGAGGCAGGGGAGCAGCACTGCTGGTGGTGCAGCTGCCGAGCTGCTGTGGTTTCCAACGTTCACTTATAGCAATGCTGCAGTTGGGGGTAGGGGAGGCAGGGGCCTCTGCACCTTTCTCCCTGGGCTGTAGCAAGAAGGGGGAGACTCCTCCGATAGTGAGGGATGGAGGGGATTTGGACATCTGCAGCACGGCTGATGGGATGGGAACATCCACGGCAAACTATGGGGAGCAGGCATGCAGTGGGGTGGGAAAGATGGAGTTCCTGTATGGAGCGTGGTGGTGGGAACAGGTAACAGAGTGGGATTTATTCCTCTGCTGAAAACTGTCCCTCCCTCCTACCTGCTCTTTGCCTGAATGGCACTGGGCAGCTCTTGCCAGGGAGAACATCTGATCTTGGCCAAGATCAGCCCTTAGCTGCTGGCTCCAATTGATTTGTGGGAAACAGACTGGAAATCTGCAATTTTGCCATGTGTTGAATGTGTACAATAAGCTGATCTGTAGCTTCTATATATTTAGTCTTGTTTTCCAGAAATAGTATAGGAAACTTACTATTTGTCAGCTTTGTCTGAGACTGCAGTAAACACAAAACCAGCTGAAGCTGAAAAGAACTGTATTCTGGTAAAACTAGTGGTTAGATTCTTGTTTACAAGACTTAGAAATACTGTTGTGACAAAAAAGCATGAAAGCAATAAAGAAAATAACATTCCAGCAGTGTTGTTTAGAATTTATTCTGTCATTAGCCAGAGATATTTAAAACTTTATTTTGAAAAGACCTTATTTTGAAGTGAATCAATTGCAAGTTTAATGATGACTTTAGCAAGTGGTTTGACATATGAAATTAAGTAATGTCTGCCCTGCCTGATGAAGAGGACCATCAGACCAACACTTCTGACTGTGTCAGCATGACCAGAAAACTTAATCTGTCTGAAGAATGGCTTGGTAAAAAATATATATGTATAAATTAGAAAAGCAATTTGCACTTGTACAAGTGTGAGGTAGAACTATGGCAAAAGGCAGAGGTGGGAGAGTCCCTTTTTGTGGCAGAGTTAAACCAACTGTGAAACTAAGACTGTGCAGTTCATCTTAAAAATAATGTTTTACAACTGAACCTGGCACCATGCTATGAACTCTTTGTTAAAGACAGTAATTTTACAGTTGCTTTTTAAGTTACAAAGCATTTCTCAACTCGAGACCAGTAATTTCTCTACCAATTTTAGTGTTGTGGCCTCTTGGTGTCTGTGAGAATGCTAACTGCATCTCATAAGCCTTGCTAGGAATAGAAGCCCTTCTGTAAATAGGGATCTTAGAAGGCCTCTTCTGCCTGTTTCCTTCTCAGGGGACTGCAATCATAAATTTATGTTGTAATCTACTACAAACTACATCTCAGGAACTTTTGGTGTGGTACACTAGTTAAAGTTTACTAGTGTTTCACAGAGATTATATATAATGCATCAAGACTGCTGTTACGTAGTCCCTAACTCCTTTATAAAGTAGCAAACAACTCTTTTACTCTACTGGTTTCTCCTGCCTCCACCCCTCAAGTCAGACTGCGGGAAGGAAACACAGGGAATGCCTTCTTTCTTGGTACAGGGCTCAGCTGCCTTTGTTCCTATTTTCCAGCACATTTCTCCTAACCTAAATGATATTTTCAATTTTTTCCATATTTTGAAGTTGTACAAGAACTAGATAAATCCTCTAGTATGAGTCATGTGTGTACTTTACTAGACCAATAATCTCCAAGTTGCTATTAGTCTGGCAAAACATGAGAGACTATATCAAAATGACAGAAGATTAATTTAAGAGTAGGTGTAGCTAGAGCATGCTGATCTTTCCCGGGACCCTGGGAACTCTGCCTCTCCATGGGACGAGTGTGCTGTGAGAGCTTCCCAGACAAGCAGACTAAGTGGTGCAGAGGACTGAGCATCAGGCTGGCTATTTGCTGCTCTCTTGTGCTTTTTCATCACCTGTGGAAAAGGAGCCAATGGTGCTGACCTCTGTAAACTGCTTGGCAGTATATAGGTGGAAAGCATTGTGACAAATTGAAATGTTATGATTTGTTATTAGGGAAAGGCTGAGATTCAACAGACAGAAAAGCATGATGGTCACTTCAAGTGTTGTTTGGTATTAGCTCCCCACATGTTGTGTGCAGACAGCACTGCTGAGAGCTGGAGTCAGCTGTGAAAGCCACAGAGTCAAAGAGAGCCTGGGAATAGTGGGAAAGTAGTGAGATAGTCCTGGCCTTTCTTGGTGTCTATGTGCTGAGAGAAGGCTGAACTCATAAGGCTGTGACATGAGCATGAGAAAATGTGTGTGCACAAAAGCCTCCTTGTGAGTCTCGTGGCTCTGCTGTGGGATAATTGCAGCTCTCCTGTCTCACCAGGAGCTTTATGGGGGAAGCTGAGGTTAATGCCAGCCTTGTGCTGTGAGCCTGGGTATAGGAACACTACCAGGTCTGCACTACACTAGTGACAATGGTCTCGCTCTGTTCTGTCACAGGGAGCTGCTTGGCATGTGACAAGACTGAAAACAGCTCCAGAACTACCATTATCAGTGAGATCCTGGGTGTAAACTGTTTAAAATCCCTTGTGGTGAGTCCCGTAGTAACAGCCATGGACAGGCTACATTGTTCCTATTTGGGATTTCAGCATCCTCTAAGGTCCAGAAGACCGGTGCTGGTGCTGTGCTTGTGTGTGCTGTGCCGCAAGCTCTGAGCAGGAGACCAAGCAACATCCGAGCAGCAGAGCAGGGAGCAGGAGCAGACACCAGACCAGCCCTAAAGTCTGTTTACTTTGCTGTTATTAGGGTCTCCCATAACCTAACCAAGCCAAGGAGACCTTTTCCCAGACATGATGCTGGCCTGTGAAGAAAAGGTCTAAGCACACCATGCATAAGGCAGGCGTGCAGCTGAAGAAGCAGAAATATTACAGCTGGCCTGAAGGAAACGTGAATGGAAGAGTGTGTGTGTGTGTGAGGACTAGAAGAAGCAACAGATCAACGGTTAAAAGAACTGTCTGTTTTGATAACCGAGGATGTGACTGACTGTGCTAAAACTGGGTAAAACACTGACAAATGTGGTATTTGTGACAAGGCTGGCAGCCTGCGCCCTGATAAGCCCCACATGGTTGGCTTGTCAGAAGAAGGCATGGGTGGTGATAAAGCCCCTGTGCAGTTGTACAAGGAGGAAAAAAACCTGTGTTCTGATAACAGAAGGATGGCAGCAAGGTCACAGCACATCCTGTGTGCAAGTCCTCCTTCCCAGCAGGAAGGCAGACTGGGGGAGCTAAGGCACCCAAAATGAGGAAAAAAATTCACTGAGCAGCCACCCGCACTAGGGCTCTCGGGCCATGAGATGAGTGAGATTTCGAGGCAAAGCGATCACACCATAGTAACCATTAACTCCTAAAGACAGTAAAAGACTTCTTCCAAAATTTGTAGCTTGCCACTGAAGAGGTGTAGTGTGCACCTGGCATCTGGCACCCTTGGTCCCATCCTAACCAGGATCCTGCCAAAGCGCCTGGGTGAGTTCTGTGCCTGTGAGTATGAGGGAAGTGAGAGTAGGTGAGAAAATAAGTGTGACTGAAACAAATTTTTGAAACACATATCATCTTCCTGTTCAATAAGTATTTCACTGTTGCTACATTAATTTCGTGTATTATAGCTACGTTAAAAAATATTCCATCTTTAAATGAGAAAAAGATGTGAAACCTTTGTTTATAACTGGTAAGCTCAGCAGAGTTTAAGAATTTTTTGGTTTGGCAAGATCAGCTGTACAAAAAGGGTCCAAATTGAGCTGTGAGAGGCTCTGAGAGCTGAAAATTATTGGGCAAAAATATCAGACAAAACAAAACAGGAGGGCAAGAAAAGTTGTTGGATACTTTCAGTGATGGAAAGTGAAAAGCTGAAACTACTCACCAGTCTTTTGCCTTCATTGTTTCCATCCAGAGTTGACTTCCCGTGTGTCTGTGTAAAGGGTGAGCAGATCGTGGCCCAGGAGAAGACCCACTGCCGAGAGTCATCTGAACAAGAGTGCTGTTGGGAGCACAGCCAGATTATAAATGGATTTTAAAGCTAGGGCTCCCACATCTGCTCTGAGGAGTAACATCCCCACAGATTTCTCTTTGCAGAGTTACCGTGCAGCTCCTATATCTCCTTCAGCCTGCTAGCCCTCACTTCCAGACTTCACATCTCTTTAAGTGAGTCCCCATCTCTTTGAGATCAAATCCTGCTTTCAATTAGCATTATTGTCCTTATGAATATATGAAGTTTGTGATATTTTTCTCATGTTTGTTGTTTTCCAAGTTTTATTGTTTCCTGTGTAGGATGGTGGTTTCCATAGATACCTTGGACATTATTTATCTATCCTCCCTGGATGTGCAGTTCCTCTCAATGAATTACAGTGCAATTTGCCACTTTTGCTTGAGGCATATCAGTGCCATACTAAGCGTTTTAATGCTATTGTTCTAACATGTCTTTCGTCATCTCGATACGTTGCCTTGTACTCTTATACAGCTTTCAATCCTCATGACAGAACTCCTATCCCAGGCAGTTTTAAATTAAAAAATTATACATTGCATGTATATTTTAGGATCTTGTACTGATAATTGTTGGAAACTTTAGCTCAGCTTTTCTCTGGGTAACTGTTAAACAGAACAGTGTTTTGTTATTTTTGTTCTCCCTCCCCCTTTGAGAAATGTTATCAAAGGAAAAAGTCTGGCAAAGTATTCAGGACTGGTATGGTCCCGTTGGAGAGCTCAGCTAGCACTGACTGGTATTGTTTGAGACAGCTCTTGCATGAATTTTCTCTCTTTATCCTGTTTCCACCTTGTCCCATAGGAAAGCGTATGTCCTGGCTTGCTGAGGTAGATGCTAATGTGAGTCACTCCTTGGTATTTAGTGGTGGGAAAGCTGACCACTATCAGTCTTCCCGAATACTAGCAGAAGCTAAGAAAAATCTGGACGCAGCGTAAGTTAATGCTTTCTTCTTCAGGGCTATTCTGCCCTTATCGGGCTATTTACTGCGCAAGTGGGGCTGTTCTGCTGATTCAGCATCAGGAGAAGTGATGCCAGAGCAGCTCCAGGCCACACCTAAGGAATTACAAAGGAGACCATTAGAGTCACAAGTTTCTCTTTAGCTGATTTATAAACTGATTTGTTTTCTTTCTTGCTCCTTTGTCCCAGAGCTGTTAATAAACAACCTTTACAATGCCCCTGCTCCTGCAGGAGACAAGAGGAAAGAAGCGTGTGCTCATATGAACTTGCTGCAAGGGCTGGAGCTGTGCTGGGGATCCTGTGGCTGGATCCTCTGGCTTGAGCTTGGGACCTCCCATACCTGGGGGGAGAATGGCGCTCAGAGACTGGGAAATGCAGTAGTGGCAGGGAAGCAGTGGACCTGTAGCTGCTTTTTGCAGGGGCACAGGTTTGCTGGCCGGTCCTGCTGCTGAGAGGCTGTATTCATCTTAACAGAGCCAGCCAGTGGCCTTTTTCCATGCTGTGAATCTGTCCCCTTTGCTGGAGTGGCTGTGTCACAAGCTTGTCACTTACGCAGCTGAAGTAACCTCCGTTTTGTTGACTTCTGACAGTGGAGAGTGTTGATTTCTCTGTGCCAGCGGGCATCTTTGGACACAGAGGCTAGAGCATGGGGCAGAACGCTGGTGGCAAGTGTTATAGAAGACCTTGAGGTTTCCCTGCTTGCACCTCCTTGCTGGGAACAGAGAACAGCTCGTGCTCTTACTCCCCGGGGGGGAGATGCGATGAGAAGTCAGAACTGTGACATCCGTTTGCTGGTTCCAGTCCTGGTGTGGTCTCTGCAGATGCCTGGGGGCTGCTTGATCACCCAGAGGTGATGGTGGTTTAACGCCCCTGCAGCAGCTGTAACAGACAGGGCAGCTCAGGCACTTGTCAGAAGAATGGGTTGCTGTGACAGTCCCTTATCCTTGTCACCACTGTGCTTCCATGCTGCCTTATCCACAATATTTCATGTTTGTATTTCACACTGAGGCAAGGACTTTGGGGCGGGGGGTGGGGAAATAATGAAGGCATACAAATTGAAGGCCAAACTACAGTTTGATTGTTAAATGGGTTTCCTTTCCTGAGCCTAATTCTCCCCCAGGATTCACTGCATGTCTCGGCAATAAGTAAACTGAACTTTAGAGATTAATAACATCCTGTGCCAGCCCATTCATCCAGCAAAACTCCTTTGCCATTTTGTTCAATGACTGCATGAGGCTCCAGCCCTTGCAAAATGCTCTTCTGAGCACGGAAATTTAGATTCATATTTAACTTCTTACCTTTATAACCTCCGAGAAGTATTTATTCTCTTACACTCAGCACTTTGTCAAGGCCTGTGCCCCGCAACAGCCTTTGGTCCCATGTTCCTTCCCATTGGTTGTCCTGAAAAATACCACAGGGTAGTTTGTTTCCTGCTATTTGAAATGGAAATTGTAGCAACATGAGGAACAGAGTGTGATATTCATGCCAAATATCATGAGCTGAATTCTCCTAATGGCTTGTGGGAATCCTAGTTATTGAAGCTGCCCTCTGAGAAATCAGTATATTTTTCCACAAAGCTTAGGGAGCGGATGCAGTCCCCAGCAGGAGCCAGAAACTATCACAGCTGTTCCCTGTTCCGTGCTCTGCAATAAGGAATGGAGATACCAGTGCTGACAGCTGGAGGTATGGGGGCAAATCTGGAAGTGTTTAACTAGAGAGCTATCCCTTTCATGCATGCAGCCTTAACCTTGCCTTACTGCAAGGAGGCAGCAGGGCTGCTGCCCTGCCTGCAAAGCAAGGGGCCTTTCACTTCATCTGCTGGAATTAGTTGCAAAGGGAAGATGCCTACAGCTTTCTCTGCTGCAAATGGGTACTATATATGCTAAGGGAGGAAAAATTCAATGGGTACCTTGCAGGTCTGAGATATGTTCCTCTAAAAGAGCAAGAACCTGTGTTGGAAGTCACATGTGCAAGGGGTGACACAATCCAGATGTAGGCAAAATCCCAGGCACAGGTGAGCACAGCAGCAGTCCCCAGCATTTGCACTTGCATCTATTCCTCTGTATGCATGGCCTTATCACACAGGGGCTTTGCCAGTGGCTCTGCTGCTACTGTACCAGTCTGGGGCAATGTTTGTTCTTCTGCAGTTGGTCTCCAATGTTTTTTGATCCCAAGTGGGAAGTGAAACTTTAGGAGAAAAGCTGTTTGCTTTGCTTTGCAAAAATACTCGGGAAGCTCAGGTTCCCACTGGCTGCAGCAGCGTGGGCAGCTGTTCTGTTCACACACATGCAGCACTCTGGGCAACCACGTTGTTTTCTTGGAAGCTGGGGAAGTGAGCCCCTGAAAGCGGTTGTGTTGCTCAAGGCACAAGGCAGTTGCAGGAATGTGTGATTCAGAGAAGAATGTCTTTGAGACGTGGCAAGAGGCTTGGTGGCCTCAGCTGCTTCGAGGCAGGAGAGGTGGTCAGCGGAGAGGGCATACAGGGAAACTGGTGCCTACTCGCAAGGGCGCATTTTAACACCTCTGTAGGCACCAGGCACAGAGTGAGGTGTGGGTGGCATGGGGTTTTGATGTGTTTTCTCTGAAGTTGCTCCCCATGCCAGAACCTCCTGTTGGGGGTACCAGCATTTACAGCGCTCAGGACTTGGTGTTATCCAGGAGGTTTCTTAACTTGCTGACCCAATGTGGGTATTGAAGCGAGAGGAAACAGTTGTTCTGGAGGCTATTTCCTCTCTTTTGCCATGACGAATTCTACATCCCCTGGGTGTGGGTGGCTGATGGGGCACAAGGAAGGGTGGGCTGTACTGGGTTGTTGATGTGACTCACACATAACCAATTTCCTATTAAAGCAGTGGCCTTGCTGTCTTTAACAGCAACAACAACAATTAATAGCTGCCTGGGGCTGAACTGGGAACAAGTGACTGAGGTGTGTGAAGATTGGTGCTCATTACCGGCCAGGATGGTGGAGGCAGCAAAGGCTGTGACTGCCTGTACAAGGATGAGAAAAGCTAGTGTGATACTGGATCTTAGCGAATGACAGGGTAATTCCTCAAAACCAAGGATAACCATCTCATAACTTGCAATGTGTTACTTCCAGCACAAGGGAAATGTATATTGGCCCCAATCTTGACTGAGAAAGAAACATTGCTATGAGAGTTTATGAGTTATTATACAAGTAATGCACACTTATTCTGTGTCAACAAATAATGTCAAGTAGCTCTTAAAATAAGTTATTTCCAAGATTTAAAAATACTTGATCTGAATCAGTGGAGTATTTAAAATAATCAAATAGGAATGCTAATCAGAAGCAGCCTATTCACTTCTTATTTTATTCCCCCAAAGCCTTAATCCAACACTTGAAAGTTATGCTAATTTGAGAAATAATAACATCTGTAAGAGATGCATATTTAGGGCAAAAAAGGAAGCTGCAATTAATGCAAATTTAAAGTTGGAAAGTGTAGAAAACAGTCGAAAGAAGCATAAGGAAAAAGTTATGGCCAGAGATTTAAGAAGAGCAAAGAATAATTTAAGGATAGTGAGCAAAAAATGAAGTCTAGCAGCACCATTGGCCCATTGCAAGTCAGCACATTAGAACATCAATAATAACAAAACTGAAAAGGTTGCCAGTGTCAGCGCTTTTTCTCCAAAAGAAAAACAGACGTCTTCACATCATGTGATAGCCAAGTACATTCAGGCAATAACTTAGGTGATAGACTGGGGAGGGAGGGAAGCTGTCTTGACTTCCCTGGATATTTTCTGATGAAACTTCAAGCTTTGTGGGTAATGGCAATAAATACTCTCTAGTTAAAATATAGATTTGATGGTCTGGTAGCAAGTTAATAACAGAAGTTGCCTGATAGGAGACTGGTATAACTGATAATAGTTGCTGCTTTTGATTTGAAAACCTCTTTGATGTGTGAATCCTAAAGAAACAAGCACAAATAGGGTACAGGCTCAGAAGCCCAATAAACATCATATAAATGTGAAAATTAACTGTCTAGAGGCCATTGTTTCAGTGGTATCCTGCCACTTGTTGGTTGTATCTGAGAATATTGAGTATCTTGGTCTGACTGCTGAGATGTAAGCCAGAAAAATATCTTCCCGTAGAGGGGCTATTTAGTGAACAGGCATCAGGGAAGCTGGTGAGGATGGTGTATACAACAGGGAGAGTGGCTGTAAATGGGGATTGGGGGGCAGCATGAGTGCCCTGCAGAGCGGCCAAGGAGGCTGAGCAGAGCACCCAGCATGGCCGGACACCGTGGGAAGATCTGACAGGGGAATCTGCTTTGTGCTCTGGGTGAATGGAGTATTTGTTGGTCAGGCAGCCCGGGTTGCAGGGGCTCCTGCCCAGAACCCCCTGGACATCACTCCTCCAGCAGCAAACCCACACCCTTACATGGGGCCGTGGGACTGCCCCCAGCACAAAGCCCCTCTGTGCCGCTGTGCGGGCGGCTGCGCAAAGGAGAGAAGGGGCCTGTGTGCTGCCTGCTCCTATGTGTCCGTCTCTTGCGGCTGCTGCTTGGCTTTTGCAGTCTTTAGCACCCATCAAGTCTCCAGGATTGCCATGTGCTTTCCTTCCTTTTCTTCCTCTCCGTCCTTACAGGGCTCCTCCAACCTGTCTTGTGCAATTTTCCAGGATTGGATCCCAGTTGCAACTCTAAAAGCAGCAAAAGAGTGAGGTGCTTCCACCGCAAGCAATGTTGTACATAAGGATAGCATATAGCAGGCTGATTGCTGTGGCTGAATTATGCCTGAATGCAACCTGGAGCTGCTTTGGGGGAAGGAGGGAACAGATTTATTCAAATGTATCTGTGTCCCATGAGGAGAGCATATGCATTGCATTGGTCTTTGCTAACAGCACGGTTTATGCGTGTATCACCCTCTTTTTGCTAAATCCCTGCCTTCTGAACTGAGGAAACAGAGCTGGGAGAAAGTTTAGGAGCCACCCCTGCCCTGAGGCAGGATCAGCCGTGCTGGTAGATAGAGGCTTTGTTTGTCTGGGAACAGCTAACGTGTCTCCCTTGCTCTTCTCTTTCTAAACTAAACAGCACAATTCCTTCAATCTTCCCTCATAGGTCAAGTTTTCAGACATCTGATCTTTCTTCTTGTTCTCTTCTGGAGTTTCTCCAAGTGGTCTACATCTTTCAAGGCAGTGTCCTAAATTGGGCATAGAACTTCATAGGAAGCTTTACCAGCATTAGATAGAGGGAAGGATTACTGCAAACTACTATAACTGCAAGAACATTTTCTCTGGAAGTACTGCTTAACTGATTGCTAACCACACTGTCTTTGGGTGATGGCTATTTTCTAAATGTCGTTTTCACTCTTGTCCTTCCTCAAGTGAGTTGAATGCTTTCCCCAGGCTCTTCCCTTCAAAATTGTAGCAGCAGCTTCACAGGGTATAACTTTAAAGTTATTCTTATTGTCACTATATAAGGTGTTTTGCCCCTTTTTTTTGGGAGTGTAGCTAAAATACAGCAGAGAGGATGCATCAGTTGGTAGCAAAGTATCCAGGGGTTTGGATGGCCCAGGTTGAGTTTTGTGAAAGTAAATGAAGGAGCTTCCTGCCGAACTGCCTTTTTCTCCCAGCTTAGTATTATCACAGATATAGGTGCACTCTTTACTCCATCTTGCAGCTCACTAATACACATGTGCATATGGCACAGACTAGTTCAAGCGCTCTGCCTTGCTGCATAGACTAGATCAATAGGAGTCCGTCGGGGTTTGAGACTCGTAGGGCTATGTGATTTCGAAGTATCAAATGTCTCTGAAAGACAGTATCCAAAAACACCAGATTACATTGTTTGGATTATCAGTTTCACTGACATTTCAGTGTTTGTACTTCAGCACTTATACATATTTAATCTGGAAAGTCATAATCCATTAAATGTGTATTTATAATTGCATATAGCACCACAAGGAGGGTCAGAGTTCACACCAGTATTTAGGCCATGGTCTGTGTCAAATGAATAATTAAAACTTGGAACAGAGCCTTCCACTGTAAAAAGTGATGTAAAACCAATCCTGATCTGGAACTTTAATTTCAACAGGTTCAGTGTCTTGCCCTGATACTTTTAAATCAAACCTGTCATACCACTTACTGTATATGTGTTTGTATGTATATTCTAAGAAAAACCTGAGCCTCTTACCAACCTAAGAAAAGACTTTTCCAATATGTTGGTCTGAAACAAGTTGTTTACATTACTTTGCAGCAAAATCTTCCTAGGTAACTTGGACAAGAGCATGTTTGAATGAAAGAGACAGATGAAAAATGAGTAAGAAGTCAGATGGGGACAGACACAATTGCAGAAGAGGGTTGATAAATGAAGCAGTGTGGCTCTTCTGAGTGCTGATAGACTCAGATGTTTGGTTGTGGTGAGGCTGAAGACAGGACTGCCTTCTTGTTAGTGCCTTGAAACCTCATGCACATTCAGCAACATCACCTAGTGTGCAATTCAGCCTTACAAACTTTATCATTACCAAAAGCTCACTTTCTCTTAGCAGGAGGTTAATGTGCATGTGCTGCCCCCCCCACACCCTGAATGGCAGCACTGACTGCTCCCATTCCTTTTCCCTGCCATCACTGCTGACAGAGCCCCATAGATATGAGTTCTTGTAGTTAACAAATGTGCACAGGTTGCATTGCTGGAGCCCCAGTCTACTGGGCTCTCTGCTGACGTGGATGATGTTTGTCTGCAAGCACCTGCCCTGAAGGATGCTCCTTCAGCTCAAGCTGCCCACCCTGTGCCACAGAGCTGTTCACAGGTGCTGGATGCATTCATACTGCTGAGGGATTCAGGCATGCATCAGCCATGGGTTCCTGTGCTCTTTCAGCTGGCAGTCAGGCAGGCAAGTTGTTGCTACTTGCTTTAAAAATTCAGTGGTATCTGACTCATTTCAATCTGTAGCGTTTCTCAGTTGTCAAGAATGCCTGTGTCCCTTTGTAACAGGTCATATCATTCAGTGGCTTCTCAGCACTGAACTGTATTTCTCTGATATGTTTAGAGTGAGCAGCTCCACAGACTATATTCCCATTTGCTGGGCTACATGATTGCGTGAGCATCCAGCAGCTCTTCCCCAAAACCTGGACATGGGCTTAGGAAAGCAGTTACTGGAGAGACTCCCAACAGGCTGCAGCAGCAATATGGGTGATCAGCAGCAGATGTAGCTGCTGATAAGATGGTGTCTTATTGTGTCATCTCTCCAAGCCTCATGGGCAGCAGGCATTGCGTCTTGGAACTCCTTTTGCTTATAGCATGTGGTAAGGCTAATTCAATTAAATGTGATCAAATATGGGTTTGTTGGGATTGCATAGGAGAGGTACTGTGTTGATTTAGCACTGGCTGTGATGGTAGAGGATCATTTGTCTGAGGTAGTACAGGTCCTCACCTCACTTCATTTAGACTAGGACTGTATCATTTCCTGTTGTAACAAGTACATTATTGTGCAATGCTAGTCTCATTGCCGTTCTGGGCAGAATACTTAAAAGCAGATTATTCTATATGCAGAGAAAGGGTTTCTGTACTATTGAGAAGTCTGGAAAGACAAAAAGTCCAGAAAGGATTATTGCTTATAAGTTAAGACAATAAATTCCAGGAGGATTGAGTGTTGCAGTTTTGAGACAGAGGTGGAACAAAAACAGAGGAAATAGACTGGCAATAAATACATTAAGGCTGAAAATAAGAAGGTTTCTCACCATACAGAAGTGTGCTGAGAGCATAAAGGTGATGGTGGGAACTTCCTCCATCAGTGTGGCACTTGTGCAGTGGAAGAGTGATTACCTTACAGTACAGCCTCTTGTGATCCTATCTGTAACAGACTGAATGTAAGCATTCAAAAGAAAGAGCAAACATCAGCTTTAGCTGTTGGGCTAAGCCAGAGTTTACAACACTATTTGTATTTATTGAGAGATGGTAGGTCATAGTAAAGTTATCTGAACTGAGCATGGCTTTGGACTATGTGCAGCTTCTGTCCTTTTCTGCTTGACAATCCTAATTTCAGTCCTTAAACCAGCCTTAGCCTCTCCTTACTGCATCTCTAAAATCGGCTGGCTGTCCAATTCCTTTAAACATTTATTGCTAAGTCTTATTTGGTGAGCAGGGATTTGGAAGGTGGGCAGCCTTGGCTGTGAGTGACATCTCCTGGCGCACGGAGCTGCCAGTGACTCAGCATGATTTCAGCTGGAGGAGCAGTTACCTATTTGCCTTCATGTTCTGGAAGAAAATAGGGAGGATCCTGCTTCCTTGCCTTCACACAGAGCTGCCGCCCATGCTGGTGTGGTCCTTCCTGGGTTATTCACTGAGAGCAATGGGGTTTCTGCAGTGAAACTGCTGTTATTTGGAGTAACTGCCCATGTCATTCTCAGCTCATAGCTAATTCAGAGACAAAATGGACATAAGATCTGTTTATGTCCTGGAACCTGCACCAATCACTGGATGGAGTCAGTGGTAACCCCTACAAAAAGCCCAAAGAGACCAAAATTAGAAACAGAGATGCCTGAGCAGCTGGGCAGTGGTCCAACATCTGGAGAGTGCTTAATGCCTGAGCGGCTGGGCAGGGCTCCAGCACCAGGCGGCTCTGAGTTTTGGGGTGGGGAAGAAGAAAAGCAGCATCATTTCTATGCTGATTTATGGCCTTATGTGATGTTTTGATTACCACTGACAGCGGGTACTATGGGATAAAGAGCAGAGACCTATCTCTATTTGGGTTCTGGCTGGGTACAGAAACAGAAGATCGTGTCTGGTTAAGATGTAGCTGAAGAAAACTGCTAGTGAAAGAGAAGTCCTGGGGCCTGGCAATCAGAGGTGCTGGAGGGTCAAGTAGTGCCCGATTTGGTGGAGAACAAGGGGTGATTTTACAGCATTCAGCGATGTGAACATGGGGTGCAAAGGAGCGGGAAAAGTCTTAGGGAATAAGTTAATTCTTTAGCCACTGCAGAACCTACAATTATGCCTAGAGATGATGGAGGTAGCCAAGTGTGCAGAAAAAGGAACTGGTTCAAATGCCTCACCTTTCTGAGCAAATGGTAGGTGAGATTTATTTTAATTACATTGAATTCTGTCTGGATTTCCGATGTTGTAGGTCGATTTTGGTATTTTTAAACAATCAAGTATTCAAGTCTGTACACTTTGAGTGCTATTCGGAAGGTTATTGCTTTGCTAGGCTACCTTGTAGGATATGCTTATCATTTTGTACCTTTTCTTCTATGAAATATTTCAACAAAATGCTGCTTGGTAGCATTAGAGTTCACACAGATGGGTGCTCTAGTATGGGATACAGCAATGAAATCACACATATGGCAACCTCAGAGTCTGGAAAAGTGCTCACGATACTGAGCTAAAATTCAGGGAAAAAATCGTGTTCGGGGTAAGGAAATAATGTGCCTTGGGAAAAAAAAAAAAAGACTAATCTCAGGTTGCAGGTGGGATGCAGAAAATTATGATTATGCCTCTGCCTACAGACAAGGGATTTCTGCAGCTGTTTATTGGGATAGTCCATTACAGTGAGAAAAATGTTTCTGCTTTGCTGTTAATGCTGCTACTTTCAGAGTGTGGCTGCTGAAAAGGTACAGCAGACAGACAATACCCATCACAACAGGAAGTCTGAAAACTGTAGAAATGATGCCAAGTCACCCATCCTTTGTTCCTATGACAGTAAACCCCCAACAAAGCCATTAGTGGCTGCCTCCAGGCAACACCTCAGAGTAAGGATGGCAATACTTTATGTGGATGTGCTGTGCAACTGTCAGCAGCTGTTTCCATGTTCAAGCATACTAGCTTCGTATCTATACTGTGCAGCTAATTTTACATTTCAGTGTCTATTTTTATTCATTATTCTAGTGTTAAAATATTTTTTGTTCAACAGACACACTCAGTGCTATCATAACCTGAGCCACCTGCCCTTTCCAATAAGAAGAAAAGTCTCCCAGTTGTCATGCTCTGCTGTTTCTAATCACTTCTAGCCATGAGTTCTGGGGCCCTTTGAATAAAGCTGTATAGAATGGATTCTTATCTCTGCTGTCTGGTATGTGCACTAGACTATTTTTTTAAACTGCATTCTTGAAGATCCTGGCAAGCATGCCATGCCTCTAACAGGCACTCACAAAATGTAAGAATAACAAGCCTTCAAATTTCACGGTTAGCCTCAGCAGATTTACGCGTGAGTGCGATGAGAGGGAGCACAAAGCTCCTGGTCAGTGTTAGGTTTCCAATGGACCTGCCTGCAGGGAGATCTTCAAAACAAGTTCTCTTGGCACTTTCAGGTTCTGTTTTCTCTAGGTAGGTGAGAAGGCGTTATTTGTCTACAGCTAGAGATTTCCAGAGTTGCATTGCTTCTTTTCGCGTGGGCTAACTTCTGAAAATAACTCTGGGACTTTGAGTAATTTGTAATGTTGGGTAACAGTACAGTTCTGGCACCTGGGACTACCTTTCATGTGAAACTAGAGCGGCTAGAAGAGGACTCTGTTCAGAACTTGGATGCTTTTCGAATTTGTGCGTGTGACATGGGCTGCCAGGATGGATTTGGAGTGTTGAACCAGGATCACCCGAGAGCTGGAGAATGACCTCTGGAACTCCAGTTCTGGCATGCAGATGCAGAGCAGGTTCAGCCAGCTTACTTTCTTGGAATGTGAAGACAGTTGATGTGGTTCGCTACACAGAGGTACAACTTGTAATGTACTTCTAAACATTTTCTAGAGTACTTGCGTATAAGAAAAAGGGAAATTAGTACCCGAATGACCAGTCCAGCAATCAGTGCTTTTGAGTATGGAGCATCAGTGTGGGTAGAAATGGATTTTATATCATAGTGGGAGCAAGCATGTCCCCTGGAGTGCCAAAGCAATTTGCTTGTTGTAATTGTTGAATTTACAACTAGGTTATAAATCTGGAAAATATTTTTGCAGATACCATCTATATCACCAAGCTCTAAAAAAGTTATTTTTATTAAGCAATTACCAAACTGGCTGAGCCTAAGTGGTGAAGTGAGATTTCCACAGCGGGATACATGAAGTAGAAACCAGAGCAGGAAAATATCAAAGTCAGCATTATGCTAGCCAGTAACAAATGCAGGTATATGTGTATTGGTTTAAAGCTCAAATACCATATTGGTTGTGATGGATTTCCATCAGCCATAAGTGGATTTTTTACAGAATTCTACTGCTAACTGTATATCTTCAACCAGAAAATGTTAATTTGTTACATCATACCAAATGGATCAGTAATAGTTAAGGAATCAGACTGGTAGAGTTTTGCAAAGTGTGTGACTTTTAAATATGTTATGCTAATTCTGCAAATATAGGCTATTTGTAATTTACTGGTCTTGTGAGAAGTGGCATCAAAAATCTCCATAAATTTCTTAAATATCCTGTGGAGTGCAGATCACATTTTCTATACAGTATTTCCAAGATCCAGGACAGCATTGTTTGAACTGTGATTGCCATATACTGAAATGCTAGTGTTAGACTTCCTAAAGGCATTACCAGTGATGAGTATGTTGTAAATTGTTATAAACATCATAAAAACGTGAAGCACAAGGTATGCTAAAATAAAATGTCACAGGGTTTAAAGCCTTGGGTTCCACAAGGTTATGTTGTTTATATATTAGCAGCCTGTTCTTTCAGCTTATCAGGGATTATTAAGGCAAATGCACAGTAGTAGAAGAAGCTGGAGTTTTCCCCATACAGATGCTTTTGCTATATGGTTTCCTAGTCACCTGCAGGTATCTTAAGGGCAAGCTAACCATAAGCTGCATCTTGAAGTCCTCCTTCATCACCACTTGGCACAGGGCAGCCCATGGAGATGTGGCACAGCCCATGAGAGCAGATCAGCAGGGCACCAGCGCTGAGCTCTGCCTCTAAGAAACCCCTCATGAAAACATGGAGCTGGGAGCAGGGATGGGCAAAGGCAGATGCTACAGAGTGGTAAGGGACTGCAGGTATGTGCCTGAAGACCTTTGCGTTGAGGTAAGATGGACTACTGGGATACTCACATGCTTTTTTTGCTCTAGTCACAGGCACCAAACCAAAGATGTCATGGACAAGAAAGATTCTACTTATCCTGGGATTCCTCTCTACTTTGGCTGTAATTGCTTTAATTGCTGTAGCAGTGACCCAAAACAAGCCACTTCCGAAGAATATTAAGGTATTATGAGCTGGGACTCTTGCAGGAAAGCAAGCCAATCTGGGGGTTGGGCATGCATGGTACTCCAGGACATGTTGCTGCCCTTGCTGGGTCTGGCTCAGCTGTCTTTCTGGCTCCATGCACCTCAACATCTCATTTTACATCTTCATGGTAAAAAACAGACATGATTTCACATGGGATCATCTCCTAAGTAATCAGTCCCAATGTTGCTGCTTCTCTGCTCTTGCATCCCTTTGATGGAAACTTTGCAATGAAGCACTACTGATAAGAGTAATGGCACAGCATGATGTTCCCGCAGCTGCCAGATAGGCTGCTCATTTCTGGTCCCTCCACGTGTGGAGACTGGCGTACATTGGGTCTGGGTCAGTTCCTCGGGTGCAATGACAGCTCTGTTTTGCCAACAGTACGGGATTGTGCTGGATGCGGGGTCGTCCCACACTAACCTCTACGTGTATGAGTGGCCAGCAGAGAAGGAGAATGACACTGGGGTGGTGCAGCAGGTGGAGGTGTGTAAAGTTGAAGGTAAGAGGAGAAAATGGAGCTGTGGGATGAAAAACAGAGAATGTGACCAAAGGGTGGGGGAGGAGAAACCTGGAGGAAGAGGTCAGCAGTGCAAACAGTGTTACATCTGTGAGCTGATGTATATCCCACCACTTCCCATGGGGACCTGTTATGTGTCTAACCTTTCTGAGAGGAAAGCTGGATCCACTTTTCCATTTGTTTTTAGGATGCTTGGAAGTAAGTGCTTTTTGGAAAGAACTACATCAAAGTATGTACTTAAACAGAAAGTCTGCATGCACCCTTGCTGAAGCACTGATGAACATCAGGCAGGGAGAGGGGAGAGCATGGTTTGCCCTTTTTCAAGGCCTCTGTGCAAGCTACACACTGGGCTTGTGGGCCAAGGTTGCTCAACTTATGCACATTGTGGTTTATTTTTTATTCTGTTTAATTGCTGTGTAGATATTGTATGGTTCAGGAAAGCATAAATGAAGCCCGAGCTTGCACGTAACAGGGAACAGAGTAGACCACTATGGATCAAGAGGCATTGTCAGACCCTGCCTGGGGTCTTTTCAGGCCCATCTGCAGTGCAGGGGAGAGCCATGCTGTTATCAAGCTGCTGTGACAGCTGCTTGGTGCTGCAGTCACGCCATGAGCAGTACGCTGAGCATACAGCAACCTGGAACAAACGCAGAGCAGGTTTCAGTGCTGCCCACGCAGGCACTGGTACTGGGGCAGTCTCCTCACCAGGGGACACATGGCAGGGAGGGACAGTGAATTTTTCTTTGGATTAGCATGAAAGGGGATGGCTGCAAAACACTCAGTGCTGTAGTGTGAGCATACAATACACAAACAAATGACAGCATCTTTCCCCAGAGAACCCAGCACAGCGAAGGGTCAGGGATTTTCAGGCACAGATCCAGGGCACACCCAGGCAGAAGCAGAGATGAATCTGCAGATGTCCAGGACATACTAAGCAAACAATGTGTCTCACTGCAGCCCTCATTGCTAGTTCATAGCCTGGTCCTCACAGAATGGGTGGCAGATGCTGGGCGCTGTGGCCTTTCCCACATGTAGCAGACTTAGTTGATACAGTAGGATTTCTAAAGCTACCTAGAAATGAGGTGGTTGAATCTGAAATTGCTGCCTGTGATAGTGATATGGTTTAATGTGACTGCTCATGACAGCACTCTGAGGTTATGCTGGGAGTTGGAGCAACGAAGTGTCCTTATGTCTTGCAGGCCCTGGGATCTCAGGTTACTCCCATGCCACAGAGAAGGCAGGTCCCTCTCTGGCACAGTGCCTACGACAAGCAGAAGAGGTGATTCCCTCACAGCAGCACCAAGAGACACCTGTCTACCTCGGAGCAACTGCTGGCATGCGGCTTCTCAGGTACCGCAGGGCTTGTCACCTTCCCCCTCAGCACTGCACTGGGGACCACCATGGATGCTTGGGGTGGGGGTCCTCTTGGGCAAAGTCTTTGGAGATGCTTCCAGTTCACTCTTTGACCCTCTTCTGCAACTGATCTCAGCCCCAAGACTCCCTGGGCTCATCCCCCTGCTTGCCCAGCAGGTCCATTTCCACTCACTCCAGCCTCCCATCTTCTACAACCACTCACATGCAGTGCAAAGGCACCAGGAGCGTAACAGTGCCCAAGCTGTTCAGGGGATGCTCAGACATCCCCCACAGTCTGGTATTAGGCCTGACCTATGATTTTTGTGCCCAACCATGTTGCAACTTCCCATATACCTTGACTCAGTCAAGACCTTCAGAGCTAACATAACTTCATAATCATATTTCCTCCTTTAATTCCAATTTGTGATTTTCATGGAGGTGCCCCAGACCTCTTGCCTGGCTGGGACAGGGAGCTGATCTTATGTAAGTATTACCTGGGGAATCCCTCTGATGATACCCAAGGGCATGTATTTCTTCTGTAACGGTGATGACAAAGAGTGAGAGTTATCTCCACAGTGCAGTCCCTACCAGGGCACATGCTCCAGGAGAGCAAGAAAGCTCTGGTCTCTGCTCCTGGTACTACTCTCAGCTGTAAGTGTCAGAGCTGGTGGCATCTGCGCTGTCAAGGTGTGACAGAGAAGGATGTGGCCAGTTAGAGCTGGATGTACCTATATGAATTACTGTTCTGTTATAATTAATGCTTGGTGGGGGATTTGCAGCCTGCTTGCTCAGAATAAAGCCCATAGGCTGTAGAGAGCTGTCAGCCAGAGTCACTCCATCCTTTCTTCCATTCATCCAGCTTGCAGAATAAAAGTGCAGCTGACAAAGTCTTGTCCTCAGTAGAGAAGACACTACGCTCAGCTCCCTTCAACTTCCAGGGTGCCAGAATCATCAGTGGTCAGGAAGAAGGAGCCTATGGATGGATCACTATTAACTACCTACTGGGCAATTTCAAGCAGGTACTGTATATATTGCAAGTCCATATTTGAATCATCAGCTTGCAGCAGTTTTTAAACCATGCCTTGCCAGAGGGTGTTGCGGGCACTGTCTTCCCTTGTAAGCCATTTAGCAGAGATCAGGAAGCTGCACATCTTGCCTCAGCAATTACCCTGAGTACATCCTGATAACACTGTAGTCAGGCTTAAAGCATTGAAATAAAACACCAGCATCTTCAAGAACTTTTCTTAGGTACAGAATCCTCCTCACTTCCTGATCCAAAATATTTTTGTGCTTGCAAAATTTGACAATGATTCTTTACTATTGAGATTATAAACAGTAAACCAACTGTGTTTTTCACCTAATAACTGTATTAGATTTCATATTCTTAGTCCTTCTGCAGACATTCAGACATGATCCATCTTCTGCTTTTCTGAGCCTGTGTCTTTTTCTCCTGTCGTGTTCCAGCTCTCATCTTGTGCCCCCCTCCAGGTCTTCCTGCCTTTCTTGTGTTCTGTGCTTCTGCTTCTATCCTCATAGGTCTTTCTCCTTTTCTTTTTTTCTTTTCCTCACAAATAAATCTACTCCATTCCTGACGTGTCTGTTTTACTTTGGGTTTTTTTGTTTGTGAAGTCTGGCTGGACAAAACTTCTACATTCCCTGAAATCCATAAGTGAGACATCAGGAGCACTAGACCTTGGAGGAGCCTCAACACAGATTACCTTTGTACCAAATGAACTTTCTTCTGAGTCCCCAGAGAACCTGCTCTACTTCCGTCTCTACGGCAAGGATTACATAGTGTACACACACAGCTTCCTCTGCTATGGGAAGGACCAGGCTCTGCAACAGAAACTGGCCAAGGACGTACAGGCAAGTACATCTGTAATGGCAGGTACAGATCCTTGACCCTCCCAACTTTGACACACTGGTGCTGTAAAGTTGCTGTGTTCCAGCTCAATGTCTCATCCCTTAGTCTGGATTTAGGAAACATCATTATCCACCATAAAGACTTGGCAGATGCCCAAAGACTTGACAGCCAACATTTTCAAAAGTACTACCAACCTGAGGTGCCGTGATTCTTGGGCATGGGATAGCATGAGTACTATACTTAACTGAAGTACTCAGAGGAGGTGAAGTTTCACTGTCTCTGAGAATCCCAAATCAACAGAAGCTTCACAAAATCTGGTCAGAAGTAACTTGCTCAGGGGTCCTACAGGAAGGCTGTGGCAGTACCCACATCTCCCAAATCACATCCAATGCCTTAAACCTTCAAAGGGCTGAATGTAATTTTAGGACTGTATTAATGCCCTTTGAAGGCAACCGCGAGGCCGATGTGGCCCCCAGTGAAAATGAGTTCGACACCCCTGCCTTAAACGATCCTCATCACTTTGACCTGATGTGTGTGTCTTGGTGTGATGTACTGTACTTTGTGGCCACCCTTTCTTGTGGCACTTTCCCAGAGTTAGTCTAGAGTGAAGTGTAACAGCTTGGGTTGATTTTACTTTCAGATCATGGAGAACAGCAACCTCCTTGATCCATGCTTTCACCAGGGATATCAGAGGACTATAAATATAAGTGACCTCTTCAAAAATCCTTGTACATCAGCCAAGAAAAAGCAATTCCCTTTCAGCCAGCTGCGCATAGAGGGAAAGGGGGATTATCAAGAGTGCCGAAGAAATATCCAGAAACTCTTTAACAAAACCAATTGTCCTTACTCCAGTTGCTCCTTTAATGGGATATACCTACCTCCATTACAAGGGGATTTTGGGGTAAGTCTTCACATTCTTCAACTCTGTAACCCAGAATATCAGAAGAGCAGAAACTCAAAGTAATACTAGAGTGTGTTGTCCATGGCTGGGGCAGGAAATTGTTTACAAGATGGCTTTTTGGACATGTAGCTAGAAAAGTAGTGTTGCACTTGCTCTAAGGACAGCATGTGTACAAGCTACCCCAGTAAATAGCACTGCACTGTTCCCATTCTAACCCATCTCCTTTAGGCATCTCCTTGGGGTGCCCTGTTCACCGATTCATTTTTCAAGCAGGCTCTCCTGCTGGCCAGCACCAGAGGTAGGAGAGCCTGCTGCAGGCCATGCAGGACACGCTGCTCCTACATTGTCTCCTGGGTCAAAAAGCGGCATCAGATCAGAAATTCATCCAGAAGTGTGTGAACACTACTGACACCAGTCAGCTCACCTGTCTCCTTCCCAGATGTGATGCAGAGAAAGTGCATGCTCTGAACACAAATCCTGTGTGACACCACACTGAACATCAGTCCTAGAGCTGCAAGACTCCAGTGGCTGTGAGGTTCTCTGGGAGAACTGTTAATACTCCCTTGCCCTGTTCATAAACTCCTCCCTACCTGTCACCAATTGGCCATAGTCAGATATGGGCTATCTGTATTTTGGATTGTATGCCGGGGCTGTGTACAGTCCTTTCAGACTGTCACCTCTGCTGTTTGTGGTGAGATTGGCTGCACGTTCATCTCATTCAGTTACCCAAATGGGATCACAGATGTGATGGCAAGCACAGTTTGCCAGATGCCACTCTGGCAGCAGGACATAGAGGAGAGGGATCTATTGAAGTTCTTCAGGATACTGTGGTCAGTGAAGTTCTTACCTCCACCTTCCTTTTTGGGGTCCTTACCTCTCATCAGCTCTGAGTGATGTCTCAAAATGACATTGCTATTGAAAATACACCTACTTTTGTTTGTGTGATATTTTGTTTGTGTGATATTTCTCGATGTGTAAATAAAACTACTTTATTTTGTGGGATTTCCTCCATCCTGCTCATGCTGCAGCCCAGTCAGGTTGAAATATTCTTTCTCCTTCAGGCTTTTTCTGCTTTCTACTTTGTGATGAACTTTTTGAACCTGACCAGTGATCAAAGCCCAATTTCCCTGGACAAAGTGACCAGTGCCATTGAGAGCTTCTGCGCTCAGCCTTGGCATGAGGTGAGCAGTGCTTGTGTCTGTGGGCTGGGGCTGCCGGGTGACAAAAGCTGCTATTTTTCTGTAGGATAAATGCTTGGGGGTAAGTTCCAAGGCTGGAGGGGGAAGATCCCCCCAGCACCTGCAGTGGATGCTCAGGTGCAAGCTGGAGCAGCAAGAACCTGTGTTTAAGTCTGGTGCCTTTTCCCTCCTTCCCCAGGTGAAGTCAGCATACCACCACATAAAAGAAAAGTACCTGAGTGAATATTGCTTCTCTGGGGTCTACATTCTCTCTCTCCTGGAAAACGGCTATGAATTCACTGAAAAGAATTGGCAAAGGATCCACTTTCTTGGAAAGGTGTGTCTTGTGGTGGGGAGGGCTATACCCCCACACCCAACTGCAACCTCTGCTGCACAGCCTGGTCCTTTTCCCCAGGGATGTCCCTGCCCTGGCAAAGCAGCCCCTGCACCTCCCAGCACTGATTCTGCTCCTCTCCTGTTTCAGATCGGCAGCAGTGACGCGGGTTGGACCCTGGGCTACATGCTGAACCTGACCAACATGATCCCCGCAGAGGAGCCCGCTGTGCCCCCTCTTTCCCACGGCAGCTACGTGGGGTTGATGGTGCTGTGCTGCCTCGTGCTGGTGTCTGTGCTCCTGTTTGCCTGGCTTCTCTTCCACAAACCCAAGTGCCTGCAGAAGGGGATTGTTTAGAAAGAGCACTGAGGAGAGAGGGGCCAAATCATGCCAGCCACTCGGGGCTAGAAGACCCCCACAGAGCAGGCTGTACTGCAGAGCCCCTCTCACTGAAGCTACTGACTGTGTACAACAAGGGCATTTATTTCTTCTGACTCGCACTTGCACTGACAGATGTTGGGACATCAGGCTCGCCGCCTCTCTCTGCCAAGGACAGACAAGTGGGTGTCCCCTCCTTGAATGGGTCTTACTTTCATTCAATGAAACTTCGCTGCTTGTTGGTTTTTGCCTTGTGCACAGCATTATAAAGAGAAAAGCAGCAACAATCTTTGGGAGCCCGTGCTCCTGCAAGGGTAATCTCAGGGTCACACATCCCATTGAGCTCTTGGGAGTGATCACACACAGGGTGATCCTGCTCCTCCTCCTCTGAAGCTGTTCCCGAGAGCCCTTCCTGCACCAGCACACCTCTGCTTGCCTTCCTGAGCCCTTGCAGTCCTACAGCCAGGTACAGCAACCCAGCTGGCCCCTGAAGGCTGGCCAGGCTCCCCAATACCACTCTGGGACAAGAAGGGATAAGGATGAAAAACTGAGTGTGCTGGTGGTCATCCACCCTTAGCTGGGCTCTGGTGGCTGTCTGCTCCTTTCACAGGTGGCAAGAAGCCTCTTTCCCATGTCTTCCTGATGTTGCTGGACCAAAGCTGGCTCACTGTTACACTGAGCCATTCCCATGTCCCTAGGGTACATCAAGACATGAGTTCCCAGTCAGGCATTGCTGATTTTTGTAGGAACAGCTCATACTGGCCAAGGATTCATGACCAGTAGTGAGTGCTTATGCCTACAGGGACTCTGCTGTGATCAGCGTGCCTACAGGTATGCACCCACTAAAGAAATCCGGTGTCACTGTGCTGATCATACAGCAGCCTCCGATCTAGTGAAAACATTTATTAGGTCATGTTCATTTATAAATAGACATCTGGCAGCACTTAATCAGATTGAACCACTCTTTCCACTAGCAAAATCAGTGAAAATTTGCTTTTCCTTCCCTCATGGCTTACATTTATCTCATGACTATAAGACCTAGGGCTTGTGAGCATACATACTGCAGCCCATCTTCTAGCACACAGCTAGGGCAATGCCACTGATCGGGTTTATGAATCTCTTTCTTCCATTTTTCCATTCCTTGGTCCAAATAAAAAGAGAGGTAAGTCAGAAGCCCGTTTTTATAAAAACACTTGGAAACCACTGGTGCCTCTCTACCTCCCACAAAATCTTGGAAATATCTTCTGCTAGTGACCTGTAAGTGCTGGAGGCCAAAAGAAAGCAGATATTGTAGGGACAAAGGCATGGCAGACTAACATCTTCACCTGTTTCCCCAAGCAAAGCTGTAGAATGTGTGGAGGAGATAAGGATCTGCAATCCCAATAAAGCCTTCTCCTTTAGGCAGGCACAGACACACAGCTCGGGGTTTTCATGCTCTCCCAGCCTGTCCATTTGCATAGTGCAGGCTGGAAAATATCCCCGTTATTTCTTACTTCATGCCTGGAAGTAGGAGCCACAACATATTGAAGGACCTAAAGGTAAGGGAAAAGTCTACCCTGTCTTGTGGTAAGAACTTTAGGCAGTTCATTGTTCTTCCAAAAATCTGTGTCTTACTTTTGCTCTGAATTAGCTGACTTCAGCTTCTTTTGGATCTTGTTCTGCCCATTTCAGAAAGACTGAGTAACTCTACTGTCAAAATCCCTTTTTCTTTGTTGGTGCTTGCAAGTTGTCATTGTATCATATTAAATAGATCGATATTCAGTCTGTAAAGTCCTCTGTGCTGACCTTACTTGTAGCTCTTGACTCCACTTCTTTGAAAATTTTTACATCTCTCTGAAATTTGGACACCAAAGTTTTCAGCAGTGAGTGGCAGTAGATTTGCTAATAGTGTAAATAAAAGTAATATCCTCTGATTT